>NW_028258325.1:42167500-43417500 GCF_053883595.1 Heterocephalus glaber | reverse complement strand
ACCTGCCCTTCTGCAGCGGGATGATTCGTTGTGTTCTGTGCGACTCAGGACTGCTCACAGGGAATGTCCAGAGCTGGGGGTGCCAGTGGCAGGAGAGGGAGAAGATTCTGATTGGTGTCATCAAAAGGGGCTGCTCCTTTCAACCCAGGGACGACAGTTGTGGTGAGGGACCTAAGAAACCCCAGCGGATCAGTTTCTGAGCAGGGAAGTGGACCGGGAACAGCACATTTCCTGTTTAGCAGGTGCAAGCGCCCGGCGGGGCTGAGCGGGAACCGACAGATCCTAATTTCTATTTCTCACTCTTCCTAACATATCAGTGGAATCCTAAAGGTTCCTGATGAGGAGCCACTTTTGCTTTTTCTATGGAATCTCATGTGATAATTTGCTGGGGAGAACAAAGGTGCTTAACAAGAGACGCCATTTAAGCAGAGTGCCAGTGGTATACAGATTCCATAGAGTGTGACGGCTTGATGGCTAACCGTTTGGAGATGGGGGAAGTAGTAGTGACCAGTAGAGATTGGCTTTATCGTGACTGGCAGCTTGGGACTGATCTGTTGGTGAACCCAGTCATGAAGTTCCTGTTTTCTTTATCCTGGAGGAAATGCCACTTTGAGATAAGTTGAGTGTAGATCAGGAACTTCAGGTTCCAAGGAGATGGTGTGAGCAGCTTCCCCTACTGATAAAAAAGAGGAGGAGACAACCCTAGCATAAGTGCTGTCTTTTCTGCTAAAACCCCACTTCCACGTGGTCCTGAAGAAGAAGCACCCCATATGTACCTGACTGGCTGCCACACTGATGCAGCCACCACAGCTGCTGGGAGTTATGGGCTAGAGGACAGAACATGAACAGTGTTGGTCCAACTGCAGCCTAATCACTGAGCAGATCGGTCACCCTGGGGAGGCATTTTAGTGAATGTGGGGGTGCAGGCACACTGCTGTCAGGACCTGTCAGAGCTGTACTTCCAGACCACCTCCTGGGAAGACAGAGAGAAAGTGGGTGAGAAGGGGACTGTGCTATCTCAGGGGGTCACTGTAACTGGAAGAAGCAGCCTGGCCACCTTGGGTGATGGCTGTCACTGATACTGACAAAGACTCAAATTAGACATCACAAACAGAAAACATGGAGATCGGGGGTCTCTACCACCCAGATAATTCTGCTCCCAGCTCTTAACCCTCCATGAATATATATTGGCTGAGCTGAGTGGATTTGAATAGAAAATATAAACCTTTTCTCATCCCGAGAGGAATGAGTTCCTGCCCTCACACCTGTCTGTCCTTTGGTCCCTTAATTACAGGAAAGTCAACGTTTCCAATTTAGGATTAGTTAAGCGATATAGTAATGTGGGACTCCAGTTGGTGATAATAACAGCTCACATTGTCGTAATGGGCAAAGGATAGTACCAGGGAAAGTATTCATTACTCGGTGATAATCTAAACTCTAGGCTAGAAGTGTAGCCTTCCCCCAGACTCTGGGAGGAGATGGCTGCCCCTGAGTCCAGAATTACCAGAAATAGACATGGTCAAGCCCTCCCTCCACCTTGCTTGCCACACCCCCTGTTCCTCCTCACTGTGCTTTGAAAGCCACCAGAAAGCTCAATTTTGTTTACTCGGACCCTGGACCAGTGGCAAGTATCCATGAGGAATTCAGCTCTGAGAATGGTTTCAAAGAAAGGTCACTCCATCTGGGTTCATTGTTTAAATTAAAGGAATGCCTTCACCACCTCATGATTTGGGAAAAGTCAAATGAACTTCCCTTCATGGAGTCTGTTGCTTAGAATCTGACCAAGAGGCCATCCTCCAGCTAATGGTGAGTGGTTTTCATCATATTCTCTCTTAGATTCTTTGATTTAGGAAGACTAGGAGTGGCTCCCCAGCCATGCCCATCCCTGCTTTGGAGGACCCGCCCTTTGTTGGATGGAAGTGAAAGTTCACTGGAAAGAAAACATTCCCCACCTAGAAAGTTGGCTCCTCCTGTACTTCTCACATCCAAGTAGGCCAGTAATATAATTCCTCTCTTGCCTTTGCTCTTTCTACTACATTTTCTACTGAGACATTTTTTTGTGTGTTTGTGTCCTTAAGTCACATTATGTCACTAATTATGAATTTTCAACTTCCTTGGCAAAATGTTTGAAGAATTTGGGCCCTGAGGTCTGAGCAGAGTCCTCTGTTGGATACCATAAAACCCAGCAAGAAGGCAAAGAATTGGTGTGAGGGATGGCAATTTTCCACTGAGGATTAAATATTCAAAAATAGAATTAAAAGAGATTTAAGTTAAACTTTAAAATTTATGTTTCAGGTAGGGATTTTTTAAAGGTCCACTGAGCTACCAACTCTACCTTAAAGAAATTTAAATTCATCTCAGTATCTATAAATGTTACTGTCACCTGCAGATCACAGATCTTTTTCAAATTCTTGCTCAGGTGCCAAATAGCGCTGACTGTGGGCATGACATAAGCAGCTTCTTTTTGGAGAATTTGAAGTCTTTAAATCAGAAGTAAAGGCTACCTTCCTCTTTCTTGTAACTGCATCTGTTAATATTTCTCCTTTGTGGTAATTTCCATATTGTACCTTGTTTGTCTTTAACTCTGCTTCTTCACTGACTGTAAGTCCTTAGAGGCAGAGATTCTTTTCATCTTTTACACTAACATAGGAAAGGTGCTTAATAAATTTGTTTTATAAATGAGTGAATGAATGACTAATTAATGTGTAGATTATTATACATTCCTATAAAAATTAAATGCTATAGAGTTAGTTCCTTTCCCAGAGTGTACAGGCCCTAATTCTTGAAAAAAAGAAAGGTATGACTCAAAATTTAACTTAACCATGTGTATTTCCTCCATTCCTTCTCTTGTCTTATCTTCATCTTTAATTCTTTTAACTAAAATTTACTGAAGGCCGCCTGTGTTCCTTCCAGAAACTGAACTAAGCCCTGAGATTATAGAAAATGTCTGATTTTTTATCTTGCAGTCTAGAGAGATGACAAGCCTTTAAAAATTATAAGCAGTAAAATAACCAATAAAGTAGAAGACACAGAGAACACATAACAGGCACTAATATCTGCTTGGAGAAGTCAAGAAAGGTACCGTAAAAGGAGGTGCATCTGAGCTGAGCCTTGAGATGGACTACAAGTTTCCCAGGCTGACAGAAGAGTAATACATACACCCGACAGCCTGGGGTGGACCCTTGAGTCTGCTGTAACCAGCCAGACATATTGGGCAACTTACTTAACCTCTCAGAGGCTAAGTTTCTTCCTATGTTGACATTGTCTATGGGATTTCTGCCAACATTCAGTAAGATAGCAGGTCAAAGGCATTCCATCAAAACAGGCAATGGTACATGAACTGGGACAGAATGGTGGTACCATGGGTAAGATCCTAGAAGTGAGAGAGTCTGGTTGTTATGGGACCCACAACAATTGGGCTTTTGGGGGGTACCCAAGAGGGGACATCAATGAATAGTGGCCCCTTTCCCAACCTGGGTTCAGAAAATTTGAGAACAAAATTTAAAAGTTAACTATAGAGGCCAAAATATCACCTTTGATATGGCAATGGCTAAATTGTTGAATAAGCATGGTACAAGGAAAACAGAACCAGAAAGCACCAACTGAACAGATCTAGGCACAGGAGCCTCCCAAACAGGAAAGATTCAGAACATGGAGAAACAGAGGAAACCCCTGGCTTACTCCTAAACAGAAAAAGGCACAGCAAAACTGAGCTTCCCTAGTTGGTCTTTCCCAGTTTATCAGTCAGGGAATCCCAGGGGTAGGGTGAGTAAAGGGCAGAGCATCTTCAGTATGGGTTTGGAAACCAGTTGCTCGTGGGAATGGGACCTGAGTACTGCTGCCTTCTAACACAGACTTACTAAGACATGGGGACTGGGCAGTGGCCATCATTCTGTGAAATGAAAGGATTAGGAGATGTGGTAGAGGCTGGATTGACAGGCAGGGGCCAGATCATGAAGAGCCATACATGGAAGGCACGGAAATAGATTAAGGGTGAATGGCCACTGAGAGAGAAAGAAGATGGTCTCACTAGTACTATCAATCATGAGACGGTCACAAAAAGTGACAAGTGTGCCTGGCATTGCAGAACACACATATATGATCACAAAGAGCCCCATGCTCATAGGATGAGAAGAGGCTAGTGATACAGCTTTGCCAAGTCCTCAGGAAGCTGAGGATGTTGGCACAGAAGTGAGATCTGGGAAGGGATAATCTCAGCAGTCTCCATGAGTCTAGGAACCACACGGCATAGCCAATTCAAAGGAGAAGGTCTAGTTTGAATAAGGAATGAAAGACCCAAATGGATAAGAGGATACAATAGAGAATTGCAGTTTCAGATTTCTTTTTGAGATGGAGATTTGGGGTGATAAAAAAGCAAAAGGTGATCCTGAGAATGGGTGACTCAAGAGGATTAGAGGTAAATACAATTCTCATCATAGTTGAGGAGATCAAGGATTCCAGAGGGGCTCATCTGCAAGGATGTGGCTGAAGTCAAAGTTAACAGAGAACAGAGATACTACATCTTTGACAAATGGGATTGGGTCAATTAAAATAGCCATGTCAGAAGGAACCAAAAATCAAAGATGTCACAACTTTCACAATAACAACACCACTACCACCAAAAATAATTGGTTGAGAATAACTGACATGGTTTATGTAATGATGGAGATTATACAGAATCAAGATATTTACAATTATCTCAAGATACAGGCCTTTTGACAATTATAGAGATACCAACAATGAAGGTCATTTTTTTTCCTACTAAAAATTAATGTGCTGGCCACAAATCCGTATAGTAAACCTTCACAAAATTTGTGTCATCTTCAATAATTGGTTTAATTCTAATTTCCCTGAGATGCTTCCTCCCCCTGCAAAAGCACACCAACCAGACAAGTGTCTCCTCCTATGCTGTAGATCCACAGCCTCCTGTAGAGGCACATCTGCAAACCAGGCAGCACACAGGCTGTGAGTTTGTGAGAGAAATGGAATCTGCTGTAGCCACAGAAACAGATGGCATCAATCACATCAGCTGATATCTGTGATTACTATTATTTCCCATAATTGCCTTTCTGAGATCTGCTCATTTGCATCATGCTAAGCACTTACAATTAGCCAATGAAAGATTTGGAGCTGAGCTAGCTTAAAAAAAATTGAGGCCTACATGATGCAATGTATGTATAGCAATTCCATCTCATAAAGCTGAATACTTTCAGAATTATATAGCTGAAGTTTTTTCAAGAGATGCCTTTTTAAATCAGATAAAATGTATTCATTTCTGTTGTGGCATCCAGTTATCTTGGACAACTCTACAAATATGCTGTGAAGTTTTTTAAAAAGAAGATCGGAGGGGGGGAGGCAGGAGCAAAACAATTCTCTCAAATCACAAAGCTTGGTCTTAGCAATGGGTTCACTGCCAGAATGTCATCATTGTGAGCATCTAGAAGTAAACAGCTTTGAAAACATTTTCTTCCCCTTTTTATTTTCCTTGTCAAGATACATAAGAGAATTCAAGTGAGCTGGTGGTTAACTAAGACAGGCCCACCCTTGACTTCAGAGAGCTTCTAATGCTTCCCACCTGCCTCTCCAAAGAACAAAGTCTCCAGGATATAGCTACAGCAAAGAAGCTTGCTGGCAAGTAGAAAACCATGGTGTAGCAGAAATGGCATATCATGGAAGGTCAGCCCAACACTGAAAGCACTGTTACTCTTAACAATCCCTGATCTGTTTATGCTCTCTCCCTTTCTCTCCTCACCCCCATCCCCTTTGTCAACAGTGATGTGACAACATGAAGCAGTCAGCCCCAGAGGCTGTTTATAATGTGGTCCCATTTCAGCACTCAGTGGGTCCTCTTCAGCCCAGCAGAATGAACATCTCATTGTCTCACATTTCTGTCCTCTCCCACCATTAGTGTGTCCTCCCCAACACACACAGCCTGTGAGCACTCTTGCCTCTACCTACACTGCTGTCCTTGCCCCCACACACACACACAAAATTGTCCTCTGTACCTGGTGTCCAAATCCTCCAAGGTCCAATTCAAGTTTCTAATCATTTTGCTTCCTGCTTATCCCTCTCACTGTCAAACCGGGGACAGAAAACAACTTGATCTTATGCTTAATATCATCTGCTAGTGAACCAAAATTATGGCTGGAAGATTCCAAAGTGACCTCTGAGCTCCAGGCACTATGTCAGCAATGACAATGAGAATGGCATGGAGGGGGAATGAAGCAATGTGTTCCAGTATTTGCCAACTCCAGTCTAATCATTCATCATGGCAGTGAGTTAGAACAGAACTTATTATCTGATATTACCGAGCTTATGTAGGTATGTGGTCTTAAGTCAACTCTGATGAGATTTTCAGATTTTAAAAGAAAGGCTGCTGCAGTTATACATACAAATGATGATAAAAGAGGTCAGAGAAAGTTAGTTACAATTGGTCTCCCCATCACCACCATGGAACTGAGAAGTGAACCCAGTACTACAGCCCCAGCCCTTTTTTATTTTTTATTTTGAGACAAGGTCTTGCAAATTTGCCCAGACTTGCCTCCTCCTGTCTCAGCCTTCTAAGTAGCAGAAATAATATACATGTACCACCACACCCAGCCACAACTGGTCATTCTTGAGTGATCCCTTAAGCTTGCCTTCCTTCATGGCGTTAGTTTAATAGGCTCCCAAAAGACAATTTCAAGAATACCCCCAGGAGTGATAAATTTCCTAGTGTATCTCATGTACAAAGGCATACATATTTGTATGTCATATATAAACCAGATTACTCATTAATTTGCAATTGAAGACATTTCTTCCTTCACAGAAATGCCATTCCCCAGCTTCCACAAAGCACTTCCTTCTGAATAATGAACAGGAAGAGGCTGAAGTACTGTCTAGAACCTTGTCCAGTGAGCACCCAGTCAGAGCCTTCCCCTCTTTCTTCCTAGTTGTTAAAAAGAGCCCTGGTTAAAAACTACTCAGGCCCAGCCACTTGCCCGGTAAGCCATCCTCAGCCAAGTTCTCTGCTATTCTAGCCCTGGGTTTCTCCAGCTGTAGCAAATGGTACTGGCACCTGACCTATAGAATCTCTACATAAAATGCTTAGAACAGCAAGCGACACCTGGTGAGTACCTACTCCGTGTTAGCTTTTATGATTTTTATTTTCATCTTTCCTCTGATAATTTAGAAATATTTCCATGATAATGTAACAGCCCAAATGGAATAATGGATCTTGTTTTAGTATTTCTCTTAACCTTTGAAGATCATTCTAAATCCAGGAGCACCAAGAAACTTCTCCCTTGGGAGAGCTGACCTGTGAAACAGCCTAGAGCTCCTGACCTCGCTCTACTCCAAGTTTAACCCACTCTGTTGTCTTTCTTTCCTTTCTTCCCTCTCCTCCCTTTCTCCCTCTCTCTTGTGTTTGTGACAACAGCAAGTGGAACCCCAAAGTCTCAGGCCTTTCTGCGAAGTTCTACACACCGTCCCTTGCTGCACAATGATTTGCGCGGCATCTCCCGCGCCTAAGCCTGACTCCCCCTCCCTAGTGGGATCCGGTACCTTCCGCCAGGTGAGGCGTGATTGACAGACCGAGGGGGCGGGTAGGGGCGGCTGGTGCGGGGCCTTCCGGAGGCTTGGCGGAGCTGGTGCCTCGCCCTCCCCTCCCCTGTCCCCGGGGAACCTGCTCGGTCTTGAAAAGGAGAAGCCTTTGTTTTGGTAAGCTGATCCGTTTTTCTGAAAAACCAGCATGTAAAGGTTTTGCTGCCTTCAACCTTTTTTCTTTTGTTATGTTTTGATTGGTTCTTTTGCTTTCGATAATAAAGGAGGTAGCTACACCTGCCTTAGTTTCTATTGGATAAAACATGAATAGTCAAGTTCCCAACGCTCCTCGAAGCTCGTAAGTTCCCAGGTGCGGGAAGGTTGCTCAGGCCTGTCTGGGGCTGACTGGGGAGGGAGCCAGCTCTCTCGCAGGTGGAGGAGCCAGGGCCTGCTCCGTGCCCCACCTGTCCTGGGTACAATCTCCGCCCCTTTCTCCCCCTCCCCTTGTTTTACAAGCTATTGAATGACTGGCTGCTGCCTGTGGAGGCCCAGGAAATGGGATCTAGACTTCCTTACCTTGTCCTTTTTGAACCGCCCCACCCAGCTCAAATGCCAACTTCCCTAGCCTCTGAGCAGTACAGGATTAGAACGCATGGACCAAAAACATTCCCGAGGTCAGGAGGAACTGGGGGGGGGGGGGGGAGAGTGTTCAACATTTACTTCCTTCAAGGGGAAAGAAACCTCTCCTAACAAGCAGACTGTCCTCACCCGGGGCGGAAGCCTCCCCAGTGTCCTCCGGAAGCACATTCCAGAGAGTGAATAGTGTCCAGGGATGCTAGACACTGGTCACAGAAATGACAGCTATTCAATAGGATGAGACGGGTTGTTTACAGCCCTCCCAGGATGCCACAGAGCTTAACAGTCACCCAGGCTGCTCACAGCAGGCTCTGGTCCAGGCTGAGTGGCGGCATGAGGCTCCCTGTCCTGCTGGAAAAGCTGAAGCACCAGTGACAAGCCCAGGGTCACACACCAAGCTTGGGACTGAAATAACTCTGACTCCTCCTCCTTGGCCCTACAGCAGACAGCATTGCCTTATTACTGTGCTATTATCCAAATCTGAATCACTTAAAATGCTCCTAATTGCAGGCCTATGGGGAACTGTAAGCACCATGTGACTCTAACAGCCAACAAGCCCAGGTAGGAATAACCAAAGTTTTACAAATGCCTGAACATGGAATTAAAATGCTGGGGGTGAGGAGTGTTTGAAAATGACTTTAACACAGCCAACAAATACCATATTTAGATTTTTAAGAACTGAATTTGAACTATCACCTCCAATTGTTATAATACTGAAATGGAGCTGCACCTGGGATTCAAATAGATGCCACTGAAAAAAGCATATGGACTAAATCTCAAACATTTCTAACCAGTGAATATTCATACATACTTTCTTTTTGTGCCCACTTGACTACTGTCTTGCTTTGGTGTTTCAACTTCCCTTTTAAATCCTGTATTGGCCCTGTGAGAGTTGGGAGGGTCTGGGAAACCATCCGGCCAGCGAAAAGTCCAGATCTTTACACAGGGCTGGACACGTGCTGTGCTCAGGAAAGAAAGTAAATCCCATCTAGCAAATTGCTCTAACTGATTCATTTGTCCTCAAAAAGACTCCACCTACCTGCTTGCAGGTATTCAGGTAAATGACAAGTGGGCGGGACCTACTGACTGTTTCAGTCGCTAAGGTCTCAGCAATGCTTTATCAGTCTGGGCTTCTGTGCTGTCACACATTTCCTCCTCTGGACCAACCAATGCCTTCTTTTTCCTTCAGGCATTTGTAAGCTAAAGTAAAGCCTGGTCACTGTTCAGGTTGCCCAACAGTCTTCTTCGTTCACCCGTAAGGGATGAGAGCTGCTCAGTTGCTGCTGCTTTGAGAGTCCAGAAAGACACTTGAAAAGGTGAGCTGAAACTCTCCATTTTTCTCTCTTGGCATTTAGGCCACTGGCCTCTAAGGGATCTGATCGAGGGATTTGAATGAAAAATATAATCAAAATAGCTTAGCCCTCTTCGAAGCTCTTTGTGGAAGGAAGAGGATGTCTTTCACATTCTAGTTGCACAGTAAAGTTCTCCCAGGCCAGATAGTTAATCCTTTTTGTTTCTCCTAATTGTTAATCTGGCCTCTGCTTGTCTGGAAAGTTGATCTGATTTTATAAAACCCTGGAGAGGAGAGGAGTGGAGTGGAGAGTTTGAAATGTACCATAACGGTGTAGACCTGTTTAGCCTGTTTAATGAGGCCGGAGGTCTTAGGGCCAACAGAATTTAGAGTTGCCTTATATTTGACTGTTGTGTTTTTGGCCTTATTTTGCCTTACTTTAATGTGTTCATCTCACCAGCAGCAATTTTGTCCTAAGCCTGTGCAATATTCAGGATTTTATTTTCTTGAGAAAGTCTGTTTCTCAGACAGGTAAATTCTGTTGCCCTATTTAGAAACCCCACCCCACTCCTCCAGTTTTCCTCCCTTTTTTGTCTCTGAAAAGAATCTACATTTTTATGTGCTCTTTGTTGAACACACTTTCACAAATGTTTTGCAGCCTAGATTAGAATTGTTTACCATCAGGCCCAGTCTTGGCTGCCTGATGACCTTTGGTTAAAGTAAAGATTATTCCTTCAAGGCCACAAGAATGTAACTGCAGGCAGTTACATTTTCAAAATTTTTAATTTTCTGAAAGTCTTTTGGTCTTCTTTTAATAGCAAATATACCAAAGAGATTGTTCTGCTGGGATGTGACTTGTAATTTTACCTCTCAGATCCATTTTTGTTTTCTTATTCTTGACCACCCAGCCTGGGCTACTTCTGTTCTTAACAACCCAGGAGCCACAGTACTGTTGTTAGCAAAAGAAAAAAGTCATATTCCCTACTGGAATGAGCTGGAAAACCTGAGGAGAAAAATAAAACTGCGAGCCAATTTATTCTGGATTCTTTCATTAGCTGTTTATTTTCCCCGAGATTTAAGTTAGTAGCTAAGATGGGAATAATCTGTTAAGAATTATGTTCCTATTTATCCACCTAGAATATCAAAGTACCAAGAGTATGAATTGAAACAAGCTGAGGAAACTTTGCCTGAGACAAAAAGTTGTTTCTTATCAGTAAGAAGCTGCCTTCCTCTTGTTACTAATTTTTCTCTTGCTCCTGGGAAGCTCATGATGTTCTCCTTTAAATGACCTTTGTGTTTATATTTTCTCCTGAGCTTATGTCTTTGGAAGGAGTGACTGCTGCTTATACCTTAACAACATTCCCACTTGCTTCAGAGCTTTGTCAGAGAGAAAGATCAGTATACTGAATCTTCTGGATAGAAATGTCTCTAGAGTCCAGACTTCGCCACAAGATTGTATTCTCTCTAACTTACTATGGATGATTAGTTCTTTTCATGAGGGTTAATTTATGATTAAATCATTTCATCACTATATGTCATTGTGTCTGCTTATTAAAATAACAAAGAAATGGGCATTATGTCCCATAATATAAGGAAAGAACAAAAAAAAGTCAGATTAGAATTCAGAGTATCTGGAAAGTAGTTGGTTTGTTGGATAATTTGCCCTTGAGTACTGTCCATTGTTCCTGTGGTAACTCCACCCCTTGGTTCTAGTGGACATACGATATGGAGGAAAATATACAATCTCTTCCATTTACACCCCTGACCATATTACTTAGCTTCTCTGGCCCTCAACTGGTTCATCAGTAGGACAAGAGTTAGTAATTCCTATAATATAATGTAATGTAATATAATATAATATTCCTACAATATAATGTGTTCATGAGAAGTAAAGGAGTTACCTAACATATGTAGCTTCAAGTAGCCAATGCCTGGTGCCAGTGCAGGGCCAAATACAGCCCTGGGCCATCTTTTGTGCAGGAACTTTCAGGGATGCTTGGAGGATGTGGTCTGAGCCTCTGGAGATAAAAGATCTGTGGTTGCAATTGTTTGGAAACTTGCTTGTTTTTGTTATTGAAATTCTTGTAAATAACTCCATTGCTAACAGTTTGGAGAAGTAGAACAGGCAGGAGGAAGGAGAAATCCCTAAAGGCTGTAATGTCATTAAAAGAGCCAGCAGCCATGTCCCCACTACTGACTGTAGGCAAAGCCTTTGGGAAGTCAAATATTCCCTACTTCCCTACCTCTACGGTCTCACAACAGAGCCACGGGCCTTCAGGGGGAAGGTCTTGTTATTATTTGCAATAATGTGACTTGGCAGGCAGCCCTCCTTTCAGCTCTACCATCTTCAGGGTAGACTGGGCACTTGGTCGCTCCAATCTTACAGATAAGGCACGCTTTACCCCAGTCTGGGTGCATAGATGCCAGGTCACCGGTAGGAGGCACAATTAGTTTGGGGCCTACACTTTACCAGGGAAAGGAGACTCACAGATCTGTTCAATATACTTGCCTCCTTAGCAGAATATCCTATGCCTTTTAGTGACTTTCAGTCATTGCATAAAAGCAGGTGTGTTTGTAGGCCCCTCATAGCTTCTCCTGGTCTTACTTTGTCCCCAAGGGATAACACAAGTTTTCATCACTTAATAGGTTTTAACTTGACACCTACTGCTATCTTGTTTAGGGGACTCTGGAAAAGAATCTCAACCTCCCCACCCATTAGTTTCCTTGTCTACATTCCCTATCCACCCCTCAAAGTATGCTAAAAAGGTATACTTTACAACTCCCCTCTGTCCTTGCAACAGATGTTAGGTGAGCTGCCCACCAAGGTGAATAGCTCAGGCTGGAGTGAATGAGCAGTGGCTCCCTAGGAAATTCTAATCTTGGTCATTGAGTTCTAGGTGGAGCAGTACTGCTACTCTAGAATAGTGATCTGGCCTCTGCCATCTGACTACCTAGGTTCAAAACTTAATTCCACCATGTGCTTCCGGGACAGAATCTTTAACATGCTTTACTCAGCATTAAAATAGGATTGTCATGAAGATGAAGTAAGTTGAAATATTTAAAATGTGTAGACTGGCCACTAGGCACACAGCTAGTGTTATTTTTCTGAAAGGAAGGCATGGTGGGTGAATCAAGATGATCTGGTTTGAGACCCAGCTGTGCTATGTAATCACAAGCCTACAGAAGTTACTTAAAATTGCTTTGCCTTGGTTTGATTATCTGGAAGTTGGGGTACATACCCAACTTAGTGCTGTTGTAACCAGCAATCGAATTGGATAAATGTAAAGTGGCTGGCATATAATAAGTCCTCCATAAATGTTAACTATTGTTATGTTATTACAGAAAAAAAATGCTATATTGTCTACAGTTAGACTCTGGTCATACTGGATATAATGATGAGTAGTGGGTGGAGGACCAAAAACTCTGAACAAAACAGATTTCCAGAAAGGCTTAGAAAGAAAACCTGCCAACCCAGATTATCTTGTTTATCTTGGCAGGGTAGCTGCTAGGGAGATTCCTGTTTTTTTCAAACCAATGGGCAGTGGGAGTCTGTACTGTGACAGAGAGCGGAGCCTCCTGCAGCAGCAGTTCCAGTTTCACTGTTCAGTCTCCTCTTCTCCCTGACCTTGGCCACAGTCTCCTTTGTATATTTGAACTCCTCATATAAGGTAGAGAAAATAAGGCCTCCTGGGATTTTGGCCACCTGAAAGGCTATCTGTAAGATGTTGCCAAGACATGTCATGGATGCTCTCAAATGGGTCTTCCTCACCGCCTCGGTATTCCTGGACTTCTTGGTATTATGGAACTATTCTTAGACTCACTTTTATGTGGGTGGCAAATTTTATTGTCCTCTGACAGTGCCTCCAAACTATTAAGAGCTTTACAAAACTATTTGGAGGGAAGACGGCTTCACTCTTTCAGGGTTAATGAGATTTAACCATCTACTATCCCAGAAGAATGGGCCTTGATGTGAAAACTGAAAGTTGCCAAGTACAAAAGACTGCACTGAGTTGAAATCAGGAGCAGAAATTGTGGTTATCTCCTGGGGGCTTCCTACATTTGCCAATTCTTCCTATCTCATTACTTTCTGTGCGACACAAGGACACCACAGTGGCCTATTGGTTAGTTACACAGAGGCACATTTCAGATTAATATGAGGAAGAACTTTCCATGAATTAGAGTTGTCCACATGTGCAGGAGGCTGCCTATTGGGTTGATGTGTTCCTTGTTACTGTGTTTTTTGGTGTATTTTGTGCCTGGTATGTGTTTGCCAGATGGATAGATGGGTCTGTGGATGTGTGGATGGATGAATGAATGAATGGATGAATGACAAAGGGTATTTTGTGGGTTTTTTTCAGTAGCACATACATTCATCTGTAAAATGAAGGTTACATTATGGATCTCATAGGATTATTTCAGAGATTAAATGAGAAAATGCATGTCAAGTACCCAACATACTACCTTACAAGTATCAAACTGTTCATTGAAAGTAATAATTGTTATTTTTATTTTATAATATATTCTAAAAAGATAATGAGAAAAAGAATTCCTGCTCCAGACGGAAGGCAGATGAGCTGACCTCCAAACTTTAGATCTGCAGTTTTTATGACATTCCTTTTTCTTATGCTCTGCATCCCTGCCCATCTTCCTCCACCTTTCTAAAGGAACTCATTCTCATTGCCCAGACAGCCACATTCCCTAACAGGGGAGTTGACTAGTATACTTCTAACAGTGGCAGCAGCTTCTATCCCAGTTAAATAGGGACTTTTTTTTCTTAACATCACAAGTATGAATTGTAACATGCAGATTTAAATTCCATCATTATTTTCAAGTGACTCTAACTGCTTCTCACATTTGATCATTTGTCACAGGAACACAAAAGCCTTCACCAACAACAGAGTGGAAACTCTCCAAGAATTTTCTTTAATAGCCTCTTGGCACAGAGCATGGCAACAGTGCAGTGCATAATGGGGAGGTCTAAATACATCATAGTTGAATGCTGAGATGACTTGCATAACTTGCTTATGACTACTTTTGTCAGTCATGTGGCCTTTTTTGAATAGTGCACTGTATGTTTAGGCTCCTGTACACTCACATTAACACATGTGTCATCTTGTGTTTTTCAAACTCCTCATTAAACATTATTGTCATACTTATATTATGTCATCCACATTTTTTTATGTGTAAGCTCTGTTTTTCTAATTAGACTTATACTTGGTGATGATAAAATTGAATTAGCTAAGGGAAATTCCACAAAGTTTAAGACAAATGCCATGGGTGGACTATGCAATCGGTGAACACCTGTGGAATGGAAACAGCAGGGAAATGTCAAGAGTTCAAATATCTTGCTTCATCTTGTTGTCTCCATAAACTGGCTTTTTTTAAAAAAAAAAAAATCTCCCATCAAAAGAGGAAAAGCTTTCCTTTTTTCTTTTTTTTTGGTACCAGGGATTGAACTTGGGACCTTGCGCTTGCAAGGCAGACGCTGGAACCACTGAGCTAAATTCCCAGCCCAGGCAAAGCTTTCCTGTAACCTGCTTCTGAAAGGCCTTCTGTGGCTTCTAAAACTCGTATCTAATTGGCTAGCCACTTGGAACTCTTTTCACTTGAGCACTTCCCTAGTTTTCCCATTTTCTGAATATCTATGTTCATTTATTGACTCCAGATGTATTACACTGTTGCTTTTTAGTTCATAATTTTTCTATAATTTCCTGATATATTTGGGACCTTTTTAAAGACCCCCTTGTGTTTTTTATTCTTCTGTCTTTTTTAGTGTTGGAAGCACTGTTCAGGTGAGTGTTGCTCAGATTCATTAATGAAGCCACTCCTTCTTTGAGACCATTGATTTAGTTGTGAAGGAGGAGCAGAGCTGACCACAACCTTTGCAGCAGCCTGTGAGCACCTGCTCCCGGCCTCTCCTCTGTGCTGTATATGCCTCATGGTCCCTGCACACATACGCACACTGCCCCCGCTCCCAACACTGGCTCTTGGTTCAGTCCCATGGGTGACTTTTTTATTTAGATCACTAACATACCCAATTTTTCCTAATTGCATATGAGTCTACAAGCTGAGAAATAGCCCACAGCACATTCACCAATCCTTTTGTGTATTTTTGTTCACTAACTCAAATTTTATTTATAAAAAAGTCAGAGGCACATTTGGGCCCTAATTTTAGCAGTTGTTTTCCCCTCAGTAGTCTAGAAGTTATAGTCAGGGCCGGGGCAGTAGTGAGACACATGTGCCTGCTGCTGAATTCTTTTAGAAAGATGGGAATACTGTAGGAAGGAATTACTATTACTGGCCCATTCGGTTTCCCCAGGAGGTATTTCTTGTCAAGATGGTTTCCTGACTCTAGTCTATGCACTGAGGCATAGACTCATGACCAGTTTGAAACCAGCTAAGCAACCATCCACCTCATAGAGCTTAGTTTCTGTTTGTTTGAAGGTCTCACTGCACTGTCTTGACTGGTCTCGGGGGCTCAAGCAATCCTCTTGCTTCAGCCTCCCCAGTGCTGGAACTACAGACACATGTCACTGCACCCACCCAAGCTCAGTTTCTCAAAGCTAAAAATTAACTGGGAAGTCATCTGGCATAGGGTTAGCTTGGAGGTGTTTGAAACATGTTGTAAAACATTAGGGTTTTTTGAAGAGATTAAAAGATTTGAACTTTACTACATCAAGCTGAGCCGGTCCCAGCACCCAGAAGGAAGCTCCCCCACCGCCATCCCAAGCTCCTAGGGCAGAGAAGGTGAGCCTCGTGGGCACCAGAAGCCCCCCCCCGCCCCGTAGACATGAGAAGACATGTAAACAAACCTCAAAAACAGACTTCTGGATCACCTACAGCAACCCCAAAGGGAAACCAGATGGAACAATTGGATACTCAACCACCTGGACTCTCTGAACTGTCAACAAAAGAGGATCTGGGAAAAATGAAATCAGAAATAATTACTCAGCAGCAAAGATTGTGCTCATGGTGCAAGACAAGATTGATAAATCTAGAGAGGACACAGATAAAATAGAGGATCTAAGGAACATGATGAACTTTACTACAACAACAATTACAAAGGAAACACCTCTACAGTAGAACAGAGCCTCACACAGTTTATAAAATGTCATGTTCTATGTCTAGTCCTGGCTAGAGAGAAGTCTTTATTGCATGACTGGGCTGTTACATACTTCTGAAACAAAGCTCTTACCAGATCTGATTATTTTGTAGTCTTCTGTGGAACCTGGCTTAGGTTACATTTCTTTCCTCTTGTAAATCCTTATGACCCCTTAAGTGAACTGTTCACCTGGTGTCTCTATCAGGTACAACAATCAGGTGGAGTTACAGCAGTTTAGACCTGGGTTAAAGTTTAGTGGCACACCTGGGAAGCACTCGTAATTCTACGGCTTTGTCACTGACCCGGCTGGCAATTGGGTCAAGGAAAAGGGAAACATAGAGACCCACAAAGGTGGTTGGTAGCAGAGCTGGATCCAAACCAGAGATTTGACATCCTGCTTTCTCTGCTTGGGATTCTAAAAATAATAGTGACAAGGCCATGATTAAGGTGAGGCAAGTGAGGCACTCACCTTGGGGTGCAAAATGTAAGGTGCCAAAAACCTCAGTAATCACAAATTTAATGCAATCTTTTTAAAAATCAAAATCTATGCACAAAATCCATGATGAGCAAAAGATCAAATTTATTTAAATTTTGATTTTAAAACAAGATGAGTAAGCCTAGGTTATTTAGGAATTCTTTAAGATTATCACTAGTCAAGGAAAATTGTCAAATACCACATTTTCTCCAAAATGAGAAGAGCAAAGAGGTAGCCTTTGAAAATATTGATGAATTTGCTTCCTTTAAAAATCAGACAGTAAAACTATTTTTTAAATTCTATTTTCAGTACAAATAAAATATTTAAACTTTAAATGATGTAAGTTTTAATATACCTATTTTTTCTATTTTCCATATTTTTCCCAGATACTTTAATAATTAGGACAAAATCAGTCATTAAAAATACACAAAAGCATGTAGATCAAGATGCACTTTCCCCTTTACCTCAGGCTGCTACTGGGCTCAGCCCAGCACTGTGGGATAAATATGTCTGTGATCTGGGAATGTGTTCAGTGGATTTTTCTGAACGTAGTTATCATGGCAAAGAGAAATTTTCCATGAGCATGGTTTTCTGGCAGACACTCCTCCTTGGGTCAGGGGACAAGTATCAAGATCCAGTGTGACAGTGTTACCTCCTTGAATGCTTTCCTTTTTGAATACTTGTGTTTTGTGTTGTTTTTTTAGGAGCTGCTTGAGCTGCAGGCTGCCAGTTCTTCCCATTGCCCCTCCAAACCCCTTCTTGGCCTATCACTGAGCTTTCTCATTTATTAGAGGCTCTAAGTGAAGATTAATGATTATTTGTGCTTTGGGTGGAAAAAATTACCTCTGATCATTTTCTTAATTGGTCTCCAGTTCGCTTGTGTTATTTTTTTATCAGTACATTTTGAAATGAGGCTTATCAAAATAAAGGAATGCTTAGAAACAGGAGAGCCCCAAATTTCCCAAATACCACTTGTTCTAGGAAATGAGGATGCACTGTGGGTTCCAATACCACACTGTTTAGCCACTGAAGATGTTTTTTTCTGCTCATGTAAATCTACCTAATGCCATTAAATAGCTGAATTTTTTAAACTGTGTTCATAGTTCTTAAAAGCCTCTACCTTTCTGTCTTATTACCTTTGAGATCCATATATATGGGGAGAGAGATTTTGTCATCCCTTGATATCCACAGAAAGATTGGTTCCAGGATCTGCCCATGGATACCAAAATTCACAGGTGGTTGAACTTCTTTATATAAAATGGCTCAATATCTACCTGTAATCTTCCCGCATTATCCCCATAAATCATCTATAGATTTACTTATAATCCCTAATACAATCTAGTGCTATGTAAATAGTTGTTATACCTTTTTTTATGAAATAATGTAATGGTTTTAAAATGTCTATACATGTTTTGTGCAAATGCAATTTTTTGGGAAATATTTTCTATCCACACATGGTTAAATCCATGGATCAGTCCCCTCACATATGAAAGCTTACCATATACTATATATTTTTTTTTTCTCTCCCCCTTCCCAACCCTTATAGCCAAGTATGGTTCCCTCCAAGTCCCAAGACAGTGATTTCTTCCTGCTCCACTGCATGATATGCTGTTGCTACTGAGAAAGCAGGTGCAGTCTTACACTCTCTGATGATCAGATCAAGGGAGCAGTTGCTCCTGGCATTTCGGAATTCCTCTTACCTGTACATTGTGGGAGAGACATTGGTAAATTAGGGAGTTTGCAGAGATTTGGTCAGGTTGATGGAATCTAAAAACATGAATAAACGTTGCATTAACCTAAGGCTGCTCAGCCTGGGAGAGCACATAAGATCTATTTTCTAGACTTGAAAGTCTTGAGGAATTAGATGTACTCTGAAGGGTTCCAGGGATAATACTGTCCCCATGGAGAGAATACAGGAGTTCTAGAGAGGCAAACTTTTGCTTAATATGTGGATTCCCTCCCATACAGATAGAATTAACACCGAAGGCAAAATGATCTATTTTATAAAATAGTAAAGGCCTGTTTCATTTGAGGACCATCTCTGAAAACTTTCAAATCAGCGTCTGTGGCCGCAGTGTTTCATCTTTGACAAGGTTAAAGTTACAGAGCACCATACACTGCTATCAGTATGGTTGGATGGATTCCTTTTATTTTGTTTAATTTTATTTATTTATTTTGTGTGTGGGGTGGGGGGTGGGTGTGTGTGTAATGCTGAGGATGGGACCCAGGGCCTTGCACATGCTAAGCAAGTGCTCTGCCACTGAGCTACACACCCACCCTGAAGTCCTTTTAATCATAAGCAATCCCTTTACTATTGTTGGGAAAACTTAAACTCAGGCAACCCTTAAATTGTTGCTTTAGAGTTAAATCTGGTTCTTTAATAGGAGGAAACAAATTACCAGGGCAGCATAACAAACAGTATGTTTATCCAGGTGCTTTTTCTGTATGGTTTCTTATGACAACTACATCACACAGCCATTTTCTAAAACACTATCATGCTCTAAAAGGAGAACTAGCAGGACAATAGCACACTAGGGACCCCATGGTTCCAATAGGTCGTTTTATACAGACATTTTTCTGCTGCCACACAGGCTGCCTTCCAAAGGCAGCTTTTAAATCTCTTTAGTGCAGGTGATGGTGTACATGTGATCGCTGAAGACCCTCTTGGTCAACAGGCACCATCCACTTGCTTTTGCCCTGGTCTGTATTTTTCTTGTTAGCCAGTAATGTGGTTTCAATGTCTCTCTGAGCTCTTATTGAAATGTAAGTGCTGTAGTGAGGACAGCAAGAGGTGATTAAGCCATAAGGGGTCCAGCCTTCCAAATGGATTGAGGCTATACCCTCACGAGGGTTAGTTGCAACAGTATGTTCAGTCCCCAAAGGGCCTGGCTGCCCTACAGCATGTTGGGATGTTGCATGGAGGCCTTCGAGCCAGGCACATGCTCCTGGGCCTCCTGGTCTGTGGTATTCTGTTACAGCAGCAGAAAACAGACTAAGGTAGCCAGGAAGTTCAGAATTTGAAAAATTACGCTGAACAGCTTTTGTCTAGGCCAGACCAGAAAACAGTGGGAAAGAAAGCAGAGATGACAGAGACGGAGATTTTTATTTATCCTGGAGCTTTTTAGCATGACTTTGGCAGTTTTGGTGATCTGTATCTCTGAAAATTAACTTAGGCTTCTGTCCTACCCATTAGAACAGAGGGAAGGGGGGACTGTTCCTAATGCATCTACTATACGAATGCCCAGAGAAAGAACCCAGTTTTCAGTTTTCTTGCCTATCCTGCACAAAAGCCACATCCTAGCTCTCCCTGCTTCCTCCAGCCAGGGCCATAGTGCTGCTGGCTGACACTGAATTAACATAAATGATCTCAAAGCTGACAGGCCCTCCCCTGCTTTTCAGGGGAGAAAATAGTTGACCTGTTAAGTCAATGGTTTTTTATAATTTCTTCTCAGCTCAGTAGCAAGGCCTATCCAGGTCTAAAAACATGATACGTCATATGTGTTTATAAGATAGGTACTGGAAAGAACTGCCAGGTAAATGATATTAATCATATTTTTTAAAGTCTTTGCTTTAGAGGCCAAACTGCTTGTTCAGTCAATCTGCTCAGAATCTGTTTTTATTCACATAAGGCTTTATTTAGTCTAAAGTAAATTCAGAAAATATATACAGCAGTGTTTACATTAATAATACATTAAGAAATTGGTTTACTATATGGGTAAGTGCCAGGGAATTCAAACTGGCCTCAGATACCGAAAGAGAGAAAGGGAGGGAAAGAGGAAAGGGGAGAGGAAGAAAAGGGAAAGGAGAAGAGTTGGAGATGGAGCTGAAGCCTGCCCTGTGTGTGCCCCAGCCCCTTTCGTCCATTCTGCCTCAGGCATTTCAGTGCTCAGTAGAGTCCAGGAAACTCTTCCTTCTGGGATCTTCAACATATTTGAAATGGGATCTAAAGAGGTTTTTAACCTGATTTCCCTGGAATTTGGCATTGGATTATTATGTAATTGGCATTCTGATTAGCCATTATCTAGAAAGATGCAGGGAGACAAGGGGGCAGAATGCTTCAGTGTACAAAGTACCATCCCTGCCTGGTTGTTTTATTCTTGGGTGTGGCTGGCAAGTCACTTATACACCACACTAGTTTCCTCACCAATTAAATTAAAAACAAAACACACTCCTAGGGTTGAGAGGATTAAATAATGTAATATAAAATTCCTAATACAGTGCCTGGCACATGGCAAATGCTCGTGAAGCTGTTAGGAAGTAAAGAAAAAGGATCTTTCTAAACTTTCAACCATTAAAAACAAAACAAAAGCACTCCTCTTAATTAGCACAGGATCATAGCATAAAGTCTCTTCCATAGAGTTCTATCTATTCTGATGGTTTACAATTTCTTCTTTTTCTTAAGCTAAGGTTCCTTGAACATATGAGGAACCCAGTGTGTCAATGAAATAAGTGCAGTGCGGGGACTGGTTGCAAGAGAAGTAATACATTTGTCAGCTTCCCATTACTATAACGAAATACTTGAGGCAATTCATTTACAAAAAGAGAAGGTTTGTTTTGACTCATGATTCTGGGGATTCCAGTCCAAGATCAGGTAGCCCCTTTGCTTTGGGCCTCTGGCAGTGGTGGTACCTCATGGCAGGAGGATGTGGCAGGGGAAAACTGCTCATTTCATGATGCAGGAGACAGAGACTTCGAGGCCAGGTCCCACAGTCCCTTTGGAGCACACATCCTCAAGGACTTCCCACCTGGCCCCACCTCTCAACATTACCACCTTGGGGACCAAGTCTTTAGCATGTGGGCCTTTGGGAGATCTCCAAAGGATAGCAAGTGGGCAAGGGTCCTCCCTTGTCTCCTCCTTCCTTCACTTCTATTGGAGACCCTGAGGCTTCTTATACCTTCTAGAAAACAGATTGAAAACCCCAAATCTGGGAAGGAAATAACTTAGGAGGGTGAAGCTGTGTTTTCAGTGTTACCACTATAGCTGCAACCTGATCTCCTGTTACAGACTCTTGCACTCAGCAGAGTGAGAAAAAACTGACAGGCCTGGAACACATGGAAATACATAACCAAACTCTTCCAGAGGAAACCAAAAGACCTAGAGCAGTGATGACGAACCTTTTAGAGCTTTCAATGATGGAAGCAGCCTGCTGTAACACAAGTGCCATAGGTTCGCCGCCACTGTCCTAGAGCTTCGGTTCACCACATGTGAACCCTTTTCCTTCCTTCATAGTGTGTGATAACCTTTTGGGTGGCCTGTTCCCGTTTGCATGTTTATGGCATCACTTAAAGCATTTCCTGTGAAGTTCCAGAACCTTCTATCAGCCTGGAGGACAAATAGCAGCTGTAGTTTCCCATGAAGTCTTACTGGAAACCACTTCACCCTTACTGGAAAGCACTTCACCCCTTCCTTGTGCCCTCTACCTTTGCCTTCTGTGGTCCCATCTGACACTGAATAAGATGCTGTGATTTCTAAGTATTTTCAATTCAACCAACCTCCACTCCTCTTCCAGAATGTTCTTCCAGGCACACTCACAGTACAGAAATGTAAACAATGCAGCTGACTCAATGAAAGTTTGAAGTCAATGTATTTTTTTTTTTAGATAAGGCAGTGTTTGTACAAACAACCTCAGACTTTATTTGGAAAAGAAAACTGTGGCAGAGTTTATGACTGCCATGCTATTTCCACATGTGGCTAGTTTCCTGTTATGTTATTCATGTTCTTGTGGAAAGCTTAAGATCTTCTTATTTGCTTTTGGAAAAGAAGAAAGTTGAGTTGGGGTGAGGAGGAGGCAGGATTTTTATTCATCATGAAGACTGACCCAGAGTCCTGATTGAGCTGCTAACCTGGGCCTCTGCTGAGCTGTGTGGATGGCTACCTCTTCCCTGGACTGGGGTTTCCCTGAGGGAGCAGAGGCACAGGCGCCCCCCACCCCACCCTGGCTCTCGGAGGTCTCAACCTCCAGGCTACTCCCTGCCTCACAGAACTAACACGTCATTTAATCTACACATCAGTCTTAGAAAGTAGCCTTTTAGTGGAGTCAGGAGCTGGAATCATTAGCCCACAGTGGTGGTGGGATTTGAACCCAGGCCCAGAGCCCACTTAACCAATGATGAATGAGCAAGTGAATGAGTAAAATACATGCATAAGAAATCAGTGCTCTTACCATTGTAAAAATACAGAAGGCCCAACAACTCTTGTCTCTCCTCAGATTATTTAGTTCAGGGTTCTGATGTCCTACAATTTCTGATTTTTGGAGAGGAAAGATAAGGTAAAAGTGAATAGAGCATTAATAGCCCCCCCCCTTTTGATCTGACAGAATTTTACAGGTCACATACCTATTTAATTTGTTTAACAAATTACATTTCCTTGAGCATACTTTTTCTGAGTTGCTCTCAGCATTTCACAGATATTACTCAAATGATTTTTACCACAGCAACATGAGGATGTTCAAGTAAACACTGTTCCCATTCAAAGGAATGGCAAAGCTGGTCATGTTGAGCCAAAGTCACTCACCTAAGGTTATGCCAGTCACTGCAGAGTGAACCCTAACCCCTGGCTTTCTGCGTCATAGCTCAGTTTCCTGTCCCTTGGCAGCACTGTTCCCTGCTGATGTAAGGATAATTCTTCTTTGTCCTGTGAGGCAAAGATAAGTCATCTCATTTTCTGTTACATTTGCAGATGGCCCCTGGAAGATCTTGACTTGCTCCTGAAGAAATATTATTTTCCTGGGTCTTCTGTCAAACTCTTCCCGGAGACCATGAGCCAGCCAGACCCTGCTGATGACCCAAAAGCCAGGCCTGATCCCCCATGTGTGGTGTGTGGCCAAGCCCACTCCCCTGAAGAAAACCACTACTACACCTATGTGGAAGATGTGGACGATGACCTCGTATGCCACATCTGCCTACAGGCCTTGCTGGATCCCCTGGACACTCCATGTGGGCACACCTACTGCACCGTCTGCCTCACCAATTTCCTGTTTCAGAAGGACTTCTGCCCCATGGACCGAAAGCCCATTATCCTGCAGCACTGCAAGAAGTCCAACATCCTGGTGAACAAGTTCCTCAACAAGCTGCTGGTGACCTGCCCTTTCACAGAGCACTGTACTGAAGTGGTGCAGCGCTGTGACCTCCAGCATCACTTCCAAACAAGGTAGGCCTCCTCTTCCCCCAACTCCAACAATCCTGCAAGCCACCCTTGCCGGTTCAGTGGGGACTTCTCTGTCCTGAAGGCAGGGCTGGTGGCTTCTAGTGCCTAAATGCCTGTTTCACTGTTTCTTTATAACCAATGAAAGTATGCATTGAAAATAGAACACATTCCACGTGTTTATGCCTGCAAATCAGTGGAATAAACAACAGTTGGTGGAATTGTGTATGTGTCCATGTGCATTTATAGGGTTTTAATTGTTTTGATATAAAGTAATTATAGCATAAAATTTACTATTGTTAACTAATTCTGAGTGTATAGTTCAGTGGCATTAAGTACTATGTGCAACCATCACTACCATCCATCTTTAGAAGTTTCTCTTCTTTCCAAATTCAAACTCACCATTAAATAAGAACTCTCCCCACTCCAAGCCCTGGACAGCCACAATTGTACTCTCTCTTTATGGATTTGACTGCTTTTAAATACTTCATACAAAACGGAATCATGTAATATTTGTCCTTTTGTGATTGGCTTCTTTCCTATGTGTGTGTTTTGAAATGTGCAAGATCAGGAAGAAGCTGATGACAGCTTTCTCTGAGGCTCATGGTCCCCCTCCCAAAGGTCTCCCTGTGAGCATTGCTTATTTTTTCAGTTTGACCCAAGATTATTAGAATTTCCTCTGTACTGGAACTGACAAGGTCCAACTGCTCTTTGAGAAGATGTGAGATGTTTTTAGCTAAGTCTTAAAAAGGGAAATTTTAGAAAATTAGTGTCTTCCAGGTGACTCATTTGCTAGCTTTTTGGCCCAGTCACACATTAGTGGTAGAACGACAGTGTGCTCGCTGCGGTTGGTGGCTGGCAGCACCTGCCCTGTCTGTCTGCCTCTTACTTTGTCCCTTTAAGCTGTTGTGTCCCTGTGCATTCCTCATGTGAACAGTTTCATGGATAACACTGGGCTGTGTTCCATGTGAGAAACTCTGTTAAAACACTTAAGGTACCCAATCAAGGGTGTACAATAATACCACAATTATTTTTGTAAGAGGAAATTTGGAGCCTGGTATTTATCTTAGTTCCTGTCATGACCAGGGCAAGAGGCAGGTGCAAGTATTTTTTTAAAGGTCACATACTTTAGGTCATGAATCTGAGTCTTTGTCCTTTGGGACGTGCATGGATTCTAGTCTGTATTAAAAGCAAGGACCTGGCCATAATGCTTAGTACAGGTTTCCCATGCTGCTG
Source organism: Heterocephalus glaber (assembly GCF_053883595.1). Taxonomy (NCBI): domain Eukaryota; kingdom Metazoa; phylum Chordata; class Mammalia; order Rodentia; family Bathyergidae; genus Heterocephalus; species Heterocephalus glaber. The sequence continues at coordinate 43,392,095 of NW_028258325.1, read as the reverse complement.
ATGCCAGTGAACTCTTTTCTCCCCAAGGTGATGAGCCAAATGCGTCTAACACAGGTTTGCAGCTGACCACCTGTGAATGCTGAGGTTTAGATTAGGATGTCCCACCTCCTTGATTCCCAGGAAGAAGGGGTGGGGGGCAAAGGAGAATGGGAAGAGCCTGTGACCTTTGGTGAAACTTTTACCCAGGAGTGAGAGGTATTGTTAGAAGGAAGTAGGTCTGGGCTCTAAGGTGAGATAGATCCTGACAGGTTCTGGTTCAAGCAGGGCCAAGACCAGGGCCAGACTGAGTAGGGGAGGTGAGGAGTATGAGGACAGAGGGAGGCCCTGGTGGAGCTACCTTTGCACACATCATATTCCCCTGTTCTGACATGCAGTAATCTGTACATTCGTGTTGGGAAGCTCTGTTCTCTGTTGTGATTATTTCTGAAATAATCACAAATTGAGTGGCTTAAAAAAACTCAAATTTGTTGTGGTACAATTCTGAGGACTTCACCAGACTCTCATCGAGGGGTCAGCAGAGCTGTAGGGGAGAATCCCTGTCCTTGCCCTTTGCAGCTTCTAGATGCCAACTGCCTTCCATGTCTTCCTCCATCTTCAAAGCCAGATATGCAGCACCTTCTAGTTGTCCCCTCTGATCTCTGCTTCTGTGAATACATCTCCAGTGACCCTGACCCACGCCTCCCTCTCGTAAGGACCCATATAAGGGCCCACCTGATAATCATGTACTGTGTCCTTATCACAAGCACCTTAATTTAATCACATCTGCAAAGTTCCTTTTGCCATGTAAGGGATCACAGTCACAAGTTCTGAGGGTTAGGAGAGGGACATCTTGGGGGTCAATGTTCTGCCCACCACAGAGGTAAGAAAGGAGAGAGAGGAGAAAAGAAACGATGGTGGTCTGTAGGGAGAACACCAATGCTTCTCCTCATCCCTCATTGGGAAGTAGTTTGGGGCCTATGGTGTGCCTAAAAATAGGGATGAAGTGGCACATGGACTTGAGGGTAAAGCCAAAGCAGAGGTTGGGGAGGGAAAGGCTGGAAGGAGACTGATGGGGACCTGTGGTATTTTGAAAAAGAGGACACCAGTGCATTGCCAGCTGCCCCAAGCCAGGAAGGAATTTCACTCATCTGCCCACTCAGCCATGTGACCCATACATCTTGAGGAAGCCTAGGTGAAAGGCCTGACAGTCACTTGGCTGATAATGATATGCGCAGGAAAAAGCAGCAGTGAGGGAAGAACCCCAGACTGACAGAAATGGAGTCACCCCTGTGAGCTGCAGCCTCGAAGTCTTTCACAGGTCCCTCAGCAGCTCTCTGAGAGGAAACCCCCACCTCAGGGAAGCATGGCTCCCCCACCCCTGCCCTTGAACCCCCTCACACTCCAGCTTCCTAAGTAGGTTGCAACCAGCATTTCCAAAAATATATTTTATGTATTAGTCATGCGATGCTTGATACCCACTCCCTCCCTTCCCTTCCCTGGGTGCCTAGAGGCAAAGGCTAAGCATATGAATTCATCCAGGACCTGATTCTGGATCCCTCTGATCAGCCAGACCATCTCTTCCTGCTCTTAACAGGAACATTAAAGAGATGAAACAGCTAATACATGAGGAGCCCTTTCAACTGGAAAAACCAACAGGTGACCAGGAGACAGCATTTTCCTTCCTTTCTTATATGAGGCCTTCATGTTGGTAGCTGTGATGTCATATGTATGTGTAGAAAATCACTTTGGTTTATCAGGAGCACTGATTTTTGACTGATCTTTAATATCACTTTGTTCAGTAAGTATCGTCTAAACAAAAATGGCTTTTAATTTTATTTATTTTTAATTGACAAATGTCATGTCTTAAAATATATATGTACTGTGGAATGGTAAATTAAGGTATTTTACATGGATTACTTCACATGCCTATTTTTTGTGTGATGGAAACTCTTCAAATCTGCTCTCTTAACAATTTGCAAGTGCAGAATGTATTGTTACTAGCTATGACCAAGCTGTACAGTAGATCTCTTGAACCTACTCCTGAGTTCTACTTGAGGCTTTGCACACTCTGACACAGACTTGAGTCGGAGGCACAGTCAGCTTGACTACTTGCACAACTACTTGCACAACTATTTCTGATCAGACTAGAGACCTCTTCTCTGGCAGTAACCCTGAGCCTGTGAGCTAGTGTTTGTATTCTTCTGGTTGATTGTGTTGACCTCTGCCTTGTTAGATGCTTGTAGGCTCCTGTCACATGGGTTTCCTGCAGAGAATTCCCAGTAGGGTAATGGGCACGTGGCATTGAACAACACCCTGCCTAATCACAGGACATTGCCAGTGGATGTAGGGGGAACCACTGCTACTGTCCACGCATACCATCCAGAGAGGGTGTGGAGGCCAAGCTTCGCCTTCCTGGATCCTGAGTGAAACTCATCTTAGGGCAAAGACCACATCTTCATTGTGTAAAATTCTCTTCTGAATGTATGGTATTTATTAAAGTTCCATAATAGGCCAGGACCTGAATGAAAGCCATGATTTTGCCTCTGAGGAAATGACCTTTGAAAGGTAAAGGAGAAAAGCTGAAACCAGACATGCAGAAGATTGCTTTAGAGAACAAGTACCTTTGCCATTCAGAGTTTCTCTCCCTCTTTAAAGCTGCCCCTCTGTGGGGGTATTTACTAGGGTGAATAAAGAGATCATTGTACAATGCTCTAAAAGGAGCCCAGAATGAAACTGCAATGTGACTGGCCCAGACACACCCAGCTGAAGATTCTTAGGGAATATTTTCTTGATTAACCTTACACTTGCTGTCTTGGAAGGTTCTTCTCCAGAGATCTACCCAGGAAACTTCTGGACCTTTGCTTTTTCTGTAGTGTGTTCAGTTCCCCACAGGCTCACCCTGGAGGATTTGTTGTAGGGAGGAGAATCTAGCATCATGCTACATGTGGAAGGTAGGTTTGTTCCTTCCTTGTTGGTCTTTTCAGCCTGGCTGAATAATTTTGCTTTGATGTAATCCTAACTGTGACCTTGTGATCCTCAACCCAACTTCTTCCTGGCACCTACCTTGCCTCTTTTTAGGAAAGGAAACAAGAAAACAGGAGATGGAGGGTGATGTCTAAAGTGACATTTAAGTATAAACAGGGCTGCCAGGTAAAGCATGGATCCCAAGAACTAGGATTGGGGCTGTTTCCTGGCAAGGACGCTATATAGAGTAGCTATGGTCATTTGAGGGTTTGAATTTTATCCCCAAGGGATTGTACTCATTATGATTACAATTGAAAGGAACTAGAACATTCAAATTCTAGAGGTCTAGCCAGGTAGAAGTTTTGTTTCTGTAACACAAACTATTGTGGTAGGAAGCCTGGGACTAGAATGATGTTGCTATGATGCACGAGGAATCCAGACTCCTGGTTTTGGGTTTAGCTTCCACCCTTAAGTTTGTCACCTCATAATCTCAAAAAATGGCTATTCATCCCGGCATCACATCCCAGTTCCAGGCAGAAGGAAACAGGAAAAAAAAAATACATTCCAACCCAAACTGAGACTCTCTTCTTTAGAGAGCTTTCTGAGACACTTCACCCAGTGACTCCTGATTGTACCTCCTGAGCCGGTATTATCACATGCCTACCCATCTGCAAGAGAAGTTAAGCACATTGCTTCCATGAGCAAAATTTGGGTTCTGTTAAATGAAAAAAGGGGAGATTAGATCTTGGATAGGTAGGCAAGCAGCTGTGGTTGCAGCAGTGACATAAAGAAATAACTGAAAACATTATTTTTATTTTTACATTGCATTATCATTCATTAATTTTATCCCCCTGAAATGAAAGGAGATGAATGAGTCAGCACCCTTTTTTCTTCAAAGAGGACTTTTTCAAATGTCAGTAGCAAGCTGACTTGTCCAAGATTGTCAGAAATGCAATCCAATAACAATCCTGTCACTTATGGACCATGATCTGTTTGGTATGAACTGGATGTCCAAGGAGAGAGTATCCCAGAACTTTGTGAAACACCATATTCAGGAAAAGAACATAACATGTCATGTGCTTCATTGTGTAAGAGGAAAGAAGGAATAGGAAGAGAGTAACAAAGCCTTTTAGAGCTAGGTGCTGAGCTGTAAGCTAGGGTCATTTGCTATTATTAACAGTAATTAATAATAATACCTCACAGTCATTGAGCCCTTTGTTCTTTATAGGCACAGTCTCATTCCACTTTCATAACGATGCTCTGAGTTAGGCACTATTATTATTGTTTTTCTTTTCTAGAGGAGGATATAGAAGTTCAGACAGGTTAAGCAATATACCCACTGTCACACAGCCAGTATGTGGCAGAACTAGGATTCATATCTCAAGCTTGTCTGACTCAGTACCTAAATACCAAATCTGACTTCCTTTTCACTGTTTTTCACCAGCTCTGACTCACTCTTGCATACCAGCCTTATGTGGAATAGAATTCAAAATTGGCCCTTCACAAAATTAGAAATGATTACATGCCATGCTTTATCAAGGTTTTCTCTGTCTCTCTGTCTCTCTCATCTCTCTCCCTCTCATCTCTCGCTCTCCTCTCCCTCCCTCCTCCCCTCCCCTCCCCTCCCCTCCCCCTTCCCCTTTCTCCTCCCTCTCTCAGAAAGGGAAAGGGTTGGAACCCAGGGCCTCACAAATGCTAGCCAAGCACACAACCAGTGAGCTACATTCCCAGCCCTCAAGGTTGTTTATTGTTGGTCTAAATTGTAGAAGTCAAATCTGTACCTTCTGAGGCTCTACTGCATTTAATCTCATTCAGCCCTGCCTCAGCTGAAAGAGCTGATCATAGCTGCTCTCACCCTATGGCCTCTGCTCTGGTCTTCTGTCAAGTGCAGTTGCTATCCCTACATGGCTATCATTAATGTCATTATCCCTTTGAGCCATTTCTATTAAGGTTTCAGCCTTGAGTTGGAAAAATGGACTTTACTCTTCTTGAATGCAGGGTAGAAAGAGGAGACTTCTGTGGCCTTCCAGAACTTCAGCATGGAAAGGAGCCCTCGAATCAGGACCAGGGATGGAATCTAAAAATTACAGACCTTAAAGCTAGAAGAAGCGATGGAGTCTAGGTACTGCTGGACCAAGTATTATTAGGTCCATTACAGAGATGAGTGACTGAGCCTCAGGAGCTTAAGGGAGATACTCAGGGCCATCCAGCCACTTTCTGAGCTTAATTCAACTACTCGAAGGAGGAGGAGGGATGGGGTGACCCCTTCCTCACAGAGCAAGGAACCCGCATTATTCGGATAGAACCTCACGTCTGTCAGGGCTGACTGTGGCGAGAGAATGGCACAGCCTGTTCCTTTATAGAGCCAGTTTTCAAAATTGGCAAGCAAGCCATCTGTTCCCTTGCACGCAGCAGCGCAGTCAGAACAGTGCTTGATAAAATGTAAACACAGGTTTTAAATGGATACACAGTGTGGGGAGGGGCGGGGCAGTGGTTTCGATTTAAGCCACTCCTGTGTTGCAGCGTCTGAAGACTGACTCTGAGCTCAGAGCTCCAGGTTGTATTCTGGAGAAGCTAATTTCTTATGGTGGCTTGCTCCAGCGAGCTGCAGGGCAGCTTTTAATGCTTTCCTTATTCACACTGTGGGTCTGAATGTACCATGCTCATGCTTTCTCATAGCACGGTTTTGCTCCCAGCCTGGCCCTCCTGGCCAGTGATGTAAATGTACCAGCTGCTTCCCAGGAACCAGTCTGCATCTTGCAGGAGGGGCCAGTCTTTCTCCTAGGCATCAGCCTGTGTGCTCATAGCCTAAGCCCTCTCACCAACTCTGGTGAGTCCCTCCGATTTCCCATCTCCTCATCTGAGAGCCAGAGACATAATCCTCTTACAGGCCCATAATTTATAGTGTGGCTTAATCTAAAGACTCTTAAGTCATATTCATTATGATCTACTGATTGTGGGGACATGGCCAGGTTTGCTTAAAGGGGCTGGACCTGGCACTGCAGTGGACAGAGAGAAGGTGGCAGGAAGAAAGCAGCACCCTGCTGGGAAGATGAAGGCGCTTCTGTTGCTGGTCTTGCCCTGGCTCAGTCCTGCCAACTACATTGACAGTGTGGGCAACCTGCACTTCCTGTATTCCGAACTGTGAGTCCCCTCTAATTGTCCCTACTGCCTGGGTTTGTGTGTCTGCTGTGAGGGGGTGGGACCTGAGTCAGTTCCCTGGCTGGCATTTCTGTTTAGAGGAATAAATTCTACATACACTGGATGCACTTGGACAAAATACCCTGCTAGTAGTTTAAAGCAGCATGCTTAGCTGCAGTCTGTGACTTAAAACACCATTTTTACAGGAAGCAATGCTTTCCCAACAAGGCAATTTTTTTCCCCTTCTGTTCCAACACTGCATTTTTTACTCAGCTTTTTCTCGATAGATGTGTCTTCTCCTCTTTCCATAAATAGAACCCAAAGAGCAGTTAGGAACAGAGCTTGCATGCACAGATCTCCATCCTTTGTTGGATATTTCTAGTTACAAGCAGGTATCTTCCCTTTCTTGAGTTTTGATGCCTGAAAATAGATACAGTATCAAGAAAGGGAAAAGATAACCCTGTGTATAAAGGATATATATTCTCCATTTTGTTTCATTTTTAAACCTATGAGAAATAAAGAACTGTAACATGAGCACCATACTCCCATTACCTCAATTTAATGATTAATATTCTACTACATTTTCTTCATATATTTATTTTTTGTGCAAAATTGGTCTAAATTGTAGTCATCATAACATTTCACCCCTACATACTCCATTGTACATCTCTAAAACATACACCCATTTTCTTACATAACCAAAGTTTATTTTATGAAATGACTTGTATCCCAAGCCTTTAATATAAATATTATTTCTGGCTCCTATTGTTAGTAACCTTTGAAAGAGGATTGCAGACTGCTGTGGCTAGCTTCTGTCAATCATATAAAAAGCGTTGCTCTGAGTGCCTCAGTGTTGAGAGCATTTACCAAAAAATGTATTCTTCTTATTAACCAGACTGGTAAAATAGCAAGAGCTTGTTTATGTGTAAATTAGAGTCAGTGTGCAAATGAAACACAGGAAGTTAAATAGAGTTCATAGAGCTCTGATTAGAAAAGCTTGGCTGGACATATTTAGCTGGTGATACTACCCATGACTGGGCGGAGTTCCTCTTTTGTAATTAGCTAGACTAACCAATTGGCCTAGCCCAGTAGCTGCTCAATAAATTCTTGGTAAATAGAGCTGAGTCCTTCAAGGCAAATCATTTGTTTTGGGGATTCTACATTTCAGGATTAGCTGGTTGACCTTTTTGGAATGTAACCCCAGTGCACCTTAGGTAAGAAGGCTCAAGGAGAAAGTACCTGCTTACACCTGAATCATGAGCATCTCTGGGGAAATGATGACAGTGTGGAAGCTTTTATAGAAACACATATAATGTCAGCGCTAAGTGGAATTATGAAAGGCTCCTTCCTGTCTCTTTATGGATTCTGAAGATGAAATGTCTAAAATCCAGTGCCATAGCATTCCTTCCTGCCCACCTGCTCCCATCTGCTATCCTTGTTAGTTCCTGTATTCATTTTCTAAGATCACTGTAACCAAGTACAATAAGCTGGGTATCTAATCATTTATTCTCTCACACTTCCAGAGTCCAGAATCTTGAATCAAGGACTCAGCAAGCCCATGCTCCATAGAAAAGCTGCGAGGGAGAACCCTTGCTTACATCTTTCCAGCTTCTCCAGGCCTTCTTTGCCTTGTGGCTACATAACTCCAATTTCCACCTCCGTCTGCATATGGCCATGTCCTGTGTCCTTTCCAGTTCTGTTATGCCATTCTTATAAGGACATCATTAGATTTAGGGCCCATTTGGATACTCCAGGATGATGATATCTTGAGAGCCATAACTTAATCACACCTCTAAGATTCTTTTTCCACAATAAGGTCCCATTCACAGGTTCTTTGAGGGAGGCACCATGCATCCCACTCCCTTGCTACAGAAGGACCCTTCCATTCAGTTCAATTTTAGAGCCTAATGGAAGTTAGGCTCCTCATATTGCCTTAGCAATTTTCTTTTCTACCAGTATATGAACCAAAGGCAACTTTTCTGTTGAATAACAGAGTAGGCATAAACAGGTCATTCTTTCTAACATGTGAAGTGTTCCAGAAAGCATGTTGCTAGGGAATTGCCAAGACACTGTTCCCAGGCTTTTTTGACAGAACTTTCTCAGAAATTTCCAAATGTTGCAGATGCTTTCTGAAGGAATTCTATGCAGCTATTACCTGATGCTACTGGTGATAATTAACAAATCAGTGGATTAGTGACATATTTCAGGTACTATGGCATAGAAGAATATAAGCAATAAGAAATTAGACACAGTACCCACCTTCTAAGAGTTGACAATCTAATTGAGAAGGTGAGATTTAAATACATAAGAAATGGAAGTCACGAACCAAGGCAGAAGGAGACAGAAGTCTTTTCAAAGTAAAGTAGGTAATGAGTTAGAGGAGGTAGAGCTAGTCCACCTCCAACTCATAGAGAACTTTAGGGTTTGAGCTGGACCTTCAAGAAAAGAGAAAGATGAGACAGAATCTGGGGTAGAAAGAGAAAGCATTTTAGACAGGGTAAACAACATTGGCAAAAAGGTTGGGGCTTGCTGTGGTTGTCACCGAAGCTTTAAAAAACAATTTTGAGCAGTACATGGGACTGCTGATCTAGCTTAACATCCTTGACAGCAGGGGCAATGCAGAGGTGGCTGTGTGTCCCTGAGATGAAGAGAAGTGTCTCTTATCTGCCTTGGGCCACTGGAATCTTCAAGGTGGGCACAGTTCAGTGGAGTTGCCAGGATTTCTTCACCACTCATTTGAGCTTTGGGGCCCAGCCTTATGAGGCTTGCTTTGTCCTTTATGCTTACAGGTAGCCCAGGGTCCCAAATACCTGGAAGAGCCAGGCAGGGATTATTTTAAAATGTAAATCATTCAGGTATAAGACCAAAGAAGATGGTGAGGACCCTCTGGTCAACCATAGAATGAATGATTTTTTTCCCAAAAAATTTCAGAAGGAAAAGCATTCAAATTTAAAAGAAATTCAATTTAAAACAGCATCCCTGGGTCCCATCCAACAGATCACTTCTGCAAGTCTGGTTTGGCCTTGGAGGCAAACAGTTTATGATGTGGGCAGCAACTTCTAAACACACCTAGTTTTGCCTGTTGCCTGGCCCAAAAGAAAGTGAACTTACAGATTCACCCTAAAACTAGAGCATCAGTATAGCATCCCTGTGCATTGACCTGGGACCTGGAGGTCTAGGATGGCTCCCAAGTCTGCAGAGAACGTGCCATGGGATAAAGGCCACCTCTTTCTTTCCCACAAGTCCTTTTCCCAGCCCCCATGAACTCTTTCTGAATTTTCTCAACCCCAAAAGAAATCTAGGAAATTAGTGTCTTCATGTGTTAGGGCCTCTATAGAGACCAGCACCTGAGGATTCCTACATGAAGGCCTTAGAACAGTGTGGACCTGAGGACCACTCATTTCAGTACTGGGGGCTAGCTTTGCTTTTCAAATGCAGATGCATGGGCTCTAAACCAAATCTAATAACAGAAACATCTGTAGAGGTGGGGCCACCATTTTCATCCTTGAGCTTTTCAGATCTTTCTTATGGACCACATTCCCATTCTGAACAAGCTCCCAACTGATTCTTATGGGCACAACCATTAAAGAACTCTTTGCTCCAGCTGAGATACAGCTCACTAACTTCCTGTTGAAAATCAGCACTTCTCTCTGTCCCTCTGAGCTGTTCTTCGATAGAAACTTTTGTATCTCTCCACTCCACTTGTGAGTTCTTAGAAGTTGAGAGATGCTAATATCCATGCCCAGCTTCTACACAATTCAGTGCAGAATTAAGTTGAACTGAATAAAATGAATTTGCCTGGTGTCTTGGCCAATTTGTGAATCCTGCAAGCTGTGATAAAGAAGACCTTGGTTTGGTTTCTATGGAGGAGAACCTCGATTTTGTTCGTAATGATTCAAGCCAGCCTCATTCACATGTTCCAGAACACAGCTCAGCACTTGACTAGCTGAAATCATCATTGCCCTGATCTATTATGGCTTTTGTAACTTTTCTTTAAATATTTAGTTTCACAGAAATCTCAGGGGAAAACACTGGAGTTTGGAGGGATGGTGCAGTACATGATACATACTATGGTCCGCACAACAAACCCTCGAGAGCCAGTTACAGAAAAAGATTTTCTGTTTCCTCCACCTTCAAAACTTCTCACTCCTGTCACCCTGGTAAATACCTTTCACTATCTTGTTCTTGTGAATGTTGTAACCTGCTCCCTCCTATGGGGCCGACTCTGAGTGAGCTTTGAGTTGGGGGCCTTTCTTTTCAAAGTAAGTATCTGTCCTTCACTTTGGGGACACAGGTCAGCAAGACAGCTTAGCATGGATACTGGAGGATCACACATCCCGGAAACTAGCATTACTCCTTAGCTGTGTGACTTCTTAGGAAACCAGGAAATGCTGGCTCTCTATCTAGCTTAGAGTCAGATAAATATTTTTAATTTGTAAGTGGAATCACTATGAACAGTATTCATCCCAGAATCTGGAGAGAAAAGTTACGCTGCAGTCCCTGAACCCTGTAAGATAGTAGTTCTAAATAGGAATGGCTTATTCCCACTGGGATTTTGTACTACGAAAATTAAAATGAGTGATTTCAGTTTCGCAACTTGAATCACTTAGGCTGTGGAAGGTTGAGGCTTCCTGGAGGAGCTGCCAAGAGCAGCAGAGTTGGGGGGCTACATGTATCCTTCCTGCAAACTGGGGTTCATCACAGGAGTCAAGGACATAGAACACACACCATGTGTCATAGGACCAAGGACTCCAACCACCCACCACCTCCCTAGGAGAACTTTCTCAAAGCAACTTGTAAAACATACCTCTGACACATTGCACTGACTTTGTCCAGCAAGGACATTACTTGGACTCACAGGCCAAAGAGAGCCCTGACTCCTACACAGCTGGGCCCTTGGGGCTTTGCAGTGAGCAGATTGCTTTTCTTGGTCTTGTATATGAGTCATGAGGTGGTCTAGCTTCTCCACTTCCCTTCTCTAGGTCAAGGCCTCATAGCAAAACTAGCCATGGTGGCTCCTTTTCCCCTTGCTGCCATCATCCAGACTTGGACCAGGTGGTGGACCATGAACTCTGTAACCTGGAAAGTTTCTTTTTTAAAGCTTTCTTCTCAGAGATCCACACAGGCATGCCTAGATTTTCCAGTTGGATTCTCTCTGGCATGAATGCGGAGGGAGAAAGAGGCATGAGAGGAACAGTCAGATGAGCTCAGCATCCATTTCCTCTCCACTTCATTTTCACTGTGTTAATGACCCCCAACACTTTTCAAAGTTCAGTCCAACAGGGTGAGCTTTATAAATTTGCCAGGAAATGATTTCCAAACTGAGTCTCTAAGAATTTGTCCCTTTTTCATCAAAATTGAAAAAAAAAGTACTGCTGATCTCTGGATTTTGCCTGTAATATGTTTTGAGCATCTGAAGTCAAGTTTGGCTGAGGACCTAAAAGGAAGGAGGTAGAGTTTACAGAGGAAACAGTGAGGTGGAGCAATTATATTTGAATAGGAATGAGGTCCAGTCTTGGGGGGCAAAGCCAGGGCTTACTTGGGTTCAGTGACTTTCTTAATGTCTTTTGGAGAGTTTCAGTTCAGCACATGTTTTAACAGGGTATTTTTCTTTAACTTTTTAGACTTGTATGTTTTGAAGGAAATTGAAGCTGTCTGTTTCTGATTCATTTACACTGAACTCATCAAAATGCTGCTTTGTAATGAGTCTTTGATGTCCAAAGAGCACTGTGATCCTGCTTCATGGTCTTATTGTTTTCTCCTTGAGAATCAACAAGTTCTCTTTTGCCAGGAGTGAAGCAATTCTGGTTATAAACTCTTCACTTTCTGGTCTAAAACATTCTCCCTTGGGGAACTTCTACCAATATCAAAACCCAGCAGTTTCAAGATTCCACTCTGATGCCCGGCAGTGTTTGGCTTTTCGTCACATGACTGTGCAGATGGAGGAGAGGCAAAGTGGGGTTTCTTTAAAGGTCTTAAAGACTCAAATTTGGAGGGTTTATTTTCTTTTCCTGAATTTTAATTTGTTATAGTGCAAAAATTCCAAACAATACAACAGTTAAGAGCCATATAATGAACTTCCACATACCTTATGCCCAACTTTAACAATCACCAGTGAATGGCCAATCTCACCTATAATCTTTTGAATTATTTTAAAACAAATCTGAGACATCATATTTCATCTTTACATTCCATTACCTACAAGGCAGATCCTTAAGAAATGTGTCCACAACACTAATATCACACTAAAACCAAGTTAACTAGAATCCCTTAATATCAAATGTTCAGTCTGTTCAGAGTTGTTCCTGCTGTCTAATAATTTTTCTTGTAGCGTGTTTGAATCACGAGCTATGTAATTATGTATAGTTACCTATATACATATATTTATATGTACTTACGTAGGATATATTCATATAAGTAAAAATAGGCATAGACTGGGCCGGAGATCACCTCAGTGGTTCTGCCACCTGCCTTGAAAGTGCAAGGTCCCAAATTCAATCCCTGGTACCAAAAAAAAAAAGCCATATACATATAGTCATATAGGTGTCATATGTTTACAGTTATATGTATGCTTATCTCTAAACTATACACATGTACTACTGCATCAATGTATCCACTACAGAACATGCACAAAAACTTTTCTTAAGGATAAGAAACAGTGATGAGAGTTCTAGTGCAGCCTCTCCTGCTCCCAAGCCCATTCCTCACAGTTTGGAGACCACTGCTTGAGAATCAAGCCCTCCAAACTCCTTGGCACTAGAACACAGCATTTTCAAAGTTAACACAGGACAACTTTCTCACTGACAGTCTGCGGGGTTGGCCTTGGAAGGAATGGAGCAGGAAATGGCCCACTTTTGCAGGCCAAATAAAATTTGCTGGCCAAAGAAGCAGACATCCTTTTCCTTAGTCATATTCCCTTTTCCTGGAGAGGAGAAGAAAGTATCTTTCTTTGATGTGCCAGTGGCCTCCAGCATCCCCTGTGCCCCCACCGCCACACCCACCTTCACAAACACCAAGATGGACTTTGGAGGAACCAGATTGGCCAATCTTGAAATGCTGACAGTTTGCAAGATTAATTTTAAAACAAAAATGTCACAATTTGTTGGTCCCCTATCAGATCCCTAGAGTAACACATTCATGCTAGAACCTTGACCCGTGGTTGCTAGCCTTGCAGCAGTACTTTCTGCCCAGCTCTCAAGGGTCAGCTTCCACTTCGCTTCTGACTTCTCATCTGAGAACATTTCCTTGGAGAAGCCACTCCATCAGCCCTGCACTCTTCTTAGCCATCTCTCCTGTGTCTCTCTCCCATACCTTGGGCCAGAAGGCTCCCAGATGCTGGGTTCATCTTTCCCCACTTTCTTCCTTCCCTGGCATCTCTGCCCAGAACAGTGAGAGAGGAAGAGGCGAGGACCCTGAGCCGAGACAAGGAGTGAGTCCACTTCCACCCTGACAACCATAGCCAGCTGACCTTCCACTTAGAAGAATGGACATGAAGTGCCTAGTGAATGAGCAACCAGGCACACTCCAGAGTCAGGCTGACTCACATTCCTTATCCAGTCCCTGCCAGCAGTGTAGCCTTGGACAAGTTACTCAGCTTCTCTAAGCCTTTCTCACCTAAAAATGGGAATGACAATACCTAGCTCACAGGTTTTTGTGAGTATTGGATAAAATTACATGAAATATTCAAGTGTCTGACAGAGGAAGTCCTTAAATTATGAGTTTTATTAGTAATGGTAGTAGTTACAAGAACATATCCTGTCAATTCTAAAAATATTTTTTAATATCTCTGAAAGCAGGCTCCATACAAAGAAAATTGGCAGTGTTTTTCTAGGTGATTTGTAAAATAACTTATTTCACAATAGATGAACTCTGATTAGATGAAATTTGGTAATAACTAAACTTGGACACCAATCATGGGTGCACTGAGATCAGAAAGGGGGAATAGCTAAAACCATGCAGTCCCTTCCTCCCTCTCTCTCTGAAGAGACTGGTAAGTAACTTACCAGAGCTCAGACAGGGTGGCTTGCAAGTGATGGTAAAGATGGGAGAGGCCTGAGCCAACTGTCAGCAGACAATTGGACCACACCTGCCTCAAAGCTCTACCTCTGACATTCCTTAATCCTTGGTCATAACTGCCTCTCTCGACTCTGCCCCCCACTCTGCCTTCCCAGGAGTCATTCCTCAGCTATTTAGCTCCTCATGACTTTGACACGGCAACTTCTACTTCCTCTTCCCTGTCCATCTTCCCTCTTCCTCCATGTGAAGAGAAGATTCAGCCCAGCATGTGGCTAGGCTGGTAGTGTCTGTAGCCCAGAGCCATAGCTCATTAGAGCTTCTGGAGGCTTTGGAGATAATCTATTCAAACCTCCCATTTTACAGATGAAGAAACTAAGGCATAATAATTTACCCAAGTGACACAGCTCTCTCAGTAATAGCCTGCATGACCTTAAATAAGTCATGACATTTTGTTGGAAACAATATTGTCAAATGTTGTTAAGCATTATTGTATAAAATATGTCCTCAGGAAGCAATAAAACCAGAGCTAATCAGAATTTTTCAACTAACTGCTTTAGGCTAAGCAACACAGTAGATGTGTTACAGTGAGGCATGTGACTGTGAACATTGCATCTCTTAGGAACTGTGTGTCCTCTATGGAGTCTGGCCTGCTGGGCACGCTCAGAGGATGGTATCATGGGACTTTTGGCTAACTTTGTACAGATGCAACCTGGACCATTTGACAGTAATAAAACTTCACATTTGAATATGCCATTCCCATTTGTACCTAATGGTAAGGGGTTTATGTAGAAAGAATGACAACAAAGGAGGAGGAAAGAGTCCCACCCAAAGTAACTACAAGCTTCAGCTTTTAGTCAGTAAAACCGTGGCCTCTGAAGTCACTTAGATCTGAGTTTAAATCCTGGCTTGTTGTTAACTAGCTGTCTACCTGTGAATAAGTAAATGACTTAGTCTCAGCTAAATGTCAAGATTCTCATTCTTAAACCAAAGCTTTGTGATAATACCTACCTCATGGGGATGAGAAGGAGATACAACACACATGAAATATTTAGTTGACACCTGGAACATTGTAAGTGCTCTGTAAACATTATGATGATCAACAAATGACCTCAGTTGAACCTAACAGGAAATGCAGTGAATCCCTTATTGTACTGATGAGGAAACTAAGATTAAGTGAGGTTGAGGAAGCTTCTCTAGGTAATCTAGCCAGCCTAGGACGCAGGCATCCAGATTTCAGGACCAGGTGTTTTTTTTTAAAGTACCTCCCTTTGTTGCCATGGTGATGGTGTTGCTAGGGTGTGTGCTTATGTTGCTTCAGGTTTATAATTTACTAGGACCAGATTGAAGAAGTGAGATGGACTTGGAACCAGATAAATAATTGCTTTATAGATTAAACTTTGCTGATTAGAATACCTGGGAATTTCTCTGGCCAATTAAAATTATGCTGAAGATAAGAGTTTTCTGGCTTGTGTAGTTATTGTTCTTCTACTGAAACAGGCATAAGAGAACAGAGATTCTAAAAGTGTTCTCTGAAGTGATCACCCAAAAGCATTTTTGGCTTCATAGCTAATTGATGATAGACTACAGAGGATCAAAGGTGCCCTATTACACATGCATCTGTAATAATGCTTCCATCATAGATGCCACTATAGTGGTTATAAAAAATATATCTGGTCACCATCAGAAGTATAGAAATCTCTCTTTCCCATGATGCAAACCTTGATAGATCTAAAGTGTCACTGGGGACAAGCAGTATGATTACGAGTGTGAACTCCAGCCAGAGGCCCTGGTCCTGCCACTCAGTAGGTGCATGTCTGTGGGCAGTTAGTTGCCTTAACTTCTCTGAGTTGTGATACTCATCTTACAACCATCATGAGGCGTTGGGGGTGCTAAATGAGACCATGTTGTTCAATGCCAGGTGTGCGTGTTTCCATAAGCCAACTTTCTTTTTATTGCTCCTGTGCATGTTTTCTCTTCAGAAAAGACACCTGTGTGGTACTGGGGTACGGTGCTGATGTCTTATTACTTGAGGGTCCCTGAGATTCCCACCTTTTGGCCTCCTTCTGGACAACAGCTCAACTCATCAGGGAATTAGAATTTCTGTATCTTTGCAAAAAAAAAAAAAAATTACGAACCCCCTGAAAGGTGCTTCATTCTCCTTAAAAAGCCCCCAAAATGCTTATAGTCTGCTTCAGAGGTTTTACAAATCTAGTAGCACTAGGAGTGGTAAGAAGCCTCAGAAACAAGACTAGGGAGGTGAAAGAGTCTAAGGAAAAAAAGTTCTCTATGACTCAAGAATTGTCTTTTCAATTACAAAATAAACAGAAATATTGTCAATCTGATTTTTAAACACCCCCCCCATTTAGTTGTTTGATTTCTTTTAAAGAAAGCATTAGGGTGATTGATTTATCACTTTCAGTTGGTTTGTTTAGACACAACTCACTTTCTTGCTTGGTGTGGTCGACAAGGTTGGATTGGAGCATATAGACCCTAAGGGAATCCAGGGATATGATTCTCCTTCAGATTCCTTAACAATTGTTTAACCTTTAGCAAAAGCAGTGAATTTCTATTAATAAAAATAATACTTTACAGAGACAGATTTGCCCTCTCCAGTGGAAGTAAATCAGTTTTCAAAAAAAAAAAAAAATCCAGCAAGACATTTCCCACTTCTCAGAAGTTCTTATGCTTTGCTCAGTGTTTTGTTTTCTAAATGTAATTTTCCAAACAAGGCAACCTCTGGTAGATGAATGAGCTTATATTTAGATATTATAAAGAAAGCACTTACTCTGAGTAGAGTATAGTTTAATAATAACATATTTATCAAATGCTTATGAAATAGTAAGCTCTGGGAATTCTGCAGTAAACTCGATATAAGTGGTGTGAAATAGAACAGGGTAAGGAGATTCTGTTCTACATAATAAGACCTTGATAGGAAACTGCCATTTGAGCAGATGGCAGAAGGAAGTGCTGGAGGCATCTATGTTGACATCTGATGTCAAGACAGCCAACAAACAGGTCAGTGAGGACACTCGGACTTCCAAGCACACATCTGTAAGCGCAAATGATGGCTTCCCATTATAGTGCAGGGTTCCCATGAGTGGATGAGAGCTGTGAAAGAGGAGCCAGCACCTGAGCGCTAGGGAATGTGAGCTCTTGCTACTTCTGCTGGCCTTTACCTTTGCTGGATTATTCCAGAAGGAGGGGAAAGGAGCAGATTTTTACTTGGTTTAACATCGCTCAGGGTCATATCTTTTGAATACATTTTTTAACAGAACCACAAATGCTAATGGCCTCCCTCCTCAACCCCTTCACTTCCCTCCTCAGTGTGAATTCTAGTTTTCTCATCTCTAAATTGTGTTGCTTGCTAAATTTTTCCAGCCTATTCATATCTATTTTCAGTAGATTACTTCTAATTCCAGATGTCTCTCTGTCTAACTTACTTTGATTTTTTTTCCTCCTCCTGTGTCCGTATCTTCTAGGTATTTCCCAGCTGAGTGTCATCTATAAATATGGTGACTCTCACTCCCAGGTCACCAATCAAAATGTTGATCTGGAGTAATATGATGGTGATTAAGACACACTCTGACACCCTTTCCACAACTGTGCTTATCACCATCTTTGATAGTGAATTCAATTTATTTCCAGCAGCACCACACTCCCTTTGGCTCTTTGGACTAATAGTAAAAATAAAATCATTCCCAGGACATGATATGCTCGGCTCAGCTCCTTCCACGCCACCCCAAATTCTTTATATTCTTACCAAGAGTATAACAAGAACAGTATTATGGATTTCAAGATAATCTCATAAACTTGTCTGTGATAATTTAAATTCAAACTATTCTCTGATTATTCATCCTTGGTTTTCTGAACCTTTTACTTCTCTAATATTTATTCCACAATTTTTAAGCCAACAATTACATATATCATACAGTAATTTTTTACTACTCTTCCCTTCTGTTTTCTTTCTGTATCACTATCACATGTTGTTGGTCTTTTTCCAATTCTCTGACATCCCCCTGAGTACAAGGTAATTTTTCAGAAATAATTATTCATTTTTACTGCACCATTGTTCAGTAAGCATATTAGTCAAATTCTTTTATTCCCCGCGGTAATGTGTCACCTGGTGCAGCTGATTTATGCATGCGTGTGTTTGCCAGATAATCGGTTACCTAGTTTTTTATCCAAACTTATCTGCATGAGTTTATAATTCTCCAAATTCACTTTTTTAAACAGTTAAAATAATTTAGTGTTTGGTGATTTTAATATTTTCCCTTCAGCATTTGCCTATTTTACTTGAAGATCCATGTTCTTTCAAGCTGCTTGGCCTATTTTTTTTAATTCATTTTATTGGTACATTTAAGGTATACAATATAATGACATTCATCATTGGTAATTTGCACTTTTACATAATCCATCTTGCTTCTTATTTTTTCCCCATTTCCCTGCCCTCCCTTCAACCCCTCCACCCCTCCCTATCTACAAAGACTTTGTTTCCATTTTTTATTTTTCTCATATTAATTTCATTCCCTTCTTTCCTTTCACCTACCCCTCCCACTTCCCCTTCCCCTTTGCCCCTTTTATTCCTATTTCACATTATCTATTATACCTTTTAGTATTTATTTACACTTTCAGTTTCTCACACTAGAGAAACTATTCAGTATTTACACATTGTGTCCGGTTTATTTCACTTAAGAGTATCGCCTCAGTATGCATTCATTTAGCTATAAATGTCTCTAATTTCTCATTTTTTATGGCTGAGTAATACACCATTTTGTAAAAACAAACAAACAAAAAACACATTTTCTTTATCCAGTCTCCACTTGATGGGTACTTGGGTTTTTTCCAAGTTTATCTATCACTAATTGTGCAGCTATGAACATGAGTTCACATATATCACTGTGGTATGATTCTTTTAATTCTTTGGGGAAGATACCCAGCAGAGGAATAGCTGGGTCAAATGGGACTTCCAATCCTAGTTTTTGAGGTATCTCCATACTGATTTCCACTGTGGTTACACCAGGCTACACTCCCACTAGCAGTGGAGTAGTGTTCCTCTTTCCCCATAGCCCTGCCAGCATTTGTTATTGGTTGACTTCATGATAGCAGCCATTCTTTCTGGAGTGAGGTGGAATCTCAGTGTTGTTTTCATTTCCATCTCTTTAATGACCAGTGATATTAAACATTTTTTCCTATGTTTATTTGCTATTTCTACTTCTTTGTCTGAGAAATGTCTGTTCATTTCAGATGCCCATTTTTCGATTGGGTCTTTAAATTGCCAAGGTCTGACTTTTTTTAAAGTTCTTTATAGATTCTAGATAGTAGACCTTTGTCTTAGGGACAGCTGGTGAATATTTTTTCCCACCTTGTGGGTTGTGCCTTCACACTGTTGGTGGTTCCTCTTATTGTACAGAAGCTTTGTAGTAAGAAATACCACTTGTTGATAGTTTGTGCTAGTTCACAGGCAACTGAGGTTTTGTTCATAAAATCTTTTCCTATACCAATGTCTTCAAGAGTTCTACCTAAACTCTGTTCCAGCCAGTTCAGCATTTCTATTTTAATATTTAGATTTTTAATCCACTTTGATTTTAGTTTAGTGCATAGTGAGAGATATAGGTCTAGTTTTAATCTGTGGCAAGTTGAAACTCAATTTCTACAGCACCATTTATTAAAGAGGCTATCTTTCCTCCAGTGAGGGTGGTTGGCTCCTCTGTCAAAGATGAGGTGGCTGAGTGTGCCTGGAGTTGTTTTTGCATCTTCTCATCTGTTCCACTGGTCCTCAGGTCTGTTTCTTTGCCAGTACCATGCTGTTTTTATCACAGTAGCATGTAGTATGGTTTCAAATTGGAGATTGTGAGACCCCCTACCTTACCTTTATTGCCTAATATTGCTTTTGCTAATCTAGGTCTCTTCTTGTTCCAAATGAGTTTTTGGATTGTTTTTTCAAGGTCTGTAAAATATGCTTCTGGGATTTCAATTGGGAATGCATTGAATCTAGATAGTAGTTGTCTAAGTATGGCCATTTTCACTATGTTGACACTTCCTACCCAGGAGCAAGGGATGTCTTTCCATTTTCTCATATCCTCTTCAACCTTTTTTTTCAGAGTGCTATAGTTTTCAGAGAAGAGGTCTTTGATTTCTTTTGTTAGGTTGATTCCTAGGTATTTCAGTTTTTTGGATGCTATTGGGAAAGGGATTGTTTGCCCTATTTCCATCTCAGTGAGTCTTGTTTGTGTAGAGGAAAGCTATTGATTTTTGTGTGTTGACCTTGTATCCAGCTACTTGACTGAATTTGGTTATTAAGTCTAGAAGACTTGCTGGAGTTCTTGGGGTCTTCTATGTAGAGTATCATGTCATCTGCAAATAATGACAATTTGACTTCTTCATTTCCTATCTTTATTCCTTTTATTTCTCTTGTCTAATTGCCATGGCTAATGTTTCCAAAACTATATTGAACAGGAGTGGTGACCATAGACATCCTTGTCTTGTTCCTGATTTTAGTGTGAAGGATTTCAGTTTTTGACCATTTAGTATGATATTGGCTGTTGGTTTTCCATAGATGGCTTTTATCAGATTGAGGTAGAGACCATCTATTCCAATTTTTTGTAGGGTTTTTATCATAAATGCATGTTGGATTTTGTCAAATGCTTTTTCTGTATCAATTGAGATGATCATATAGTTTTGTTCTTGGCTCTATTGATATAGTGTATTACATTGATTGATTTGCGTATGTTGAACCATCTCTGCAACCCTGGGATGAATCTCACTTGGTCAGGGTGTATGAACTTCTTGATGATCCTCTGCATTCTATTTGCCAGTATCTTATTAAGGATTCTTGCATCTATGTTCGTTAGTGAGATTGGTCTATAGTTTTCTTTTTCGTTTGGGTCTTTCTCTGCTTTGGGGATCAAGGTGATGCTTGCTTCCAGGAATGAAATCAGGAGTATTGTTTCCCTTTCAATTTCATTGAAGAGTTTAAACAGTAGTGGCAGTAGTTCCTCTCTAAATGTTTTGTAGAATTTGGCAGTGAAGCCATCAGGACCTGGGCTTTTCATAGTTGGTAAGTTTTTAATTTCATTTTCAATTTTATTGATTGATATTGGGTTGTTTAGAATTTTTAGGTCATCTTTGTTCAACTTTGGTAATTCACATGTATCTAGGAATCTGTACATTTCTTCTGTGTTTTCCATCTTATTGGCATATGGGTTTTCGAAGTAGATATTGATGATCCTCTGGATTTCTGCTGGGTCTGCTGTAATTTCACCATTTTCATTCCTAATTGCATGGATTTGGGCCTTTCCTTTCTTTTGATAAGGTTGGCTATGGGTTTGTCAATTTTGTTTATTCTTTCAAAGAACCAACTCTTAGCTTCATTCATTTTTTGTATCGTTCTCTTAGTCTCCATTGCATTGGTTTCTGCCCTGATCTTTATACTTTCTTCCCTTGTATGAGCTTTGGGTTTGTCCTTCTCTTCTTTATCTAAAAGCTTGAGGTTCAGCATCAGGTTGTGTAACTGAGCTCACTCTGTTTTCCTAATGTGAGTATTCATTGCTATGAATTTCCCTCATAAGACTGCTTTCATTGTGTCCCATAGATTCTGATATATTGTATTGTCACTGTCATTTAATGGAAGGAACTGGATGATTTCCTCTTTAATTTCCTCTGTGACTCATTGGTTATTCAGAAATGTGTTGTGCAGTTTCCATGTGTTTATGAAATTCTTGTGGTTTTTCTTGCTATTGATCTCTAATTTCATTGCACTATGGTCTGATAATATATGGGGGATAACTTCAATTCCTTTGCACTTACTTAAACATGTTCTATGACCAAGTTTGTGGTCTATTTTGGAGAACAACCTGTGTGCAAAGGAAAAGTATGTGTATTCTGATTTTGTGGAGTGGAACACTCTGTAAACATCTATTAAGTTCATTTGTTCAAGAGGTTGATGGAGTTCTAGTATTGTGTTGTTTATCTTTTGTCTAGTTGAACTATCTCTTTATGACAGTGGGGTATTGCGGTCCCCCACTACTATTGTATTAGTGCTTATATGATTTCATGTCCATTAGTATTTGTTTTATATAGTTGGGCACACTAGTGGTTGGTGCATATGTATTAATGGTTGTCATCTATTCCTCTTGTATTGTTCCCTTTACAAGGATGTAGTGTCCTTCTTTTTCTCTCTTAATCAGTGTTGGTTTGAAATCCACTTAATCTGCAAAGAGGATAGCTACTCCTGCTTTTTTTTGGGTTCCTGTTGCCTGGAGTATTGTTTTCCACCATTTAACTTTCAGTCTATGAGTTTCTTTTTGAATTAAGTGTGTTTCTTGTATGCAGTATATTGTTAGATTTTGCTTCTTGACCCATTCTGCCAGTCTATTTCTTTTGATTGGTGAATTGAAACCGTTAACATTGATGGTTATAATTGATACGTATTGACTTATCATTGTCATGATTTTCTGTTTGTTGGATTCTCCCCCTTTGTGTTTAATTTCTTGTCATGCCCAATAGATTCATTCTGCTGTGCTTCCTGGGGTTGTGATCCTCATTGTCTGTTCCTAGGATATTGTCTAAAATTTTTCGGAGTGCTAGTTTGGTATTCATGAAGTTCCTAAAGTGCTTTTTGTCATGAAAGTATCTTATTTCTCTATTAATTTGAAAGAGTTTTGCAAGGTACATCAATCTGGGTTGGAGGGTGTTTTCCTTTAGGTTTGGAATACGTCACTCTAAGCTCTTCTTGCCTTGAGGGTTTGTATTGAGAAGTCTGCTGTGATTCTGATGGGCATTCCATTGTATGTGCTTTGTTTCTTTTCTCTAACTGCTTGTAGAATTTTTTTTTCTGTTGGGTTTCTGAAATCTTAACTACTATATGCCTATGTGTAGATTTTTTTGATCATGGCTAGTTGGAGTCCTATATGCCTCTCTTATCTCTATGTCAAGGTCTTTTCCCCTATTTGGGAAGTTTTCTGCCATTACTTCTGTGAACAGTTATTTTATGTCATCTGCACTCTCTCTTGTTTCTTCGTTGACTCCAATCAGTCTGATGTTATTCTTCTTTGCATCATCTAGCAGCTGCTGGATTGATTTCTTGTGGTCTCTTACTAGTTTTAAGAAATTTTTCTTTTACTTGTCGCTAATTGCAATCCTATCTTCTCTATCTGAAATTCTGTCCTCACATTGGCTCATTGTGCTGTGTAAACTTTCAATGCAGTTTTTAATCTCCTGGAAATCTATTTGCATCTGTTTTATGGATTCCATTTGTTTCCTGTGTTTCAATTGCATCATGTTTCTCAGCTCCTCTATTTTTTTTTATCTTTGTTCACTCTAGATTTATAATCATGTCTTGTACTATGGGCACAATCTCTGCTGTTATCTGAGAAATTATTTCTGATTTCATTTTTTTTCCAGGTCCTCTTTTGTTCCAAATTCAGGGAGTCCAGGTGATTGAGTATCAAATTGTTCCATCTCATTTCCCTTTGGGGTTGTCTTAGGTGATCTGAAAGTCTGGTTTTGAGACTTATTTATGTGTCTGTTCATTTCAACAGATGCACCCTGCTGTGTTTATTTTGATGAAACTTTTTGCTAGCCCAGTGGTCTTGAATTCTCAGCAAGCCACTGAGTACCCTTTATTCTGTTGCTCACCAGTACATCAATTCCTAGGTTCAGAGTAGTGACCTTATGGATCCCTGAGCTGACCTGTTGTTTGGGCAGGCTTCTGGCTGGAACCTGTGCACACCTGGGATGGTATCTAGGTGTGCCTCTTGCTGGGGCCCCTATGTAGCTGTTATCTGGGACGGCCTTTGGTTGGAGGCTGTGCACCCAGTTCCTGTTGTCTGCACAGGCCTTGGCTAGGGTCACCATGCACTTATCAATAGTATCAGGCAAGACTCTGAGTATTGCTTGTGTGCCTGCACAGCTCTTCTCCAGGTGGGTCCCTGGCTGTGGCTGATGGTATGGCGGGCCTCTGGCTGAAGCCCATGATCCTGTGTAGCCCCTTTCCGGTGGGCCTTTGGTTTGGGCAGGTGTGCTGGAGCCTCTGGAATGGGGGTGGAGCCCTGACTGGGATCTACCTGCATCTGTGCCAATCTGGGCCACACAGCTGTTCCCTGTGATCTGCACACACCAATGGAATGGCCGGCCTCTGGTAGAAGCCCACATGCCTGTGCAGCTCCTCTCTGGTTGGGCCCTGGCTTGGGCAGGTGTGCAGGAGCCTCTCTGCTTGGCCAGTTTGTTGAGACTTGGGATGAGCTTACTGATTTCAAAGCTAGTTAAAGCTTTAAGTTGTTTTGTTTTAACTCATGTATTTTTTTTCTGCTGAGTTTAATTCACACAATCTTTTTTCTTGGTTTGATTGTTCTTGTCTTAAGTATTCAGAACTATGTAATCATCCTAAGAGTTTCTAATGTGACTGAGTAGGTGACTGCTTTTTTCCCACTTGTTATAAATAATTAGAAACTGAAATAAAAGAAACATGAACTAAACTTTCAGAAAAAAAGAGCAATGGAATATGCTGATCAGATCAGCTTCATTGCAACTACCAAGTCTCTTAAATCATAAAACTTTCTACCATGTGAATAGTTTGGCACTAATTATTCACCCTTCCTCTGAGAAATAATTTTATTCAACAAAACCTCTTTTTACATGACTTTGCCAAGTCAATAAGATTTTAGAGATAACTTTGCTAAAGTTTATTAAGTTACTATTAGTATCCTAACTTGCTTGAAATCTCCACCCATCCACTAGAGAATCCTGAATTCATGGAATCCATTCCTTCTATTTATTTTTAGAATTTCACCCAATTCCTTATTTTACTCAAGACAACTGTTTGACCCCAACAGTCAAGGACATTTCAATTTGTAACCACTATGTGCCAGGTACTACTTCAATAGAAAGCTCTGTTTATAATGCAGTCACTCTTATTCCTAATAAGCTTGTTCACAAGGTGGCCTGGCCCTTGGCTTTGGGTTTGGTATTGACATAGAGTAAAGTGAAGCCTCATTGTCATTTGTTGTTAGCAAGATTACAGTAGTTGCAGGCCAGGGATTTAGCTCCGTGGCACTGGGCCTGCCTCGCAAGCACAGGGTCCTGAGTTCAATCCCCAGTACTGAAAAAAATAAAATTAAATAAATAAACAAACAAACTTGGCGTTCTTTAAAAAAAAAAAAAAAAGAATAGAGTAGTTATCCTGCCATTTTGCTTTGTTGAAATAGCTTTATTTGGTGTTGATTAGTAGTCTGAGCAAAAATCATTGGAGCAACCAAAAATACTAAATTTCTGGTTCTAAGTACATAGACATGTCAAGCTTTGTCATGGATGCCCCATGCAAAGACAACAGAAATTAAATGCGAATTGCAGCTGGTTACAAAAAGGGAAGAGCCTTGCTGTGGTGGACACTCCAGCAGCTTACAAGAAGCCGCTGTCCTCTTTATTGAAAGCATACTTCAAAATTATGCAATAAGCAATGTTTTAGTGTGGGTTTTAGATAACAGCCCTGTTATTGAGATTGACATATGCATACAGTTTAAAGAGATCAGCATAGGGGTTAAACCGAGCAAGTTAGAACTGAATCATTTTCTGCAAATGAAAAAAATATTCTTATGAATCATGTACTCATTTTACTAGAATAGAAATTTTAGAGTTTTAAAATCTTTTCAAAGTCCTAAAAATCTTACACTTAAACAAATTTTCTGAAAGAAAGAAACTGAGAATATCTGACCATTTTATAAGGCTAGATATAATGCAATAGGCAAAGTCTGTAAACTCTACTATTTATTTCCATAGGCAGAGGGTGAAATAACTTCTCCACTACTCAAGATAATGTATGGTTAAAGGAACAGAAGAGTAGAAAATAATTCTAGGAAGGAGACACATGAACATTTCTCTAGTTCAGGCCTTGGGCTTGGGCATCTGGTGCTTCATTTGGAAGGGAACCTTCGTGGCCCATTGGTGCCTGATTGAGCCATTGACCGATGTCATTGCTGTAAAGCACCATGAGTTCCTTTGATGTAGCAAGATGATTACACAGTTGATTGGATTTTAGTAAAAAAATCTAACTTAAATTTTAAAAAAGCAAACCTCAAAACTTAGCACACCCTTGAACATGACTCTACTTTCAGTGGGACCAGGTTGATTTAGTCTTCTTTCTGGACCCCTTTCAATCAGTTTGTCTCCTATACTTAGCCATCTAAGACTGTGTGCAAATGTTCTTTGGCTGTTTGGCTCACTCCTCTGATTACTTCCAGAAGTTGCAGAACATATTGTCCCTGTTGAGGGTCTTCAATTACCTTTTTTTCCCCTCCTTCTCTCTCTCTCCCCAAAAAGGGCTCTTGTTCCAATGTGTTCATGTTTAGCCTTTCCTAGCCATGAAAATAATGAAACTGGACACTAATGGCTGCTGCATTTTCAATTTGTGTGCAGCATCCCCAGTGAGCTGAACACCTGTGTATTTGACAGCTCTTTCAATCACAGCTTTTGAATCACAGATGAATCAAGCAAGATTCAGGCTACATGGGGAAGAAGTTTTAACCAAACACATGCTGTGACATACCATGAAGCCATCTGACAGCGAGCTGATTGACTCTGACTTTTCCAAAATTTAGGGCTGACTCATTTTAATTGTACCTGAAGTACAATTACATGGTTTTTCAGAGATAACCCCTAATTCATTCAGCAAAAAAGCATAGGGGTTCTGATTTCATACCCCACTTCATGTCATGTGCCTGCCTCCTTCCATTCCCCTTGGGGCTAGCACAGTACAAGTACAGCAGAAATTTATAGGAAAACTATTCTACACATAACAAAATACACTGGGCCAGAGGTCCTGTCCTTAGGCTTGCTGAGGCCCTGCTCACCTCACCACAGGGCTTCCCTGCCAGTCTAGTGGAAGGGATGCCATCCTGTCCCAGACACCTATGCTTCGGGACTTGTGTGTGGCATGTGCTCTCTTCCTGTGTTCTGGGCTTTGTGCTTGGGAGTGAGTTTTCAGTGGAGTTTTTGTGATTGTTGATTTTTTTTAAATAAGGTATTTCTATTTAGTCAGTGACTGAAACCAATCGTTATGCAAATTTCTTTACATCCTTTGTGTTGTCTACCATTTCATATTCAGAATGAGAATAATTAGCGAAGCAACTACTATCCATGGCCAAGCCCCCCACCCCCTGGGATCCTCTGGCTCCCTTAGGCCCAGGCCCAGCTCACTCTGGTGGGCCGCCCCAAACCACTTTTGGGCAGAAGGACCCGGCTGGACCAGACTGTATTTATGAGGAAGGAGTGTTACTCTTTGAAAACTGCTTTTTCTGTTGTGAATTTTTTTATTCACAACACATTCCCCTCCTTGGCTGTGTTACAGGGTGCTGTTGGGTGGACTCTGGCAGAACTCAGGGCTCAAGCTAATGATAAATGGAGAGGTAATGCCAAGGTAGGTGGCCAGGCTGTCCACCTGTGTGGCCCAGGCAAGCACCCAGAGCTTCATGGGTCTGGCCACAGAGCCTGATGTTTGAATGAAAGTTGATTTAACATAACTGGAGAGATGGAGTGAGAGAATACTAAAGAACATAAAAGTAACCAATACTCACTCCTTTGTAACTACTCATTTTGTAGTTACTACAAAAGGAATAAAACCAATCGAAGTTTTCCAAAGAGCCTACATCTGGCCACCTGTTGATAGAAACACTATAACCTCCCTTCCCCCTCTACCCAGAAACAGGACTAGACATGGGGAGGCCTAGAACTTGACCTTCAGACAACAGATTCAGTAAGAAAGTGTGGACCTAAGGTGATTCTACACTTGGATTTAAAGACTGTTGTTTACCATTTCAAAGCACTTATAGGCATGCCTATAATTCCTCTATAATTTGAGTCTTTGACTCCATAAGAAGGGCCAGATGTTCATGCTCCCCTTTTTAACATATCACCTTTATCACGTTTTAAGGCAAATCAACTTTGACAGGAAAATCAGTATACTTTCCCCACTACCACCCTAAGATGCAAAGAAAACAGTCCTAGAAATGAGTCTAACAGAATGTGTAATAGCTTAGGCTATGAATAAAACAATATTCAAAAAGATGGATTTCTTAAAAAGGTAGATTGTCATAAGTAATTAGAAAATGATCACTGTTAACACCATGCTAGAAATATTTGAATTTTGCTATCATCAGAGAAAATAAATATCCAGAAATTCCATGTTCATGCTAATATTTATATCATATTGTAATAAATGCAGTTTATCACAGCTTTTGTGTTGTTTGGCTAAATGAATACATCATTAGCTGTAGCATTAAGAGGAAGAGAACCAACTAATTAGAGAAACACAAATCAGTGATTTGTTATGAACATGCTGTTCTTCCTCCACATAATCAAAGGCTTTGGAGAGGCATTTAGAACACTCATTCAAGGAAGCTGGGTCACTTTGGTATTTGTAAATCTCTTAATAAAGAAGTAATGTGAGAATGGAAATCTTCAACTGAGAACTTAGTGGCCCTGAGATCTAATCTAGAGTCTAACCTAAGCAGAACTGCCAAATATATTTTTATAGTACGCTTTTGTAGAATAGACTGTGATCTAGGACAAAGGTCAGAGGCGAAGGAAACCTTTGGAGGCAAGAGTGGCCTGTGCTCTGGGCATCATTCATTTAGTACCACTTCTAGGTACTTATGACTGCTTTTTATGAGTTCCTTGGAGGATACCTTTGTGCCTGTAGCCTTTGTGTCGGAGTCCTCTTTTGAAGGACATATGCCATGAGAATCTATCTGTGTGATGGGTGGCTTCAGTCACAGGAAGAAATCCTATTAGGCATTTCCTGTGGGATTCTCACTGAGCGATTATTTGACTTGCACTTTAGAATATAGGTGGTGCATTCATAGGTGTAGGACATTGTTTTTATGTAGACATAGTTTTAGTTACTTGTATTAGTAAGATGCCTATCACTGAAACAAAATACCAGACACCCTAACTTAAGAGGAGAGATTCATTTCACTTCAGTTTCCACTGCATTCGGTCCATGGTTAGTTAACTCCAAGGCAGAAATGTCATAATGGAAGGGCCTGACAGAGGAGAGCTACTCACCTCATGGCAGCCAGAAAGCAGAGAAGGGAGGAGCTGAGGACAAGAATACACCCATCCTGGTCATACCTCCAGTAACCCATGTCTTCCCACCTCCTAATAGCGCATGAACCACTGAACTCATCAATGGATGAATCCACTGAAGAGAATCACACCCCAATGATATAATCATCTTCCAAACACATGAGACTTTTGGAGGACACTTTAGATCTAAACCATATTACTCTCTACCCATTTCTTCCTAATGAAGGAAAATTGTGCTGCCTTGTTATGTGTTTTATAAGGCAGTGATGGGGGCTGTAAAATGCTTATTAAACACAGGTGGAAAGACATCAGTTTAGGGTCAAGTGATTAATTCACAAGTGAATTTGGTGAGGAATACCGACCTTGACTAAGTGTAATATTTTGCCATTTCAATTTCCCTATCTGTGAAATAGGGGGAGATAGTACCTTTGCTAGCAATTATCAGGTGGTATAGCAAAGTTAAGTTAGCCTCTGCCTAATTTGCTTATGAACTGAGCCTGTCAGTGATGGTGAACCTTTTAGAGCTTCTAATGATACAAACAGCTCACTGCAACATGTGTGCCATAGATTTGCCGCCACTGCAGTAGATAATGAGAAGAGGAGAAGAGAGAGACAGACAGATAGGGAGGGAGAGGTAATGAAGGGGAGGACTGACTAGGAAGTAATTGGCATATATATAGCATGTTGTCATTCGGGAACTGATTCAAGGATTTGGGCTGAACCTGAGCCAAGGAAATCAAACAACTCATTTCCCTAGTCTCATCCCCTATATCTCATTCCAACCTGTATCAAAGGATTGTGATGGTTTTCATAATTGACAGTAACATTTACCTCTGAGAACATTCACACTGTTTTCAAGTATTTACTAATAGAATAGAATGATGAAAGTAATCACAGTTTATGTTTAATATCATTACAACATAATGAGCCAATTCATTTTCTTAGATGGATTTCTCATGTACTTTTATAGATTCAACAGAGTAAAATAGTTTACTATTCTTGGCCAAAGGGGGAAGTATTTCACCTGTGGCCACATTAAGATGCAGGTTTTATGTCATGGAAATAATGTCATTTCAGGATAAAAACAGTGATAAAAGTAGAATTTGCAAAAATGACAAAAAGAGCCATACTTTAAGCAACCCAAACAGCAAAGCTTGGTCTCAGTTGTTTATGATATCTACATAACCTTATTATACAAACTTTGTATTAGAAGAAGCAGGTGGGTCTCATACAACTTTGATTAT
Source organism: Heterocephalus glaber (assembly GCF_053883595.1). Classification (NCBI taxonomy): domain Eukaryota; kingdom Metazoa; phylum Chordata; class Mammalia; order Rodentia; family Bathyergidae; genus Heterocephalus; species Heterocephalus glaber. Next base: position 43,361,673 of record NW_028258325.1, on the reverse strand, counting down.
ATCTTTTGAGGGGTTTTTTAAGTCTAATCTTTAAATTCTGATGCAAAAAAAAATCTGCTTCTTCATATCTTCTGACTCCTCCCAGCCCTGAGGATTTATAATTATAGTAGTGCCTCAGTTCATGAATGCTTTCATTTGCAATTTGATTCACAAACAGATATGTTTTTTGTTTACAAACTCTGCATCAAACTCTGACAAACACAACCATGACCATCTTTCCCACACAAACACAAATGTGGCCGTCTTTTCCAAAATTATAGAACAAATTAAGTTCATGAACCAAGGTACTACTGTATTCCAAAAAAATGACAATACTTCTCATCAGCTTTATGACAACAGCAAAACACTTCTATTTTAACAGGCTAATGCTATTGGCTTTGTTTCTTCTGCTATAAGCAATCATTATGTCCATCATAACTTCTTAAAAGCATTAAAAGACCCTTTCTCAGACATGAGACCCCTGACATCCAGCCTAGCCAGAGAATATGGCTGGTGAGTAGCGAGACCAAAAAAGGCCAGAAGTGATTGGCTCTTGATGTGGTACTTTCTTGAACAGTAGAAGATAGGTGAGCCATTTCTCCTAACCTTACATCTTTCTATTCTGTTCTGCTGCACACCAAGTGACAAAAATCCAGGGCCTAAATAACCGCTCAACCCCCATCTTTTCATTGTCAACTTGTGACACTTAAGGTTGATGACAAGGCCCTCCTCAGAAGCACAATGCCTTTGAGAAGAAGACTCACAAACCCTCTTCAGGAGCCAGATCTACAAAGCTATAAGGCACCGGTGCAGTAATAGTCAGTGGGGTTGATATTTCTGAGGCACAGTTGTTCAGTCTGCCTTGGCCCTCCTGCTCAGGGTAGCTAAAGTCCATGCCCACTTCTGCCATGGTCCCATTATGAAATATAGCCATGGGTCCATTTGTAAAGTTGGCCATGACTATCTTTAGTGCTAATCCCTTTGGTGTGTGATTCACATACCCACTTCTGCCTATTCGCATCACCTGCACCCTGGTCTGTCCACTGGCTGCCAAGGCATGAGCCAAGTTCTCAGACCTTGGTGTACATTAGAACCCCCTGGGAAATTGTTAGAAACACAGACCTGTATTCCTCCCTCGTACAGAGCAGTCAGCCTTAGCACTATTGACAATTTGGACCACATAATTCTTTGCCTTGGAGGTTGTCTTGTTCACCATAGGATGTTTAGTAGTGTCTCCACTTTCTACCCACTAGAAGCCAGGAGTAACCTCCCAAGTTGTGACAGTAAAAAATGTCTTCAGACATTGTCAGATGTTTCTTCAGGCCAAAATTGCCCTGGTTGAGAAACACGGTCTTAGGGATTCTCATTGCTAGGAAGAGAATGAGGCCTAGGATTCCATTTTAAATAAGCTCCTCCAGTAAATCTCTTTTGTGTGTCCTATTGGGCCTTTTCTTCCCTTTCAATCATGTGTGTGCTTTAGCCCCTGCTTCCATGGTATTATGGTTTGGATCTTAAATGTTCCCCCAAAATTTGTGTGGAAGGCTTGGTACCCAACTGGTGGTACTCTGGGAGGTAGTGGAGTCTTTAAGAGGTAGGGCCCCAGAGAAACAAGGTTAGTCATTGGGGGGCAGCTCCCTCTCTCTTTGCTTCTTGGCTGCCATGAAGTAAGTGGCTTTGCTCTACTACACACTCCCTACCATGATGTTGGGCCTTGCCATAGGTTCAGAAGCCACAAGGTCAAGTGACCATGGTCTAAAACCTCTGAAATCCTCATTCAAAATAAATCTTTGCTCCTTTCAAGTTGTTTATCTAGGTACTTTATTCCACAGCAAAAGAAAGCTAACTGATACACATGACCACTTGCAGGATTAACAGTGATATTAAAATGGTATAGCCCAAGGGGCCAGTGATTTAGCTCAATGGTGCCTCTGCCTGCCTCAGAAGTGAAAGGTCCTGAGTTTGATCCCCAGTACCAAAAACAGACAAAAAAAAAAACCCAAAAAGGTATAACCATTTCATCCCTTCCCAGGCCAGGCCCACTGTGCTGTGCAGAAGGCAGTTCACTGATCAATTATACAAAATCATGCTGTCTACTTATAAGCAGCCTGCTGTCTGGATTGAGGGAGCATATGTGCTCAATAATGCATTTTTTTATATAATGCCCTCACCGTGGCTTAACCCCAGGAAAACAGTAAATAGCCACCCACTCTGGGATCTTTGGACAAGATATGGGTTAGAAAGCTTCAGCCCACAGACTCGGGAGGGAAAGTACTGGCACAGATGATACCCAGGCAGCCCAGAGTGTTTCCTGAGGGAAACTAATCCGGAATTCACCACAGGTGAGGCCACCTTTAGCGAGAACCCATCACCATGTTCCAGTGCCAAGCCAGGTCGGTTGCCTGCCTTTCTAGCACGAGTAAGTCAAATGCTTTCAGGAATTTGTTTGTTTAGTCTGTCCCCTGAGGTTGGAAATTCCTCTCCAAATGGTCATACTGGGGAAGTTATTTTCCAACTGGCATGAGGAGAATTTCCTATGGGATTATCAGAGTGTATCCTTGCACTTGGAAGGGTTGCTCCATTCAATAGGGAAAGACCGTCCACACAGCTCTTTGTGGAAAGTAAACATCTTGTTTAAAGTAAGCCTGGATGCAGTCTGGCAGCCTGAGGACTTCCAGTCTGTGCGTGCCCTTGCTGCTGTCAACTATTAAAACTAATGACCCCATGTCAACAGGTGCTTTCTTGAAGGGAACACCAAACATATTGATGATGTTCGTGTCCTCAGTCAACTTCCTTTAGGATGTAGCCATCATACAGTTATATTAGAAATAATATCTGTATTTGTTCTCATCAGAAGAGTGAACAGATGTGTGGGGTGTCAGCTCTGGCTTGTATTTTTCTATAAACAGCATCAGAACTGGTAGACTCCTTAACAGTAAAAAGAGAAACTGAGGCAGAAAGTAGTTTTTAGTCCTCAAAGTGGACACACTGTGCCTGTCTCTTGAATGTTCCTAAAAACAGAGAAATAAATACATGATAGAAGAAAGAGCAACAACACCCTAAGATCTAGGGGTCCTAAGATCCCTCTTAGAACTGAACGTTAATTATGGTCCAACATCAAGACAAATGAAGTGCAGAAATTGTGGTTTACCAGCAACTTAGTTCAAACGTACTGCAAACATTTTCAGTCTCAAGTTTCATCCTGGTTCACAGTTTACACAGTGATTGTAAGTTCATTCACTTCCCTTTACATTCTCCCTGAGCCTACATGTTTACATGGTGGAGAAGCATCAGAGCAGGCAAAACCTAACAACTAGTTTCAAGCTAAAATAATTTATACTAAAAGCATTTCAAAAACTAAATATTGTCCTAACCACTGTCTGTCTGTGTGTGCCTCATCCAGGGAGCTCTGAGTGTGGAGCATAAGAAGGATACACATCTGAGCCAGGCCAAGCCATAGAATTATAGAATTATTGGGGGCATTAGAGATTTTCCAATACACATTTTTCACTCTAGAGATGAGAAGATTGGGTCCCTAAAAAATTAAGTAGTTTGCTTAAGAAAATAAAAAGCTGGTGTGAGAAAAAAAGGCAGGTGCCATGTCTTCTTAATTTCTGCCTCACTTTTCTGCTAATCCCAGAATTCTGTTCCCCGTGAAGGGCACTGTCTCTACCTCATGTCTGCTCCACTTCCTTGCTAGTCAAGAGTAAAGAAAAAATTGCAACACTGCCTCTTGAGTTTAACTTAAGAGGAGAAAGAGAGTAGGAAAGCTGATGCAGTGTGCATGTGTGTGCATCTGTTTGCTAGGTCTGCCATTACCGAGTAGCACAGACTGGCTAGTTTAGGCTGAAAGTCCAAGGTCAAGGTGTTGGGCAGGTTGATTTCTTTTGGGAGTTGTGAGGGAAGGATGTGTTTCCTAATACAGTCACATTCTGAAGTGTGGGTGTTAGTGCTTCAAGGTAGAATTTTTGAGGGGACACAGTATGTGTGTGTGCACGTTTTTGGGCGAGAGAGGGAGAACAAGAGTAATAAAGCAACAGAGAGAAAGAGAAAGAAGGAGAAAGAGAGAGAGAGAGAGAGGGCATGAACAAAAGACATGAGGAGGGGCCATTGAGGAGGCATACTCATTTCATTCCTGGACCTTGACTCGCACTGGATGAAGAAAGAGAGGAGAAATAACAGAGAACCTGGGATTTCTACCTGACCAAATATCTGGGTCCTTTGGACTCCGTATTATTGTGTGATAGAACCTGCTATATTTGAGTTTGGTGCAGTTAGGCCTCCAAGGGTCTCCCTCCGGGTTAGACTATCATTGTTCTAGCTGGTTTGTTTGTTTTGCTTCATTTTATTTTGTTTTTATGTACTAGGAATTAAATTCATGCATATTAGACAAGTGATCTACCATTGAGCCATGAGTACATTCCCAACCTCTTCCCTTTTTTTTCTAAGTTTTGAGACAGGATCTCACTAAGTTCCCCAAGCTAGACTTGAGCTGGAGATTCTCTAGCCTCTGCCTCCCAAGCAGCTGGGATCACAGGTGTGTGCCACCATGCCTGACTGGCTAGATTTTTTTGGCTTGTAATTAGAATACCTAGGAATCCAATTAGTAGGAAGAGAGGCTTGAAAGGACCGGCCCTGTTCTGCTCAGCGTGGTAGTCACTAACCTCATGTGGTTATTGAGCTCTTGAAATGTGACTCTTCCAAATTGAGATGTGCTGCAAATATAAGACACACAGTAGATTTAAAGGACTGGTATTGAAAAAAGACCTTAAAATGTCTCATTAATAATTTTTCTCTTCATTACATGTTCGGAAACATATCTTTAATGTATCAGATTAAATAAAATGTGTTGTTAAATTAATTTGCTGGGTTCTTGTTTGTTTTACTTTATATAATGTGATCACTAGAAAATGTTAAATGTGATCTTCATTAAATATTTATTGGGCAGTTCTCTGCTCCAAGCTTATACATAGGCTGTGCAAGGGTTGAATGGAATTAAATTCATACAATTTTGAAAAGATGGAAACTATATATATATACATATATATGTATATATGTATATATATAAATGTATGTAACAGTTTTATATTTTGTATGTCTTACTAATATTAATAGCCATGGTCCCACCTTATTTGCTATTCTTTACAAATATTATCTTAACTTTGTAGGATAGAATTTTTTAAAACATAATACAAAAATATAGAGAATAATAAAATGAACCCTATGGACGTAACATCTACTTCTAGTAATTATCAACATTTACAATTTTATTTTACCCTCACCACTACCCCCCTTTTTTTGCTATACAGTGTTTAAACAAATTCAGATACTATGGAGAATTTTACCCCAAAATATTGTAATAAGAATAGTTTTAACTAGACACATAGTAGTCTATCTTTGGACATGATACAATTGATTAAATTATTCCCTGGATATAGGGACATTTACTTAGAGGTATACTTAAGTTTTTAAGCTTTCTTATCCTAAGTATTTTTTATGAAGTTCTTTAAATATAAATCTCCATAGGCTGAATTCTTAGAATTACTGTTTCAAAGTAGGAGATTTTTAAAATATCTGATTGATATGTTGGTTTTTTAAAATGCACACCCTTATCAGCTTTTTATGAAAAGTGCCTTACTTAAGACACATACTTGCACCAGTAGTGGATATTATGATTGCTGATTTGATACATGAAGTGACAATCTCAGTGTTGTTTCATTATAATGTTGTACTTTTCAAATTACAAATGAGGTTTTGAATAATTTGTTCTTATGTTTTGTTTGTCATGACCATTTCTTCAATATTTTTAGTTGTTTTGGGTGGCTTTCTTAAGTGATTTTAATCTACTTTTTAAATGTTAAAAAAAAATATATATATATATATATATATATTTTTTTTTTTTTTTTGGTACCAGGGATTGAACTTGGGACCTTGCATTTGTGAGGCAGGCAGCAGAACCACTGAGCTAAATCCCCAGCTCTAAAATATTCTTTAATTTATATGCTGCAATTATCTTTCCCTTGTTATGTCTTTTAATTTTACTTAGATTCTTTCAGTATATTTTAAAACATTATTTAACAACAAATTTAAAGAATGCTTGGAAAGAAGAGAGCATAAACATTTATAACCACATTACTCTAACACAACTATTGTTATTTGCTGGCTTTTTGTGTGAAAGCAAACATTTTTACATACTTGGAATCAGATTAGAATGTCTTTTGATAGAAGGAAGTGTGTAATGTCTGCTTAAGTAAACCTACTAAGTTGTACTTCACCTGTTTCTTTGAAGCACAGAAAGTTCTCAATATTCAAGTCTAGTATGGTTTAGATTTGGAAGTCCCCTGAGCATCTTGTGTTTGGAAGTGCCTTGTGTTGAATCAGCAGCTGAGTGTGCTGTTAGGAGGTAGGGCCTAGTTAGAGGGAAGCTCACAGGGGCATGACCTGGAAAAATGTTTGTCCCTCCTGATCTCCTTCCTTTGCTCCCTGCTTCCTGGCCACCATGATGTGAGCAGCCCCCCTCCCAGACAGACCCTTCTACCATACAGCTTCTGCTTTGGATCTTGCCAGCTATGGACTTAAGCTTATGAAACTGTGAGCCACCATAAACCTCACCTCATTTGCAGGTGTCGGGTATTATGTCTTACTGATGACTACAGCAAGGTCAGAAAAGTACACACTACATTTTCTACTGGGCCAGTGAGGGAGAACCTTTTAGAGATTTCAATGGTAACAAACAGCCAGCTGCAGCACTTGTGCCATAGGTTCACCACCACTGTCCTAGGCTTTGCTGCATTTTTTTCACAGGCCCCATGTTAAATGTGTTCTCAGTATCCATCTATAAGTCAGGTAATCTGTTTGGAGACTGTGTTTGCCTTAGACAGTGTGTGCCCATTTCCCTTGGCTCTGATCACCATGTACTTGGAATCAGGTTCATGCTGTCTCTGAACCACAGCTACCAAGCAGTTAAGCTCAGTCCAGCCCCCTCTGTATATCCTGAGTCTCACATTTTAGGAGCTCACAATGTACATGAAATTATGCTTGTGTCGCTCCCAGGCCTCCTTGCATTTGTTCCTGCCAACGGGGACAACATCTTCATGTTTTACTCAGTGCAGTGTCCCTCCCAGGATATAGTGCCATTGTCATCCCCTTTACTTTTGTTGTCTTATTTCCTGGGCATTCCTGTCTCTACATAGATATAGAAATAAGTGAGTGTGATCACAGTAGCTTGGTAGCCTTAAAAATCAGCAGCTCCATTTCCCTATTTTACAGTTGGAATAACCTCCCTAGGTCCCTACAACAGGGAGAAATGGGCATGAGAGAAGCTACACTCCCCCATCCAGTTAGATTCTGTTCTGTTTCATGAGGCAGAATAGCTATGGGGTTTCTCAATCCAGCTCTGGCACCTCTATTTCCTAAATCATTGCCTAAGTTTTGGTGTTTTAAGTTTATTTTTGTTATGTCTGTCGGTCTCTCTCTCTCTGTGTGTGTGTGTGTGTGTGTGTGTGTGTGTGTGTGCAAGCACATGCTTGTGTGGTTGAGCAGGATGCTTAGACTGCAAATGCCAGTATGCCAAGAAAAACACCACAGCTCACAAACTAAAAATCCAGATATCACTGGATCTTGGGGCCTATCAGCATGGCTTACCCGTTGTCCCTTTCTTCTCCTTTCCTTGTGTTGGCTTCTTATGCAGGCAGCCTCTTCCCATCAATGAGATGTATAGTCAACCTGCATATATAATACCCAGGTTCCCAGTCCAGAGATTCTACTAAACACATCAAAAATCTTGGCAAAAATTCCATTTGTGCTGAGCATGTACAAATTTTTTCCTTGTCTTTATTTCATAAGCAATATCAGACAATTACTTATGCAGCATTTACATTAGGCATTATAAGTAGTCTAACATGAGTATGTGAGAGGATATGTGTCAATATTACACCATTTTATATAAGGTACTTGAGTATTCATAAATTTTGGATAAGGGCAGGCCTTAAACCAATCCCACAGGATACTAAGGATGATTGTACATGATTCCAACTCTGATCTGATTTGGGTCACATGTCCATCCTGGAACAAAGGTTTTGGCTATGGCTGTCCTGATTGGCTAGGTTTGGTCATACTCTCTGTCTACCCACTCACCTACTTCTGCCTCCGAGAGAGGTGTTGGCAGGACAGATAAAGTCAGTCCATGTAGGCCTGCTTTGATCAATTAGTTATTCACTCTCATTGGTTGCTGTCCATGCTGTCTTGTTGAATGTGATGTATATTATCCTGAAATATTTATTTAAAATTTTTCCTTTCTAAAAGTTCCTCCAAATATGCTATATAGGTGCTTCTCAATTCATGATAGGGTTACATCCTGGTAAACCCATTGTAAATTGGCAATGTCCCAAGTTGACCGCGCCTTTGCTACACCAAGCCTACTGCACATCCTAGCTCAGCAATACAGTACTGTAGTGTTCCCTGTTACCCTTCATGATCATGTTGTTGTTTGGGGGTTGTGTCTTTCTGCTGTTGCTGCTGCCCAGCATCACAAGAAAGATCGAAATTCAAACTGCAAAGCACAATTTATACAGAATGTGTACTTCCTTTGAACCCCAAGTCTAAAAATCCAAGTTGAACTGCTGTAAATAAGGAGTCATCTGTAACGCTTTTCCTTTAGGCAGCTTCCAGACAAATACCCTGGATTGTTTTAAATGGAGTGCCAATCACCAAGTGATTATTTTGATTAAACAATAATTAGACAGATACTGGCAATTTGCAGAGTCCCATTTGCAAATTATCCCTTTTATTAAATGACAGAGTACAGGCTGGCACTGCTCAGGTGGTATTTCCTAAAAATGGGACTCAGTTCACAAAGAACTTCATTATTCTACCCAACAGCCCAGCTTCCCAGTGCCCCACCCCCCACTGCCCTTCTCAACTTCCAGAGTGAGGGACAGGGGATGCTGTTACAGCCACAGATCAATAGCAGTGCTTACCATGTTTTTGAACCAAGAAGAACCTTCTGTGACTGAATCTACTGTTAAATAGTTTAGAACCTGAAAAAGGAGAAGCTGTGAGCATTTTACCTCTGCAAGCCTGACTGACAGTTCTCTCCACTTGTTGGTTGAGGGCCTGTGAACTCTGTTGACTGTGGGACAGAAATGTTTCTGGGACGTGCTGAGGTTAAGAAAGACCTCAGTTCTGGTTCTGGGGAGAGTGAGACAGGCTTGAACTACTTAAGAAGACCTTGCTTTAGCACTGTGGAAATCAGTATGGAGATACCTCAAAGAACTAGGACTGGAAGTCCCATTTCACCCCGCTATTCCACTGCTGGGTACCTTCCCCAAAGAATTAAAAGAATCATACCACAGTGATATATGTGCACCCATGTTCATAGCAGCACAGTTTGTAATAGCTAAAACTTGGAAACAGCCCAAATGCCCATCAGCTGGAGACTGGATAAAGAAAATGTGTTTTTTTTATAAAATGGAGTACTACTCAGCCATAAAAAATGAGAAATTAGAGACATTTAAAGCTAAGTGGATGTACATTGAGGCGATACTCTTAAGTGAAATAAATAGGACACACATGTGTAAATACCGAATAGTTTCTCTGGTGTGAGAAACTGAAAGTGTAAATAAGGACTAAATGTATAATATGTAATGTGAAATAGGAAGAAAAGGGGCAAAGGGGTAGGAAGTGGGAGGGCTAGGGGAAGGGATAGAAGGGAATGGGATTAATATGAGAAAATGGAAAAATAGGAACAAAATCTTTGTAAATAGGGAGGACTGGAGGAGTTGAAGGGAGGGCTGGGCAAGGGTAAAAAATAAGAACCAAGAGAGACTATGTAAAGCTGCAAATTTCCAATCATGAATATCATTATACTGTATACCTAAAATGTACCAATGATTAGAATGAATAATGGAAAATGTAAAGTAGGAAGAAAAGGTCCAAAGGGGTAGGGGTAGTGGGAGGGGCAGGGGAAAGGAAAGAAGGGAAAGGACAAATGATGAGAAATGGAAAAAATGGAAATAAAGTCTTTGCAAATAGGGAAGGGTGGAGGGGGAGAAGGGAGGGCTAGCAATGGGGAAAAAATAAGAACCAAGATGCATTATGTAAAGGTACAATTCCCAATGAGAAATGTAATTGTGTTGTATACCTACAATGTACCAATAAAAGAATTTAATACAAAAAAAGAAAAAAGAAAAACGACCTTGCTTTAAGAAAACAAGAAGAAAAAAAAAAGAGCTGGAACTGTAGAAAGGAGCCAAGTCTGATCTGTGTGGTTAGCTAGATAAGCTGGGCTAGGCTGACACATAGAATGGAAAAGCTAAGGAAGGAGCTAGGAAAAGAGTTTGGTTTAAAATCCTCTTGGTTTACCAGTTGTTTCACTTGGGGTAAGTAGTGAAACTTTTAATGATCCTTTAAAATTTGTAATGAGGGAGGTCATAGCCCACACTAAATAGTTCTGGGAGTTCTAGATAAGTGAACAAGAAGAGTGAGAGTGTACAAATACGTGAAAGGCCCTGGGTCTCAAAAGGCTAACAATGGTAAACTATGACTGTCTAGTATGTGACTTTCCTGGTCCAGCTTCCAAATCCAGCACAAATCCCTGTGTGTACACTCTGAAGACCCCCTCCATGTGACCCCTTCTTTAGATCATGTGTAAAGTAGAATACAGCACCTTTAGGCATGGACAGCTTTTTTGCAGAGAAAGGGTTCCTTCCTCTTGGGAAATGCATGACACGTGTCTTGGGAAGAAGAGCAGTGGCTGGATGTCCCCTTACCTCTTCCAGTGGCCTCCTCTGTTCAGGGTGGAAATGGCTCAGTTATGTTTATTTTGCCTGGACCTTTCTCATACAGTAGTCTCTTCAGAAATGCAGTTGACTTTCTAGGAATTGAATAAGTCTGAGTGCTGACATTTGGTAGAAAGAGTATGGGCTGGAAGTCATTCCTGTTTCTCATTTCTTAATCTGCCATTTACTAGTTATATTACAATTAATTCTCCAAGGAAAATTCTCCTGCTGTAGGACCTTGGGTGAGTGACTTAGCTTTTCTGAATCTATTTTCTTAACTGTAAAGTGGAAAACAGCACTGCTTTGGTCCTCTGATTTGGTGCTATTAAATCTGATAGATACCATGTATGGAAAAATAGTACAAGGCTCAACAAATATTTGTGCCCCTAAGGGCCACTTCTGCCACCTCCAAGCCTGGCTCTTTCATTATTTCTAGGACAAGAAGTCTCCACTCTCCATCACAACTCTTCAAATCCATCACAATTGCAGAAAAGCAAAGACCATAGTGCTATCAAGGTGCAGTGAAAGCCTGTTGACTATAAGTTTTGAAAAAAAATAATTTAAACCATATGATTAACCCTTATCAAAATGCATCCTCTCAAAACACATCCATACTATTAACATTAGGAGAGCAGATGGGAAGTCAAAATCTCCTAGTTTTCTGGAGGAACAAAGATCCTTTTCCAAAATGTCAGTTTTATGTAACCCAATTGATGGTCAATTTAAGAATAGGCTGACCAGCCAGATTATAATTAAGTGAATGGAAAAGAAAGTTGTCTTCTGAGTATCAGTTCTTAGAACTGTAATTAATGAAATTCTTTCCTATGATTAACCAAATCCACCATTGTGGCAGGGTAGAGGGGGATGAATGGTGCCCTCCTTGAGTATTTCAGGATAATTAGTAAAATAAAAAGAGCTGCTAATTGTTTCAGGTATCTAAAACTCCCTGCATACAGAGTGATTTCTGTAATGTATCTGGATCTGTCTTCATTTGGAGATGCAAAAACTATACTTCCAAGTTCACCATGGTCTCTGCCTAGTGAAACAGTGTCTGCTTTTATATGAGATGTGTATGTTTATATTTGAAAACTCATAAAATTTGTGATAATAATTTTCAAAATTCAAAATATAACATGCAGTGTCTATAACAATCCTTTATTTGTTCTTTGTCATAAACCCATGCCTAGTTTGGTGTCCCTTTGAAGATTTCTTAATCTAGCTGGAGGTCTGCAGTTACTCATCTGTATTTATATTGCAATAACTCATAATAAATGAAGTGCCTAACATCATAATAAAAATTTACAGTATCTAGAAGGGTCCATTTCCAAAGGATGTTTGCACCACATTCCATGAAATGCGAATGCCAATCTTTGCTGACTGTGCTAATCCCCTGCAGGTTCACATTCCCATTTCCTATTTCCATTTTTGGCAAATGGTCAAAAGCTTGACTTGAACAACTTGGAAGTCCATGGCATCCTAATAAATCTGGGGACTCTGTTTCTTCCTTCTGGAAGAATTGGACAGATTAAAATCTTTGACCCCATCGATTTCAGTGCAGTTGTATGGTGATCGATTTTAGTCATGAACAAGTTGAGTGGTAAATTGGGTGGTTGGCAGATAGCCAAAGTTTAGATAGGTTTCATTTATGGGTTGCTGTTTTTTTTTTCTGTTTCTCTTTTTTGCTATCTCTTCCTTAGGGACTGTTGAATTCCTAAAGAAGTAAAAAGAAAAGGGATAAAATGGATTAATACTTAAAAGGCAGTTTCAGAGCCCAGAAGTAATAGAAAATAGGGGCTAGGGTCATGTTTATGATTCAGCTGGGGTAATGGGAGTCAAAATGGAACACTGAAGGTTCAGTGGTAAAGAGAGGGTTGTAACATGTATGCAAACCCTCCACTCTGTTTATCAAAATCAGTCACTGAGAATATGTGGTGGGCAAGTGGTGCTTTAAGGTATTTAAAACACCTGAAGGATTTTATAAACCTAGTGTGCATAGCGGGGGGGCAGGGTAGAAATAAATGAAATGATGAAAAATTGTCTATTTTAAAAGTTATTTCGATTCTTCCATGAAGTTATCAAACTAGCAGTAGGGAACCTAACTTTTACATAGGTAATTGAAATCAAGAATCTAATTACTGAAATATCCCTGCATCATCATTCAACACATGTTAGTAGAGAGCCTACTATGTATTAAGTGCTCAGCATCACTCCCTGTATGAATCTCAGGCTTATATTCAAGGCTGAAAGGATCCAGCAGATTTCATTTGAAGGTCTTGACCATGAAAGATAATGGAAAAAAAAAACCTTAATTGGCTTATTTTAAGCTACAAAAACTCATCACTATGATTATTTGGGTATATTTAAGTTTGGGAAATATTTTATGATCATATTGGCCACACCTTGATGAGTTGCTTGTCTGGTGATAGCTTAACTGTATTGTGCAAATAAATAACATTTCAAGAAATCAACTACTGGCACTTTAGATAAACCATTGCTTTGTGCAATCTAAAACTCTGTGGAAGGGAAGAGTAAATGGAAGCTCCTTTTTTCCAAGACCAAATCATCCCATCGCCCAGAAAGAAACCTTATTCCATTTCTTTCCTTGAGGGATTAGCAGAGCTATGTCCCACTATTCCAGATTTCATCCACAGATGGTTCCTCGGTATAACTTTGTAGCTACCTTGGGAACAAGGATGCCTGTTCAATCAGCTTTCAACAATGAAATGAATGATTTCAAGAATTCACACAGCAATAACCTATCAGCAGACAGTCCATTCTAAGCACATATGTATGAATCAATCAATTGAAGCAATCAGAGAGATGGAAAGGTTTGGAGTAGTGGTTCTCAGTCATGCCTGTACATTAGAGTCACTTGGAAGGCTATACAAACCGACCAATGTATGTTAGGCCCACCTTAGAGATTCTGTCTTAATTGGTCTGAGGTTCCTGATAGACTAAAGTTTTAAAATCTTTCCAGGTGATTTTATGCCCAGCCAAGGTAAGAACCATGGATAGAGTTGTTTAGCAATATATCACAAAATGTGCATTTTACTTAGTCCAGTTATTGAAAAACACACAAAAACATAAAACATGCATATGTATGTGTGTGTGCATAAGAAAAAAGATTGGAAGACTATTAACAGCTCAACAACAATTTTTTAGGGAGGTGAAATTATGGGTTATTTTTATTTTTCTACATTTTCAAAAAATCCTTCCCTGAATATCAGTTACTTTTGAATATCAGAAAAGGGGGGCTAGTTGCATTTGGCTGTACTAAAACTAAGGAAGTATTTTATGAATATCTGACATGTCCACAGTCCTGCATGCACAAAATACAAAAGACATATAAGACATGGTCTCAATCTGTGGAATGGTAAGAGGCTATGCCTGTACTTCATTCATGCAGCTTTGGTGTATTGTTCAGCACATGGAAACTTCAAGTTTTGATTCTTGAAAATTCCTGGGATTTTTCCCCTTGAATATATCTGATTCATGGGTAGTTGAGATGACAACAGTGGAAGCTGAAAATAGGGAGAGCTGACTGTATAGCTCATACGGACCTGTTTGCGTGCCTATCTTTTGTCTGCACTAGATTGCTAACTGCTATGGGGACAGAGTCTTAGGAGCACTTAGCCTGCATCTGACATTTGGTAGACCATAGGAGTCATTTAGATATTTGTGGAACAAATAAATGATGGATGAGCTCACAAAGAAGAGAGTCAGTGTCTCCTTATTCATGGTTTTGATTTGAGGTTTCAGTTATCCACAATTCAACAAAAAGAAGGTTAATGAGTACAGTACAATAAGATATTTTAGAGAAACCACAGATCCCTTAACTTTGATTACAGTGTATTGTTATAATTGTTCTACTTTATTGTTATTATTAGTCTCTCACTGTTCCCAATTTATAAGTTAAGCTGCATCACAGATATGTATGTAGGAAAAAACCTAGTATACATAGAGTTTAATGCTACCTGTGGTTTCAGGCATCCTCTGGGCGTTTTGCAACGTATCCTCAGATGATTGGTGGTGGGGGCTGCTGTACTGGCCACTGCAGTGGAGAGAGTGAAATTGGAACAGGCTGTGGATAAAGCGAGTAGGATTTGAGTGGTGGCCACTGAAGAGAAAAAGCTGGGTGAAGACCTGTGGTGAGATAGGTGTGATGTGAAAAGAGACAATTTTCCAGTGTACCTAGCTGCAGCAAGCTTTCTCCAGCATGGTGATTGTGCCAAATGAAAGGAACTGAGCAAAGTGGTAGCCAAGAGGTGGGTCTGGCGAGAGTGATGGAGAAAGAAATTTTCATTTATCCAGGAAGCCAACATAGAGCACATTTCCTGGAAACTTGAGAAGCATGATCATGGCTGCCTCCACTGTGCAATACAGTATTGGGAAAATGAAATGTGATTTGCAGGAGGAATGAGGTGGTTTCCTTTCAAAATATTGAAAGAGAAGAGGAAGCTCATTTAGCAAATGTAAAAACTGGCTGACAAATAAGATTTTTGTTTGTTTCATGAAAAAAGATTTGACACAAAGGATCCAAACATCTTTTTATAACACATTTGCAAAGCCAGGGTGAGGAAGAACACAATATCTCAGTATTCGAGTCTCACGCAGCACATGCAGGAGAGTCTGTGGCACTCAGGACCTAAAGCCCTGGGACAAGCTCTAGCATTTTTTCAGTTATCCTAGGAGTGCAATGGAATGTGCTTAGAGGAATGGAGGAATGTTTTTTAATGTTGTCTGGGAATGATTTCTACTCAGTGCCATACCACCTTCCCCCACATCTCCATCTCCACCTCAAGCTATTTCAACCTCTGCTCACCCTCTGGGATTGCACAGACTTTATAGAAACACAAGGACTCAAAAAGAAAAAAAAAAAAGACTCCTTGCAGACTCTGAATAAATACATAGGCTGCTTTTCAAAGCTGGTTGGAAAATCTCAGTGGGTAGATGGTCCTGATGTTTCAGTATTCTCCCCACCATGAAATCCACCCCCTCCTCTTACCCTAAAAACCCTTCCCAGTCAGTCCTGAAATAGAAAGCACAGTTGATCCACAGTGTAGTTACCCAAAATGAAAAGCTAGACTTGGTCATTTCCAAGTGTTTTCAAAGTAAGTAGAGCAATTTTGAATAGAACCAACAAAATTGCAGAGACCAGAAGTTTGAAGCTGACCTTCCCCCACCTCCGGCCCCACTCCCATCCCCCACATACACACCAGAGTCCATGGGCAGCTGGTGAAAAACTCAAATCATCCTGTAGCATGGGATTATCGGCTCCCTTCCCCCAAAGTGTCCAGGAAAAGAACTCAATGACCCCAAAGATGCTGGCGAGTCACAGAACGGATAAACTATTCTGACGTCTCTGTGAAGAATTGACCTGGCATGTGGACTGTGCCCAAGCCCTCCACCATCCCTCATTAACCACTGTCAACTTCACATCTGGTTTTGGCTTTGGAATTCTTCAGCATCACCCCAGGGAGCAGCACTGGTATTTATCAGGCCCTCCTGGCTATCAGCTCGGCTCTTCCTAAACTAAACAGTGGGCTTGATTCTTCTCGTTGCTGGGAAGTCCTGGTGTCACCTCAGTTTTGGACCCATGAGGGCTGCCGTGAGGGGCTGTACTTAAGCAGCAGGTTGGGGGTAGCATTTTGGACAACCATCTAAAAGAGCAGCATATGAGTGCACTCTGAGACACTTGCAACCATGAAAGCACCGCCAAAGCGAGCTTCTGTTTTTATTAAATCTTAGGGCAAAAAAAGTCTGTTTTCAAAAAATGTTTTAGGAAGAGGAAGAATACATGTCAGTATTCTGACATGACAATAGTGTCATGGTTGAGAGCATCCTATTTGGAGTTACAGCTTTGATTTGGAGTCTATGTCATGTATAAGGTGACCAGCTCCTCTGGTTTTACTGGGACTTACCATTTTTCAAACTGAAAATGCTGTGTCTGAGGAACCAGGTCAGTCCTGAAGAAACTGAGGCTTCTGGTCACCCTAGATGCTAATTGTGTGACCCTGAGAAAATTAACCTTTGTACTATTAAGTTTGCAAATCTGCAAGATGGGGATAATAATCACACCTACCTTGTTAGGTTGTTATGAGGATTACATGGGTAAAGAGTGAGGTGCTCAGAACTGCCTGACCCACAGTAAAGACTATGTGTGCAAGTTAATTTATTATATGATAACTTGACAGATACACAGAAGATTTAAATGAGCATGAAAATCTCAGAGCTGTGTCTGACTTTCAGCTCTTAATGTTGTGTCATCTGGGGTAAAGTACTTAACTTCTTGGAGCCAGATGTTTCCCCTCTGTAAAATGGGGATGATACAACCCAGCTGGGGCAGTATTTGATTGTCTGAACACCAACACCATACCTGCTGATAAAGAACAAGAGCCAAGTGACAGCTCAGGGTCTTATTACATTATTATAATGTAATCATTAATTACATTAATCATTCATTACAGTGTTGTGAGCATTGTAATTAATGGGAGGACACAATATACTAGCAGTATGGAAAGGATGTGCCTGCCTACTCCCAGGCCTGTTTTCCACCGCAAATGCTGTGGCCAGAAATATATGAATGCAGAACTAAAGGGCTCCCTCTAGAGGCGGAATAAATATATCACATAGAGGTGCCCGCCCACCCAGGCCAAATCAGTTTAAACTTCTGTCTTTGGGGTTCAGGGGCCACACCTATTCCCAAAAATAATTAGGCTATTTTCGGAGTGGAAGATGGCAATGACATGGCAAGCCTGGAGGGAATGTGGGAATCCAGCAGGCAAAAGCATGCTCCATTGACAAATGGCCCTGATGACAGGCTGGAAGCAAAGACATAGGCAGCAGGATGCTCATAGCTCATGGCTTTCAGCTGCAGGCCTGAAGATGCCAACTTGATTAGAACAAGCCATGCTTGCCATCTTGTGCTGCTGTCTTCCCCAAGCAGCCACTCAGTAGCTGGCAGTGAACAATATCAATGGTAAAGTTTATAACATTATAAATAATCTGCTGCTAATTTCCCCTGCTTCTTGCCACTTGCCTCCCATGTTACAGTTACTCCCAAGTATCAGCCACCAGGGTACACAACACCTTTAGTCCTAAGGTACACATCTCAATTAAAATTCCATCTTCCTTGGGTTCAAAGCCCAGACCCTCCACTTGTACCAGCTGTATGACCCTGGGAAAGTGACTTTATTTCTACATGCCTTCATGTCTCCTTGGCAAAGCGGGGGATTTAATGGCTCTTCTACCCTCGTTGGGACAGAGTGATGATTGAATGAATTAATAGGTACAAAGCATGTCAAACAGTGATAAATATTTCCTGTAATTATGTTGTCATTTGTGAGTTGAGATTTGAAGGATTACAAATGAAACCATAGGGCCGGGGATTTAGCTGAGTGGCACCACGCCTGCCTCGCAAGCGCAAGGTCCTGAGTTTGATCCCCGGTCGGTACCACACACACAAAAAAATGAAACCATAGATTCTGACAGGTATTAATTCTATAAACTAATTGAAAAAATAGACAGAAAAAGAGAGCCATGAACATTAGATGGAAGAATACCCACTTCCTCCCTGCCACCCTGCCACCTCCCAAAATAGAAATTGGCCCTGTTCAGAGACTGGCCAACTGTTTCTCATGCCTGCACAGCACTGGGTGATTTGTCACAACAGAACACATCAGCATCTTGGGTAAACTGAGTCAGGTGGGCTTGCTTAGGCTGTTGGACCACTTGTTACCTAAATGAACTCTACCCTGAGGCACACTGCATCCCACCCCCCACCAAGCTAAGAGACTGAGGTTCCAGCTGCCCCTAAACTTGCCCTGCATTTTCACGTGGGTTTTCAGCTCATTTTGAATTTTCCCTTTCTGGTGTTCATTAACAAATAAAACTGGTGGTTGGAAGAATTGGAGACATTTTCCCCAGCAGCTTGGAGGCATTAAAAAGGGGCTTAATGAGGGGGAACTACATGTGCAAGAAGTCCATTGGTTCTCCAGGACAGGGGTCATTCAGGCTCAAGTTCATATTCAGGGTCTAAACTGATGACTGGAGGGTGGGCTTGCCCAGCTGATGACCTCTTTTACTTATTAACTGATATTTACTTCATCCATGACTACACACAAGTGCTGATGACTTTTTCATGTATCATTTCCAGCAACTATGCAAGCAGCCATGTGGTCCATCACAGGGTTTGTGGGTTGTAACCTAGAAGGGAATAAAAAGTAACAAGGAAAAGCGACTTTACTTGTTTAAGATGATACAGATATGGCAAATGAAATATGGAAAATAATTATCCCGCCTGAATTCACAAAGTTCCTGAATGGGATCCTACTTTCAGAATGAGGAGCAGAGTTGTATGACTAGGAATTGTGTTATTGTTACTTCAGCCTCTTCCAAATAGTGTGATTGGGACTTACTTAGCAGGCATGGCTCCTACTCAAGGGTGGCCTCAGGAGCCTAAGTGGGAGTATTTTGGAGGATGGTGACTGGCTGATATATTTACTTTTATCTCAAACACAGTGACAATTTCTAATGCTTTGCATTAGGGAGGTTATGAAATATTAATTGCTGCATATTTAAATGTGTAGCCTGCCTTCTTCCAAAAAAAGATCTAGGCACCCAGGAACTACTAAAACACATCTGGGCCACCACAATTAAAAGTACACAAGGAAAGCATCTACTAAAAGGAGCAAGAAAAAAAATAATTGCTTTCAGAATTTCTTGGGCTGCTGCAACACAGCCTGCTGACACCCCAACCAGCAGTGCTTTTTGCCTAGCACTGAGGGTTTAGTGGTAAGACAGCCAAACAGGAATTTTCTTCTCCTGGAAGCTGTATTCCTTTGGGAGGGGGCAGGTTATAAAAGGAAAATGAACGTGCAAAAGAATTTCCCAAGATGTTAAGTGCTAGTAGGTGAAAGTGGGTGGCTGGCAGGATAAAGGTAACAGCCCACCTTAGATTTATGGCCAGGGAGTCTGTGAGGAGATGACTTTCAGACCTCCCCTCTTCATTTCATCCCTTCTGCTATCTCCCACCCTCTCATCTTGGCATCAGACTTCCTAGTGTCTGCTTATCTCCTACTTCCCATGCATGGCTTAGCCTTGCTGAACCCCAGAACTGAGTTTAGGAGTCAGGCATCCTGGATTGTATTCACAGAACTACTCCAACATTTCTCCTCCTCCTGATCTCGTTTCAGCTCTGTTCTTTCCCCATCACTGTCACAGGGACAAAATCTACAAGGAATACATTATCCCTGGCACCTGCCATGTACTTACAGTCTTAGGGTCTTTGATTTTGATGTTTACTTCTAGTCCACTAAACCAGTGTCACTCATTTTCCTGGCCTCTGCTTAGATTTCACCTTGATTACCCCCAAAATGAGTGGCCCCCTCCTCTGAGCTCTCTCAACATTTGGCTTGTATCCCCATCTCTCTGGTAATGTGGCATGGCAGGTTTTCTTTTTTCAGGCCAGTGTCTTCACATGGCACACCAACTAAGTATAGTGTTTTTCTTTGCATCCATAGTGTCTAACAGTGTTCCTTGTAGTATAATAATTGTGCTAGTTGATGCTTTTGAGTTACTGCCATATTCCAAGCTCTGCTAGGCACTTTGCATGACTCTTTAAACATTATTGTACTGATTTTATGGAAAATGAGGCTCCAAGGGACTGAGAAACTTGTCCAGGTTTGCGGAACTGGTAGGTGGCAGACCTGGGATTTTCCACTAGATGTTTTAAATGTGAGAGCCTGTGCTTTTTCCACTTCACAGCACCATCTTTCTTAGGATGCCTTCCCTAAGTATTTACTAAGTGAAAAAAATGTGTTTCAGTACTGAGGAATTCCCACTGTGGCAGCATAATGCATCAAAGGAAGGTGTATGGTAATGATTACTCTTCAGTCTTAGCACAAAATCCAGATCAAATAAAGGTCTATCAAGGTCTTTCATTTATTTAGGAAAGAAAGACTAGTTGAAAAAAATGTCTGCTATTCTCTCTGTCTTCTCATTTTTTGGTCTTGGTTAGCGTTCCTGGAAATGAAAAAGGGAAATGATGAGTTTAGTGAGAGATTAGGGGTTGGTATCACAATTGACCACAAATAATTGTGTGTAACCAGGGCTGTGTGGGCACATCTAACAACTCCCAATCTGGTAATTTCAATGAACAGAACACTGAAAGGGTGACTGTTGCTCCATTCCATTCAACAGATGCTCATTCCTAACCCCGTGGTTGCCCAGAGTTGACCAGATAGCTGGGCAGAGCTGAGGTATATTGACCTTTGGCTGTGAAAGACATGGGCACCCATGAGCCATCTTTTCCCAAACATGGAGATACAGATGCCATCTCAGTCCTACAGGGAAAGGGTCTACATGCTCAGTTTGGCTCTGGTGTAATAACTCACTGCATTTGGAATTTAGAATCATTAAATGTTATTTGGATGGTATATTTAGGTTTTTAAATATTGTCTCCTAATTAAATAATTATTAAAATTAAAGTGTCCAGCCTAAATGTTCTAATGAGTGTTTCTCTGTGAAGGTCAATACCCTAGCCCTTGTTAAATATAACAAGTTCTCACACCTTCTTCATCGTTCAGGGCCCTTAGCTTGGAGAGTACTGAGTACTGAGATGATAAGGTGTGGTCTTCACCCTGAGACTCTACAATACCTGGGGAGGCATCAACAGGTGGAAACACAACTGACCTGAACCATCTCATTAATACAGAGAGCCAACTTAGATTTAGATTGAAAATCCCTTATCTGAAATACTTGGGACCAGTGTTGGGATTTCAGTATTTCAAGATATTTGCATATACGTAATTAGATATCTTAAGGATGAAACCCAAATCTAAACAGGAAATTCTTTTGTTTTATGTACACCCTATACTCAGCTTTAAGGAAGTTTTATACAGTATTTGGTGCATGTACATTTTGACGGATCCCATCACCTGAGGTCAGGTATGGAATTTTCTTCTTGGGCTTCACGTCAGCACTCAGAAAGTTTCTTATTTTAAAACGTTTTGGATTAGGGATGCTCCCACCCCACAGTCTAATAACCTTTTATCAGTGAAAGTCTTTCTTTCATTACATACTGAACACCTTCTTTATGCCAATTGTTTTAGGCATCAGAGATGATGTCATTAACACAGTGCCCTGCCTTTGGATGTACATTGTATAGAGAAAAAATAAGCAGGGAAGAGGAATGTGCCAGAAGGATGGCACAAAGTATGTGCCAGAAGAAGAGGCTGCTGTTTAAAAGGGAGGTTGGGGAAGGTGAATTTTAATCAGGGGCCTGGAAAAGAAGAGAGGGCAAACTCAATGGGAATCTTGGGAAGGAATATTCCAGGCAGAGGCCACATCAGAGTCAGAGACCCTGGAGCAGGAACATGCTGGGCACACTTGAGGACAACAGGGTGCCTGAGTGAGTGAAGGACCTAGGGTCAGAAGTAACAGGGGACAGTAAATATAGGGCCTTCAATAAATATGTGAAAATATGTTTGACACCTCAGGCCATTAGAAAAATGCAAATTTAAACAACACTGAGATTCCATCTTACTCCAAAAAGAATGACCACCATCAAGAAATCAAATCAGTGCTGGAAAGGTTGCAAAGAAAAAAGAAACCATTCTACATTGTTGGTGGGAATGTGAACTAGTACAACCACTATGGAAATCATTACCAAGATTCCTAAAAAAACTAAAAATAGAAATTCCATTCACCCCAGCTGTTCCCCTTCTAGGTATCATCCCAAAAGAGTTAAAGACATCATATTACAGTGATACATCCATGCTCATGTTTATAGCACCACAACTCATAATAGCTAAATCTTGGAGTTGCCTATATGCCTGTATGGGTGTATGCCTATCAATACATGAATGGATAAAGAAAGTATGGTATTTATACATCATGGAATAATACTCTGCCATAAATAAGGATAAACTTGAGCCATTTGTAGGAAAATGGATGCACCTTGAAACCATAGTGTTAAGTGAAATAAGTCAGACACACAAGCTTAAATATTGCATGTTTTTTGTTTGTTTGTTTGTTTTGGTACCAGGGATCAAACTCGGGACCTTGCATTTGCGAGGCAGATGGAGGAACCACTGAGCTAAATCCCCAGCCCTGCATGGTTTCTCTTATATGAGAGACTCAAATATAAATAAAGAGAAAAATAAAAGATAATAGGAAACAGGGAGATAGATCTTTTGCAAAAGAGTAGGGGACTACATTATGAAGGAAGGGAGGGAAAGAGGATAAAAAAAGAATAAAGATGTGCCATGTGCATCTTCCAACTCCACACAATGAATGTAGTCATTATGTACTGCAAGCATGTACTAATAAAAATTTTAAAAAAGAAAATACAGGACCTTATAGGTAATTGTAATTCTTGGTGTTTTAGTAAAGTAGATCTAAAAGGGTTACTTTGGCTGCTGTATTAGTCAGTTTTTCCAGTAATATAACAATACTTGAGGCTAGATAACTTTTTTGTTTGTTTGTTTGTTTGTTTGTTGGGATCAAACTTGGGACCTTGCACTTGCAAGGCAGGCTGTGAACCACTGAGCTAAATCCCTGGCCCTAGGCTGGATAACTTTTTAAGAAAGTAGATTTATTTAGCTTATACTTCTGGAGGCTGAAGGGCCCACATCTGGTGATGGCCTTGCTGATGGAGTCCTGAGGCTGCACATGGCAAAAGACAGAAAGTGTGCACATGCATTCAGGACTGTCTCCCTCTTCTTATCAAGTCACCAGCATCCAATGGGGGCCCTGCCCTGATGACCTACTCTAACACCAATTACCTCCCAAAGGTCCCACATTTAAACACCATAGCTGGATTCAATTTCTATATTCTTAATACCTCACGTCTGAGACTAAGTCTCAAAGCACAAACCCTTGGGGCAGCTCAAATCATATCCAAACCATAGCAGTGGCTCGTTGAGAACAGATGAGAAAGGGGAGCAAGTGTAGAGCAGGAACTTTCTTGAGAAACTGTGGTGATGACTCTAGCATTGATGATGGGGGGACCAGGATGGTACCAGTGGAAGTGATGAGATGTACTGGAATTCTGGATTGTTTTTAGGGTGTCAAGAGCAATCTAGAATAAGTTTGAGATGTTTAGTCTGAACAACAGAAATTTAAAAAATGGGAAAGATGCAGGAAGATCTGGTTTCCAGGGAGAATTAGAGTGCTTGGATGAATAGTTTAGGATGCCTCCTAGATGTCAAAGTATGTCAAAAATATGGAGAGAGGATGGGGTGATACCTGAGTTTTGGAGACCAGGGGAAGTAAGGGGCTAGGCCATTAAAGGGAGGAAGTACAGAAACCACAGCCTAGGTTCAGATCCCAAGTCCTCTCTATAAACCTGAACAGGCTTTTGTTCCTTCTGTGTCATGAGGTAGTGTAAGTTATGCTGCAGGATGATTGGGAGGGCTAATTGAGGCCACATTCATAGAGCACAGTGCATAGTACATGATGGGAGGTGGATGGATATTCACTTCTCTTGTGTACCTCGTTCTGGGTTCCTAGCCTCTATAGGTGAAGCTATGAAGCTTTATAGGTGAAGAATGTGAGCATGAGGAGGTGAGACTCCATCCTGTAAACAATGGGAGACATTTCCAGGGAAGTTTCTGAGTAAAAAGAAATAAAAATTATGTTGGTGTGGTTAGGATGGGTTGGCTAGGGGATATGGGGTATGCGTAACAGGGGAAGGGAGTTGTTGCAAAACCATAGAGGTATGGTGTAAGGAGGACCGTGGCCAGTATGGTGGCCCTGGAGAAAGAGTGGGGTGGGAGCCTAAGCACTTACGGGCCCAGAGGCTTTCTCTGAGCCAAAGCATTGTGAGCTCCTGAGGCTCCTCATGGAGTATTTATTTACCAGTTATCTTCCCAAGGACACTGCAATCTCACCATGATCATCCCCTTTCCTGTAGCATATCTCCCAGCCAGGCCCCTGCGCCCCACTTGGAGCAGACTTCAGAATCACTCATTCTGTGCAGTGGGGCAACAAAAGCCTCGGGTGCAGCTTTTCACCTCTCTCCACACTCTTCTAATCTTGATTCCTTTTGCCTGAAAGAATACATGCATCCATTAGGGTCAAACATCTCTCTTTTCCATTTAATATTAGCTGTGGGCAAGCTGGGAGTTCTCTTGTGAATAAAAGAACATGTGAGAATTGAGACATGGGGGAAGCCTCCATGGGGGCCGCCTCCATGGGGGCCATCTGTCCTCTGTGCACACACACTCCACACAGGTGGGGCGAGGGAAGGTTGGGGCAGAGTACGAGGAGGGTGGTGTTGCTTCCTGAAGGACTGAAAAGACAGAAATAGGCCAACTACCCACAGTGGAAGTTTTTCCTACTACCAGAGATCAGAATGTGCCATCCCTTGAGGCAGCTCTGTCCTGCAGATGTGTTTTATTTGAACCACACGGCTTTTTAAGAAGTTTTAAATTTGTTGCTATTTAAAAATCAAGAGATTTCACATTTAAAATTGGATTTTGGCAACCAGATTACTTGCTCCAGCAACTCAGGCCTAGCCTTCTTCAGAGAGCAATCAGCCAAGCTCTGTAGTGGCTGCAGGTCCATAATCCCCATGGACCCCACCCAGCATTACCTCAGTCTTTTCCCTACTTGACTTGCATGTGAGTTTGCAATCCCAGGTTTAAAGTAAGATCAGACTGGGCAATCAATGATCTCAAAGTGAGGAGCTTACTAGATGTTTGCTTAATACGGAAGTGAATTGAAAAGAAAGTATGTGCAAAGATGGAGATCAGAGGGAGATCTGTAGTTGTCTAGACAGTGATGATGAGGGGCCATGCTCATTTTCTTAAGAACAACTCTTCTATCATAAGTAGGCAAATTCACCATCAGCAAGGACCCCTCCCCTGGCAACCAGCTCATGCTGCCCTCTGGCCTGAATTCTGTGGAGACCACCCATCCAGGACCTCTGTGAATTGTGTCTGGGATCCATCCTGCATCCAACTCCCATTAGCAGTGAACACACAGACTTGGGAATTTTGTAGCAAAGGATTTCATTTGTCTTCTTATGCCTCCTCAAAAAAAAAAAAAAAAAAAAAAAAGACAGAGATTCCAGCATACCTAGTGTCAGTATTCTGACTAAAAGACTGACTTGTCTCTCCTGGCTTTGATGAAGGAGCTCAGGATTCCTGCTTCATTATTACTAAGAACACTGATTTCCAGAGTTACACATTTGAGCAGACAGCACATCCAGGGTTTGTGGTTTAGGTGAAAAATGGTTTTCTGTGTTCCTTGTGTTCATCCTTCAAGTTCATGGCCATCACCACCTGAGAGTACTTAGTCCTCTAGATAACTAAAAGGGAGCATAAATCCTACTTGCTTTGAACATGGCCCAGGATTTGCCAAATGTTACTGTACTGGCCAATGCTAATCAGCTCTTCCTCTCTCCTCCCCTCTTTTGTGCCTGTAAATCAAGAGGCTCCAGTATTAGTCACTGCAAAAGAGATAATTAGTAAGTACAGGCCACTACCTCCATGCATCACTCTGTGCCTCAGATTCGAACTAAGCTAAGAAGTTGGATAACTCGTTGCAGCAGAACTTTGTTTTCAAACAAAGCTTGTGAGTCTGCAGGTTTCAGTGTAGATTCTGTATCTTTTTCAGCTATCATAAGGATAAATATGATACACTGCCAGAGGGAAAGCTACCCACCCATTTTGGGGAGTTTTCCTTTCCTGGAAAAAATATGTTTTAGCACCCAAGGAATTTTAAACTGTAAATTTCTTAATAGTATAGTCTAGAATTAAGATATTTTATAAATACTTTAACCTCCTCAGTGATAAGACCACAGAATAAGATCTCACTTTTTCCCACTGGGCTATCCCCCAACCCATTCCCCACTCTCCTACCCCGCCACCAAGAAAGCCCTGCCTGTGCCTTTGCCAGCTGTTTGTCCAATTAAAACATTAATTTCCTGCTCTGGCAGGACTCATAATTAAGGACACTGCTGCCCCCTGCCAAAAGACTCTTCAGACCAACTAAATAGCCTAGAAACTTCCTTCGCATTCATTGCTGACCAAATACTATAGGCCTGCTTGGAAGTGTTCCTCTTGTGTATTTATGACTTTGGAGCTACTCAAATACATGCTGGCTTCTATTTTTTCTACTATATGGTCTTTTTCCAATTTTTTAACTTCCCATATCATCTTTCCTATTTGTAAGCAGAACAAATAGAAGCCAAAGTAGCCAATCAGAATGGTAAAAACTCAGCAATTCAAACCAGGAACTTGAACTCTTCCTGTGAGAGCAGCACTTGCAACATAAACTGGGGCTTGTACTGGCCTTTTTCCTCTTCTAGAAGATGAGAGTATAAGGTGGTATAAACCTAGACCTTTTATATTAATGTTAAAACCACATTTCCTCATATCTAACATGCCACTAATTATATAAGAAGTATCATACTATAGGTACCAATGAGAAAAAGAAATTTAAAGATGTCCCACCAGTTAAAGGATGCCAAAACACCTTGAAAGATGGCTTCTTATGAGTAGATTGGTCACAGCAGAATTATGTGGCTTTCAAATCCATTCAGGCAACTTTGGCAACTTCTTCTGCCCTGGCTTGCATTGCTTGGTGTAAAATAGGCGATCCTTTTTTAGTGATCTTAGCAACAAAATGTAATACTGTTTTTTATCTCTTTAGGGGTATGTGTTTAAGCAAATAAAGCATTTGCTTATTCCTTTGCAAGAAAATACAGAAGTATGGACCTTCTTCTGAGGATATTTGTTGCATCCATATCAAATTTATGCCCCTCTGCTTTCTTTTTGAGACTTTGTCTACAGTCACTTTTCATTTCAATGCTGAATCATAATGTAATCTTTTCTAAGACATTTAAATGTCAATTAACACTGTAGTACCAGGGAGTGCACCCAACGCAGTGGAAGAGACACAGTGATACCTATGACTATGTTGGCCATGCTTAGGCAATGGCACCATTATCATGTCTGCTGCTGCTGGCAACAGAAGCTGTTCAACCTCATCACTACACATGCTTCCTGGTCTCAGACATGTTAATGTATGGGAAAATGAGCCTCTAAAATAGATGCATTGTGGGAGTAGATACACATTGCTATCTGGCTAGCAAGGTACTAAACTCTTGACAACACAATGTCATTCAAACCTTATACCAATTCATATGTGCAGATTAAAAAATGTAACCAGGTTAATAAAATTACTTAGATCCCCCAGATAGGTAAATTTTAGGGTAAAGATTCTGATCTAGACCTTAGGCCCTTCCATTCTGCTTGTTCTGTGGTACTATAGGCAATATAAATCATGTGCACATCAAATATAGACTGACATTTGGGGAGGGGGCTTATTGGACAAAATATTTATTTTTAGTACATGTTTGTAACATAATATTTACATTCCTTTTGTGGAGTGGGTACATGTACATAATTCATCTTAATTCTTTTAGTTTTTGTTTCCTTTCAAGAAAGTGAAATATCACTCCAAATAGGTTCTGAAAGGTTTATTATATAGCTCAATCATATAAGATTTTGTGTAGTGAATGGATAAGAGTAACATAATCAGCACATTTGTTGTATGCAAATAGACATTTCTTTAAGGAACTCATGAGTGGATTTCGGGTTTTACAGCTACGGAAGTTGGCTGTCCTCCCCATGTCATCATTTCCTGACAAAATCTTGCCTGTGAACTAAGATGACTTGCCCAGTGACAATGAAATTGCAATGAAAAGTGTGGACCTGGATCAGCTCAAACCTTAAACTCCTGGCCTTTGGGAATGGTCTTTCCCTCCCTCTCCCTGTTTTACTAGTGACAAAGTTTGCTTTTTGGTAAAATAGATGATGAATGTATATAAATACATTATTGTTAAAAACTATAAAAGCTGTTTTTACTCTCCCAATGCAAGAAGATGACATTTTCCAGTGCACAGCCACCCCTGGTTCTGGCTTCTCTGAGGAACAAGGGACTGACTTTCAGACCAGCACAGAGGCAGAGATGGAAGCCACCAACCCTGCCCTTAAAGAATAGCGATGCTGAGAAAACTCCTGTGGCTTTGTGGCAACAATGATTTTGTTCCATGGACAGTTAAATATGGAATCTGGGAAGAGTTGTATTTTTGTTCAATTCTGTGGGAGCAAAACGCCCAAAAAAGGAGAATGTGATTTAAGAGCTTTCATGGTCAAAGTAAACACCAGCAAGAAGGAATTACTGGATCCAAACAGTTAAAGATCACCAGCCTCAAGCCCTCGTCATGTAGACACCATAACTTTCATAGATGTGTGTTCCAGCAGCCAGTGTAGAGATTGCATTAGGAGAACATAACAAGTATCTTTAAAAAACTGTGTACTTAAGTCATAAATTCATTTGGTTTTGACAAGTATATATTGAGTACCTACCTGTAAAAGAAAGGGGGATTTTTGGCAGGCCTGTGTACTTGAAGAGCCCTCTCTGAGCACTTGCAGCTAGGATGAAACTCTCTGACCTCCTGGGTTTTGTTCCAGCTGTAAAGGTGCCTCCCACTACGGCCTGACCAAGGACAGAAAGAGACGCTCCCAAGGTGGCTGCTCTGATGGCTGCGCAAGTCTCATGGCCTCCTCACTCTCCCCAGAGGTTTCGGCAGCTGCCACCATTTCCTTAACAACCCATGAGCCTGGGCTAGACAACCCTGCCTACATGTCCACAGTGGAGGATGGTCAGCCAGAAAACAGCCCCATGGACACTGGCAGGAGCAACCGAAACAGGGGTGAGTTCAATGGGTGGGTGTCTGGGAATGGACTCTTGGTCTTCCTTGGGTTTACACTCTGAGGAATACTCACTGTGGAATGTTCTAGAAATGTTTTTTTAAGGGAAATGGTTCTGATAGTTTTGGCAGCCACTCAATGTCCAATTCTCCAAAGTGAAATGAAACCACGAGTACCTCAGATCATTAAAACGGTGTAATCTGACTTGGTGAAAGGGGTTGAAGTGAGCCCTAGTGATTTATGACTCCTGCCTGCTCAAGAAAAGTACTGTTATATCCAGTTTAGCCCAGGTGGGAAAGAAGAGAGATTTTTAAACAAGCTGGATATATTCATTATAGAAAACTTTAAAAATACAGATAAACAAATTCTATATTCCCTCCATCTAGAAGTAATAACTGTTCATGTTTTATTGTATATATCTGATCCAGTGTGTGCATAAAAGATGACTTAACACATAAGTACTATTCCTCTTGTCTCTCTTTTCCTCAGCATGGCCCTTTGAGCGATCCAGTTTCAGAAGCAGATCTTTAAAAAAATTTAATCGAGCCTTGAATGTTCTTCGAAGGACAAAGAGTGCGAGTATAGTTGCCAATCGTGCTGAGCAGAGCAGGGGAAACCATGAAAATGCCACTGAAGGTAAATGAACTCCCCCACAAGATTGGACATGGCCTGGGCTCCCAGAGTGACATTAGGGTTGAGGTCAGGCTGACTACCATCCACCTTCTGTGACCCCTCTTCCCAAGGGCAAAATATTTTCACCTTGATCAGCCTATTTCTCTTGTAGGTAAATGAGGGCAGAAGCTACTGCTCTCCATTTGCACAGATGAGGGAAAAATTGTTGGAACCTTTTCCTTCAGGGACTAGCTTAATGCATATAAATTTTAATAATAGAGTGAAAGGCTTTTACAATAGTGTTTGTACATAGTAAATGGAATATAAGTACTTGCTCTTATTACAACTATGAATGAGGTATGGTTCTGGTATTTTACATGCATTTCTTCATTTACTCCTCAACACAATCCTAAGTAGTAGTTACCATTATTCTTTCTGTTTATATATGAGGAGACTGAGGCACAAGGAGATTACTTAGCTTATTCCAAATTATCTTGCTGTATTTTGAATTCAGGTAATGTGGCTCTGGAATCTATGTAAATCAAGCTGTTAGATCTTAGATCCTATATGTTTTCCCCAATATAAATGGAACTGGTGAAGTACTGCCTTATTCATTTCTTTTCATTTTATGTTAGAATTTTAAAATAGTAAAAAAAAAAAAAACAGTTTCAAAAAATGGAGCCCTTCCTGTGTGCCAGGTAGTTTTAAGTCATTTAGATGTTGTAACAATGCTAGGGGATAGGATTATCATTTCCGTTTTTACACAAGAGGACACTTGAGACCCAGAGAGATTAGGTAACTAACCCAAAGTCACCCAGCTAAAAACTGGAAGAACTAGGATTTTAACTCAGGTCCTCTGGTTTCAGAAACCACTCTCTTAACTACCAGGGTATATTGCCCTCCACTACCAAGGGTTGGGAGGTAGAACTCCAACTATTGTATTTGTTATGCCTCAGAAAATTCATGCGTGGTCACAGAAGCCTCCTTCTTATTTAAGATCACCTCATGCCCTGTATTCATTCACATGCTCTCCCTCCCTCCCCCTCCCCCCTCCCCCCCCTCATGTTTTAACAACTCTGAGCTTCTCACAGCCCCTAAGTATTAAATCTCCCTTACCTCCCTGCTATGGTCCAGCCTGCGCTCTCACTTTCCTTCCAGCCAGCATTCTAATTCTTCATAAAATTCTAAATTCTTCTAAAAGCAGGGATAACAATCTGCTTCACAGAGTTATTACAAGAAGTAAAAATATATTCATTCAAATTGCTTAGCTCAAGGCCCGTTATATCATAAATTCTCAGTAAAATAATAATTGTTAAATCCTGTAGTCTGTGAGTGAGGACACAATATTGAGTAAGTCCTTTCTCAACCAAGGAGAGTTTGATAGCTTAGAAACTACTTTAACTCTTCAAGATCACTAAGACTTATTGGCGTGGCTCTAATTAACATCGTTTACTAGTGTGACTAGGTATGTCTTTTCAAACTACAAAATCAGACATCTCTAAGTAGTTTAGGTTTGGGAATATGATTTTTATAATTTGTTAGGAAGAAAGTAGCAAGCAACGGTGAGGAAGGAGGGAAGATCAGCAGCTTTGATGATTATTTCCAAATCTTTCTTTGCACAAAATAATTCTTTTAAAATTTCCATTCCCTTGTCAGCAGACATGTTCTTACAGATGCTTGTGGGATAGACTAACTAATGTAATCAAAGTAGTTTAAACATTAATTGAACTCAGTCACACAAGTACTGTTAGCACCAGGAACTGGCAGATTACAGAACTGACAGATTAAGACAGTTACTGGCTGCCTTACAGAAAAGCCAGTCACTTATATTAAATCTGCATGGAGTTTAAGAGCACATATTTACAGTGTCTCAAGCTCCTTCTGGCCACTAAATTACCTTGTTAATCATAATCTTCAATATTTTAGAAGCAACTTAGTTTTGTTTTGTTTTTTTTCCTGTACTGTTCCTGGAGAGTTGAACTCATTAGGGTAAAAATGGACTAAGGTAATGGATTTCGAAAGTAGTCACAAAGAGTGAATTATGTAGAACTAAGGCCCACAGTGTTATATCTTTCCAGATGACAACATTCAAGGAGACTCTTAGGGCAAAGGCAGATGTCAGCAGCTACAGGAGACAGAAACATCTTGGCCCTCCACATCCTCACTTGAGCCTCAGGCTATTCAGAGGAGCCACTTTTCCCACCAAAGTATATGTGGCTTGGTCCCAGTGCTTCTTGGAGTCCCCTCTGAACACTTCTATTCAAACTGAAGTGGGAAACAGAGCTAGTCCTGCTGCTGGTTTATAGATCCACAGGGAAGTCCCTTGAGGACTCTAACCTGGGCATGAACACCTGGCTCCAGGAAACCTGATGGAGGCAGCCAGTGTCCCTGTCTTCAGGAGCCTGGCTACTGGCCTAGCTTAGAGTGCCACCTCACTTTGCAGCCTCCAGCCTCCTTAGTTCATGTCCCTGCTCTGTGCTTTAAGGAGCTTCTCTATAAAGGAGTGACTGTTACTATCAAGCTACACGGCAGTCAGTTTGACTGTCCTCTCTACCTTGTCACAGTGGATGAGAAGTAGGAGGGAACTGTGAAAGCTTTTGTGGAAAAAAGATATTCAGTCAAAAACTAAAGTTTGAAAACACCAACCTACATGATCTTTGGCTCTCCTTTTAACTCTAACATCAGTGACTCAGGCAGATCAAAGATGAAGTTCCAGAAGCCACCTCCAAGGCCTTGACTTCATCTTGAATATGAGTTAGGTCTTTTGACTTCCCTTTACTGCTAGAAAGGACTGAAGACTGCCAAGCCTGAAAAGCAGGCCCTTCAAGAAAAATATCTCCAAAGTGATCTACGAGGGCAGAAAAGCAGATTGGTTCTGTTTCTGTCCCTTGATAAGCAAGTGATGAAGTTTCAATTCGTTCCAAAAAGACATTCATTCATTCCTTTTCACCAAGCAAGCTTCAGCTGAAGGCTTCTGTGTGCAAAAGTCTATGCAGAGAACCAGGGAGCAGTCAGACAAAAGTCTCTCCAGGGTCTGAGTCCAATGAGGGATGCAAGAAAGGAGCACGAATAACAATAATAGAAGGTCTGACGACCTAAGAAGGAGAGGGCACCTTATAGGAAATGGTATGTTTAGAGAGAGTGAGGAAAAGAGAGATCAGGGTAAACTTTAATTGGAAGAGACCATTTCATGCAGGCCTTGAAGGAAAAATTGGGTTTAGGCCCAAGATTTAAAAAAAAAATTGCAGTAGAGAAATGTACCCTGGCACTGAGGCAGGAAAGTGGAAAACACACACAAGGAACAAGGAATGGCTTAGTTTGGCAAAAACAGTGGCTGTAAATACTCATTGGTGAGTGTCTTAAATAAACACTCTTTGTTCATTTCAGTCTTTCCAAGGTTGTATCACCTGATTCCACATGGGCAGATTACCAGCATCAAGATCAATCGAATGGATCCCAACGAAAGCCTCTCCATTAGGCTTGTGGGAGGCAGCGAAACCCCACTTGCCCACATCATTATCCAGCATGTTTATAGTGATGGAGTGATTGCCAGAGACGGCCGGCTGCTGCCTGGAGACATCATTCTCAAAGTAGAGACTGCTGCAGGGCCGGGATAGAGTGCTCCATATTAAAACAAAACAAAACAAAAACTCTTTTGGGGTGGGGGTGGGATGGGGTGGATGGTTGGATGATAGTAAAATGCATATGGACACTGGATTTCCATAGTTATTATGTTGTTAGAACTCTTCAGATGAGATTTATCATTTGATAATATAGGTCTGTTGCTCTCATGCTCTCCCTCTGTGCATAAATATTTATTTCTGTCTCTGCATCATTTTGTCTGTGTCCTCCTCTCCCCTCTTTCTTCTCCCATTTACCTTTGTTCTCTTCCTCCTTCCTTTTCTCTGCCCCCTCTTTCTCCTCCTCCTCTTCTTGCTGCTACTTTTCTTTCTTTCTTCTTTGAGTAGCATTAGTATAAAATAATGCAAAAGTAGAGCATATATTTTCTTAGATCATTTTAGAGCAGATTAATGGAGCAGTTTATATTTTATTCAGTCACATTCAAATACCCCTCTGAAGTAAATTTCCTGTGGTTTAAATGGCCACTCATGAAAACAAAAGCAGTCCCTAAGCTGTTCTCACCCACCCAGAAACATTCCGGGGAGACAAGCGGCGAAATAAATTGTCTGGGGCATTCTGCCATCTGAGGCTTGGTTGAGGGGAAGGACTTTATGAAGGAATTTTCAGAAGAGAAAGAGGGATAAAGGAAGAGTTGTTTATCAGGCAGAAGCCAAACATGTGCCAAAAGTGACAAGAACTCCCTCTCTGCTCATATATTCCCTATCTGATACATAGGTGGTTTCATCCCATCCTTCTAGGTTGCTGAGGAACAAGTTCCTGTCACAACATGAGCTGTTTGTTTGGCAGACTAAGTGGAATAAGAGGAGAAGTAATGTAAAGCAGTCACTGTAGAAATGCTGAAATTCCCCTGGTGTCTGAGGTAGAGAACAAGGCAGGGTATCTCAGCCTCAATGGGGATCAGCAGTATGCTCAGCAACACTGCATGGCCTCCTTTCTGTTCTAGTAGAAACTCAGCCTCAGAGGGTGGCAAAATCAAGCATTTTGATGCTTGTGGACTTCCTCTGGCACTTGCAGGCAGAGGAACGCCAGCACTCTTGAACAGGGAATCCTGGCCTTCTCTTGGCCTGGGAGTGAAGGGGGAAGCAGGCCCTGCCACCTCCTGCACGCTGCTCCCCTGTGCTTGTGCTAAAGTGGTGAGCCTCGTCATTGCACCCCTCTCTGGAGGTGTAGCAGGGAATTGGTGATAATGCACAAAGGAAGGCCTTTTTAAAGCTCATTCCAAGGTGCCTGTAAAAATGGGTTGCAAGTATAAGAGATCATACCAAACTATAGAAATTCCAGAAGGTTGTTGCTCCTCTGTGGGGCACCCCTCCTTAAGCACAGAGCACAGAGCTGCTGTGAATTCTTTTCTTCCACAACAGTGATTAATGTTGGGGGCTGCAGCCTCTAGGCTCAGCTTGTATAGCCAAAGTAATTAAAGCCAGAAAGCCCAATGTAGTATCAGCCCTGTAGGCTATTAGGGAGGCACAAGTGAGAGGCCCAACTTAAGGATATTTAAGTCACATTATAAAATGATCCAACCTTTCAATAAAAGAGCCTAGAAGTTTCCTTCTGCATGGGTGTATTTGCAATTGTGGGGGAATATTTTTTTCCTTTTAATAGAAACACAAGCAAAAAACTGTGCAAAAGACCACCTTGATATCTGGCATATTCATACGCACACATGCACACACACTTTGACTCCATCATGCACACACTTAGAAACATACTCATGGGGGCCGGGGATTTAGCTCAGTGGTTTCGCCACCTGGTGCGCAAGCGCGAGGACCCGAGTTCGATCCCCGGTACCAAAAAATAAAAATAGAAACATACTCATGCATGCACACTCAGGCACAACACATACTTCTTACTTTATCACAAATGCTCTCATACATTCCCAAACACACTCATGTACACACCCAGCCACATTCTCACATGTATACTAGCATATTTGTAGTACACTCATCCATACATATTCAGACATGTGTATCTCCTCCCCTCATAGACACACACAGTGGTTGGAACTAGAAGTTCCAATATGAGTGACAGAGGGAGTAAAATTCAATTGAAGATGTTTGGAAAGAAAATATCAATTCACTTTGGCCTGAACGGCCATTTAATGTAATCATTTGAGGTGAGGGGTATAACTTAATGGCAGAACATGTTATTTGCATGCATGAGGCCCTGGGTTCGATTCACAACAGCACGAAAAAGAAAATAAATTTTATAATCTTGTAATCATTTGACTGAACTGAATGGAAAACTTCCTTTTCTATTGCCTTTTCCTACATTTTTTCCTTCCTTGCCTTTCTACCAGCTAAAATATAAAATTGTCAGACAACAAAAATAAAGGTCAGGATTCGCAATTAAATGTGAGGGTCTATATGAGAACACCGTTGAAAAAATATGGTGTCTCCTCGTAGAGATTTAAAAAGGTACTGTTGGGGTATGGGGATATTTGGACACAGGATAAAGGGAGAGAGCAGACCAGTCTTTAGGGGGATGATGTCACAGTTATCCTGCCGACCTGAGCCTTTTATTTATTTTTTTGTGAATGCTAGCCTAGGCCTCTGAGGAATGGTGGCAGCAGGTATAGCTGACTGCATGATGACTCTACTCCCCTCAGGTCAATGGGATGGACATCAGCAACATCCCTCACAACTATGCCATAGGCCTCCTGCGACAGCCCTGCCAGGTGCTGTGGCTCACAGTGCTACGTGAACAGAAATTCCGAGGTGGGAGAAGCAGACAGACCTTGGACTCTTACGTACCTCGAAATGACAGTTTCCATGTGATACTCAACAAAAGTACCCCCGAGGAGCAGCTTGGAATAAAACTGGTCCGCAAGGTGGATGAGCCTGGTGTATTCATCTTCAATGTGCTGAATGGTGGTGTGGCAGACCGACATGGCCAGTTGCAAGAAAATGATCGCATATTGGCCATCAATGGACATGACCTGCGACATGGCAGCCCAGAAAGTGCAGCACATCTGATTCAGGTGGGTCATGGGCCAATCCAAGATAACAATTAAAAGCTCTCATCCTGGTGGAACCACTGAGCAGCTTACCACTTGTACCAAACAAACCCTTCTTTCAAGGAGTCTAAATGGAAAGGCCAGTGTTTCGAAGCTTCTCCCCAAATAACAATGATGTATCTCAAGGTCATGGGTATTCCTTCTGTGTTGCCAGCCAGCCATTCTGACTATGAATAAACACATTTTGTTGTGTACTATAGTCTCACAAGATTAAGATCACTAAAGCTCAGTAGAGTTATGTTAGTGTATTAGACATAGACCCAGGGGATTTTCAGGTAGATTCTAGACACATCCAAGATAGCCAGTTGTATTAACTTCCACAAGAAGCCATGCCATGCACCCTCCAGGGATCTTATGGATGGAGACCACAATAGGGATGGCCAAAGCTAAGTCTGATCTCCATGGCTAAGACCAGGTAACTTGGAAAGCTCATGGAAACCCAAGTATGAAGTCAGAGTCCCCTAATAAGAGAGGTACACAAATTCTTGATTATTTGGGAAAATAGAGTCCATAGTAGCCTGATGGTACTTCAAACTAATACACTTTTCTGACCAATGTAATGTCATTGAGCCCTCTAGCATTAATCTTCCTGACTTTGGCTAGGTCACTGTGAAATTTTCTTCTTTTTTCTTTTCAATTAACTTTTTATTTTGAGATAATTATGAATTAAAATAATCCAGAGAAATCCCTTGGACCCATCATTCTGTCCTCCCCCATTTTAGTATCTTGCAAAACCATGGTACAGTATCACAACCAAGCTCTTGACTCTGACCCAGTTAAGATACAGAATACATTCAGCATTACAAAGACTGTTATAAAAGTGGTTCTTTTATAGCCACACCCACTTCCCTGTTGCCTACCTCCTTCTCAACCCTTATCAACCAGTCTTTTGTGCTCCATTTCTATAATTTTGAATTTCAAAAATGTTATGTAGGTGGAATTATACAGTACATAAACTTTTATGATTGGTTTTTTCACTCATAATTTTCTTGGTGTCTCAGTAACATTTCATGAACTATTGGCTTTATTCTTAGAAGGACCGACATTATTCTGATCATTTGGGTTCTAACCCACTCGTTCTCTGAATTTAGAAAATGCATTAAGTTTCCACTTCTTACCTGGCCCTGCGTTAGGCACACAGTACAGGGATAACCCCTTAGATTGCTTTCCCAAAGGAGCTCACAATCTAACAGGGAAGATGAACTTTCCCAAAATGACTACCATGTGAGATGATAGTTGTGCAATGGAGAAACTCAGTAGGGTGTTAATGCAGATGCAGGAGAGGTCTTTGCTTGGATTGAACTTATGAATCCTTCTCAGTGGAGGGAGATCTTGAAATGGGGCTTTAAGAAATATGCAGAAGTTCTCTATGTGGACATCCAGCAAGGGTCATTCTAAGGAAGTATAACACAAAATAACATTTCCCTGATAGCCTTCAGAGAAAATAGTTAACACTTGG
This sequence comes from Heterocephalus glaber, assembly GCF_053883595.1. Classification (NCBI taxonomy): domain Eukaryota; kingdom Metazoa; phylum Chordata; class Mammalia; order Rodentia; family Bathyergidae; genus Heterocephalus; species Heterocephalus glaber. The sequence goes on along the minus strand of NW_028258325.1, from coordinate 43,323,468 downwards.
AGCATGACATACATGTACAAAAGCACCAGCAGATAAGCAGGAGTGAGAGGCACAGGCCAGATCACAGAGAGAACTGTGAACCAGGCTAAAGATTACCTCCGTGGCCATGGAATAGGAAAGAAAGTGACATGATCTAGAAAGAGCTCTCAAAAGGGAGTCGGAAGGTAATAGGAGATGAGCAAGATTAGAAGCCTTGTTTTAGGAGTCATTCCATCACCTAGCATATCATGGCAGCTTCATTTTAGTGACTGAGGAATCAGAACTTCAGGAATAGACAATCCATAGCAGGAACTGACTGAGCCCTGTGTTGTTGCACAGCCTGGCCTCAAGACTCAGTCTTCTAGTGCAAATCCTTTTACCCTACCCTTGGATCTGGCCATGGAGGGGTTGGCAACTCTTTTCACTGTTGTATGTAATGACTCATCTCTGCCTTTCAAGAGCAACTGGTAGATGGTAGTATTGTCAGTTTAGACCTGGGCACCCTGAGTCTGAGTGTGCAAGGGGACTTGCCCTGCCCACTAGGGTAGAAAGCACACCTGGCACCTTGGCCCTCTGCTGTGACTCTTGCTGGAGTACCAATTCCAAGGCGACTCTTAGCCCAAGGATGCTCATCTGCCCCTGAGGGCCCAAGCTCAATTCCTGTAGAGCAGGAAGAAAAAAAATCAAAGTTACCAGAGGCATTTTTTTTCCTGGGTTTTTGCCCTCTGTTCCCGAATTCATATGCCCAGCCCCAACTTCTCCCCTGACTCCACACTTTCATATCCATGTGTCTACCTGGTATCGCCCTGTAGGTGTCTAAAAGGCATCTCGAACCTAATACTAAAAACTGGCTCTTCCGGGGATTTAGCTCAGTGGTTTCGCCACCTGCTGCACAAGCGCAAGGACCCGAGTTTGATCGCCAGTACCAAATAAATAAATAAATAAACAAACAAACAAACTGACCCTTGGCTTCACCCCACTCCATGAGTGACCAAACCTGCTTCCCCCTCAATCTCTAGAAATGGCACTTCCACTTACCCAACTGCTTAGGCCAAAAGCCATCTCACTTTCTTCAACATTTCTCTCACCATCTCTTTCTCACCACCCCCATATACTCCATGAGCCAGGGTGCCCTGGATGTCAGTGTGGTTTCCCCCAGGGGCCTCTAAATTGGCCCCCTCACATCCACACTCAATCATCTCCCCCCTACTCTCCACATAGCAGCTAGAATGACCACTTACAAAATCAATCCAGCCATGCCTCCTCTTTTGCCTGCAGCCCTCTGAACCTTCTCAAGAGACTTCAAGTTGTGAATCCTTGCAGTGGCTTGCAGAGCCATACACACTCTGGCCTTTGAGTATCTCTCCTAATGCATTTATTCTTTCCCTTTGCTTAACCAGGTTTAGTTGCACTGCCTTCTTGCTACTCCACACACATCTTCCATGTCAAAGCCAAAGTTTCTATTGCCCCTCTGCCAGGAAGACTCTTCCAAATATCTGCACGACTCATTCTCACACCTCTTTCAAGTCTCTCCACAGATATCACCTCCTCAGAAAGGCCTTCTCTGACAGTCTCACCCAAACAGTGCACATGCTCATGAGCACACACACACTATTTGTATCCCCTAATCTGCTTCCCCTTCCACTATTTCATGATTACTTGCTGTTCTAGTATAGTATAGTACAGTGAAGTATTGTATTCTAAGCACTTAAGTGCTTGCAATGTCTGGCAAGAATAGGCACTTAATAAATAAATATTTATTACTTATAAATATTATCAAATTAATAAATGGAGCCAAATTATAAATGTGCAAATATATTTTACACATTAATTCCATCTCACAGGGATTTGTTATCTAACCACTTACTAAGAACCAGCATTCTATCTACTTTTATGTCCCCGATGTATTATGTCCCAGAGGTGTGCAGCACAGTGATGAACAAGACTGACAAAGCTTCTGGGCTCATCACACCTGAAGCATAGTCCTGCCTCTGAACACAAATACAACCCATGAGACAGGTAGCTGTGCCTGGATGTGCTAGCAGGTGAGAACAGAAAACAGACCACATGAAGACATTCACACATAAAAAACAAAAGAGTTCGTTTTTTTTTTTCATGAAGAAACTACGTTCTTAGCATGATTCTTTTCTTCTTGCTAAAAACTAGACTTGTAGGGATGGTCAATTTTTTTCATGTCACGCATCTTAATGCCCCCTGCAGATCAATCCATGAACCTCACATTCTGGAGCTAATTTTTGGCAACTATAATTCCAAATAAGCAAAAAACAAAACAAAATAAAACTCTTACTCATGTTATGTGGAAAAATTTTGATTGCATATGGCATTCTACTTTTGTAGATTAATAACAAGAGCAAAAAACATTTTTCCCTGAGAAAGTTAATTTATAATATAAAATCTTGCCTAATAGAATTTCTGATTTTTTTGCTTACTAAACAAGCCAATGTGCTTGATAAGCAGAAAAAAACTTTCTCTAAAACGAAAAGGGCAAAGTTAGCTGGAAAAAAATAAAATGCTGGGAAAAACCTCAGCTAAGCAATCTCTTGCTGTTTCTGAAAAATGGATTTTATTTATGTGATACTTGTAACACACACCAGGCCAGAGGGATTAAACCAAATACCCTTCAGAGGTTGAAACTCAGATTTCCACTCAATCCTTGGCTATGCTGCCCTTGTATTTCTACCCCATGAATCACACATTTGCTTACAAAGAAATTCCCAGACAACATGTCCTCTTGGTCATGTTCTCTCCCACAGTACCACACATTCTGCTTTCTTCTATATTACTTCAGGGAAGAGTTATTACAGAGAGACCACAACTGTTTTAAATGGGACCAGCTTTACATATGTTGAGCCCCAACCCTCGCTTATTCAGCAGCAGCTGGGTTAACCAGACTCCAGTGTTAGATAGAGAATCAAAGCCTCCTGAGAAGAAAACCCTTAAGGGGACAGAAGCCTCCAGAACAGAGCAATGGCTCACTTAGCAACTTAGTAAGTATAGCTTGATTTTTCACCATTATTTCTCAAATGATTTGAGCACTAGTACTGGATGGAATAAATATGTAAGTGACTGCTTTTTTGGAACTGCCCAATGCATACCTAAAATGATAGCACAAAAGAAATAATGGCCCAAAGCTTTGAGGCAAAAGGAAAAAAAGAGGTCTCACTAACTGGGTGGATGTAGAAGGTTGGTGCCTATCTACCCAGCTGTGAGCACTAGAAGTATTTATTCTGAGAGGTGTCCCTATTTTTGAAATGCTTTCATTGTTTTAGAATTCTGTATCAGTGAGTTCATACTTATTTATGAGTTCAAATATAAACAACAAAGGAAGTAATTTTGAATTTCAAATTTAACTATCTCTCTTGTGACTTTTTAAAGGCAACCTCCAAACTTGACACAGAAACTTAAAAAATTCAAAATTCATTTGTAGAGGTGGTAAGAAAAGGTATGTCAAGATATATTGATAAATAATTTTTTGTCTCAGATGAGTTAATGATTAAATGAGAAGTTATTTTATCAAAGAAAACTGGCAAGTAGGATCTTGAAACTTTAAAAAAGAATGTGATAGGGCTTTAGACAGAGCCAGAAAGCAAGTAATGTACTACTCATATTACCTGCATTTGTTCTAAATACATGATTCCAGCTCATAGTTTTGCTGTGTACTTGGAAAAAATAGCAGAACTTTTTGGGTAATTTAAACATTCAAGTCCCCTCAGAGACAGTAAGAACCATCAGTGAAATAAGATCTAATAGGTCTGTGTGTTTTTTACAGACCAGCACAGCTAATACGGAATCCAATCCCTACTTAAATAAATTGTCTTACCATGGTATGGTAGTAAATCCTTGAGCTGAATTCTCAAAGTCCAAATGATTTTTATATAGGGCTCCAAATATCATGTCCTATTGAGAAAGTGTGACTTGGCCAACTGTACAGCTTTTCAACTTAGAATTTTTTAAGAGCAACTTTTATGCATAGCTCCATGTTATGAATGTTAGGGATCTTGAAACTTAACTACCCTTTCTCTGATGCACATAGCCTCACATACATTTTTTTTTATTACGGAACAGATTTAGTCCTGAAAGTCATCTCTAGATGCCATAAGATAAATGATGTTTGAGTCAGAGGAGTGCATTCATTTTATTTTCTTGACAATCAGCAGATTGAGGGGCAAGGGAACAAAATGCTTATTTTGACTTTGTTGGTGGCATCTGTATGACCCTGGTCAGTATTATCATCATCATTAATTTCTTTATACCTCAGAGACATATGTTTCTGGGAATGTAGCAGTGAATATGGAGCCATAGTCTACCGGGGAAAATAAAACAAAGTACTGCTCTGATTCTCCTTTTGTACCCTCATCAGTTCCTAGTGTCTTTTGACCACTTTTCCTCAAAGCCTCCTGATCCCTTTTCGTTGGCCAGACTCTGTTGGCTCTGGCTCACTGAAGGAGCTCACCTGCCCAGCAGAAGATGGTCATGAATTATAATAGGCCATGCACCGGGCTAAGTCCTGACTTTTCTATGGTGAACAAATCTTTACATGCCAGATTTACTTTCTCAAACTCACTTTATAAAGAATATCAACTTACCTTGCAGCATTAGCTTATTCTGGAGTTATATTTCTGAAGCCCCCAAGTTTTTGCTCAATGTGAGGAAAATTTTCCCCCACAGATGTTCTTTTGCTCATTGGAAGGAAGAACAGTGTAAGGACTTTGTTCTCATGAGCGTGTGTATCAATTAACAAGATGACTGATGATTTTGGTATTTCCAAAAAAATTAGTTGATTGATTTGAGCTGTACTTGGGATTGAACCAAGGGTCTTTGCACTGAGATTCATTCCTACCCCTTTTTATTTTTTGAGACAGGGTCTCACTAAATTGCCCAGGCAGGACTCAAACTTAGGATTCTTCCTACCTCAGCCTCCCAAAGTGCCAGGATTACAGGTGTGTGCCCCCACACCTAGATGGCTTCAGTATTTTCCTGGCTTATCATTTGGATCTATGCCTCCAGTCATCTGTATACCATGTAGTGTGTGCACCATCCCACACACCTTTAGCAGTGGGCTGTGCTGCTGTAACATGTTCTACAGTGCAGTCTGATAACCTATTGTCTTTCAGTTAAGCAGTAATGATAAAGACAGACCTCTGTGGAGTTCTTGGCCCCATAAAACATAAAGGCAATCCTCTCTATTTGTGTGAAGCAGCAATGAGAATTCCATCAGTGACATTCCTTGTGCAGCTGGTTCATCAGGAAAAAGACCCTACTGTGATGGGCAGACCAGAACTCATCATCTAGGTCCAATTCTATACAACCATGCCCACCCAACTTTATTAGAGTGAGGCCAGAGTTAAAGTGTTTAAGGTGACTTGAAAACATGAAAAAGTTCATAAAAGATAAATAATTGATCTGGAAAGAAAAAGACCTAAGGGAGGACAAGGAGAGTCATCTTGGAATAAGGTTGGAAATTGATTTGGGGTTACCTACAGGTCATAACTACAACCAATGAGCAAGTAAGTTTAATTCAACCCAGAGATAAACTTTCTAATTAGTGCTGTTAAAATTGGCATGTGCCGCCTTGGGACACAGTGAGCTCCCTGACATTGAAGCACTGATGCATGAGCTAGACAACATCAAGGCAATGATGTTGAAGAACTGAACCATGGGCTATAGAGAAAATGTTGAATGAGATGATGTCTGACATCTCTTGTGTATCTGTGACTTTCTAATTTAATAGGACCAGTGCTCCAGAGTTCCCTGGGGCTTTTTGAGCACAAGATAGATGAACTGAGAATGATCATTGAACAACTCCTGGAAGGAAGCTAAAATGGGGCAACCAGACAGCATAGAAAGGCCCGTCCCCACAAGTCTGTATTGAAAATCAGTTCAAGCCACATTCCCTTATTCTGGGATTTTTTTGAAAAGATGCCATTGGGGAATGTAGAATGAACCTGTTATGTAAAGAGATGATCATTAAAGCCTCTGATAATTAATAGATGAAACATTAGGTAGAGACTGGCTCTTTAGGCAGCTAATGTTATAAATCCCACTCCAGACCACATTAAAGGGTCACCCAGTCAATATGGGTCTTCTATGGACCTGGAGAGTGCAGTAAGGAAGTTGTGTCTATGGCCTTCCCAGTTTGAGCAAGACAATCTGATGCCCAACAGTTTATATGGAGTCTCCCCCATTTCAGGTTCCTGTGTAGAACAATGCCCTGCAGCATTGTGGAGGGAAGGTGGTGACTAAACTTGAAGGTTTATAAAGTTAGTACAAGAAACACATTCAATGATCCACCTGAGTTAGATGCAGTTCACTAAACCTTAAAGGACATAACTGTGTATCCAAAAGGAAGCAAAACCACATTTGGTTTAATTCCAGTCCTCCTTCACAAATGAATAGTGAAACCTTTGGCTAGTTGAGAAGTGTATCCCTTAATGTACAGATGCTCTGTCAACCTCTGCTCTGGCTGTAGTTATCACTGGCCCTCAGCCACTATTTGTCATTAAAATGCCAGGTCGGCTGTACCCATTTTCCTGGCCATATGATGTGGGTATGAAATAAAAAATCATTCTCTCCTTCATTCTTGCTCCCTTCTCACACCCCTCCACATTCACACCAGTGGAAAGACAGCCTCTGTGACAGAGACTATTTCACTACCCTGTATGCAGCTGTTGCTGGAGTAAGAGCCAGGACAAACACATTAGTCCATTTTCCACCTTATGTCTTCAAACACTATGAAATAGTGTACATCAAATAGACTCTCCCTGTGAGCAATTTACAAGGTGGCTGGTACGAGCCACAGATCCAGCCTTGCAGAGAATTTATTTCCAAGTAAATTGATACCAGAGTTATTTACTGAAGTGGTAGTCCTGCCAACAACTTCATACCAGAGCCAACATTCAAAAATCCAGTAAGAAATTTGTGCTTAAAAATGTGAATTAAATAGCTCTTGCAGGCTGCTCCTTGACCATTTGGATTTTGCCTGGCAAGTTGACCTGATGTGAAAGTCTTAAATGTTCTCAGTTCTTATGAGGTACTTGGATCATGCCTCTGCTCCTTGTCCAAGATGAATGTGATACAGTATGCAGGCCTTGAGACAAACATGCAGTTGAGAGCCTTCAAAACAGCAGTTTACCCAAAGATAAAAGCAAATTCAGGCTCAGTGATTGAAATTTTTTACCTGAATGCCTGCTGCTGATTATCTTTTAGTGATTTTTTGCTTCGGAGTTCCCAAAGATAACCTTATTAAGATAAGTGAGGCTTGCAGTACAAAGAAGCATAGTTATTATAAAATTATTTTCCAAGAATTGAATGTAATTGTTTAATACCATAGTTCTGCATGTCAGATTATTCATGATTATTTCCTGGGCTTGTTATTTTTGTTCTGTTCTGACACAGGCTTTATATGTGATGAGAAACACCAGGTAATGCAAGATAGACTACCAAAGGAAGGGCACATGAGCAATGGCTGGAGATGCTAGGCATGATGACTGAACTGTGCACGATGGAAAATGGGAGAAGGACTCAGACTTTCTTTCTGGGCCCTGCTTGGCAGAATTTCCTGAACTTCTATGAAATGAATTGACTCACCTAGCTAGCCAGCCATGATGATATTTACAATAAATACCTTTATTGCTCTTTAGCAGTTGTCTTAAAACATTTATCTCATTTATGACCAGTAAATTGATGCCTTTTGCAAACAGTTATTTATTAATAGAAGAATGCAAAGTCATGAAGATTTGGCCTGTCTGTGTTGTACAACCATAGGGATCTAATTTGGAGGTTTTTTTCCTTCAAGTTTTAGAAACAAGGTAGTCATTCCTGAGAGGGAAAGTGAGTTATGTGCTCCAGGAAGAAACCTGAGAGAGGCAGTGTTTTAGTGCATTTTGGCTGCTATAACAAAGTATGCTGAAGAGGGTAGCTTAAAAACAACAGAAATTTATTTCTCACAGTTCTGAATATCAAGATGCTGGAAGACTCAGTGTCTGGGAATGGCCTCTATCTTATAGGTGGTATCTTCTTTATTTTATGGGGTGGAAGGACAAACAAACTCCTTCAGGCATCTTCTAAAAGGACACTGAGAAGGGTGCACAGGTAATGGGAGAAAAAATAAGAACTAAGGTGCATCATGTTCTGGTACAAACACCCAATGATAAATGTAAATGTATTTTATACCTAAAATGTACCAATAAATATATATATTTAAATTTTTTTAAAAAGAAAAAAAATAAAATAAAAGGACACCGATCCCATTCTTTTGGGCTCAGCCCTCAAGACCTAATCATCCCCTAAAAGCCCATCCTGTCAATACTATCACTTTGGGATTGTGATTTCAAAATGTGGATTTTGAGAGAGGATATGAACATTCAGACCCTGGCAAGTAGAAAGTAAACACTTCAAGTCCTATTATCTGAGCTAATGAAGAAAAAGTACTTTCCATGCCTGCCCTTGGTGGCCTGACCTTTCCATAACCATACCTGTAAAGGCAGGAGGCAGGCATTTCAGTGTCGATCTCGGCTGTGGTGGTGAGTGGTCAAAGGATGGGATGAAGAGAGGAACCACTAGATCTTATTTCTCTATTCTCTGTTTTCCTTGTCCCCAAACCTAGTCTTTCTTGTGAAGCTTTCTGATTGAACCTAGCCACACCCCTTCCGTTATCAACTTTTACTAAGGTGGTAGGGGAGGTCAGTTGGCCACCTCAGTTTGGGCCATCAGGGAGCTTTGGGGAACGTGTACTCTACTCTGCAGATCTGAAATCTCAGAGGTCAACAAGTCTGGAATAATGACCCTCACTGTCAGATGTACATGAAACTGACTGGTGGCACAGAGCCTATTTATAAATTTATTGTGTGGTAGGGACCTTACCAACAAGCAATATACATGCTATTCTCAATGTTCTCCTCAAGTAGTAATACACATAGCAGAGAGTACTAGTAGGCAGTTTTAGTTGTAGTTACATACAAGTAAAGGATCAAGACAATGAACTTTAATAGGGCTATGTTAAAACCTAACAAGTCATCCCTGTTTTAAAGAGTTCAAACTTTCCACTGTATGGAAGTTTCAGATTGTCAGACACAGGACTTTTCCCTTCCTTTCTTTTCTTTACTGTCTACCTTTGATCTTAGAATTTTGTTCTGGATTCCTCATGTATGGTGGGCACCTTATTCCAACCACAAAGGCCTTCAGATGGGACCTATATCCAGTGAAGCCCTCCATTAAACATAAATTGGCAATATCTGATGGTGTCTCTTCCAAGATTTGTATGATATTTACTATCTGTCTTAGGGTTAAAGGAAATATCTCTCATGCTTTTGCCAAACTACAAGATGATAACTGGCATAAAAAATACTAGAAACAATGTAAGTCACCTCCTGGTAAAGTCCTGGAGCTGAGTGCTATGCATGGAAGTTCTGAGAGTAGCTGATTGATGCCTGTATCTTGTCACCCAGGCCAGTGAAAGGTATGTTCACCTCGTCGTGTCCCGCCGAGTTTCACAGCAGAGCCTAGACATCTTTCCAGAAATCAGCTGGACTCCCAGCAGCAACCAGTCTCCAGGTCCAGGGGACAAGAGCATTGCTGCCAAGGTAAGGCCCAGACAGGGCATGTCTGCTGTTCCTGCAAGGAGCAATTTCTTGGGAAGTATCCAGATTTTAACATATTGTCATCTGTGGGCTTTGTCACTTACAGAAACAGTATTTGACTTACAAAACTAAAAGGCTCAAGTCCCGTCTTCAGACTTAGTGAGATAACAGGTGTCTCCCATCCGAGTAGATGCTAGGGAGGTGCTGGGAGAGTTTTTGAAACCTGATCTTGCAGATCTTATATGGGGACCTAATTTCTAGCCAAATACATGTTATGTTTTTCCAAGAAATTCTGTTCAAGGATTGTTTTCCATTCACTTTGAAATGAAACAAGGGGGTTGCTTGGTTTCTGGTTTTTTTAGTTTCCCAGTTTGCCTGGAAATTAAAATAATGATTCCCTCACTACCTTTAATATGTTTGTGTTTATAGAAGAGCCTAGGAAGATGATATAAACCCTTGAAATTCATGGGACACTAGGGAGTGGTGGGAATTGGGACAAGCCAGAGAGCACATGTTGTCTTAAGGGATTCAAATCCAGAAAAAATTTTAAGCACTGGGTCAAAGAGAACACATGTGTGGGTAGAATCCAACCTTTAGGCCACCTGTTTGCAGCCTCTCTTCAAAAGTGGTAACTCAGCCTAATTTGTACTGCTATATGTAGCCTCTATTAGAGACAGTGCCTTAACCTCTTCATTTGCTGTGTCTACACAACACCAACCTCAGTTAGTCCAAATTCAGAGTCCAGTAGCCTTGGCTTGGTATCTTAGCATGACAACAATAAGCTTCCATCAGTCATTTCCCCTGGTATCTGATTTCATTACATCGCTTGTAAATTAAAAAAAAAAATCTTATAGGTATCCCATTTTTCTTGCAGTGGAGAATAGGGAATGCTCCTTTCCTTCCACGTTAGGCCACAAGTTTAGTTTTTGAGTAATGTGTGCAGAAACAATTCTCAAAATTTTAATTTTGAAATATCACTGCTTTATACTCTGTTAATTAGATTCTACAATATTACACCCTCCTCCTCACCCTCCAGCCAGCTATGCCCCATAAGTCCATGAATTCCATGTTTATTTGTAATAAGGAACCTAGACAGACCAAGTACTGCTAAAATATTTTCTAGATAAGACTTCCTGATGTCTTCTTGCTAATAAATACCACTACAATGTTTAAGCTGACAGTCTTTATTAATTAAAAACTAGTGTATTACCTTACTGTTTTTATCTAATTCATCTTAGTAGAATGACATAGGCTGTTATATGCTAGTTCATTAAACTTTTTGAAGTGAGGCCTCCACCACGCTGGTTTTTAATTCCTTCCACCTACCCGTGGTGAGTCATGGAAAGGCCAGGAGGTTCTGATCACATTTTTTGTGTAACCCCCTGTGCCTGAATTCCTGGAAACAAACACTGGCCTGCTGGGAAGCTGTAATTCTTTTCATTTATACTTCCATCTGCCACCATGTGATTTCATTTTATTTTATTATTTTTTGTGATGCTAGGGATAAAACCTAGAGCCTCACACATGCTATGCCAGTACTCTAGCACTAAGTTACACTCCCAGGTCATATGGTTCTAGCTGCCTCCTGAAATGCCCTTATTTTTAAAAAATGGCATATTTAAAGTAAAGTAACATATATAGTTGTTTGATGGTTTAGTTTTCAAAGTTTTGTTTGATTTAGGAAACAATGTGGCATTTTGAAAATAGTTTAAATGATTCAAAGAAATATGGAAGAAGGCAAGTCAGGATTTGTCAGATAGAAAAGCTTTTGTCAGTTGAAAAGTGAAGAAATAATAGGCTCCATGTTTAGGTGAGTGGTTACCTCTGTGGGAGAGGAAAGAGAAAGTTGCCAGAGAGAAGGCATAGAAGTGTTTTAATCATTCTTAGAACTTTTATTTCTGATGTCAACTGGCAAGGTACATGGGTAGGTCATGATATTACCCGTAATACTTTGTTAGATGTCTGACATGTTCTATTTCAAAAATCCAAATGAAACATTTTTTTTTTATTCTTAAGTTCTTTTAGTGGTACATTTTAGGTATACAATACATTTACATTTATCATTGGGTGCTTGTACCTGTACATGATGTATCTTAGTTCTAATTTTTTTCCTCATTACCTGTGTGCCCTTTGCCCCTCCACCCTTCCCTATTTACATAGATTTCATTTCCACTTTTTTTTTCTTTTCTCATAATTTTTCCTTTCCCTTCTTTCCTTTCCCCTTCTCCTCCCATCACCTCTACCCCTTTGGACTTTTCTTCCTATTTCAAATTATCAATTATTCATTTTAATCATTTTAACCCTTATTTACACTTTCAGTTTCTCATACTAGAGAAACTATTCGGTATTTACACATGTGTGTCCATTTATTTCATTTAAGAGTATTGCCTCAACACAATTTGTAATAGCTAAAGCTTGGAAACAGCCCAAGTGCCCATCAACTGAAAACTGGATAAAGAAGATGTGGTTTTTTTATAAAATGGAGTACTACTCAGCCATAAAGAATGAGAAACTAGAGACATTTATAGCTAAATGGATGCATATTGAGGCCATGCTCTTAAGTGAAATAAATAGGACACACATGTGTAAATACTGAACAGTTTCTCTAGTGTGAGAAACTGAAAGTGTAAATAATTATTAAAATGAATAATTGATAATTTGAAATAGGAAAAAAGGTCCAAAGGTATAGGGGTAGTGGAAGGGGAAGGGAAAAGGGAAGAAGGGAAAGGAAAAATTATGAGAAAATAAAAAAATGGAAACAAAATCTATGTAAATAGGGAAGGGTGGAGGGGTGAAGGGCGCACAGGTAATGGGGGAGAAAATAAGAACTGCGATACATCATGTACAGGTACAAGCACCCAATGATAAATGTACACATACTGTATACCTAAAATGTACCAATAAAAGAATTTTTTAAAAAGAGTATGGCCTCAATATGCATCATTTAGCTATAAATGACTCTAGTTTCTCGTTCTCTATGGCTGAGTAGTACTCCATTTTATAAAAAAGAAACCACATCTTCTTTATCCAGTTTCCAGTTGATGGGCACTTGGGCTGTTTCCAAGCTTTAGCTATTACAAACTGCCACTATAAACATGGGTGCACATATATCGCTGTGGTATGATTCTTTTAATTCTTTTGGGAAGATACCCAGCAGGGGAATAGCTGGGTCAAATGGGACCTCTAGTCCTAGTTCTTTGAGGTATCTCCATACTGACTTCCACAGTGGTTGCACCAGTCTGCACTCCCAGCAACAATGGAGAAGGGTTCCTTTCTCTCCACACCCCCACCAGCATTTGTTATTGGTTGATTTCTTGATAGCAGCCATTCTTTCTGTGGTGAGGTGGAATCTCAGTGTTGTTTTCATCTGTATCTCTCGAATGACCAGTGATGTTGAACATTTTTTCATATATTTATTTGATGCTTTTACTTCCTTGTCTGAGAAATGTCTGTTCATTTCAGATGCCCATTTTTGAATTGGGTCTTTGAATTTGGGGGGGGGGTCTGATTTTTTTCAGTTCTTTATATATTCTAGATAGTAATCCTTTGTCTGAGGTAGAGCTGCTAAATTTTTTTTCCCACATTGTAGATTGTCTTTTAGCTCTGTTGGTGGTTTCTTTTGCAGTACAGGAGCTTTTTAATAAGATGAGATCCCAGTTGTTGATTCTTTGTGCTAGTTCCCATGCTACTGAGGTTTTGATCATAAAGTCTTTTCCTATGCCAATGTCTTCAAGAGTTCTACCTAACTTATCTTCCAGCAAGTTTAGTGTTTGTGTTTTAATATTTAGATCTTTAATCCACTTTGATCTTAATTTAGTGCATGGTGATAGGTATGGGTCTAGTTTTAATCTTTGGCAGGTTGAAATACAGTTTTTCCAAAACCATTTATTAAATAGGGTATCTTTCCCCCAGTGAGGGTGGTTGGCTCCTTTGTCAAAGATGACGTGGCTGAGTATGTCTGGAGTTGTTTCTGCATCTTCTAATCTATTCCACTGGTCCTCAGGTCTGTTCTTTTGCCAGCACCATGCTGTTTTTATCACAGTAGCTTTGTAGTATAGTTTCAAGTTGGGGATTGTGATACCCCCTCCCATGTCTCTGTTGGCTAGAATTGCTTTTGCTATTCTAGGTCTCTTCTGGTTCCAAATGAATCTTTGGATTGTTTTCTCTAGTTCTGTGAAGTATATTATTGGAATTTCAATCGAGATTGCAGTAAATCTACATAGTCATTTTGGAAGTATGGCCATTTTCATTATATTGGTTCTTCCTACCCAGGAGCAAGGGAAGTCTTTCCATTTTCTTATATAACAAAGGAAATATTTTTTAAAACATTTTGTGTAACTTCAGTGATAAATACTGGCTCCCTATTATATTTTTAAATAAGCATGAACTGTTTCATTACATGTTATCATTAAGCATTAGGGAATATTTTGAGGTCTACAAAGTAAGTAGCAGGCGGAAAAGATTGCCTCTGCCACACTTTCTTCCTCCCCAAGTTGGACAAAATGGGGCGTAAAGGATTTACAGAGGGCTTGAATCTTCCATCACCAGCATGGATCTCCCTCTGGTGGGTCTGAAAGCAAGAGGCCATCAGAGACACAGGACACATGGACATATTCCTTTCTTATTTGAGGTATTACAGTCATTGTATTGAGCCCCTCGGCCCTCAGGTAAACATCTCTTTGTTTAGCAAAGGTAAGTCTGTTTGATAAGCCTGAGGAAGTGTGAAAGAAAGTTCTGCATTGTAAAATAGGGGCACTTTTTTAACTTTGGAAAAATTCCTGATATTCATGAAAGATAAGAGGTTTTTGAAATGTTAACTTACTACCATCAAGAATAGAAGACTCAGGCCAGCCGGGGATTTAGCTCAGTAGTTCTGCAGCCTGCCTTGCCAGTGCAAGGTCCCGAGTTTGATCAGTGTTACCAAAAATAAAGAATAGAAGACTCACGTGAGAAATTTTGGAAACAGTTCACTTTGTATGCTTCAGATTTTTCCCATGGTCTCCAACCTATTACTCCCTCTGTTTTCACTATTTCCTTTTGAAATATAAACTTTGTCCAAGTTGGCCTTGGAATTTGGGACAATGTAACTCTATTTTGGGGAAAGGTACAAAATGATGGTTCTGTGTAGAGTTCTCTATGAGACCAAAGACCACTACATGATGCAATTTGGACAATTTTTGCAACGTTGATCATTTTTCATGTAAACAATCCAATTGTGAATACATGTGCCATGTGTTTTGTCTTCAGCCCTTCCATCCTGCACCTGCCTGTCATGAGAAGGTGGTAAGTGTCCGAAAAGACCCCAACGAATCTCTTGGCATGACCGTTGCAGGGGGAGCCTCACATAGGGAATGGGACTTGCCTATCTATGTCATCAGCGTTGAACCTGGAGGAGTCATAAGCAGAGATGGAAGAATAAAAACAGGTAAAAAGAAAAAGAATTAAGGCACTGGAGTGACAGAGTATTAAGAAGAATTAGGAGGGTGTTGGTGTAGGTAACTGTTCCCAGAATTAACAAGAGAATATGAGAGTGATCTAGCCAGGACATGTGTTACCCACTGACCATGATTAGTTTGAATATAGTTGATAGACCAGCTTTGTTGATGTGGGATGATGTGAGTTAGCTTGCCTGGTAATAAAGCTAGAACCTTCAAACTTCCCCAGGAATCAGTAGGGAGCTGCTATAGTTATGAGCAAGTTGTCTCTATGGCATAATTTGGTTCCACTCATTTTAACTGGTTCTTTGCTGGATTGACCCAGTAATTAAATTAATTCATAAGCTGTTACATTTTGTGGGTTGGATAGGAAAAAAATATTTGGTAGATTTTGATTCAGTTTAAGTAAAATACCATGCTAGGTACTTTACCATTGGTAAAAAGTGTTTTATTCTTTTAATCATACATTTTCTGGGCTATCTTAAGTGAAGGAAGGTGGTATCCAATTTACCTCTAGAAATATGTTTCCTCAATAGTATCAGCATATATGAAAGTATAGCTTAAGTGGATGAGAAATCATGTCTTTTAAAGACTATGGTTAAAGAGATAGAATATGTATATGTGCCAATTTCCCAAGATGACTATAATTATTATGTGTCACAAAATATACCAATTTAAACATATGATATGTGTGTGTGTGTATATATATATATATATATATATATATATATATACACACACACATATATATATATATACACACATATATTTATTCTCTAAAGTACCCTTGCCCGGCCTAATGAACTACAGGGGGATAGGGTATAAGGGATATAGCCAGCCAGCCAAAGGATGCTTCTTTTTTAAGTCAGCAAGGAGTCCAGGCTGTTCTTTTTACTCTTTTCTCTCCTCATATTGTTATCCTCTGTGAAAAAGATAATGTGCAAAGGAGGCAGGAAAACAGGAAGGAGATAAGAGAATAGAAAATGAGGGTAGGGAGGTATGTATTTTAATTTCTCTTGCTTTTCCATAAGTGTCTGTGTAGAGAATGATGAGTTACAACAAGAAGTGACTTAAGAGAATGTGAGCTAGAGGATTGCAGCATATAATGTATGGAAACACTCCTGTCCGTTGTAGGTGCTTAACTAACAGTAGCTGTGCATAGAATAGAAATGCAGTGAACAGCTTCTTTGCAGCAATTTGAGAGCGCAGGTCCAGGCTCATTTCTCTTAACTACTTTAGACTCCTGCTAGATACCTGCACAGGTAGTTTCTTCTTCAATCTTCAATCTGTATTTATTGGGTGCTTAGTAACATGCCAGGTTCTGTGCAAATGCTTTTGCCAAGTGTGCCTCCTTTGTGCTAAAAGTAGGAAATAAAGAGTGGAAAAGCTTTTATGTAGTGAACAAGGCTCTTTTGTCATGATTGTTTTTTAAGGTAAGAGCCAAACACCAGTAGGTATGCTTTAGAAAACCCCAAATGAGACTTGGGAGCACCTAGGAATGCTCACACTGTTTGCCATTTGCTATGTGAGAAGTCAGCCTCATGTCAGTGACAGGGGATAGTGGTGTGCACCTTGCCCTCTTCACATCCCCACCTCCCAGTTGGTCCCTGCCCTGTTGCACTTTAAACAGCAGTTCCTGTTCATACTCACTAAGGATGGCTCTGCTTCTCTGATCACCAGGTGACATTTTGTTGAATGTGAATGGAGTTGAACTCACAGGGCTCAGCCGGAGTGAGGCAGTTGCTTTGTTGAAAAGCAAGTCCTCCTTGGTGGTACTGAAAGCCTTGGAAGCTAGAGAACACGAGCCCCAGGAAGACTGCAGCAGTGCAGCAGCCCTGCACTCCAAGGACAATATGACCCCTCCTAACAACTGGTCCCCAACCTGGGTCATGTGGCTAGAATTAAGAAGGTGAGTCTCAACCTACATGAAATGTCCCTGTGGGGTGTGGGAGGAGATAATTACTTTTCGTAAACCACTTTCCCCTCTCTTGGGCTTGTTAATGACACTAGCATCTTAATGAGACTCAGTTTTTCTTCCCCTTGGTAAATGAAAATACATATAAAAATCCTAGGGCAGGAATGAGAACCTGGTTGTGGAAATACTGTTAGGCATTCACATTAAGGAGTTTACAAAACTATCTTGTACAGCTGTATACATTGTTCATGAAGCAAGAAGCTCAGCTGAAGGGTGGGGGCCAGAGATCCAGCACTCAGGAGCTGAGCTGCACCTCCCAGAGGAAGTTTCACCTTTGCTTAGTCTGCTAGTGGCTGACTGGGGAACTTGCAAGAAGGTGACTATGACTTTACCTCTGCAGCTGTGGGTTGGCTATGGCTCTACATAAAGAAGTACACACAACACTTTGCCTTTGCCCAGAGGTTAGGGATGTATCTCAGATCATCTGTCATTAGTGCCTGTTCCTGGAACATTCTTTTGGAAGAAGCTAGGTAGTCATTTTAGTGAGGTATAACTGGAACTTTAGGTGCAGTATTAAATTATCTTACATAATGACTTCAGGGGAGGATTTAGAGACAGCCCCTCTAAATGGAAATGTATAAAAATTAAATATTAAAAGGACAGATAAATTGGTGTTTGCTCACCTGCATCAGATGGCCTTCAGATGATTACCTTATTGATCTTCAGTGACTTAAATGTTAAATATTGCAACTGCCGAGTATGATATACTGACATAGAATTAGATGAGTAAAAGCAAGTTGTTTGGATTTAGAACATTTTTCTTGAGTGTGGAGATAGGTCTCTTTCATTTTTTTTAATTAAAAAAAAAATCCCCACCTCAAACACAAAATGACCTAGATTCATTGTTGGGCCTTCACTGGATAAAAATTATTTTTAAAAGTAGTATATTTTAAAAAATCCTTAGTTGAAAACTGTTCATTGAGGTGTTTAAAAGTCTTGAAACAGTTTAGAACTGTGCTTGAGTGGAAGAACAGTGTTACTTTAAATAAAATTTTATTTTAAAGTGGTTTTTTTTTCTGAAACTGGTATCTTAGAATGTCATATAATATGAAAAATACTTCAATATTTTTAAAAATTTTGCTTGAAAGCTCTCTTGTCTTATACAATGGGTCCTTGAGTTACGACCAGCCTGACATACAAACAACTTGGGTTGTAACTTGGAATTTTAGTTTTAATTTATGACCAAAATCTAGAGTTTTGACCCAACTGCTAGTCACTTATGCTTCCAGATGGTAACAGATGCAGATTTAACCCTTAAAGAGTTCTGGAAGGAACATTACAACATCTTTTCCTGTGTGGGGTTAATTGAGAAATCCTGGGCCAATGTCTCTCTAAGCTCACTGAGATCTGCCTGTATCCAGGAGAGAGACTTTGCAGGCTGTGTAGAGGAGTCTGAGCCTTCAATTGACCAACTTGAGTTACAACCAGCCCTCAGGAATGAATTGAGTTCATAAGTCAAGGGCTCACTGTAATCAAAGTTCCTCCTCATTCATTCATGTAAGGGAGGGCAATGTGCAATGCTCTTCACTCTAGCTACATCAAGGGGGCTTGGTTCCTTCCTTTACTTTTTGTCATCAGGCCTTAGGAGCAGCAGGTCACTGCTCTTGCTAGAAGTACAATCTGCCCTATGCTCATTTTCTCTAGGAGGAGAACAGAAGGGAAATGTGATATGATGCCAGTACAGACAACACTGAATTCCAGAAACCTGGTGATTCTTTCCTTCATTCCCTCTCTGCCTGCAGTAGTAAACATAGTACAAAACTCAGACGGTACTAGAGCATAGACAATGGAAAGTAATTCTCCCACCTACCTTTGTCCCCTCGATCCACTCAACAGAGATGATCAGTGTTACCAATTTCTCGTGTACTTTTCCGGGGCGGGGGGGGGGGCTGTATCAGAGGCTGGCAGAGATTTTCTGAAGAGGGCCAGAGAGTTTAGTCTTAGAGGACTATATGGTCTCTTTGCAGCTACTCACTTCTGCTGTAGTAGTGTACGAGCAGCCACAAATAGTCCATAAATGAATAAGTCTGTGTTCCAGTAAAACCTCATGAACAAAACAGATGTTGAACTGGGCTATAGTTTGCTGACCCCTGGCCTATGTACACATGTACACACACAACCACAATGGTAGCAACATATGCTTATGCACCACACATTTTTTTTAAAAAAATCTAAAACTGTATCTTGGGTATCATGATAGACATTGCAACACTGTAGTGTCCATTGTCATTTGGAACTGGTTAAATAAATTACAGTACATTGTTTCACACATGGCTCTCTTCTCTGTGGAGAGCCAGCCTACCTATTTCTGGTGTTCCATCAGAGTGGCCATTCACCTCAGGCCCAGGGCTCTAGTGCCTTGCTTGACACTCTCCCTCATACATGGTGACTTCATTTTGATTACAGTGGAGTTCGCATTTCTGTTTCCAGGTTTCCTAGTTGCTTTTGTAGTAGCAGAAGGGAAAATACAGTTTTCAGTCTGCCATTTTGAAACTATAAGTATGTGTGCCCTGGCATTTTTTAGAAGCCCTTACTACTCAATCATGCTGCTATCTTAGGCCCTCGGTCTCAGGATGTAAGTTTTCAGTCATAATCCTGCTTTAGTTTTCATGGGTCAGGGAATCCATCTGTGTCTCCAATCCTGACTTCCAAAAACCCCAGGGACCCTGGTTTCTCCTTCACTGATGTAGTACCACTGGCTTAAATGTCTCTAGCCACTTGATATGAATGATGCTGTGAGGAATTTCATCCTATTCATCATACCTCAGCCAAAGTAACTACCTAAAATGTTAAAAGATTTAGACCACAAATACATTTAAGGAACACATAAAGAAATACCCCTCCAAGTTATAAATCTACACTTTCTCCTTTCAATTTATCAGATTTTTGAGGAAATCTGTTTGTCCTAATGTGATCCAATCAATTAGGTAAGGTTCTCTAGCAATGAAGTAAATGATATAGCATGTCAGGATGCCCATAGCAATCATGTCCTGCAGTGCAGTACTATACACAGAAAGAATATATGTGAAGAGGGCAGCCTTTGCAAACTCTGCTGGAGTGCCTGTTCTAACCAGTGGGTGTCAGACACTGGCAGTGGCAGAGAGAGTAAAAGTGAAGGTCAAGTTAAATGTGCATGATCAATACTGCACTTGTCAATAGTGGATTGTGTGCCAGGGTGACCCCTAGGGAGCGCTCCAGACATCATCTTCCAGCTATACAAATTATCACCTGCCATTCAATTAGAATGTGATTCTGCTCAACTGTTTGTTGGCTTGCAGGGCTCACATTTCACATCTGGAAGACTTTCAAAACATGCCGTCACCTAGATTAGTATGATAGAAATACACATGACCTCATTTCTCTTCTTGCCTAAAAATTTAACTGTATACTCTCCCGGAAGTCTGAAAACATAATCAGGACTGTTTATATTGAATTGCAAGGAAGCAGATATCTAAGCCAAAATAATTTCACACTTTAACTATAAGAGAGGGACACTATCAGGTCCACTTTACTGTGGAGTAATGACAGTAGTGACAGTAATAGCATAGCAAGCAGCTAACGCTTTATAGCTCTTTCTATGTGCCAGCCAGTCATCTAAGAACTTCACTTGTTCTTTACATGTTTCACTCATTTAAAATTCACGTTGATTCTTTGATTTAGGTACTAATAGTATCCCAACAGTAAATATTATAAACTAAAGTTCAGAGTGATTAAGTAACTTATCCAAAGTTACATGGCTAGTTAACAGGCAGAGCTGAAATTTGAGCCAGAAAGTCTTGTTCTGGAGTCTTAAGAGTTCACTCACTGTATATAAGTTTGGGGAGCATCCCAAGAAGATGGTAAACCTATATTTATCTTTAATAATTTCATTTTTTTCTCTATCATTAAGCAAATTATGGAGTTTAAGACAGACTTCTGTCATTCACTGAGTGTTTCATATAGCTACCATGTGTTCAGCTTTTGTCATTCTTACTGCTTAGGCATCAAATTTCTTGTCATTTCCCCTATTACCATCTCTGTATGACTATTAGTAAGTCATAGTCAATCAAAAACCAAATCATGGCCAAATCATTTTAAGAGCAAGTATTTTAAAAGTATTTCTGTAACACCTACCCCCAATGTACTTATGAGGAATGATCAAGTAATATGGTCAATGTTTAAATTTGAAAAATTTTATTCTAGAAAAAGAGAAATTGCTACTAATCTCCCTAAAAATATATCTGTTCACTTCTAACACACTTGTCCCATGATTCTTGCCACTTTCTGAAGCAGTTCTGGAAGGTCTCCTTCATGAGTATCTGGTTGTGCTGTTGTGGCTGCCTTGATGTCCCAAACCTGGTTCTCAGGACCCTGCTGGTGAAAATCAAATAATTTATACCCTTTAAATTCATGATCATCACCTTTATGGGGGGAAAAGTGCTGGCCAAGTATGCTAGGGCATTTCTCATCATCCCTGTTCTCTCATTCTCTGATGCACGACTGTCCCACATGTTCTGTACCTACCCTCTTCTTCCCAGCAGATAAATTCATGTTCTACTTCACAAACTAAAATCTCTTGGATTACATCTCACTTAATTTCTTGTCTTCATATTTGTTGCTTTATCTGATTCCATACCCAGTCTTTCTCTTTCCCTCCTGGAACCATGAAAGAGGAACCCTTCTCATAACAGTGATGTTCTAATTTCTTCCTTCTCCACCTTCTCAGAGATCATCTCTCTTCCTTCTGTGGTCTTCATGTCTCCCTCTCAGTTTTATTTTCTCACCAATCTAATATGTTCAAGTACCCCCATGTTAAACAATTTTAAGCTTCTCTCAGTCCTCCAGCTTTATCTTCTAGCCAGGAACTTGTTGAAAAGTGACTAATGCTTGCTATATCCATTTTTTCATTCGCTCCTTAACTCAATAATTCTAACTTTTCACCCCTCTTCATGGTTCCCATGAAACTCGACTCATCAATATCACCAAAGACCAGATGATGGATTCAGACAATGAACATATTATGGTCCTTCTCTTGCTTTATTTTTTGTAGTATTTCCCTTCATCATGGACCAATCTCTATCATTATCAATAATTACTCCACCCAAACCTCATTTTAAAGCATTCCACTCTGATCAGCACCTCACATCCTTCCAGATCATTTTCTTAGTGCCCCATTCCAACAGATTTCTGATTCCATCTGGACTGGATGCCAATTTTTGTCTAGGCGATTAAGAAAGACCTCTAACTGGATAAAGAAAATGTTTTTTTTTATAAAATAGAGTACTGCTCAGCCATAAAGAGTGAGAAATTAGAGACATTTATAGCTAAATGGATGCACATTGAGTGAAATAAACAGGACACACATGTGTAAATACCAAATAGTTTCTCTGGTGTGAGAAACTGAAAGTGTAAATAAGGATTAAAATGTATAATTGATAATGTGAAATAGGAAGAAAAGGGGCAAAGGGGAAGGGGAAGGGGGAGGGGAGGGGAATGGATAGAAGGGAATGGAATTAATATGAGAAAATGGAAAAATGGAAACAAAGTCTTTGTAAATAGGGAGGGGTAGAGGGGTTGAAGGGAAGGCAGGGAAATGGGGAAAAAATAAGAACCAAGATAGGTTACATATAGATACAAATTTCCAATGATGAATGTCATTATATTGAACACCTAAAATGTACCAATAAAATTAATTTTTACAAAATAAAGACCTCTAAAGAGAAGACATTTAGTCCATGACCTGAATAGCAGATAGCCAGCTATGTGAAGTATGGCAGAGTATTACAGGAAATGAAATCAGCTAACACAAGTTTTAAGGTAGAAACAAATTTGGCATAGTCCAGGAATAGCAAAAAAGGACTGTGTGTCTAGAACCTGTGCATGAGTGGAGAGATGCCAGACAAGTAGGCAGGGACAGGAGAGGCAGAAAGCAAAGGGACTTGAGGATGCTTAATGGGGACTCAGACTTGACAGGAGAAGCCAGAGCCCATAACCTTGTAGCAGCACCTATCTTCATGGTTATTACTTTGGGTTTAGTTTGGAATGTCTCCCATGCAACTATTAGGATATCTAGTTGTATTTTATTTTATAAAGTAATAATTTCTAGTTTATTCATCTGATGAAATTATTAAAGAATAACAAGCATGTTCTTAGGCACTAGCTCAATCATTTTAAACTACTAAAGCTCAATTGTCATCTAAGATTGATGTAATAGAAACACATGCAAGGAAATGTCAAATATGTTTCAGTAATACAAAATATAAAATGTAGATTTTCTAGCTTTAAGTGCATTTCTTTAATCTATAGCACAAGAAATCAGCATAAACTTAAGGGGAGACAGTGGTACTTCTGTCTTTTCCTGATTTTAAGTCATTTAAATCATTGCTTCCTTGCCATGACTTAGTTTTAACAGGATATCTGAACCTCTTGATCTGCATAAGAGAGAATCAAGTTTGGCATACTGTATATGACCTGGAATACAGTGGATGCCAATGGAACGTGGAAAGCAGGAAATAAACAAGGTAGATCCACCAAGAAGATGGTGTTTCTTAAGAATACATTAGCTAGCTATCTGGGAATTGCACCCAGGGCTTCACACATACTAAGCATGTGTTCTAAACTACAACATACCCCAAAATATTTTAATATGAAAAGTTTGATTATATATCAGCATACACTACTTAAATACAATATTAAGAATAAAAGGATATAAATTGATGTGATGGGAAAACTATTAGAAGAGAACTTAGGATAACAGATCTGGCCCTGTCTCCACTTATAATACAGGTTGCTTGCTTTTTGCTACTCTATTTCTTATGGTAAGTCCTTTTTAGTTAATATTCTATTTTCTACCTAATTTAAGAAATCCCAGGCTCTCCCTGCCTAGAATACTCTGCCATGCTTCACATAGCTGGCTACTTCTTACTATTCAGCTCATGGACTACATTCCTCTCTTTTAGAGGTCTTTCTTATGTTTTATTTTTATTTATTTTTAAAAATTCTTTTATTGGTACATTTTAGGTATACAGTACATTTAGATTTCTCATTGGGATCTTGTACCTTTACATGATGTATCTTGGTTCTTATTTTTTCCTCCATTCCCTGCACTCCCTTCACCCCCTCCACCCTTCCCTATTTACAAAGACTTTGTTTCTATTTTTTCCATTTCTCATAATTTTTCCTTTCCATTCTTTCCTTTCCCCTACCCCTCCCAATTCCCCTACCACTTTGGACCTTTTATTCCTACTTCACATTATCAATTATTCATTTTAATCATTGGTACATTTTAGGTATATAATATAATGACATTCATCATTGGAAATTTGCACCATTACATAATCTCTCTTGGTTCTTATTTTTCCCCCTTCCCCTGCCCTCTCTTCAACCAGTCCATCCCTCTGTATTTACAAAGACTTTGTTTCCATTTTTCCATTTTCTCCTGTTAATTCCATTCCCTTCTTTCCTTTCCCCTACCCCTCCCACTTCCCCTTCCCCTTTGCCCTTTTTCTTCCTATTTCACATTATCTATTATACCTTTTAGTCCTTATTTACACTTTCAGTTTCTCACACTAGAGAAACTATTTAGTATTTACACATGTGTGTCCTATTTATTTCACTTAAGAGTATTACCTCAATGTACATCCATTTAGCTATAAATGTCTCTAATTTCTTGTTTTTTATGGCTGAGTAGTATTCCATTTTAAAGAAAAACCACATTTTACTTATCCAGTCTCCAGTTGATAGGCATTTGGGCTGTTTTCAAGTTTCAGCTATTACAAATTGTGCTGCTATGAACATGGGTGCACATATATCACTGTGGTATGATTCTTTGAATTCTTTGGGGAAGATCCCCAGCAGAGGAATAGCTGGGTCAAATGGGACTTCCAGTCCTAGTTCTTTGAGGTATCTCCATATTGATTTCCACAGTGGTTGTACCAGTTTACTCTCCCACCAGCAGTGGAGCAGTGTTCCTCTTTCCCCACAAGTCCCGCCAGCATTTGTTATTGGTTGATTTCATGATAGCAGCCATTCTTTCTGGGGTGAGGTGGAATCTCAGTGTTGTTTTCATGTGCATCTCTCAAATAACCAGTGATGTTGAACATTCTTTCATATATTTATTTGCTATTTCTGCTTCTTTGTGTGAGAAATGTCTGTTCATTTCAGATGCCTGTTTTTGGATTGGGTTTTTAAATTTGGGAGGTATGATCTTTTTAAGTTCTTTATAGCTTTGAGAAATTAGGCCTTTGTCTGAGGAAGAGCAGGTGAATATTTTTTCCCACATTGTGGGTTGTCTCTTCACATTGCTGGTGGTTTGTCTTGCTGTGCAGAAGGTTTTTTTTTTTTTTTTTGGTACCAGGGATTGAACTTGGGTCCTTGTGCTTGCGAGGCAGGCAGCAAAACCACTGAGCTAAATCCCCGGCCCTGCAGAAGCTTTTTAATAAGAAGAGATCCCACTTGTTGATTGTTTGTGCTAGTTCACGGGCAACTGAGGTTTTGTTCATAAAATCCTTTCCTTCACCAATGTCTTCAAGAATTCTACCTAACCTCTGTTCCAGCCGGTTCAGTGTTTCTATTTTAATATTTAGATCTTTAATCCATTTTGATTTTAGTTTAGTGGATGGTGAGAGATATAGGTCTAGTTTTAATCTTTGGCAAGTTGAAACCCAATTTTTCCAGCACCATTTATTGAAGAGGCTATCTTTCCTCCAGTGAGGGTGTTTGGCTCCTTTATTGAAGATGAGATGGCTGAGTGTGTCTGGTGTTGTTTCTGCATCTTGTAATCTGTTCCACTGGTCCTCAAGTCTGTTTCTTTGCCAGTACCATGCTGTTTTTATCATAGTAGCTTTGTAGTATAGTTTCAAGTTGGGGGTTGTGATGCCTCTGGCCATGTCTCTGTTGCCTAGAATTGCTTTTGCTATTCTGGGTCTCTTCTTGTTCCATATGAATTTTTGGATTGTTTTCTCAAGGTCCATGAAGTATGCTGCCAGGATTTCAATTGGGATTACATTGAATCTATATAGCAGTTTTGGAAGTATGGCCATTTTCACTATGTTGATCCTTCCTACCCAGGAGCAGGGATGTCTGTCCATATCCTGATATCATCTTCAATCTCTCTTTTCAGAGCACTTTCAGAGAAGAGGTCTTTGATTTCTTTTGTTAGGTTGATTCCTAGGTATTTCAGTTGTGAAAGGCATTGTTTGCCCTATTTCTCTCTCAGTGAGTCTGTTGTTCGTGTTAGAGGAAAACTATTGATTTTTGTGTGTTGACCTTATATCCAGCTACTTGACAGAATTTGGTTATTATGTCTAGAAGACTTTTGGTGGAGTTCTTGGGGCCTTCTATATACAGTATCATGTCATCTGCAAATAATGACAATTTGACTTCTTCATTTCCTATCTTTATTCCTTTGATTTCTTTCTCTTGTCTAATTGCTGTGGCTGATGTTTCCAAAACTATATTGAACAAGACTGGTGACAGTGGACATCCTTGTCTTGTTCCTGATTTGAGTGTGAAGGATTTCAGTTTTTGACCATTTAGTATGATACTGGCTGTTGGTTTTTCATAGATGGCTTCTATCAGTGTGAGGTAGAGACCATCTATTCCAATTTTTTGTAGGGTTTTTATCATAAATGCATGTTGGATTTTGTCAAATGGTTTTTCTGCGTCTATGGAGATAATCATATGGTTTTTGTCCTTGGCTCTACTGATATAGTGTATTACATTGATTGATTTGCATATATTGAACCATCCCTGCATCCCTGGGATGAATCCCACTTGATCAGGGTGTATGATCTTCTTGATGATCTTCTGCATTCTGTTTGCCATTATCTTATTAAGGATTTTTGCATCTATGTTCATTAGTGAGATTGGCCTATAGTTCTCCTTTTCGGTTGGGTCTTTCTCTGCTTTGGGGATCAAGGTGATTCTTGCTTCCAGGAATGAATTTGGGAGTATTGCTTCCCTTTCAATTTCATTGAAGAGTTTAAACAGTAGTGGCAGTAGTTCCTCTCTAAATGTGTTGTAGAATTCAGCAATGAGGCCATTAGGACCTGGGCTTTTCTTAGTTGGTAAGTTTTTAATTACATTTTCAACAAAATGTTCTTATCATGACAGCTGGGGAGATGATCCAGGACACCATCTTCCCTCAGGCTGGGGCCCGATTGCAGGGCGGATGGATGCAGAGAGCACAGAGCAGGCCACCAATGGCAGGCCATGTGCTCATGGCTCCTTGAGCTCCCCGGGGCTGCACTGCACCCTTGGGAACCTGGCCTGGTGTCTGCATGCCATGGCCTGAGCTGTGCAGGGGTTGATCTTAGAGGGCTTTCTTAACCACCTAGACAAAAGTAGGCATCCAGTTCAGATGAAATAAAAACCCTTTTGAGATAGGGCACTAAGTAAATGATCTGGAAAGGTAGAGGAGGTGGGGATCATAGTGGAATGCTTGGAAAGGAGATTTGGAGGTCTTAAGTATTGATAATGATACAGATATGGATTGTGAGGATGGGAAGATAGTACAACAAAATTTATCCAAAAGAGAATTTTTAATTTTATCTTCTTGTTTTGCCAGAATCTGAGTCTAAAACTTTTTAAATAACTGCTTTTTAAGAAATGTGCAATATTTCTGTCATATTTTATACCTTCAACAATTGTCTAGAGCAATGGGTATAGACTAGTGCTGATCCATGAGCTATATATTATTGGTCTGAAAAAAGTACAGGAATTGAGACTGAAAATTTTATAACAATTTGACATAGGTACATTATTCAGGCATATAATTGGTATATATGAACCATGCTGAACAGGGTATGTAGAACTTGCTTGGTGAATTTTATGTAATACAAACTGCCTACTAGTTAGGCACAATAGAACCCACTATACCTTGTCTGTTATTTCTAAGGTTAATTTTTCTGCTGTGACCAAAGTATGCTCAGGACCTTGTGCTTAAAAGGCAGGCACCAGAACCACTAAGCTAAATCCCCGGCCCCTCACTGGATTTTTAAGATATACCTTTTCTAAAAACAAATGACAATAGAAATGATTTAAAATAATTTTGTAAAAATGAAGACAAAAAGTTCATACTGCTTTTACTCATCTATGGAGGTTTAATTTTGTAGCTGAAATTGTTGATGTGATAAAAACATTTTATTTGGGAGAGGTGTTGGCTAATGAAGCAATGTAATCATATATGTCACTTATATATAAAGGAATTCAAAACCAAGAAAATTTTTTGAAAGAATTACATTGAACAGTCACCAGGATAAGACAGAAGCATGTCATGTACAAACAGT
This sequence comes from Heterocephalus glaber, assembly GCF_053883595.1. Classification (NCBI taxonomy): domain Eukaryota; kingdom Metazoa; phylum Chordata; class Mammalia; order Rodentia; family Bathyergidae; genus Heterocephalus; species Heterocephalus glaber. The sequence continues at coordinate 43,295,213 of NW_028258325.1, read as the reverse complement.
ATTTTGTAGACTTCTTTAATGAGGTGGTGTTTTGAGTTGCCAAGCTTAAAAATGTATATATATATGTGTTGATTTTTTTATCCTTTTATTGGTACATTTTAGGTGTACAATATAATGACATTCATCATTGGAGATGTGCACCTTTACATACTCTCTTGGTTGTCATTTTTAACCCCTTCCCCTGCCCTCCCTTCAACCCCTCCATCCCTCCCTATTTACAAAGACTTTGCTTCCATTTTTTCATATTAATTCCATTCCCTTCTTTCCTTTCCCCTACCCCTCCCACTTCCCCTTCCCCTTTGCCCCTTTTCTTCCTACTTTACATTATCTATTATACCTTTTAGTCCTTATTTACACTTTCAATTTCTCACACTAGAGAAACTTTGGTATTTATACATGTGTGTCCTATTTATTTCACTTAAGAGTATCGCCTCAATGTGCATCCATTTAGCAATAAAGGTCTCTAATTTCTCATTTTTTATGGCTGAGTAGTACTCCATTTTATAAAAAACCCCACATTTTCTTGATCCAGTCTCCAGTTGATGGGCATTTGGGCTGTTTCCAAGTTTTGGCTATTACAAATTGTGCTGCTATGAACATGGGAGCACATATATCACTGTGGTATGATTCTTTTAATTCTTTAGGGAAGATACCCAGCATGGTAATAGCTGGGTCAAATGGAACTTCCAGTCCTAGTTCTTTGAGGTATCTCCATACTGATTTCCACAGTGGTTGCACCAATCTACACTTCCACCAGCAGTGGAGCAGTGTTCCTCTTTCCCCACAGCCCCGCCAGCATTTGTTATTGGTTGATTTCATGATAGCAGCCATTCTTTCTGGAGTGAGGTGGAATCCCAGTGTTGTTTTCATTTGCATCTCTCAAATGACCAGTGATGTTGAACATTTTTTCATATGTTTATTTGCCATGTCTACTTCTTTATGTGAGAAATGTCTGTTCATTTCAGGTGGCCATTTTTGGATTGGGTCTTTAAATTTGGGAGGTCTGATTTTTTTAAGTTCTTTATAGATTCAAGATAGTAGACCTTTGTCTGAAGGACTGCTGGTGAAAATTTTTCCCACGTTGTGGGTTGTCTCTTCACACTGTTGGTGGTTTCTCTTGCTGTGCAGAAACTTCTTAGTAAAAAGAGATCCCACTTGTTGATTGTTTGTGCCAGTTCACGTGCAACTGAGGTTTTGTTCATAAAGTCTTTTTCTACCCCAGTGTCTTCAAGAGTTCTACCTAACCTCTATTCCAGCCAGTTCAGCATTTGTTTTTATATTTAGATCTTTAATCTATTTTGATTTTAGTTTAGTGCATGGTGAGAGATATAGGTCTAGTTTTAGTCTTTGGCAAGTAGAAACCCAATTTTTCCAGGACTATTTATTAAAGAGACTATCTTTCCTCCAGTGAGGGTGTTTGGCTCCTTTGTCAAAGATGAGGTGGCTGAGTGTGTCTGGAGATGTTTCTGCATCTTCTAATCTGTTCCACTGGTCTCCAGGTCTGTTTCTTTGCCAGTACAATGCTGTTTTTATCACAGTAGCTTTGTAGTATAGTTGCAGGTTGGGGATTGTGATACTCCCTGCCATGTCTCTGTTACCTAGAATTGCTTTTGCTATTCTGGGTCTCTTCTTGTTCCAAATGAATTTTTGGATTATTTTCTCAAGGTCCATGAAGTATGCTGCTGGGATTTCAATTGGGACTGCATTGAATCTATATAGCAATTTTGGAAGTATAGCCATTTTCACTATCTTGATCCTTTCTACCCAGGAGCAAGGGATGTCTTTCCATTTTCTGATATCCCTTTCAATATCTTTTTTCAAAGTGCTATAGTTTTCAGAGAAGAGGTCTTTGATTTCTTTTGTTAGGTTGATTCCTAGGTATTTCAGTTTTTTGGGTGCTATTGTGAAAGGAATTGAAAAATGTATATATACATTGCCCGATATTTATTAAGACTGAAGTTTCTTGGAAACAATTACTAATAATATGGAAAATCATCTTAGGTAAGGCCAGCAACATATTTTTCATCTTAAGTTGATCAATGTAGTTAATATAATGCTGGCAAATTCTTTACTATATGATACTAACACACTTGTTATAAGAATTTTTTTGTAAGTTTTTGGCACTAAACACAATTACAGTAGTTTGGAACCATAAAAAATTATGAAAACTTATATTGTCAACAAAAAGAATGTTAATGTTTGAGGTTGGAGTATGTTTTGCTGGTACAGTTGTAGTGACTGGAAAATTAAGTCATTATCTACATTAAAGAAACTGAACCAGAAAACTGGATAAAGAAGATGTGGGGTTTTTTATAAAATGGAGTACTACTCAGCCATAAAGAATGAGAAACTAGAGACATTTATAGCTAAATGGATGCATAGAGGCCATACTCTTAAGTGAAATAAATAGGACACACATGTGTAAATACCGAACAGTTTCTCTAGTGTGAGAAACTCAAAGTGTAAATAAGGATGAAAATTCTTAAAATGAATAATTGGTAATTTGGAATAGGAAAAGGTCCAAGGGTTTGGGGGTCGCGGGAGGGGAAGGGGAAAGGGAAGAAGGGAAAAGAAAAATTATGAGAAAGAAAAAAAATGGAATCAAAGTCTGTGTAAATAGGGAAGGGTGGAGGGGGTGATGGGTGCACAGCTAATGGGAGAAAAAATAAGAATTAAGATATATCATGTTCAGGTACAAACACCCAATGATAAATGCAAATGTATTGTATACCTAAAATGTACCAATAAATATATAAATATAAAAGAAAAGAAACTGAACCAGAATTCATGTAACCTTATACAGTGCTTCTTTTGAGAAAATCTGCCAAGAGAAAAGATGTCACTAAACTAAACAATGCGCTTAGGGACATAGTAAAAATTGTAAAAACCAATGCATCAAGTTATAGCTTATACTCTTTACTATGTGATAAAGAAACCAATAGTAAAGAACCTAGCTGCATTCTGAGTAAGAGGGTTAATAAATTTTGTCAAAAATGTTTGGATCACACATAAAACCTGTATTCTTTCTGAGAGATAGGAAGGCAGTTTAGTTCCAACTTTTAAAGATGTAAACTGGATAGCCAAATTTGTTTATCTGTCAGATTACCCAGTATTTCCATTGAATTTAGTAGTTCCTGCAGAGAAGGAATGTAGGATGCTTTTCAATGGCCAGTCAGATCAAAGGGCAAAATGAAAGAGGCCTGGAAGAATAGTTTCCATAAATTATTTAGGATGTAATTTAACAATTATCAATGAAGTAGGTGATAAGTTTGATATTGCACATCTGCAAAAAAATTATCACCAAACATTTTACACATTTGTTAAAATGCTGATTTTCAGAAAAGGAAATCAACAAAGAACACTTATGAGTCCAGAATCATTTCACTGAAACATAATTTCAGTTTTACTGTACCTTTTTAAGAAAAATCATTGGAAGTGGCTACTATAAATGAAAAAAGATGAACTTTTACATTAAATCATCACTTGCTTTATTTGTCATCAATGCTTGAAATCCTGAGCTTACTGATAGTGCTTTAAAATATATTTCGTTCTCAAGAACATCTCTGGCAAGACTAGTTTTTCTATTACAGTAGTGGAAAAATAGTTTAAACATCTTTATTCACTGCAAATAGAATCTTCATTAAGATTAGCTAAGTAAGCAACCTCAATTATATTAAAATCCTTAAAACACTATGTTTGTTCCAAACATGTAGTATGGATACCCAGTATTTCCCTCATAACATTTATTTATTTATTTATTTATTTATTTATTTATTTATTTATACTGAGGATCGAACTCAGGACTTTGGGCTTCCGAGGCAGGCCACTGAGCTAAATCCCTGGCACTTCCCTCATAACTTTTAGAAAGTTGTCTATGGCCATACCACCCAGAAGGGACCCTATCTTGTCTGATCTCAGAACCTAAGTGGGTCAGGCCTAGTTAGCACTTGGATGGGATAAAGTAATTAACAAGGAGCTGAGTGTAACAGTGATGATCCATATTAATCTCCTATAAACACTTTCAATGAACATAGTTTTTGTAATTCTTTTTTTGTGGTTGATCTACTGAAACATGGTTTTGTTGGATATAATAAAAACATGAATTATTCACTTTTTATTACAAGTACTGATCTGCAATTAGCTGGAAATAATAAAAGATGCTCCTGCCCAAAGGCTGAGAGGCACCTGATCCAGAAATAGGAAAATGCAAGTAAATCTTAGCAAGGAGCTTGCTGTGTATTACACACCACAAATTATTGTTAGTGGTAGTGGGTACACATAAATGAGGGCCTTGTTAGTGGTAGTGGTTACATATAAATGAGGGCTTTTCTGGGCAGGGTGTTAAATAATAAGGTGCCATGTTTGTGAAAAGACAGGTACTGGGTACAGATTCAATTTTCTGCACTTGGGATAAGCTCCAAACACCAACTGCCTTTCCAAATTCTGGTGTTCTAACACCCAAGGAGTTTTAAAGTTCAAACTGGTAAGAAATCATTATTCATCTCCAAACTATCTTTAGATAGACTCACTGTATTTTCTAATGCTAAACAGTATTTTGAGGAGGCCATGTCTTAGTCTCCCTAATATTCCCCAGCCCAAGCAGTGTTTTCTAATGGATTTTTCAATCTACTCATATACTATGTAAGGGGATACAGGGAAGTTTTAGAAAAACCTTAGCTTCTTGAGACTTCCCCGTGCTCAGTAACTCATTCAGTGGAGTTAGATTTTTTAAGTAACTAATTTTTTCAATGAGTAAAAGGGTCAAAGCCTTGCTATTTCTTAGGCCTCAACTAGGTTGAGTAGGAAAACTACTCACTTTTACATTCAGAAGATAAAGTCACTTTATTTCAAAGGTCACTGATCAAAAACATCTGCCATGTTTCCCAGTGGAGTGAAATAATTGGACTTAAAAAAATACCCAGTCAGGGGCTGGGGATGTTGCTCATGAGCATAGTGCCTGCCTTGTAAGGTCCTGAGTTGGATCCCCAGTACCAAAAAACAAAAAATATGAAATACATTGAGATGCATAATGGATGTTGGGAAAAGGGAAGAAAATGTTCAAAAGGGAAAGGGAACAAGGGAGGAGGGAAGGATAAAGGAAGAGGGGCGGGGAGTGAAAAATAGAAGGGAGGGGAGGGGGCTTGAGAGGGTTAATGGGATAAAATAAAATTTATTACAAAAATAGACCAGAAAAAAAAAGATACACAAGTGTGTCTACATAGCTTCTTCAGGCATTCATCTGTTGCTGGATATTTAAGCCGTGTCTGTGTTTTCACTACTACCACTAACACTGCAATGAACATGAAAGTGCAGGTATCTTTAGAGGCTGGTGACTTCTTGTGAGTACATCCCCAGAAGAGGGACTGCTGGGCATATAGTATGTTTATTTAGGAATCTCCATATTGTTTTCCATAATGGTGGCTCCAATCTACATTCCCACCAACAGTGAATGAGTTCCCTTTTCTCCACACCCTTGGCAATATGTTATTTAACTTTTTGATAACAGCCATCTTAATGGGAGTGAGGTCCTATGTCAGGGGTTTTGATTTGCATTTCCCTAATCATGAATGCTGCTGATCACCTTTTCATAATCTATGGACCACTTTTATGTACTCTTTGAAGAAATGTTTAGTGAAGTCTTTTGTCCACTTTCAATTGGGTTATTTACTGTTGTACTAAGTTGTATGAGTTCTTTATGATGTTCAGATATTAATCCCTTATCAGGTATTAAATATTTTCCCAATCAAACAAAAACAAAAATACCCAGTCAGAACTAACCAAGGTCTGACTTTAACATACTGAGTTCTTCTTGCTACAACAAAGGCAAATGTGACACAACTAAAGGAAAACACCCTTAATAAATCAAAACTAGTAACACTGGTACCTACTTATATGGAAGCTGCAGGAGGGCAGGGGTGTTTTGTTCACCAAGAGATCCCAAGTGCCTAGGACATGGTACACACTCAAACATCTGAAAGATGACCCAAATAGATACCTTCTCTCTAATATGAAGAGTATAGGAAAAGACATTTATTAAGTTGCAATCATTTTTACTGGAACATGAAAGTTTTAAGTGGTTGTTTATAAAGCTTGTCCATATGAAATAAAATATTCACTACGTGTCAAGGTCCAAGGAGATACTAAATGAAAATCACAATGGTCAAAAGGAAAAACACAGCAGTTTCAAGTATGTTCTACACACTTATTTATGTATTTTAAAGAATCACAACTGGGGAAAATTCAGACATACCTGATCATGACTTTGGATAAGAATAATCTAATTCCTTTCTCCAAAAAATCAGGCACACAACTTCCCAGGTGATTTAATGCTTTGGTGTTTGGTCAACAGCCAATTACCTGCTTTGTACTGAGCAGTGAATTGTTATGTAAAATGTGATATCCAAGAGACCATAGCTGCTATTGGAAGAATATGCTACTGAAATCAAGGTTTATTGTGAGATGTAGCAGGCAAACATGTTACAGTGAAAAAATACAGCATTTTCACTTGATGAAATTCATTCATATTTTTTGCTGTCATTTCAGTGAAATTGATTCTTGTAAATGATGTATATGTATGACAATGGATACAAAAGAAAAGTAGGTTTGGAGTCGAATTTTAGCACTATCTTTTAAAGATACTCACCAAACTCCACAGCTTGTTTTATTTCAAGTGAGTCAGCAACATTTTTTAAAAAGTCATTTTGTTGATGAGCAGCAACAGTAGCAAATATAATAACTTCATCAGTTAACATTTCAAAAGAGACCTTTTATTAGTTGTCAAAAAGCAGTTAATGAATATTTTAAGGTACAGTTTATAAACAGAACATCCATATCTTGATTTTTACCAACGTGAAAATGCTCATCTCCTGTCAGACCAGTTTCTGGACTACAGGAACATATACAAAAAAGTAAAATCTAGTTCCTGACACACACCTCCATCTCTTTAGTAACTAGAACACAGTCTGCACTTGGCCTGCACCTATGTAAACACTTATCCAAAGGCTACTGAATTCTAAAATAATTTCTTAAATTTCATTTTCTATTTTAGTTGAGGATTCTACTTACAGAAGAGCTATTATTGTCTTTCCTTCTCCCATTCCTTTTGTAACTTCCAATTCAGTTTGCCATCTGTTTTTCTTCCCACATGTTCTTCTGACAAGCTTTAAATGTATTGCAATTTCTATTTACTTTATGACTGCATCTTGTCTAAGCTTGGATCAAAAAATTTCCACTTCATCAATTAGCTTAAGCTTAAATTTTCTTGAGATTAATCACTTATTCAAAGGATTTCTGCCTTCATTAAAATTATATCCATAAAAATATAAGAATGTTTCATTTTGGTTTATCAATGAAGCAGCTAGACATACCTAAATTTTCTGATAATATAAACTCAAGCTTTAAGTCATTTTAAAGCCCAAAATATGATTATTTACTCAGCAAACATACAGATAAAACCTAACAGGTGATGCTATTTTTTAAAGTGTTCAACTATGGGAATCAGAGGATTAATTACAAAATGCTGGCTAACAGCATAAAAGTTACTAAGCTATGACACAATTTTGAGTGGGATCTATCCAGTACTTCTCAGCTTCAAGAAAATTATCAGTAAGGAATGGGAGATGAAGTCACAATAATTAATAGTTTACTGTACATATACACTGATTGCATTCTATTTCAGGTACTTTCGTAACTATAAAGATGTTGTATTACGAAGAAACACAGCTGGAAGTCTGGGCTTCTGCATTGTAGGAGGTTATGAAGAAAACAGTGGGCACAAACCTTTTTTTATCAAATCCATTGTTGAAGGAATGCCAGCATACAAGGATGGAAGAATTAGGTAATGATAAGGACTACTCAACAAAAAATTTATATTCAAATGTTTTGTTTTCTATATGCAAAAGCTTGGCCCCACTTGAAATAAGCCATACTTTCAGGGACAGGGGGTAAGAAATTAAAACATTTGTGCAGCATTTATCATCTAAGAAATACAAAATTACACAACCTCCTGGACCCACATTGCAGCTTCCTACACTTTTTAGCATCCTAGTGAGTTTGAAGAATTTAAGGGAAAGGCCTTAGTCAGAAGTAATGTAGTTAAAATGGATGGATGCAGCAAAAATAGAGGCATCAAAATTAACTTTAGCTTAGATGAAGATAGTAATCACATATCTATTGTTTTTTTTTTTTTTTTTTAGATGTGGTGATATTCTTCTTGCTGTCAATGGGAGAAGTACATCAGGCATGACGCCTGCTTGCTTGACAAAGATGCTGAAAGACCTTAAAGGAAGAATTACTCTCACTATAGTTTCTTGGCCTGGCACTTTTTTATAAAATCACTGATGGTTCTCAGAAAAACAGAAAAAATCACAAATAGGCTAAACTGAGATAATATATTTATCTTGTCAATTTTTATATTTAAAGGTTATAAAAAATGTTAAGAAAAGTGTGATCTAATGAAGACCAGTTATACCTCAGAGAACCTTCTCAGAAAATAAAAACTAATGGTTTTTATTCAGTATGGAAGATTTCTCATTACTCCACAACTTCTAATTTTATATTTTTCTATTCAATAAAAAGCCATTGAGGGGCCGGGGATTTAGCTCAGTGGTTCTGTCGCCTGCCTTGCAAGTGCAAGGACCCGAGTTCAATCTCCAGTACCAAAAAAAAAAAAAGCCATTGAACAACTAAAAATGGTTTCTATGCCCCATTCAAATCATCAACTTAAAGATCTGGTATAATGTCAGTTCTGCAGAGTCCACTATGAGAATTTGAAATGTAATGTCAAGAGGACATAAAAACTGTATTGCTAAGAAATGTTCATCAAGTGAGAAATAAATATGTTTCAAAAATTATACTCTTTTTTGTATGTGATTCTGTTTACTTCTCATCACCATTTAAAAGACCCTCATAGTTCATTCTTTCAAACACCAAGTTATCTGTTACCATCACTAACACATAATGCCTCCAAGGATTACCCCTAAAAATATAACCTAAAATATAAAAATATAACCTAAAAGTTATAACCTTGTATTTTCTTAGTTTAATAAGAAATGACTAATTCAAAGCTCTTGTCATGAAGTTTATTTTTATTCACAATACAGTTAGCAACTGTATAAAAACTCCACATGCTACTCTACCATAAGTCTTGGAAAACACGTCAAGAAAGGCCAAATAAGCTTGACCCTGGCTCAGATATATGGCCAAGAGGGGGTTCAAGTCTGTGTCATAGTGATGTCTGTGTATGTATCTGCCTGCAATTACATGTAGGGCACCTTCAGAGGCTATCTAAATGCCTTGCAGACTCTACTGATTTGATATAAAAGTGCCCTATTTAGTTTTACCATGGACCCAAATTTAGAACACTGAAAACCTGGTGTCAAAAACTGTGGTATCAAAAATGTATAGGGCCGGGGATTTACCTCAGTGGTTCCACCGCCTGCCTCCCAAGTGCAAGGCCCCAAGTTTGATCCCCAGTACCCACCCCCCAAAAATGTATACAGTTCTCTTAATATTCTAAACAAGAGTGCCACAGCAGTAATGACAAAGACTAGTTTTAATCTCACAGTTCAGAGGGCTTGTGATGCCTTTTGCAGTGCAACTTCGTATGAGACTGGTATTTAACAAGAAAACTGGCCAAGTGATCCTTGACCATCAGATACCATGTACATACACAGCTAAATATAGCTCTCAATCCCCTAAGTGACTCATTCACTTGACTTTCTTGGATATAAAGTCATTGCTGTCTTTTTATTTTTAAATATTAAAAAATGAAGATTTTTAACTTAACATGAAAAATTCACTTATTTTGGAAAAAAAAAGTTAACTTTTCATACTAATAGAACAAGATTAAAGGTAAATTTCTTAAACATTATCCAGAAAAATAATGAGATTTATAGTATCTATTTCTGGCACTAATATACACAGAAGGCAAAAACTCTGCCTATTCTGCAGGTGTAGCTTCAGTGTTCTCCTGTTCAGGGGCAGGCTCACTGCCAGCTTCTTTTCCTTCTTTGCTTCTTTTAGATTTTTTGTGCTTGTGTCTCCTGTGACTGTCTCCTTCTTCACTTTCATGGCGACGTCTACTATTACTGAAGAGAGAGAAAAGTGTGTTCGGTTTCAAAATGTTTAAATATACAATTAGTGATTAGAAAACCCCACTCATGTTTAAGATAATCTAACCCATTCTTTTTCTCATAAACATATTTTGGAAGTAAATCAGTCTTTATGAGACTTTTATGCAGAGATTAACACTGGATGAACTTTACTAATATTATCCCAGATTAGCAGAGTCCATTTTCTTTATTCTGAAAGACTACAATACAAAATAGAAACTGAAGTACTTAAACAAGAAATTCTATTTTATAGGGTTGCTTTTCCACAAACAACAGGCATTAAAATATAATGCCTTTTTCTTCAGGGGAGAGGGGGCGCTACAAACCCTAAACTGTTTCTTTAAGCCAAACATTGCTTTGTTTAATAATATTTACTATTAAGGATTTGCTCATATCTAAAGTTCCCTCTCTCCCAATGAGTTAATGTAATCAAAATCTCTCATTTTTATTCCATGCTAATTTTGGTTCTGGGGTAATCTTTAGACTTAAAAATTCTTTGAAGCTCAAGAGGAATCAACTATTTCAACAGATTATTCTGAATCTTCCAGTTAGGAACACATGTTCGTTCTACTGGCTGTTTGGAAGAACTGTTTGCTTTTACTTCCTGAAGTCAAATCAATTTCTGGCTTCAAAATGAATCACTATTTTATTAAAGCACAAACCTGCGAGATGACTTGTGTCTGGTTTCTTCTTTCTCTCTGTGTCGTCTTTCTCGGTGTCGTTCTTCTTTTTCTCGACTTGCTCTGTGACGCTCATAGCCTCTTTCTGCATATTCTCTGTATCTGTATCGCTCTTCGTCACTGCAATGGAAATGGAATAAATCTTTTTGACACCCAGACTATTAATTCTAAATGACTGCAAACTCTAAAGGAAGAGACCTTAAGTCCAACAGAAGCCTGCATGTTAGCATCTAGTGGGTAGGTGGGAAATAAATATTTGTTGAATTGAGTCACAAATTAGTGTTAGATCTAAAGAGAATACAAAATATATAACTGTACATCATGTTACATCTGCTCTATGCTTTTCATAGTTATGGCACAGAGATTTCATTTAACAATGCTTTATTCAAACTATGGGACCCCTGGCTGATTAAAATTGTACTCAGCAGGGCTGTATCAGTGGTGCCGCTGCCTGCCTCACAAGTGCAAGGTCCCAAGTTTGATCCCCAGTACCAAAAAAAAAAAAAAAAAATTGTAATCAGCAATCTCACTTGCTTTTGTTCCTTTTAAATATTAAAAGCATATTTATGTACCTCAAATTTCTAACCAAAATTCTTGTATTATTTGTAAAGTCTTGGACGCACAGTAAAGATTTAAAAAATATACGGCTCACAATGGCTACAAGGTAGCAGATAAAAGTTCTTAATTCTTTGGTTTGTCAGTTACAGAAAGAGTACATCATCTAATGGGGAGGTGTGAGCATGAAGAACAGAGTCATCACACCGACTTCTACAACAGAAGCCACAACAATGCACAAAGAGCAGACATACCTGCATTCTGACATTCTAATTCATTCTCTATCTGTTTCTGTGGACATGGGGCAGGGGGTGCGCCACATAGCTAAAAACTTCAAATGCATGAAAAATGCATAAATATAAGCTGCAACTTCATTTCTGTGTGTTTAGCATAGAAGCTAACACTGTACAAACTAATTATCAGTATTCTAGAAACTGCTGAAGAGCTCTGGTTTCTAGAAATATGTTTGATACAAATTATTAGTAATTTCTATGAAGCATCAAAATGTTTTAAAAAATCTGAGTGGGGATAACAGCTCAGGTGAATATAAGCTACATAAATGAACAGATCAGCCTGTGTTCTCTTAAAGCATTCAATAATGCTATGTTTAATGCCAAATCATATGGCTGTCCAAATTACTACCTTTTCTACATTAAATTTTTAAATGTTTTATAAAAATAAAGTGTGTATATATATACACACACACACACATATAAGTACACACATGTGTACATTCATATATTTTTTCCTAACTATACATTTGTATTTGGAAGCTGAAAGCATGTTATCTACAAAGCATGGCAGGTAGCCCAGAGAAATAGAAAGAGTATGGATAGAGTACACTCGGATCACATTCTGATTTTGCCCTTATTACATGAGTGATTCAGACTATTATTCAAGCTCTCTAAACCTTGGTTTTCTCATCTGTAAAACTGGCAACAATATTTTTTTCGGAGAATTAATAACATAAAAGTGCTTAGTAGAGAGTAGATGCTCAACAATTGACAGTCTTCAGTAAATGTAATGCTTAATTTTTCAGAATCAGAACACTTTTTGTAAATGCTGACCCATGTAATAAGAGGTAATATAAACTAGCATCATAACAAGTGAGTATTGCAATTAACTCCTGAAATACTAGGCTCTTTGTAATGACGCCAGCTAGATTTACATAAAAATAATTAAAGGTCATTTATCTCATAATTTGTCACTTTTTGTTTTTTTTGGTACCAGGGATCGAACTCGGGACCTCGCACTTGTGAAGCAGGCAGTGGAACCACTGAGCTAAATCCCCAGCCCAGTCACTTTTATCGTGTGCCTCTTACCATGGAAGACTCTTGCTAGGTTTGAGGGCTTAGATTCTAAAGTAGCCACATGATGGCATAAGGTGGAAGAATTGGTCCTGCACACAAAATACAGACTTTCTTTCACCCATCTCTTTTCTGAAAAGTGGCTATAGCACAAAGATTTCTGTGGGCCTGGAAATCATTAGCACTCATTTCAAACATCCTAGAATGACCAGCCTTCTTTGAGGCCCAAAATTAAGCTGCCTAAAAAACAGATGTTAAACATGGCCTATAATTTTCAAAACAATGACCCTATAATTTGTAATGCAACACATACTACATACAATATTGCTTTTTAGACATTTTTGTCAGTCTTCAGAAACAAATAGCCTTTACTTACACTTCACTGAGATCTTCCCAGAGTACTATTCCCTACCACCCCCAGGATAATTCAGAAAGCACAAAATTCCACTATATTTTTTGCCTTTCTGGCTTTAAACTTGTCAAATTTAGGTAAACACTGACTCCTAACGCCCTAAAGCTCAGCAATCTCAAAAACATGATTTAACTGTTCCATTTACACTTTTAAGTTTCAATAAAAATTTAGTAACATCTGTGCACATATGTAAATGGAAGAATTAAAGAATTTAGCTTCAACTCTTCTAAAAATATTGTGTATTATGGAAATAAAACTTATGAGCACTACCAAAGCAATTTATTTTGTCTTTCCTATTAAGTTTTGCACTATGTTTGCTACTTATAAACATGTACATTCCAAGGATAATAGTGCTATCTCAAATATATCCATTTTAATGACATCAGAAATAATTCAACTTTCTAAAAAGTCATTCTCTTGAATTTAACAGAATCATGCACTTAAGTGACTAAAGACAACAGCACATGTCCTACCATGCAAAATTACCAAGCACATGCTCAGGCATACTTACACAAACACACAAAAGTCCATGCATGTATACATCATGCCATTTTATTTACTTATTTGGTCAATAACATTTTAGTAAGGCTTTAAGATGTGTAAGTCATACTATTAGGCAACAAAGGGAGAAAAAGATTAATAAATCTTCTGTATCTGATTTAGAACAGGGACTAAAAATGTCAGTTACGTGATTCAAAGAATAAACTGGGATTCCCCCAAGCCCCCCAAAAAACCATTAGCATAGAAAAGAAAATGCAGAATGAAGGCAGATATTTTTTAACTACCTAATTTTAAGACTATGAAGGATTTTAAATAATATCTGAACCATATATCCAGCCAATATTATAGCTCTACCTTAATTTCTCTATGCTTCCATTTCCTCATTTGATGTGTCAAAATTTAGACTAAATAATCTCTAAGGATTTTTTGGGTCAAGAAGTCTATGATCACATAACCACATATAAAAAGAACAAATGCTACCTCAATCAGGCATATGCTCAACACTGAGTTGATATATTACTTGATCTAACCAGCAAAATTTATTTAAAAAGAACTATATGCAGGAGGTGTGGTGACATATGCCTGCATTCCTAGCACTCAGGAGACTAAGCCTAGGCTACACCATGAGTTCAAGTCTAGCCTGAACTACACAGTGAGACCCTGTCTGAAAAAACAAAACCTCTATAACTTAATTATCTCTCATTAATTTTACTCATAAAAAGAAATGATATGAAAAAGTTTTATCTAACTTAACTTCATTCCACACTGTGATGATACCTAGACTGGTACGTAAATAAGATGACTAAATTTAATGTTCTGGGTATAATAATGGTTGATTCTCATTCATTTCAAAATCTGTCTAGATGACACAATTAGTTTTACTAACAATTTTCACAATTGGTTTTTCAATATTGTATTGTAAGTCATTTATTCATTTACACATTCACTAGGATGCCAGGCAGTACTGTACAAACTGCTAAGGACAGAAAAAAGAAAACTAGTGGTCAATGCTCTTTTCGAGAAGCATAGTAAGACATGCTTGTAAAGGAAATAATTAGTTCTGTCTTTTAAGGTTCACTGCAACTCACATAAGATAAAGATATAAACTGGATGCTGAAAGAATAAACAGAAGCCTATAAGGCTGAGAAGAGAGGAACATGAACAATGGAGGTGCAGCTAGAGATATGGAACATTGGCTTAGGAGAGAACTGGCATTAGAATATACAGGCATAAAGGATGAGGATGTAATTCAAGTGAAAGAGCACTTGCCTAGGACACACTGAAGCCAGACTATAAAATGATTTTTGTATCATCAGAATTTCAATATTATTACACCAGTGGAGTATACTAATAACCCATCAGTATATGAATTCTTTCCAGTGGAAAAGAAAGCTTTAGTTGCCAGATCCTCAACTTCCATATTTATTCCTCCATAAACATTTCTATACCTGCAGGTAAAGCATCACACCACTTCTCTAGTTAACTTCTCTCGTAATAACATCTCCATCCTTTTATAAGAGAAAAACTTTTCTTTCACAAATTTTACTGTGCTACATTTTGTCGGGGTATAGAAACCACCATGACTTAAAAAGACTGAATTTAAAATATTAGTCTCAGTAAGATGGATTTGAGGAAACATAAAGCTTCCCTAGGGCTTTGTGTCTTGTCTTACACATATTTCTGTCAATGACAAAGTAAGCATGAAATGGAGTATTTTGGCTTATGTCCTAAGTTATTCCAAATTCAGATATATTGTAGAGTAGTGAAGCAGGAGTCGTAACAATTTCCCCTGAACTAGTTTTAAAAGAATCCTTCTGAACGACAGTTCCATGAAAGTAAAGCAAAATAGTTTTAGGAACTCAGAACCATATTTGAGGCTCTGTGACAATTCTCTTTACATTAGGAATAACATCAGACTTTGTTCTGATATAAAACAGTGTGTGTCTTGGTTGTCTGGCTTGACAATGAGAAATGTCTTTTATCAATTAAGATATGCAGTACCTATTTTCTAGATGGAATAAAGGAAATTTGTAGCTCCAAGGTCTGTATAAGAAATCTTTCACACATATAAAGTTGTTTCTAAGCTTTAAAAAAATATTTTAACAAATATGCATTGAAATTAACAGTATTTTGGTATTTTCAGTCCTTTTGAGTCATATGGTGAACAAGCTGTCTCTAAATGAGAGTAGCAAGTATACTCTAATGGTCTCTTCATGTCCTGGTAGAGCACTTTTGGTGTTCTTCTAAGAAACTAAGAAAACTGAAGACTTTAAAGTTACCAAATGAATGGGGTTGAATTATATCTCCCAAAAGGACATTTCAAATCCTATCCCCTAATACCAGTGAATGTGACCTTATTTAGAAATAGACTTTTTGTACATCCAATCAAACTCAGATGAAGTCACATTGGATTTAGCTAGGCCTAATTTATGTGAACAAGGTTTCTTAGTGTCTACATATACACACACACGTATTTTAAAGAAACTAATTAATGGCAACCCTTAATGTTCTATAGTAATACTATTCATCCATGGCTACATATATTAATAGGGGAAGAGAACGAAATACTTCATAGTAAAAGATGTAGTTTCATTACATTATTTTCAAAATTCTCAGAATATTTATCCATATATAATAAATGAAACTAAAATCAGATGAAATTTTAAAAAATAATTTAAGATATGGCCATAAAACAAAATTTTTAAACATTTTAATTTACATAAATATATGTTGCAGAAAAGACTGACAGGATAATCAATTTACAATTTTTCCAAATTAAAAAATATTTACTTACTTCAGGCAGTGCTGGGGATCAATCCCAGGGCCTTGTACAGACTAGACAAGTACTTTACTACTAAGCCTCCCTGGTCCCTGGTATTTTTTATATTACAATAAAATTCTTTGGGTGAAGTGGCACAGAAATGAAAATTCAAGCACAAAAAGAAATGGAAAATTTCCAACTGTTAAAGAGAGCCTATTAATGCACTTTTATAAAATGGATGATGATGTTTGGTAAGTCATAATATCTCCAACCCACTGAGCATATTTAAAAATGATACTATGATTTTTAAACATTAATATTTATAACATACTGCCAATTATATTGTCAACTAAGCTTAATGCAAAAATTTTTACATGACTAGATAAAACTTTGTGAGGGGGTATAAAATTCTTTTAGTATATGTGCTGCCAAAGCAAGCACATAAAATTCTTTTAAAAGATAAGTGAACAAACAAATTTGAAAACTGTTTCTTTAGATAATGGGAAATGAACTTCCTCACACCAAATAAAAATTTGTAAGCGTAAATGAAATACTTGTGCACAGACTCCTCCACACCCAACAAACCTGTTGAAAACACTTGGTGTAGGACTGTGATCACGCTCTCTCTCTCTTTCTCTGGTGCGTTCCCTTTCTCTGTCCCGATCACGATCTCGTTCTCTGTCTCTGTCTCTGTCTCTATCTCGGTCTTTCTCTCTTCTTGGATAATAGTCCCATTGCTTGGTGGTGTCCACAAGACTTGGCCATGAAGGAGCAGAACCAGTAAGATGGGGAAAGGCAACTAAAGAAAAGAAAATTAAAAACAATGGTTACAGTACTTGAAAAACAAAAGGCAAAACAGATAGATAAAACTTCCAACAAAAATGCCATTAGATTACAATAAAAATGTTTTTGTAAATACAAGAGTGAAATATCATATAGTAAATACCCATAACATTGAAGGAAGATCCACCAACAATCTCAAAGACCTAGTAAGTCTTAAGGACCCTTCATTTGACAAGGTGAACAGGAATCAAAATCAGACCATAAACTTCCCAGTATCAAAAATAAAACCAGAATACATTGGGACATCTTAAAGGTGTTGAAAGAAAATATAAACCTAGAAAGATATACTCCAAAAGTTGTATTTTAAGAATAAAATGAAGTCATTTATAAATAAAAAGAACAAAATAACCAACAGGCTTCCCCACAAGAGGATATACTACTAGGTACTTTTGAAAAGAAAGGAAAACTAACCTATAAACAAGATCCAAATGGACGGAGAAAAAGAAAAAAGATCTAACATGAAAAGAAATGTTTGAATAACATGGTAATTACATAAGCAAATCCAAACATATATTCTATTTAATAGTAGAGGTTTTTTAAAGAATAAGATTAATGAATCACAATAAAATACAAGTTAGAAGAGAAAGACTGAAGTGTTCTAAAGTCTCTATGTTGATAAAGGATGTTCAGATATTATTTACTACATATTAATTGATATACATCATAATAAAATTTAAGAGTAATCACTAAAAATAGAAAAAATGTAGAATTTCAAAGCAATATAGAAGAAAACTAAATTTAAAAAAACTCAGTCAATTCAAAATGACTTAAAAAGGATGGGAGTGGGAAGACAAATTCAAATAATAAAAATTCAACTGATCAGTTAAGACAAAGATTGTTGATTTTTACTTCTTAAAAAAAGGTTATATTTTGAAGATATGAAAACACAGGTTGAAAGGAAAAAGATGAAAGGGAAAAAGTGAAAATGGTAATATCTCCATAGTTCCCATATGAGTAGCTGTATTAATGACAAAGCGGATTCATATGAAAAGCATTCATTAGGAAAAAAATGATGACACTGCATGAGAATGGAAGATGGAATTCACCAAAAGGAGCAAATTGAAACCCCTGGGCATCTAATAATGTCTTCAGTTTTACAGTGTATAGTGCTAAAAACATAGGTAGAAATAGAAAAACCTACCACAAAAATAGGAGATTCTATTCTCAGTAAATAACAGATTAAAAAAGCAAACAAAAAGAACCCACTACAGATATACATTGCCAACAAGGCTAAATAAATTAGTATAATATGGAATACTGCCCATAGGAAAAAGTACTTAATTTTTCTCAAGAATCTATAAAATTTTCATAAATTAGTATGACAGACATCATATTCTCTAAATTTCACACATTTAATGGTAGAAGTCAAATTTAAAGGTTACAAAACAATAATCCTTATTCACTTCAAATTGAAAACACTAGCAGCCTGAGTCTATAATTTGTGAAAAATTAGGGTTATAAATGCAGATCTCATAAAGGATAATCCATGAAATGGTGAAACATTTCATGCCAGTAAGGGGTGGTTTCACAATTTTAAAACAAGAACTGGGGTTCATAGGGTAACTAGGCATGGTAAAGGGCTAGTCACAGTGATAAAAGGGCTGCTGAAAATTACATACACCACCTCAGAATGATGACACACAGAAACAGCTTTTATTCTCATCAAGTTTTCGACTGTGGGCATGCCCTACCGAGGTCTCGAGTCCCGCAGAACATGTCAAATCAGCCAGCACCCCAGCAACAATCCTCTGGACCCATCCCCTGCTCCTCTGTACAGCCACCTGGTTCCACACTACAAAGACACAGAGGACACCAGACCACCAGACCACGGTACTGAGTCGCACTGCTCCTGGTCCAGAGGAAGGGGCTTCCCGGTCACTATCCCTTCCTGCTGCTCCCAGCCCAGAGGAAAGGGCTTTTGGGCCACCTTCTGTCCGCTGCTCCTGGCCCAGAGGAAGGGGCTTCCAGGCCACCATCCCTCCCACTGCTCCCGGCCCAGAGGCAGGGGCTTCTGAGCCACCATCCCACTGTTCCTGATCCAGAGGAAGGGGCTTCCCGGCCACCATCCCTCCCCGCTGCTCCCAGCCCAGAGGAAAGGGCTTCTGGGTCACCATCCCTACTGCTGCTCCCGGCCCCTGCCCGAACTCTCCCAGCTCAGAGGAGGTAATCCGTGCAGGCGCTAACAGGCCCCGCCCCAGTCAAAATGAGAAAACATGTAAGTAAGTCTCAAAACCAGACTTCCAGATCACCTACAGCAACCCCAAAGGGGAATGAGATGGAACACTCTGATACTCAACCACCTGGACCCACTGAACTGGCAACAAAAGGGGATCTGGAAAAAATGAAATCAGAAATAATTTCTCAGATAACAGGAGAAATTGTGCCCCTAGTGCAAGACACGATTTATAAATCTAGAGAGGAGCTCAGGAACATGATGGAATCCCAACATAGGAAACAAAAGGAATCCGTAAAACAGATGCAAATAGACTTCCAGGACATGAAAAACTCCAATGGAAGTCTACACAGCAGAATGAGCCAATGTGAGGACAGAATTTCAGATATAGAAGATAAGATTGCAATTAGTGACCAGGAAAAGAAAATTTGCTTCAAAATTATAAGGGAACATGAGAAATCAATCCAGCAGCTGCTAGATGATGCAAAGAAGAATAACATAAGACTGATTGGACTCAATGAAGAAACAGGAGAGAGTGGAGATGACATAAAAAAATCTCTTCACAGAAATAATGGCAGAAAACTTCCCAAGGAGGGGAAAAGAGCTTGGCATACAGATAAGTGAGGCATATAGGACTCCAAATAGCCTTGATCTAAAAAAAATCTACACATAGGCATATAATTGTTAAGATTCCAGAAACTCAACAGAAGAACAAAGTTCTACAAGCAGTTAGAGAAAAGAAACAAATCACATACAAAGGAAAGCCCATCAGAATCACAGCACACTTCTCAACATAAACTATCAAAGCAAGAAGAGCTTGGAGTGACATATTGCAAGCCCTAAAAGAAAACAGCCTCCAACCCAGATTGTGTACCGTGCAAAACTATCTTTCAAAACTGATGGAGAAATAATATACATTCATGACAAAGAGCACCTTAGGAACTTTGTGAATACCAAACCAGCACTCCAAAGAATTTTACACAATAGCCTAGGAACAGACATTGAGGATCACAACCCCAGGAAGCAAAGCACAACGAACCCATCTGGCATGACAAGAAATTAAATGTAAAGGGGGAGAACCCAACAAAAAGAAAAAGTCATGGTAATGACAAGTCAATATGTTTCAGTTATAACCATCAATGTTAATGGTCTCAAATTCACCAATCAAAAGAAATGGGTCAAGAAGTAAAATCCAACAATATGCTGCATACAAGAAACACACTTAATTCAAAAGCAAACTCATAGACAGAAAGTTAAAGGGTGGAAAACAATACTGCATGCGACAGGAACCCGAAAAAAAGCAGGAGTAACTATCCTCTTGGCAGATCAAGTAGATTTCAAACCAACACTGATTAAGAGAGACGAAGAAGGACACTACATCCTTGTAAAGGGAACAATCCAAGAGGAAGAGATGACAATCATAAATATTTATGCACCAAACATTAGTGTGCCCAACTATATAAAACAAATACTAACGGATATGAAAAGTCATATAGGCACTAATACAATTGTAGTGGGGGACCTCAACACCCCACGGTCACAAATAGATAGATCAACTAGACTAAAAATAAGTAATGAAATACTAGACCTCAATCGAACTCTTGAACAAATGAACTTAACAGATGTTTACAGAGTCTTCCACCCCACAAAATCAGAATACACATTCTTCTCAGCTGCACATGGGTCATTCTCCAAAATAGACCACATACTCACACATGGAACATGTTTAAGTAAGTGCAAAGGAATTGAAATTATCCCCTGTATATTATCAGACCATAGTGTGATGAAATTGGAGATCCATAGCAAAAGAAACTCAAAAAATTTCATAAACATGTGGAAATTGAACAACACACTTCTGAATAACCAATGGGTCACAGAGGAAATTAAAGAAGAAATCAGACAGTTCCTTCAATTAAATGACAATGACAATACAACATATCAGAATCTATGGGACACAATGAAAGCAGTCTTACAAGGGAAATTCATAGCAGTGAATGCACATATTAGGAAAACAGAATGAGCCCAATTAAACAACCTGATGCTGAAGCTCAAGCTTCTAGAAAAAGAAGAGGAGGACAACCCCAAAGCTCATACAAGGGAGGAAATTATAAAGATCAGAGGAGAAATCAATGCAATGGAGACTAAGAGAACAATACAAAAAATCAATGAAGCCAAGAGTTGGTTCTTTGAAAGAATCAACAAAATTGGCAAATCCTTAGCCAACCTTGTCAGAAAAAGGAAAGAAAAGGCCCAAATCCATGCAATTAGGAATGAAAAGGTTGAAATTACAACAGACCCAGCAGAAATCTAGAGGATCATCAATACCTACTTCCAGAGCCTATACGCCAATAAGATGGACAACACAGAAGAAATGGACAGATTCCTAGATATATATGAATTACCAAAGTTGAATGAAGAAAACCTAAAAATTCTGAACAACCCAGTATCAACCAATGAAATTGAAAACGTAATTAAAAACTTATCAACTAAGAAAAGCCCGGGCCCTGATGGCTTCACTGCTGAATTCTACAAGACATTTAGAGAGGAACTGCTGCCACTACTGTTTAAACTCTTCAATGAAATTGAAAGGGAAACAATACTCCCAAATTCATTCCTGGAAGCAAGCATCACCTTGATCCCCAAAGCAGAGAAAGACCCAACCGAAAAAGAGAACTATAGGCCAATCTCACTAATGAACATAGATGCAAAAATCCTTAATAAGATAATGGCAAACAGAATGCAGAAGATTGTCAAGAAGTTCATACACCCTGATCAAGATTCATCCCAGGGATGCAGGGATGGTTCAATATATGAAAATCAATCAATGTCATACACTATATCAATAGAGCCAAGGACAAAAACCATATGATTATCTCCATAGACGCAGAAAAAGCATTTGACAAAATCCAACAGGCATTTTTGATAAAAACCCTCCAAAAAATTGGAATAGATGGTCTCTACCTCAAACTGATAGAAGCTACCTATGAAAAATCAACAGCCAATATCATACTAAATGGTCAAAAACTGAAATCCTTCACACTCAAATCAGGAATAAGATAAGGATGTCCACTATCACTACTCTTGTTCAATATAGTTCTGGAAACATTAGCCACAGCAATTAGACAAGAGAACGAAAAGGAATAAAGATAGAAAAGGAATAAAGATAGGAAAGGAAGAAGTCAAATTGTCATTATTTGCAGATGACATGATACTTTATATAGAAAACCCCAAGAACTCCACCAGAAGTCTTCTAGACTTAATAACCAAATTCAGTCAAGTAGCTGGTTACAAGGTCAACACACAAAAATCAATAGCTTTCCTCTACACCAATGACAGACTCACTGAGAGAGAAATAGGGCAAATAATTCCTTTCACAATAGCATCCAAAAAACTGAAATACCTAGGAATCATCCTAACAAAAGAAAGCAAAGACCTCTTCTCTGAAAACTATGGCACTCTGAAAAGAGAGATTGAAGATGATATCAGAAAATGGACAGACATCCCCTGCTCCTGGGTAGGAGGGATTAATATAGTGAAAATGGCCATACTTCCAAAACTGCTATATAGATTTTATGCAATTCCAACTGAGATCCCAGCAGCATACTTACTGGGCCTTGAGAAAACAATCCAAAAATTCATTTGGAACAAGAAGAGACCCAGAATAGCAAAAGCAATTCTAGGTAACAGAGACATGGCAGGGGGTATCACAATCCCCAACCTGCAATTCTACTATAAAGCTACTGTGATAAAAACACCATGGTACTGGCAAAGAAACAGACTTGAGGACCAGTGGAACAGATTAGAAGATGCAGAAACAACGCTAGACACACTCAGCCATCACATCTTTGATAAAAGAGAAAAACACCCTCACTGGAGGAAAGATAGCCTCTTCAATAAATGGTGCTGGAAAAATTGGGTTTCAACTTGCCAAAGATTAAAACTAGACCTATATCTCTCACCATGCACTAAACTAACATCAAAATGGATTAAAGATCTAAATATCAAAATAGAAACTCTGAACCAGTTGGAACAGAGGTTAGGTAGAACCCTTGAAGACATCGGTGTAGGAAAAGATTTTATGAACAAAACCTCAGTTGCCCGTGAACTAGCACAAATAATCAACAAATGGGATCTCTTCTTATTAAAAGGCTTCTGCACAGCAAGAGAAACCACCAGCAGTGTGAAGAGACAACCCACAATGTGGGAAAAAATCTTCACCTGCTCTTCCTCAGACAAAGGTCTACTATCTCGAATCTATAAAGAACTTCAAAAGATCAGACCTCCCAAATTTAAAGACCCAATTGAAAAATGGGCATCTGAAATGAACAGATATTTCTCAGACAAAGAAGTAGAAATAGCAAATAAATACATGAAAAAATGTTCAACATCACTGGTCATTCGAGAGATGCAAATGAAAACAACACTGAGATTCCACTTCACTCCAGAAAGAATGGCTGATATCATGAAATCAACCAAAAACAAATGCTGGTGGGGCTGTGGGGAAAGGAACCCTGCTCCACTGCTGGTGGGAGTGTAGACTGGTGCAACCCCCGTGGAAATCAGTATGGAGATACCTCAAAGAACTAGGACTGGAAGTCCCATTTCACCCCACTATTCCACTGCTGGGAATCTTCCCCAAAGAATTAAAAGAATCATACCACAGTGATATATGTGCACCCATGTTCATAGCAGCACAGTCTGTAATAGCTAAAACTTGGAAACAGCCCAAATGCCCATCAACTGGAGACTGGATAAAGAAAATGTGGTTTTTTAAATAAAATGGAGTACTACTCAGCCATAAAAAAATGAGAAATTAGAGACATTTATAGCTAAGTGGAAGCACAGTGAGGCGATACTCTTAAGTGAAATAAATAGGACACACATGTAATAAATACTGAATAGTTTCTCTGGTGTCAGAAACTGAAAGTGTAAATAAGGACTAAATGTATAATAGGTCATGTGAAATAGGAAGAAAAGGGGCATAGGGAAGGAAGTGGGAGGGCTAGGGGAAAGGATAGAAGGGAATGGGATTAATACGAGAAAATGGAAAAATAGGAACAAAATCTTTGTAAATAGGGAGGAATGGAGGGGTTGAAGGGAGGGCTGGGCAAGGGTGAAAAATAAGAACCAAGAGAGAATATGTAAAGGTGCAAATTTCCAATGATGAATGTCATTATATTGGATACCTAAAATGTACCAATGATTAGAATGAATAATCAATAATGTAAAATAGGATTAAAAGGTCCAAAGGGGTAGGGGTAGTGGGAGGGGCAGGGGAAAGGAAAGAAGGGAAAGGAAAAATGATGAGAAATGGAAAAAATGGAAATAAAGTCTTTGTAAATAGGAAGGGTGGAGGGCGTGAAGGGAGGGCTAGGAATGGGGAAAAAATAAGAACCAAGATGCATTATGTAAGGGTACAATTCCCAGTGAGAAATGTAATTGTGTTGTATACCTACAATGTACCAATAAAAGAATTTAATGAAAAAAAAAAAGTTTTCAACTGTGATGGAACTAGGGTTTTCTGGAAGAAAATGCCCTGGAGAACATACATTAACCAGAAGAGAAGAAAATGCCAGGTCAAAAGTCTATGAATGATAGGCTAAACTTAATGCTATGTGCAAATGCGAGCGGTGACCTCAAGATAAAGTTTCTCTGGGTTAATCATCTGAGATCCCTAGAGTGTTCAGAAAACATAAAGTCATGAAGAATAGCCTAGGGGTCATGTGGAGATCTAACGCAAAAGCCTGGGTAACAAGAGTACCTTTTCTTGAGTGGATGAGGGACGTTTTTTGTCCTACTGTTAAGAAATATCTCAAGGACAAAGGTTTATCACTCAAAGGTCTCATTATGGACAATGCTCCTGCTCACCTACAAGATTTGGAAGAACTGGCGGAAAAATGTCCATGGCTCTCAGTCAAATTCCTCCTAATTCCTCTACTGCAACCTATGGACCAGCAGGTTAGGGCTAACTTTAAGAAGCTGTACACCACAGAACAGGTGGTCTCAGATACAGATTTAACCCTCAAAGAGTTCTAAAAGGAACATCACAACATCCTTTCCTGTGTGGGGTTGAGAAATCCTGAGTCAATGTCTCTTTTTAAGGACCCTGAGATCTGCCTGGAAGAAAGTGTGGCCTAAAATTATACAGGAGAGAGACTTTGAAGGCTGTGTAGAGGAGTCTGAGCCTTCAAGTGACCCTGTGGCTGATGACACTGTCACTACAGCAGAGTCCATAGGCTTGCAGGTCGACAGTGGTGATGTTGAAGAACTGGTGGGGGAACATTCAGAGGGACTGTCTACAGAGGAACTTCAGCAACTTCTGGCGGAGCAACAGATAATGGCAGCTGAGGAGCTTTCTGAAGAGAAGGGGGGAGTATCAATAATCAGTGCAGCAATGTTCTTCTTCTGAAATAGAGGAAATCTTGAAAAAAATGGACAAAGCTACAAACATGTGTTGAGAAGACTCACCCAGATAGAGAAAAAGCCAATCGCTGCACTCACTTGCTTTGACAACGTCATGTCACACTATAGAACAGTGTTAAAAGACAGAAACAGACAACCTTAGACCAGCTTTCAGTCCCGAATGGTTGAGACCTAGTAAGCCAAAAGCAGGTCCTACTGAGTTAGACTCTCCAAAGGAGAGAAGGGACACCAGAGGGAGCCAGATTCCTGATGTTCTTATGAAAGGGGTTTCTCTTTCTGAACAATAACCACCTTCCATTTCATCCTCCCTGCCTGCAAGCCAGATGTCAACCTGAATGGTGAGTACACTATTAAATTGTTGTTTCTCGTAAACAAGGCACATTTTATAGTTATAAGAGTGAATATACTTGGAAAATTATTGATGTTTCTGGTAAATTATACACATTATACAACCCTTTTTTATTATGAAATGTTTGGTTAAGGGGTGCATTGGGTGGTTCAGAACGCACTATGGGTATTTCCATTATTTTTTATGGGAAAAATAGTCGACTTACAACCAACTTGAGTTACAACCAGTCCTTGTGAACAAACTGAGTTCATAATTCAGAGGTCCACTGTATTGCACATCTTTTCATTATTAGATCTCTTATGGTGATCTATGAGCAATGATCTTTGATGTTACTAATTATTTCGTGATGCCACAAACTATGCCTAAAACTATAAAATGGAAAACTTAACTGATAAATATATGTGCTCTGTCTGCTCTACCAACTCAGCCTTCCTGTCTTGCTCCTTTCTCCTCAGACCTCCCTATTTCCTGGAACACACCAACACTGAAATGAGGCAAATTAATAACCCTAAACTGACCTTGTAAGTATTCAAGTAAAAAGAAGAGTTGGATAATTAAAGTGTAAGCCCATAGAATAAATAAAGTTGTTAAAAGTGAACATAAAAGAGGGCCTATAAATGATTCAGAAGAAAGATTCAACCAGGGAAGGGAAAAAGAAAAACAGGTTAGCTGGATTCCATGATTCATATGGACAATGAAGACTGAGACAAATTGGTGACAAATCCTAAATCCTTTCAGGAAAAAGCAAGATACAAATATCTGTTGTGCCATTTGTTAATTTTTTTTTTAAAGTATAAATGATATAAATGATAATTCTCTGTTAAGTTAACAGATATATAAACTCAGTTACTCTTGCAGTTAATACTTTGTAATTACTCTGTAAGATGCTATTTTAAACCATGGAACCATGTTTTTATTGTTTTAAAAACAGTTAAGTACTTTAATGATTGAATCCAGACAACTAATTATGAATCTGAATCTTGGTAACTAGTAACTTACCATTGCCATATGGAAATGCACGTGCAGAACGACTATCATAACCAGAGGAATGTCCACTGTTGAAGGGAAAAATGTATTTATGTGTCTGTTGCAAATACATTTTGAATTTTAATCATTTAAATTCAGATGGAAAAACAAGGCAAAATTATAACTTTTTTGTTTGCTAGAGATGGGGGTCTCACTATGTTGTCCAGGACAGCTTCAAACTCCTGGGCTTACATAAACCTCCCACATCACCCTCCCGAGTAGACAGGACTACAGGTGCATACTCCTAAGCTCAGCCAAACCGTACCTTTTATCCAACCACCATTTAATGATAAGCTTTAATTCTATAATTTTATTTTTAAATACAGAAACAGGTTTGTTTAACCTCACAAGTATTAAACCTAACACTTAACTTTAAAGAAAAATATAACTTGCTAGTATTGTTTATCATGAATAATAAACTCAAATCGACTTGGCTTACAGTGAGATAACAGAAACAATGAGGCTAACACAATATTTGAAATTTAAAAATTAATCTTAAAAAACTTGGTTCTAATAGTTATAAACTGGTAATTCAACTGCAATGACATGATCATCATATACTGCTTTTTAACATTTTGAGAAATAAGTGTGCTTAACAAGGACTTGGTAAAACCAAATCCTTGTATATTCTAGCAATTCAAACTGAGTATCATTTCCTTTGAAAACCATATGCATGGTTTGAGGTTAACAAGTTCTCATAATTTCAGTATTTTTTCATAAATACACTATTTATAGAGTATATTTGTCACTTAAGTGGACATAACAGTTAACTTCCATTAATTAGTGATTTCTATCTGCCAAGAATTGTTCTGGTACTTTGTATCATTAGCTATCTTGCTTTTTACAACTTTAACAATCCCTGTGGTATAAAAGGAAACTGAGTCTCAAAGAGGTTATGAGCTTTGCCTAACAGCACTGTGATTAAAATCCTATTCTGTTAAACACAATACTGCCAGCCATGAGGGAAATAATCTTCAGTACAGCATCCTAGCTAACATAAACCATAAGCACAGAATATAAAAAAATACTACAGAATGGATCCAATTCTTCCTTATGAAAGCTGAGATGCAGCAGGGTAGCAAGAAATAAAGCACCTTTTTTTTTTTATTAGGGTCCAATAACAGTTGTTCTATGTAATCCCGAAAGAAACATATATTATGCATGATTTCTAGAAAATTGTTTATAGTCCCACAAAACTGACTCTAGTCGAGTTTTTAACAATCTAGAGGTTTTTTAAATGTGTTACAAGTAAAATCAAGATACTACTTCAAAATATTACAATTTTCTTTGACCTGTTTTGATATAAGACTATAAGTCTAATATGTTCTACAAAAGCAATTAACAGAATAATTTATGAATTAAAGGGCAAATGCTATGTTTATAAAATTAAATCTTTGAAATTATAGCAAGAATGTATATGTTCTTCTGTCAAAGGTCTATCGATTAAAATTTCAGAGTGTCTGTACTGATTTACCTTTCTATTGTTGGTATAAGAGATGGCGGTGGAGCACCTGGTGGAGGAGGAAAACCTGAAACATTCAATCATAAGACAAAAAAATTAACAGAATTTGTATTTAATGTCATAAGTGAAACAAAGTTGCTGTATATCACTATATTTCTCTGAGGACATAAACGTGCTTCTCTTATGTTATAATGGACAGGAAAAAATGGAGCTTACACTCACAGATTTTTGGAGCAATACAAGTTTTAATGAACATTCTGGCCTAACACACGGAGCACAAACAGGGAGTAGTCAGGACACCTGGTCTTATTTTCAGCACCACACACAGCCCATTTTGTGAGTTTGAAAAAGTTAGTCTCAGTGCCTTACCTTTTCCATATAAAAAACAGCAGTTGTATTGTCACCAAATGTTTTACTTGAAATATTTTAGAAGAAAAGCAAAGTAGCATTTACATCTTTTAAAGAATATTTTGGATTTTAGATATATATAAATTTCCTTAAAACATACAATTAATGAATAAAATCTTACCAGTAAATATATAAATGCTCAAAGCTGAGAACATCTGCCATAAAATACATTTTAAATAGCACAAACCCAATGAATGACTTTATAAAGAAAGGCATATATGGAATTCTGTATTAGTTTGAAGAAAAATAAATCTGCACCTTTTTATCATGAGGTCTACATTGTCAATAGTTTGTAATACCTAAATACCATACCACAGATTATGGCTAGCTAACCTACTCTGCACTTTCAAATTCAGATAGGCAATACAGCATTCCAACAAAAGACGTTAAAGATTCCACACCTCACATGATACCAATTCCTTCCAAGTTTTTAACAACCCTCACTATTAGAAAGTGCATTAAATTATATAACTTAAACTCCTCACACTACAATTCATATCCCGTCCTCCACTGCTGTATTCTCTATTACTGGCTACATATTTGAAATCTCTTCCACTAAGCTGCCTTTTTAACATTCTATATAAAACTGAGTCCAAGTTCCCTATATCTCTTCTCAAAGTTACATTTAAATAAATGTTTAAACCTGTTTCAAACTATTTCAAGTTTACCATGCTCTTTACTGTACCCATTTTAGGACCTGTACTCCTCTATTAAACAGCAATACAAGCAGAAAATTTAGCAATTACTACGTTAGTCCTACAGTCCACAATCCTATGTTATACAGCTTCACAACTACATTGCTTTTTAAATTAAAAAAAAAAATACACCAATTCCTTTGACTTTCCCTGGTAAGTATCTTGCAGCCACATTCACACACAATCTGTGACTCTATCCCCATATCTAAATATGTACGCTCTGCTGTGCAATTTGAACTTCACTTTTTCTGTTTATTCAGGTCATTTTGAATTTAGACCCATCCTTCCAAGCATCACCACCTACTTTCTTCACACCCCTTGGCTGTTAATTTGAACTCAGTAAACACACTTGCTAATGCGGTTTCCTATCACACAATAAAAAACAACAACTGACACAAATATAAAACACAAAACCAGGCCACATATAAACTCCTACTACCATGCCATCACAACAACAAACAGTTAATCACAAACTCTTAAGAACAATCATGAGACCACTCATTAATTCATCCAATTGCTGTGTGGCTCAGAACATATTTTCTCATGACATTGAGTTATGCCAGCTGGATCTAAAAAATTAAAAAACTATGCTAAAAATAAAGGTAAATTACTTTTCTCTTATAGTACCTTTTATCATCTAAAAAACTGATAGGTCTGAAAAATTTTTTTATAAAAAAATATTTTACATTCCATTCTATTTTTTCCACAAATCGATATGGTAAGAATTTTCTCATAATCTCTCTTTCCACAGAAATGGGTAAGACAGGTACAAGAGAACTAAGTATCTTAAAACTGAAATGAAGCAAAGGCAGAGCTGAAAATAGGACCTTGAAATCCCAATAGCCTAGTTGATTCTAACCACATCAACACTGACCCTCCTGTAACTATGAGCTTGAAATTTCATGTTCATTAACAATGATGGAAAAAACATGAAAAAAAGTTTTACCTGGAGGTGGTACAGTTATTGGGATACCTAAAAAACAAGTGATGAAATTTAATATAGTAACTGGATTTCAGAACCTGTTATGTATTTATGCCATCACCAAAACAAACTTTGAAATAAAACCCCTTGCCTCATTATCCTGGCTCAGTCACTCAAAAGAGAACCATTCTGTTTTCTTGCAGACCAACAATTCAAATGTACCATCCAACTTCCCTGATGAAAACCCTGTCAACAACTTGATAAAATTTCCCCCACTAGCTGTAATCACAAATGAAGTTAGACATCAGTTAAAAAGCACACTTGTGCATGGACAAATATCAAACTCCGTAACATTAATGTTAACTAAATTTGATAATCAATGCCTGATCTTGTTTTCTTAACATTTTGATAGGGAAACTAATCTGTGGGTTCTTTAGTACTGCAAATAGTACAAGGTAACTGAAGATTATGGAATTATTCACTTTTGTAAAGCCCAATGTGGATTATTGAAATGTTAAAGTTGTTTGACTACTGGTAGCGGGAGTAGGGAAATATTTAATATTTTCCTTAACTTGTAGAAGAAAAGGGTATAGCAAATTCACGTATGCATACCCCCAGGGCACATTAACATAGATGTGGATTATTTATTTCTACAGGTGCCAGAAAATATTAATTTATTTGCACACATTA
Organism: Heterocephalus glaber; assembly: GCF_053883595.1. Lineage (NCBI taxonomy): Eukaryota > Metazoa > Chordata > Mammalia > Rodentia > Bathyergidae > Heterocephalus > Heterocephalus glaber. The sequence goes on along the minus strand of NW_028258325.1, from coordinate 43,263,894 downwards.
TAAACTTTAAGAAATAAATTATGTATGAACATTGTCAATTTACATTAGCCAAATGTGCCCTTAAATTTATTTACTAGTACTAAAATTAAAGTCTGTATTTTAAATTTAAGAGAAACATGAAAGGCAAATTATGTGACATAAAAATTTTAACTACTTTCGGTTAAATTCAAAGCAACTTTCTCATGAAAAGTTATATACCATAAATATGTTCAACACAGTTGGAGTAGTAAATTCTATCTTTAAAATTGTTATCAAAATTAGTACATAGGAAGGGGAAATTTTAATTAATTCGCTAAATGCATGCAAAAAGCTGGGAACAATCACTTTCAAATGTTTTCTTGACTTGCTAATGCTTTAGTTTAAAATGTTCTGACATGCATGTTCAATCAGAGTAAGAAGTTTATATAAAGACAGCAGATCGCCTTAACACTCAGACACCTGATTTAAGCACCAATGCAATAAAGGATACCCTAACCTTACAAACACAACAAAACTAAAAAATATATTTAAAACAGCCATCGTGTTTAAAAAACCATTAGGATTCCACAAATCTACCCATCTAATCTACAATTATGGCAATTCCCATCCATCCTGAGGTTAACTTGCTGCTTTCCCCACTAAGAGTCCAGCGGACAATACAAGCTATGAGACCCAGATTCCAAGCTAAACAGGGAAATTAAGGAAGGCAGATCATCAAATGTTTTTAATATATACTATTACCTAGTTTTCTTTAGAAAGGTACAGAATTTTTAGAACACTACTGAACTTCACCATTTTGCCTAGGTTTCAAATTTAAATTTGTAGTTTAAATTTCTTTTGCAAGTTAACATTATATCAAAATGGGCCACCCACTCCATGATACTATAATACTGTCTACCTAAATGAAGACATGACCAGCTTATATCACTTTAGCTTATTCTTATTACAGCTTACCAAAAAGTGAAATCATGAAAAAAAAAAAACCTAAGAAATTACTACTCATTTCAAAAATACTTAAGCTGTAAAACTTTGACAAAATAAAGATAAAAGATACATCCAAATTAAATATGCAAGAATAGTAGTTAAAAATTAGTCTGCCTACCATAGTAATAGGACAAATTTCTAAAAATCAACTAGAACTAAGACTACAAACACAACAAAAGAAAAAGGGCATGTATAGATGTCTTTCCAATCATTATCTATACTACAAAAAGCTGGCATGGGAACTAGCAAGGGCTCTTCTTGTGAAATCTCTTATTTCATCTAAGATTTTCAGTGTCAATCATTACAAGACTGTAAAGTTGATAAAGCATTATACAACCAATTTCCTGACAATTATCAAGAACATTTTCAAATTACAACCAAAAAACGTTACAATGTGATACAATGTAAGGCCAACAACACTGGAAAATGAGTAGTAAAAATATCTTTTCCTGGAAAGCCACCCCTAACAGTAGTAAAACTAAGATTTTTAGTGGTAACAAAAATCTTTTGGAAAAGCAGTATTGAAACTCTAACAAGTTGAATACATTATAAACCGAAACTTAAGCTTGCATCAGAACAACCTGGAGAATTTAGGTAAATATTGCTGGTCTGTTTTTTCTTAGATTTTGATTCAGTAGGTTTATGGTGGACCCACAAAGCTTGCATTCCCACAAATTTCCCATGATATAACATGTTGCTGGCTTGGGACCATACTTAGAGACTCACTGGATTAGATTCTAAAATTCTCCCTAATTTCACTACTACAGAACTCTATACAGATGAAAAAAAATTCTTCCCAATTTTTAGCAGATGAAAGCATCTACAAATGACATTGAAGAGTAAAACAGTATGAGAACCTATACTATCTGGCACTCTCAAAAAGAGAGGGAGGGAGAGAAAATTTAATTTTTCCAATATATTAAGGACTATATATGCATACTCTTAAAGGAGAAAGGGGGGTTGGGTGAGGGAAGATTGGAAATTCTACTCAGGGAACTGTGGCAAATTAACAGAAAGTCAGTATTCCTGCTAAATACAGTATTTTAAAATTTTGAAAAAAAATTTGCCTGTATTAGAAATTTCCTGGGGCCAGGGATTTAGCTCAGTGGTTTCACCGCCTGCTGTACAAGCACAAAGGCCCAAGTTCGATCTCCGGTACCAAAAAAAAAAAAGAAATTTCCTTCCATAAAATAAATTAGTGGGCTCTGCAGTCACAAAAGAACTGAACAAAAATTGTCTATAAACTCATTTTTCATGTATCCATCATTAATTTGTGTAACTAAGGCAAAGATCTCTGCATCCTGCTATTTATGCCTTTGTACACCCCTCTATTTATGTCCTCTTCTGAGTACAGGCTGGATATATTTGCTTATAACACAAAACACAGCAAAAATGATGTCACTTACAGGATGAGGTTACAAAAGATAGTTACTTCTATTTTTGCTGGTACCCTTTCTACTGCCATCTCAGCTTGCATGCTTTGATGACATAAACTGCCATGTTGTAGAAGACCACAGCCAGTGGGCCCTCTCAGCCCAACAGCCTAGAAGAAATCAAGTACTTTTTTTTTTTTTGGTACTGGGGATAGAACTCAGGTCCTTGCGCTTGCAAGGCAGGCGGCGGATCCAGTGAGCTAAATCGCTGGCCCGAAACCAAGTACTTGTAACACCAACAACATGATTAAGTTCAGAAATGAATCCTTCCTCAGTCAAACCTTTAGAGATGACTGTGAGGTCTGAGAGAGACTGTGAAGCAGAGAAACCAGTTAAGCTGCTCCTCCTAACCGAGAAAAACTGCTCAGTAATAACTATATATTATGTTAAACTATTACATGCTAGAGTGATTCGTGATGCAGCAACTGAAAACCAATACCTGTAATTACTACTTATCTCTTTTCTATTAAGTTTAAAAAGAAAAAAATGGAAGAATTTTGTGAATTTCTGCTTCCTATTTCTCACTAAATTCCAAATCCCATAAAAACCCTGATTACTTCAAGTCTCAAGATTTCTACTTCAACTTCAAAGACATCAACTTAAAAATTCTGCACAAAAAAATTGAGTATAAAGTCCAGCTTTGTAAAAATTTTTAACACCTTTTACCAGAAATGCTTTCTATCAAATTTTTAAAAATTAGACACAAAAACACATACACACATACATACATCTCACCTGCCACTTACCCTTTTTAGAAAGCACTGAATGTAGAATACTATAAGCCATTTCTTAATGATTAAAGCAACTAATTGCAAAGTACAAAAAAAAAAGAGAAACAACTTCAAAGAAAAAAAAGGTATTAAAAATGCTATGGTTACTAAACTAAAAGCAACCAAAAAGTTATCATAATACATATCTAAAAGGCAAAAAACATAATTTTACATTACTATGAAATGAACAGACTTTAATTTTTTTAAGGATCATTTACTCCTCTAATTTATAAAACCTGCAATCTGCAGAAAAGAAAAATTCTATCTTAAAATATATTTGATAGTTGTATTTTTATAGAGAACATGTATAGTAGTTCTTTACCAGTTGACATATGATCACAAAGTGACTGAAGAACAGGGCATGACAGCAGATATTAAGCTATAATTATGTTCTATAAACAGCATTATCAATGGTGTATTAAAAATATAACTATAACAGTTTGTAATAACTAAATCTTGGAAACAGCCTAAATGCCCATCACCTAGAGACTGGATAAAGAAAATGTGGTTTTTTTAATAAAATGGAGTACTACTCAGCCATAAAAAATGAGAAATTAGACATTTATTGCTAAATGGATGCACACTGAGGCGATACTTTTAAGTGAAAGAAATAGGACACACGTGTAAATACTGAATAGTTTCTCTAGTGTGAGAAACTGAAAGTGTAAATAAGTACTAAAAGGTATAAAAAATACTGTGAAATAGGAAGAAAAGGGGCAAAGGGGAAGGGGAAGTGGGAAGGGTAGGGAAAGGAAAGAAGGGAATGGAATTAATATGAGAAAAATGATAAAAAGGTACCAAAGTCTTTGTAAACAGGGAAGGATGGAAGGGTTGAAGGGAGGGCAGGGGAAGGGGGAAAAAATAAGAACCAAGGGCCGGGGATTTAGCTCAGTGGTTTCACTGCCTGCTGGGCAAGGGCAAGGACCCAAGTTCGATCCCCCATACCAAAAAAAGAAAAAAAAAAGAACCAAGAGAGTATGTAAACGTGCATATTTCCAATGATGAATGTCATTATATTGTACACCTAAAATGTACCAATAAAAGGATTAAAAAAAAAAAAAAAAATATATATATATATATATATGGGGAGCATCCATGGGGAAAAGCATTCAAAACAAGGGTCTTAACAAAGCTTTTAAATCCTATGAAATTTGCATTTAAATTAATTTCAATTATGCCAAAAAGCACTATTTATTGCAGATAATTAGAATTATTCCCTACTTTGAGTTTACTGAAAATAACGGGTTGTATTTGTGTGTTTTTAAATATAGAAAAACAACAAAAGAGAAAGTGAATACGTTCTCAAAGGCTTCAAAAAATTCTTTTTCATAGATACTCATGAAAAATGTGTACATTTCTGCAAACAGTGCCAATTACTATGAAGTAATCTGGTAAGACCAAAACTCCATAGCACAACAGCTTAATGTTATTTCATACATATTCATCAACGGCTTCTTGGTAAAAAAAGGACAAAATTCAAAGATGCTGATATCAGTAATCTAATACAGACCAAACTTCTGCCAAAATAGCAGTTCTCAAAGTTTTATTCAGGGAATGCTGGGGGTCTGAGACCCTTTGAAAGTCAAAACCACTTTCATAAAGATACGAAGATCCATACCTTCTTCATGTGTACAGTGGAGTTTTCCTAAAGCTATATGACATGGGATAGATATCTTAATAGGTTTAATGAAGAAACAAATAGAAGAACCCTGCTATTCTCTATTAATCTACACTGTAAAAAGATTTACAGAAGTATAAAACAAGGTCACTTCTCACTAAATGCTTTTTTATTGTTCTAGAAAAAAGAACATTGCTATTTTTTATAAAAATGTTATATGTTCATATGCAGTAAGTTTGTAAGTATTTATAAATTAATAAATATCTTAATTTGTTTTAATTTCTAATACTAAAAGAGATACAACATGTATAAATACAAGCTCTTTGGGGTCTGCAACAATATTTCAGAGTTTAAAGAAATCTGTGACTAAAAAGTTTGAGAAACATTAAGAACCAGGTGTTAACAGAGAAATAATCTAAAGATGCAGACCTTTTAGGAAATGCAGAATGATCCCATATGTAAGCTGAGCTGCTCACTCTTTGGTTCTGACATATTACTGCTAACCAAAATCAAGATCTTTAAGAAATGAACAAAATACTTAAGTTCATACAATTAGTAGTACTAGATGACTAGCTAAGACACTGATATATATATATATATGTATATATGAATTTGACAATCTTTTGGGAAGGAATCAACTTCTTTCTAAAATGCAGAAGCATTTTAATATTTCTTTTCTAAACAAGTTAGTAAATCCTGCATCCAGCTTTCAAAGCACTGTGCTTTGAAAGGTCAAAATACCTTGGTTTGTGGTTCAGAGCGGTTGGGCTATGTTCAGTAAAACAAAGAAGTTTTACGACTCAGAAGGATTCTACTCCTAGGCTGGATTTCAATTGTTCCCAACACCCACAAAATCACAGTCCTATGGGCCTTAATATTACTTAATGCAACAAGAAATTAGTCAAATCTAACTTTCCTTCTATTCTTCAATAAACTCCATTATAAAATGAGATAAAATTGACAATAAATTAACATTTAAAAGAATGAATTATAAGCCTAACATAGATAATTCACAACCATTAAATTCATTTTTTAAAAATAACAAATCACAGGGGCCGAGGATTTAGCTCAGTGGTTTTGCCACCTGCCTCGCAAGTGCAAGGTCCCAAGTTCGATCCCCAGTTCCAAAATAAAAAACAACAAAAAACCACAGACAATTATTACATGACTTATTTATATAAGGTACCTAGAATAAGCAAACTCATAGACAGAAAGTAGAATAAAGATTTACCAAGGCCTGGAGAAAGAGAAGCAGTTACTGTTTAAAACTTATAAAGTTTTGTTGAGGAGGATGAAAAAAGTATAGATCATGGTGATGGTTAAATGATGAACTGATGTTGTACACTTATAAAATGGCTATAATAATAAATACGTATACTTTAGCACAATAAACAAACAACACAGCCTGTAACATCAGTGGTTTCAAGTTTACAATATTTTTCTAGAGAATAAATTATTTCAAAACTGGCTTACTCAGTTCAGAATAGCCTTAATACAAATGAAGCAAACATAAGTTAACTGGATCCTTACAAAAAATCTATTTCCCATTCTTTCAATCTCCTTAATTTCCCCACCCAGATATATGTACATAGTTCAAACCAGGAAGATGCTTTGGGAGGAATGCTTCTAAGGTCTATTATTGTGGTGAATACATATAATCCAATGCTGACAGTTATCTTGACATATACTGATCCATTTTGTTAGTTTATATCTAGATGTCTCCCAAGAGCCTCATACACTCCTAGGTGGGGCTTTTGGAAGGTGACTGTTGGATCATACTGCGTTTTGGCTGACTTGCTGTTAGGAGCTGGGGTTCAGAAGAGGCAAGTCACTGAGGAGTGACCTGGAAGGGTCCATCTCCCTTCCCTTCACCCTGTCTGCTTCCTATCTACCATGCAGTGAACAGCTTTCCTCTGCCATGTCCCTCTGCCAGGAAGCCAGACAACTAGTCTAAAACATGAGCCAAAATAAACTTCTCTTTCCTTAAATTGTGATGTTGGTATTTTGTCCCATGAATGAGGAGAGTAAGACACATCTCAGGAGTTAATAAAAATAGGCTTTCCAGCAGAACTGCCTGGGTTGGAATCCTGGTTTTGCTATTTTCTAGCTATTAATTAAATTCGATAAGCCCTAGTTTGCTCACCTGTAAAATCAGAACGTCTACTTCAGATGTTGTTCTAGAATCAAATGAGTTAATACCAGAGATGTGTTTGGAACAATGTGTTCAAAAGTGAGCATTCGCTATTAAGTATTAACTATTACTACTCAGAAAAAGTAAACTAATATATTCCTGAAAAAAAAGAGATACAAGTTTTTGTGTGTTTTTTTTCTGGTTCACTAGAAAAATGAAAATAACCAATTTTTTTTTAATTACAGAACATCATGATTAACCATTATTTGTTTTCAAGCTCCTGTTGGTATGGCTACAAGGAACATTAAACACTTCTGCACTTCCAGATGTCTCTTGAACCTCTGCTATACTCTAATACAAAACTTCCCCTTTCTTCATATAAATCTCTTATGGCCAGAAATCCTTTGACCCCTGTGTGTTACTGAGAAGGTTCCATACTTGTTTGTAGTTGTGGGTTTGGAGGAAGAGAAGGCAATATATCTTTCCTGTCAACTATGTGACAGTAAAAGCCTTGGTGACAGTTGTCTCTATCACCTCATAATTATTAAGAACTATTTCCTTGGGCCGGGGATTTAGCTCAGTGGTTCTGCCGCCTGCCTCACAAGCGCAAGGACCCGAGTGCAATTCCTGGTACCCAAAAAAAAAGAACTATTTTCTTCATGTCTACAAACCTCCATGCATGCACAGTAGACCACAAATGAGGGCACATCCAAGAATGAATAATAATAATTATGCTGGGATGAAGGTGTAAGGTAGTTCTCTTCCAGGGAAACCTGGACATAGAGTCAGCCACCATGTTTATTTAAAAAAACAAACAAACAAAAAACTGGCAGCATCCAGATCTAATGTTAACAAATATAACACTGAATACATTTAAACCAATTCTCAAAAGATTTTTTTCTTTTCAATACTAATAAGGAAAGCAAAAACAAAAACAAAACAACAACAAACAAAACACCTCAAGATTTCTCTAAGACCCTAAGAAAAATTGGAGTACCTTTTAAGGCAAATATGTAAAAAGGGACTCCCTGGTCACAGCTTTGACTGCTGCTTGTCATTCGTGAGGTGATTTAAATTAGACTATAGAACATGGCAGAATCAGTGGTTCTGTGGCAAATGGCTACAGAAAATATAGCTTTGAGGATCAGTGTCTACAGTCAGCAGCAGCCATATTGCTGATTAGTCAGTGTAAATTATGATTGACTGTAACAATTGTCAATGTGAAAACTCAGGTCTAGTGTTACAGAAGCATATATGTTAACTCAATTAGCTAACACACTTAGTGCCAAGTGTACAAAAGACAATAGGACTAGCATTGCAGGAAAACACACATGAAAATACACACCCTATACTCTCTCTAACAGCTCCCATTCTGATAAAAATAAGTAATTTGGATAGTCTCAACTAACAAATATTTGGTTTTAATATGAACTGATATGCCTCCCACCCCCAGTAAACATGTCATGCACGGTAAGTTACTATTTAAATCAGGATTAATTTCACTTTAATCTGTATTCCTTAAATCCTGACAGGATAGCAGGGAAACAATAATCCAAGAATGAGTATCAAAGGAAATGTGAATGTGAACCATGGACCTGAGAATTAATATTAGGTAGATAAACAGACCAAGCAATAGAAAAATAATTAGTGGTACTCTACAGTATAATGTCATCCATAAACCTAAACATTATCTGAAGATTTGTTATTCTTATAAACAGGTTACATGGCAAAGAAATGAAATAACTTTATCATTTTTATAAAAAGTAAACTTCCAGATGATGCCATTGCTTATCAGCAATATCCTACAGACCTTCTGAATATTCCTATAACAACTAAGTATTTATTTTTTCATAAACTCACACCACTTTTTTGCTTTAACAGATAGCTAGTACTGAACATATGAAAATGTTGGCAGAGGACATACTATATTAGCTAGTGTACATGAAAGTTCTTTCATTCTGTCATTTTTGACAATACTCATGAATTTGGAGGACATTATGCTAAGTGAAATAAGCCAAGCATAGGAAAACAAATACTGCATGATCTCACTTATATGTGAAATCTAAAAAAGTCAAATTCGTAGTAGACAGTAGCATGGAAGTTACGGCTGGGTGAGGGTAGAAAATGGAAGACATTGTCCAAGGGCTACAAAATTTCAGTTAGGAAAAAAATCATGTTCTAGACATCTATTTCACAGCATGGTGACTATAGTTAATAACTATGTTTTAAAATTGTTAAAAGAATGCATTTTAAATATTATAGTGACATGTATGTTAGTTTAAAATCTATTAGACAAGATAAATATAGATCAAAACATCATATAGTACCCATGAACACATAAAATTATTTGTCAATTAAGAGATTTTAAAATTTTCAAAGAAGAAGCTGGGCATGGTGCCATGTGCCTATAATCCCAGCAATGTGAGAGGCTGACACAGGAAGACTGCAAGTTCAATCCTACCCTGGGCAACTTAATGACTAGCAATACTATGTTTCAAAACAAAAAATAAGAAAATAAAGAGGGCCAGGGATATAGCCTCGTTTAAGATCCTGGGTTCAATCCCAATATAGCAATAATCAATCAATCAGTAAGATTTTATAAAAGAGAAAATTTTCAAATTGCCTTTACTACCTAGGAAAGTTTAAATAGGATTTTCAAGCAATTGAGCATAGGATTATTATCCCAAACATTAATCATTTTTACTCTTTTTAAAAAAGGTTCAAAAGTTAATTATTCTACATTTTATCTAATTCGTTTTTTTCGGAGGACAGTGGATTCATTTATGAATCACATTAAGTCTTCATTATGAATCACATAATCTCTTTTCATTGGTTAATTCTCAGCAAAGATTCAAAAATCACAGACCAATCCCAACAGATGGCTTGCTGAATTTAATTGGTGGAATAAGAGTATCACTGAACTTAAGAAATCACGTCGTCTGGCATAAGCACATCTAACCCGTTCTAATCTCTTCCTCTATTTTGAGACAACAGATTGTCTAAAGCTGGAAATCAGTTTTTGCAACATTTTTCTCATCTTTCTCAAGAGTTGAGATGACAGTGGGATGAAATCAAATGTGATTAGGATGAAGGGCAAAGGTAGTAGCTGATATTTAGAGACATTTATTTGACTCAGATCACAATGGTTTCTTAAAGCAAAATAGTTCTCTTACAAAAGTAAAGCAAGTGATAGAACATGGCTCTCTAATATGAATTGATTTTATTTATAGAAAGCAAATCCTAATATATGTCTCTGCAATTCTCATCAGAAAAAAAAAACAGCTAGTTTTTATTATTTACTGCTGGCATTCTCCCAAGGAAGATAATCTTAATCTTGTTAGGTTCATAAAAAGTTAATTAAGGGCAATACTGTAAATATTAAAAATTTACTGGGAAAAAAGAAAGTGAACTGGATAAAATATTAAAAGCATAAATAAAAATAAAATTGGGGGATTATTTGTAATTTCTTTCTCTATTACCACTGACCTGGTTTTTAATAATCAAAAGTAGCTGAAGATATTTTAAAAATTTGCTACATTGTTTAAAATTAAGCAAATGTGGGCCGGGGATTTAGCTCAGTGGTTTCACCACCTGCTGCACAAGCACAAGGACCTGAGTTCGATCCCTGTCCCCCCCCCCCCAAAAAAATTAAGCAAATGCCAGGCACCTAGTGCCCAGCAACAATCACTCAAAAGGAAACCAAACTGAAATTTTAATTTCTATCTCTTTATAGGATATACGTTTTTGGACCTAATCTACTGCTAAAAGTATCTTTAAGTTTTTTTTCAAAACAAGTTAACATATGGTTTACAATTCAGTAGGGATTTATATACATACTATTAGTAGCAGCTTTAGTTCAGGGATCATGATCATATTTACAGGACAACTTTCCTATCTATATTGTTCTCTATTTTAGAACTGTCTTTGCTATGCTGAAATAAAAAGATACATATCTCTGTTCCAGTGTAAATCTGTTGCAGATAAAATATCTATTACTTTTAATGCAATAAACCAAGATAATTTTAAACATATATTTTCACTGAAACGCAAAATAAGAAACTCGCACAGGTTCTCTTTCCAAATCAAACGCCTTTTTACTATTTACCTGGTGGTGGAATCAGAGGTGGAGCAGTACTAACAGTTGGAGGAGGTGGGAGAAACGGAGGTGGCGGAAGGTGGGTGGGAGGAGCTCCTGGAGGGAAAAATGGAGGTGGTTTGCTAAAATTGTTGTCTACTTCAGTAGCAGATCGTTCAGAAAGGACCTAAAATTAGAGGACAGGTCATCAGAGAGATGTGTTTTCTAAGGTTAATCTTATAAATTAATTTCACTCAATGTAAGAAACTAAAAGGCAGTGTAGTTTGCATACATACGTACTTGGGGAGGTAATACTATGAGCTTATATATACACACTAGTATCATACACTCTCAAATACATGCTTTTAAAAATGTTCATATTTAAAGCCTGGTTTAAAAACTGATACCAAGAAAACTTTTTAATAAGTGATAAAAAAAATTCCACACAAGTACTTTATAAGTATAATGTAGCAACTGTAATACCTGTTACCACACAACAGTTAAATATTCAAGTTAAAGCAATATAATCATTTATCACAGATATTAGCCCTAAGAAATTAATGTGGCCACATGTCAGACACTCACTATAGGAAAGCCTGTCATCACCAGGTACAGAGAGACTGTAAAGCATGTATCTACAAGTAGGAAGTTAATAGGAAATTAATTAAGACGTGTAAATAACTTCTTCCTTTGAGCCATGTAACTTTAAGAACAAAGGTTCAGGGGCACTCTGGCACACACAAATAATCCCAGCACTCCAGAGGCTGAGGCAGGAGGATTGCAGTGAGTTTTAGGCCAGCCTGGACTACACAGTGAACTCAAGGAGAGCCTAAACTATATAGAGAGACCCTGTCTCAAAAAACCAAATATAACAACAACAACAAAAAAAGTTCAGACTTCAAAAATAAAACCAGTGTTTGCAAAAAATGCTGGTATGTGTGAACAGGTAAGCAATGGGTACCATCAGAAGCACCCTAAACCTACTTAAATACAATAGCAAACATAGTGGTACCTAGAGGACTTTAGACAAGTTGCCAGAGGGATTCTGATGGGCAAATAGGTTTCGGAAATAGCAAAACAGCCAACATAATGCTATATATTTAATTTATATTTCTTGAATTCTTGCTGACTAAAGCACATCACTTAGGTATGTGATCCTCATATTCAACTCTTCTTACATTTAAATACAGTAATTTTTATAAATTTATACTCATAACCTATTCTTAAATTAGGGAACAAAAATCTTTTAAGACATCATGGTATTGTAATAGTTCAGAAAAAGAAACAGAGGTCTATCTTCCATTTTGGAAATAATTATCTTTAAAGACACACACAAAAAAACATTTTACATAATTAATTTACTGAAGAACCAAAATACTTTGAGCATTTTTTAGGGTATTCAGAAAAAGGGAATAAATGACGAAGGATGGCTAAGCTGAATAGCTGGCAGTCTCTATTCTAAGAATTGTGCAATTTACTTATAACTCATTTCCTTTCACTCTTTCATCTTGAAAACAAAGGAATGCTCCTTTCCCTCAGAAATGTCACATTAAATAAATTATGGTAAATACAAGAAAACAATCATGAACAGATTTTAGATCATATTTTTAAGATAATATGGGAATGGGCCGGGGATTTAGCTCAGTGGTTTCGCCGCCTGCTGTGCCAGTGCAAGGACATGAGTTCAATCCCCAGTACCAAAAATAAATAAGTGAATAAAAAATAATATGGGAATACCATTTGCATGAAAAAGGATACACAAAAATATATTCAAAATAGCATCTCAATTTTGCTTAGTGTAAATGTTTCAAAAAGTTAAAGGAGGGCCGGGGATTTAGCTCAGTGGTTTCGCCACCTGCTATGCAAGCTCAAGGACCCGAGTTCGATCCCTGGTACCAAAAAAAAAAAAAAAAAAAGTTAAAGGAAGCATTTAGATGGAGATTTATTGATTCTTTTTTCCAATTTTTTTTCATCAATTAAACTACACATTAAGTTTATAACAAGTTAAAAGAAAAACCTAAGAAACATCCAGAAATCATAAATTCTAAATAAAAAAGCTTTCGCAAAAAATAGAGGTGATTGGCTATACATTTTAAATCTCTTTGTAGCACTAGAAACACGTAACACATAGAACAGTACTTTATTTATTAAGTAAATTACATTAGATGTAGATATAATCCCTCAGTTAAAAAACCTGATTTTAAAATACTAAACCTGTATGTTGCTGTTTTCATTTGCCCGTCGTCTTCCTTCTACTCGGCTAATAGTTATAGTTTGTCCAATGACATCAATTGCTCCAGGTAATCGCCTATAATATAAAAATTGAACCAATTCAGTTTTCATCTCATTAGATATTTGAAAAAGAATTAAAATTTTAAATGAGAAATAAAATCTAAAATTCTTTGCAACGTATTTTAAAATAAAACACAAAGAGTTTCACTGAATTAGATCTCACTCCTTTGCAATATGATTCAAAAAACTTCTATTAGTAAGGTAGAATCAACATATCTAGCAATGACTATAATAGTAAATTTGCAGTATTTGTATAGATTTTTGTCTAAGTTACTATTTTTAAACAGTTTCCAATTGAATTTATTTTCTTAGAACAGAATCAGATAGCAAATGCTAGACAAACTGAAAATAAAATTTGTTGGCAATTCATTACAATTGTAACAAATATAATTCTCATACAAAAATTTCAAGATCCTCTAAAAAGGCTTAAAAAATGCTCACTTTAACAGACACGGTATTTTCCTTAGTGATATATTACAAGCATTAGAAAACATAAAAAGAGAACCAGTTTTTCATTTCTGATAACTTGCCTTTAGATAGAAAAATTCAAATTAAAAAATATCTCCCATACATTTAGTCTGATTTACAATCCTTTTAAAGTTTAACTACATATATGAGGATATGGAAAAATAGTTTACCCACAAAACAATGTTGCAAACTTAACAGGAGAACCTAATAAGTTAAATTTTAAAAAATTAAAATAATGTTGCAAGATACAGTGGCGTTAAGGAAGGACACTGTAAAAGTTTATGTGCCTAACAAGATAGACAAGTCACTTTTAAGTGTGGCCAATGAAAAGTAGATGCAAAGTAGATATGTATCTCTTCATCTTTCAGTTATAGACAATTCCACCCTCAAAACTTTTTAGCAGTAAAATTATTAAAGATACATTACAGCCAGGTGGTGGCACATGCCTGTAATCCCAGCACTCAGGAGGCTGAGGCAGGAGAACTGCAGTGAGTTTCAGGTCAGCCTGGTCTACATAGTGAGTTCAAAGCCAACCTGAACTACATAGCAAAACCTTGTCTCAAAAAACAAAACAAAAACCAAAAACCACATTAGATCCTTCCATAGTTAGGAACTTTAAATGACTAATAACAAAAGCTACCATTTGCTGGATGCCTAACCTACACCTAAATCACAAAAATCCTCAACTTAAAAAATAATATTTACTGTTAGATATGATAAAGTTAAGATCCAGAGTCATCACTGACCTAAATAAAATGAAATGGCAAAACTGACTTTCAAAACTTAATTGTTCTGATTCGAAAGCCTCTAAGATTCCTTTCCTTTGAGAAATGCTTCCCTTCCAGCAAGATAATTCACCTTTGAGAAACTTAAAATGTTTCTGGAAATGAGTCTGTCAAAGTTTATCTGAAGTGAATCTTAAAATGCTTGACAAGTCATTTTACACTCATAAAGGTAGCCCTATTATAAGAAGTCTAAAACACTTGAAATGTCTTCAACTACAGTCAATATTCACAATCTCTTGCCAAGTTGACTTCGCTTCTCTGTATCTCTATTAAAATAAACAAATTTCATGTACTTCTAATGTTATGGCTGGATCACTGACTTCCTAGGTTCCCTTAGGATCCCAACCTATCTCTTCAAATATAACTGGGAAATATCCTAATACTGACACATAAAAACATCCAAATACTTCTAAGATAAAATAAGTTGTCCTCTAATTTCTACCCAAAAACTTAATTAAAAAGCTACGTCTACCACCACTTCATATTAAAGCACATGCCATCAGCCCTCTTAGATTTCAATGCCCTACCAGACACAGATGTGTATCGTGAAGCCAAGATTTCCCTCATTATTTACTGCTGCCTAGACCTCACTTTCAAAATCTCTACTTCTACTGTATTATTTTGTTTCCTACTTTCTTCTACTCCCATCTCAGGATCTGTCCCCTCTCCACTTATTTATTCCTATCAAGACCTAATTCTCCTAAATTTGTTTGATTTGCAATTTAGATTGAAAATTCTCCAAGTCATGAAAGTTTGTAAAAATTAAATCTAGACATAACACTGTAACGTCTATCTTTTACCACTGACCTGTAAGGACTTCTGGTTTTCAAAAATTGTGGGACATATGGAAGTATTTATCTCTTAAAGTTTATTTTAAATATGGTCAGATAAGTGTAGTTGGATTTTTTTTCAGCTTTAAATGATTGCTAAAAATCCAAAATGGCAAATGCCATGATTCTGTTATTGTCATGCTGCAGATAGAATCCAGGGCCTCGTGAACACTAGGAAAGTGCGACCACCAAGCTACATCCCCAGCCCCAAATACTATGTTCTAAAAACACACAACTGTAAAATCAGTGTATGTCCCTGGCTAGGGGAAAGTTGAGAAAACTGCAATTTCCTACATTTTCAGAAGATCTCTTCGCCTAGGCATTTTTACTATACAAACTGATTTATCTTAATCAAATGAAATTTACCATTTTGTTCAAAAATGTTTTACGACACGTACACAGTACATATACCAAAGCAGGCAAAAGCATATAATATTTAACATGAATAATTTAAACTTCCAAGGGTATTCTGATGCCACACTACGGAAAACAAGCTGTATTATTCCATGAAAGTTTTTGTCCTGTGTCCCATCCTGTGCCCTATCCTGTGTCATCACTCCTCCACACCCAGGATCCATCCCAGGCCCTCACACTAGCTAGACTACTACCCTACTACTGTGTTACACCCCCAGCCCTCCATGAAAGTTCTTGATAGACATCTTTTCATTTCATTGCATAAAAACATTTACTAAAGCTTCCCTTAAGGGTATTTGTAACTCAGAATTTCATATAGTACAGGTTTAACTGGACCTACAAACTTGTTCAGTAAGGTAGACACCTAATGCTGCAAACACCATTCTCTTTCTATACTGGACTCAACTATCTAGTAAAAAGCTGAGGAACAGAAACTAATCACATTGGATAACTGAGTTAATCCACAGTTTAAACAGGCAGTGAATGTTAACATGCGTTTTCAACTTTCCTCCTGGCAAAGGTGAACATAAAAAAAAAACCAACTCTGAAATTATAAAAGCATAAATTAAACTGATGATTAAACTGTATAAAAGCATAAATTAAACTGATGAGTTAAACTGATGATTCTGATGTTTCAGGAAGGGTTTGAGGGCTGCTTGCAGGTATGCAACAGAATTTTCAAATGACAATTCAGGATCAAGGGAAGACAGACAAAAACTTAGTTGCTAATCTGTCATAATTTTATCGCTGAGCTACTTGTTTTTAGCATTCAAAGCCAAAGGACATCATTAATAAAAAATCTTTAATGTATTTGCTCTAAAGATTATTTTGCCTGGAAATTATAGTATTTATTAAGCACTGACTATGCTAGGTAAACACTATTCTATAAGTGTTAACTCCTCATAACAACCCTATGTGGTGACAATTATTATTATTCCCACTTTACAGATGAGAATAAGGAAAAAAACTTTCCTCTTTGATCAGGAAATAAAGTGAATGTTTAAGTTGTTTTGAAAATGTATTATATAATAAAAGACACACTTCTAACACACTTGTCCCAACATTCTTGCCATTTTCTAAAGCAATTCTTCTACAAGTCCTTATCATGTCTTTAATTATATTATTATGGCTCCTCAATGACCTGAATCGATTTAAAACATTTATCTATCATTGTCATTTTTATTTGGGGGAAGAACCAGAAGTTGTACAGTACCAGATCTGGTGAGTAAGTTTGATGAGGACACACCATAGTATTTCTATGGACCTCCCTTTCCTTTGCTTGGCACTCAGCAGCAGACTTCACTGTATTTTTGATCATACCTCACAAAGACACTCAAGAAAGAGGACTGCCAGAACTGTTTTATAAAGTGACAAGAATGATAAGATAAGTGTGTTAGAAGAGCACACATGGTTGGGAGGATTGAGGGGGATTAATGGTAATACGACTTTTACCGTAATAAATTTTTTACTTAAACACTTCATATTTTTAATCAGTTCTTGTACTATAAGAGAAAGTATGATGGAATATACTAGATTTCAACTTCATTCACACAAAACACACTAATATATTTTTCATAGCCATTCAGAACATACATATTAAAGAACTAAAAAGTTTCACAAAACAATGCTTACTAAAAGAGCAAAATATTAATATCAATATGACAATGAATGTTTAAATATAATAGTAAAAAAGCAAAAGAAACAATATAAAACCAAGAAACCTTGGTTGGAACCACCAACTCTCAAAACCCTTACTAATGGATTGCAACCTCACACTGAAAAAGCATTCACGAATAGTTTCCAATACCACTTCAATAAAAGCAAAAGTGAATTTCACAGAACTGGTTTGCAAATATCTCTCAACGCTGTGTGAAGCATAACAATGCATAAGTCAATAAAACCAATTTAACCAAGGGAAGCAAAATAATACGGTCTGACTACCTTCATTAATGTTAAGGCTTGACTTAAGGGTTTAATACATTTTGAGAACAAAACTTCTTTTTTTTAATGTTCTTTTTTTATTAGTACATGTTTGCAGTATGTGCATTTTACAATCACGTTGGGGAGTGGGTGCATGTACGTAATACATACTTTTTTTTTTAATCCCCTTACTCATCCCTCCCCAACTAGCACACATGGTTCTATAAGAAGGATCAAGAGGTCCCTGAACCTAAATACAAGGGACTACACTTTGCAACAATTTTTCAAAGGAGTTACTGCTTCAAAGAAAGTTCACAATCACTATTCTAGAAGAATGGATTAATGACATAGCCTTATAGAAATCCAGGAATGTTTTCCCACAGTAGAACTTCTAATAGGAACTGAGCAGTGGACAGTCCAAAGGTCTATATTCTAGGAAAAATGAGACTATGGATATTTCATGCAACCAAAACAGATAGATGTACTTGTCACTATGTCTAATTCAGGTCATATATTTAAATAGATGACTATAAACAGTCTGCATGGAAACCTCTTTTAAACTACAGTAAGGAAAGGTGAGCCACAAAAGACACAGGATGGATTTAGGATTTAGACACAGCAATGGGAATAAGGAACATTTTAGATGGAGAGAAAAGCACAAACCAAGAGAAAGGATGAAGGGGAAAATACTATGTGTAAGATTTCTACTGGGCAAATATATTATCTATCACTCTGCTTGCAATAGAAGCACAGTCCACCTTTCACAGTGAGTATTAACTAAAAGACTATCAAAGAGGCAGAAGAATAGAAAAAAAAAAACCACATAAAGGACTTTGTGAGGCTATAAGTGCTATGCAAATGTCAATTCTCATTATAACTGAATCTATTGTTTTTACTTCAAAATCCAAGGAGACCCAGCTAGCATTTGATTTTAATTTTTATGCCAGGACAGAATCAAGTCTCTAAATCAACAGTTGTCAATCTTGCCTATACATCAGAATTATCTGAGATTTTAAGAATCCTGATGTCCAGTGTGCATACTTAACTATTTAAAACAGTATCTCTTGGACCTCAGCATCAACACTTTTTGAAGTTTCCCAAGTAATTCAATATACAGCCGAAGTTGAAGACTACAACCCCTAAGGGTATGTGCAAGGAAGAGACTTACATTTGGCTCTCCTGTAGAAAGAACTTAAAAGGCTAGTAAAAATTAACTCTATTACATAACACAAACTCATGCCCATCAGAGTCCATTAGTTGAGGTTAGGATATGATTCAAGACATACGTTTATACTGATCTTTCATTTTCGTAAACTGACATAATATTATTTCTATACTAATATGCGAATTTTACTTTCACAAGCCCAAGAATAATTTTCTCTGTAGATGATGCATAATTTATAAAGAAAATTTAGTACGTTGAGGTTAACATTTATTAATATCAAATCCTACCTAGAAAAATAAAACATACATCTAAAATAAAAATCACAGAATTTAAAACTTTATCTTTAGGACATATAATTTATTTTGCCTTAGCACTTTAGAATTGATAAAGCCTGTGATGAAAGCAGAGAACCAAGTGGAGCTAACACCTCCTGGGTCCCTAACCTTATCATTTGATCCTTATAATAGGTCTTTTCACAATTTAGAAGTTATTTAATGTGTACAAGAATACTGCAAGTAAGATGTAAATCCACAAGGATTACTTTTTATAGTTGTACAAAGAGGCTCTCTCACATTGTGAAGTGGTCGCATCAGGATTTAGGCTCTGAATACTCAACTTCAAACTCAATATACCTTTCCCAAGTCAGTTTATTTTTCCTTCCACACAAATATTTACTATACTTTCTGGGGCCTAAAATTATAAAATGTTAAGTTAATTTTTTAAGCTCTATTGTTCCACTGAAAAACAAAACAAAAAGCCCTGAATGCTTAAATTTGAAATATGCTCAACTCTGACTCACTAGAGGACATAAATGGAATCATTAATGCAGTCAAGCTATTCACTTTTTTTTTTTTGGTACTGGGGATTGAACTCGGGTCCTTGCCTTTGTGCAGCAGGCGGCAAAACACTGAGCCAAATCCCTGGCCCAAGCTATTCACTTTTGTACAGAGCTTGTGATAAAGCTTTACCCACCACAATTATGCCTTTGCCTATGAAAGTCAACTTGTCTGAACTGAACTGAAGGAATTCTAGTTCTGAATTTGCCTCTTAGCTATTTATGAATCTGGACAAACTAAGATCTGCTCTCGCTTTCCCACTGTAAACCAGGACAAGCTGGAAATAATTTCAGGATTAAAGAGCTTCCAGATTATGTAATCTACAGCCCTAGCATTTAAAAAATGCAGTAAGAAAATAAAAAATAAAAAAATTTAAAAAATTTAAAAATAAAAAAATAAAAAATGCAGTAAGGGAGGTAGAGTCTTAGGGAATTCTCCTTAATTCATACAATTCATACTGACAAAAGTAGACCTAAAATCCAATCCAATACTTACATCATGTAAGTTTAGGAAAATTATATACAAAGATGACTACTAATCATTATCAATAGTGGCATTATCAATAGTAGTATAATATAAATCTATCGATTATTACTATTATTAGTTCTTATTGTCTAGCCCTTTTAGATTTAGTAAATATGCTATCTATACTGCTGGCCAGGATAACTATAAATCCAAGTGGTTATGTACTAGGTCAAGTTGGCTATATAGAAATTATATCACTAGTACAAGTATTAAAACTTTGGATTCCACAGAAATGTCAAGTGTTGAAAAATCTCATATATTCCACTCTATGTTTGTACAATATAATTTTTCTTTATTTAAAATAACCCTTAAAATTTCTCTTCGTTCCTCAAATAGAATTTGTGTCAAAAATCAATTAAAATATAATACACATTTTTCAAGTCAATGAGTATTATTGAAATAATAAAATAGATAAAATTTCATTCTTTAACCTGCTAAAGCAGCACCATTGCAACACTGTTCTAAAGTACAGATAATTTATTTTTATCTGAATTAGTTACTAGACTTATACTTTGGGTATTCTTTTTTTTTGGTACCAGAGATCGAACTCAGGACCTCGCGTTTGCCAGGCAGGTGCTGTGCCGCTGAGCTAAATCCCCGGCCCCTTGGGTATTCTTTTTAAAAAAAATAAATAAATAAAATTTTTTTTTTGGTACCAGGGATCAAACTCAGGACCTTGCGCCTACAAGGCAGGCGGCAGCACCACTGAGCTAATAAATCCCTGGTCCAAAATACTTTTTACTTTGACATGAAAAACTAGTTTTGAGAATGACTACATTTATTCTTTACTAACAGGAAATCCTATCAAAGCAAATTGACAAGCAATTCTCAGAACTCACAGGGACTATATAATTAAGATTCTATAGAAAAAGAAATCTCATGCTGGGAGTGGTGGCATATGCCTGTAATCCCAGCACTTGGGAGACTAAGCTAGGAGGAACAATCCAAATTGGAAGCTAGACTGGGCTACATAGAGAGTTCAAGACCAGCCTATACTACATAGTGAGACCTTGTCTCAAAAAAACAAAGAAAAAGAAATCTAAGAAAGTCAAATTTTGATAGTTTTGTATAAAGTATTATGACTAAAGGCATCTTATAATTCATGTATTTAAAAGTTCTTAAAATAATTAAAAACACATTAACACAAGGTTAAGCTGCATAGGAAGAAAGCCTAAAATTCTAAACAAGAGATAAAACAAAATTATCCTTTATGTGCCAGAATTATTTAAAACCTCTCAAACTGACTGTTGTTGGCAATGCTTTTTTCATACCCTAAAATAGTTGCTTCTCATTACAACCCTGAGTAATGAAGTTATGATTTCCATTTTAACAGTCTCAGAAAACTGGTAATACCTATGGCTGTATGCTCCGTAATTAGATCCTGTAAAACACAAACCAAAATTCTCTTGAGGGTAAATCATAAGTCAAAGCATAAAGCCAGGAGAGTTGGCACATGACTATAAATCCAACTACATAGGAGGCCAAGGCATGAGAATTTAAAATTTTGAGTCCTACCTGGACAACTTAGGGAAACTGTCTCAAAAGCAAAAAGGGCTGGGAATATGGTTTAGTGGTAGAGTACCTGCCTAAGAGTGAAAGAAAAAAAAATATCTACATTCCAGGACAACTTGTAGACTCAACAGAACAGCAGGTTCAGGTTCATACACTATAGCTAAATACAAAGATTGGAGAGATTCAGTGGAGTTAAACTTTATAGGTCCCAAATATTGATTAGATTTTATCAATAAGTAATGAAAAGCACCTGGGGATATTTTAACAGGACGTGGTACAAATTCCAGCAGGGGGGAGAAAAAAAGAATTTACTAAGCACCAGTTTATGTGGATCAAGGAATTTATTATGTAAAAGGCCAGAAGTATAAGTAGGAAGACATGCTAGGTCTTCATTAATATGGTAACTAAAAAACTGTCAACTGTACCCTGAAAAAAACATAACCTGGAAGGTAAATATACGGTACAGTCTAATAAAAATGTGCTACTGTACTAATGAGACAAAACAACACTGATGATCTAAACATCAGGGAGTATCCAATGTTTAAAAATAGCCTTACCTTAGATCAGGTGATTCGGCCCTCCCATATCGATCCTGCCACTTCCCAACGCTTGAATTGGCTTTTCTGGAGGCAGTACTTGTCTGAGACTGAGAAGAGGTGCTGTTTCTGGTGAGATAAATTTTCTATGTTTTTTCTTACATATTGTTGTCTCTGACCCCCCTTTTTCTGTTTTTTTTTTTTTTTTTTTTTTTAATTCTTGACATGCTTTTTCTAAAGTCCTTTAGCATATTTGTACACCATTCTTTTCAAGTCACAAAATACTTGTTGTGGTACTAAAACTCCTAGTGGAATTTAAATATAGATGTGTTATCAATGTTTTAGTTACTCTAGAATACTTTTAGAAAATATTCTGTCAAAACAGTATGATGTCAAAGGCATAAATGAGAAAAGAACCAAGGGCTAGATTCAGGTTAAAATACATTATGACAGAGAAAGAAATTTCTGTGCCTCTATGAATTAATAGCATTAATTTCTGCAGTTTTATAAAATTGTACTCAAAATACTGGTACTTTTTTCCCCGTATTCTTTAACAGATATACACACTGTTAGAGCAACCAGTTAACAGCAACACTGTTGTGTTTCATAAAAGCCTATACTATATACATTCTATTAAAATGTCCATTTCAAATGAACATAACTCTTTCGAAGTAAAATCCCAAAGAAAGTTAATTTTATCCCCAGTGGCATACTCAATAAAAAGTTCAGCTATGCACATTCCTGCTAATTCTTTAAAAGACCATTAAAATGCTCTTTCAAAGTAACTGGAAAATTACATGTTTACATATTAACTTATTTATGTAAAAAAGACACAAAGGAAGAATAAACCAGATATTAAAATAAGAATGAGGGCCAGGTATTTAGCTCAGTGGTTCCATCGTCTGCCTCACAAGTGCAAGGTCCTGAGTTCGGTCTCTGGTACCAAAAAAAAGAAAGAAAGAAATAGAAAATAGAGCGACAAATCTCTGTGTATTTTTGGATGGTCTGGCCATTGGAACAATGTTGTATGTTTTATATATGCAAATAAAAAAAATTATATTGGTAACCATGGAGGAAAAGAAATGCCAAAAGATACTATGAACCAAATTATATCTTAAATAATATTACTACTTTGAAGGAAACTTTCAAACACAATTATTTTGACTATTCACCATCAGTCTAAAAAAAGGAAAAGCAACTGTAAACAGAACTTGAGCTTTACTTTATGGGTTTGTTTTTTTGTAACGTTAAGTGTAAAAGTTCCAAATCTATTTTGAAAATTAATCAAATGAACATTTACACTGAAGTTACTGGGAGCCAGGGTCTCACTTTGAGAAAAGGGAGATGTAATAAGGAACAAAAGAAGGCTCTGGTGTTGAATTGGATATAAAAAGGAACATACTGTGATTTCAACTTTTTAAAAAAGAATATGCCTATGACAATTTCATATTGAAATTGCTAATTTTTTCCTACCTTTGAGGGCTGAAAAGGCCTGGAAATAAATAATGTCACCCCAGTACAATGAACACAGATATTACCCTGATCTTGATTTTTAATTATTATTGCCCACTAAGAGGGGCCATTTCAAAAAATGGCTTCTTCTTGAAAAAAAGTGACATGTCAAAGATCATAGGAACAGTTTGAAGAGGCTTCCCCTGACCAAATTTGGAATAATTTAGCATCAAAATAAATTACGCTTTCTATAAATCTATATATATATCATACATGCTTTACATACATCATACTGTTTTCTGTTTATATAACAGAATGTACTTGTCCTTAAGCCATATTTATAAGGCATACATACAGTTTCACACATAAAATGTGAATAAATCAATCTAAATGTAATAAGTAAGTGGGGAACGTAGGAAACCTCATTTTAAAGTAGAATGCCAACTAATGTTGAGAAATAATCACTAGATAATCACATTTTGCGGTAACTACAGTAACTGATTAAAGTAAAAATCATCAGTGGATGGTAAAATTCTCAGGAAATTTGAAGAGGAATCGAATACTTCTACCCACTTTCACAAAATTACTTGCTAAATATAAGGGGGAAAATAGTAACTTTGCAGTGCAGAAAGAAACCCAAAGGACACAAGTAAGTGATTAAAGTTATCATCACTAGTAAAATAATGGAAAAAACAGGTATGTATCTCCAAGATTAATGCATAGAGGAGGATACACATCACTTAAATATATGGTATTCCTGCCCAAAAAGCAAAACTTAAATCTAACAGTGAGGAAATATCTGGTGAATCCAGTTAGTGACCATCTACAAAAACTGGACTGTATTCTTAAAATTCAATGTCACAAAAAGAACAAAAGGTTGGGAAGTTATTTTATATTTTAAAATAGGAGATAAAAGTTAAATTTAATAACTGATCCTGGATTAAATCCTAAATCAAAGAGAAAAGAAAGTGCAATAAAGGACATTATTAGGGTAACTGGCAAAATGTATGGCTTAAATACTATTAGATAAAGTATCTGATGCATTATTAGATTTTTCTGTCTTTGGTAACCATGTCCTATGATTATCCTAAGATTACATAATGGAATGTACTTGATCATAAAATATACACAGAGAAGTATTTAGTACTCAAGGGGAATAATGCCCATAATTAATATTCAAATGGCTTAGGAAATTTTTTTTTCAGAAATTATAAACCAAATATGACTTGTTAATACCTGATGTATCTAAGTTTTTGTACTTTTCTTACAACTCTTTGTAAATTTGAATTTTTGTCAAAATAAAATAAAAATTAAAAAAAACCACAAAAATGAAGGGGGTTATAACAAAAATGAAGGGACTTCCAGGGGAAACAGTAATGTTCTGTTTAATGATCTACGTAGTGGTTTACATGGGGATGTCCACTGAAAAGTTATCAAGCTGTAAATTCATAATGTTGTTCTTTTGAAGTATGTATGTACTTCCAAAATGTTAAGTATTATGAAATCTTTTAACGATTAAGCAGAACATTCTGATACATTAAATATTAAATATAATAATTTAAGTATGCCAGTTTGCTGGGCAGTCCAGAAAGTCAGAAATTCAGCATTTATACTGATCAAATACAAAAAATTTTTAAAGTTCTATGCAAACATCAAATCTATACAATAATAATACAGTCTAAGATTTTAGCAATGCAAATACAGTTCCTGGGTCAGTAGTACAGTTCACTGCTTTTAAATATCTGCTCTGCAGTCTCATATTTTAATAATAACATTACTGTCTTCTCTTTATTGAAGTCAATAAAATTTACTTTCAAAGATTCTTTCTATCCAGTTTTATAAATATACAAACAGGAAAAAAGTGTTTTAAGGGAAACAGTTCACAATGAATGAAAAGTATCCTTCTGAGCAATTAAAGATGAATCAAAAAAAAACTTTCCTAATGAACAATCAGCAATGTCCTTTATTATGTAGAAGTGGCAGTACTGACATGTTAAATATGTTTCTATAGGTTGCAGAGATATTTTTTTCTTTAGTACTGTGAGCCTGCTAATTTTCCATCCTTCTACCTACATTTTATTGTTCCCTACCAATCTCTAGCTTTCCATTTCTTTTTACCCATCTCTTCCAGTTCCATGGTCCAACATTATAATCACCCCCACAAATACATGCTTGCTTTGTCGTATTTATCTGGTGTACGCCCTCCTCTTATTAAATACAACTCTAGTTACCCTTCACGAATACTTGACAAGAGTGAGAAAAATA
The DNA here is from genome assembly GCF_053883595.1 of Heterocephalus glaber. Taxonomy (NCBI): domain Eukaryota; kingdom Metazoa; phylum Chordata; class Mammalia; order Rodentia; family Bathyergidae; genus Heterocephalus; species Heterocephalus glaber. The sequence goes on along the minus strand of NW_028258325.1, from coordinate 43,237,904 downwards.
CACATCAGTAAGTTGCTATGTTTCACTCTAAACCATGGCACTAATCTTAAGAAAAAATGGAAATAGTTTTTCTCCCTGTGCCATCAACTTTTCACTTTACCAACTCACTAGTCAGCAAATAAAAAGGACATAATTTCTTCCATCTTGGAGAAAAAAAACCTTTCTCTTGGCCCCACACTGCCCTCTAGCTACTGTCAAGCAATTCTCCTTTTCTCTAGTTTATTGACATACTCTAAAAAAGACTATTTCAGGCCTTCTCCTCTTTCTCAAACCTTTACCACCCCATTTCCACCATCTTTATTCTCTCCAGATAAGTCTGAATCATATTTTGCTGGGAAAACAGCAGCAATGAGAAGAGAACTTCTACTTGTTTCCATTACCATGATCCTCCTACCTGCCTGCACCTGGCCCTGTATCATCCTGCGTTCTCTGCTGCTATGAATAAAATGTTTGTTGTCCATGCTCCTACATAAGCTTAACCTTACTTCTCACATATCACATCCACTGGTCTTATTAAGGACACTGGTCTATAACTGTCCTTTTCCCTATTATTTCATTAATAATTTCTTGTTCAGTAAATAACCCGAGAAGTATACAAAATACCTCAATTTCTTTCATTTTAAATCATTTCCTGAACCCATGCTTCCCTCTAGATATCAGTTCCCAGTCCCACAGAAAAGAGAAGACTGTCTTTAAAATAAAGTCTGTATTTTTTCACAAGTTTTTTCTTCTCATCCTCCCTTGAACCCAATCCAATGTCTTTATCTGTACTTTGTACATTGAAAATGATCCTAGTCAGGATCACCAATGACCATCACATTTAAAAATACATTAGTTATCCTCTTTATCTTCTTAACCAATCATTAATATTTAATATTAACAGTTGGTCATTCCTTCTTAAAAAACATTGTTTTCAAGATATACACTGGGGTTTTCTTCCTATTTCACTAGTTTTTCCTCCTTATTGGTTTCCTCTTACTGATTTATTTCTGGTCTACAAAGGAGTGTCCTACCACTTCTCTATCAATACTTATCTTTTACAGTCTAACTCCATTCCATAGCTTCTCTTAAATACTTATATAATGATCACCCCAAATTTCTGTTTCTAGCTGATTCTCTTCCTCTCTATTCCAGATCCACATATCCAACTTCCCACTCTAATTTTCCATTTGTACCCTAAATAGTCATTTCAGTTTTATTGTCCTAAAACAAACTCTTGATCTTCTCCCTCCAAAAGCCACTCCTCCTGTTATCTTTTCCATCTCAGTAATGACAATGCCATCATTCAAATTGAGTTGAGGACAAAATCCTTGTATTCACCCTTGATTGTCTTTCTCCATCAGGAGAGGCTACTAGGTTACCATTTGAAATACACAGTAGTACTTACTTACTATTTAACCATCTTCAGCTCTACCACCTTGATCCAAGTCACCATTATCTCTTGCTTACAACTTTCCAACTAGTCCTTGTTTCGACCCTTAAGCACTACATAGGTTACTCTTTGTAAAGTTCCTAAATTGAGATTTCAAAACCCAACCCAAAATAACAATAACAAAAATACAAAAAGCAAAGTACAGAAAAACTGGTGCTGATTTTTAAATAGTTTAATTCTAACAGCAAACATCTAGGGTATCTTCAATCAGCAAATACACAAAACACATTTAAAATACATAACTACAGTGGAAGAGAAGCACTATTACTACATTTTATAGTTCAAAAAATCCTGATTTAACAAGATTAAGGAATTTGCGCAAGGACACACAACTAGTAAATTACAAAGCCAGATTCTGAACCCTAGAAGTCTAATTCCAGTTCCAGGTTCTCAATATCAGAGTACACTGAGGAACAACATAAACTCAATGAATCAAAGTTGACCTTTTTTTAAAAAAAAGGCCAAATACTATATATTAAAAGTATCAATATTCCTCAGCTATCACAAATTCTTCAAACATTTTATAAGACTGCACTAAGTTTAAATAATTAGATAATATATGTCTACGACAATCCCTAAAACTCTTGAACTGCTTTGTGACATTTAATTTTGGCTGAAAGCTCAAAAATCTTTACCTTAGGACTAAACAAAAAACTCCCATAAGGTCTTTTCCTGCATTAGTATATTTTGAAGTATAACCTCTTATAACAATAAAATAATGTAGAAAAATGAAAACAGAAAATTGTATAAATAAAGAAGCAATATAGGAGGTAAATGACATGGCTGAGAACTAGTAACAGCTGGGTTGATTTGTTTCAGCCTCAGATTTAAATCATCTTTATCTAACCCAAGATTAAACTGCTTGACATCATCAAACTTCTCTAATCTTAGCTATCATTTGCCATTTTCCTTGTAATGGAGCTCAAGGGTAACTATTTGTCACGTTTGAGTAAAAAAGGATATTTTGCAGCATATATTCCTCTTAAATCTAGTATGTTGTGGACACAAATTTAAGTGTTATCATTTAAAACCAAACAGAGAAAAGTGGTTTTAATTTAAAAGATTTTCCAGGCTGAAATTTCTACCCCCTTTTACTAGAATCAGCAAAGTATTTGTAAGCCCAATAGCTCTAGATTTACAAACTCCAATAACTCTCTGTAAGAATAATATGCACAGGAAATAGCAAGATCATTGTTAGTACCTCAACTGAAAACAAAGTAACTATTTCTTCATACATACACATAACTATATACTGTACTTCATTTCTTGCTTACCCAGGCTTTTAAAGATGGAATACCATCCTAAACAGTTTTTCACAAAGAATTCATTTCAAATAAAAGTGGAACATTCCAGTTTTTGTTGGTAAAACTGGGAGATTTTATAAAAATATAAAGATACCAACTCTTAGAATAACTGAGTTACAACTGTCTAACCTGCTTGGTGGAAGTCCAGTCTTGAACAAAGATGGAGGAGAAGTAAACTCAGCTTTTGTAGAAGGAAGTGCTGCTTCTTTCTCTGAATTTCCAGTTCTCCCCTGCTGTACCTAAACAAACAAACAAACCAACCATACCAAAAAACTGGGTTATTAGCTTTTTAAATTTAACAGCACACTCAAACACAATGCCCTCTGGATATTAGGTTCATAACATTTTATTTAAAGTTAAACACAAAAACATTTCATGGCTAAATAATTATTAAAAGTAACCTATGTTAGATTAGCATTAGGTAAAAGGCACCAAAGATAGATTATGGGATCAAAATGTCCTAACTATTAAAACAGACACATTTCTGCAGCTGGGCATGGTGGCATGGTGGCATGGCAGCATGGTGTAATCCCAGCTCTTGGGAGGCTAAGGAAGGAGAACTGTAAGTTCAAGATCAGCTTGGACTACACAGCAAGACCCTGTCTCAAAAACTCAAAATAATAATAAAAAAAGTAGTTTATACTTTGTCACTTAGAAGCCCAATACATTCTAAGTCTTTGAGACTTTTATAAATCCCTCCAGATCAAGAGAAGTCTAAGACACCTGGTTATGACTCGATGTTTCAGAGTTCAAGAAGACCACGAAGAATCTTCCCCTTCTGTGTTCACTATCCTCATCTAAGCAAACAATCAGTGACCATTTTAGCCATTCTGTTTTCTATTTAGACTGTGATTTGGTGCAACACCAATGTGAATAATCTGTTCCTATTCATTCATATCATTTCTCCCATATTCCCATCCTATTAACAGTGGCATCACACTGCCAGTTCAGCAGACCTAGAGACATAAAGTCTGTCTGTTCGTCCTTCTTTATATTAACTTTCAAACAAGGTTGTCCAGCAACTCTGTTCCTTTCACATCCTCTCAGTGTGGTCTAGTCATGTTCCTCTAGATTGGTGTTTATGCTCGCCTTTCTATTTTAAAAGCCTCAAATTATTAAATTTTTTTTCAAATTATTAAATTTAAACAAAGCTGCCTTATATTTAAATAAGATCATACTTTATTTTAGGCTTAAATTCTATTGTCCCTGTGTTATTTAAATTCAGTATCATTTGCTCTCCCCTTGAGGAAAAGGCCAAGAGAATCTCAGACACTTTGACGAATCACTGTTGATTCCACAAATCATCTCCCTCACAACTAATCATTACGTGAGGGGAAAATAAATTTTTGTCCATTTAAGCAATGCAGCCTGATTTCTTATTAATTAGAGCCCAGCCCAATCTTTAATTCTTTCATATAATTAGGGTTTAGCATTGAGTTTACTCAAAAATGAGTTTCACTGCTTTTAAAAAATCCATTTAAAATGTACTGATCCAAATGAGAGGATCAGCACTAAGGAAACGGAGATAGACTGAAATGATTTAACAGACAGTCCACAAGTAACACTAAAAAAACCAAATCTGGTGATGGGGAAGTAAACATAATTCAGTCCCCCAAAATTTATTACCTATCTCCTACTTTCCACATTCTGAGGTTATAGCCAGAAATAAACACAGTGAAAAACAGAAATAGGAGACCAATAGCTGGGTGTGGTAGCATATGCTTGTATTCCAGCACAGCACTATGGAAGTTGAGGTAGGAGGATCACTATGAGTTTGAAGCTACCTAGGCTACATACTACACAAATTTCAACACCAGCCTAAACTATACAGTGAAACCTTGACTCAAACAAAAAAGTATGTATAAGAAAAAACATAGTAAGTATAAGGTACATTACTGTTGCAGTTTTAGGCATGCACTAGGGGTATTCCTTGAATATATGTGAGGACTACTATATCATTTAAATTATCAGCCTTGGAGTGGCCTTCCCTCACTATTATCATTCTTTATTATGGTAACATTTTAAAATAGTTTTCATAAGATTTATCACTAGTATTATCTGAATTTACCTCATTTTGTATGATTTCTGTCTGGTGCCACTATAATGGAGGATCACTGAAGACATGAACTATATATAATAAAAATTGGAATCCCAAATACCTAGAAAAAATATCTGGCATATAATAAGTATTCAATAAATATTTGTCATTTGATTAACTGTGGGACTCACCTTAAATGTCACTTCTTTAAAGTCCTTCAAAGGACATGGGGTTTATATAATTTGGCATGATTACTTAATACCTATCTTTCCCATTAAGATAGATAAACTGCAAGACTATGGGGTCTATGTCTAATATGTGTACCTTATCTTCCCACCCAAGTGTAATACATTTCCTGGTATAGTCATGCTCAATTAAAATCTGGGAAGGATGGGGCTGGGGATTTAGCTCAGTGGTTTCACGGCCTGCTGCGCAAGCGCAAGGACCCAAGTTCGATCCTCGATACCAAAAAAAAAAAAAAAAAAATCTGGGAAGGAGAAACCTTGGGACAAAGAAGTGGGAGTGAGCTTAAAAGGGAAAGATGGAAGAATAGATACAGTAAGATGGAAGAAATTCTACAGTACGAGGAAAGGAAAAGATAGGAAGATGGCAGATTCTGAAACACATAAAACTTGCTTGTACTTCCTAACTTCTTTTTTATCCTTAGTTTCTTCATAATATACTCTGAACAATTCTGAAAATCCTTACCATTCTAGCAACCTTCCCAGTCAACCTGAAGTTCATTAACTACTTGTTTTTCTTTAGACTTTGCACTCAGGATTACAAGTCTCAAAATTTGGTACATAATATGACTTAATATTTCATATGATCTAACATTTAAAAAAATGACTGTAAGACGCTATAACTAATTTCCTAAAAACAGAAACATGTCATTTGTTTGGATCTTACAAATACAAACAAAACTTAACTAAAATCTGTAACCTTGAAAAATTAAATATTTCACCAAATTATGCTGAAGTTTTGGAATTATTTTTTTGAAATTTCTTTGGCTGCCCATCATAGTATCACTTATAAAAGTGTAAATATGAGCAACATCTAATAAAGAAGAAACTCATTAAGGTGTACTCAAATAAAAGATTTTGCCACTCTTTAAAACTGTACTTATCAAAAGTTTAACAATCTATGAAAACATTTAGCAAATAATGTTAGATTAAAAAAAGGAAAAGCAGAAAGCCATAACTGAATCATTACAACTATGTTTCACTAGTAATAATAAAAAAATTGAGAGAACAACAAAATTCAGAGGACTTTTAAAGCAGATGAAAAAATACTATGTGAATGAGTAAATTAAACAAAGAATCTTAAGTCAGCAATGAAAGCAAAGACATATTCATTATCATGGTGGGACCCTGAAAGTTTCAGGAACTGACAACTCCAGCTCCCAGAACACTTGAATCATCCAGGCATATGCTTTCTAGGTAGGCTAATATAATGTCATTTCTGAAAAGTCATTATTGCCACAAAAAGGAAAAAATAAAAGCAAAAACACTTAAGGATACTAACTTGTAAAAAGCTTGGTCCTACTGCAAAGCCTACAATCAACAAGTTCTATTCACATGCATAGATCTTCCATTCAACTTTTTGGTAGCCCACTCTAACATGAATGAATGGCCAAGGATCAACAAACATTTGAGAAAAGTCTAAATCAAAAGCCAAAAATAGGGCCCGGACTTAGCTCAATGGCTCCACCACTTGCCTCACAAGCTCAAGGTCCCACGTTAGGTCCCCAGAACCAAAAGAAAAAAAAAAAAAAAGGCCAAAAGTAACAAACAAAAAAGTCAACTTGAAGAAAACAGACTGTACAGGAAAGGAAAACCTAACAGAAACAAACAACCTATAATTGACATCCTTTGAGAAATAAGGAGACAGAAAAGATACTGATTATTACAAAAAGATAGGATATTACAGTGAGATAATAAAATCTTTCCTGGATATTAAAAAAAAAGAGCAAAAATGAAAACTGAATAGCAAGGTTAAAAGGCTGAAAAAATTCCCCTAGAGAAAATATAGGACAGTTAGAACACTAATCTAAGAGGGTCAATCTCCAACAGAAAACAGAACAGAAAAAGTAAAACAAGAAAAAAGTATCCCCAAAGTGAAGGACATGTGCTTCCACATTAAAGAAGTAAATAAGTGCTCAGTTTAATGGATGAAAACAGATCAAGAAACATAGTAATTGTGAAATGTAAGAACACAGGTAACAAAACTCATACTACATCCTGCCAGAAGAGGAAAAAATGCATATGTATATACATGTGTACACATATAGATAGAAAAAAGTGTTTTAAGAAAATGTTGTGGCCAATTTTTCTTACAATGCTACCCATTCCTAATAGTCATTTCTTTCTTGCTCCGTATCCCAAATTATGTAATGATACAACTGTTTTTATACCCAATTGACAGACTATTTTTAGCTCTATAAAACTTCATCTCATTTTTCTTTAAAAACAAACAAACAACAACAACAAAAACCTAGCCCAGCATGGGGACTCACGCTTGTAATCCAAGCTATGCTGGGGCAGGAGGATCACAGACTCAAAGGCTAGCCTGGGTAATTAGGAAGACCCTAACTCAAAATAAAAACCAATATAAAGGTCTGGGAATATAGCTCAATGTTACAGTACCTGCTTATCATGTGTAAGGCCCTGGGCTGCAGCCCCAGTACTTCAAAAAAAAACAAAAACAAAACTTACCACCATGCAAGTATTTCACCTTAGGAATGTGAATATGTTAATAACCAATGAAGTTGTATGGTAAAAACCTAGAGGTTCCTTGGTACTAGCATCACTACTTATTACCATGTTTGAAAATTTACATAATGAGAAGCAGAAAAAAGAGGCTGACAGGTTGTCTGTCACTTGACTGTGAATGACATTACCTTTGCAGGAGGTATGAAAAGAAATCACAATTCACCACTGAGTTCAAGCCTTAGTTCATTTCATTCTTTACAGCACCACAAAAGCTCCCTATCTGGCCTGACTCCCTTGGAGTCTTTTGCATTCTACAATCCATCCGGCTGCCACTTCTTATTCTAAAAACCAGATCTATACACTTTCTACTGCTAAAATAGCTCCTACTGGCTACATATATGTTTGCTGGCTAGTCTTTCTCATCATGGCTCTATTTCTTACAAACCCTGATAGACATAACAAAAAGAAGTTTGTCGTCCACATTATTAAATATACACCCTATTCCTAAATCAATATTTCTAACAAACATTATTAACACACTATAAGGGCAAATCAAGTTCTTATTCAGAATCAATTTAATGAGAATCGAACAGTCAATAACCTCTCAGTCAAAGACACTTCAAAATAAATTTTCAATATATATATATAAAATATACATACATATATAAAATATATTCATGATGGCTACCTTCAATGAGAGACCAGCCTAAAGGAATTTCTCTTCACTCTGTTTTAAAAGTCTACTCTAAAACATACAGTACAGTACAAAGGAGTTGACAGCTTATAATGGCAGTTCTCATATCTGAATTAAAAAAAAAAAGTACCACTGCAAATGTTCATTATTAAGACAATTTGTCTATCTACTCATTATAATCAAGAATAAAAAACTATTCAATGCCCAAGTAGAGAATATCACCCAAAGAACCTGATAATCATTTAAAAGACGGCAGATAGCATCAAACATTACAACAGGACAAGAACAAATACCTATAGTAGAATGTAAATTAAAATTAAATTCTCTGTACAGAACTGTGTCTAACAGAACTGTATCTTCAGACACAGCACATGCACTGCATAAGGCATTATTTCGGTAGACAGGGTTGTAGTCCCTCAATGGGCCTAAAGTTCCATATCCAGATCACAAAAGTTCCTTCAGTAAACAACCCAATCTAAAGGCTGCTCCAGTGTTTATCCCAGTGTTATTCAATGTAACAATCAAATATTAAGGGAAAGAAAGCAGAATACCCAACCAAGTTTCAAAAAGCAAGTATGAAGACATTATTCTTTTGACTGTGTCTGTGATCATATCATAGCATGGAGAAGCCAAGTCAGACTTGATATCCAAATGGTAGTACCAGCCTTCATTTCCCTCACATGAACCTGCTCCTTCTAAATATTAATTTGAAAAATCAATGGCTTTATCCCATTTTTTTTGAGTTCTCAGAGATTCTCAGAGAATGTATAAAATTCTAGAAAATCTCTTGAATTACAAGAGAAATTATAGCAATGATTTCAGTGTCATATAGATAACAAACATATCACCATCCTATTTTTTTAAAAGAAAATCAGCAAAAATAAATCTCCAATTGTGCGATAAAGGTTAAAATCTGTTGCCATACTTTTATATCCTACAAGCAAACATGTACTATACATAAAATATAATCTGAACATATAGCAAAGAATAGTTTTACTTGGCATTTGTTAGTATGATAGGCTATAAATACACATGCTTGCAAAAGTGGAGATAAAACAACAATCAGCAAATTTGTAAGTCACCAGGAAGCTGAAGGGTTGGGAAGAAAGGCAGCTATATTCATTTTAAATTTGTCCCTTGAATAGTGGTATGGGAGCAGACTCAAGAACAAAAATGAGAGCAACCAAGGATAATTTACTAAAATTCACCTTAAAAAGATTGAATCTGCCATCTTGCATCTCTGCACCTGGTGTAACTTCCATAGTACAGTCTTCGGCCTAAGTTAAATAACATATTCCCCATTAAGATACCACACAATTTTTACTTGATAGGCCATATAAGACAAACTAGCTATGGCTAGTCTGTGACATGAAACTAAGAAAATAAGATAATCATTAATATGAAACTCTAAAAGGAAAGGGAAAAAACAAACATGATAAAGACAATGAGAATTTTAAACTATAATACAGTATTTAACCATCTTTATAGGGAGAAGTGACTTATTTGGGACATAAAAATAGGACAGTAGAAAAGGCAGGGGAATTCTGGAATGTTTACTAATTACCGTAATTTTATTTGTAGTAGAAGTAACTGGTATAACTTCAAGTCCCATTCGTATCCTCTTTTGTTTCTCACAGTAAGCTTTCCAAGTGTCTTCGTTAAACCCATAATTAAAATAATCAGAAAGATCAGCACCTACAGACAAAACATACTTTTAATGTGCAAATATTTCAACTCTATACAGCATCAAAAATAAGAACCATAAAAATACAATTTTAGGGGCCAGGGATCTGGCTCAGTGGTTTCGCCGCCTGCTGCACAAGTGCAAGGACCCAAGTTCGATCCCCGATACCAAAAAAAAAAAAAAATACAATTTTATAGTTGCATCAATCTCACCATTCCTAATTTTACTACTTCTCAAAATTAACCACCATAAAAGAAAAACACTATAAAACATTTTGATCAAAATATATAACAAACATTATCCAAGTCTACAAAGGAATGTTAGCTCACTAGTAAGATTTAGTTACACAAGTCCTTAGTAGTCATCAATTGCTTAAGGCAAAAAAAGAAAAAAAAGACACTAAAAAAACAATATTCTAAATTGATGGTCAAAATTACTTTTCTGATACACAAATAGTTTCTTTAAATTAATACATCCACAATAATCTTACCAGGTTTACGCCATGGTTTATCTTCAAAAGAATCCAAATCTACCTCCAAGAGTGGAACTCCATTAATGCTTCCAGGTGCATCAAGGTCTACACCTTTGACTTTTGTTCCTAATGTACAGAAATACAAAATGGTAAAGGAGCTACATAAGCAACAACTAGAACATGTAACAGAAACATCAACACGTTTTACTATTTTTGGCACAGTAAATGGCAAGGAATTGAAAAAGGACATGTTTACTGTTTACCATAGGCAAAAGTAGGTTAAGACAAACTTTATTGTGTAACTAGAAGATAAACTGGATGGGAAGATTAGAGACTTATTACTTATAAATAAGGGATTACTGTACCAATAAGAAATTGTTAACTTTTATGTTTGTATCACTGTTTTGTTTTTTTGTTTTTGGTACTGGGGATCGAACTCGGGTCCTTGTACTTGCGAAGCAGGTGGTGGAACCACTGAGCTAAATCTCTGGCCCTATATCACTGTTTTGTACAGCATATAAGTGAAGAAAGACTAACTCTTAAAGGGCTATAAAACAAACAACAGCAATAATAGTAATAAAGAACAAGGAACAATATACTACGTAGCCAGCATAGCTTAAAATATTTACTCTGGCCATTTATATAAAGTTTGTTGATGTCTACGACATATGGTCCAATACCATTCATTAAAAGAGCTATTACAGGGCTGGGGATTTAGCTCAGTGGTTCCGCCACCTGCCTCACAAGTGCAAGGACTTGAGTTCGATCCCTGGTACAAAAAAAAAAAAAAAAACAAAAAAACCCACAAAATAAAAGCTATTACAATCTACTTATGAGCTATTCAAGACATGTGCCTTTTTTTCTCATTGATGTAACTACAAATACAAATTTTACCTGTAGTCCCATAAACTCTTCCCCCTGTCTTGATGTTAAGATTTACAGGTGCTGTACCATAACTCCTAAAACAAATTAATAAAAATGATCTGAGACACATAAAAGTATACAACACAGTAATATATGCAATGTTTTACTCACACTGATTCATTTATAGCAATGGAACTACACCTAGCTACATAGCTATAAATGGATAGACTGACATTCTCACATTTTAGAAAATGTTTTAAACTAATTTTAAAAGTCTGTCACTTGCTCAATTAAAAAAAAATACATTTAAAAAAGTCTGATTCAAAAATCTCCTGGCCACTAACTCAATTATCAAACTTCTCAGGAAATTTGGCTGAGAAAGGATAGTTTACATACCTCTATTTCCTTACCTCCTAATTCTTCAACATACAGCAATACTGTAAGTGATTTCTTTACCTTGTTACAAAATTCAGTGGTTTCATTTTAGTCCTCCACACAGTTTATATTTTTGATAAAACATCTTCCAATTACCCATGGAGTATTTTGTTCACAAAAATGAACTCATTTATATGAAATTAAAAAATAAGTCTGGAGTGAAAGCAGAACAGTATATGCTAGTGGTAGGTGGTCAATCATTGAGCTAAAAAGGGGGAAACTTCTAGGATGCTTGCAATGTTTCATATCTTGATCCAGGTCTTGGTTAAATGAATTTATACACTTGAAAAAATTACTGTGTTACACCCTTTAACATATGACAGAGAAGAAATTATGAAGTTTGACAAATCCATGTTCAAATTCAAGTTTTGTCAACTATTAGCTGTGTAACTTTGGCCAAGTAATTTAAACCCCATAAGTTGTGTGTAAATGTTTGTAGACAGTTTTCTACTTTCTTTCAAGCATCCTTGTATGAGTAGAAAAATCAAACATACTAACTAAAATAAATAAGCTTAGATATTATTGAGGAAGTTGGTGAGAAGAGGACAGAAGGAACGGGGAGAAGAAGATATGATTCACACTGAACAAATATATTATAAAGACCCGAAGTTACAGATAAATGCTCAGTGGTATACTTCTCACAATTTATGCATGTTATTTAATTTGGTTCTTTACTCTCACAAGTCTAGCCACCTGGACTTAGGATGATTCACTGATTTTGGGGTCTAATAATGATTTGTGTTTTCTATCTCCAACTTACTAAATTTATGGGACTTAGGCTTAAATTACATTATCACCATCATTTTTGTTTTACTTTTTTTAAAAAAAGGACAAATGCAATAAAATAAGTGTAGCTCCATTGCTATAAATGCAAAAAAGTATAAAGTAGCCCAAATTAAACTGTTACTATCATCAAGCAGCATTATCATTACCAACCTGCAAAATGATTCATTTAATAAATGCCTATTGAGCAAGAAAAATATGTCCAATATTGGTCTAGACTAGTGATGGTGAACCTTTTAGAGATGAGTACCCAAACTGCACTCCAAAACTCATGTACAGTATTTATCACAAAATGCCAATACCACAATTAAACCTGAATACTGAGGTTTAAGTTTAGAAAAAAAAACCAACTCAGACATTAACATGTTTTGTCTTAAAAGAAAAATAAGTAACACGTGTGCCGTAGGTCTACCACCACAGGTCTAGATGAAGGAGGGAAAATGAGCTAGATAAATATGGTTCCTGTCTTCATGATCCTCATATGTCAACAAACCAAATTCAGCACAGCAAAAGCAGTTTAGAAATATCAATGGATAGTATGATGAACATAAATTCTAGTTTGAAAGTTTATTGTACAAAAATCAAGGACAATCTTGAAACTGTCCTCTTATAGGAGTGCTACAAGAAAAAAAAAATCAATAAACTTTATAAAAGTCTGAGCCATACATGTTTGCTAAATGAGCTTTTCTTCCTATACCCTACCTAGCTAGTTACTTCTTCTGCCATTTAAAACATCACTTTTTTTTAATGCCACCAAGCCTTTATATTCTTTGTGTGCAGAGAAGCTTTACTGTACAGAAAATCGCCCTTAAGCAAATCTGATACACTGTCCAATAGACCATTATCCTCCATAATGTCTCAGGCTCCACTAAGTGCCAGACATACTTGGGTTTTCTAAAAGAACTTTAAAACTAACATTTAAATGTGTTAAATCTATTTTAACTTGTTCCTCTATGTATTCAACTAACTACTCAAGAAATCTTTAAGTTATTTAGTCCTTAAGCTTCTTCTTCATCCATAACCAACCAGCTAATCATGCCACTACTTCTACTTACGACTCACACAAATATACCTTATCCATCCATTCCTATACTACTTCTACTAGATAAGACTGTCACCTCACCTGGGACAACTATAAATCCATTAGCTAATTTCTCACCATCAAATCCATCCCAACTACTGCTACAAATCTTTCCACATAACATAACCTACCTAAAAAACTTTTTAAAGTTCCACCAATGACATAACAAAAACATTCTAACTTCTTAAGTGACTTCAACCATCCCTTTTCATCTACCTCACACTCCAGTTAAAAGTAGGCCCTCCAAATCATCCTTCTACTATGATTATTTATTTAAGCCGCAATCTTTCTCTAAACTCATCAGTTCTTTGCCTGTCTCAAGATTTATCTGAGAAAGTTCAAATGTTACCTCTGGGATATTCAACATTTGTAGGCTTTTACCAACTATCAAAGTTTTTAAGTCACTTTGTATGTACTTCTAGCACTTATGCTGCACTGGAAGTATCTGCCCACTTACCTGTTTCCCTTACTACTTCTGGAAAATAAGGACTATTTTATCATTTTGTTGTATCCCATCATCAACTAATAAATTCAGAAATTAAAAACTGGTGCTTCCATACAACTCTACCTAATTAATTAACCTTATCGTTAAGAAAAGTATTTTCATGATGAAATTTTAATAAAGAGTTCTTTTGTATCATGGTTAAGATGGAAAAATACAAAAACAATGGAATCAGTCACTTATGGTTTGGTATTAGCACACGATCTTTTTACTTTAAATACCAGACAAATTATGTACTTAAAATGTTTACTAAAAACTTTAAGGTGAATTTTATTACAATAAAAAATTGGAAAAAAGTATAAATTAGATGAACCTCAGTCATAACACACTGCCCTATACAAAACAAATTATTCCTACTCTGATCTGCTTTTCCCTCTGCCTTACTGATATATAAAACAAAAGCACGTTTCCTAAAAAAATGCTATTTTTCACTTTCCAACTACTTACAATAACTAGTATTCTTTCAATACATTTTGCTCTGTAAATTAGCCTCTAGCCAGGCATGCTGGGGTATGCCTGAAATCCCAATAGAAGGAGGCTAAGGTAGGAAGATCACTGTGAGTTTGGGGTCAGTCTTCATTACATAGAGAGTTCAGGGCCAGACTGAACTACATAGTGAGGTTTTGTCTCAAAAATATATAAGCCTCGGGCTGGGGATTTAGCTCAGTGGTGCTGCTGCCTGCCTTGTAAGCGAAAGGTCCTGAGTTTGATACCCAGAACCAAAAAAAAAAAAAAAGAAGAAGAAGAATAAGCCTCTAAAAATACCGTGCACAAGGCAGTGAAGCTCAGCCGGTCCCAGCACCCAGAAGGAAGCTCCCCCGCCTCCATCCCAGGCTCCTAGGGGCAAGAAGGTAAGCTGGTCCCAGCACCCAGAAGGAAGCTCCCCCGCCTCCATCCCAGGCTCCTAGGGGCAAGAAGGTAAGCTGGTCCCAGCACCCGAAGGAAGCTCCCCCCTCCATCCCAGGCTCCTAGGGCAGAGAAGCTCAGCGGGTCCTAGCACCCGGAAGGAAGCTCCCCACCTCCATCCCAGGCTCCTAGGGCAGTGAAGCTCAGCCAGTCGGTCCCAGCACCCGGAAGGAAGCTCCCCTGTTGCCATCCCAAGCTCCTAGGGCACAGAAGGTGAGCTGCATGGGCATCAGAAGCACCCCCACCCCGGAGAAATGAGAAGACACATAAACAAGCCTCAAAAACAGACTTTCAGATCACCTACAGCAACCCCAAAGGGAAACGAGATGGAACACTCTGATACTCAACCACCTGGACTCTCTGAACTGGCAACAAAAGAGGATCTGGGAAAAATGAAATCAGAAATAATTACTCAGATAACAGCAAAGATTTGTGCTCATGGTGCAAGACATGATTAATAAATCTAGAGAGGACACAGATAAAAAAATAGAGGATCTGAGGAACATGATGGAATCCCAACATAGGAAACAAATGGAATCCATAAAACACATACAAACAGATTTCCAAGAGATTAAAAACTCCATCGAAAGTCTGCTCAGCAGAATGAACCAATGTGAGGATAGAATTTCACATATAGAAGATAAGATTGCAATTAGTGAGGAGGAAAAGAAAAATTGCCTTAAAATTGTTAGGGAACATGAGAAATCAATCCAGCAGCTGCTAGACGATGCAAAGAAGAATAACATAAGACTGATTGGAGTCAATAAAGAAAGAGGAGAGAGTGCAGATGACATAAAAAAACTCTTCACAGAAGTAATGGCAGAATACTTCCCAAGGAGGGGAAAAGAACTTGACATACAGAGAAGTGAGGCATATAGGACTCCAGCTAACCTTGATCAAAAAAATCTACACATAGGCATATAATAGTTAGGATTCCAGAAATCAAACAGAAGAATAAAATTCTACAAGCAGTGAGAGAAAAGAAACAAATCACATACAAAAGAAAGCCCATCACAATCACAGCAGACTTCTCAATGCAAACCCTCAAGGCAAGAACAGCTGGGAGTGATGTATTTCAAGCCCTAAAGAAAAACAGCCTCCAACCAAGATTGATGTACCCTGCAAAACTATCTTTCCAAATTGATGGAGAAATAAGATGCTTTCATGATAAAGAGCACCTCAGGAGCACCATGAATACCAAACCGGCACTCCAAAAAATTTTAGACAATACCCTAGGAAAAGACAATGAGGATCACAACCCCAGGAAACCCAGCAGAATGAATCCATTGGACGTGACAAATTAAACACAAAGAGGGAGAATCCAACAAAAAGAAAAAGTCATGACAAGGCTTTTAAAACTTCTGACTTCATCTCCCTAATGAGTGTATAATTCTATCTTGTTATTGTACTGATTAGTATTTTTCTAGAGTTGCACACCATTCCTTGTGCTATACTGGCTATTAATCATCTTCTTATGTCTACATTTTAATTGGATTGTCTATTAATGAGCTCTAAGAATTCCTTATATATTCTGCTCATAGGTTATATGCATTGTAAATATGGTCTGTTTAAGGACTACTTTTCATTTTAATGATGTCATTTAAAGTTCTAAATTTTGATGGAATCTCATTTACCAATTTGTTTCTTTTATACATCATGTTTTTTGTATCCTAGGTAGTTCTTGCCTACCCTGAATTCATAAATATTTTCCCTTATAATTTCTTAAAGTTTTATACTTTTAGGCTTTCATATTTAGGTTCGTAGATCCCTTCAAGTTATTTTCATGTATGGAAAAAAAGGGTTGAGGTTAATTTTTTATATATGGATACCAGGTGTTCTACTGCTGTTTGCTGAAGACACTATCTCTTCCTCGGCTCTTGAATCGAGTTTATATTCTATAAAATGGTAATGTTAAATAATCTTTCAAAACTCAGTGGACCATATATGTGTGGTTCTATTTCTAGATTCTCTGCTTTATTCAAATGATCTATATGTCTTTCCTTACACCAATACTGCCTTGATTACTGTAGCTTTAGAAGAAGTCTTAAAATTGGGTGCTAAACGTCTTCCAACACTGTTTTTGTTGTTTTTGGCTTTTCTGGGTCCTTTCTACTCGTACATAACTTTAAAATTTCAATATCCAGTTCTTCATTTATAGCAAGTATACACAGACCTGAATTTTTATATATACCTTGTGTTTTCTAATCCTGTTAAATTCAAGTACAAGTTCTAGGGGCTCCTAGAGATTTCTCAGTAGTTTCTCTGTAGATGATCATTTCATCTACATAATAAAGATTTTGCTTCTGCCATGACAATCCTATCCTAGTTGTGTCATTTTATTGCCAGACTATTTTGATTTAGACCTATGTTTCAAAGTCTAATGGACAGATGAAGAGTAGGCATATATGCCCTTGTTCCCCACTTTAGGGAGAAAGCATTGTATTGTCTCCATTCATAGAAGGAGTTTTTGTTGGAAGTATGGAGTACATGTCTTTGATCTGTTGAGAAGGTTCTGTTCTACTTCTAGTCTCCTGATAGCTTTTACCATGAACAGCTGTAGAATTTAGTCCAATACTCTTTCTCCAATTAGTGACAGGATCATATGGCTTTCTCCTTTCCTCTGTTAAAATGATGACTTTTGGGGGTGGATCTTCCAATGCTGAACCAACACTGCCATCCCTATAACAAAACCACTTTCTACAGACTGCCAGATCTGACTTCTAATAGTTTGTTTTGTTAAACAAATTTCATACTTTTTTCTTCTATTATCTTTATCCAGTTTTAGAATTAGCACAAAGTTGATTTCCTAAAATGAGGGGAGAAGTGTTCCCTTTTTTTCTGCTTTGTTTGATATAATTTATCAGTTAAAATGTTTATGAGCCTGCTGTTGTCATATAGGTAGGTTTTCAAGCTAGGAATATACTTTCTTTAATAGGTGCTATTCAAATTCTATATTTCCTCCAGAGTTAGTTTCATTAATTTGTCTTCTAAGTTACTTCTTAGAAGTTGTCAAATTTATTTCAAAAAAGATTTTTGTAATATGCTTTCTATATCCTTTTAAGTTCTGTAAAATCTGTGGTAATGTCTCCTAGATCTTAATATTGTAATTTAAAAAAATGTATAACCGATATTGTGTAACAGGAAGAAAAGGTCTAAAAGAGCAGGGGAATTGGGAGGGGTAGGGGAAGGGAAAAGAGGGAAAGGAAAAAATATGAGAAGAGGAATAAAATGGAAACAAGGTCTTTCCAAACAGGGAAGGGTGGAGGGGGTGAAGGGAGGGCAAGGGAAGGGGAAAAAAATAAGAACCAAGAGACTCATGTAATGGTACAAGATCCCAATGATGAATGTAACTGTACTGTATACCTAAAATGTACCAATAAAGTTAATGGGGAAAAAAAAAAGAGAGAGAGAACAACTTTAATGTTATTGGAGCAAGACAATTCATTTGATAATTTGTAGAAAATATCTGTAAACTTCAGGAGTTCCAAATTTTCTTTAGAGCAATGTGCAAAATAAATGAATACATAATTTTTCAACAACAATAACAACAAAAAAATACTATGCACAAATATTTTACCAAATTATATTTTCTCCCTGTCTTTCTTTTGGTTTTCAAGGGATATATAAGAAAAACTACTTTGCTTTAAATAGTCCTATACTTGCAAATACAAATAACTTGATAAAACAAAATCTACTAAATATGCAATGATCATCATAATGCAAACGATAAAGGCCTACTAGTAAAAAGACCTGTGAGTATTATAAAACTCAATACTAATTACTTACTTTCCCAAGTGGGGATGAAAAACATATTAAGACTTTACCCCTTAATGAGTAACTAAATCTCTTTACCCTCTAAAAAGTTGCTTAAAAAAACTATATAGGCCTGGGGATTTAGCTCAGTGGCACCATGCCTGCCTTGGAAGCGCAAGGTCCCAAGTTCGATCCCCAGTACCAAAAAAAACCCCCCAAAATTATATAATCATTATAATCCAAAGTTTACTATAACAGTAACTGAATACCTTTAATCTTTCTGAAAAAGGACTTTTGAAAAAAGTAGCTTTACTGAAGAAATAAAATATTCAAAAGTATTTACATATACAGTATACTGACTGGTTCCAGGTAAGGCTGCTTAATGAAATTACTGAAGCTATTTTATGATTTTCTATGTATCCATGGTACAAATTTTAGTAACCACATCATAAAGCCAATTTGATTGTTTTTTTTATTAGTCCAAGCTGGCTTTGAACTCACTATGTAAGTCAAGGCTGGCCTAAAAACTTGCAGCAATTCTCCTGCCTTGCCTTCCCGAGTGCTACGATTACATGTGTACACCATCATGCCTAGCCATAGAGCCGATTTTAAAAACAAAACAACACTGACTCAATTTATACTACCCTAACAAAATCACAATGTATAAATACTTTAACACAGTTCATTTTTATGATTCCTTATGCACTCAGTGAGACAATGACAATCTGCTTACTTGGTCTAGTTTGTGGAACCTGAGACTAGTACATTGGCCTAAAACGCCTAATGAATAATTAACAACTTGAAAAATAAATTATGAAGGCCAAAGTAATACATTTTATACTATTTTACTGGCTAAGAAAAAAATTAGGAACCTAAACTAAGGTTTGAATAAGTAATAATGTGAAAGAGTGATAAACACAGATGAAATTACAATTTAAGCTTTTCCAATTCTAACCACAGAATTTTTTAAAAAATATTTTAAATCACAAGAATCAAAAACTGCTGCTTCCATTTACCTTCTTTATTAACTAACAGTTTGTTTAGGAAAGAATTATTTTTGTTGTGAAATTTTAATAAGTCTTTTATATCACATTGAGGTAGAAAGTTTAAACACAATGGACTGACAATCTGATATAGACACAATATGTTTACTATGTAGTTTTCAAAGACTTGTTAATTAAAAATAACTTACCCATACTGTGGTGCTCCTGTTTTAATGTCTCCTATAGTCACATGGACATCATCCTCATCATCGTCACTGTCACTATCACTATCATCTTCAGTCTCAGTCACTTTCTACACCAACATAAACAAACAGTTATAAAATACATTCAATAATCCATTTCAATACTTAATCACTAAAAAAGTAGCCATCCTCTATTTTTGTTTTGAGAGTTTTACAGAAAAAAATTACACATAAAGTTGCTACCTACAGTATTTCAACTTTAATGTTCTACATAACTTTTTTTTTTTTACTATTTATAACTGCCCCTCTTGCAAAAAGGATCTAAAGCAATGTAGTAAGATATCCACCAGGTAAAGTCATAAAAAAATAAGTACTTGAGAAATTATTGGCAAAGTACATAAATAAGAGGACAACTGTAAGATTCACAGTATCAAGGTCTTTATAACCTTGATACTGTGAATCTTACCAAACAGTACCAAACAGTAATGGAGCAGTTTGCTTACTCTTAGCATTCATTTACATCTAGAAGAGGCTCTTCATGAAAATCACTGAGGGAATAACTTGCATCTTTAAAGTGGGACCATTTATGAATTTTGTTATTGCTCTAAAAGGCTAGTACTGTATAAACTTAGTTATATATAGTAAATAAGAATATTACCAGCCCTTCTCACAAGTACAAGGTCCCGATTTCGATCTCCGGTACCAAAAAAAAAAGAATATTACCTATGCAAAATACTTTTATATAGAAGTTTATGTTTGCAAAATAAATTTCCTTCTTTCTACAAGATTAACATGTACAAATATTCATAGGCTACTCAAAATATTCAATTTTTTTTCCCGTTAAGTTTATTGGTATATTTAGGTACCCAATACAGTTACATTCATCATTGGGAAGCTGTACCTTTCCATGATGTATCTTGGTTCTTAGATACCTTTTTTTTTTTTGTACTGGGGATCAAACTCAGCATCTTGTGCTTGCCAGGCAGGTGCAGGCACCACTGAGGTAAATCTCCAGCCCCCCAAATATCCAATTTAATGAGCACGAAGTTAGGGACTATTCACATATAAAAAAATAATTGCTAAAAAACCATAACTTCAAACTTAAGTTTCAGGATTCAATGTTTGCTTTGAAAATCAAGCTCACTATGATCTATCTATTCAGTACATCTTTGACTACTCAGTTCTTAGCACATCAGGACTTTGGACATTACATTTCTTCTGCAGACTCTTCCCACTATTTGTTCTCCTAAGTCCTATAATGTTTTTGATAGTTCCAAGTGAAGCAGGAGATGTAAGAGGCCAGATCACACAGAATGCTGGAGGCCATGGTAAATGTTGGTTCTATTTTTAAGCAAACTACAAAGTTACTGGTAAAGGATTTAAATAGGAAAGTAACTGGATTTCAAAGTTCTATGTTAATGTTACCGGTTTTGGTACGCCATTTTCAGCAGTTTCATCTTCAATTCCAGATGGAGGATTAGCACTACAAACAACAAAAAGTACCTATGTCAGGCACTGCTTTTGAAAGTACACATAGATTATACTACTATTTTTAAGCTATGTCTGTTAAGGTTTTCTAAAGATATTGTCTCCACTGGATGGTAATAACAAGGATGGGAAAATGTGCCTTTTTTCCTGTTATTGCTAATATCTTGAATAAAATAAGTACTTAACATTAGAAGTAAGAATTAGAGTGCAGAGCACTGGACTAGCACATGTGAGGCCCTGGTTCCTCCCCAGGACAATAAAGAAAATAAAAAGCGCATCAGAGGGCCGGGGATTTAGCTCAGTGGTTTTGTTGCCTGCTGCGCAAGCGCAAGGACCTGAGTTTGATCCCTGGTACAAAAAAAACCAAAACAAAACAAAAAAACCACATTAGAAGCAGAAAGGAAATACCACTATAATTTGTGAATGACTTGCAATCTGACAGTGGGATATAATTCTCAATACTATTAAATTATAAATTTAAAAGTATCCAACTCACCTAATTTTAATCCTAAATCTTTACTAAACGTCTACTGTGTGCCAGGTTCTACTGCACCTGCCAAGGCCTATGTAACCTGCCAAGGTTCCTCTTTCCTTTGAATTTCAAAACTCAGATCTGTGATATGATCACATTAGCTCTTTTAGTATTCAATTAACATACATACTTTTCCCTGGTTTCTTATTTCATCAATCTTATTAAAATAAAATTTTAAGATAAAAAAATGTATCTTCATGCAAGATGGTCCCTGAATTTGATACTACTAAGGAACTAGGGGCATCATTTTGCTGAATTTCAGTTTTTAAATTTTGATGAATTTTAAAACAATTAACTCTAGTAAACTTATCCTTTCACAACAAAAAATTACTTACAGTATAACAGTAAAATACATTGCCATAGGATTCAAGCTCAAAGTTAACCAACAACACTTATAGAACCATAATTAGATTCTTATATTTTTAAATAATTTTAATTTTGTCAGGAGGAATTAGTCAACACTTCATTTTACAAAAAGGAAAATTGATGTATCCAGCAAAAAAACTGGATTGGCCCATGTCTCAGAAAAACTTAGAAGTACTTCTAACAAAAATGTCCAGCTACTGCCATAGGTCAGAACTCTTCATTAGATTTCTCCTAATCTCTTCTAAAATTCACTTTTTCTCAATTTAATGAATTAAACAAATTTAATCTCCACAGTAGCATTTTGGAACACCATCCCTTACAAAAGATAGAAACTAAAACTTTGAGCGACTTTTTTTTTTTTTTTGGTACCGTGGATCGAACACGGGTCCTTGCGCTTGCATAGCAGGGAGCGAAACCACTGAGCCAAATGCCCAGCCCTAGAAACTAAAACTTTTAACTGTTAGATTTTCCTTGTTCTAAGGCTTAACTCAAGGAGATAAATATCTAACTACAACCTTCCAGCACATCTGCTTCCTACTTAAACTTCTAGATAACCAGATACAAGTTCTACTTACTTTTTGGTTTGGTTTACGTGCATGCATGCATATGCACATGCAGATGTATGTTTGTGTATCCACGCGCACACGCACACATACATATGTGCTGGAGACTGAACTCTCATTTGCTTTTTATGTCACAAAATAGCATACTACGTTTACCAAAATTTAAATAGACAAAACATGACAGAATTGGAGACAGTATAAGGCAATGGACAGAGCGCTGAGCAACAAACCAGAGAAAAAGAAGCTGGGGCAAATTCCATTAGCAATGATAATGCCAAACTAGATAACAGGTTTGACAAAATTTCTTTTCCTCAGAGACTAACTCTTTCAGAAGTTTTAATTCTCCATTACCATTAATATGTTAGAAATTTGATAAAATTATAAAGCTTTTCTAGAAAAATAATATTTTAAAGATTCTTTTTCTCATGCTCGCTTCGGCAGCACACATACTAAAAGATTTTTTTTTCTCATGGAATAAACCTAATGGCTAAGTTTTAATAAGAAATATACAGAAGTTTTGACAATAACACTCAGGAAGGTAAAAGATGACTTCTCTACAGTACATTTTACTATGCTGTGTACTGGAGAATTAAAGAAAGTTCACTAAGAAAGCAAACCTCAAGAATTATAGGTAAGAACTAATAAAAATCAATGGCATAAAGACTCATAAAAATATACATTTGATTTTAACTCTATACCTTGTAATCAGCTAGTTTCTTGACCAATTGAAGAAATGGGTATGATGAGACATGTAATCATTTTCATAACTATGTACTACACAAATCTTAAATTTGTGGATGATATTAGGACTAGGCACTGAGTCAAATACATAAATCTCAAAACTAAATTTCAGATAATATAGGAATAAATGAAGAAAATATAGGGAGTATATGAGTGAGGAAGAATTCTGTAATTTTAGCTCTTCCTCTTCCTAAACTAATGCTACTTCCTCTTTTCACTTCATCACTCTTGCCATTTTTTTGTCATAACAGCTTTACTGAGATATAATTTTCATCCATCCATTTAAAGGGTAAAACAATAAGTTTTAGGATGTTGACACAATAAAACCACCATGACTATCTAATTCCAAACCATGCACATGGATCACAAAAGAAATCTTGTATTATATCACCAGTCACTCCAATTTTTCCCCTGCCCCAAACACTAATCTTCTTGCCTCTGTGGATTTGCTTATTCTGGACATTTCACATAAGTGAAGTCACATAATATGTTGTCCTTCGTGACTCTCACTGATTGCTTAATACAATGTTTCCAAAGTTCATCCATGTTGTAACAATTATCAGTACTTCATTTCTTTTCACAACAGTATTCCATTATACAGGTATATCACATTTAATCTATTCATTTATCAGTTAATGAACACTTGGATGGTTTCCATTTTTTAACTATTATGAATAATGCTGCTATGAAAATTCATGTGCATACATATGGATGTCTATTTTCATTTTTCTAAGGTACACACCTACAGGTAAAATTGTTGGGTCATATGGTAATTCATTATTTGAGAAATTTCATTATTTGAGAAAACCGCCAGACAATTGTCCAAATCAGCTGCACCATTTTATAATCTTACCAGCACCACATGAAGGGTTTCAATTTCTCCATATCTCCACCAACATTTTTTATCTTTTTGATTACAGCCATCCTACTAGGCATGAAGTGGTATCTCCCTCACTTTTTAAATCCAAATATTCCTTAAATGCTCTTTACTCCTCCATTCATTATTTTACACACTATGCCATCTGGTCAGAGTAAGTAAGTCAGCATAGCCATATACTTCTATTCATGAGTTGTTTCGAAATTTACAGCAAATTTCTGGAACCATGTATATATTCTGTAAATGAAACCTGTACCTTTCCACTAAATAAAGGAAATCTTATAAAAATTACTTCTACTTTGAATTAAGTAAATATAAAGCACTGAAAGTAAAACCAAAGTATATTATACCATCAAAACTATTAATAAATTCTTTTTAAAAAGCAGGTATTTTCAGGGTTCTTTCATTTTTAATATACTTTTCTCAGTCATCTAATAATTATATTGTACGCTCCACTACTGAGGCTCAAAGAGTAAAGTTACTCAGTAATGAAAAGCAGTCAAACACTAACCTCAAAAGCTGTCTAAGATACTAGCAAGACAGAACTGATGTAAAATTAGGTCCTAAAATAGAAATACATTTAAAGGATATAACGTCCTCCAACCTTTACTCAAAATGTTATGACCAGGGCCAGGGATTTAGCTCAGTGGCACTGTGCCTGCCTCGAAAGCACAAGGTCCCAAGTTCGATCCCCGGTACCAAAAAAAAAATAATAATAATGTTATGACCAAGCCAATGATTATGAAATAATTTTAACAATTTATTAACAGAACCACAGCATCACACGATTTGTGCAGGTCATCAACAGAAATTTCACTAAGCTAAACCTGAAATAAAAAAAGAAATTTCACTAACCTGGTGTTTTCTTCTTCTGGCCTTTCAACTTCATTTTCATCTACCAAATAAAATAGACAAAATAAGGTAAATAAATAAACCAAGTTTTTAAAGAAAGCAGTATTATGAAAATCTGAAGTGATCATCACAAGCACTAACCTAGGTCCTTTGCCAAATCACTGTGCACATGCACGTCCCATGGGCCTATAAGCATATCCAAAGTTAGATCACCTTGTAATTACTTAACAAGACACGACTTTTATGGAAAAAAGAAATCAGACTTTACTGCTATAAAAATAAACCTACGAGGTACTGAAGATGTCCAGATCTTTGTAAAAGAAATCTCACACATTCACATTTCATAGTATTACTAATGAACCTAAGATAAAGAATTTTTTTACAAGCTTATCAAATTTACATAACTGAGGAGCTGCACGATGGCCAACGTGCACTTTTACTATACCACTCTAAATCAATCAAGAATTTAAGTTTTAGCAAGAAACAAAATACTTTCAAATCTGGCGCAACAAGAGGGATTATGATTTAATGAAAGTTAAAGTCCTGATGTCAAGTCCCCTTCAAGAGGAAAGTACAAGATGCATCAGAGAAAAATAAATGTAAGAGAAGACCCTGAAAACTATAAGCCTAGGAGTCATAAGGTACTTCTATGTGTGTTTAAGAGCAGTCTCTCAAAAAAGAAAAACTTCACCTTCATAGAGGAGACATTCAGGGTTTTCTTTATGGGCCATAACGTATTCCATCTCTTTCTGTCTCAATTACTTTTAAAGCACGACTTTCAAACAAGGAGGTAACCCTGCAGATGCATTCCATACAAACTGATCATCAAGAAACAAGACATTAATTTTACGGCATTCACTGCATTTATTACAGAATGATTGTTTCTGAAAAAAGCGGACAGGAAAAGTACCGTATGGCCTCAGGGCAGTAAGAGACACAGCAAACAGTTCAGAAGGGATAGAAAAGGCAGACAAGAAGAGTGTGGAGGGTAGACTGCCGCGAGGCCTGGGCCTCAGGACCCAGCCGGGCGCCCGCCTCCCCGGGGGCGTGGGCTGGGGACGGGGCCGCGGCGGGGACGCGCACGCCGCGCCAGGCCTAGGTCAGGCCCGGCATGGGCCCACCAGAGGCCCGCGCGCAAAGGATCAGGGACACAGGCCGCCTGCGAGCCGGGAGGGGAGGCCTGAGAGAACCCGGGAGAAACAGGGACAGGAAGTTCCGTACCGCCATATAGCCACTCTTCCTCCTCATCCCCTCCGGTCCCGCCGCTCAGCTCCGACACCAGGCGCTCGACCTCGCCGGCCGACATGGCTGCCCCGCGCACAGTTTAAAGACGGAGGTCAACGGCCCTTTCCAACCTCTTCCCCGGGCTCACTGGCCCGGGGGCTCGAGCCCAGCACTGAGCGAATGAAGAAAGCGCGAGACTCAAATCCAAGGAAGGCAGCGGTGAAGGCGGCAAAGATGAAGACTCCAAAACCGGACTGCCTGCGCACGCGCAGCAGCAATCGAGCAGCAGGGCGCAGCGTCCCTAGGTGGCTTCCTTTCCGCGACGGCGGCCACCTGGGGTGGTTGCGCATGCGCAACGCAGTTGGCCCCGCCCCTATGCGGCCCCCTTGCCTTTCAGTTTGGTTTTCTCGCTACCACAAGATGTCTGCTCCCTTCCCCCAGTCTTCGCTCTAAAAGCCTTATCGCGTTTGCTACACCATTGTTCCCTTCTGTCCTTGATGCTCCTCCTGTTGGACATCTTATTTATAGTATTCTCAAATCTCCCTAAAGGCCTTGTTTCATTCTTCACGTGTATATATAATGATATATATAATGATACAGAATCATTACCTGTTAGAGAAAAAATAATCTGTGCTCAGTTTCTGAAAAAATTTAAAAAGCCAACAAAAGCAAAAGTAGAATATGACTTGCCCTTGTATTGAAAACGAATAGAGTCCAGGTTAAAGACTGCTTCATCCATTACCTCTTCTCTGCTTAGAGTTCATCGTTCCGAAATTTTCTGTTTCCTGCACTTGTCATATTTCGATAGGAGAACCCGAAGTCTAGGACTCTTGACGGGTATAGTCCTTGTATAATCTTGAAGCTTGCCATTTCTTGTCTTTTAAATTAAATCAATCACCAGCGGAGATATTTTCGATTTTAGTATATCAAACTTTGTTCTTTATTAGTGCTTCAAAAATTCCATAGCACTCCTGTTATAAAGTAAATGTAGCTATTTCCCTATTGACATACATGTAGGTTGCTTTCAACTTTTCACTTTTGTCAAACACAAAAAAACCCTATGTTTAATGTTCCTTGTGACTTACAGATTTGTTCAAGTGTTTCTTCCAATTGTATCATAATATGGATAGTTTTTAATAGATAATCTCACATTTTCAGACCACATCTTCCGAGGAAAAGATGACAAATGGAGTTTCAGATTTTCAATTGTAACTAGCTAGATGTGTGATTGTGGGTGATCAATGCTTCAGTTTACTCAACTACAAAACGGGAGAGTTGAGTTAGGTAACTCTTACATCCCTTTTCATTTTAAAGTTTTCAAACGGTACTCAGTTTTCAACAGAAAAAGGGAATCCATTTTAGTTATACAAATAAATGAATAGATTTTTTTGTGCTCTAATGAATAAATATTGTTGTTCTGTCTGTTTAATATTGAATATCTGCCCTGTTTTAAGAATTTGGAAAATATGGAGATAAGCATAGTCTTTAAAGAGGAATTAATTTATTGAGAAAGACAGAAGGGTAGTAAACAACTCTCCTGCAAGGAAAATGTAGATGTGCTATAACTGAAGCACAAAGTGTTTACACCCTACCAAACCACACTATCTTGAGTGATTTAAGCCATATATTAATTCTCCTTACTTTTGAGCACACCTTTTCCTACCATTCCCAGCTTCTTTTGTCTGTTAAGAATAATCCCTTACGTTCTTCTAAATCCTATTGAAGTATAGTCACCTTTATAAAATCTTTCCTGAATCCCACTTCATCTTTTCCTATTTATTCATTAATTCATTAAATATTTATGAAGATTCTGTCAAGTGTCAAGAACTCTTCAAGGTTGCATAGAGTCAACAATGAGTTTTTTAAAAACATCTTTCCTAGGACCGGGGATTTAGCTCAGTGGTTTCAGCGCCTGCTGCGCAAGCACAAGGACCCAAGTTCGATCCCCTGTATCAAAAAAAAAAAAAAAAAGTCTTTCCTTTTGAGAAGCTTTCAGTCTAATGCGGGAGTCAAACCACAAGCATATAAATAGGGAATATATCATGTTGATAAAGATTATGAAGAAAGAAGCTGTAAGGGGGCCAAGAACAAAGTGATGAAAAGCATGGGGGTGCAATTTTATATCAACTGATCAGAGAAAGCCATTCTAGTAAAATTATATAAGAATAAAGGCCTGAATGGAGCGAGGAAGTAAGGCTGGTGTATTCCTGAGTGAATACACTATCAAACAGAGGGATTAGGAGGTGCAAAGATCCTGAGGCCTGAAATGTTGCTGGAGTGGAGGGAGGGACAGAATGTTGATATGGTGGATGATATGGGGGTATGAGTGGGACAGAGCTCCTTCTAGAACTTTTGCATTTATGGCATGTATTTATCACACTGTACAGTAATTATCTGAATATATATCTTAGATTCTTAACTAGATCATATCGTCCCTCAAATAGGACATCTTGTTTATCTGTCCTTTCCATTCCTTATGTCGAACAGAACACCGAGGAAGTCTTACCCTTTGCTAAAAGAAATGGAATGAAGGTTTTACTTACTGGTTGAGAATACATGAAGCAATCCCCATAGTCTCGTGTATTTATCTATTTATTATTTCAAGAATCTATAGTGAACTTTGGTGGTTTTGTGGAAGAACCAGTTGCCTTTTGCTTAGGAGCTTCTTTCTCTTTCCAGCTGCCATCAAGAAGCTTGCCTTTCTATGTATTGCTAAAACAGGACTGAAGAATCATTGAAAAATAATTGATATGTCATTTTTATGATGGAGGTACCATTTGAATAAAGCTTTGAAAATAAAGCCTCCTACAAAGTACAGAAGCCCATAAATCACTGATAACCACTGTTAAAGGCCTCTTTCTTCCTTGTTCCTAAAACCAGTTCCTTGCCTAAATGTGCTTCCTTAGTTAATGCTGTCTTTATCTCCCTACTCAAGAAAGGAAATTTCAAGGACAAGTAGTGTGAGGATATATATACATCTTTTCCTTCATGAATTATGACCATATCAAACTACAATACTACATAATTTTGATTTATATGTTTTCCATTTGTATTCATTTCGTAGTCTATTTGTCTTTAGGAAAATAATAACAATCATCTATTTTAATTTGTCTATCTCTATGGATAGAAAGGAGTGCCTAGGAGCCAGGGATTTAGCTCAGTGGCACCGTGCCTGCCTTGTAAACGCAAGGTCCTGAGTTCAATCCCTGGAACAAAAGAAAAAAAAAAAGAAAAGAAAGAGAAAGGAGTGCCTAGTTAAAATGATTAAATGATCATTAAAATAGTGAGGTGATCATATAAGAAAGTGTCTTTTTCAGTTTCTTCTACACAGCAAGTAAATGCGAATGTTTTGCATGGATATAGCATTAGGCCCAATTGTGCTATTTTCTGTCAACTTTTGGTATATTACTTAAATCTCAATATTCTTTAGTTTCCGTATCAGTCAGTTGAAATATTAAGTTAATAGTTTATAGCGACTTCTTGGAAGGATAACAAAGCTAAAATGAGGTTTGAAATGTTAAACCATTTGACTAGTTGAGTCCAGAAAGTGTTGTGTTCTGGGTTAGGCCTTTCCTTCTTTGAAGAAGCAGAACAGTTTCACATGTATAGAGCATTCCTTCCTCCACGTACCTCACAGAGGAATCAAGAGCCATCTCCCTCTGCATTTTAACATTAAATTTTATATTACTAGTTTTTTTCTGAAATATTATATTATATACTTTGTACATCTGTATTATTATGTAAACTTTGCATACCCTTTTAAATGTGAGAACTTATAATGTGGTCAGTAAATCCTTAACCCAAGCACTAATCACGATCACAGAGTACCTCAAAATAAGGTAAAGCAAAACATGGTTTTTTTGTTTTTTGTTTTTTAAAATGAGAAATGGGAAGTAATTGCTGACTATTTTCAGTACAGAAGCATAAATCTTTTTTAATAAGGTAGATGTGACCATCTTCAGTAGATGATTTCAGAAGAAATTCATTTCACTGTGAGATCTGAGAGCAAGAAAGGGTCTCTTCTTTGGGTTCTGTTTTCATTTCTGTCTACCCTGTATCCAAAGACATTTCATCCATCTTCATTACTTTTAATATCATCTATGTAATTGGGAGCCATTGACTCCCAAATTTCTACTTGCAGCTTAAACTTCTCCTTGAGCTTAGGACACTGTATCACTCTTGTGATTCACCAGATGACTCTCTTAGATATTATGTAGGTATTTCAAACTTATGTCCAAAACAAAAGTTGTGAATTCTCCTCCCAAATCTCTACTGTCTCACTCCCATGCTTCCTAGGTGTCCACATTTTAGTATCAATACCCATCATCCACTAACTTGCTCAGCCCAACAAATGATCATCCTTGAGTCTTCTTTCTCTTTCATCTGTTCCTCTGATACATGTACAAATCTATTAGAAAAGCTTATTGGTTATTTCTATAACAAATACATCCCAAATCTGTCTATGCCTCTCCATTTCCACCACCACACAGCAATTCAAGTAACACAAAACCCTTTAATGATGCCTTACTCATATATGTAAAATGAAATCCAAGCTCCCTGTCATGTGGCCTACAAACTCCTTCATGCTCTGGTAACCCTCCAAATTGCATGTGGTTCTGTAATTGTGGTGCACAACATTTAGTAGTCTTCTATATCACCTCATCATTAGTAATTTTTTTGCCAACTCTTTTAGTGTCATTCCTTCACATCTCTGCTACAGACTGTGACCCTCTCTTCCCCAAAAATTCCTGTGTTAAAACTATGATCCCCAATATGATGGTGTTTGAAGCTACAGAAGTAATTTGGTCCTCTATAACAGGAGGGGATTATTGTTCTCATGAGAAGAGACAGGAGAGATTTCTTCTTTTTTTTCTGCTTTCTGCAAAGGGAGGACACAGCTCAAAGATAGCTACCATCTGTAAACCAAGAAGACATTCCTCATCAAAGCTATTCCATCCTAGCACCTTGATCTTGGACTTCCCAGCTGTTATGCTTGTTATCTAAAATGTCCTCCAAAAGGCTCATTGTGTTGATGCCTTGGGGCTTTTGAAGTGATTGGGTCACAAGAACTCTAACTTCATTAGTGGATCAATCATTGATGGGATCATAATTTGATAGCATTATTGGGAGGTGATAGAAAAAGGAGGTGGGGCTTAGTTGAAGGAGTGGATCATAGGGGTGTGATGTTGAGGATCTAGTCCTTGACCACTTCCTCTATGACTCTTTCCTCTGTTTTCTGGCTGCCAAGAGGTGAGCAGATCCCTGCCCCCGACTTCTAACCTGATATTTCTGCCTGCCACAGACCTAAAGCACTGGAGCCAGCTAACCATGGTCTGAAACCTCTAAAATTGTGAGCCAAAATAAATCTTTCCTCCTTTAAGTTGATTTTATCAGGTATTTTGTCACAGACACAGAAAGCCTACTAACACAGCAGGTGTTAAAACTGTGAGAAATAAAGTTTGTGTTGCGTAAACCACTCAGTATACAGTGTTTTTCTTATAAGAGTCTGAATTATGACAATCTCTGTACTTCTTTTTAATTCTTTTAGGCATGACTGCCTTTGTTTCATTTTATGTGCATTCCCAAAAGTCTAGGTATTTTGTGTGTGTGTGTGTGTGTGTGTGTGTGTGTGTGTGTGGTATTGGGTATGGAACTCGGGACCTTGCGCTTGTGAGGCAGGCGGCGGAACCACTGAGCTAAATCCCCGGCCCCAGTCTAGGTATTTCAGCAGAAAGGGACTGTGGTACTTAAGTGATAGAGTACAGGCTTAATGTATGTAAGACCTTGCTTTCAATTCTCTGAAAAGAAAAAAGAAAGAAAAAACAAAGCAGAAAGATGCGTCTATTTGTTCACTTAAACTGAAATCCAATCTTTCTCCAAGGACAGCACTTTTTATCTTTCTATATTGCAGAGTAACCATTATCTTTCAGCTTGTACCATGGAGCCTGGAGATAGTATTGCCATTTTCCTGGCTCTCGTGGGCCACTACAAGATGAGTAGTGAAAATTGTCTTTTCCCCCAGCTGATACCATCCATATTAACCAACTCTGCCCTTCCCTCTTTATTTCTCCTTATTCATAAATGACACGGAGATAGAATCTACAGTCTCCTTTTCTCTACTATTAGGTACTATAATGAACAACTCACACCTACTTCTTTATCTTATAATTTTTTGGACCTTCTGGAGTCTAACTAGGCCATACTCTTCATCATTTGCTCCATTTCAGCAGTCTACATTTGGGGCTATGCCTGGATCATATTAAATCTGAGAACTGTCCCCTCCCTTTGTGGTTCTAGAGAACACGTTCTATAGTTTCATGTATTTATTCAGGGTGCACTCTTTTCCTGGACTGCCAGGAATACTCCTCCCCATCTTGTGCACCTGCCAAACACCTGATCTTCTTTGAAGGCCACTGTACTATACTTTGTGAAACTTCTTCTGACCACTTCCCCATTTCTCAGTCAGATTTTATTTTTCTCCCTTTATAACTCTTACCTATTTTAAAAAAATTGTTGCTTCTGTGACATTTTCTTGCATTTGTTTTACAAGTATTGGTGTTTTTATTTCATTGTATTTCTTTGGAAAGCAGGGTTGTACCTTTCTTCTCTTTATATCCTGAATGCAAACACAGTATCTGGAGTATCATACATGTTCATTGAAAGTTATTAAATGTATTATTACATGAATACTAATTGAAAATTCAACAAATATTTATTGAACTCCTGCTAACTTCTAGGTTTTGAGAATCCTGGGCCTCTAGTCCACAGTCTAGTAGAACAGATATGTTAAGGAAAACAAGTATGTCAAAAGTTACCTAATAATATGGCAAATACTTGGCATACTTTTCAACTGAGTGCTGTGTGTCAGGGCTTAAGGAGGGCAGATTAGTGTAGGTGATGAGTTAGGAAAGCATTCACTTAGAAGGTATAATAGGAAAGATTATTTTGGGTCAGTATGAATTTACGGGGAATAAATTCTTGGTGGGTCCGGTAATTTATAGTATTGCCCACTGCACATTTGGAGCTTGGCACAAAGATTATACTTAGTTAAGTGCTTAAAAATTATTGGTTGAAAAACAGAACCCGTGAAACATTCTGCTCAACCTGTTGGTTTCAGTGTGTGGGTACATTTTGTTTCAGGCTAGGAATAGAGAAATTGAAGAATCATGAAAGATTTTGGTATCTTTTAAGGAGTCTGGTTATGTCCTGTAGGCAACTGGTCTAAGTGAAACTTTTAAGCAGGAAAATGACAGAAGTAGCTTAATTATTACGAAGAAAATTGAATTGGAGCAGGAAGAGATGCAAAGCAGGAAGTGACAGAGGATCATTGCAATTGTTTTGATGAGTGATTTGTTGTGGTGCAGTGGAAGCACGGATGGAGAGGAAGAACTAGATTCTAGGCGTTTTAAACCAGATCAAGATTAGGAACAAGATGCTGTAGGAAAAGATGGACAAAGTTAAAATGAGGCCAGTGTGGTTTTTGTTTATGAAGTTCTTGTGAATAGTATATATTATTGCAATCTATAAACTACAAAATATTACACAGCTGTCCGTTGTTGTTAGTTTTCTCTAGCTGTTCGGAGTTTAGATGGCGAAAGGGGCTATACTTTCAGAGATTTGTTCATATCCAAGGAAAATATCACTCTTGAGATTAGGTTTTATTATTCCCAAGAATTCTCAGGCAGTAGGGAAATGTAATGGGGGTACAGAGAGACTGAGAAAATAAATCAGTTCAGCGCCTCCTCGATCGTTTGATGAAGCCTAGAGGTTTAGAGACCCGCCCACTTCCCGAGCCCGCCTCCTCACTAACCAATCAGTGCTCCTTACGTCATCACCACGCGCATCTTCTTACGTATGTCAGAGACGGGACCACGTGTACTGTGTTGATTGTCAAAGTCTGAGGGAACCCAATTTCCGGAAGCCGTGAATTCAAATAGAAGTTCCTGGACCCGAGTTGAGTTCCCGGGGTGTGCAAATTCTGAACCATGAGCACCCCGGGCGTGCTGTCCTTTACCCTGCAAGGCTGGGAGCAGGTGCTGGCCAAAGTGAAACGGGCCTTGGTCTACCTAGATGCTGCCTGCGCGGAGAGCTTGCACTGGGGCTGCGGGCCCACGCGTCTCATGGAGGCGGTGGGGGGTCCTGTGTGTCACCTACGGGAGTTTCAGCCCAATGCAGTTGGTGGCAATGCCGAACAGCCCAAGGCGGTGTTTGTATTGAGCTGCCTGCTGAAAGGCCGGACTGTGGAGACACTACGAGACATCATCAGCCGCAGTCACTTCCAATATTGTGTGGTGGTCACTGCTTTGAGCCACGCTGTTCATCTTACGGCTAACCACGTGCCAGCGGCTGCCGCAGCTGAGCTGGAGGGACAACAACCGGTGTTCGAGCAGCTGGAGGAGAAGCTGTGTGAGTGGATGGGCAACATGAACTACACAGCAGAGGTGCTGCACGTACCATTGTTGCTCGCTCCTATTGCTCCCTACCTTGCCTTGACTCCAGCCTTTGCTTCCCTTTTTCCACTGCTATCCCAGGATATACATCTCCTTAATAGTGCCCGACCGGACAAGAGAAGGCTGGGAAGCTTGGGTGAGGTGGATTCCACTGCCCTGACCCCAGAGCTGATCCTGCAGATGAGGTGCCTGGTGTCAGGCCTCAGTTCTTTGTGTGAGCATTTGGGGGTTCGGGAGGAGTGTTTTGCTGTGGGTGCCCTCAGTCGGGTCATCGCTGCAGATCTGGCCAATTATGTCCCTGCCAAGAACAGGAGAAAGACTGCTGCAGGAAGGGCATCTGTTGTCTTTGTGGATAGAACTCTGGATCTCACAGGTAAGTGGCATTGCTACAGAGTTCTTCATAATCACTCGCCAGCGTGCTGGTACTTTCACTGATTCACCATATATTTATTGGCTTCTTGCTGTATGACGGGTTGGGGACAAAAGATGAACTAAATGGACATAGTTCCTATTCACACAGTATTTGAAGTTTAGTTTAGAGGAGGTATATCAACAGGCAAATCAGAAATTACAGCATAATTTGTTAAGTGCTATAATAGATAAATATGCACTGAATGTGCATTGCCTTGGTAAAACAACTGCATCTAGTTCAGAAGACTGGAAAATGGAATTATGTTTACAAAGAGAACTGTACAGTTGGAAACCTTTTAAAAACTTGTAGATGTTGGTATTCACAACAGTCCTTCCTAAGTGGTCTTGAACCTACTTCAGCCTCCCAGAATGCTGGGATCGCAGGCATGTGCCACCATACCCAGCTAGTGATAGGTTCTTTTCCTTCCTTCCTTCTTTCCTTCCTTCCTTCCTTCCTTCCTCTTTCTTTCTTTCTTTCTGGGATAAATTGTAAATTTTTTTATTGAAAAACAAGTATAAACTTGGAATGAATTTGAGGCAAACTGTGCCATAAGCAGATTTTCTTTCAGTGGCTGTAAAAAGTTTAAAAAGAAAGAAACAATAAAAGAAAATGTTTCTGGTGCAAGACCAGCAGTATTAAAAAAAAGGTTTATGAGTACCTGGATAATGCACCTATTTTGCAATTGTAAAACTTTTAAGTACATATTGTTTACTGTCTGTGGTCCATGCAGAGTAACAACTCCACATTTCAACAACAATATGCTGACAATTCCTAAAGAAAACTACTTTTAAAAAGGCATAACCCAGAAGTTCCTTCATTTGACCAGCTCCATCTAAGTTTAGATGTATCCAGAGTAAGCCATATGCAGCATGTTACTATCAGTTTTCTAAAATAAGATTTGAGGACAATGACAGCAAAATAAGGGAAGAAAACATAAAGGAATGAAGTCCTAATTCATTCAATCCCTATGCATATTTATTGGACAGCAGGGGAAAACCTTTTACAGACAAGTTACAAACAAAGCGAAGGCAAATAAACATTTTGTACACGAAATTTAACACATTCTGTACAATGTCTTCACTTTGCCATCATCATTTGTACAAACTCTTCACAGTTTACTTGACCATCACTGATCTCTGCTTCCCTGCTTATTTCATCAACATCTTCATCTGTTAATTTCTCTCCGAGGTTTGTCATCACATGGCAAAGCTCTGCTGCACTAATATAATCTTTGTTATCTTTGTCAAACACATGGAGTGCTTCTCTAATTTCTTCTTCACTGTCAGTGTCTTTCACTTTTCTTGCCACCACCTTCAGAATTCAGGGAAGTCAATTGTGCTCATTACCATCAGCATCCTCTTCATTAATCATGTTCTGTAACTCTGTGTCTGTGGAATTCTGCCCAAGAGACCTCTTTATGATAATCAGTTCCTTTGTTGTTATAGTTCCATTGCTATCCTTGTCAAATAGTGAAAAAGCTTCTTTGAACTCTGCAATCTGTTCTTTGATTGGCCACACTGCAAGTGCTAACGGTTTCTAAGACATAAACACACCTGCTCAACTCGCTCTCCTCATTCGGACTAATTCGCCATAACTTCTTTATGTCTTTAATGTTGAGTCCTTGTAAATACCTTTTATTCTTTTTTTTTTTTTTTTTTTTTGGTACTGGGGATCGAACTCGGGTCCTTGCACTTGCGCAGCAGGCGGCGAAACCACTCAGCTAAATCCCCGGCCCAATACCTTTTATTCCACATATAGAACAAATAACATAAGCATAACGTCTTCCCTCTATTAGTTTACAACATAAAGAGGTGAAGAAAATTAGAAAATAAGCATTCACAGAGTTGGCATTCAGCAGCAATCATTTCGTACTTTCTTCTCAAGCCTCCAGATCCCCTTCCCCACACTCATCTTCAGCTCTCTTGCTTTTAGTGTCACTGAGAAAGTAGAAATTATCAGCTTCCCACTACCAAATCTATTACCAAATCTGTGTTGGTGCTTATATATATTTTTCTTTCTTTCCTCCAGATAAAAAGGAATGTAATACACCTGCTACTCTCTAACCCTAACTTTTCATGAATGCAGACTGGATCTTCTCCCATTTTTCTTCTCTCATAGATTGACCTTTTTGATTTCAGGTCGTGGAGAGGCTTTAAACCTCTCATAGATTTACCTTTGTCGATTACACCTTACCTAGATCATCATTTTTTCATTTTCTCTCAGTTTTCATCATTGACATATAAACAGGATAGAGCATCTCCTTTTTTATTGGTAC
The DNA here is from genome assembly GCF_053883595.1 of Heterocephalus glaber. Classification (NCBI taxonomy): domain Eukaryota; kingdom Metazoa; phylum Chordata; class Mammalia; order Rodentia; family Bathyergidae; genus Heterocephalus; species Heterocephalus glaber. The sequence goes on along the minus strand of NW_028258325.1, from coordinate 43,200,279 downwards.
ATAATTTTTTTTATCGTACATAATGACTACATTCTTCTTGGGGAGTTGGTATATGTACATGATGCTTTAAAATTCTTTTCTTAACCACCTCCCCAACCCCCCTCCCCATTCCTGCATCTTTTGGACATATATAATTTTTATACATGTTTGTGATCACATTCCTTGTAGGGACTTGGTACATATACACAGCACTTCACAATCCCCCGCCATTATTTATTATTCTCAAATCTCATTTTCCTTCCCTTTCTTCCATCTCTTGGTTCCCTTCCCACGTGACAACAAAGATCCATCTCACTGTGGCCTACTGTCTTTTATTTTATAATATATTTAAGCTTGTAGGTCTCATTTACTTCACTTAACATTATGGTCTCAAGGTGCATCCATTTTCATTCAAATGACTTGAACTTATTCTTTATGGCAGAGTAGTACTCTGGGTATATAAATATTACAGTTTCTTTATTCATCTGTTAGTGGACATATAGGCTGCTTCTAAGATTTACCTATTGTGAGTTGTGCTGCTATAAATATGAGTATGCATGTATCTCTGTGATATCTTTAACTCTTTGGGGATGATACCTAAAAGGGGAATAACTAGGTCAAATGAAATTTCTATTTGCAGTGTTTTGAGGAATCTCCATACTGATTTCCACAGTAGTTGTGGCAGTTTACCTTCCCACTGACAATGAAGTGTTCCTTTTCCTCTCAGCCTCTCCAGCATTTGTTATTATTTGATTTCTTGAAGATATTTATTCTTTCTGAAGTGAGGTGGAATCTTAGTGTTTTAATTTGCATTTTTCAAATGACTAGCAATGTTGAACATTTTTTCATGTATTTATTGGCCATCTGTATGTCTTTTTCAGAGAAGTAACTATTTCAGATATTCATTTTTTGGCTGGGTCTTTAAATTTGCGGGAGAGTCTAATTTTTTTGAGTTCTTTATATAGTCTAGATATTACTCTTTTGTGTGAGAAGTAGCTGGCAAAGTTTTTCCCATTCTATATGTTGTCTTTTCAGTTTGTTGGTGGTTTCTGTTGCTGTGCAGAAGCTTTTTAATTCAGTGTGATCCCATATGTTCATTCTTGATATTTCTTGTGCAAGTGGGGTTTTATTCAGAAAGTCTTTGGCTATGTCTGTGTCTTTGAGAGCTTTACCTATTTTGTCTTCCATCAGATTACAACAGCCTTCTCTTTTAATATTTAGACATTTGATCCATTTTGATTTTAGGTTAGTGCATGGTGAGAGATATGGACCTAGGTTCAATCTTTTGCTTGTGGATAGCCCATTTCCCAGCACTGTTTGTTAACAAGGCTATCTTTCCTCCAACAAAAAGTATTTGGCCCCTTTGTCAAAGGTAAGGTCGCTGAGTGTTATGGCTTGTGTTTAGATGTCTCCCAAAGCCTCATGAGGTCTTAGGTGTGGCTTTGATTCATGGCGCAATACTAGGCCCAAGGACACTAGGATTAAGTGTGTGAATGCTACTGGCCCTAAGTAATCTGAATAAGAGAAAGGGGCAGAAAGCCACTGTTTAGGTCCCTTGTTACCTTTGCTACCTGTGTGTGCCATGTTGTTACTCCTCTTCAATGCCTGTCTGCCATCCAACCTGCTTTGGAGTCAGAGGTTTATGGACTGAAACCTCTACAAACTGTCAGCTAAATAAACCCTTTCCCCTTTAACCCTGGATGTCAGGTATTTTGTCTCAGCAACTAGAGAAAAGTAACTACCATATTGAGTATGCATAGAGTTGTTTCTGCATCCTCTTTTCTGTTCCATTGATCTACAAGTTTGTGTGTGGTTTCTTTCCTTCCCTTCTCCCTGCCTCCCCTCCCTCCCTCCCTCCTTTCTCTCTCTCTCTCTCTCTCTCTCTCTCTCTCTCTCTCTCTCTCTCTCTCTCTCCTTCCTTCCTTCCTTCCTTCTTTCTTTTTTTACAATACCATACTGTTTTGTATCACTGTTTTTAGTATAACTTGAAATCTGGGATTGTGATGCCTCCTTCCTTGCCCTTGTTGCCCAGAACTGCTTTAGCTATTCTAGATCTCTTTTGGTTCCACATGCATTTTAGGACTGTTTATTGTAGTTCTGTGAGGAATGCTATTGAGATTTTGGTAGGAATGGCATTAAATCTGTATAACAGTTTTGGATATATAGCCATTTGAACTATATTGGTTCTGGCTATCTGGGAATAGAGGATAACTTTCTATTTTCTGATGTCCTCTTTGATTTCCTGCTTTCAGAATGCTATAGGTTTCACCTCCTTATTTAGGTTAATCCTTTTATATATTTAATTTTTCTTGGTGCTATTGTGAATGGCGTTTTTTTCCTAATTTCTTTCTCAGTGGGTTTACCATTTAGTATACAGAAATGCTATTGGTTTTTGTATGTTGACTTTATATCTACATTACTGAATTTGGTTATTAATCACTTAGCAATTTACCCTGAGTGTCACTTGGGCAGCATGTTTGTTTACATATTGACTATCCTGAGCATTGCTTGGGCAGGTGAGCATTGCTTGGGCAGGTATCATTTCAACCAGTTGATAAAATTGTTGTTTTTATATTTCCTGTTATGTTATATAAAATTAATAAAAATATGCAATTTTGGTCATCCTGTATTTAAATAATTGGACTGGTAAGTGGTTATTTTTAAGAGTCTTTTGGTGGATTTTGTGGGGTCTTGTATGTAGATGTTATGTCATCTGCATATAACAATAATTTAACTTTTTTCTATACATACCCATTTTCTTTCTTTTTTTATCTAGTTGTTCTTGCTCATGTTTTGAGTACTATGTTGAACAGGAGTGGTGATATTGGCCATACTTTTCTTGTTCCTGATTTTAGAAGGAAAGCTTTTAGCGTCTCTTCATTTAGGATGCTGTTGACAGTAGATTTGGCATAAATGGCTTTTATCAGATTGAGATAAGGTCCTTTTATATCTATTTTCTTCAATGTTTTTGTCATGGAAGGATGGTGAATTTTGTCCAAGGCTTTTTCTTCCTCTATTGAGATGATCATGTGATTTTTGTCCTTACTTCTGTTGTAGGATGTATTACATTTATTGATTTGTGTATGTGGAACCATCCTTGCAATCCTGGGATGAAGCCTACTTGATTATAATGTATACTCTGTTTGATTTGTTGCATTTTGTTTGTGAGTACCTTGTTGAGGATTTTTGCATATATATTCAGTAAAGAAATTGGTCTATAGTTGTCTCTTTTGGATCTGGATCCTTTTCTTTGGAATCAGGGTAATCAGCTTTCAGGAATGACTTTAAAGATACACTTTCTCTTTCAATTTGATTAAAAAGCTTGAGAATTTTGGTCGTAGACCTTTCCTGAAATTTTTGAAGGATTTAGCTAGCAGTGAATTCACTCAGACCTGGGCTTTTCTTAGTTGGTAGATTTTTTTTATTACTGATTCAGTTTTCTTGCCTGTTATATTATTTGGATTTTTAAATCATTTTGGTTCAGCTTTGATATTCATATGTATTTAAAAATCTATTCATTTTTTTGAATTCTCCAACTTATTGTCGTACAGGTTTATGAAGTAGTTCTTAATGTTTTTGATTTAATATAATATTGGCATTAAGTTCATTGGTACATTTTAGGTATACATTATGATTACATTCATCGTTGAGAATTTGTACCTGTACATGATATATCTTGGTTCTTATTTTTTCCCATTCCCCTTCCCTCCCTTTAACCCTTTCACTCCTCCCTATTTACAAAAGCTTTGTTTCCATTTTTTCCTTCTTTTCTCATTTTTCTTTACCTTTCATTTCCCCTGCCCTCCTCCCTAGTTGCCTTTCCCCTTTGAACATTTTCTTGCTATTTCACAATATCTATTATACATTTTGGTCCTCATTTACACTTTCAGTTTTTCACACCAGAGAAACAATTTGGTATTTACACATGTGTATATTATTTATTTCACTTAAGAGTATGGTCTCAAGGTGCATCCATTTAGCTATAATGTCTCTAGTTTGTCTTCTATATGAGTGAGTAGTATTCCATTTTATAAAAAAAAACCCCACATCTTCTTTATCCAATTACAAGTTGATGGGCATTTGGGCTGTTTCCAAGATTTAGCTATTACAAACTATGCTGCTATAAACATAGGTGGGCATATATTTCAGTGATATGATGCTTTTAATTCTTTTGGGAAGATACCAAGAAGGGGAATAGCTGGGTCAAATGGAGCCTTTAGTTTTAGTTTTTTGAGGAATCTCCACACTGATTTCCACAGTGGTTGTAACAGTCTACACTCCCACTAACAGCAGAGAAGAATTCCTTTTTCCCCACATCCCTGCAAGCATATGTTACTAGTTGATTTCTTGATAGCAGCCATTCTTTCTGGAGTGAGATAGAATGTCAATGTTGTTTTCATTTGCAACTCACCAATGACCAGTGATGACGAACATTTTTTCACATGTTTCTTTGTTGTTTCTATTTCTTCATCTGAGAAATGTCTATCCATTGTTAGAAACTTAGTGGGTTGCAAAATAATAACATCGGGTTTAAATGTTGTTAAAGTGTATAATAGCACAGCTGAGGGAAAAGGAACAAACATGTATGTTAACATAGTTGGGATATAAAGTCAGACCCATGTTGATTTTTAATATATAAAGATTTGTTTAACCTAAACATATGGTGATGGTAATCCAAGGATTCTTGAATTCAGGAGTTTTCTCGACTCTTCTTGAAAGTACTATGTTGGTTAAAGATAATTGCCTGGTACAAAATGAGAATTTTAAATGTATTATCTCAACAAAATGTTGATATTTAATACTTTTAGATAATAATTCTTCTATAGAATATTGTGATAAGCATGCTTAACAGGATTTAGTAAGATGGGGGAAATATTTCATGGTGGAGAGAAGGTCACAGTCAAGTAGGAAAAGAACAGTAGTGAAAATTGGGGGATGGGGTGGGGAGAACAGTAGTGCTGAGACAGAAGAATAAAGATGGAGCTGGGGAGGGGGCGTATATATATAATATATATAATATATATATTATATATATATATTACTGGCAGTAGGTTTGTCATAAATGGCTTTGATCAGATTGAGAAAATTTCCTCCTATACCTATTTTATTCAGAGTTTTTATCATAAATGGATGTTGGATTTTTTCTTTTTTTTTGGTACTGGGGATCAAATTCAGATGTTGGAATTTTTCAAAGGCTTCTTTTCCATAAATTGAGATGATTGTGTAATTGTTGTCCTTGTTTCTGTTCATGTAGTATATTACCTTTACTGATTTGTGATGTTGAACCATCTCTGCATCCCTGGAATGAGTCCTACTTGGTCATGATATATGATCTTTTTGATGATTTTCTGCATCCTGTTTCCCAGTATCTTATTGGGAATTTTTGTATCAATGTTTGTTAAACAGATTGGCCAGTAGTTCTTTTTGGTTGGGTCTTTTTCTGGTTTTGGAATCAGGGTAATCTTTGTTTCCAATAATGACTTTGGGAGTGTCCTTTCCTTTTGATTTCATTAAAGAGTTTCAGGATTGTTGACATTACATCTTCTCTAAAGCTATTGTAGAATTTTGCAGTGAATCTGTTAGCACTTGGACTTTTCTTTGTTAGTACTTTTTAGTCTCTTTGACTGATATCGGTTTATTCAGAACTTTTATATTATCTTGGTTGATGATTAGTAGTTAAAATGTATCTAGGAATCTATCCATTTCTTCTGAATTTTCCATTTTATTAGAGTACTGGTTCTCAAAATAGTTACCAGTGATCTTGATTTCAGTAGGATCCATTGTGATTTTGCCTTTTTAAATTTCTAATTCCATGGATTTTGGTCTTTTCATGTGTTGGTAAGATTGGTTAAAGGTTTGTCTATTTTGTTTATTCTTTCAAAGAACCAGCTCTTTGATTCATTCATTCCTCATATTGTATTTTTAATCTCAATGTCATTACTTTCTGTTTTGATCGTTATAATTTCCTTCCTCACATTAGCTTTGGATTTGGATTTTTCTTGTTTTTCTAGGTGCATGTTTAGGTTATTCATTTGGGCTTGCTGTTTTTCTGATGTGGCCATTCACCACTATATACTTCCTGTAGGACTGTTTTCATTGTGTACCAAAAGTTCTGGTATGTTCTACTGTCATCATTTGATTGTAGGAATTGTCTAATTTCTTCCTTAATTTCACCTGCAATCCATGGATTATTCAAGAGGGTATTGTTTAATATTCATGTTTTATATTTTTCCATGGTTTCTTATATTTTTATTTTTTATGTTTTTTATTTTTATTTTTTTCCCATTAAGTTTATTGGTACATTTTCAGTATAAAATACAGTTACATTCATCATTGGGATCTTGTACCATTACATGAGTATCTTGATTCTTATTTTTTTCCCCTTCCCCTGCCCTCCCTTCACCTCCTCCACCCTTCCCTATTTGCAAAGACTTTGTTTCCATTTTTTTTCTTTTCTCATATTTTTTCTTTTCCCTTTTCTCCCTTCTCCTACCCTTCCCACTTCCCCTGCACCTTTAGACCTTTTCTTCCTGTTACACAATATCAATTATACATTTTTAAAATTACAATATCAAAATCTAGGAGACATTGCCACAGATTTTACAGAATTTAAAAGGATGTAGAAAGCATATTTCAGAAATCTGTTTTGAAATAAATTTGACAACTTCTAAGAAGTACCTTGGGAGACAAATTAATGAAACTAACTCTGGAGGGAATATAAAATTTGAATAGCACCTATTCAAGAAAGTATATTCCTAGCTTGAAAACCTACCTATATGACAACAGCAGGCTCATATACATTTTAACTGATAAAATATATCAAACAATTAAAGCAGAAAAAAGAAGGAACACTTCTCCCCTCATTTTAGGAACTCAACATTGTGCTAATCCTAAAACTGGATAAAGATAACAGAAGAAAAAAGTATGAAATTTGTTTAACAAAACAAACTATTAGAAGTCAGATCTGGCAGTATGTAGAAAGTGGTTTTATTATAAGGATGGCAGTGTTGGTTCAGCATTGGAAGATCCACCCCCAAAAGTCATCATTTTAGGAGAGGAACGGCAAAAGCCATATGATCCTGTCACTAGTTGGAGAAAAAGTATTGGACTGAATTCTACAGCTGTTCATGGTAAAAGCTATCAGGAGACTAGAAGTAGAACAGAACCTTCTCAACAGATTAAAGACATGTACTCCATACTTCCAGCAAGAATGCCTTATATGAATGGAGAAGATACAATGCTTTCTCCTTAAGGCGGGGAACAAGGGCAGATGTGCTTACTCTTTATTTGTCCATTAGACTTTGAAACATAGGTCTAAACCAAAATAGTCTGGCAATAAAACGACACGATTCAGATAGGATTGGCAAGGTAGAAGCAAAATCTTTATATGTAGATGAAATGATCATCTACAGAGAAAATACTAAGAAATCTCTAGGAGCCCCTAGAACTTGTATTTGAATTTAGCAGGATTAGAAAACACAAGGTATATATAAAAATTCAGGTCTGTGTGTACTTGCTATAAATGAAGAATTGGATATTGATATTTAAAAGTTATGTAGGAGTACAAAGGACCTAGAAGAGTTATAAAAAAACAAAACAGTGTCGGAAGACTTTTAGTACCTAATTTTAAGACTTCTTCTAAAGCTACAATAATCAAGGCAGTGTGGGTGTAAGGAAAGACATATAGATCATTTGAATAAAACAGAGAATCTAGAAATAGAACCACACATATATGGTCCACTGAGTTTTGAAAGATTATTTAACATTAGCATTTTATAGAATATAAACTCAATTCATGAGCCGAGGAAGAGATAGTGTTTTCAGCAAACAGCACTAGAACACCTGGTATCCGTATATAAAAAATTAACCTCAACCCTTTATTTCCATACATAAAAATAACTTGAAGGGATCTATGAACCTAAATATGAAAGCCTAAAAGTGTAAAACTTTAAGAAGAAATTATAAGGGAAAATATTTATGAATTCAGGGTAGGGAAGAACTACCTAGTATACAAAAGATATGATGTATAAAAGAAACAAATTGATAAATGAGATTCCATCAAAATTTAGAACTTTAAATGACATCATTAAAATGAAAAGTAGTCCTTAAACAGATTATATTTCCAATGCATATAACCTATGACTAGAATATATAAGGAATTCTTAGAGCTCATTAATAGACAACCCAATTAACAAGTAGACATAAGAAGATGATAAATAGCCTGTACAGCACAAGGAAAGGTGTGCAACTCTAGAATCAGAAAAATACTAATCAGTACAATAACAAGATTGAATTATACACTCATTAGGGAGACGAAGTTAAAAGTTTTAAAAGCCTTGTCATGACTTTTTCTTTTTGTTGGATTCTCCCCCTTTGCGTTTAATTTGTCACGCCCAATGGATTCATTCTGCTGGGTTTCCTGAGGTTGTGATCCTCATTGTCTTTTCCTAGGGTATTGTCTAAAATTGTTTGGAGTGCCAGTTTGGTATTCATGAAGTTCCTGAGGTCCTCTTTTGCCATGAAAGTATCTTATTTCTCCATCAATTTGGAAAGATAGTTTTGCAGGGTACATCAATCTGGGTTGGAGGCTGTTTTCCTTTAGGGCTTGAAATACATCACTCCAAGCTGTTCTTGCCTTGAGTGTTTGCATTGAGAAGTCTGCTGTGATTCTGATGGGCTTTCCTTTGTATGTGATTTGTTTCTTTTCCCTCACTGCTTGTAGAATTTTGTTCTTCTGTTGGATTTCTGGAATCCTAACTATTATATGCCTATGTGTAGATTTTTTTTGATCAAGGCTATTTGGAGTCCTATATGCCTCACTTCTCTGTATGTCAAGTTCTTTTCCCCTCCTTGGGAAGTTTTCTGCCATCACTTCTGTGAAGTTTTTTTTATGTCATCTGCACTCTCTCCTGTTTCTTCATTGACTCCAATCAGTCTTATGTTATTCTTCTTTGCATCGTCTAGCAGCTGCTGGATTGATTTCTCGTGTCCCTTTACAATTTTAAAGCCATTTTTCTTTTCCTGGTCACTAATTGCAATCTTATCTTCTATATGTGAAATTCTATCCTCACATTGGTTCATTCTGCTGCGCAGACTTTCCATGGAGTTTTTAATCTCCTGGAAATCTGTCTGCATCTGTTTTATGGATTCCCTTTGTTTCCTATGTTGGGATTCCATCATGTTCCTCAGATCCTCTATTTTTTTTATCTGTGTCCTCTCTAGATTAATCATGTCTTGCACCATGAGCACAAATCTTTGCTGTTATCTGAGTAATTATTTCTGATTTCATTTTTCCCAGATCCTCTTTTGTTGCCAGTTCAGAGAGTTCAGGTGGTTGAATATCAGATTGTTCCATCTTGTTTCCCTTTGGGGTTGCTTTAGGTAATCCAGAAGCCTGTTTTTGAGGGTTGTTTATGTGTCTTCTCATTTCCATGGGAGGGGGACGGTGCTTCTGGCACCTGCGCGGCTCACCTTCTCTGCCCTAGGAGCTTGGCTTGACGGTGGGGAGCTTCCTTCCGGGTGCTGGGACCAGCTCAGCTTCCGTTCCCTAGGAGCTTGGGATGGTGGCGGGGGAGCTTCCTTCCGGGTGCTGGGACCGGCTCAGCTTCTCTTTTCCATGGTTTCTTTTGGCATTGTTTCTAGTTTCATTGCACCATGATCTGATAACACGCATGGGAGAATTCGGATTCTTTTGCATTTACTTAAGCATGCTTTATGGGCTAGTATGTGGTCTATTTTAGACAAAGTCTCATGAACTGCTGAGAAGAATGTGTATTCTGTTGTTGGATGGAACACTCTGTTGGTGTCTATTAAGTCAATTTGAAGGTGTGGTTTTTCTGATATTTTGGGCATTTTTTTCATTGATCTTTTGTCTAATTGATCTATTTGTGACAATGAGTAGAAGTCCCCCCATTACAATCCTATTTGTGTGACTGACTTTTCATGTCTATTAGTGTTTGTTTTATGAAGTTGAGTATGCTGGTGATTGGTGCATATGTGTTTATAATTGGTATCTCTTCCTGTTGAATTTTCACTTTACCAGTGTTTAGTGAACTTCTTGGTCACTTTTGATAAGTTTTCATTTGAAATCCACTTTGTCTAAAGTTAAGATAGGTACTCCTCCTTTTTTTGGGGGGGTTCCTGTTGCATGGAATATTGCTTTCCCTCCTTTGATTTTTAATCTGTGGGTTTCTTTTTGAATTAAATGTGTTTCTTTTATACTGCATATTAATTTTGTTTCTTGATCCATTCTGTCAGTTCATATGTTTTGATTGAGAAATTGAGATCATTCACATTCAGAGTTATTACTGAAAGGTATTAACTTGTCCTTGTCATTGCATTGTTTTCCTTTGCTCATGTCCTTTTTCTTTTCCTCTTGCTTAGCTGCTCATCCTACCATGTTAATTATTTTTCTTTTTCTTTTTCTTTTTTACTTACTGGCATTGTTGACTTCATTGTCTGTTTCTAGGATATCCTTGAGAAGGAGGTTTTTTTTTTGTAATCTGGTTTGATGCTCACGGATTTCTTGAGGTATTCTTTGTGGTAGAAATACCTTTCTCCATCAATTTTGAAAGAAAGATTTGTAGGATATATAAGTTGGGGTTTGAAATTGTTGTCTTTTAACACATTCATGACTGGTAATTAGTGTGTCTTGCTGCCAAGAAATTCTCATTTGAATTCCATCTTTTGATATTAGTAGCTAACAATTGGTCAGATGGAACAGTCATGCATGTACTTCTGGTAGTTCAAGCTGGTGAGAATGAGTTAAGGCTTGATACACTTCACTCCAGACCCTCCCTGCCCTTAAGGTTTGTGTAGAGAAGACTGCTGCACTTCTAGTAGTTTTACCTTCATGTGTGATTTATTGCCTTCCTGTAACAGTTTTTTTTCTCCTCTTGAAACAGGGTATCCCTATGTAGTTCAGGCTGGCCTTAAGTCAGTCTAGGTTGGGCTTGAACTCTGACAATCCTCCTGCCTCAGTCTCCCAAGTGCTGGGATTACAAGGGTGTGCCACCACCCCTGGCTTTTGTAATAACTTTTAAGATTTTGTCCTTAATGGAACTACAGGATTTAATGTTTGCTGGATTAATCCTTGCTGGATTTTGGTCTTGCTTTGTTCCCATTCCTTTTTATCCCCCTCTTTGTACCTTTTGGAATAGAAATGTCTATCCTGCGCCATTGTATATTGAAGTGTTAACTTTCTTTTCATTTATGTGGGGTGTGCAGCTAAGAGTTTGCCTTCACGACCTCGGGACCCTGTCTGCAGACCTGCCTGTCTGCAGTGGGCTGATTCAGTGTTTTCAGCGTGACTCAATTTGACTTTCTCTGACTTGGTTGTCTTTCTTATCATTACATAACATATTTATGAAATAGGAAGAAAAGGCCTAAAGGAGTAGGGGAAGTGGGAGGGGTAGGGGAAAGGAAAGAAGAGAAAAGAAAAAAATATGAGAAAAGGAAAAAATGGAAACAAAGTCTTTGTAAATATTAAAGGGTGGAGGGGGTGAAGGGAGGGCAGGGGAAGGGGAAAAATAAGAACCAAGATACATCATGTACAGGTACAAGATCCCAATGATGAATGTAACTGTATTGTATACCTAAAATGTACCAATAAACTTAATGGGGGAAAAAAAAAGATTTTGTCCTTGTGATGGACTTCTGGTACTTTGAGTATAATGTACTACAGAGAGGTTCTCTTTGGGTCATGACTATTTGGAGTTCTATTTGCTTCATTTATCTATATTTTTACTTTTTCCCTATATGTAGGAAGTTTTCTGCCATCATTTTTGTGAATAGGTTTTTGATACTATTTGTGCTGTCTTCTGCTTTTTCGGTTATTCCAATTATTCTTAGATTAGTCTTCTTTGCATCATTTAGCAGCTGCTGGATCCATTTTTCATACTCTCTTGTTGCTATTAAGGTGCCTTTGAGTAGCTGGTCTTTGAAGGCATCCTGTCTTCTAGTTCTGAAATTCTGTCCTCACATTGGTTGTTTCTACTGTCAATACTTTCAGTATTAATTTTTTATTTTTGGTACCGAGAATCAAACTTGGGTTCTTGCACTTGCGGAGCAGGCAGCAGAACCACTGAGCTAAATCTCTAGCCTTTTCAGTATAATTTTTAATGTCCTTCATTTCTGATTGAAACCTTTTCATAGACTCTAATTCTTTGCTAAACTGGTCATTCATGATTTACATCATTTATTTAGCTTGTCTAGCTTTTTATTTAAGTGTTCTGAAAGCTCCTGAATCATTTTGGTTATTACTTCTAACACCTGTTTACTTATATCTTCTGTGATCCTGCTGAGTACCTCTTTGATCCTTTTTCTAACTCCTTGTATTATGCTTTCAAGTCATTTGGGTGTGTTGCTTTTGCTGTTCTCCCCCTTGAGGCCCCCTGGGTTGACTTCAGGTAGTTGCAAGTTTTGGGCAGCATTTTGTTGCCTTGTTTTCTCATATTTGTAATTTCTGTTTAGTTTGTTTTGTTTTGTGCTGAGGTTTGTATACACTTATAGTGTAAAGATTTTGTTGCTATTAAAGAGATCTCTTTAGTTAATCGCTTTTCAGTCACGTACTTTGAGCATGGCTACCTGTAGTTCTTTGCCTTTGCCCCAGGATCTGACTACCTTCGTTAATTTGGGGGAGAGAATGCATTATGATATCCCAACACCATGTTCTCTGGGAATGAGCCATGGTGTTAATGCCACAAAAGTAATCTGGGTGTGGCTTACAGAGAAAACCCATTAGTAGCAACAATTATGCAACCCTGGCAATATAGAGCCAATCAGCTACAGTAGTATCATTCAAGAAAATTGGATATTAATATTGGATATTAAGAACCAATTACATACCACACTTATCTCTAGAGAAGAAATCCATAGTTGCAGTGTAAACATTAAGACAACCCATATATTAAGTTATAGTTAATATGTACTAAAAGTGACAGGTATATTGCCACTAACAGTAGAAAGAAATCAACAATAATTTTTGGAGTTAACTATCTAAAAATTAATATAGCTTTATGGTTACATTATTAGAGATAAAAGCAATTGGGAACAAGGGAATGCAAAAAGAAAAATTTGAAACTTTAAACTATGATTTGAGGAGGAGGAAAAAGAAATGGGACAAAGGATCTTTTTTGGGGAATAGAACGATGTTTATTGAATTAGGTCGAGCTCACAAAAAACAGATGGGAAATAGTAGATAAAGGTAGGGGAAAGAAGTAATTATATGGATAATATAAATAAGAGAAAAAAATTAAAGGGAGAAAAATTAAAAGGGAGAAGAGGAAAAACATTTAAGAAGATAAAAATAAATATAAATTTAAAAAAAGAAGCTAGGAAAGGGGACAAATGAAAATTCCCTAAACCACAATAAATCAGTAACAAAGAAAGAGAAAAGGAAAGAAGGAAGGAGAAGGAGAAAAACCTTACACATACATTCATAAAAAAAAGGGGGGCTGGGGATTTAGCTCAGTGGTTCTGGCGCCTGCCTCACAAGCACAAGGACCCGAGTTCAATTCCTGGTACAAAAAAAAAAAAAAAAAGGGAAAAAGATATTTTCTGTTCTCTTAAATGTGTGTTTTTCTTCCAGGATTGATAGTTTTGGAGCAGTGTCCATGTCAAGATGTGTCTCTGCTTATGCTGATAGATAAAGGATCTGTACTGGATGCAGGCACCAGTATGCAGTAGAAGTATGATGAAGGCTCCAATACCACAGTTTTCAAATCCAGAGAAACTCAAGCTGGGCCTTGCCTCTGGCCTTGGAAGGGGTCATGGCCTGTGGCCTTTAGCTCAAACTGTTCAGGAGATCTTTTTCCAGCTGACTGTAGCTATATTCTATGACTATGGGCATATTCTATGACTGTTTCTCACTCAGTCACTGTGGGAGGGAAACTTTGTGAGCCCTGAAGTGTAGCCATCCCACAGCTGGTTTGAATCTTGTGTTCAATCAACCCTTCCGCGGAATGGCATCAGATCAAGGAGGCATTCTTTCTAAGATATGATGGGTGCTTGGATTAGAGTCATTTATTAGCTGTTGCCTGTGGAAAGACCTGCCCTGGGGCAGAATGTTGTGCTGTCCCTGCAGATTACAACAACTGCCTGTGTGTTCTGCCACTGTGTTTCTCTTTGAGGCTCCTTTAGGTCTCCAGCATTCACTTTGTCTCTGTAGGTTCTATCTCCCTTTCTGTCAACACAGGCGCTGGGGAAAAAGTGCAAACTGACTCTTCCTTTCTCTATGTTGTGTGCTGTTTCTTTAATTTCTTTGTAGCTTTTGATTTTTGTATCAGGCCCTTCCTGATTCCTGGGGATCTACTTCTCTCTCTCTTTTTCTTCCCCAGGTTGTTATTTTCTAGTGTCTGGATTCTGAATCTCAAAAAGGCTGAATTGTGTCACTCACCACTCCACCATTTTTTGGTCCTCTCTGTGAGCATCTTCTTTCTTCACCTGTCATGTTCCTCCAACTTCATTTCCATTTTTTGTTTCCATTTTATAGAAGACATGAAAGAGTTGTGTATACTTGCTGTCTCCACAATCATTTGCTCTTATTTACACTTGATTCCCCTTCAATTAGACTTTTTTTCCACTACTTACCAGTTGACTGCTTTTGTCGGGGTCCTTAATGACTTCTGTACACCAAATCCAATATTCAATTATTAGTACTATTTCTGAATCTCAAAACAGCATTAACACAGCAAATGGTAAAAAAATTAAAAATTAAAAATTAAGAATGTACAAGGGGCCGGGGATTTAGCTCAGTGGTTTCACCACCTGCTGCGCAAGCGCAAGGACTTGAGTTCGATCCCTGGTACCAAAAAAAAAAAAAGAATGTACAAAAAATACTATAAATTGTATATAGGTAAGCAACTAGTTAAGCCAGTTTCATGCATGATCTCATCAAAGCATAAATCTCATGTGCTTTGGGACTTGTTTCTCATAGTCCTGAGCAGCCTCCCAACATGCCTACTATCAATTCCTTACCATTGTTTTCCAGGCCACACATCATGACCTGCCTAGGTTTATTCTTCCCTTCCATCTTCCTTCAAACATTGCCCTCTAGAGCAATGTCATTTATTATTATTTATAGACAAGCCAAGCATGCCTCAAGGTTTGTTGTTATTAGGTTTTTTTTTTTTTTTTGTACTGAGTAGTGAACCTGATGCCTTTGTACTCAGCTACATCTCCAATCCTATCTATGTATCTATCCATTCATTTATAGACAGTGTCTGGCTAAGTTGCCATGTTGCCAGGCTGACCTGAAACTTGAGATATTCTTGCCTTAGACCCTCAGAGGGTTGGTACTCAAGGCATGCACTACCATGCAAGGTAAGTCTCAGGGATTTTGAAGTTCCTCTTCAGCTCTGCCCTGAATGTTCTTTCAGGTATCCTCAGTAAATTTATCTTTGACTTCCTTTGAGTCTCTGTTTAAATGTCTGCTCCCCTGACCACTTTCTTTACTGTCTCAAACCCCTTATTATGCTTTGTTTGTCATAGCTTTTATCACTGGCAGACCCTACTAATTGATTGTTTATTGTCTGTCTTCTCTCCCTTGAATGAAAGCTTGGTGGTAGTGGTGGGGTTCTCTTTTATTTGCTGCTTATTAGCTAGCACAGAGAAGAGTAGCTAGAAAACAGTAGCTATTCAATAACTATTTATTGAATGAATGGATACATAAGTGGATTAAATGTTGCCAACAACACATTCATTATGATTAACAGACTTTTTTTTCTAATTGCTTCTGAGATTTAAGTCATATTTAAGTCATTCACAGATACAGTAGATATGCACATATTCTCAATATCTATGATGTGGTTTTGTGTTAGTTACTTTTCTCATTGCTGAGTCAAAGTCTCTGAACATGAGCAAAATGCATACAAACTTTCTGCCAAGGCATAACACACATTGTCTGGAGTCCAACAACCAATGCAGTCCTTCTTTCCAGCAGAAACCTCCTGAGCCTGGTCTTTACCAGTAGGATTTCTGTCACCATTCTGGTATTCTGAGCTCTGACCAGAATCTCCCATCAAGTACAGCCTAAGGCATTCCAGCTGTTTTTCAGCCAGCATCTCTAAACCTTTCCTAACTTGTCCCCTTCCCACCAGTTCCAAAGGCTCCTAAACCATGTGGTCAGGTACAATCATAGAAATGACCCCACTCCTTGTACCAAATTCTGTGTTACTTTTCTCTCATTGCTGAGATAAAATACCTGACACTCACAGTTAAATGGGGAAAGGTTTATTTAGCTCACAATTTGTAGAGGTTTGAGTCCATAATCAGCTGGCTCTGAGGCAGATGGCATGGCAGACAGGCATCACAGAGGAGAAACTGTTTGTGGTGGGCAGAAGGTAGCAAAGCAAAAAGGGTTGACCACAGCTCTTTCTATCCCTTTTATCTTATCCAGACTACTTAAGAAGGGTAACACTCACACTCTTAATCTTAGCTCCCTTGATCTTAGCATTGTACCATAAATCAGTCTCACTGGCACACATTCTAAATCTAGTCACTTCTGAAAAAGCCCCACCTATGAGGCATTAGAGAGACATCTGGACACAAGCCATAACAGATCTATAGTAAAACTTGGGGTGTATAGTAAAACTTAAGAAAGAAAATAGTGATATTAGATTATCACATTTATGTGATTATTTTATGGATAAAAATCACTTTCACAGCTGAACATGATGGCATATGCCTGTAATCCTAGCACTTGGGAGATTGAGGCAGGAGGATAGCTGTGAATTTGAGGCTAGCTTGGATGATATAGTGTGATCCTCTCTCAAAAAAAAAATCACTTTCACATTACCTTATTTGATCTTACAAGTTTAGTGAGTCAAGTATTATCTATCACTTCACGAACAAAGTTTTTCATAAAGTTTTTCTTTAACAAAAAAGTATATGCATTAAGTAGCTAACCTAGTGTGACAGTATTGGATCAATATTTCTATAAATGTCCAAATTTAGCATCTTTTGTTTTTAAATTGTCAAAGTGAGAGTTGTTAATGTAAAGACCTCACTTTCTTTATATGTATTAAAGATCTTTCTGCCAGTAGGGTGATTTTGAGGTCATCTTTAAATTAATGAAAGGGTCTTTTAAGTTAAAGGCAGATCGATATGGGTGGAGGCATTTTAGGTACATGAGATCATGTGAAACAATATTCAGAATTAAAAGGGTTTTTTTTTCTCAAGGGAGCAAATAGGTTTCTTTGTGAAAGGAGATGTGTAAATATGGCATTGTCTCTCTGATGTGAGAAACTGAAAGAGTAAACAATGTATAATAGATAATGTGAAATAGGAAGAAATTGTTCAAGAGAAAAAGAGAACTAGAAAGAAAGGAGCAGGAAATGAAGAAAGGGAAAAGAAAAAATGAGAAAAGAAGGAAAAAATGGAAACAAAGCTTTCATATATAAGGAGGGGTAGAGGGGTTGAAGGGAAGGGAGGGGAATGGAAAAGAAAGAGAAATCAAGATATATCATACACAGGTACAAATTCCCTGTGATCCATTTGATCATTATGTATATCTAAGTTGGACCAATAAAATTAATAAAAAAAGGGAAAGGATAATTCAGCTACTCTGTTAATGATCCAGGAGAAAACCATAAAAACAATCTTAATTGAACGCTAAGGAATTATACAAGGTGTGATGATAAGCAATGAGAACTGAACCTCTGAAAGTCTGTTGTGCTACTTCTGGAGTATATAAAAATTATAAGGACTTGGCTTTCCTCATACTTTCTTGAATAATTCAGTTGAAAAGCATTTATTTTATTTTATTTTTTTGGTTCTTTTATTGGTACATTTTAGGTATACAGTTCATTTACATTTATCATTGGGTGTTTGTACCTGTACATGATATATCTTGGTTCTTTTTTTTTTTTTTTTTGCCCATTACCTGTGGACCCTTCATCCCCTCCGCCCTTCCCTATTTACATAGATTTCATTTCCATTTTTTTTTCTTTTCTCATAGTTTTTCATTTTCCTCTTTTCCTTTCCCCTTCCCCTACCTTCACTCCTTCATCTTTGGATCTTTTTTCCTATTTCAAATTATCAAAAATTCATTTTAATCATTTGCACTCTTGTTTACACTATCAGTTTCACACACTAGTGAAACTGTTCGGTATTTACATATGTGTGTCCTATTTATTTCATGTAAGAGTATGGCCTTGATATTCATCCATTTAGCTATAAATGACTCTAGTTTTTTGCTCTTTATGGCTGAGTAGTACTCCATTTTATGAAAAAACCACATTTTCTTTATCCAGTTTCCAGTTGATGGACCCTTGGGCTGCTTCCAAGCTTTAGCTATTACAAACTGTGCCACTATGAACATGGGTGCACATATATCACTGTGGTATGATTCTTTTAATTCTTTTGGGAAGATACCTAGCAGGGGAATAGCTGGGTCAAATGGGACCTCTAGTCCTAGTTCTTTGAGGTGTCTCCATACTGACTTCCATAGTGGTTGCACCAGTCTGCACTCCCACCAACAATGGAGAAGGGTTCCTTTCTCCCCACAACCCTGCCAGCATTTGTTATTTGTTGATTTCTTGGTAGCATCCATTCTTTCTGTGGTGAGGTGGAATCTCAGTGTTGTATTCATCTGCATCTCTCAACTGACGAGTGATGTTGAACATATTTTTATATATTTGTTTGTTGCTTTTGCTTCTTTGTGTGAGAAACATCTGTTCATTTCAGATGCCCATTTTTGAATTGGGTCTTTGAATTTGGGGGGGTCTGATTTTTTTCAGTTCTTTATGTATTCTAGATAGTAGTCCTTTGTCTGAGGTATAGCTGCTAAAATTTTTTTTCCCGTATTGTAGGTTGTCTGTTAGCTCTGTTGGTGGTTTCTTTTGCAATGTGGAAGCTTTTTGATAAGATGAGATCCCAGTTGTTGATTCTTTCTGCTAGTTCCCGTGCTGCTGAGGTTTTGTTCATAAAGTCTTTTCCTATGCCAATGTCTTCAAGAGTTCTACCTAACTTATCTTCCAGCAAGTTTAGTATTTTTGTCTTAATATTTATATCTTTAATCCACTTCGATCTTAGTTTAGTGCATGGTGATAGGTATGGGTCTAGTTTCAATGTTTGGCAGGTTGAAATCCAGTTTTTCCAACACCATTTATTAAATAGGCTATCTTTCCTCCAATGAGGGTGGTTTGCTCCTTTGGCAAAGATTAGGTGGCTGAGTATGTCTGGAGTTGTTTCTGCATCTTCTAATCTATGCCACTGATCCTCAGGTCTGTTCTTTTGCCAGCACCATGGTGTTTTTTATCACAGTAGCTTTGTAGTATAGTTTCAGGTTGGGGATTGTGATACCCCCAGCCATATCTCTGTTGCTTAAAATTGCTTTAGCTATTCTAGGTCTCTTCTGGTTCCAAGTGAATTTTTGGATTGTTTTCTCTAGTTCTGTGAAGTATATTGTTGGAATTTCAATTGGCATTGCATTGAATCTATATAGTAGTTTTGAAAGTATGGCCATTTTTCACTATATTGGTTCTTCCTACCCAGGAGCAACGGATGTCTTTCCATTTTCTTGTATCCTCTTCAATCTCTTTTTTTCAGAGTGCTGTAGTTTTCAGTGTAGAGGTCTTTTACTTCCTTTATTAGATTGATTCCTTGGTATTTCATTTTTTTGGATGCTATTGTAAAAGGAATTGTTTCCCTAATTTCTCTCTCAGTGAGTCTGTTATTTGTGTACAAGAAGGCAATTGTTTTCTGAGTGTTGCCCTTGTATACAGCTACTCTACTGAATTTGTCAATTAAGTCTAGAAGTCTTTGGGCGGAGTTTCTTGGGTCTTCTATGTAAAGTATCATATCGTCAGCAAATAATGACAGTTTAACTTCTTCTTCTCCTATATTTATTCCTTTTATTTCTTTCTCTTTTCTAATTGCTGTGGCTAATGTTTTCAGAACTATATTGAACAGAAGTGGTGATAGTGGACATCCTTTTCTTGTTCCTGATTTTAATGAGAAAGTTTTCAGTTTTTGACCATTTAGTATGATGTTGGCTATTGGTTTTTCATAGATAACCTTAATCAGGTAAAGATAAAGACCTTCTATTCCAATTTTCTGTAGGATTTTTATCATGAATGTGTGCTGGATTTTGTTGAAGTCTTTTTCTGCATCTATTGAGATGATCATATGGTTTTTGTCCTTGACTCTGTTAATATGGTTTATTACATTTATTGATTTATGAATGTTGAACCATCCTTGCATCCCTGGGATAAATCCGACTTGGTCAGGGTGTATGATCTTCTTGATGACCCTCTGTATTCTCTTTGCCAGTATCTTGTTGAGGATTTTTGCATCTATGTTCATTAGGGAGATTGGCCTGTATTTCTTTTTTTGAGTTAGGTCTTTCCCTGGTTGTGGAATCAAAGTAACACTTGCTTCCAGGAATGAATTTGGAATTATTGCTTCCCTTTCAATTTCCTTGATGAGTTTAAAGAGTAATGGCGTTAGTTTTTCTTTAAATGTCTTGTAAAATTCAGCAGTGAAGCCATCAGGACCTGGGGTTTTCTTTGTTGGTAAATATTTTATTACATTTTCAATTTCACTCATTGTAATTGGGGTGTTTAGAATTTCTATATCTTCTTCATTTAACTTTGGCAATTCTTATGTATCTAGGAATCTGCCCATTTCTTCTGTGTTTTCCATTTTATTGGAGTACAGGTTCTCAAAGTAGGTATTGATGATCCTCTGGATTTCTGCTGGATCTGTTGTGACTTCACCTTTTTCATTCTTTTTTTTTTTTCCTTTTTTTTCCCCATTAACTTTATTGGTACATTTTATGTATACAATACAGTTACATTCATCATTGGGATCTTGTACCATTACATGAGTCTCTTGGTTCTTATGTTTTTCCCCTTCCCTTGCCCTCCCTTCACCCCCTCCACCCTTCTCTATTTGCAAAGACCTTGTTTCCATTTTTTTCCTCTTCTCATATTTTTTCCTTTCCCTTTTTTCCCTTCCCCTACCGCTCCCAATTCCCCTGCTGTTTTAGACCTTTCTTTCCTTTTACACAATATCAGTTATACATTTTTTAAATTACAATATTAAGATCTAGGAGACATTACCACAGATTTTTCAGAATTTAAAAGGATATAGAAAGCATATTACAAAAATCTTTTTTGAAATAAGTTTGACAACTTCTAAGTAACTTAGAAGACAAATTAATGAAACTAACTCTGGAGGAAATATAAAATTGAATAGCACCTATTCAAGAAAGTATATTCCTAGCTTGAAAACCTACCTATATGACAACAGCAGGCTCATAAACATTTTAACTGATAAATTATATCAAACAATTAAAGCAGAAAAAAGAAGGAGCACTTCTCTCCTCATTTTAGGAAATCAACATTGTGCTAATACTAAAACTGGCTAAAGATAATAGAAGAAAAAAGTATGAACATAGATAGAAGTTCATTTAACAAAACAAACTCTTAGAAGTCAGATCTGGAAGTATGTAGAAAGTGGTTTTGTTATAGGGATGGCAGTGTTGGTTCAGCATTGGAAGATCCACCCCCAAAAGTCATCATTTTAGGAGAGGAAAGGAAAAAGCCATATGATCCTGCCACTAGTTGGGAAAAGAGTATTGGACTAAATTCTACAGCTGTTCATGGTAAAAGCTGTCAGGAGACTAGAAGTAGAACAGGACCTTCTCAATAGATCAAAGACATGTACTCCATACTTCCAACAAAAACTCTTTCTATGAATGGAGATGATACAATGCTTTCTCCCTAAAGTGGGGAACAAGGGCATATATGCCTACTCTTCATCTGTCCATTAGACTTTGAAACATAGGTCTAAACCAATATAGTCTGGCAATAAAATGACACAACTAGGATAGGATTGTCATGGCAGACGCAAAATCTTTATATGTAGATCATCTACAGAGAAACTACTGAGAAATCTCTAGGAGCCCCTAGAACTTGTACTTGAATTTAGCAGGATTAGAAAACACAAGGTATATATAAAAATTCAGGTCTGTGTATACTTGCTATAAATGAAGAATTGGATATTGAAATTTAAAAGTTATGTAGGAGGGAATCATGCAGAAGACGCCGAATCAGCCTGCTGCAGACAGACAGGTCTGTGCACGCCCTACCGAGGTCCTGAGTCACGCGGAAGATGCCGAATCAGCCCGCTGCAGACAGGCAGGTCTGTCTACGCCCTACCGAGGTCCTGAGTTACGCGGAAGACACCGAATCACCCCACTGCAGACAGGCAGCCACCTGATTCCACATTACCAAGACGCAGAGGACACCAGACCACCAGACCAAGGTACTGAATCCCACTGATCCCGGCCCAGAGGTAGGGGCTTCTGAGCCATCGTCCCACTGCTCCTGGTCCAGAGGAAGGGACTTCCCGGTCACCATCCCTCCCGCTCCTCCCAGGCCAGAGGAAAGGGCTTTTGGGCCACCTTCTGTCCCGCTGCTCCTGGCCCAGAGGAAGGGGCTTCCAGGCCACCATCCCCCCGGCTGCTCCCAGCCCACCCGAAAGGGCTTTTGGGTCACCATCCCTACCGCTGCTCCCGGCCCCTGTCCCACCTCACCCAGCTCAGAGGAGGTAATCCGTACAGGGGCTAACAGTCCCCCTGCCCCAGTTGAAATGAGAAAACACATAAATAAGTCTCAAAACCAGACTTCCAGATCACCTACAGAAACCCCAAAGGGAAATGAGATGGAACCCTCTGATACTCAACCATCTGGACCCACTGAACTGGCAAAAAAAGGGGATCTGGAAAAAATGAAATCAGAAATAATTTCTCAGATAACAGGAGAAATTGTGCCCCTAGTGCAAGACATGATTAATAAATCTAGAGAGGAGCTCAGGAACATGATGGAATCCCAACATAAGAAACAAATGGAATCCATAAAACAGATGCAAATAGATTTCCAGGACATGAAAAACTCCATTGAAAGTCTACACAGCAGAATAAGCCAATGTGAGGACAGAATTTCAAATATAGAAGATAAGATTGCAATTAGTGACCAGGAAAAGAAAATTTGCTTCAAAATTATAAGGGAACATGAGAAATCAATCCAGCAGCTGCTAGATGATGCAAAGAAGAATAACATAAGACTGATTGGGCTGAATGAAGAAACAGGAGAGAGTGGAGATGACATAAAAAAATCTCTTCACAAAAATACTGGCAGAAAACTTCCCAAGCAGGGGAAAAGAGCTTGACATACAGATAAGTGAGGCATACAGGACTCCAAATAGCCTTGATCAAAAAAAATCTACACATAGGCATATAATTGTTAAGATTCCAGAAACACAACAGAAGAACAAAGTTCTCCAAGCAGTCAGAGAAAAGAAACAAATCACATACAAAGGAAAGTCCATCAGAATCACAGCACACTTCTCAACACAAAACATCAAGTCAAGAAGAGCTTGGAGTGACATATTCCAAGCCCTAAAAGAAAACAGCCTCCAACCCAGATTGATGTATCCTGCAAAACTGTCTTTCAAAATGGATGGAGAAATAAGATACTTTCATGACAAAGAGCACCTTAGGAACTTCGTGAATACCAAGCCAGCACTCCAAAGAATTTTACACAAAATCCTAGAAACAGACATTGAGGACCACAACCCCAGGAAGCAAAGCACAATGAACCCATCTGGCATGAGAAGAAATTAAATGTAAAGGGGGAGAACCCAACAAACAGAAAAAGTCATGGCAATGACAAGTCAATATGTTTCAGTTATAACCATCAATGTTAATGGTCTCAATTCACCAATCAAAAGAAATTGACAGGCAGAATGGGTCAAAAAGCAAGATCCAACAATATGCTGCATACAAGAAACACACTTAATTCAAAAAGAAACTCATAGACTGAAAGTTAAAGGGTGGAAAACAATACTGCATGCAACAGGAACCCGAAAAAAAGCAGGAGTAGCTATCCTCTTGGCAGATCAAGTAGATTTCAAACCAACACTAATTAAGAGAGATGAAGAAGGACACTACATCCTTGTAAAGGGAAGAATCCAAGAGGAAGAGATGACAATCATAGATATTTATGCACCAAACACTAGTTCACCCAACTATATAAAACAAATACTAATGGACATGAAAAGCCATATATGCACTAATACAATTGTAGTGGGGGACCTCAGCATCCCACTGTCACAAATGGATAGATCAACTAGACTAAAAATAAGTAATGAAATACTAGAACTTAATAGAACTCTTGAACAAATGAACTTAACAGATGTTTACAGAATCTTCCACCACACAAAATCAGAATACACATTCTTCTCAGCTGCACATGGGTCATTCTCAAAAATAGACCACATACTCACACATAGAACATGTTTAAGTAAGTGCAAAGGAATTGAAGTTATCCCCTGTATATTATCAGACCACAGTGCGATGAAATTGGAGATCCATAGCAAAAGAAACTCAAAAAATTTCATAGACACATGGAAATTGAACAACACACCTCTGAATAACCAATGGGTCACAGAGGAAATTCAAGAAGAAATCAGACAGTTCCTTCAATTAAATGACAACGACAGTACAACATATCGGAATCTATGGGACACAATGAAAGCAGTCTTACGAGGGAAATTCATAGCAGTGAATATGCATATTAGGAAAACAGAACGAGCCCAATTAAACAACCTGATGCTGAACCTCAAGCTTCTAGAAAAAGAAGAGCAGGACAACCACAAAGCTCATACAATGGAAGAAATTGTAAGGATCGGAGGGGGAATCAATGCAATGGAGACTAAGAGAACGATACAAAAAATGAATGAAACCAAGAGTTGGTTCTTTGAAAGAATCAACAAAATTGATAAACCTTTAGTCAGCCTTGTCAGAAAAAGGAAAGAAAAGGCCCCAAATCCATGCAATTAGGAATGAAAAGAGTGAAACTGTAACAGACCCAGCAGAAATCCAGATGATCATCAATACCTACTTCCAGAACATGTACGCCAATAAGATGGACAACACAGAAGAAATGAACAGATTCCTAGATACATATGAATTACCAAAGTTGAATGAAGAAGACCTAAAAATTCTGAACAACCCAGTATCAACCAATGAAATTGAAAACGTAATTAAAAACTTATCACCTAAGAAAAGCCCGGGCCCTGATGGCTTCACTGCTGAATTCTACAAGACATTTAGAGAGGAACTGCTGCCACTACTGTTTAAACTCTTCAATGAAATTGAAAGGGAAACAATACTCCCAAATTCATTCCTGGAAGATCACCTTGAGCCCCAAAGCAGAGAAAGACCCAACTGAAAAAGAGAACTATAGGCCAATCTCACTAATGAACATAGATGCAAAAATCCTTAATAAGATAATGGCAAACAGAATGCAGAAGATCATCAAGAAGATCCTACAACCTGATCAAGTGGGATTCATCCCACGGATGCAGGGATGGTTCAATATATGAAAATCAATCAATGTCATACACTATATCAATAGAGCCAAGGACAAAAATCATATGATTATCTCCATGGACGCAGAAAAAGCATTTGACAAAATCCAACATGCATTTATGATAAAAACCCTACAAAAAATTGGAATAGATGGTCTCTACCTCAAACTGATAGAAGCCATCTATGAAAAACCAACAGCCAATATCCTACTAAATGGTCAAAAACGGAAATCCTTCACACTCAAATCAGGAACAAGACCAGGATGTCCACTATCACCACTCTTGTTCAATATAGTTCTGGAAACATTAGCCACGGTCATTAGACAAGAGAAAGAAATCAAAGGAATAAAGATAGGAAATGAAGAAGTCAAATTGCCATTACTTGCAGACGACGTGATACTCTATATAGAAGACCCCAAGAACTCCACCAAAAGTCTTCTAGACTTAATAACTAAATTCAGTCAAGTAGCTGGTTACAAGGTCAACACACAAAAATCAATAGCTTTCCTCTACACGAATGACAGACTCACTGAGAGAGAAATAGCACAAATAATTCCTTTCACAATAGCACCCAAAAAACTGAAATACCTAGGAATCATCCTAACAAAAGAAAGCAAAGACCTCTTCTCTGAAAACTATGGCACTCTGAAAAGATAGATTGAAGATGATATCAGAAAATGGACAGACATCCCCTGCTCCTGGGTAGGAAGGATTAATATAGTGAAAATGGCCATACTTCCAAAACTGCTATATAGATTTAATGCAATTCCAATTGAGATCCCAGCAGCATACTTCATAGACCTCGAGAAAACAATCCAAAAATTCATTTGGAACAAGAAGAGACCCAGAATAGCAAAAGCAATTCTAGGTAACAGAGACATGGCAGGGGGTATCACAATCCCCAACCTGCAGCTCTACTACAAAGCTACTGTGATAAAAACAGCATGGTACTGGCAAAAAAACAGAATTGAGGACCAGTAGAACAGATTAGAAGATGCAGAAACAATGCCAGACACACTCAGCCATCTCATCTTCGACAAAGGAGCCAAACACCCTCACTGGAGGAAAGACAGCCTCTTTCATAAATGGTGCTGGAAAAATTGGGCTTCAATTTCCCAAAGATTAAAACTAGACCTATATCTCTCACCATGCACTAAACTAAAATCAAAATGGATTAAAGATCTAAATATTAAAATAGAAACTCTGAACCAGTTGGAACAGAGGTTAGGTAGAACCCTTGAAGACATCGGTGTAGGAAAACATTTTATGAACAAAACCTCAGTTGCCCATGAACTAGCACAAACAATCAACAAGTGGGATCTCTTCTTATTAAAAGGCTTCTGCACAGCAAGAGAAACCACCAGCAGTGTGAAGAGACAATCCACAATGTGGGAAAAAATCTTCACCTGCTCTTCCTCAGACAAAGGTCTACTATCTCGAATCTATAAAGAACTTAAAAAGATCAGATCTCCCAAATTTAAAGACCCAGTCCAACAATGGGCATCTGAAATGAACAGACATTTCTTGGACAAAGTAGTAGATATAGCAAAGAAATACATGAAAAACTGTTCAACATCACTGGTCATTCGAGAGATGCAAATGAAAACAACGCTGAGATTCCACTTCACTCCAGAAAGTATGGCTGCTATCATGAAATCAACCAATAACAAATGCTGGTGGGGCTGTGGGGAACGAGGAACCCTGCTCCACTGCTGGTGGGAGTGTAGACTGGTGCAAGCACTGTGGAAATCAGTATGGAGATACCTCAAAGAACTAGGACTGGAAGTCCCATTTGACCCTGCTATTCCACTGCTGGGGATCTTCCCCAAAGAATTAAAAGAATCATATCACAGTGATATATGTGCTCCCATGTTCATAGCAGTGCAATTTTTAATAGCTTAAACTTGGAAACAGCCCAAATGCCCATCAACTGGAGACTGGATAAAGAAAATGTGGTTTTTTAATAAAATGGAGTACTACTCAGCCATAAAAAATGAGAAATTAGAGACATTTATAGCTAAGTGGATGCACATTGAGGCAATACTCTTAAGTGAAATAAATAGGACACAGATGTGTAAATACCGAATAGTTTCTCTGGTGTGAGAAACTGAAAGTGTAAATAAGGACTAAATGTATAATAGGTCATGTGAAATAGGAAGCAAAGGGGCAAAGGGGAAGGAAGTGGGAGGGCTAAGGGAAAAGATAGAAGGGAATGGGATTAATATGAGAAAATGGAAAAGTAGGAACAGAATCTTTGTAAATAGGGCTGGAGGGGTTGAAGGGAGGGCTGGGCAAAGGTGTAAAATAAGAACCAAGAGAGACTATGTGAAGGTGCAAATTTCCAATGATTAATGTCATTATATTGTATACCTAAAATGTACCAATGATTAGAATGAATAATCAATAATGTAAAATAGGAATAAAAGGTCCAAGGGGTAGGGGTAGTGGGAGGGGCAGGGGAAAGGAAAGAAGGGAAAGGAAAAATGATGAGAAATGGAAAAAATGGAAATAAAGTCTTTGTAAATAGGGAAAGGTGGAGGGGATGAAGGGAGGGCTAGGAATAGGGAAAAAATAAGAACCAAGATGCATTATATAAAGGTACAATTCCCATTGAGAAATGTAATTGTGTTGTATACCTACAATGTACCAATAAAAGAATTTAATACAAAAAAATATAAAAAAAAAGATTTTGGATTTTGTCAGATGTTTTCTCTATTTAGTCGATATGATTTTTTTCTTATGTATATAATATGTGTATATATATATATACTGAATTCTATTTACTGATTTGCATGTGTTTACTAATGATCCATCCTTCCTTCCTGGGAATGAAGCCTACTTTGTCATGATGTATGATCTTTTCTGTTGCACTATTTTTGTGAGTGTCTTGTTGGAGATCTTTGTAACTGTTCATTAAAGAGACTGGCCTGAAGTTTTCTTTTTTTAGTTGGGTCCTTGTCTGGTTTTGGAATCGGGGTGGTTCTGGCTTCCAGGAATGAATTTGGCAGTATTCCTTCCCATTCAGTTTTATTAAAGAGTTTGGTAAGTATTGGCATTACATCTTCCCTGCAATTTTTGTAGAATGTAGCAGTGAATACATTCATACCTGGGCTTTTCTTAGTTGGCAGGATATTTATTACTGCCTCAGTTGTACTGCCTGTTATTGGATTATTCAGTTTTTACATCTTCTTGGTTTAGTTTTGGTAATTCATATGTATTTAGACATCTCTGCATTTCTTCTGAATTCTTCAATATATGGGAGTATAGGTTTTTGAAGTAGTTAATAAACTTCTGAATTTCAATAAAGCCCGTTGTGGCTTCACCTCTTCCATTTCTAACTTTACTGATATAAATATTTTCTTTACTTTTTCATTAAAATTAGCTAAAGGTTTCTCAATTTTATGTATTCTTTCAAAGAACCAGCCCTTCAATTAATTGATTTTGTTTTTATGTTTTTAAATCTCCATTTCATTGATTTCTGCTCTGATCTTTGTAGTTTCCTTACTTGTACTAGCTTTTAATTTGAATTGTTCTTGTCCTTTCTAGGACCATGAGGTTCACCATTAAGTTATTTATTTGGGTTTTCTGGGATATTTTTGTTTTGTTTTATTTTGATATGAGCATGCATAGTTATAAACTTCCCACTTAGGACTACTTTCATTTTGTCCCATGTGTTCTGGTGTATTGTACTGACATTATTCTTTGATTCTAGGAACTGCCTAATTTTCCCTTGATTTCTTCTGTGGCTAACTGATTATTCAAGAGTGTTTTGTTTAATTTCCATGTGCTTGCATAATTTCTCTGGTTTGCTTTGTCATTGATTTCCAGTTTCATTGGACTATACTCTCATAGTATGGAATAATTTGGTTCTTCTGCATTTAATCATGCCTTATGGGCTACTCTATAGTCTATTTTGGAGAAAGTTCCATGTGCTACTGAAAAGTATGTGCATTTTCTTTTGGTTGGGTCGAATGCTGTAGATATCTGTTAAGTCCATTTGTGCAAAGGTATTGTTCAATTGTGATATTTATTTGTTCATTTTTTGGTCTAGCTGACCTCTCCATATGTGATAGTGGGTTATTCATGTCCTTCATGATAACTGTGTTGTTGTTTATCTAATCTTTTATGTCCAACTTTTATGAAGTTGGGTGCAGCACGGTTTGGTGCACATATATTTATAATTGTTATCTTTTCCTCTTGAATTGTTTCCTTTGCCAATATGTAATGATCTTCTTTGCCTCTTCTGGTCAATTTTGGCTGGAAATCCACTTTCATAATAGCATAGCCACTCTGGTTTGTTTGGGGGCTCTTGTTACATGAAATATTTTTTCTAGTGATTGATTTTTAGTCTATAAATTTCTTTTTGAAATGAACACATTTCTTATATAAAGCATACCACCATATATATACATTCTGCCTATCTGTGTCTTTTAATTGGCAAATTGAGGCCATTCACATTGAAAGTTATGACGGAGTGGTATTGACTTATTCCTATCATTGCATTATTTTCCTGTTGCTCTGTTGCTAATTACTTTTTTTTTTTTAGTATGAACATCCCAGCAACAACCCATGGCAGGCTGCTGCTGAGGGCATAGGTGCTTTATTGGAGAGAGAATGCGGGCAAGGAAGGTTCCCTCATTCCAAGAGGATGGAACAGTCCTGGCTACCCCAACAATGAGATGTGCAGGGTCTCTGGCCAGACTGTGGTCAAAACGGGAAGACACTCAGTCTCAAAGTCATGGGAGTGCCACACAAGCCTAGCTGTAGGTGCAGGAACCATACAGGCAAGCACTTGGGGCAGGTCCCTTGCACATTCATCATGAACTATACAGAATGAGGCTGTACATGAGTTAATTACAAGTCATATTTACAAAAATCTGTACGCACATTTGAAAAACTCACAAAATTGTCATCTATGTATCACAAGTTGCTAGACCAAAATATTAAAAATGGGATAAAAGTAAAAAAAAAAAATTTATATAGGAGTACAAAGGACCCAGAAAAGCCAAAAACAAAAACAAAAACAGTGTTGGAAGATGTTTAGCACCCAATTTTAAGACTTCTTCTAAAGCTACAGTAATCAAGGCAGTGTTGGTGTAAGGAAAGACATATAGATCATTTGAATAAAGCAGAGAATCTAGAAATAGAACCACACATATATGGTCCACTGAGTTTTGAAAGATTATTTAACATTAGCATTTTGTAGAACATAAACTCGATTCAAGAGCCAAGGAAGAGATAGTGTCTTCAGCAAATGGCAGTAGAATACCTGGTATCCATATATAAAAATTTAACCTCAACCCTTTTTTTCCATACATGAAAATAACTTGAAGGGATCTATGAACCTAAATAAGAAAGCCTAAAAGTATAAAACTTTAAGAAGAAATTATAAGGGAAAATGTTTATGAATTCAGGGTAGGCAAGAACTACCTAGGATACAAAAAACATGATGTATAAAAGAAAAAAATTGATAAATGAGATTCCATCAAAATTTAGAACTTTAAATGACATCATTAAAATGAAAAGTAGTCCTTAAACAGACCATATTTACAATGCATATAACCTATGAGCAGAATATATAAGGAACTCTTAGAGCTCATTAATAGACAATCCAATTAAAATGTAGACATAAGAAGATGATTAATAGCCAGTATAGCACAAGGAATGGTGTGCAACTCTAGAATCAGAAAAATACTAATCAGTACAATAACAAGATAGAATTATACACTCATTAGGGAGATGAAGTCAGAAGTTTTAAAAGCCTTGTCATGACTTTTTCTTTTTGTTGGATTCTCCCTCTTTGTGTTTAATTTGTCACGTCCAATGGATTCATTCTGCTGGGTTTCCTGGGGTTGTGATCCTCATTGTCTTTTCCTAGGGTATTGTCTAAAATTTTTTGGAGTGCCGGTTTGGTATTCATGGTGCTGCTGAGGTGCTCTTTATCATGAAAGCATCTTATTTTTCCATCAATTTGGAAAGATAGTTTCGCAGGGTACATCAATCTGGGTTGGAGGCTGTTTTCCTTTAGGGCTTGAAATACATCACTCCAAGCTGTTCTTGCCTTGAGGGTTTGCATTGAGAATTCTGCTGTGATTCTGATGGGCTTCCCTTTGTATGTGATTTGTTTCTTTTCTCTAACTGCTTGTAGAATTTTGTTCTTCTGTTGGATTTCTGGAATCCTAACTATTATATGCCTATGTGTAGATTTTTTTAAATTAAGGTTAGCTGGAGTCCTATATGCCTCGCTTATCTGTATGTCAAGCTCTTTCCCCCTCCTTGGGAAGTTTTCTGCCATCACTTCTGTGAAGAGTTTTTTTATGTCATCTGCACTCTCTCCTGTTTCTTCATTGACTCCAATCAGTCTTATGTTATTCTTCTTTGCATCGTCTAGCAGCTGCTGGATTGATTTCTCATGTTCTCTGACAATTTTAAAGCAATTTTTCTTTTCCTCCTCACTAATTGCAATCTTATCTTCTATATGTGAAATTCTATCCTCACATTGGTTCATTCTGCTGAGCAGACTTTCGATGGAGTTTTTAATCTCTTGGAAATCTGTTTGTATGTGTTTTATGGATTCCATTTGTTTCCTATGTTGGGATTCCATCATGTTCCTCAGATCCTCTATTTTTTTATCTGTATCCTCTCTCAATTTATTAATCATGTCTTGCACCATGAGCAAAATCTTTGTTCTTGTCTGAGTAATTATTTCTGATTTCATTTTTCCCAGATCCTCTTTTGTTGCCAGTTCAGAGAGTCCAGGTGGTTGAGTATCAGAGTGTTCCATCTCGTTTCCCTTTGGGGTTGCTGTAGGTGATCTGAAAGTCTGTTTTTGAGAGTTGTTTATGTGTCTTCTCATTTTCCCGGGGCGGGGGTGTGTGTGTGTTATTCTTTCACCCATGCAGCTCACCTTCTGTGCCCTAGGAGCTTGGGATGGCAGCAGGGGAGCTTTCTTCCAGGTGCTGGGACCGGCTGAGCTTCACTGCCCTAGGAGCCTGGGATGGAGGCGGGGAACTTCCTTCTGGGTGCTGGGACCGGCTCATCTTCTTGACCCCAGGAGCCTGGGCACCTGTTTCATTCTTAATTTTATGTATTTGTGCCTTTTCTTTCCTTTTTTTGATAAGGTTGGCTAAAGGTTTATCGATTTTATTTATTCTTTCAAAAAACCAACTCTTTGATTCATTGATTTTTTGTATTGTTCTCTTAGTCTCCATTGCATTGATTTCTGCCTTAATTTTTACAATTTCTTCTGTTGTATAAGCTTTGGATTCGTTATGCTTTTCTTTTTCTAGGAGCTTGAGGTTATGCATTAGGGTATTTATCTGAATTTTCTCAGTTTACCTAATAAAGGCATTCACTGCTATGAATTTTCCACATAGAACTGCTTTCATTGTGTCCCATAGATTCCTGTAGGTTTTAATGGCATTTTTATTTACTTGTAGAAACTGTTTAATTTCTTCTTTAATTACTTCTGTGACCCATTGGTTGTTCAAGAGGGTGTTATTCAGTTTCCGTGTGTTTGTGGGGGTTTTGCGGTTTCTTATGTCATTGATCTCCAATTTTATTGCACTATGGTCTGATAATATACAGGGGGTAACTTCAGTTCTTTTATATTTACTTAGATATATCCTATGAGCTAGCATGTGGTCTATTCTGAAGAATGACCTGTGTGCAGCCGAAAAGAAGGTGTATTCCAATTTTGTGGGGTGGAACACTTTGTAAACATCTATTAAGTCCTTTTGTTCAATAGCTTGGTGCAGTTCTAGAATTTCCTTGTTAACTTTTTGTCTAGATGATCTGTCTGTTTGTGATAGTGGGGTATTGAGGTCCCCTACTGCAATTATGTTAGTATTTATTTGGTTTTTCATGTCTATTAATATTTGTTTTGTATAGTTTGGGGCATTTGTGTTTGGTGCATATATATTTAGGATTGTCATCTCTTCCTCTTGGATTCCCTTCACAAGGATGTAGTGACCATCTTTGTCTCTCTTAATTAGTTTTGGTTTGAAATCTACTTTGTCTGCAAATAAGATTGCTACCCCTGCTTTGTTTTGGGTTCCTGTGGCATGGAGAACTGTTTTCCATCCTTTTACTTTCAGTCTATGAGTTTATTTTTGAGTTAGGTGTGTTTCTTGTATACAACATATTGTTGCATTTTCCTTTTTAATCCATTCTGCCAGTCTATTTCTTTTGATTGGTGAATTGAGGCCATTAACATTGATGGTTATAATTGATAGATATTGATTTATCCTTTTCATGATGTTTTACTTTTGTTGGCTCTTTTATTTCTTATTTTTTCCCCCTTTCTCTTTAGTGTCTTACCTTGCCTGGTGGCTTCCCTCTGTTGGGCCTCATGGAGTTGTGACCTTCATTGCTTTTTTCTAGGATATTGTTTAGAATTGCTTGGAGTGCTGGTTTGGTGTTCATGAAATTTCTTAGGTGTTCTTTGTCATGGAAGTATCTAATTTCCCCATCGATTTTGAAAGATAATTTTGCAGGATACAACAGTCTAGGTTGGAAGTTATTTTCTTTTAGGGCTTGAAATACTTCACTCCAGGCTCTCTTTGATTGGAGGGTTTGGGTTGAGAAGTCTGCTGTGATTCTGATGGGCTTTCCTTTGTAGGTGATTTGTTTCTTTTCTCTAACTGCTTGTAGGATTTTGTTTTTCTGTTGGGTTTCTGGGATCTTGACTTTTATATGTCTAGATGTAGATTTTTTTTTTGATCATGGCTAGTTGGAGTTCTATATGCCTCACTTATCTGTATGTCCAATTCTCTACTTCTGTCTGGGAAGTTTTCCACTGTTACTTCTGTGAATAGTTTTTTAATGTAAATTGTACTTTCTCCTGTTTTTTCATGGGCTCCTATCAGTCTTACGTTAGTCTCCTTTGCATTGTCTAGCAGTCCTTGGATTGATTTCTCGTGGTCCCTTCCTGTTTTTAAGAAATCTCTATTTTCATGGTCTCTAACCGCGATCTTGTCTTCTCTATCTGATGTTCTATCTTCAGATTCCCTTAATCTGCTGTGGATACTTTCAATGGAGTTTTTGATCTCCTGAATATCTGTTTGAATCTGTTTCATGGATTCCATTTCTTTCTTATGTTGGGGGATCATGGCTTCCATTTCTTTCTTATGCTGGGCATTCATGGCTTCCAGCATGTTTCTGAGCTCATCTATTTTTTTATCTGTTTCTGTTCTAGATCCTCTAATCATGTCTTTCACTCTGCTCACCATCTCTGTGGATATCTGGGAGATTATTTCTGCTTTGAGTTTTTCTGGAGCCTCATTCATCTGTTTTGTTACTTCCTGTGCTATCAGTTCAGGGTATCCAGGTGGTTGGTTATGGGACTTTTCCATCTCATTTCCCCCAGGATTTACCCTTGGTGGGGTGGAAGTCTGACATTGTGCCTTGCTTAAATGTCTTCTCATTTTTGTTTTTGGTACTGTCCTTGGTTTAACTCCTGGGTTGATAGTTTGAAATTGCTTATTGTAGGTATCTTTGTTGCTTGTAATTAGAACCCTCATGGAATGATTGCTTCTCAGAGGAGTCTTCCAGATATAGATGGTCTTTAAATTCTGAGTCTCTAATGACTCTAAGGTTATCTCATTTTCCTTGTACTAGGAAGGTTCATTGACTAGATCAATAACAACACCTTAGCCCAAGTGATACAATCAGCAACACCACTGCATCAAGTACATCTTTGAAAATGACATTTTGTGGTAGTTATTAATCTATCACCTTTACCTGTGTGAATTAAATCAAGATCAGGGACCAACCCAACATACAGTGAATAAACTCTTCAATATAACACCTTTACCCTTTGGGATGGGGAGTTAGAAGGGGTTGGGGAGGGAGCGATAGATGGGAAGAAGGATAGGGCAAGGTTAGCAGTGTGGTCAGAGGACACAGGTGAGAAGGAAAAAGAGAATAACAGGAAAATAAAGAAGAACTCCAAATGAGGACCAAAACAGGGACAAAAAGGGAAGATGAACAATGTGGGAGAGCAAGACAGTGAGTGTAAGAGAGAGAAAGGAAAGAGAAAAGGAAGAAAAGAAAAGAAAAAAAGGTGAGAAAAACAAATATTTGCAAAGAGTAGGAAAAACAATTAAAGATAAGAGGAGCAAAAGAAAAGAAAAGAGAAAAAAACCAAAATAATAAAACTAATTTTGGCAATAAAAAATTACCATGAAGATGAAGGGCCTCTTGCAGGATATGTCTCTGCTGTCACAATAGACAACGTGGGTTGCAGTGTGCAGATATAAGTCAATGATTCTCAGCAAGCTATGTGCAGACCCATGAGATTCAGGCAGATTTCTGGCTGCAAGTCCCAAGTTGAGCTCCCTGTCCTCCTGTAGGGTTGAACTCTGCAGAATTGTATTGCAGGTTCCAGTTGGCCTTCCCCTGAAGATAGTTCCGGTCCTGATGGGAGGTGAAGATAACTCCAACTTACCCAGTACAGTGGTCTGGTGGTCCGGTGTCCTCTGCATCTTTGTAGTGTGGAACCAGGTGGCTGTACAGAGGAGCGGGCGGGTGTGTGTGTGTGTGTGTGTCCAGTGGATTGCTGCCCTACGGCATCCGTCACCCACTGTTGATATCCACCAATTTCACTGATGCCTTGTGGGAAAAAATTCTCTTCAAACTAATTCAGAATTTCTGACATCAGTGTTTGATTTTTTTTTTTTTCTGATTTCAAGGGTTCTCCTCCTGTGGCCTTATCACTTTCCAGTTGAAAAGCATTTAGGTGGGGCTGAGTAAGGTTGGTGCCCCACAGGGAGCGAGGCACTGGCCAGGGTGCAGAGGTTGGAGCCTGGGAGAGAGGAGAGATCTCTTGAGTGGGATGAAGTCTTCTGTGTGTGTGTGTGTGTGTGTGTGTGTATGTGTGTGTGTGTGTCTGTGTGTGTGTCTGTGGTGAGTGGTCAGTGGTCAGTGCCAATACCAGTGGCCTTAGGAGGTGCTGAAGCCAGAGTGGAATAATAGGATGTTCGCAGAGTTCAGTGTATTTATTTGCTGGTGTATGGAACAAGGTTTGCTTTGTGGT
Source organism: Heterocephalus glaber (assembly GCF_053883595.1). Classification (NCBI taxonomy): domain Eukaryota; kingdom Metazoa; phylum Chordata; class Mammalia; order Rodentia; family Bathyergidae; genus Heterocephalus; species Heterocephalus glaber. The sequence continues at coordinate 43,163,888 of NW_028258325.1, read as the reverse complement.
CCCCCCTGAAATGAGTCACCTTTCAACATAGCATTATCAAGAAATATTCACGCTTTAGTTCCCATTTTGAAATTATCGTATGCTCTCCTTGAGAAGAAATCAAGATTGTTACTGGCTAAAGGAGAACAGATGTTGGAGATAGATTCTAATTTGCAGTGGTTTGTTACTATGTCCTAGTAACTTATAAATTGTAGTCTTTTTAGTGGATATCTTAATCACCCAAATTATCTTCCAAGTGATTAAAGTTTCATTAGGTGCAAAGATGTTTAAACATTATATTATGATTCTATATTAGTAACATATAGGGCTGATATTTACTTGGTGAATAACTGTACTGTGAATCCTATTGTTTAAATAGTAAAAATACTTCTATAATAGTGAGTAAAAAGAAATCCTCTGTTTATTGAGACCACAGTCACTTAATACTATTGTTGCATGATGGAAGTGAGTAGTAGAGCCCAGGAGCATGCTGGTGTAGTTGCAGCTGGCTCCCTAAAGGTGCTGATTGCACTGAGGCAGGTGAGATCATGTTGGTAGTAATAGTTGTGGAAATGCAGCACTTGATCTTGAGTGAGTGATTTTACATTTAATTTGCTACTGTGTAATTCAATATGATAATACCTACATATTAAAGTCATTATAAGAATTAAATATGTAATATGGAACCTAGTATCTGGTATATCATAGGCCAGTGATGGTGAACCTGTTAGAAATGAGTGCCAAAACTGCAGCCCAGAATCTACTTATTATAAATAGCCAACACTGCGATTAAACCTGAATACTGAGGTTTTAGTTTAGAAAAAAAGCAACGCATGCATTAATGTCTTTTGTCTTAAAAGAAACACAAATGACACGTGGGTCATAGGTTTGGCACCACTGTCATAGGTCCTTGATAAGTACTGGATGTTATGATGAATAAGAAAAAGATGATGATTCTTTGGGTTGTTGGTTTGTTCTTTCCTACCTAATTCTTCTATTCCATTAATGTGACATGGCAAAAATAAACAGAGAGAGAGAGAGATAGATATTAGGAAGCAAAATGTTAGTGGATTGAAAGTGAATTGAATTATTTTTTTCCCATTAAGTTTATTGGTACATTTTAGGTATAAAATACAGTTACATTCATCATTGGGATCTTGTACCTTTACATGAGTATCTTGGTTCTTATTTTTTTCCCTTTCCCCTGCCCTCCCTTCACCCGCTCCACCCTTCCCTATTTGCAAAGACTTTGTTTCCATTTTTTTCCTTTTCTCATATTTTTTCTTTTCCCTTTTTTCCTTTCCCGCACCCCTCCCATTTCTCCTACTCCTTTATACCTTTTCTTCCTATTACACAATATCAATTATACATTTTTAAAATTACAGTATCAGGATCTAGGAGACAATACCACAGATTTTACAGAATACAAAAGGATATAAAAAGCATATTACAAAAATCTTTTTTGAGATAAATTTGACAACTTCTAAGAAGTACCTTGGAAGTCAAGTTAATGAAACTAACTTTGGAGGAAATATAAAATTTAAATAGCACCTATTAAAGAAAGTATATTCCTAGCTTGAAAACCTACCTATATGACAACAACAGGCTCATGTGCATTTTAACTGATAAATTATATCAAACATTTAAAGTAGAAAAAATAAGGAACACTTCTCTCCTCATTTTAGGAACTCAACATTGTGCTAATCCTAAAACTGGATAAAGATAATAGAAGAAAAAAGTATAAACATAGATAGAAATTTGTTTAATAGAACAAACTATTATAAGTCAGATCTGGCAGTACGTAGAAAGTGGTTTTATTACAGGGGTGGCAGTGTTGGTTCAGCACTGGAAGATCCACTCCCAAAAGTCATCATTTTAACAGAGGAAAGGAAAAAGCCATATGATCCTGTCAGTAGTTGGAGAAAAAGTATTGGACTAAATTCTACAGCTGTTCATGATAAAAGCTATCAGGAAACTAGAAGTAGAACAGATCAAAGACATGTACTCCATACTTCCAGCAAAAACACCTAATATGAATGGAAAAGATAGAATGCTTTCTCCCTAAGGTGGGGAACAAGAGCGTATATGCCTACTCTTCATCTGTCCGTAAACTTTGAAACATAGGCCCAAACCAAAATAGTCTGGCAATAAAGCCTCTAGAACTTGTATTTGAATTTAGCAGGATTAGAAAATACAAGGTATATATAACAATTCAGGTCTATATATACTTGCTATAAATGAAGAGTTGGATATTGAAATGTGTAAGAATATGTAGGAATTATGTAGGAATACAAAGGACCTAGAAAAGTAAAAAGAAAAAGAAAAAAAAGTGTTGGAAGACATTTAGTACCCAATTTTAAGACTTCCTCTAAAGCTACAGTAATCAAGACAGTATTGGTGTAAGGAAAGACATACAAATCATTGGCATAAAACAGAGGATCTAGAAATCAAACCACACATATACGGTCCACTGAGTTTTGAAAGATTATTTAACATTAACATTTTATAGAACATAAACTCAATTCAAGAGCCGAGGTAAAGATAGTGTTTTCAGCAAATGGCACTAGAACACCTGGTATCCGTATGTAAACAATTAACCTCAACCCTTTATTTCCATACATAAAAATAACTTGAAGGGATCTATGAACCTAAATATAAAAGACTAAAACTATAAAACTTTAAGAAGAAATTATAAGGGAAAATATGTATGAATTTAGGGTAGGTAAGAATTTCCTAGGATATAAAAAACATGATGTATAAAAGAAAAAAATTGATAAATGAGATTCCATCCAAATTTAGAACTTTAAATGACATCATTAAGAAAATGAAAAGTAGTCTTTAAACAGACCATATTTATAATGCATATGACCTATGACCAGAATATGTAAAGAACTCTTACAGCTCATTAATAGACAACACAATTAAAAAGTAGACACAAGAAGATGATAAATAGCCAGTACAGCACAAGGAAGGGTGTGCAACACTAGAATCAGAAAAAATACTAATCAGTACAATATCAAGACTGACTTATATACTCATTAGGGAGATGAAGTTAAAATTTTAAAAGAACAAATGTCAGCTTAGTTGTCAACTAGTTAGAACTTTCTAATACTGCTAATGTGAATGTAAAATGATAAAACCATTTTGGAAAACAATATAGAAATTTCTTGTATTACTGTTAAGAACCAACCGTCCTGTTCTTAAGTTTTTACTTGAGAAGAATGAAAACATATGTTCATAATAGATTTGTACATACAAGTTCAGTATCCCTTATCTGAAATTCTTGAGACCAGAGTATTTCAGATTTTCATTTGAAATCCACTTGATCTGCAAAGAGGATAGCTACTCCTGCTTTTTGGGGGGTTCCTGTTGCATGGAGAATTGTTTTCCACCCTTTAACTTTCAGTCTATGAGTTTCCTTTTGAATTAAGTGTGTTTCTTGTATGCGGCATATTGTTGGACCTTGCTTCTTGACCCATTCTCCCAGTCTATTTCTTTTGATTGGTGAATTGAGAACATTAACATTGATGGTTATAACTCATAAATATTGACTTATCATTGTCATGACTTTTTCTGTTTGTTGGATTCTCCCCCTTTGCATTTAATTTCTTGTCGCACCCGACAGATTCATTCTGCTGGGCTTCCTGTGGTTGTGATTCTCATTGCCTTTTCCTAGGACATTGTCTAAAATGTTTTGCATGCTGTTTTGGTATTCATGAAGTTCCTAAACATTTGTCACAAAAGTATCTTATTTCTCCACCAATTTTGAAAGATAACTCTGCAGGGTACATCAATCTGGGTTGGAGGCTATTTTCTTTTAGGGCTTGAAATACATCACTCCAAGCTCTTCTTGCCTTGAGGGTTTGTGCTGAGAAGTCTGCTGTGATTTTGATGGGCTTTCCTTTGTATGTGATTTGTTTCTTTTCTCTAACTGCTTGTAGAACTTTGTTCTTCTGTTAGGTTTCTGGAATTCTAACAATTATATGCCTATGTGTAGATTTTTTTTGATCAAGGCTCATTGGAGTCATATATGCCTCACTTCTCTGTATGTCAAGTTCTTTTCCCCTCCTTGGGAAGTTTTCTGCCATCACTTCTGTGAACAGTTTTTTTAGATCATCTGCATTCTCTCCTGTTTCTTCATTGACTCCAATCAGTCTTATGTTACTCTTCTTTGCCTTGTCTAGCAGCTGCTGGATTGATTTCTCGTGGTCCCTTACAATTTTAAAGCAATGTTTCTTTTTCTGGTCACTAAATTCAATCTTATCTTCTATATCTGAAATTCTGTCCTCACATTGGCTCATTCTGCTGCATAGACTTTTAATGGAGTTTTTTAATCTGGAAATCTGTTTGTATCTGTTTTATGGATTCCATTTGTTTCCTCTCTTGGGATTCTATCATGTTCCTGAGCTCCTCTCTAGATTTATTAATCAGTTCTTGCGTGATAATAACTATGAGCACAATCTCTGCTGTTATCTGAGAAATTATTTCTGATTTCTTTTTTTCCAGATCTTTTGTTGCCCGTTCGGGAGTCCAGATGGTTGAGTATCTGAGTGTTCCATCTCATTTCCCTTTGGGGTTGCTGTAGGTGATCTGGAAGGCTGGTTTTGAGACTTGTTTATGTGTCTTCTCATTTTGATGGGGAGTTGGGGGATGGGTGGAGAGGATGATGCTGGCACCCACGGGGCTGACCTCCTCTGTGCTGGTGGGGGTGGTACTGCAGTCTGGAAGCCTCCTCTTCTGTGCTGGGAGTGGCTTACCTCCTCTGTGCTGGTGGGGGTTGAAAGTGAGTTGGATTATAAAGAGCAGATATGTTAAGTCCTGGTCAGTTTTGGAGTGAGGGTTGAAAGTGAATTGGATTATAAAGAGCAGATATGTCAAGTCCTGGTCAGTTTTGGAATGATGTCTTCCAAACATGGATGGCTTTTGGAGAAATAGCTTAGCGTCATAGAAAAAGAATTAGAGCATGTCATTAGTCTTGAAAGTTTTTGTGTGTGTGTCCGGGGATCGAACTTGGGTCCTTGTGCTTGTGCAGCAGGTGGTGAATTAGTCTTGAATTTTAATTTGAGTTCCTTAATTATTAATAGAGCTAATACATATATAACTTCTTGAACAGTGCTGGGTACACAGAAAGCATCAATAATTTCTGCTTTCATCTCAGGGTAGTACTATACCAGTTTTTCATTTATTCTTGCCTTTATCCAACAAATATTTAGTGAGAACCTACTAGCTTCCAATTTTCATGCTAGATATTGTGTGTATGGAGTAAACTAGATAAGCTGGGCCTTTCTCATTGTGAAGGTAAGGTTGTAGTGGATGGAAGATCTACTATTTTGGGTCTTAATGTCTTTGTAAAATAAAAAATGAAAGTGTAAAATATAAATAAAATTCAGCTTTAAAATTTTAGAACAGATTCTGCCTATAACACTCTTTAATTGATTGACTATATCCTGATATTTTATTCAACCTGCCGTATGTACGCACTGTGCTAGGTTCTGGGCATATTATAGTAACCACAGGTAATACCTGCCCTTGTGGCATTAAGTGCAATCCATGCAGCACACACATTGAGTAGGTAATTGGGAATATGATTAGTTTTACAAAGGACAAAACACTAAGTTTGTGTTATTGATTTGTGTAACATAATAAAAATGTCTGTTATTTTTGATAGAAGGGGCACTATGAAGAATTTATCCAGTTAACTTTTCCTCCTAGTTTGTGTATTTATGCTTTTTTGCCTGGCTATTCAGGAGCAGTTGGACATCATGGAGACAACTTGGCAGAGAAGATCATTTCAGTGCTTCCTCAGCTTCCAGGTCACACAAATGACGTGATGGTTAACATGGAAGAGCTCACTGCACTCCAGACACAGGAGGAGGACCAGAATGTAATTGCACCAGGTTGTCTTGCACAAGCCAAGTAAGATATGTAGTTTTTTCCTCTCATCTTTCTCTCTCGTCTCTCTCCTTTATATTCTATAGTTAGTAATCCTGTAGAAAAGAAACAATAAAGAGTTTGTCTAGTTGAAAAACTCATAATGGGTAACATTTAAAAGAAAGTATTTTTAACTTATCAGGAACCATATCCATTAAACACAACAATACACCAGAATATCCTTATTTACTTTTTGTAGGACTGTCATTTAGATGTAATATAAATTTGTTTCCTGGACCAGTTCCTTGAGTCAGTTTATGTATGTCCATTTCACAGATAGTTTCCCATGGAAGAAGTCAAGGCTTCCTTAGTTTCCTTTTCTCCCCTGACTCTCATATGACTAAAAAGTAGCCCAATGAGGACTGGGGATTTAGCTCAGTGGTTTTGCCGCCTGCCTCACAAGCACAAGTTCGATCCCCGGTACCAAAAAAAAAAAAAAAAGTAGCCCAATGAGGTAGTGTTATTATTTTTACACTCCACAGGTAAGGAAAATGAGCCAAAGATACATTAACACAGAGTTGGAATTAGAAATGAGCCCAGGATGTTTGCCATCAGAGCCACTGTGTTACTTTCTATGTTATCTATGTAGGGTAGGCTTTTGAAGATTTAAGGACACAATGAAAGACAAAAATAAAATTACTTTGTGATTTAATTTAGGGAATCTTATTTGTTCAAGAGAGTTACAGAAGTCAATTTTTGCATTTTTTTTAAGAAAAGGGAATTTGTTAAAGGGTATTGGGTAGTTAATAGAAGCAAAGGGAGAATTCTTAATCAGATTTTGGAAAGGACAAAAGAGTTCCAAGAATCTAGGGAATAGGAACTCAGGAAATACCTCTTTAAGACTTTGACAGTAGGAAGACCAGATTTTACCTGTTTTCTGTCTGAGTCATTCTGTGTAATTTTCAGATTCTAGGGGATGGTAAGATTCATCTATCTTGGCCTTTGTGTCCACATTTTTCCTAGTTGGAGTTGGGAACTGTTCATACTAAGAATTGTGCCAAGATCATATAGCATGCCAGACGGGTAGTTCTTTGGAGGAAAAGTTGGGCACTTATTAAAAGAAGAGGAAAGGGATTCTGGAGAGGCAAAAATAATAGATGTCCCTTATTAATAATAGTACACACTTACAGGGGACTTATTACATAACAGACACTGTTATGAGCACTTAATATACATTAGCTTACTTATTTCTCACAAAACTATGAAGTAGATCTTGTTGTCATCCTTTCTTATAGATGAGTAAGGAAATTAAATAACATGCCTAATATGACACATACAGTTGGAAGTGGCAAGGCCTACATTTGAACCAAAGCAGTCTGGGTCTAAAGTCAGTGCTTACCATTAACCTGTCCCCTTATGTAGAATCCTAAGAAAATTAGAAGAAAAAAGAAGTAAGCTACCCAGAGAAGTTTGCAAAAAGAGCAGTAGAATCCATTATTAGACAGCAATCTTAGAATTATAGTAGGACAAATATAAGAATAAATTTATCTGTAAGATCTACATCTAATGTTTTGCTTATGTTCAATTTGTTTAACCTTGATTGTCCAGCACTCATTCCACCTCAAGCTTAGTTTCAGGCTTCATCCAGATCAGTCTTGAAATCCCATTTTCTTTGCCAATTTTTCCTTTAGAAATGGGCAAGTCCTAGAAGAGGGCAAATCTTAAGGCTTCTTGGTCTGGCTATGTTCATTTAGATGTATTTTCTCCTCCCCATCTTTGTTTTCATTAATGTCCTTTACTTCTCATTAGATTACAAATGAGTGTTACCATAAAAAATGAGCTTTGGTATTCAAAAAGGAGAGTTTGTTCATAAATGTCAAAAATGAGTTCTAGAAGGATCTAGATAAAGAAGAAAGCTTCAGTCAGAACAGGTTTGGCGAAATAGATTGGAAGTGAAGTTGTATAAGATACAGAGATAGATGATGAGAAAATTATAAGCAAAAAAGATGTAAAACCAGTAGCTGGGTGAGAAATGGTAATTTTTCAATTGCTTTGAAAACTGAGGGAATTTCATTGATTAATTTCTCAGCAAAGGAGGAATTGAAATAAATCACAGCTTTCCCAGCATATTCTTTATGTCTGTCAAAATAACAATAATTACTACACCTTTGACAGTTTTCCAGAAACTTCTCAATGAAACAAAAGTGAGAATACAAAGCAGTATTAAAATGCAAAACAGATGGGTGCTTGGAAACAAATGTGTCTATAATGGAATAATCCTTAAGGAGCAAGTTTTTAAGTATGTTATAAGCCTTCATAATACAAATTTATTGCTAATAAAGTTCTCATATTAGGCTGTTTTTAATTATGTCAATTGAAGTCAATGCCAATGAAAATGAGAAATAGAGAACTTAAATGTATTGTAACATCACTTTTGAATCCCTGTCCATCACTCCCTGGAATATGTGGAATATTTTTGGCAAGGAGGCAGAATCTTTTTTGTTCCTATGTTTTCCTCCTGTTAAAGTATTTTTTTGGGGGAAGTGGATACTGGAGATTGAACCCAGGGCCTCGTGCATGTTAAGCAAGTGCTCTAATGCTGAAGTTGTTCCCAAACCCTGAAGTAAATCTTTTTTCTCTGTCTCTGGCCCCTCTTTCTAGCCCATTAATCATTCAGTTCCATAAACAACTTTCACCTGATTTCCTACCTGCATTTATTATTTCTGTGCTTGGTGCCTGGCTCTGGCCTATCCACTCACCTGAGGTGCTACTGGTTCTGCTGGATCCAGTGCCCACTTCTCCCATTGCTCCCTGCATGCCACCCAGTGGGCCTTACAGTGCTATACATGACTGTGTGCCATCTTACATCTTGAGTCCTCGCTGACTGAATCTCTTACTCTTTTTTCTGTAATTGCTGCTATCCAGCCACACAAGCTCCCTTGCTATATCTTCAATAGCACAGGCAGGGTCCTCCCTCATGGATTTGGTTCTAGGTGTTCCTAGATTTTTTTTTTGTATTAAATTCTTTTATTGGTACATTGTAGCTATACAACACAATTACATTTCTCATTGGGAATTGTACCTTTACATAATGCATCTTGGTTCTTATTTTTTTTCCCCATTCCTAGCCCTCCCTTCACACCCTCCACCCTTCCCTATTTACAAAGACTTTATTTCCATTTTTTCCATTTCTCATCATTTTTCCTTTCCCTTCTTTCCTTTCCCCTGCCCCTCCCACTACCCCTACCCCTTTGGACCTTTTATTCCTATTTTACATTATTGATTATTCATTCTAATCATTGGTACATTTTAGGTATACAATATAATGACATTCATGATTGGAAATTTGCAGCTTTACATAGTCTCTCTTGGTTCTTATTTTTCACCCTTGCCCAGCCCTCCCTTCAACCCCTCCAGTCCTCCCTATTTACAAAGATTTTGTTCCTATTTTTCCATTTTCTCATATTAATCCCATTCCCTTCTATCCCTTCCCCTAGCCCTCCCACTTCCTTCCCCTTTGCCCCTTTTCTTCCTATTTCACATGACCTATTATACATTTAGTCCTTATTTACACTTTCAGTTTCTCACACCAGAGAAACTATTCGGTATTTATACATGTGTGTCCTATTTATTTCACTTAAGAGTATTGCCTCAATGTGCATCCACTTAGCTATAAATGTCTCTAATTTCTCATTTTTTATGGCTGAGTAGTACTCCATTTTATAAAAAAACCACATTTTCTTTATCCAGTCTCCAGTTGATGGGCATTTGGGCTGTTTCCAAGTTTTAGCTATTACAAACTGTGCTGCTATGAACATGGGTGCACATATATCACTGTGGTATGATTCTTTTAATTCTTTGGGGAAGATCCCCAGCAGTGGAATAGCAGGGTGAAATGGGACTTCCAGTCCTAGTTCTTTGAGGTATCTCCATACTGATTTCCACAGGGGTTGCACCAGTCTACACTCCTACCAGCAGTGGAGCAGGGTTCCTCTTTTCCCACAACCCTGCCAGCATTTGTTATTGGTTGATTTCATGACAGCAGCCATTCTTTCTGGAGTGAAGTGGAATCTCAGCATTGTTTTCATTTGCATCTCTCGAATGACCAGTGATGTTGAACAGTTTTTCATGTATTTATTTGCTATTTCTACTTCTTTGTCTGAGAAATGTCTGTTCATTTCAGATGCCCATTGTTGGACTGGGTCTTTAAATTTGGGAGGTCTGATCTCTTGAAGTTCTTTATAGATTCGAGATAGTAGACCTTTGTCTGAGGAAGAGCAGGTGAAGATTTTTTCCCACATCGTGGGTTGTCTCTTCACACTGCTGGTGGTTTCTCTTGCTGTGCAGAAGCCTTTTAATAAGAAGAGATCCCATTTGTTGATTGTTTGTGCTAGTTCACGGGCAACTGAGGTTTTGTTCATAAAATCTTTTCCTACACTGATGTCTTCAAGGGTTCTACCTAACCTCTGTTCCAACTGGTTCAGAGTTTCTATTTTAATATTTAGATCTTTAATCCATTTTGATTTTAGTTTAGTGCATGATGAGAGATATAGGTCTAGTTTTAATCTTTGGGAAATTGAAGCCCAGTTTTTCCAGCACCATTTATTGAAGAGGCTGTCTTTCCTCCAGTGAGGGTGTTTGGCTCCTTTGTCGAAGATGAGATGGCTGAGTGTGTCTGGCATTGTTTCTGCATCTTCTAATCTGTTCTACTGGTCCTCAAGTCTGTTTTTTTGCCAGTACCATGCTGGTTTTATCACAGTAGTTTTGTAGTAGAGTTGCAGGTTGGGGATTGTGATACCCCCTGCCATGTCTCTGTTACCTAGAATTGCTTTTGCTATTCTGGGTCTCTTCTTGCTCCAAATGAATTTTTGGATTGTTTTCTCAAGGTCTATGAAGTATGCTGCTGGGATCTCAATTGGAATTGCATTAAATCTATATAGCAGTTTTGGAAGTATGGCCATTTTCACTATATTAATCCTTCCTACCCTAGGAGCAGGTAATGTCTGACCATTTTCTGATATCATCTTCAATCTCTCTTTTCAGAGTGCCATAGTTTTCAGAGAAGAGGTCTTTGCTTTCTTTTGTTAGGATGATTCCTAGGTATTTCAGTTTTTTGGATGCTATTGTGAAAGTAGTTATTTGCCCTATTTCTCTCTTAGTGAGTCTGTCATTGGTGTAGAGGAAAGCTATTGATTTTTGTGTGTTGACCTTGCAACCAGCTACTTGACTGAATTTAGTTATTAAGTCTAGAAGACTTTTGGTGGAGTTCTTGGGGTCTTCTATATACAGTATCATGTCATCTGCAAATAATGACAATTTGATTTCTTCATTACCTATCTTTATTCCTTTTATTTCTTTCTCTTGTCTGATTGCTGTGGCTAATGTTTCCAGAAGTATATTGAACAAGAGTTGTGATAGTGGACATTCTTGTCTTGTTCCTGATTTGAGTGTGAAGGATTTCCGTTTTTGACCATTTAGTATGATATTGGCTGTTGGTTTTTCATAGATGGCTTCTATCAGTTTGAGGTAGAAACCATCTATTCCAATTTTTTGTAGAGTTTTTATCATAAATGCATGTTGGATTTTGTCAAATGCTTTTTCTGCGTCCATGGAGATAATCATATGTTTTTTGTCCTTGGCTCTATTGATATAGTGTATGACATTGATTGATTTTCATATATTGAACCATCCCTGCATCCGTGGGATGAATCCCACTTGATCAGGTTGTAGGATCTTCTTGATGATCTTCTGCATTCTGTTTGCCATTATCTTATTAAGGATTTTTGCATCTATGTTCATTAGTGAGATTGGCCTATAGTTCTCTTTTTCAGTTGGGTCTTTCTCTGCTTTGGGGCTCAAGGTGATGCTTGCTTCCAGGAATGAATTTGGGAGTATTGTTTCCCTTTCAATTTCATTGAAGAGTTTAAACAGTAGTGGCAGCAGTTCCTCTCTAAATGTCTTGTAGAATTCAGCAGTGAAGCCATCAGGGCCCGGGCTTTTCTTAGTTGATAAGTTTTTAATTACATTTTCAATTTCATTGGTTGATATTGGGTTGTTCAGAATTTGTAGGTGGTCTTCGTTCAACTTTGGTAGTTCATATGTATCTAGGAATCTGTCCATTTCTTCTGTGTTGTCCATCTTATTGGCATATAGTTTCTGGAAGTAGGTATTGATGATCCTCTGGATTTCTGCTGGGTCTGTTGTCATTTCACCCTTTTCATTCCTAATTGCATGGATTTGGGCCTTTTCTTTCCTTTTTCTGACAAAGTTGGCTAAAGGTTTGTCAATTTTGTTGATTCTTTCAAAGAACCAACTCTTGGCTTCATTGATTTTTTGTATTGTTCTCTTAGTCTCCATTGCATTGATTTCTCCTCTGATCTTTATAATTTCCTCCCTTGTATGAGCTTTGGGGTTGTCCTGCTCTTCTTGTTCTCGAAGTTTGAGGTTCAGCATCAGGTTGTTTAATTGGGCTCGTTCTGTTTTCCTAATATGCATATTCACTGCTATGAATTTCCCTTGTAAGACTGCTTTCATTGTGTCCCATAGATTCCGATATGTTGTATTGTCATTGTCATTTAATTGAAGGAACTGTCTGATTTCTTCTTTAATTTTCTCTGTGACCCATTGGTTATTCAGAAGTGTGTTGTTCAATTTCCACGTGTCTATGAAATTTTTTGAGTTTCTTTTGCTATGGATCTCCAATTTCATCGCACTATGGTCTGATAATATACAGGGGATAACTTCAATTCCTTTGCACTCACTTAAACATGTTCTATGTGTGAGTATGTGGTCTATTTTTGAGAATGACCCATGTCCAGCTGAGAAGAATGTGTATTCTGATTTTGTGGGGTGGAAGACTCTGTAAACATCTGTTAAGTCCATTTGTTCAAGAGTTCGATTAAGTTCTAGTATTTCATTACTAATTAGTCTAGTTGACCCATGTATTTGTGACAGTGGGGTGTTGAGGTCCCCCACTACAATTGTATTAGTGCATATATGACTTTTCATGTCCGTTAGTATTTGTTTTATATAGTTGGGTGCACTAGTGTTTTTTGCATAGATATTTATGATTGTCATCTCTTCCTCCTGGATTGTTCCCTTTACAAGGATGTAGTGTCCTTCTTCGTCTCTCTTAATCAGTGTTGGTTTGAAATCTACTTGATCTGCAAAGAGGATAGCTAGTCCTGCTTTTTGGGGGGTTCCTGTCACATGGGGTATTGTTTTCCACCCTTTAACTTTCAGTCTATGAGTTTCCTTTTGAATTAAGTGTGTTTCTTGTATGTAGCATATTGTTGGATCTTGCTTTTTGACCCATTCTGCCAGCCTTTTTCTTTTGATTGGTGAATTGAGACCATTAACGTTGATGGTTATAACTGAAACGTATTGACTTGTCATTGCCATGACTTTTTCTTTTCGTTGGGTTCTCCCCCTTTCCATTTAATTTCTTGTCATGCCAGATGGGTTCGTTGTGCTTTGTTTCCTGGGGTTGTGGTCCTCAAGGTCTGTTCCTAGAATTTTGTATAAAATTCTTTGGAGTGCTGGTGTGGTATTCACGAAGTTCCTAAGGTGCTCTTTGTCATGAAAGTATCTTATTTCTCCATCCATTTTGAAAGATAGTTTTGCAGGATACATCAATCTGGGTTGGAGGCTGTTTTCCTTGAGGGCTTGGAGTATGTCACTCCAAGCTCTTCTTGACTTGATGTTTTGTGTTGAGAAGTGTGCTGTGATTCTGATGGACTTTCCTTTGTATGTGATTTGTTTCTTTTCTCTGACTGCTTGGAGAACTTTGTTCTTCTGTTGTGTTTCTGGAATCTTAACAATTATATGCCTATGTGTAGATTTTTTTTGATCAAGGCTATTTGGAGTCCTGTATGCCTCACTTATCTGTATGTCAAGCTCTTTTCCCCTGCTTGGGAAGTTTTCTGCCATTATTTCTGTGAAGAGATTTTTTATGTCATCTCCACTCTCTCCTGTTTCTTCATTCAGCCCAATCAGTCTTATGTTATTCTTCTTTGCATCATCTAGCAGCTGCTGGATTGATTTCTCATGTTCCCTTATAATTTTGAAGCAAATTTTCTTTTCCTGGTCACTAATTGCAATCTTATCTTCTATATTTGAAATTCTGTCCTCACATTGGCTTATTCTGCTGTGTAGACTTTCAGTGGAGTTTTTCATGTCCTGGAAATCTATTTGCATCTGTTTTATGGATTCCATTTGTTTCTTATGTTGGGATTCCATCATGTTCCTGAGCTCCTCTCTAGATTTATTAATCATGTCTTGCGCTAGGGGCACAATTTCTCCTGTTATCTGAGAAATTATTTCTGATTTCATTTTTTCCAGATCCCCTTTTTTTGCCAGTTCAGTGGGTCCAGGTGGTTGAGTATCAGAGGGTTCCATCTCATTTCCCTTTGGGGTTGCTGTAGGTGATCTGGAAGTCTGGTTTTGAGACTTATTTATGTGTTTTCTCATTTCTACTGGGCGGGGGGCGGGGGGCTGTTAGCACCTGCATGGATTACCTCCTCTGAGCTGGGTGAGGTGGGACAGGGGCTGGGAGCAGCAGTAGGGATTTTGACCCAAAAGCCCTTTCCTGTGGGCTGGGAGCAGCAGGAGGGATGGTGGCTGGGAAGCCCCTTCCTCTGGACCAGGAGCAGTGGGATGGAAGCTCAGAAGCCCCTCTGTCTGGGCTGGGAGTGGTGGGAGGGCTGGTGGCCTGGAAGCCCCTTCCTCTGGGCCACGAGCAGCGGGACAGAAGGTGGCCCAAAAGCCCTTTCCTCTGGGCTAGGAGCAGCGGGAGGGATGGTGACCGGGAAGCCCCTTCCTGTGGACCAGGAGCAGTGGGACGATGACTCAGAAGCCCCTACCTCTGGGCCGGGAACAGCGGGACTCAGTACCTTGGTCTGGTGGTCTGGTGTCCTCTGCATCTTTGTAGTGTGGAACCAGGTGGCTGCCTGTCTGCAGTGTGCTGATTCGGTGTCTTCCGCGTGACTCTGGACCTCGGTAGGGCATGCACAGACCTGCCTCTCTGCAGCGGGCTGATTTGGCGTGTTCTGTGGGACTCAGTACCTTGGTAGGGCATGGGCAGACATCTTGTCTCTAGGTGTTCCTAGATTATTCTTCCCACAAATACACACTTGCTTGCCTTTGATTTCTTTCCTTTTAGTGATTCTTTCCTGTCTAATTCAGTACATTCTATTTCCCTTGCTTATTTCATTTTTTCCTTAATGTGTGTGATTTTCTAATATATTGTGTATTGTTCTTTCCCTCTACTAGAGAGTGATGGAGAGAATTCCCACTAATGAATTCCCTGAGAGCAGAGGAATTTTCAGTTTTATTCACTGCTGTCCTCAGTCTTAGAACAATACCTGATACTCAAGAGATATTTGTTGAATGAAGGAATGGTGATGGCACGAATGGAGTGAGTTACTACACTAAGATAGAAAAGTTTGAAGTCAAACCAGAATATGGGGCTCTCTATCCTCTAACTGTTAAATATTTAAAAACAATCATTGGAATCTTAGCATGTGAGAGGCTAAGTTAGGAGGATCTGTAGTTTGAGGCCACTACAAGCAACAGAGAAAGATTGAGGCCAGCTTAGGCTACATAATGAGATCTCACCTGAAAAACAACAAACAAACAAATTCATTGGATTACCAAATATTTGTAAAAAGGGAGAAATACATATTCACACTTGCTTATGAAATATTACATATATATGGAGACTGTTTATGGCACTGATGACATCATCCACCTCTGCAGAGGGGCCCATTGACTAGGGGCACATTGAGAAGTTAATGAAACAAATGACAATAGAGTAAGGAAGGAGATATCTTACTAAATGTCTATATGTTTTGAATTTTCAATCTTGTGAATGTTTTCCTTATTTAAAATAAGTAGAAATTAGATTTAAATAAAAAGTTTTTTTTTTTTTGGTACCAGGGATTGAACTTGGGACCTTGTGCTTGCGAGGCGGGCGGCGGCACCACTGAGCTAAATCCCCGGCCCAACTTTTTTTTTTTTTTTTGAGACAGGGTCTCACTATGTAGTTCAGGTTGACCTTGAACTCACTGTATGGCACAGGCTGGCCTCAAACATTTGGAAATCTTCCTTCCTCAGCCTCTTGTGTGGTAGGATTACAGGTGTGTGCTCCCATGCTCAGCATAAAAACACTACTTCTTAAGATACCTGTAAAAAAGAAAGTTACTATTTCTTAGGAACCTCTAGAAAGATTCTGTACCCTATATAGTTTTCCATCTCCAGTAAAATGTTTTCTTTAAAACTTCTATTAAGGTGCTAGCATGCCATGTGGTATTTGTTACGTACCTGTCTTTCCTATAAGTTTGTAAATTCCTTGAAGATAGTAGTTGTGTCTAGGTACTGCTGAAATGAATTAAACAATCAGTAAATGATTGAGTAAACCTTTTCCTAAAAAAATAAATTATAACATTAGATTTGAAGTCAAGTATAAGAATGATGGAATAAATCTCCAAAAAGCTTTATCTGCTTCATTTTGTACTTAAATAATTGTCTATCATTGTTGAGAGAGAAAATCATGCTATTACTTAATGATAGGCATACATTCTGAGAAATAGGTCAGAAATGTGTTGTTAGGTAATTCCAGTGTTGTGTGAGCATCATAGCCTGTACTTAGGCAAACCTAGGTGTTACAGGTTAGTCACTCCACGTGGCTTCTTGATGCAATTGAGAGATGCAGTGAACATGAGATGTATGAGGCTGCTGCTGGTGTAACAGTGCATGCTACCTAACAGTGCACTTTTTCTTAAATAAGTGTAAGGAATATACCCTAAAATAAATAAGATTATAGTAAACACATAAACCAGTAACATAGATGTTTATTATGATATCACCTATTATGTACTGTATACAATTTTATGTGCTTCTTTTATACAACTGCCTACCCAAGGCAGCATCACCACAAATATATTAGGCTGATAATAATTTGTCAACTCCATTAAATTTTATGGGGCTTCTATAATATATATGTTCCTTTGTTGATTGCAACATTGTTATATGAGGTATGACTCTGTGTGTGTGTGTGTGTGTGTGTCTATGAGTCTTATTTCTTCCATTAAGTTGTTGAAGAATAAGTTTTTTAAATGTGTGAATCTCATTTCTTCCATTAAGTTGGTGAAGAATAAGAAGTTTTTAAAATATGTGCTCTTTTCCAAAAGCACTTCACTGTAGGTCAGTGAGAAGGAAGTAACATCCAGTTACATCCAGTCTGAATTTTGTCAGGCATTGTGTGGCATATTTTAAAATGCATTGTTTCACTTAATTCAAAAGCAACCCTACAAGGTAGATACTATTTTTTCTTTGTTTTTATAGAAGTTGAGAGAAAGAGGTGCAAGTAACTTGGCCAAAGCCAAATTTTCCCCAAAGTGCTTAAATCAGATTTAAATTTTTTTCTTTTTTAATTCTAAGGCACATTTTTCTACTTTATAGCACCAACTCTCTGACACATGCTTACTTTAATAATGGATGTATAAGTAAACTAATGAATTCAGAAATTATGGATACCTAGGTAATAAGTAATAGTTTTTAAAGTCAGTTTTTCTTGTTAGTTTTTATTTAGCAAGTGAGAATTTTTCCCCCTAGACTATAGATCACTGGAAGAGAGTAGATCAAACAGATAAATGCAGCAATTTCAACTTTAACAACAATGAGCCATTTTTTGTTAACTTTTGTTAACTTAACCTAGAAATGGTATATATTAAGTCATTAACTGGACTCTAAAAGTTAAAATTTATTAAATCACTTTCAATTATCAATAAATTTTTCTCTTTCTTGGTTTTCTTAATAGCAATTAAATATTACTGTGAAAGAGACAATAGTGTTTTTGAAGGGAAGGAAGGTATGTTTTTTTCTTTTTGGATGGTACTGGGGCTTGCACAGGCTAACCTTGTGTACTACCACTGAGCTATATCCTCAGCCTATAGTTTTTCTTAGAGCAATGCTATGAATTGGATGCATGGCCCCCAAAGGTTTATGTATTAAAGGCTTAGTTGCAGCTGGATGTGGTAGTGCACACCTGTAATCCCAGCTATTTGGAAGGCTAAGAAAGGGTCCTAGGTTGAAGGCTAGCCTGGGAAACTTAGGATGTTTCTGTGTCAAAAAATAAAAAAAAAGACTGGGAGTGTAGCTCTGTGGTAGAGTGCCCCTGGGTTCAATTCCTAGTACCACCACTACCACCAAAAAAAAAAAAAAAAAAAGAGGTAGGGCCTAGTTGGAGGTCTTTAGGTCACTGGGGTGTAGCACTGGGGCACGTTGGCCTCTTTGTCTTTCCCTTTTGCTTTCTGTCTGATGAGGTGAATGGTTTTGCTCTGTCGCATGCCCCTGCCGTGATGTGCTGCTTCACCACAGGCCCAAAGCAAAAAGGCTAATCAGTCATGAACTGGAACCTCTAAAGCTGTGAACCTTTTCTCTTTATAAAGTATTATCTTAGGTACAGTAAAACCTTGTGTTTTTCATCATAGTGACAGAAACCTAATTAAGACAACCAGAATCAAAAGTACTACTTTGACTTTAAGTTTACCTGTAGCTAGAGCTACTGAACTTAGATATAAACATTAAGTCACCCACTGCATTTTAATTGTTGACTCTTAGATGTGAAGAACTAGTGTCCTTATATAGCACTACATACTGGTGGTGGGCATGTGCTCTTCCCCATTTGCCCTTCCCTGCAAAAATGATATTTTTTTTATGCTTTTCAAGTAAACATAGCAAATTGGATAGTATCAAAGTCTACCTCTTCTCAGCACATAGCTTGCTGTATTTAACTTTTTTGAGGAATTTTCCTAAAGATCCTGTAGACTCAATTACAGCTTTAGAAAATAGAATTAATGAATAATTTATAGATTCTTTTCTGGAAATTAAGGAATAAAAGTAGTCACCATGAAGTATTGAAATAATTTAATATACCAGAAGCATTTTAAATTGTACTTCTTCAAAAATAAGTATGTTTAATAAATATATTTTACAGAATTCTTTTAAAATTATATATTAAGAAAAGAAGATTTGAAAGTATATGTTCTTGTTTTATAATATTGACATATTGCTATTCTGTCATAGCAGTTGTTAGTTAAGGAATATGCATTCAAACGCCCAAATCTCTTCCATATTGAAAATTTTAAAATGCTTGTGGTCTCTGTGTTGTGAGAAGACTGAACTCTGGGTCATTGTGGATTTGGGATTCATAATTTAAATGGAAACTATGCCTCTTTTAAACAAAGCTAGGAGCCCTGTGAAGTCAGCTAAAATGGAAAAAGAAGAATGGAAAGACTTATTACATTTGAATGAGAAGTAAGTGATCACATAGTCTAATCAGATTGATGCTCACTACCAAATAAGAATCAATAACAAGTCCAGAAATCTAATCCTAGTGAGTTACCCAGTCACAAACTTCATTGGGGTGCTTCTAACTGTTCTGTTGTATAGACTAATATGTATTCAATAGCATGCCCAGTTTGCCCTCCACTTCTGCTTACAGCTTCTCTCCTGACATTTGCTGTGGGCCTTTTCCAGATTTTTCTTTTTCTCTTTTTCAGGAATATGCCAAGGAGTAGTATAGCTGGATCAAGTTGTAGCTCTATTTTAGTTCTTAGAAGAACCTCCATACTGCTTTCTATAGAAGTTATACTGATTTATAGGCCCATCAGCAGTTCTTTTTTTTTTTTTGCATCCTTGCTAGCATTTACTCCTTTTTTTGTATTCATGATGATAGCCATTCTAATCAGGGTAAGACAGAATCTCAATGTAGTTTAAATTTGCATTCTCCAATGGCTAAAGATGCTTGTCTTAGTCACTTTCACATCACTGAGACATAATACCCAAAACCCACGACTTAAAGGAGAAGAGGTTTATTTTGGCTCACTTTTTAGATGTTTCTGTCCTTGCATAGTTGGGTAGAAGTATGCTTTAACCAGGAAGCAGAAAGAGAAGAGGGGATCTAGGGAGGGAGATATATCCTTCCAGCCCTTGCCCCAAGTGACTCACTTGACCTGACCAGTCCCATGCTGTTTTTGTGACTATGGCTTTGTAGTGTACTTTGAAATTGACTATTAGCTTTGCTCTTTGGGCTCAAGATAGTTTTGGCTATTTGTGACTTTGTGCTTTTGTATGAATTTTAGGGTTTTTTTTTCTAGTTCTTTGAAGAACATCATTGGTATTTTGGTGACAGTTGTATTGAATCCATAGATCACTTTTGGTAATATGGCAATTTTAGTATTAATGTTTTCCATCAGTGAACATTAGAAGTCTTAACATGTTCCAGTATATTCTTTTCTTAGTTGCAGTGTTGCTATTTCTTTTTCTTGTCTAGTTTCTCTGTCTAAAATTTCAAGTACTATATTGAATAGGAGCAGTGAGAATGGACTTCATTCAATGAAAATGCTTTTATTTTTTCCAGATTTAGTATGATGTTAGCTGCGGGTTTGTCATATATATACATATATATATATATATATATATATGTGTGTAATTTTATTAGTTTCAAAGAAGTATACAAATCTTAAATCTCTTACTTCCCTTTACTCTCTTGTCTTAAATATTTCTTCTGTATACTTTTTGAATCACATCAGTCAGTGTTACAATTTTTGTTTCTACCATCTGTGTAGAAAACCAAGAGAAGGAAAGTTTATTATATATTCCTATATTTTTGTTTACTGTCTTTCTTCTTTCTTAATGTTTTAAGATTTCTTTTTTTTCTTTTCTATTTAGAGAATATCCTAAACAGAAATTAAAATAGAAGTAGCCAATCCTTTTACAGTAAATATGCCGGAAACAAAATCTTTGTGTGTATATGTGGTACTACGAATTGGATCCAAGGCTTTTGCACTGAGCTACATTCCCAACTCCCAATCCCATTTTTTTGTGAGACTGGGTATCCTTAAGTTGCTAAATTGCTCATGCTGACCTTGAACTTGTGATACTCTGGCCTCAGCCTCCCAAAGTGCTGAGATTACATGCATCTGCTATCATGTCCAGCAGTGAACAAAATCTCTGAGCTTTTATCCATCTGAGAATATTTAGATTTCCTTTTGCTTTTAAAAAGAAATTGTACACTTGTAGTTTCACTGGGTCTATATTTACAGTCTACACTTGTAGTTTCATTGGGTCTAATTGTTGGTTGGCAATTTCTTTCTTTTTAATACTTACAGCTTTTTGAATGTATGATGTGAAAATAATATACATTCAAAGGAAACCATACCTTATTTTTAATAGCACAAAGATCTTTAATTAAATCTCACTTGTGGTAACCATTGTCCATAAATATTATGTTAATTTCTTTTGTTGATTCTTGAGTCAAAATAGTAGCTCTATACCACTTCCCATCTTTGGATACTTAGCAATACAGGCAATCTGGCCAATTTGATAAGAATCAGAATGAATGTTATAATTATGAATTTGTTCCTTCAGTAATTTTAGGTCTTCTTACTTACTTGGAGCTGGCAAGAAAAGTCACCTGGGCCATAGCCTGAGAACATTTAACTTCAAGAACTGTTCCTGCTTTAAACTTGTATTCTTTATAAGGCCTTGATGATTCAGATCCCACAGTCAAGATGAAAGGATTTTTTAAATTTAAGAAATTAACAGCTTGGGACTTAGACAAAGACAAGTTATTGTCTTCCAACTTAATTGAAAGATATTTTTTAGGTTTAGATCTTTCAAGAAGGCCTGATATGACTTTCTTAATATTGACTTTGCTTTTAGACTTTAAATGTAACACTGAATATTCACTTACAGATTTTGAAAAACATTCTGGCTCTACTTCCGAGTATTCTACATATTTAGGTTCTAACATAAGAGAGACAACATCAGTATTTTTTGAGTTTTCAATATTCTGTCATCTTTTCTTGTTATACCTTGAAGCAATATTTGTTTGTTCAAAATAATTTTTAAAAATAATCAACTGCTGCCTTTACCTGTAAATCATCAGCAGGAATTATATGTTGAAGTGAACAGCATATGGCTAAGGAAGGCAATTCACAAAATTCTGGAAGCAAAATTTTCACATCAAAAAAAGGTATGGAATCAGTATTTCTATAATCTAAAAAAACTCCATTAATTTTATAATAATTTCAGCAATGACAGCTCTATAAAAATATCTGTCCTTGATCTATATAGTACAACAAAACCATACAGGTTTAGGGTTTCTTAAATTAGTTCATCATTTCCACACGAATCATAGAATTTGTTTTATTTTTCATTATATCTTGAAATTCATTCTGATGGTCATTAATATCTACTCAGAAATTTGATGGGTTAATACATATGACACAATAGCTATTATGTAGGCAGCCTTCTATTTCTATAGTTTTCATAGGACAACTTACTTTTAAAATGTCTTTTTTAGACAGTCTACTGATTGTGCATTATTTTCAATGAAATGGTCAATTGCACAGCTGTTTACATCATAACCTCCTGACTTATTCCAGATGTTGGAGATTATTTAGACACAGGACAAAATACTTGTGTCCCTGTAGTCTTTCATAGACAATTAGAATTAATTGTAGATTCTTTGAGTTTGTAATGTCACATAATACAAATGCTCATCCTTATTGAACCTATCAATGTGTGCATATACAATTTGTTCTAACAAGGCTTGTTTAAATACACTCAGTTGAAGTTTTCTTGTGTCTCTATTTGGACAGTGTTAATACCTTAGAGAACATGGAAATGAAAATAATGGTACTAAAATAAAAGCCTATTTCAGTTTCTTTACATGAATTGATGTATAGTCTCACTACTGCTATAATCCCTAAACCAAATTTTTACTTGATTATTGAGCAAGAGCTGCTGAAGAATTCCTCTATGTCACTGTTCATTTCTCCTTTTGGCAATATGAAGTAGTGCAAAATTATCACATATGGGACTAGTTTCTTGACTGATAATATTGTAATGTAAAGTCATACATACTCTCAAGTTTTGTAGCTCTGGGATCCATTTAACCAAATAACAAAATTTACAAGAGCTCAATGCAGATGATACCTTTCCACTTTCAAAATTTCCTGCAGACAAAGATGACTGGAAATTACCCAGAATATGTTGAATGTCAAGTGAATTGTCATAATCAAAGACAATTCTGGTCTTTCATGTTGTAATAAATCTGGCATCTGTTGTGGAAATTCTTTTAACATTTTGATAGTAAGACAAAATGAATCTCCATCAATACATCTTCCTAGTTATAATTTAAGAGTTCAGGATATAACTTCTGGCACTTCAAGAAGAATCATTTGGAGAGGCAAAATAGCTTTCACATGACCATTCAGTTGTATTCCTACGAAAGAAATAATTCAAAGCCTTTCCCCAACTGGAAGTACATTGGGAAAAATATAAAATACTACCCATAGTGGTAGATTAAATAAATTATCCCAGGCTGAGGTAACCTGTGTGCTATCAACTGTTAGTTCTTCATGGTCTATAAGGAGCATTGTATACATTTTTCCTTTCCATGACTCTTCTCTGTCATTATCTAGTTACTCTTTTTTCCACCCAACAAAACTCATGAATGTCCACATTATTTTTTATTTTTGGAATATGTTGTATTTCCTTCTGCAATATGAGGTAGTCAAACTCACATTCACCATTATTTCTGCCTTGAAATTTCTTGAGAATATCATTGGGACAACATTCAATATGTGATACTGTCAAATCTACATCTAAAAATGGTGGTAACAGATACAGAATCCTTTATTCTGTGTACACGAGAGTCAGACATCAGGAAGCTTGAATTTTACTCAAGATTCTATTAATTATGTGAAATTTGACAAACTATTTTTCCTTAGAGTTACAAGTAAATCAAGAGACCTCAGCAAAGGTCCTGAGAATATTGCCAGACCCAAAATGGCCAGGAAACCATACTTTGCATTTGAATCTTTTTCTCAGGGTAGCAATAGATGGAAGGTTACTCTTATGTGATGCTAGGCAGTGGCAATAAACTGCAGTTCCCAGTTAGACACATGATCAGAAGACTGAACAACTGATACTGCACAGTACACTATGTTGCTAAGCTGTAATTTTCAATAAGTTAGGTGTACTAAATGTGTTTTTGTTTTAGTTTTTTGGGACGTAACTGTGTCATAAGTTGAGAAGCATGTATGTATGGAATTTCCAGAGTAGATAAATTCCTGGCAACAGGAAGATTAGTGGTTGCCAGCAACAGCCAGAGTAGGGAAACTACTAAATGGATATGAGTTTCTTTTGGGGTGATGAAAATATTTTTGAACAAGGTACAGGTGGTGGGTGTAAATGTAATAAAGACCACTGAATTGAACATGTTCAAATGGCTAATTTTATGTTGTATGAGTTTTACATTACTGAAAAAATAATTTAATAGTGCATTTCATTATTTATTTTGATGTTATAATCATCTCATTATTTGGCCAGTGAGAATCCCAGGCTTTTGTGTCTTTTTGATGTATCACCATCATTCCCTGAATATTTTCTTTCTTTCTGGTACAAAATATTTTCAGGTGCTACATTACTTTTCTTTCTATAGTTCTGGAATCAGTCATTTCTCTAAGAAACACCAATTCCTGTTTGTGGGGAAGTATATTTAGAAACCAAGATCTTTTTAGTGTGCTTGCTGCTTTTAGGATATCACTATTTCCTGGGCCTCATATGGACACAGCTAAGGAATTAATATATGTACATAAACACATACACATATGCTTATACAATCTTTATTTCTGTGCTGGTTTCTCTATATTGAAAAACAAGAGTTCATAGTACTACTTCCAATCCCAAGCCAATGTCACAGGGATTGGATAGCTTTTTCCTTTCTGTATAAGTAATTACTTTCATGGCAACTTGCCTTCTCTCATCCCTGAATATATTTATTTATTTGCTCAATCCCCTGTGTTTATCCAGTGTACTATCATCACTGCCTCTTTCTCTTGTTCCATGTGTATACTTTCTCCATCCTGCCTGCTATGTAACACCCACACTCCTTCATATACTCTGCTTGGAGATTCCTTCCTAACCAGTCAGGTACTGATACTCCTCTGGGTTCGCCCACCCCTACATTATACCCTTCCTCACCCCTTTCAGTTTGGACACCTGTTCTGGGCTGCCATTGCCACTGAACTCACACTCCTCATGTGGGTATCCTCCTCATTCTGCTTGGCTCTAGTCACCCAGAGGCAGGTTGCTGCTACCCATTCCTATATGGATAACTTTCTTATCCTATGCTGGGTCAAACTCCTGTCACCCCATCTCATGCAGAAGTTCTCCTCATCTGGATCTTTTGATATTCTAGGCAGGCCTCCTTAAACCCTTCATGTTGACACCTTCCTCTTCTAGCTTGGATGCCCATGCCCATCCAGCAGCCAGTCCTCTCCTTAAAGATTTCTCCTCTTTTTGTCTCTAGCACTCCATCCTAGGATATTGTCTGCCTACTTGTCACTTGGATTCTGATGTGCTATCAGGCCACCTCTCTTTCTAGGTACCATCTAATGGAATTTGGACTACCTTGTAAAGTAAGACTTTTAAAAAAGAATTGGACTAAATTATAAAGGAAAGAAGGAGGGAGAGAGGGACTGAAAAAGGGAGGGAAAGAGGGAAGTTTGGTTTTGTATTTTAAAAATTTAAATGAGCAGTACCTGCTTTTACTTTCATTTTTATTTTTATTTTTAAAGAGACAAATGGTTTATTTGGTAGCATGGAGTAAAAAGAAATTCTTAATTCTTCTTCTCTCTTCTGGTGGCTGAACTGATCTGTGGTGGTCAAATGGATGACTGCACACAAGAATTCCTCCAAGACTTGACCTTTTTTGCAGAAATGCAGATGCCTGAGGTATAAGAGCTGGAATTACTTTCTAGACAGAAGTGTCAACCACTGTGCTTTCCATTGTGTCAGTGCTTGCTGCAGTCTCTTTCTTGCCTTCTGGTTTTGTGGCAGGAAACAAAAGTACTTCCTTGATGTTATTGGAGTCTGTGAGAATCATGGTGATGCGGTTAATGCTCATGCCCCAGCTGGCTGTGGGAGGCAGCCCATACTCCAGGGCAATGCAGAAGTTTTCGTCTATGAACATGGCCTCATTGTCATTAGCAGCCTTGGGCTGTTCTTCAAACAGCTGCCACTGCCGCATGGGATCATTCAGCTCAGTGTAGGCATTGCATATCTCCTTCTTCATGACAAAGAGCTCAAAGCGCTCAGTCAGACCCTCTTTGGAGCAGTGCTATTTAGCTAACAGGCCCATTGTCTGTGGGTGATCACAGATGAATGCAGGATTGATGCATGCCACTTCCAGGAACTCCCCGACAAGCTTATCAAGGAGCCTAGCAGTGGTCGAGGTGGAGGGCATTCAATAGCTTTTGCTACACAGATATCATCAAGAATTTTTCGAGTTTCTTCAGTTTCAAAGAGGTTGGTTTCAGGCAGCCTCAACCCTAGGGGTTTCTCCAGCTCTTCTACCATGCTGATTCTTCAGCAGGGTGGGGGGAAGTCAATCTCATAGACTTGGCCCCCTGGACCATCTGGGTGGTAGGTGACCTTGTAACTGCCTGTAATGTTTTTCACCATTCCTGAAACCAACTTCTTTGTGATTTCCATAAGATCATGATAGTCTGCATAGAACTCACGGGTGGTAAACTCAGGATTGTGAGTCAAATCAATTCTTTTGTTCCGGAACTGGAATCCAATTTCATAAACCCAGTCAATGCCACCAACCACTGGCATCTTATGGTAGAGTTATGGAGCAATTCTCATGTAAGTTCATATCCAGCTCGTAATATGTGATGAAAGACTTGGCCACAGCTCCTCCTGGGATGATGTTCATCATCAGAGTTTCAATCTTGAGGAATCCCAACTCATCCAAGAAACTTCTTATATGTGCTGTGATCTTAGAGCGAATGATAAATTTCTGCCTCACAAAGTCATTGAGCATCAGGTCCAAGTATCTCTGTCAATACAGTGTGTCCTTGTCTTTGAGGCCAAAGTGCAGATGAGGTAACATATGCAGGCAGGGAGACAACAGTGTGATCTCATAGGGAATGATGCTCAGCTTACCCTTCTTGGTTTTCCCAGGATTCCCCTGAACACCAGTTTGTTGTTGATATGAATAAATTCTTCCTCTGATTTATAATTCCTGGAATTCGCCATGACTTGCAACTTGACTTCCTCTCCTTGAAGATGAGCTTCCCCCCAGAAGCTCTTTTGATATGGATTCTACCTGCCACTTTTAAGGTGATGTCAGTCAGGTGGTCCCCAAGCTGCAGGTGACTGTATTCTTGGATGAACTGAGTGAGTGAGATGTCTATGTGGAACTTGTGTGGTTACGGATGCTCCCCACTGACCTTCAGCTGGTGGACTGCTTGACTTCAGATCTTGTAGTATTGGTATGGGTCCAGGCTCTCATCCTCAGTACCCACACCATTGTCAGTGATGTGATTAGTGACAGCGGCAGTAGCCTGGCTTAGTTGTTTCTCACTGAGCTCTTTCTGCTTGGCCTCCTCTGCCACGTTCTTCTTGGCTTTAAGATGTCTTTTTAGCTCATTTTTGCTCAATTTCGGCTCGCCATCTACTTTCACCTCAGCCCCGTGCATCATAGCCATCTTTCTAAGGGCCCGATCTAGTACCTGCTTTTAGTCTCATTCTAAGAAATAATATTTGTGTAGTTATATAGTCACAAGTTTGATGTGCTAGTTATATTTTTTAAATTTTCATTAATATAAATACAGATTAATGAAAATTAATCATGTTCATTTGTGAATTGGTGAAAATCAATTTGGCAGCTATATCTTTAGGAAATTGTGGGTTTTTTTGGTATTTAAACATATTTTTTGTTAGCACATATTTGCAGTACATATTGATTACATTGATTGTGGGGAATTAGTATATGTACATAACACATCTCAATTGTTTTTCTTTATTCCCTTCCTTCACACCCCCATTTTCTCCCTTTTATTTGTCAGCATCAGATGTATTTATTTGTTTTTTTTTTTTTGGTACTGAGGATCAAACTTGGGACCTTGAGATTGCAAGGCAGGCAGCAGAACCACTGAGCTAAATCCCTGGCCCTATTTGGTTTTTGTTTTTTGAGACAAGGTCTTGTTATGTAGCTCAGGCTGGCCTTGAATTTACTATGTAGTCCAAGCTGGCCTCAAACTCATGGCAATCCTCCTGCCTCAGCTTCTTGAGTGCTGGGCTTATAGGCATGTGCCACCATGCCTGGCTAGATTTATTTATTTTTATTTATTATTATTATTATCATTATTTTGTTTTGTTTTGTTTTTTGAGACAGGGTCTCGCTATGTAGTTTACACTGGCTTTGAACTCACTATGTAGCCCAGGTTGACCTTGAACTCAGGATGACTTCTGCCTCAGCCTCCTAAGTGCTGGAATTACAGGCATATGCCACCATGCCTGGCTTATTTATTTATTTTATAAGTCTTTATGAAGTTAAGTATCATAAACACAGATTAGCAGCCGGATTAAGAGGCTAAAAAATACCGTATAAAACATATAAAGCAATTTTTCTAAATCGAGACATACTTTTAGATACATTGGTCATGCTGGATTACAATATTTTTTTTCTCTAAGTCTTTATTTTTAATTTTGTATTTTATTTATATTTAGGGTTTCTCATGTATGAGAAATGAAGCAATATTTAAGCCTGTGGATCTGATTTATTTCACTTAACATTATGGTCTCGAGGTGCACCCATTTTCCTACAAATAACTCAAGTTTATCCTTCTTTATGGCACAGTACTACTCCATTGTATGTAAATACAACGTTTTCTTTAGCCATTTATCTGTTGATGGACATATAAGCTGCTTCTGAAATTTAGCTATTATGAGTTGTGCTGCTATAAATATGGGTGTGCATATATCACTGTATTACTGATATGATGTCTTTAACTCTTCAGGGAAGATACCCAGAAGGGGAATAAATGGGTCAAATGGAAATTCTAGTTTTAGCTTTTTGAGGAATCTCCATTGTAATTTCTGTTGTGGTTGTACTAGTTTACACTCCCACCAACAATGAAATACAGTTCCTTTTTCCTCCCCAGCAGCCTCCCCAACATTTGTTATTGTTTGATTTAATGATGCCTATTCTTTCTGGAGTGAGATGGAATCTTACTGTTGTTTTAATTTACATTTCTCAAATGGCCAGTGATGTGGAACATTTTTTTCATGTATTTATTGGTCATTTGTACTTCATCTGAGAATTGTCTATTCATTTCAGATGTCTACTTTTTGACTGAGTTTCTAAATTTGGTAGTCTCATTTTCTAAAAGATCTTATTTTTATTTATATATTAATTGGTACATTTTAGGTATACAGTACATTTACATTTATCATTGGGTGTTTGTACCTGAACATGATGTATCTTAGTTCTTATTTTTTCCCCCATTACCTAGGCACCCTTCTTTTAAAACTTTTAAATAACTTTTAAATAAGCCAGGCATGGTGGCATATGCCTGTAATTCCAGCACTTAGGAGGCTGAGGCAGAACTTTTAAAAGTTCTTTATACTGTATATTCTAGATATTAGCCCTTTGTCTGAGGAGTAGCTGGCAAAAATTTGTTTCCCATTCTATAGGTTGTCTCTCCACTCTGTTGGTGGTTTCCTTTCCTGTGCAGAAGCTTTTTAATTCAATGTGACCCCATTTATTGACTATTGGTATTATTTTTCATGCATCCAGGTTTCTATTCAAAATTCTTTGCCTATGCATATGCCTTCACATTTTAACTATTTTGTCTTGCAGCAGATTGTTTCTGTTTTAATATTTTGATCAAATATTAATCCATTTTGATTTTAGTTTAGCACATGGTGAGAAAAGTGGGTCTAGGTTCAATCTTCTCCATATGGGTAGCCAGTTTTCCCAGCAGCATTTGTTAAAGAGGCTATTTTTCCTCCAGTAAAACTACTTTGCTTGTCAAAGGTAAGGTAGCTGAATACGCCTGGAGTTTTTTCTGCATCCTGTATTGTGTTCCATTGATCCATAAGTCTGTTTTTTTTTTTTTTTTTTTTTTTGCAATATCATGATGTTTTGTATCACTGTAGCTTTTTAATATAACTTGGAGTCCAGAATTGTAATCCCCCCTGCCTTGCCCTTGTTGCCCAGAATTACTTTTGCTAGTCTAGGACTCTTCAGGTTCCATATGAATTACGGGATTGCTTTTTCTAGTTCTATGAGGAATGTTATTGGTATTTTGATTGGGATTGCATTAAATCTCTGTGTTAGTTTTGGAAGTATACCCATTTTGACAGTATTAGTTTTGCCTATCCAGGAACAGGGGATAGCTTTCCATTTTTTGCTGTCTTCTTTAATCTCTATTTTCATAGTTTCCATTGTAGAGATCTTCCACTTTCTTGGTTTGGTTATTCATAAGTATTTAATTTTACTTGATGCTATCATAAAAGGTATTCTTTCCCTAATTTCTCTCTCTCTGAGTTTATTATTGGTGTGCAGGAATGCTGTTGATTTTTGAGTGTTGACTTTGTATCCTGCTATACTATTGAATTTCATTATTAATTCTTACATGTCTTTTGATAGTGTTTTTGGGGTCTCTTATGTAGAGGAACATGCCATCTGCAAATAATGATATTTTAACGTCTTCCTTTACCATCATATCCCTTTTTTTGTTGTTTGATTACTCTGGCTAAGGTTTTGAGAACTACATGTATTGAACAGGAGTGGTAATAGCAGACATCCTTATCTTGTTCCTGATTTTAGAGGGAAAGCTTTCAGCTTTTCTTCATTTAATATGATGTTGGCCATTAGTTTGTTATGAATGGCTTTTATCAGATTGAGATAAAGACTTTCTATATCTATTTTCTTAAGGTTTTTAAGATCATAAATGGATGCTTGATGTTGTCAAATATGTGTTTTTTGTCCTTGGTTCTCTTTATGTGTTGATTTGTGTATGTTGAACCATCTCTGTATCACTGGAATGAATCGTACTTGGTGATGATGTATGATCTTTTTGGTGCTTTGCTGCATTCTGCTTGCCAGTATCTTATTGAGGACTTTTGCTTCTATATTCATTAAAGACTTTGGCCTGTAGTTCTCTCATTTTGTTGGGTTATTTTCTGGTTTCAGAATCAGGGTAATGCTGGCTTCCAGGAATGACTTTGGGAGTACTGTTAGTTACTCTTTTGATTTCATTCAAGAGTTTGAGCAGTGTTGACATTGGATCTTCTCTAAAGTTCTTGTAGAATTTGGCAGTGAATCTGTCAGGACCCAGGCTTTTTTTGGTTGGTAGTTTCTTTTTCTAATTACTTCTTCAATTTCATTGACTGATATTGGATTATTCAATATTTTTATGTATTCTTGGTTGAGCTTTGGTATTTCATATATATTTAAGAATCTATTCATTTCTTTTGAATTTTCCATTTTATTAGAGTACAGGTTCTCAAAGTAGTTACCAGTGATTTGGATTTCAGTGGAATCTATTGTGATTTCACCTTTTTCATTTCCAATTATATGGATATGAGGCTTTTCTTTATTTTGGTATAAGATCAGTGAAGGGTTTGTCTATTTTGATTATTCTTTTGAAGAACCAACTCTCCTGCTTATTGATTCTTTGTATTTTTTTAAGTCTCAATTTCATTAATTTATGCTCTGATCTTTATAACATCCTTCTTTGTAAAGATTTTGGGTTTGTATTCTTATTCTTCTAGGACCTTGAGATATATCATGAAGTTGTTTATTTGAGCTCACTCTGTTTTTGTAATGTGAGCATTCACAGATGTAAACTTCTCTCTTTGGACTGCTTTCATTGTGTCCCATAAGTTCTGGTATGTCATATTGGAATAATTGATTATAGGAACTGTCTAATTTCTTTAATTTTATCTGTGACCCATTTTTTAATCAAGAGAGTATTGTTCAATGTCCATGTGTTTGCTTTGTCTCTGTGGTTTCTTTTGCCATTGATTTCTAGTTTCATTGCACTATGATGTGATAATTTGCATGGGGTAATTTCACTTCTTTTGTATTTACTTAAGCAGGCTTTATGGGCTATAATGTGGTCTATTTTGGAGAAAGTCCCATGTGCTGCTGAGAAGAATGTATATTTTGTTCTTAGGTGGAATACTCTGTAGATATGTATTAAGACCATTTGTTTGAAATGTTTGGTTCAATGTTGATATTTTTTTGTTGATTTTTTGTCTATTTGATCTCTCCATTTGTTACACTGGCATATTGAGGTTTCCCCATTACAACAGTATTGGTATTTATCTGATTTTTCATGTCAGTAGTGTTTGTTTTATATAGTTGAGTGTGCCAGTATTTGGTGCATATATATGTATAATTGTTATCTCTTCCTCTTGGATTGTTCCCTTTACAAGGATGTAGTAACATTTGCCTCTTCAGATCTGTCTTGGGTTAAAATCTACTTTGTCTGCAAATAGAATAGCTACCGTTACTTTTTTCCAGGTTCCTGTCATATGGAGTATTGTTTTCCACCCTTTGACTTTCAGTCTATGAATTTCTTTCTTTGTTTTTTGTTTTTGTAGTACCGGGGGTCAAACTCAGGACCTTGCACTTGCGAGGGAGCTTGGTGGCACCAACCTGCCCTATGAATTTTTTAAAAAATTAATTTTGTTGATACACTTTAGATATACATAATGATCACATTCCTCATAGGAAATTTATACCTATACGTAATATATCTTGATTCTTTTTTCTTTAATTCTCTCCCTTCCCTTCAATGCCTCTTCCCTTCCTTATTTACAAAAGCTTTGTTTCCATATTTTCCTTCTATTTTCTTCCCCTCCCTTCCCTTTCCCATTTGAACATTTACTTCCCATTTCCCAGTATCAATATACATTTTGGTCCTATTTACCCTTTCTGTTTCTCACACCAGAGAAATAATACAATATTTAATTGTGTGTCTGATTTATTTCACTTAAGAGTATGGTCCCAAGGTGCATCCATTTACCTAGAAATGCCTCAAATTTATCCTTTATGGAAGGGTAGTACTCCATTGTATAAAGCAAATTGTATCTTCTTATTTTTTATTTTTAATATTTTATTGGTACTTTTTAGATGTACGTAATTATAACATTCCTCATAGGGAATTTGTGCCTGTACATTATATTTCCTGCTTCTTTTTTTCCCCATTTCCCACCTTTCCCTCCTACCCTTCTTCCCTTCATTTACAAAAGCTTTGTTTCTGTTTTTTCCTTCTATTCTCTTTTTTCTTGTACCTTCCTTCCTTCCCTTCTCCACCCTTGTGCCCCTTCCCATTTAAACATTTTCTTCACATTTCCCAATATCTATTGTACATTTTGGTCCTTATTTACCCTTTCAGTTTCTCACACCAGAGAAACAATATGATATTTAAACATGTATGTCCCATTTTACTTAAGAGTATGCTCTCAAGGTGCATCCATTTACCTAGAAATGTCTCAAGTTTATCCTTCTTTATGGCACAGTAGCACTCCACTGTGTTAAGAAACCCCACATTTTCTTTATCCTTACGCATTTCTTTTTGATTTGAATGTGTGTCTTGTATGCAGCATATTGTTGGATCTTGTTTTTCATTCTGCCAATCTGTTTCTTTTAATTGGTGAGTTGAGACTATTCAAATTGATGGTTATAACTGATATATATTGACTTATCCTTGTCATATTATTTTCCTGTTGTGGATTCCTTTTCTTTCCCTTCTGTTTAATTGCTTGCCTTGAATGGTAGATTCATTCTATTGGGATTCTTAGAATTGTTGTCTTCATTGTGTTTTTGTAGAATATCCTTCAGAACTTTTTTAAGTGCTTGTTTGGTGGTCATGATTTCTTCAGGTGTTCTTTATCATGAAAGTGTTAGATTTCTCATCAATTTTGAAAGAATTTTGTGGGTTATACCAATCTGGGTTGGATATTGTTTTCTTTCAGGGCTTGAAATACTTCACTCCAAGCTCACCTTGACTTAAGTGTTTGGGTTGAAAAGTCTGCTGTAATTCTAATGGATTTTCCTTTATAGGCATTTTCTTTCTTTTCCCCAACAGCATTTAATATTCTGTTCTTGTGTTGAATTTCTGGAATCTTGACATTATATGCCTTGGTGTAGTTTTTTTTTAAATGATCAAGTATTTGGAGTTCTGTATGCCTCATTTATCTGGATGTCAAATTCTTCATCCACACTTATAAAGTTTTATTACTTCAGTAAACAGTTTTTTTTAATGCTCTTTGTGCTATCTTCAGATTCATCATTAATTCCAGTTAATCTTATAATAGTCTTCTTTGCATCATCTAGCAGCTGTTGGATTGATTTTTTCATTGTCTCATGCTATTTTTAAGAGGTCTTTCATTTGGTAGTCACCAACCACAATTCTGTCTTCTAGGTCTGATATTCTTTTTTTTTTTTGACATGCAATAAAGTTTATTTTTAATAGTTCTTCTCCAAAACTGCTTTTTTCTATCCTGCTCTTAAATATGAGCAGACAATGAGGATTGCCACAGATCTGAGAAAATCTTCTAACTTGAAAGATATAGAAGGACCTAAATTTCTAGATTGAGAAGGTCCTCCTTACTGAATAGAACAGACCTATTCATGGAATGTATCATGACATTTTAGAACATGGAACTTGAAATTTCTTTATTTATTTTAATAAATTTTATTTTATTTTATCCTATTCCCTCCTCAGGCCCCTTCCCCTCTCTATGTACAGAAACTTTGTTTCCATTTTTTCCTTCTATTTTCACTTTTTTTCTTGTCTCTTCCTTCCTTTCTCCCTCCTTTCTCCCTTGTTTCCCTTCCCATTTGAACACTTTCTTCCCATTTCTCAACATCTGTTATACATTTTAGTACTTATTTCCACTTTTGGTTTCTCACACCAGAGAAACAATGTGGTATTTAAATATGTATGTCCAATTTATTTCACTTAAGAATACAGTGTCAAGGTCCCTCTATTTAGCTTTAAATATCTGAAGCTCATTGTTCTTTATTGCAGAGCAGTACTCCATTGTATAAAAAGCCACATCTTCTTTATCCACTCATCTGCTGATGGGCATTTGGCTGTTTCCAAGATTTAGCTATTACAAACTGTGCTGCTATAAACATGGATGTGTATATATCGCTGTGGTATGATGCTTTTAATTCTTTCAGGAAGATAGCAAGAAGAGGTATAGCTGGGTCAAATGGAACCTCTAATTTTAGTTTCTTGAGAAATCTCCACACTGATTTTTACAATGGTTGCACCAGTCTGCACTCCCACCAACAGTGGAAAAGGGTTCCTTTTTCCCCACAGCCCCACCAGCATTTGTTATTGGTTGACTTTTTGATAGCAGCCATTCTTTCTGGAATGAGATGGAATCGCATCATTGTTTTAATTTGCATTTCATGAATATGGGTCTGATATTCTATCTTCACACTTGTTCACTCTTCTGCATAAACTTTCAGTAGACTTTTTAATCTCCTGGATTTCTATTTGAATCTGTTTTATGGAATCTACTTCTTTTCTATGTTGGGCATTCATGGTTTCTATATCTTTCCTAAGCTTCTCTATTGTTTTTTTTTCTGTATCAGCATTTACTAATCATTTCTTTCACTATGGTCATCATCTCTTTATCTCTGTTGTGTTTTTGTCAAGAGACTTATTGATCTGTTTTGTTACTTCTGCTGCCATTATTTCATAAACTTTTGCTGGGAGATTTTTTTTATTTCTTCCACCTTGATGTCCCCTGGATTTACCTTGGGTGAGTTTGGGGTTATGGGTTCCATCCTGCTTCTACGTTTTCTCACTTTTTTTTTTTTTTGGTACCAGGGATCGAACTCGGGACCTTGTACTTGCGAGGCAGCCAGTGGAACCGCTGAACTAAATCCCCGGCCCTAAAGACACTCTCATTTTCTATTTTCTTTTTTTTCTTTTTCTGTGTTGAGGCTTGTAAATTGCTTGTGGTAGATAGCTTTATTACTAGCATGCAGATCTCTTTAGGAAATGACTTCTTTTCAGAGATGTCTTCTAGGTATAGCTGGCTTTTCCCTTTTGAGTCTGTTGTGGTTTATTGGGGAAGAAAGGTTGCAGCCTGTTTGGCCCAGCACCCAGTTTTTCCTTACAGGACTGTAGTATTGTTTATAACCCTCCAGATAATCTAGGTATTGGAATATAAGGAAGATCAATTGAAATACAATTATGTGATGTTGGCTAAAATAGGTCAATCAATAATAACAATAGCATCAAATGCAGACAGTAAAATGACAAACTATGATAACTCTTAATTTGCCATCTTTAACCATAGGTACAAGATTTATAGTTATAAAACAAGATCTAAGACAAATCAGAAATTATATACTGTACATACTCACTCATTAGAGTGATTTTACCCTCAGAGGAGAAAATTTAAAAGAGATAAGAGGAAAAAATAGAGAAATAAAAGGAAAGAGATTAGAAGCAAGGCTGAAAGACAAAGGAAGATTACTCAAGCCTCAGGAAACTGCTGAAGAGACAGGAGGGAAAGAAAGAAGGAAAAAACTAAAAACGATATTCACACACAGAGATACAAAGAAACACACAAAAACAAAAACAATTCAAAAGCAAATAAAATAAAATAAAAATAAATTTCTCTGTGATTTCAATTCTGTGGTTATCTTGTGCGGTCTACAGGTTTGTGTTAGTGTCCAATTCAGGGTGTGATTCTGCTGTCACTGGTAGACAAAGGAGGCAGTCAGAGCCTAGCTCCACACTGGATAATGCCAGCAAACCTGCAGGATTAGGGAAGAGTGCTGGTACTTTCAAATCCACAGAAGTTCAGGCTTATCCTGGCTTCTGGTTGTGGGGCTGAGTCCTGAGTTGTTAAGCCTACAATACTCAGGGTCTCTTGTTGGCCTGACCCTGGATGTCTCCCATGGTTGTCACTCACTCAGTCACTGTGGGATTTCAACACTGGGATCCTGAGATGAAGCCAACCCCCTAGTCTTTGTTTCAGTTGGCCCCTCCCTAAACTGGCATCTGACCAAGCACCCTCTCCAGGGACCACTGAAGTTGCTTGGACTGGAGCACCTAGAGATAGCAAACAACTAGCCCATAAGAATGCCTTTCATATGCAAACTAACAAATCTAGGCTTCTCCTTCTCTGGGGCTTTCACACTCAAGGTCATTATTTTCCTGCTGTAATCACCCCAGGAGTGGGTACAGACAACAGAATCATCCCCTACACTTGAGCCCACTGAAATTATTTGAATAAGCAAACCCTAAAGCTGCTAACTTGCTTATTCTGCCATGCCCTTTTCTTTCCCACAATGAAGACTGGCACCCAAGATTCCCCATTGCTCCCTCTGCTTCCTGAACAACCTAATGCTTCCTTATTGGCCCAGCATAGCATAGCACAGTATGCTTCCTATGTAGATGGATCTTTGACTATAAACCTTATTTCTTCTTGACAGTTATTTCTGTGTGTATATATTTGATGCTGCCTGATTAAAATAAATCTCAGGTACATTTTAAAACTATACTGAAGACATTTATCAGGGGATGGTATGTTTCCAAGCTGGGGGATTGAATGAAGTCAATGAATGCTAGTTATTCAGGGCCTTCTGAACTTTGCTTTTCCTTGTGGAAAACATTCCAGACACATGTGTTTTTTTATCCTATTGTTTTGGGTTTTGACTCATCTCCTTTATTAATTTTGGCTACAAAAATCATAAGGAAACCTAAAAATTCTTTACTTTGTTTTTCAGCCCTGGAGCTTTTTAAAGTGTCTCACAGACTTGGATATTGTGGAGCAGAGAAATTAAACAGGAACATACAGCTCCCTACTTTTTATGAATCTATTAAGGTTCTTTACTTTTGCCATATAACTAACCCACAAATGCACACACACATTCAAAAGAGTATCTTATTATATTAAAATTGTTTTGAAATAGGCTGGGAATGTTGCTTAGTGACAGTGTCCTTGACAAGTGTAAGTGAAGGCCTGTGTTTGATCCCTAGTACTGAAAAAAAACAAAATTCTGAATCAAATAGTTTAGCTTTATGAGAAACTCCTTCATCCTTTTTTTTAAGCCAAAGACAGATAAACTTTATTACATGAGAAGTGAAAATTTTTTATGAAGAAAAATATAAACAATGTTGGGGTATCGACGACTTTTACCTTTTGGGAGACATAATTCTATGACATTTATTATTAGTAATTAATTTAACAATTGTACAGCTAGAATGATGATGTGGCCTGTGAAGGCAGAAATGAGTGTATCCTGTTCACTGCTACTTTCTTAGGAACCAGCCCAGAGGCCAGTACATAGGAGCTTCACATGTATTAATGAATAAAATAAAAACACTCCAATAGAAAAACAGGGAAAGGAAAACTGTGCATAAGCAAAGAATGGTCAATAAACACACAAAAAATATGTCTACACTTAAAACTTTAAAAACAAAATAAAACTCATGTGTGATTTATAAAACTAGCTAAGTTTGATAAATTTAAATTGCTTTAACTTTTTGGAAGATACTTTATAATTTTTGTTAAACTTTTAAGTGTGAAAATTCTTTTTTTTTTTCAGAGAGAGTAGCACCATATTACCTAGGCCATTCTGTAACTGGTGGGCTCAAGTGATCCTTCTGCCTCAGCTTCCCAGGTAGCCAAGACTATAGAATTACACCACCATGCCCAGCAAGTGTGAAAATTTTTTCATGTGAAATTCTAATACTGGAAATTTAACATACAAAAACAATCGTGTAAGTGTAAAGAATTTCAGCTGGCTGTGGTGATGCATGCCTCCAATCCCAGCACTGTGGGAAGCTGAGCCAGGAGGACTGCAAGTTGGACCTTACCCTGGACTATTTAATGACTTGGTGAAACCCTGTCTCAAAATAAAAAGCTGGGGATATAGTTTAATGTGAAGGCCCTGGGTTAGAAAAAGAAAAGAATTTCATTGTACACTGTAACTTTATAGAAGAAACAATTGGAAATCAATAAAAGTATCCATCCATCAATAAAAGATTAATTAAATAACTAATGGAACATCTACATAATGCAGTAATATGAAAGTCTTCAAGAACAGTATCCAACTGCTCAAAGAGAAAGCCATGTGTGGGAGGAAGAAATGAGACTCCTGGGTAATGGACAGCATGTGGGCCGGCCGATGGAGGAGGATAAAAGAAGAGTGCCTGCCAGAAAGGCAGGTTGACAGCTGTTTGTTATCCACAGGAGATGCTTTTTATCTTTCCACCTCACTCTTGATTTTCCAATTTGAGTTCACTGCACACTAAAGGAGCTAATGGACTTTTACACTAATGAACTTTTACATAAGGGTGATCCAGCAACTTAGAACTAAGAATGTTCTGTTTGAAAAACCCCTTTTCTGCCTCTATCTGGCAGAAGTTTTCTTTAGTTTTGTTGTTTTTTTTTTTTCTTTTCTGGTACTGGGAATCGAACTTAGGACCTAATGCTTGCCAGGCAGACGCAGGGCTGCTGGGTTACATCCCGGACCTGAGAGTTCTCTTTTTCTTTCTTTTTTTGTCTTAAATTCTTTTATTGGTACATTTTAGGTCTACAATACATTTATCACTGGGTGCTTGTACCTGTACATGATGTATCTTGGTTCTTATTTTTTCCCCATTACCTGTCCTCCCTTCACCCCCTCCACCCTTCCCTATTTACATAGATTTTGTTTCCATTTTTTTCTTTTCTCATAATTTTTCCTTTCCCTTCTTTCCCTCCCACTTCCCCTACCCTTTTGAACCTTTTTGAGAGTTCTCTTTTTCAATAGTCTTTTTCAGATGCAGGCCTGTGTATACTACTCACAGATCTATCTGTGACGCTGACAGCTTTACCTTGTCCACATTGCCAGTACTTGTCCGATTTTTCTGACCCAGAAATCATAGTTTCTCTTTCAGTTTCTGAAGTGAATATGTTACTAGATGATGTCTTGATTAGGGGCTCTCATGAATCAGCTCTGCACACTCCCACTGAGGAGAGGAACGAGGTGTCTGGTCCCAGGTGTCATTCCGTGACAGTCAGGGAATGCTTCATTTGAATTAGGCTCTTCGCCCACAGAAGGGCTGCCTTTATTGTGGCCATCAGGCATGTGAGGAGAGAGCTTTCCTTCACTGCCACATTGCTGCCTGGAAAGTATGGTTGACACTAACAAGAAGAGTCTTTAGGTCTGGGGAAGGGAAT
Source organism: Heterocephalus glaber (assembly GCF_053883595.1). Lineage (NCBI taxonomy): Eukaryota > Metazoa > Chordata > Mammalia > Rodentia > Bathyergidae > Heterocephalus > Heterocephalus glaber. The sequence goes on along the minus strand of NW_028258325.1, from coordinate 43,123,958 downwards.
TGATTGCAATTGCCATCCTTGGCATTATCCATAAGGGTCTCTTGATGGTCCTGAGTGACTTTCTCTACCCTGGTTTGCTGGGCTTTTCTTTGATTATTTTGAGATGCTAGAATCTGAGAGTCCTATACTGTAATCTTATTATGGATAATTTCTTATATATCATGAGAGTGGACACTTTTTTGGGGGGGGGAAATAAGTTTTATTTTTAAAAACTGATATAAAAATTGTATGTATTTACCGTGAACAACTTGATGTTTTCAAATATATACACACTATGGTATGGCTAGTCAAGCTAGTTAGCATATGCATAACCTTGCATAGTTAACATTCTTTGTGGCAAGAGTAATTATCTACTTTCTTGGCAATTTTCAAATATGCAACACATGTTGATATTAACATATAGTTACTATATTGTACAACAAAGGAAATTGTATCCTTTGACCAACATTTTACCAATCTCTATTCCTTCTCCATCCCAGTCTCCGGTAACCTACTATTCTATTCAGCTGCTTTGGGTTCAACTTCTTTAGATTCCATATATATGTGAGATTGCATGGTATTTATCTTTTTGTGCTTGATGTATTTCATTTAGCTTAATGGCCTCCAGGTTCAATCTTCTGTTGATTATTTATTTAGATGTTTCATCTTCATGTGTATTCAGATTTTTTTGGTGGAAATGTTGGTACTCTGCCACTGTGCTATGGGGCAGCCCATCCTATTTTCTTTTAAGACACTGTCTCGTTAAGTTGCCCAGGTACTTGTGATCCTCCTGATTGGGTCTCCCAAACTGCTGGGATTACAAGCATGTACCAGCACACCAAGCTGAGAATTTAACTCTAACCCCTTCACATAACTGATAGGCTCCAGCCCAAATCCTATCAAAATAATAATAATAATCAAGCTTTTAGATTCCTGAGCAGGTTTTTTCCCCCACCTCAATAGCCCTGACTATAGCTAATTGTTCTTGAAGTGTAGTTTGGTTTGTCTTTGTTGTTGTTGTTGTTATCCTTTGGAAATTCCTTTTGCTAAAGAAACAGGAGCTTAGCATTGCCTGATCCACTGAACTGTCTGCTTCCCAGTGTCGTTGGTCTGGTTTTCCCACTATTAACAGGTGGGGAAAACATCGCACTGAAGTCCAGCACGTTGTTCAGTTCCTTGTCCGACCCTATCGTGGCCGTGCGCTGTTGTTGGGGGTTCATCTTCGGCCACTTCTCGCAGGTTTAGCCTCCGGCCAAAGTTCCCTCGGGCCACGCGCGGACGGGCTCCGTGGCCGCCTTCCTCCGGGTGGGCTGCGATCCCCCCACAGAACTTGTGGGTCTCCTCAGGCGGACATTTTTTTCGCTGAGGGGCCTCAGCACTGCACTCCGTTCACCCCAGATCCCTCTGCGCTGACCGCGCTTGGTTAACCCCCGAAAACGGACACTTTTATTCTTCGAGGTTAGTTAAGTTGGAACATTTTTGGAATCGGGAGTCCCCCATTTCTGCCACTCCAGCCCTTGGTAGCAGCCATAACAAAAACATTTTCTCTTATAGTTGCTCAAGGTGACCACAGTGTGGTCACTTTCACCTGGACTTTGGCTCTGCCCATTATATGTCTTAGAAAAATAGAAGCTTGTGTCTCTGACTTGGGTCTGTGACTACTGGCTTGACCTAAAACACTATTTGCTGATAAGCCAGTAACTACTTTCAAGAGACTCTTCACTCTGCAGTATTCATGGTCTGAGTTTTTTCCTGATGACAGAAACTTCTCTCCTTGAGTACGAAATGAAATGCTTAGTATTCTTTCTTTTCACTTGAGAGGACAGAGTACTAACATTTTGAATAGCCACACTGGCCTTGGTCTCAGTAAGGGGTATGTCTTGGATCCATGTTTTCTGGATTTGAAGAGCTTTCTTTCTACACTGAAAATGCTCTGTGTGTTCTTAAAAGTACCTGACCTTCTTAACTTAGCTTTCAGAATGCACAAGTGTTGGTGAACATACAATTTTTAAAAGCCTATGAACCTTGTATTCCATTTCCTAAAAAAGGTTAAGTGGATTCCTTTTCTCCATAAAATTTTCCCATTTTTTCATTTTTCTGATGCATAATTAGATCTAGATGTAGTTACCTCCCTTGCTTCTGGCATCTGTGTTGCCGTCGGTCCAGCTGCTGTGACAACAGGACTGTGGCTCTGCTGACATCAGCTCTGGGGGAAACTTGGCAGCTCCATCCTGGACTCCTTCATCATAATAATAGAAAAAATATGTGCCAGTGCCACTTCAAACTACAGTGGTACCTCGGTTTATGAACTTAATTTGTTCTACGATTTTTGGAAAAGATGGCCGTGTGTGTGTGTGTTTGTGTGTGTGTGTGTGTGTGTGTGTGAAAGATGGCTGTGGTTGTGTTTGTCACCCCATGCAGAGTTTGTAAACAAAAACAAAATTTTTCAAATCTCTTCTGTGTGCGAACCAAATTGTTTGCAAACAAAAGCATTTGTGAACTGAAAGGTACCATGTAAGTTGTTTTCTGCTCCCTAAACAGATCACTACTCCTGGGTTCCTCTTGTAGAAAGAACTACTGTACATTCTTTTCATTTCAGAGTTGTATTCATATTAATACCTCAGCACCATTCCATATTTCTGAAGTGATGAGATGATATAAAACATCTCAACAAAATCTGTGGGTAAGATAGTAATAGGAGCAAAATAAATTCATATTTCACCTGAACCCTAACCCTCTAAATAACCAATGAGGAAAAAAGTAAGACTATAATGATTTTTGGCAAATCAAGTGTTTCCAATTTGGTAGCCTTTAAATCTGCAAACATATGTGTGTTTAGATACAATGATGTCTAGACGACAGAGTGATAGATTCTAGAATCACTATATAATTAATAGAACAATAGATTATGCTGAGGTGAAATGATTTTTCTTAAGAGAGTAAGTAATGGGGTAAAGGAGGCAGATGAGTTTGTTTCTGTTAGACCCAGCGAGAGAGAACCAACCAGAGACCGATATTAAATCCACATAGGAGTTTATTATTACCAGCGGGGACCTCAGCCGAGCATCGGAGTCGAGCCCCGACCCGGGGGGGCTAACATGTTTTATACACCTTTGAGGCCAACAGTTTCTAGGCTCCTCTATGGGATAGAACTAGCAAAGCAAGCAAAAGGTACAGAAGCAGAATGTCTTGCCGTTAGAACATTTGTAAAGCAATAGTTGATTAATTGTTGTTTCTAAGAGACTTTCTAAGGGGAGGAGGTTTCTAAGCTTCCTCCTTCTAAGTTCATCTAAAGGGCAGGCAGGTGGGTCATCCAGCAGCAATATGGAGTCTGTTTTGCTAACTAGGGTCCTTCAGTTTCTAGGAGCCTCCATAAAACTATCACTGTCTTTGAGTTTCTTCACACATGAATTAATCCTTGACCTTCCACCTCTTGAATTCAAACACATACAGACACACACACACACACACACACACACACACACACACACATAATCACTCCAGTCTAGAGTTCCCCAAAGGAACCAATCGCTGGCCTTTGGACTGGGTCAGAAAGTAACATACAGGAACACAAAGTATGTTCTATAGAGGCAGGAAGTAATACAGGGAGGGGTTGTGCGTTTGGTGTTTAGGTAATAGAGTTGTGTTAGTGATTTAAGATCCTGATACTGAGTTAATCTCTTTATGCAGTAGGAATCTTTATAAACAGCAGCCTTTCCTACACTTTACTGTTTGCTAGGAGGAAATTATTAAGAGCTATATTGATTATAGTATTGTCTTTAATAAGCTGGTAGAGAGTAGGAATAAAAATATTTATCTGTACTGAGATGAAGTCCAGTTACCCTTAATTATTTTATGTGGTGGTGGAACAGTTTATATATTATTATTTTGTCTGTTTTTTAAGAAGTTTTACAGGCCATTGTAGTGTTTAATGAGGGTACCATATTGAAGAAAAAGATGACAAAATAGAGTATAACTTGGATGTAAAACTTTGATTATATATCAGTTGGAGACAGTTCTTTTATTGTTCCAAACATTATAAATCTCTTGCTTATCCTGGATTTTATTTAGTTTTCCTAACACATGGTTGTCATTTCTATATGTTAAAGACATCCCAGTACATTTATAATCTGGAACCAATTGTGCAGATAGATTTTCTCTTTGTTATAGGTTGATGCAGGAAGAGCATGGATTCTTTTAGATCATCTTCAATCTTGAATATCAAACCAAAAGTAAATAATTCACAATAAGATTACTATGCTAATTAAACATTTATCATAGACAACACATTTATTCATGCTTTAGAATAATATCCTTTTTCCAAGTTAGAACAATATAGATTAAATTTGCATGGTGCTCTTTTCTTCTTGAGTGAATTAATGAAAGTTACTTTCCTGTAGTATAAGAGGCTATAGACAATGCCTGAAAGGTGGATATAAATGACTTCCCCAAAGGATGACTATGTGAAGTTCTGTGGTGTATTAATTGATTTTATCTTTTTCAACAGTATATTTGATACTTATGAAGCTATTCTTTAACAAATCTGACAGTAGTTACAAAAACTCCCTAAAATAATCTCTTCCTTTCAATTGCTGAACCACTGTTTCTGCTGATATGAATGTGTAAGTGTGTGTGAGTGTGTGTGTGCGTCTTTGAGCAGCTGCTGTGCAGTTTTTCCCCCCAAAATACTGAGTTTCAATGTGGTACTTTCATGTGTTCATGTATTATATTTTGGTCATATCAATCCCTCCTTAGACTCCCTCTTCCCTCCTCCTTCTTCCCTTCCTCTTGTCTAAGAATATTCTCCCTTCTATGTTCATGTCATCTTTTTAAGATTCTCACGTATCAGGGAGAATGTGTGATACAGTACAGTATTTGGCTCTCTGAGACTGGCTTATTTCGTCTGCACAATTTCTGTTGTCTATAGTGGTACAGTGGCTTTTCCACCAAAACTTTATGACTTTGACTTTGGTCATAGTTTTTGTTTGTAAAAACAGTAGATAAGACGATGTCTAAGGAACCTTGAAGGTTTGAATTCCACTTTATGATTCTTTCTGTTATTCTGAAAATAAGCTGCAGAGCCTGCATTACACGACAGCAGTGGTTTTATGTTTTTTTCACTGCTGTATTCCCAGTCCTATGAATCATGTCTGATGTAAAGTAGGTACTCAATAATGTCTGTTGACTAAATAAACAAAACCCAAACTAAGAAGCTTCAATATTCACTGGCCAGGAAGCATATATCTTTAGATGTGTAAGCAGTAGTGAATCTGACTCTGCCCTGTCATGGTAGTCTTGCTGTCATTCTCCCTTGTCCCCTGGGTAAAGAGTTAAACTTGGAACTTGTTTCAGAGAGTGCGTCTATATCTGCTCTCTGCTAATTGTTTCAGCATTCATCTTCTCTGTCTTTTCCTACTTCTTCCTTCTTTTCCCTCTTACGTACTTGTATTTTTGGCTTCAGCTATACTTAACTTCTTTTAGGTCCTTAGTGTCCTGATGTCTTTCACTCTGGCCATCCTACATGCAACTTTCTTCCACCCCACCTCCACCTTTATTTTTGTTTTCAATAGCACTCTTTATTTCCTGTTTCCTTTATTTTATTTTGTATTTGTTTAATTTATTTTTATTTTCCTATTTCCTAGTGCTTAATCTTATAATTGCTAGTTTATTGTCTTTTTTTTCTAACTAGCCTTTAAAAACTTACAGAGAGAAAGTCTGTGTCTGACTTGTTCACCTTAATACACTATTGTACCTCTACTGCCTGGCCAGGGAGGTATGAGTGACTTGAGTATACTGTCACCCATGGGACTAGGATGCTAACATTCTGATGAAGCCAAAAAGCTTCTGTTCTTAATGTGCTGTGGCTACATCTACTCCCAATTTATTAAAACAAATTCTGTTTAATAATATTTTCAGTTAGGGACAAGTATTAGAATAAAATATGGCAAACAGGATTTGAAATAGGCAGTACCACATTTACTAGAGTGGCCAAGTACCAGAACAGTACTGGTGTATAGTAGGTGTTTAATAAATATTTTTTGAGTGAATGAATTAATGAATGAAACCTAATTTATTGAATAGCCAGAGGAGAAGTTTCTAGCTAAAAGGAGTGGCAAATATTAAGTTCCTGAGTTGAGAACACACTTAATCCATTCTATAGGCAATTCAGACCAGTATGGCTGTGGCCTATTAAAGGATTAAGCTGAACAGAGGGTGGTGAAGTTATAGACATAGGAATATGCAAAATTGTACAGTGTTGTTGGGTAAGTAAAGAGCTTGGACTTAAGTTTAGTAGTAGTAAGAAAACTGGCAATGTTTTGAGCAGGGGAATGATACAATCTGACCACTGTGGGAAGTTACTCTCTAATATGAGCCATTGCTGATTTTTGCTTGGATTCCTGAAATTGCCTCCCACCCAGTACTCAGATCCATTTTCCACTGGAGTCCTGAGTCATATTTTAATAATGCAGATCTGATCAGGTCAGGATGTTGTTGAAGGCGCTTTGGCTGCTGTTGGAAAAAGAACTTACAGTTCTGCATGTGGGTTACCAGACCATAAGTGATTGGTACGTGTGGAGACTGATCAACTAGATCTTCCTGTTTTATTTGTACTTCTTTTCATTTCCTTAAAAAGTTTGCAGATCTTCCCTCAGGCCCCTAACCTATAATACTACCTGCTCAATCTACTAGTACTCCATTTTTCACCTGGCTAATTTCCCCTCATTTTTCAGAACTCAGGGCACATCTTCAGCCATTCTCTAACTTCCATCCACTTCAACAAGGTTAGGTATTATACTCTGGCTGGGTGCTTGTTTTCTTCACCCTGCACGAGCATGCTCAGTTTTAGCTTTCCTGCTAGGTTTTCATAGGTGCAGTTCCCACTCCTCGTAAATGCCTGCCCCAGAAGAGGTGCTTATATTTTTGAAAGAAAGTCTGAGGAAAGACTGTTTTCCAGTACTAATGGTCTACTTCACATAATTTTCAGTTAACTGATTTCACTTCTATTGAGATGAAAGGTAATGGATAAGTTTGTTAAGATGAAGTGATTGTTTAAAAAAAAGTAGTCAAGAGGAAAGATGACTATTGAAGGAAACTTACCTTTGGAGCTCATTAAACTCCCACTTATGGAAGCCATTATTCCCTGCTGTGAGAAATGGTGACTCAGCTTGCACTCTGTTTAACATTATTTGAAAACTTTGGTTTTTTTTGTTGTATTTTTGCTTGAATAGTGTGACTATTCTTGCAAATCCTGTGAGTAAGCTTAGCTTCCCCTGCATGCCATGAAAAAATCATTTCTCTGAGTTTAGTCACATGATAATGGTGTGAATTCCCATCTCATCCTGTCTCTTAATTGCATGTCTTCCACTTGATTGAAGTAGCACCATGATTCAACATTCAGCCACCTTTTAAAAATTAATGCTGTCTTTTTTATATTTTATTTGGTGATGAATAAATATTTCCTGTTTGTTCTGAGGGGACTGTGTTTAAGGTTTCATTAGAGTTGAGTCATTCTGGTGGATAAAGAGCCAGGAATGAACTGAAAGGACCATGTCTTCATATATAAAAGTCCCTTGAGAGACTTCAGAAAGCCATTTCTAGCAGATTCTAATTAATTATGCCTATGTTATTACTTTGTAGTCTTTAAATGTGATAATTTGTTAAAACAGTTTGGTTTTTAAAGATCCGAGATACTCAGATTATCAAAACAGTACATTCATTTAGTTTGTATTTAGCATTTTGTGTAGTTACTGACAATAAAGTAACTACATTTATTGGTGATAGAATGAATCTTTTCATAGAACAAGTATCTATGTTATTGTATAAATTAAAGAATCCACTGTAACAAATAAAATTGTGTCCTAGTGGCTATAGTGAATAAGTTTATCTCTGGAAAATATGACTTTAAAAACAGTGAGGAAGTAGGAAATTGTTTAATTTGTATTCTATGAGCTATTGGAAATGTTCTTTTATTAATTCTTTTTATTACTGTCACTATATTTGTGAAAAGGTTTTAATACAATGAAGAACAGCATGGGGTATTCACCCATCTTTTGCCAAGCTTTGGAAAGTCAGTCAAATTCATACATGTGAATTTGAAGCACTAGAACATAATGCATACTTTATAAACGTAGCTTGATAGGGAATCTCAGACACTGGGATTATAGTTCAAGTCTTTTACAGAATAGAGCAGGATCATGGTTAATGGATGGACTTTGGAGTCTATGTGGACTCAGGTTCAAATTCTAATTTACTGGATATGTAATTTGGGCAAATAATTTAATCTCTTTAAGAATCAGCTTTCTTATTTGTAGAATGGGATCAGTGAAACTTATCCTGGGGCATTGCTATTGAATGAGATGATACAGTCATATTGTCTATGACAGTGAGTTCTCAATATATGAAAATAATAATGAGTTATACCTATAAGCGGAACCTAGGAAGACAACTGAATTGCCCAAAGTTATAAAATCAGTTCATTGGCACTTTCAGGGTAGACTTGAGCTATTAAGTCTCTTTTTAATTTTCTTTTAAGTACTAGGGATTAAACACAGGGGTGTTCTATTACTGAGCTACATCCCTAGCCCTTTTAATTTAATTTAATTTTTGAGACAGGGTCTTGCTACATTGCTTATTCTGTCCTCAAACTTGAAATCCTCCTGCCTCAGCTTTCTTGTAGCTATGATTACAGGTGTGTGCCACCATGGTTGACCAAAAAATTTTGATAATAATGAGATATTAGGCAAATTATTTCATTTTGTCTCAGTTTTGAGTTATGAAATAATTAGAGGATATTTTTCTTCTCTCTTTCCTAAGGATATAATGAACATAAAATAAAAGCTAGATTGGAAATAATACCTTTGGGCAATTTAAAGCTTAGTGTTTTACATTTTCAGTTACATAAATCAAATATATGTAAAATGTTTGAAAATTCAGCAAAGATTTTTGGAGAGAAAATTTTAAATAAGAAAGCTGAATAAAAGTAGAAAATGATTAATACTGTATAACAAAGTTATTGCCCATGGCTATTGTGACTACAGGGAAATAGTATGATATTATTTAAAACAAAAAAAGCATGCAGAATCCTAGGAAAGCTTTCACTACTTGATGTATAGATATACTTCAATCTTTACTTTATCTTATTCTATCCTATGGAGGTCCTTATATGAATTTAAAGGGAGAATAGTGGATATTAAGGATTAGAAAAGAAAACCAGTGTTACAAAATGAAAATAACCAACAGACTACAAAATTGACTCTATTTGATGATGTGGTTATCACCAAGCGTGGCATATTAAAAAATTTCTTTAGGTGCTTTCAAAAACTAAAATTGCTTTAATTATACATGTGTTGGGTTGGGTAGAGTCCTGCTGAAGATGTAAAGGTTATTACTTTTACATTACCTCTGCAGTTCACTTTTGACCTAAGAATTATATAGCCAGGTAATCAGCATGGAAACCCTTACAGAATGTGAGCTCCTCAGATACAGCTCTTCTTTGAAGTAGCAGTTATTGTTTTAAAATGTCTTGTATGCAGCCTTTGGGTTTTCGATGTGACTGGATTTGAAAGGTAAGAAGCTGGCACTTAGGGCTGACTATGGTGGCTCGGGCCTGTAATCCTAACACTTGGGAGGCTGAGGCAGGAGGACTGCTGCAAGTTCGAGGCCAGCCTGAACTACATAGTGAGACACTGTCTCGAAAAACAACAACAAAAAAAGAAGCTGGCACTGAAGTCATTACTAAAACACCTACATAAGAAAAACTAACTTTCTACAGCTGGCAGTTCTGAGTAACCCATGGGAAAAACCTTATTTTATTTCTGAAAAATAAAAATTCTTTACATTAACTTGCCATATATAGGAAGGTTACTTGATTGGGAGATTTCAGGCTATGTCATGAATTGCATATTACATAGTGTTGACATTTTCATATTCGAAAATGAAGCTGCTGACAATGCTATCTTTGTACATATATGTTATGTACCTATATACAGGTGGGAAAGACTATTTCTAAAGTAGGTGTCCTTCTATATTTTACAGAAATATCTGACCTTTGATCTTTTTTTGTTTTTGGTACCTGGGATCGAACAAGGGACCTTGTGCTTGTGAGGCAGGCAGTGGCACTACTGAGCTGAATCCCTGGCGCCATGATCTTTTTATTACTACTATTAATGCTGCTCTTGCTACTGCTGAGTTTATTGAATACTTATGGACCCAGCATTGTTCAAGGTACTTTAGATATATTTATACATTCAATTCTCATAGCAACTTACTGAATATATACTCTAACTATCCCCATTTGACAGACAAGAAAACATGTACAGAGAGGTTAAATAATGTTCCTAGGGATAATACAGAGCTAGTAAGTGACAAAGCCAGAATCCCATTTTGTTTAGTCCAGAACTCATGCTTCTGCCATTCTACATACTGCTTCCTATTAGTAGTCCACTACATTGGCTGTGTGTAATAGTCTTCTCTGTATTGCTTATTTCCTAACTAGGAAAAGAGAGGTTTGCATAGTTGGAGACAATAAAGAATTACATAAAACCCACTAATATGATTATGATGTAGGTTTCAAAGAACTTTTCTTGACTATGAAATTCAACATCAGGAGTTGATTTCATGTGAAATATCAATAGTATGAAGTATAGCCTGTTGGATAAAGTTTTATGAACATATTAGAGAAAGACAGTTACTAAACTGCCACACTCAACTCACATGCCCAGTAGGAGTGAGGAGTGTGTGTGAGCTACCATATAGCAGTAATAGAGTAATGTGATTATTCAGTTATTTAGAGAACCTGAATTAGTTCATGAATTTTCTCTTGGTAAACTTAAAATGACCATGTGTAATGTAGAGGTTAGTATTGTGTGTTTAGAAAAGTGTTTAGAGCAGAAGGCAATTAGGAAGTCAGACATATCTAAACAATAGGAATTGTTTATTTCAACAAAACAATTTTCAAGGTAACATGATTTGTCTGTGTGTCAGTGTTAGAGATCATGGAAAATATGTACTTCTGTAGTGTTTTAATAAATAAAAGCCAGAGAGTATAAGCCTTAAGTGACATTAGTATACTTTACTATGTATGCACTAATCAAGATTAATGTAGTTAAGTGGATTTATCCATTATGTTACAAATACTTGGATATAAAAACTGTGGCTATGAGAATATATTCATAACAGTAGTAATGGTAACAATCACTACAACAAATACACAACCATGCAAATTTGTTTTTCAGTATTGGGGATTTGAACCTAGGGCCTCATGCAGAGCTAAGCAAAGGTTATACCATAGCTTTTTTTTTTTTTTTTTTTCTGAGTCATGGTTTTACTAAGTTGGCCAGACTGGCCTTCAACTTATGATCCTCCTGCTTCAGCCTCCTGAGGAGCTGTGACTGCACCATCAAGCCTGGCTATATCTACTCACATTATTGTGAATCAGGAAAGTGCTTTATGTACATTATTTCATTTAATCCTTACAACAGTCCTGTGAAATCATTTTTATTACTCTCACCTCAATAGATGAGAAAGCTTATAAAAGGAGAGAAATAAATATGTGCACAAAGTTACGTAAGCAGCAAGTATTATGTATTCAGTAGTTATTGAGTATACCTACCATAGCCTTGACATCATTCTAGATAGTATGGAATTAGCAATGAGTGAAACAAACTCCATGCATTCATTGAAGGACCTCACCTTCATGAGGGAAATATGCAGTAAGCAAACAGGGAAACATTAAGTCCAATGGTCATAAGCATTATGTTGAACAAAGCCAAGTAAGCAAGTAAGAGACTGCTACAGTAAGGTCCTGGGATGGGCTTCACCACTCCTATCTACAGGGTAATGGGGACCTCTTTGATAAGGGGGGATATTTCTGCAGATACCTCAGGGTAGGGGATTGTTTGTAAGAAGAATGTTCCTGGCAAAGGGGAGAAAGTGGTCCTTGTGCTACTGAGGATGATTTGGAGGTCATATATTTGAAGTGGGTGAAGGGGAGAGAGGTATCAGTTTGAACCCAGATTTCTCTGACTCTGGACTTCATATTTTGGTTACTGTACTAATATAATGGGGCAAATGCTGTATGGCATTGTCCAACCCCCACTCTCATCTTGGAGACATACTGTATTAGTGAGACACATATTCTCATGGAAAGGAAGAGATTAGTGATGTTCTACTCTGGGAAGTTCAGTGTTGAAACTATCTGAGAAATCCCTGTGGTCTGAGAAGAAATTAAAAGTAGCATAGGATTATGGACCATAAGTTTGATAAACTGAAAGTGTAACTTCCTGCTCAGAATTCTTCACTGGTTCTCTATGCCTGCTGAGCTTTAGAGAAATTGTTTCTCTGAAAACTCTGTAGCAAATAGACCTACGTTTGATGAAGACAATGTTCATAAACTCTGAGTTATGCTGCTCTTCTCAGGCTGTGAAATCAATTACAAACTCTTTGGCATCCTGACACTTTCAGAGTAAAGCCCACAAGACTTGATAAAGAATGCAGGACCTTCACAGTGTGGTTCTCATCTTCTCTTTATCCTTCTACTACCCCTCCCCTCCTCTTCACCTTACCAGGGAACAGAACAGTCCTAGGTGTCATATATCAAGGACTTTGCACATTCTGAAACATCCTTTTATTCCTCTTGTTTTGTGACTGAGATTTTCTGTTTTTCTTGAAGCCTTTCTTTACCATTTTCCTTCCTAGATTGACTTATAACTCCTTCCCTTGGCTGCTCTTGGAGCTCATGATTCTTTGGAATTGTAATTCCCAGTAGAAATCTTCCTCAGTCCCATCCAACTAGACAGCAGTGTTGAAGTTATATAGAAATCTATGCAATCATTGATCGTAGCTTTTATCACACTTTATTTTGTAATTTCTTTGCTTTCATGACTGCCTCTTTTTCCAGAGCATAAGTCATTGAGAGCTTATTTTTATCTATATTCCAACCAGCCATGGAGCTTGCCATGTATCAGTGATGACAAACCAAACTACAACCCAAAACCCACTTATTTATCACAAAATGCCAATACTGCAATTAAACCTGAATTCTGAGGTTTTAGTAGAGGAAAAAATAACTCATACATCAACATCTTTTGTCTTAAAAGAAGAACAAATAACATGTGCCATACATTTGCCACCATTGGCTTATATGGTAGTTTACCTGCTTACCTAAACTTAAAAATAATAGATGCATAATTGTGCAAGCCAGGGTTTTCTAGACCAACATGACCAATAAATATGTATATAACATAAAAGAGGATTGATTTACATGATCAGGGGCTGGAGAGTACCACAGTGTCCATCTGCAAGTTGGTAGGGCAGGAAAACCAGTAGCTGCTCAATTCAAGAAGCTGGAAGTCTCAGAACAAGAAGGACCAATATGCAGCTCCAGTCCAAGGCTGAAGGCCTGGAAGCTCCCTGGAGAGTTACTGGTGTGAATTTGTATTCAAGGACAGAAGAAGCTAGGGTGTGACATCTGTGGATGATGACAGCAGCATAAAAATGTGCTCACTGAAGAAGAATCTAGCATGCACATGACTCCTTCTTCCACATTTTGTTCCATCAGAGCCATGCACATTCAGGTTGGATCTGCCTATCAGCTGGCTGACCCACATGCCAGTTGGCTCTGGGAATATCCTCACAGACAAACCCAGAAGGGTGTTTTACCAATTTTCCAATCATCTCTCACTGCAGTTGAGTTGACAACCGAAATTAACTGTTGCAAGAGGTACAGTGATGACTGTTTTGATCAGATGTTTCAACGGTGATAGTTTACTATGGAAAAATAGATGATAATAAAAACAACTACTATTTAATGAAAGATTATCATGTGCCAGACGTTAAACTCAGTGCTAAAATACAAAATTTCCTTATTCCAGCTTAAATTCAACCTTGAAAGATGCATCTTACTAGGTATAATTTTAAAGCTAAATTAATATCTTAATAGATGTAAGTTTCAAACTAAATTTTAAATATGCATTCATTTTCAAACTATTGTTTACTGAGTATTAGGAGAGTTAGAAGGGTTTTAAGAAGAGGAAGAAGTCCTTAGAAAGAGACAGAAGTCATCCTTGTTTCTTTATATTCAGTTTTGAAAATGTTATTACAAATGTGTATACTTGACTAACATGGCAGAGATCTTCCGGAAAGAACACTGTACTCATTTATAATTTGGACAAGTCATTTAGGGTGAGACAAGAGAGCTATTGGAAAGTGAGCCCAGATGAGACCCTGCATAATGCAGTGCTTTGGGCTGTTATCAATGATTAATTGTAAAGGCTTCTGTAAGTTCTATCCTTCCAGTCTAAGGCCCAAAGTGGAATACTTCAGGCCATGGTTACTTAGTGCAAGCCCTGGCTTTCATTCAGTAGGAAAGCCTACAGTTAGGAAGTCTATTGAGTAATTTTTCAACACGAATTCTCGTTACTGATTGTTTTGTGTTTCTCAGATAAAAATATCTCAAATTGATATGTTGCTTATATGCACTGGTAAAGTAATTTTAGACATACATTTAATTTTGCCTTCATAGCATTTGTTACCCTAGCAATGTTAAATTGTACTTTAAATACTTTTAAGTGCAAACTCTTAAAAAAATTAATCAAATAGTTTTTCCCACATAAAATAGCACAATATAGCCATTTTTCCCTTTTTTGTCTTGATTTTATTATTCCCTTAAGTTTTCAATATTGTGCCAATTAAATGAATTAGATATTCTTTATATGAATCCTTGTACTTCAGGTCTATCAGAAGGAAAGACTATATTAATGCTCAAAAAGGATATTTAAATTTTTTTCTTTCAACTCTTTTGCTTTCCAGTAAAAAATTATTCTAAAGCTCTTTTTGTGGTTCTACTGCAGTGACTTGGCAGCCAAAGCCCTGTGGGAAGCCTTACTGAATACCAAGCACAAAGAGGCAGTCATGGAGGTTCGGAGACATCTAGTGGAAGCAGCAAGCAGAGAAAATCTGCCAATCAAGATGAGCATGGGTGAGCTCAGTCACTTCAGCCTGGAGGGTCCCGGTGGGTTCTGAGGAAGCTTATTTAAGCCTGCTCTGAGCTGTGGGCAAGCCACGGCAACATGATACGTAGGTAAATTTATAAAAAAAACATTTGTGCACTATTGAGAAAATAGGAAAGTAATATGCACACATTTCCACTTTTATGACCAAAATGACCACATTTCTTGGATTCAATTTGGGAACTCTAGGAGAGTTCTTGCTAACAAATAATGGGTTTTGTTTGTGTGTGTGTGTGGATTTTTTTGGTTGTTGTTGTTCCTTTGTAAATTTAGAGCTATTGAAAATCAATCTGGACCCCTTTCTTCCTTCCTCCCTTCTCTCTCTCTCTCTCTCTCTCTCTCTCTCTCTCTTCAGATCGAACTCGGGACCTTGCACTTGTGAGGCAGGCAGTGGAACCACTGAGCTAAATCCCGGCCCTGGACCACCTCCTTTAATTCCAGTCTAATTCTATTCCCTTTCCCATCTTTCCTCTATGAGATAAAAGTGCTTCTATTAGTTTTGAATTATGAATGAACTATGGTACTGGAAAGACAGATTTGCTCTGGCCTGGCCCCATGCCTTTAAGAGTAGTCTACAAATTCTCTAGTCATACGAGTATTATTGTTTCTTCTCCAGAGGATCACATAACTCATTTTTCTCATTTTCACTGTTTTTTGCATTCAGCTTTGTCTTTGGTATTAGAAGCATATATCTGCAATGCAATTTGTTTTACATGGGTTTTCTTTTTGCTTTTGATTAAAAAGTAAGAACCACAGAACTATTCAGATTTTAGAAAAGAAATATTTTTTTTTTGGTTCTAAATACATTAAATAAATTAAAGATGAAAATATTTAAATGTGGATATTGAATCTGGCTAATAGGTAGAATTTATTTCTGGAAACTTGCAAAAATTTATTTCTCTATTTTAATAAGATTTTTCTCTTACCTACCACTAAATACTATTACATTTTAGTAAATGGAAATTTTTTTCTCAGTGAGATTCATATAGCCTAAGTTCCTAATCACTTATGAATACCAAAATAAAACTGTCAAGTTGAAATACAACAGAATATTTAAAGTAAAAGAATGTGGATGAACCTAGTAGGAAAAATGTCACAAGAGTCATAACATGAAAAAACAATCATGAGATTTAGTGTGTTAGGTGATTATAGATGTGAGTGTGAAGGAACATAATGATGATAAGAAGAGTGAAAATAACTTTTTTGTTGAGTACTTACAAGGTGCCAAGTCTTATCTCTTTACATACATTATTTTATTTAATCATTGTAGTAATTCTATGAGATAGGAGGGATTAAATCATTCCATTATTCAGATAAGAAATTGAACCAGAGAAAAATTAAATACCTTTCCCAAGGCCATATACTTGATAACAGTAGAACTGGATTTCAAATGCAAACATTCTGATGGCAGAGAATATACTTTATATAAGAAATCATGCTGATTCCATATAATCAATGCAGAAGTTCTCATGTTACTTTAGAGTAGAAAAAAGTTGCTGCTTTAAGACTTTGTGAGCTTTCTGTCACTGTGACAAAATTCCAGAGAAAATCAACTTAAAGGAGGAAAGATTTATTTTGGCTCCTGGTTTCAGAGGTTTCTGTTCATTGTCACTGGGTTAAATTGTTTCTGGGCCTGTTGTGAAGCAGAGCATGATGTTCGAGAGCGTGGAGTGGAGCAAAATGGTTCACCTCATAGTGGACAGGAGGCAGAATGAAAGAGTGAGAAAGAGGAAAATGGAGAAGGGGAAGGGCCTAGGGAAGCTAAACCCATTAAGGGCACACCGACAATAGCCTACATCCTCTAACTAGGTCTCACCTCCTAAAGTTTCCACTACCTACCTCCTGCTGATGTCATCAGCTGCTGCCAACCAAGCCTTTAGCACCTGTCCTTTGGGAAACATTTCATAGCCACACTATAACAGAAGCCATTCTGGCATTTGACTATTAATTCTTGAAGTTCTCTCCTCCCTCCCTCTCTCCCTTCCTTCCTTCCTTCCTTCCTTCCTTCCTTCCTTCCTTCCTTCCTTCCTTCTCTTTTCTCTTTTTTACCATCTCCTTTCTCCTCCCTCCCTTTTCTTTCTACAGTTCTAGGTCTACGTTACTCACAAGTATGTTTACTTTACACAGTTCTTCATTCCTAAGTATGCTGAGAAGAACCAGTTCATATCACGAATGAAGAAAAGTAGGAATGCACCAAGAGTCTTGATGATAAGGTTAATTTATATTGTATTTTGATAATATAACCTTATGATACTGCCACAGAACATTAATTTTTATTGCTCAATATAGGACTTCTGAAAGATTAACAAACTTTACATTTCTAAACTGCTGTATCTTTTAAAAATAATCAGGGCCAAAAAAATTTGGAAAAGACAACTGTATGAGGAATTCAAATTTAAATGTTTGCGTTTTCTTTCAACCAAAAGAAAAAAAATTACATAAAGTGGTTTTCTTTATCTTAGAACTCCAGACATAGTGTGTGGGGGGGTAGCCAATGACTGTTAGTAAGATTAACTCCCACTCTATCCTTATGTCAACTACAGTTTAGTAAAAAACAAAACTGTGTGACTACCCATTTATCCTTCAAATCATTATCAAGAATTTCTTGTGTGTCTCATTTCTATATACAGATACATAACCATGAATAATAAGAAAGGGAGCTGTAAGTTTTAAACATAATTTAATACATTGATGCCTATTACATAGCTTATCATTTAAAAATCATTCTCTGGTCTCCTAAGTGGCTGGAATGCCTTTTCTAGTAGTGTTTAAAAATATGAAATGTACTTTAAACTATGTACTGTTTCCCTAACTCCTGCTGTTAGTTTTACAAAAGTATACATTTTCTGACTGTGATAGAGGCTTCTGGTATTTTTGAGACATTAAACAGATTTTAATTCTAGACTGAGGATCTTCGTGTTTAAATTCAGTGAGTGGGATCTTATGTTTGAAACCTCAGATTTTATATATAAAACTTTTCAGCACAAGCTAAATTAATATTAAAACATTATGAGTACCAAGAGAAGCAAACACTATTCTCTTAAATAATAAAAGTTTAATGGCTAAAATGCAGAAAAAACTCATTTTATCATTGAATATATAAACATATGCAGTCTTTCTGAGAGCTTGTTATTAAATTGTCAGTTAAGTAGATATGTTCCAGAAAAGTGATTTTAAAACACTGAAAGTGAATTGTATTTTTCCCATTGGCATTCCTAATGAAAAATGTATTCTGAAAGTAAAAAATAAATAGTCCCCAGGAATTCCATTTGTTTGAATCCAAAGTGGACGCTCCGAGAATAAATGAATAGAAGATGCCATCTCAGAGTCTGGTACATTTTATGGAGACTCTTTCTCTGGAGTACCATTGTGGTTGAGGGATCTTTATTGGTTTGAACTATAGCTTTTTGCAGAAGGGACAGTATTTAATTTGTTGCAAAAAGTCCTATTAGGGTTGAAATGAAGCAGATCTCTTTATGATACTGTCTTTTCTTTTACAGGCATATTTCTTCAAAGTTTTTTGTGCTTGATGGCCCTAGTTCTTTATTATTTTATTGGTTGTTAATCTGTTGCAATCTGGCTACTAACCTGTTTTTACTGAAAAGTCTCCCAAAGCACTAAATATAAGGACATTTTTCTTTGTTCTTATCCTTCTTGAATTCTTTGTCCTTGTCCTTCTTGACTTCTTTGTCCTTATCCTTCTTGCCACTTCTAGACTATTACTCTTTTCCTGTATATCTTTGTTTCTGTTATTTTAGGGCTTCCTGATTTAGATAGAGTACAGTGTCATCAATATCTAGTGTTCAGTCATACTTTGCTATTTATCAGCCAAACTTCAAATTATTTATCCATAAAAATAGGGAAAATATCTATTTTCTGGAATTTGCAAGAGGATGAAAGCTTCAAGCAGTGTGAAGTTTGTGACTTTGAAGCAGATAGGAATTGATGTGTTGTGGTTATATTCTCTAAGAGAAAATCTTCAGACGAAACCAAATTATAATAAGATTCCTTGATCAGAGTGAAATCAACACAAACAACAAATTCGATGGTTTTCCTTCTCTTTTCATTTCTGGAAAAAGAACTAGTTCATTCTTTCCTCTTCACTTTTATTTTTGTAGGATTTCTGCTGAATCTCTACCTTTTTTGTTTTAGTACCAGGGATTGAACTTAGGACCTTGTGCTTGCAAGGCAGGTGGAAGAACCACTCCGCTAAATCCCCAGACCATCTACCTTCTAATAATACAGTCTTTCTTTCGTTTTCTTTTCTTTCTTTAACTTTATTGGTACATTTTAGGTATAAAATACAGTTACATTCATTTTTGGGATCTTGTACCCTTATATGATGTATCTTAGTTCTTATTTTTTCCCCATTTCCCTGTTCTCCCTTCACCCCCTCCACCCTTTCCTATTTACAGAGACTTTGTTTTCATTTTTTCCTCTTTTCATATTTATTCTTTTCCCATCTTTCCTTTCCCCTACCCTTCCCACTTCCCCAACTCCGTTAGACCTTTTCTTCCTATTTCACATTATCAATTATATCATTTGAACTTTATTTACACTATCAGTTTCTCACACTAGAGAAACTATTCAGTATTTACACACATGTGTCATATTTATTTCACTTAAGAATATAGCCTCGATATGCATCCATTTAGCAATAATGTCTCTAGTTTCTCATTCTTTATGGCTGAATAGTACTCCATTTTATATAAAAAAACCCCCACCTCTTCTTTATCCAGTTTCCAGTTGATGGGGACTTGGGCTGTTTCCAAGCTTTAGCTATTACAAACTGTGCTGCTATAAACATGGGTGCACATATATTGCTGTGGTATGATTCTTTTAATTTTGGGGGGAAGATACTCAGCAGGGGAATAGCTGGGTCAAATGGGACCTCTGGCACTAGTTGTTTGAGGTATCTCCACACTGATTTCCACAGTGGTTGCACGAGTCTCCACTCCCACCAACAATGGAGAAGGGTTCCTTTCTCCCCACACTCCCGGCAGCATTTGTTATTGGATGATTTCTTGATAGCTACCATTCTTTCTGGGGTGAGGTGTAATGTCAGAGTTGTTTTCATTTGTACCTTTTGAAAGACCAGTGATGGTGAACATTTTTTCATATATTTATCAGCTGCTTTTACCATTTGTCTGAGAAATGGCTGTTCATTTCAGATGCCCATTTTTGAGTCGGGTTTTTATATTTGGGGGGTCTGATTTTTTTGAGGTCTTTTATATATTCTAGATAGTAGTCCTTTGTCTGAGGAACAGCTGGTAAAAATTGTAGGTTGTCTCTTAGCTCTGTTGGTGGTTTCTCTTGCAGTGCAGAAGCTTTTTAATAAGATGAGATCCCAGTTGTTGATTCTTTGTGCAAGTTCCCATGCTACTGAGGTTTTGTTCATAAAATCATTTCCTATGCCAATGTCTTTGAGAGTTCTACCTTACCCGTCCAGCAAGTTAAGTGTTTCTGTTTTAATATTTAGATCTTTAATCCACTTCGATTTTAGTTTAGTGCTTGGTGAAAGATAGGGGTCTAGTTTTAATCTTTGGCAGGTTGAAATCCAGTTTTTCCAACACCATTTATTAAAGAGGCTATCTTTCCTTCAGTGAGGATGCTTGGCTCCTTTGTCAAAGATGAGGTAGCTGGGTATGTCTGGAGTTGTTTTTGTATCTTCTAATCTATTCCACTGATCTTTGAGTCTCTTTCTTTGCCAGTACCGTGCTGTTTTCATCACAGTAGCTTTGTAATATAATTTCAAGTTGGGGATTGTGATACCCCCTGGCATGTCTCTGTTGCCTAGAATTGCTTTTGCTATTCTAGGTGTCTTCTGGTTCCAAATGAATTTTTGGATTGTTTTCTCTAGTTCTGTGAAATATACTGTTGGGATTTCAATCAGCATTGCATTAAATCTATATAGCAGTTTTGGAAATATGGCCATTTTCACTATGTTGATTCTTCCTACTCAGGAGCAAGGGATGTCTTTCCATTTTCTTATACCCTCTTCGATCTGTTTTTTCAGAGTGCTGTAGTTTTCAGTGTAGAGGTCTTTTTTCTCCTTTGTTAGACTGATTCCTACATATTTCATGTTTTTGAATGCTATTGTGAAAGGAATTATTTCCATAATTTCTCTCTCAGTGAGTCAGTTATTTGTGTACAAGAAGGCTATTGATTTTTGAGTGTTTACCTTGTATTCAGCTACTTTACTGAATCTGTCAATTAAGTCTAGAAGTATTTTGACAGAATTTTTTGGGTCTTCTATGTGGAGCATCATATCGTCAGCAAATAATGATAGTTTAACTTCTTCCTTTCCAACCTTTATTCCTTTTATTTCTTTCTCTTGTCTAATAGCTGTGGCTAATGTTTCCAGAACTATATTGAACAGGAGTGGTGATAGTGGACATCCTTGTCCTTTTCCTGATTTTAGCATGAAAATTTTCAGTTTTTGACCATTTAGTATGATTTTGACTGTTGGTTTTTCATAGATAGCCTATATTAGCTTGAGATAAAGACCATCTATTTCAATTTTCCCTAGAGTTTTTTTTATCATGAATGGGTGTTGGATTTTGTTGAATGCTTTTTCTGCGTCTATTGAGATGATCATATGGTTTTTGTCCTTGACTCTATTAATTTAGTGTATTACGTTTATTGATTTATGTATGTTGAACCATCCTTGCATCCCTGGGATAAGTCCCATTAGGTCAGGGTGTATGATCTTCTTGATGACCTTCTGTATTCTGTTTGCCAGTATCTTGTTGAGGATTTTTGCATCTATGTTCATGAGGGAGATTGGCCTGTAGTTCTCTTTTTTGGTTGGGTCTTTCCCTAGTTTGGGGATCAAAGTAACACTTGCTTCCCGGAATGAATTTGGAAGTATTGCTTCCCTTTCAATTTCATTGAAGAGTTTAAAAAGTAGTGGCAATAGATCTTCTCTAAATGTCTTGTAGAATTCAGCAGTGAAGCCATCAGGACCTGGGCTTTTCTTTGTTGGTAAAGTTTTAATTACATTTTCAGTTTCACTGGTTGTAATTAGGGTGTTTAGACTTTTTATATCTTTTTCGTTTAACTTTGATAGTTCATATGTATCTAGGTATCTGTCCATTTCTTCTGTATTTTCCATTTTATTGAAGTATAGGTTCTCAAAGTAGGTATTAATGATCCTCTGGATTTCTGATGGATCTGTTGTGACTTCACCTTTTTCATTCCTAATTGCATGAATTTGAGCCTTTTCTTTCCTTTTTTTGAATAAGGTTGGCTAAGGGTTTATCAGTTTTATTTATTCTTTCAAAAAACCAACTCTTTGATTCATTTTTTTTTGTATTGTTCTCTTAGTGTCCACTGCATTGATTTCTGCTCTTATCTTTATATTTCCTCCCTTGTATGAGCTTTGGGTTAGTCTTGCTCTTCTTTTTCCAGGAGCTTAAGGTTCAGTATTAGGTTGTTTATTTTAGCTCGCTCTGTTTTCCTAATATGGGCATTTAATGCTATGAATTTCCCCCATAGAACTGCTTTCATTTTGTCCCATAGATTCCTGTATGTTGTATTAGCATTATCATTTAATTGTAGAAACTGTCTAATTTCTTCTTTAATTTCCCCTGTGACCCATTGGTCACAGAATAACCCCAGGAGGGTGTTATTCAATTTCCATGTGTTTGTGCAGTTCTTGCAGATTCTTATGCTGTTGATCTACAGTTTAATTGCACTGTGATCTGATAACATACAGGGGATAACTTCAATTCCTTTGTATTTAGTTAAACATTTTCTATGAGCTAGCGTGTGGTCTGTTTTGGAGAATGACCCTTGTACAACTGAAAAGAATGTATATTCTGATTTTGTGGGGTGGACCACTCTGTAGACATCTATTAAGTCCATTTTTTCAAAAGCTTGTTTCAGTTCTATTATTTCGTTGTTAATTTTTTGTCTAGATTATCTGTCTATTTGTGACAGTGGTGTATTGAGGTCCCCCACTACAATTGTATTATTGCTTATTTGGTTCTTCATGTCCATTAATATTTGTTTTGTATAGTTGGGGGCATTAGTATTTGATGCATATATATTTATGATTGTCATCTCTTCCTCTTGGATTGTTCCCTTTACAAGGATGTAGTGGCCTTCTTTGTCTCTCTTAATTAGTTTTGGTTTGAAATCTATTTTGTTTGCAAATAAGGTAGCTACCCCCACTTTTTCCTAGGCTCCTGTTGCATGGAGACCTGTTTTCCATCCTTTTACTTTCAGTTTATGAATTTCATTTTGAACTAAGTATGTTTCTTGTATACAGCATATTGTTGGAGTTAGCTTCTTAATCCATTCTGCAAGCCTTTTTCTTTTGTTGATGAGTTAGTCGAAGTGAGACAATCAGCAACAACAGTAACATCAAGCACAGTTTAGAAAATAACAATTTGTGGTAGTTTTTAATCTATCACTTTTAAACATGTGAATTAAATCAAAATCGAGGACCAGCTCAAAATATGTCTATAGTGAATAAAGTCTTCAATATAGCAATTTTACCCTTTAGGATGGAGATTTAGAAGGAGCTGGGGAGGGAGGGATAGAAGGATAGGGAACGGTTAGCAGTGAGGCCAGAGGACACAGGAAGATCACACAAACTCTAAGAAACTGTTGAAGACAAGCAGAAAAGAGGGAATGAAAGAACAAAGATGAGAACAGAACAACCTAACAGGAATAGGGAGGCTAGAAACTATATTCACTTTCCTTTAAAACTAATGACAATCTGGGCCGGGGATTTAGCTCAGTGCTTTTGCTGCCTGCTGCACAAGTGCAAGGACCTGAGTTCGATCCCTGGTACCAAAAAAAACCCCCCAAAACAAAAAAACTAATGAGAATTGAGAGAAGGAAATAGAAAAGAAAAATTAAGAAAAAAAGAAATTCAAATTAGGACAGGAATAGGAATAAAAAGGGAGAGAAATGAAGAACAAGGTGGGAGAGAGAGAGAGCATAAGAGAAAGAGAAAGAAAAGAAGATAAAATAAGGGGAAAAATTTGAAGAGAAAAGAATAGATAAAAATTAGAAAAAATATTAAAAATAAGAGAAAAAATTAGTTTGAAAATAAAAAATAAAAATAAAGGGCCTCCTTCAGGATGTGTCTGTGCTGTCACTATAGACAGTGTGGGCAGGAGTGTGCAGATCTAATTCATTTGATCTCAGCAAACCAACAGTTGTCCCCTGAGGTTCAGGCTGATTTCTGCCTTCAAGGCCCAAGTTGAGCTCTCAGAACTCCTGCTGAGTTGAACTCTGCAAGGTTTTTCTGCAGGTTCCAGCTGCCCTTCACCTGAAGATAGTCCAGGTTCCTATGGGAGGTGGTGATCCCTCCAACTTACCAACTACAGTGGTCTGGTGTGCCTTTATTGCAGAGATTTTCTTCACTTTTCCCGTGGGCTTCAATTTTCATCTAGGAGCCTCAGAGAAGCCCTCTTTCTCTTGTTCACTTCTGTTCTATCTTCTGGAGCTGAGATCAATGTCTTTTCTGACCCACTGGCCCTCCGTGGTGTGGATCCAAGTGTTGGCTTGGCCCAGTGGTGGTGGGGATGTGTGTGCATCCGCTCCTCCGCCGTGAAGGGGAGGGGTCACCAGATGGCCCACATGCTACTCCGTACCTTGGGCTCCTCTGCAGCGAAGGGCTAGTCTTTCTTTCTTCCTTTTTTTTTTTTTTTTAGAGTAGGAATAATTTATTGGGAGAAAGAAAGCTTCTGCCTAAGAGAGACAGAAGGAGGACCGGAAAGTGGATTGCCCGCCCACCCCACTTTTCAAAGATGTTTTATACAGCAAAGCCATTTAGTGAGGTGGGTACAAAGTGGGACAAAACTGTAAGACCCAATGGAAATTTACAAGGTGGGCAAGAGCTGGGACAAAACCATGACCAACCAATAATATTATAATTACAGTCACCCAGGTAATATTGATTAAATGGGGATCAAATGGGAAGACAAGTCACATACAAGAATTTCCCATTTAGAATATCAATCACTGTTATCTATCTCTAGGGTAAGTAGTACTTCTTTTCCTTTTTATAATGTTAACCAGTGAATGTGCCTCAGTTGTTCTCTATGTTGGTTCCTTGCTGTGTTGGCTCCTGGAGGGCTGAGGCCTTGGCCCTGTCTACCTGCCAACAAGCTATCTAATTAACTTACCTATCTATAATATTACCCCCTCTGAAGAAGTAGCCCTAACTGCTATGAGGGGGCAAAGGGCAAAGACAGTTTTGGCTACTTCCAGCTGAAGAGGGTTGTAGTTGTGATCAGCAGTTAGAGTTACTCCGCAGAGTCTATCTAAAGGCCCTTGATAGGTGCCAGGAATTGTCATCTTGGTAGCCATATAGCTTTGAGTCAGTAGGAGACAAAGCCAGAGAAACAGTTACTACTTGGGCCAAATTATAAGGTCAGCAGGATTGCTATGAATATAGCCAACTAGGGTCTCCACTGGGAGGAAGTAGTAATAGCCTCCCACAAATTGAATAAGGAGAAGGTCTAGGGGACTTCAGAAGCCAACATAGAAGTCATATTGTATAGTTTAGCAGTTATGAGTTGTTGAAAAGGTCGATCTGGTGGATCCCGGTAAAAGAAGTCTAGCACATTTGTCACTGGTTCCATTTGTATGACTGTTTGGAGTTTGGTAGCCTCTAGGCAAGAATAAACAAAACTTTAAAGAAATTAGAGCATAATCTAAGCATGAGCACACTAGAACGAAAGGGCAGGTTGGGGAGAAAGTCACACTTAGAAATAGAAATAGTGATTGTAACCTGCTGACTCTTAGATTCTTTAATTAATAAGAGGTTATCTATAAGTCTGATACTTTGTCATAAGTCTCTCTAGTTTCAGTTGTAAGAAAAGAGACAATTTGAAGAACAAGCTTCACTAAGAAATATAAAACTCTAGCTGAGCTCTTATAGATTTTACCATAGTTTTTTTCTAATGATCCATAATCATGGTTAGCTACTGGTAGAGCTGGAAACTGCCAGAAGGGATCAATGACCGCAGCCCCTTTTTACATCTAGCTTTATTACTATGACATTATTTTGTACCTCTTTTGGTTATGCTTTTCTGCTGGGTGTTTAAGACCAAGTTAAAGTGAGACATATCAATCAGTATGAACCTCTTGCTATCTATCGAGGTCAGTTAAATCTCCTTAGGCATTACTTTGGAACAATGCATAGAGCCTCTCAGCTCCTCTGTCAGTATCAGCCATGAGGATTACTGTTTCTCCAAGCCCCGCCGGCATTTGCTATTGGTTGATTTCATGATAGCAGTCATTCTTTCTGGAGTGAGGTGGAATCTCAGCATTGTTTTCATTTGCATCTCTCAAATGACCAGTGATGTTGACCATTTTTTCCTGTATTTATTCGCTATTTCTACTTCCTGTCTGAGAAATGTCTGTTCATTTCAGATGCCCATTTTCGAATTGGGTCATTAAATTTGGGAGGTCTGATCTTTTTAAGTTCTTTATAGATTTGGGTTAGTAGACCTTTCTCTGAGGAAGAGCAGGTAAAGATTTTTTCCCACATTGTGGGTTGTCTCTTCACACTGCTGGTGGTTTCTCTTGCTGTGCAGAAGCTTTTTAATAAGAGATCCCACTTGTTGATTGTTTGTGCTAGTTCACAGGCAACTGAGGTTTTGTTCATAAAATCTTTTCCTACACCGATGTCTTCAAGGGTTCTACCTAACCTCTGTTCCAACTGGTTCAGAGTTTCTATTTTAATATTTAGATCTTTAATCCATTTCGATTTTAGCATGGTGAGAAGTATAGGTCTAGTTTTAATCTTTAGCAAGTTGAAATCCAATTTTTCCAGCACCATTTCTTAAAGAGACTATCTTTCCTCCAGTGAGGGTATTTGGCTCCTTTATTGAAGATGAGATGACTGAGTGTGTCTGGAATTGTTTCTGCATCTTCTAATCTGTTCCACTGGTCCTCAGGTCTGTTTCTTTGCCAGTACCATGCTGTTTTTATCACAGTAGCTTTGTAGTATAGTTTCAAGTTGGGGATTGTGATACCCGCTGCCATGTCTCTGTTACCTAGAATTGCTTTAGATATTCTGGGTGTCCTGTTGTTCCAAATGAATTTTTGGATTGTTTTCTCAAGGTCCGTGAAGTATGCTGCTGGTATCTCAATTTGAACTGCATTGAATCTATATAGCAATTTTGGAAGTATGGCCGTTTTCACTATATTGATCCTTCCTACCCAGGAGCAGGGGATGTCTGTTCATTCTCTGATATCATCTTCAATCTCTCTTTTCAGAGTGCCATAGTTTTCAGAGAAGAGGTCTTTGATTTCTTTTGTTAGGTTGATTCCTAGGTATTTCAGATTTTTAGATGCTAATGTGAAAGGAATTATTTGTCCTATTTCTCTCTCAGTGAGTCTGTTGTTTGTGTAGAAGAAAGCTATTGATTTTTGTGTGTTGACCTTGTATCCAGCTACTTGACTGAATTTGGTTATTAAGTCTAGAAGACTTTGATGGAGTTCTTGAGGGTCTTCTATATAGAATATTATGCCATCTGAAAATAATGACAATTTGACTTCTTCTTTTCCTATCTTTATTCCTTTTATTTCTTTCTCTTGTCTAATTGCCATGGCTAATGTTTCCAAAACTATATTGAACAAGAGTGGTGATAATGGATATCCTTGTCTTGTTCCTGATTTTAGTGTGAAGGCTTTCAGTTTTTGACCATTTATGATATTGGCTTTTGGTTTTTCATAGATGCTTTTTATCAGATTGAGGTAGAGACCATCTATTCCAATTTTTTGAGGAGTTTTTATCATAAATGTGTGTTGGATTTTGTCAAATGCTTTTTCTGCATCTATGGAGATGATCATATGGTTTTTGTCCTTGTCTCTATTGATGTAGTGTATTACATTTATTGATTTGTGTATGTTGAACCATCCTTGCATCCCTGGGATGAATCCCACTTTGTCAGGGTATATGATCTTCTTGATGATCTTCTGTATTCTATTTGCCAGTATCTCATTAAGCATTTTTGCTTCTGTGTTCATTAGTGAGATTGGCCTATAGTTCTTTTTTTGTTTGGTTCTTTCTCTGCTTTGTCAATCAAGGTGGTGCTTGCTTCCAGGAATGAATTTGGGAGTATTGCTTCCCTTTCAATTTCATTGAAGAGTTTGAACAGTAGCGGCAGTAGTTCCTCTCTAAATGTCTTGTAGAATTCAGCAGTGAAGCCATCAGGACCTGAGCTTTTCTTAGTTGGTAATTTTTTAATTACATTTTCAACCTCATTGATTCATATTGAGTTGTTTAGAATTTTTAGTTCTTCTTTGTTCTACTTTGGTAATTCATAGGTATGTACGAATCTGTCCATTTATTCTGTATTTTCCATCTTATTGGTGTATATGTTCTCGAAGTTGGTATTGATGATCCTCTGGATTTCTGCTGGGTCTGTTGTAATTTCATCCTTTTTATTCCTAATTGTATGGATTTGGGCCTTTTTTTCCTTTTTCTGATAAGGTTCACTAAGGGTTTGTCAATTTTGTTTATTCTTTTTAAGAACCAACTCTTTGCTGCACTGATTGTTTATATCATTCTCTTAGTCTGCATTGAATTGATTTCTGCTATGATCTTTATAATTTCCTCCCTCGTTTGAGCTTTGGGTTTGTCCTGCTTTTCTTTTTCTAGAAGCTTGAGGTTCAGCATCAAGTTGTTTAATTGGGCTCGCTCTGTTTTCCTAATATGCGTATTCACTGCTATGAATTTCCCTCGTAAGACTACTTTCATTGTGTCCCATAGATTCCGATATTTTGTATTGTCATTGTCATGTAATTGTAGAAACTGTCTGATTTGTTCCTTAATTTTCTCTGTGACCCTTTGGTTATTCAGAAATGTGTTGTTAAATTTCCGTGTGTTTATGAAATTCTTGTTGTTTCTTTTGCTGTTGATCTCCAATTTCATCGCACTATGGTCTGGTAATATACAAGGGATGTCTTCACTTCCTTTGTACTTACTTAAACATGTTCTATGAGCGAGTATGTGGTCTGTTTTGGCGAAGGATTTCTGTGTAGCTGAAAAGAATATATTCTCACTTTATGGGGTGGAAAACTCTGTAAACATCTGTTAAGTCCATTTGTTCAAGACTTTGATTGAGTTCTGGTATTTCCTTTTTATTTTTTGTCTAGTTGATCTATTTGGCACAGTGGATTGAGCTCCCTCAATACTATTGTTTTAGTGATTATTTGATTTTTCATGTCCTTTAGTATTTGTTTTATATAGTTGGGCGTACTAGTGGTTGGTGCATATATATTTATGATTGTCATCTCTTCCTCTTGTATTGTTCCCTTTACAATGATGTAGTGTCCTTTGTCTCTCTTAATCAGTGTTGGCTTGAAATCTACTTGATATACCAAAAGGATAGGTACTCCTGCTTTTTTTCAGGAGTATGGAGTATTGTTTTCAATCCTTTAACTTTCAGTCTATGAGTTTCTTTTTGAATTAATTGTGTTTCTTATATGCAGCATATTGTTGGATTTTGCTTCTTGACCCATTCTGCCAGTCTATTTCTTTTGATTGGTGAATTGAGACCATTAACATTGATGGTTGTAACTGTTATGTATTGAGTTATCATTGTCATGAGTTTTTCTTTTTGTTGAATTCTCCCCCTTTGCGTTTTATTTCTTGTTGTGCCTGATGGGTTCATTCTGATAGGCTTCCTGGATTTTGATCTTCATTGTCTTTTTCTAGGATAGTATCTTAAAGATTTTGGAGTGCTCCTTTGGTATTCTTGAAGTTCTTAAGGTGCTCTATGTCATGAAAGTATTTTATTTCTCCATCAATTTTGAAAGATAGTTTTTTTTTTGTTTGTTTGTTTGTTTTGGTACTAGGAATTGAACTTGGGACCTTTTGCTTGCGAGGCAATTGGCAGAACCACTGAGCTAAATCCCTGGCCCTGAAAGATAGTTTTGCAGGGTGCATCAGTCTGGATTGGAGGCTGTTTTCCTTTAGGGCTTGAAATACATCACTCCAAGCTCTTCTTGCCTTGAGGGTTTGCGTTGAGAAGTCTGCTATGATTCTGATGGGCTTTCCTTTGTATGTGATTTGTTTCTTTTCTCTCACTGCTTGTAGAATTTTGTTCTTCTGTTGGGTTTCTGGAATCTTAACTATTATATGTCTATGTGTAAATTTGTTTTGATCAAGACTAGTTGGAGTCCTATATGCCTCACTTCTCTGTATGTCAAGTTCGTTTCCCCTGCTTGGAAAGTTTTCTGCCATCACTTTTGTGAACAGTTTTTTTATGTCATCTGCACTCTCTCCTCTTTCTTCACTGACTCTAATCAGTCCTATGTTATTCTTCTTTCCATCATCTAGCAGGTGCTGGATTGATGTCTCATGGTCTGTTATTGTTTTAAAGAATTTTTTCTTTTCCTATTCACTAATTGCAATCTTATGTTCTGTATCTGAAATTCTGTCCTCACATTGGTTCATCCTGGTGTGTAAACTCTCAATGGAGTTTTTGATCTCCTGGAAATCTGTTTGCATCTGTTTTATGGATTCCATTTGTTTCCTATGTTGGAATTCCATCATGTTCCTCAGTTCCTCTATTTTTTTATCTGTGTCCTCTCTAGATTTATTAATTATATCTGGCACTATGGGCACAATCTCTGCTGTTATGTGAGAAATTATTTCTGATTTCATTTTTTCCAGATGCTCTTTTGTTGCCAGTTCAGTTAGTCCAGGTGGTTGAGTATCAGAGTGTTACATCTTGTTTCCCTTTGGGGATGCTTTAGGTGATCTGGAAGTCTGGTTTTGAGACTTGTTTACTTGTCTTCTCTTTTGAATGGGTGGTGGTGGTGGGGAGTGTGTGCTACTGGTGCCTGTGTGGGTCACCTCCCTGGCATTTGGGGCAGCTCTGTTCCTTGGCCCTAAGGGCAATGGTACAATGGCCCGGAAGGCTTCTCCTCGGCACTGCGGACAGTTCTGCTCCTTGGCGCTGGGGGCAGTGGTATGGTGTCCTGGAAAGCTCACTTCCTCAGTGCTGGGGCAGCTCTGCTCCTCGGTGTTGGGGGCAGCTCTTGTCTTCGCCAATGGTCCCCAACTCTATTCTTGTCCTCACCTCCACTTCACATAACCTTAACTGTATTTGGGATCCCCAACATCTGTGATCATACTTTGATAGAAAAATCTCTCTTTACATTTTCAGAAATAATGTGACTCATTACACTTTGATGCTTTTCAGTTTACTTTCCTAATTCTGAGCACCTTAGCATCAGTCCCATTCACTCACTGCAATTTTCTTTTTTCCGAATTAAATGTGATGGCTTCTTTCAACTGTTTATAAAAGGCTTTTCCATCTTTACCATCAAAAGTGCTTCTAGTTCTGAAGTTTTGGCGAAGCTCTTGGTTGTTAACTTCTCTTCCAAAAGGTGAATTTCTGTACTGAACAAGGATGTTATCTTGTCTTTCCCCTATTTTGGACACCTCATTCTCTTCATGAAGTCTCAGATAGTATTTGTAATTCTTGTTTTCCACCAATAGCATACCTACTGTCATTTCTCACCTTTAAAGTTTAGCAGTTTCAATTGGCTTTTTGTTTTGTTTTTCAAGATAGGTCTTATGCTATAGTCCAGACTACCCTCACATTTGCCTCAGCTTCCTGAGTGCTCGGATTACAGGTATGCTCTGCCATGTCTGGCTTTCAGCTGGCTTTGAAAAACAGCAATAAATCAAAACACTCTAAATTTTTTTTAAATGTTTAGAGTTCCTCAACATTTTTGTGAGAGTATTGTGCCTCCTGTTTTTGAGTTCACCTCTTTCTGATGTTTTGATCACATTTATATCTTTTGCCTTTATTATGAGGAATTTTGTCTAAGAATTAGAAGAGCATCTGTGCATGCACACTTGTGTGTGAGAGAGAATATGTGTGTGTTTGTGTGTATGAGCCAGACAAAGGAATGTAGAATGTGTGTACGAGCAATGTAGAGTTTGTGTGGGTATGAGAGGGAATGTAGAGAGTTTGTGTGTGTGAGACAGAGAAAAAAATGGAGGGGTGGAGAGAGGGAAATGAGGTGATTAGCAAATTTTGCAAGAAAGATAGATTAAAACCTAGTAAGATCAGTGTGCCATGTGATACATAGTAATTCATAGAAATTTATAGAACATGAGAAAAATCAAATGCTTTGCCCTACGTAAATAGTTTTCCATGACTACATTAGTCTAAATTTTCACCACCAGTATACTAGGTTTCCATTTTCTCTTTACCATCACCAAAATTTTTTTCTCTTCTCATTTTATGATACTCATTTTAATTTACATTTCCTTGATGAGTGATGTTGAGCACCTTTTCATGTACTTGTTCGGCATTTCTGTGCATTCTTTGTGAAAATGTCCATTCTTATCCATATTTTAAGTGGGTTGCTTTTCTGCTATTGAGTCATAAGAGTCATTTGTGAATTTTTTATATTAACTTCTTATCAGATATGTGCTTTGAAAATAATTTTTCCCATTTGCAGGTTGCTTTTTCAGTTTGTTGACTATTTTTTTATTGTACAGAATTTGTTTAGTCTGGTGTAGTTTCATTTATTTATTTTAGGTTTTATAGCCTGAGCTTTTGGTGTGATAGCCAAAAAATCATTGCCACACCCACTGCCAAGGAGTGTTTCCCATGTTTTCTTCTAGGAGTTTTATGACTTCAGGTCTTACATTTAGGTCTTTTATCAATTTTGAATCAATTACTTATATATGGTATAAATATCCAGTTTCATTATTTTGCAATTGGAGATTAAGTTTTCCTGACATCATTTATTGAGTAGAATTTCCTTTTTTTATTGTGTCTTCTTGGACTTTGTTAGAAATTAGTTGACTGTGCACATTGAGAAATATTTCTCAATGTAGTGTGGGGTTTTTTTTGTCAGTACGATACTGTTTTGATTACTGTAACTTTGTAATATAATTTTAAATTAGGAAGTAAGATGCCTCCAACTTTTTCTTTCTCCTGTTGCATTGGCTCTTTTGAGTTTTTTTCCCCGCTGTGATTCCATATACATTTTTGGATTGTGTTTTCAATTTCTGATAAGAATGACATTGGAATTTTATTTTTTTATTATTATTATTTTTTAAGAGAAATCTCCTTCTCTGGTGTTTGTTTTATTTATTTATTTGGTACCAGGGATCAACCTTGGAACCTTGCACTTGCAAGGGAGGTGCCAGAACCACTAAGCTAAATCCCTGGCCCAGGCATTGGAATTTTAATAAGGATTACATTGAATCTGCACATTGCTTTGGTAGCACAGACATTTTAACTATTCTAATCCTTGAGCATAGTATATCTTTCCATTTATTTTTGTTTATTTTCAAGTTCTTTCATCAATATTTTGTACTTTTCACTATACAAATCTTTTACCTCCTTAGTGAAATGTATTCTTAAGTATACAAGTGGTTTAGATTATGAGCAGAATGATACTCTGAATTATTTTAGGAAAGTTTGGAAAGTGTTTTTCTATATCTGAATTGGTACCAATTTTTTTTCAAGAAAAGCTGTTAGACTTTGTTAAGTGCTTTTTCTGCATGAAGGGAGAAAATCATGTGGTTTTTAATTTTCATTTTGTTAATATTATGTATTATGCTGATTGATTTGCATATTCCTTTAATTTTTATTCTGTTAATGTTATGTAGTGTACTGATTGATATCCATGTCATAAATCAGCCTTGTGTTCTAGGGACAAATTCCACTTGGTTATGATGTGTAATCTTTTTGAAGTGTTGTCGAATTTGACTTGGTAGTATTTCATTGAGGATTACTAAATCTGTGTTCATCAGAGATAGTAAACCTATTGTTTTTTATTTTGTAGGTACTACTAAGGTAAGCTTAGCTTAGGTATCAAGGTCATGCTGATCTCATAAAATATATATGGAAGTGTTAACTCAAGTGCTATATTAGGAAGAATTAGTATTGGTAATAATTCTTTTTTGAATGTTTGGTGGAACTAAGCTGTGAAACCATACCGATTAGGGCATTTCTTTGTAGAAGTTTAAAAATTACTATTTGAATTTCTTTTCTTTTTTATATATCTGTTCAAACTGTTATTTCTTGATTCAATTATGTTTTTTCTAGGAATTTATCCATTTCCTCTAGCTTATCCAAATTGCTTGCATGTAATTGTTCATAATAGTCCCTTATGATCCTTTTTTCTTCTGCAGTGTATGTTGTAATGTCACTAGCATATTTTCATTTCTGATTTTATTAGAATCTTCTTTTGTCATAGTCAGCTGGTGGTTTGTCAATTTTGATTAATATTATTACAGTCAAGCCTTGGATTGCAAGTAACTTGGTCCACAAATGTTCCACAAGATGAGCAAGCATTTATAAGAAAATTTAACTTGATAAACGAGTGATGTCTTGCAATATGAGTAATACATCGTACTGAATATCACATAATCACTGCTGGTGATTATTACTCTCTCTCACTGCTTTGATATATAAGTGCTTTGGATTATGAGCAGAATGAATTACTCTTGCAAACCAATGTTTTACTGTTATTGTTTGAAAACCAAGTAAATTTTATTGATTTTTTCCCCCTATGATTTTTCTGTTCTCTTTTGGATTTCTTTCTTTTTTTCTTCATCTATTTTTAAAAACATTTTTATTAGTCCATCTTTTCAGTGCATATGATTACAGTCATCATGGGGAGTTGCTTAATTCTCTGTGTGGGAATGGGGAGGCCTATTGATCCAGATGCTTCTCTGGCCCAACTCCTGGCTGCAAGCCATGTTTTGGGCATGGCTACCTATAGGACTTTGACTCTGTCCCAAGATTTGGCCACCTCAAGTAATTTGGGAACTTAAGCATGTAATACACTTTGCCTAATACCTGGTTCTTTATCATTTCCCACCAGGGACCTCCTACTCTTGCTTCCTACACTTTATGGCAAATCCTGTGTTCATGTCTGTGTTCCCCCTTCACAGGCCTTTTGCCTAGTGCATCACTGGGAGCCCTCTCTGTCTCCTCACTCATGGTCCCTCCCTAGAAACTGTCCTAAGAACTCCATAGTCCAACCCGAAGAACTTGGCAATCCCAGGCTCAACTGAGGTCTTCTTTTCCCAGTGTGAGACTCTGGATGGTGGGCAATGGACAGGGTTTCATACCACTCAGGTCTCCTTGGTGTCTACTAAAACAATAGAGGACCTGCTCTGGTTTAGCTCTGCTGAATCTCGCTTTTTCCCCTGGGACTCCTGGGAAGCAGCCTGTAGCTCCCCACTAGCAAGCTCTGTGGCTCCAAGGACTCCAGGATAGTGCTCCAGGTGCTCGGTAGCCCTCCACTGGGGGCAGGGGGATTCACTTGCTTGTACGGGATAGTGGGCAGCAGGCCAGGTGTACCACTGTGTCAGACTCTCCTGTGGCGAAAACTTACTCTGGTCTGGCTCTGCTGTATCTCCCTTTCACCCTACTGTCTCCTGCATTCAGTCCCTGCCTGTGAGCTCTGTGTTGCCTACAGCTCAGTGTGTAGCTGCACTCTGGTTAGGGTGATGCTTCCCTTGCTGACACTGAATGGCTTCATTGATTTTTTTTGTTTTGTTTTGTTTTGTCTTATCTGACTGGATCATTCTAAAATACCTGTCTTCAATTTACAGATTCTTCTGCTTCATCTGCTATGTGAGGCTAGGTGCAACAGCATGGGATACCCAGGAATGGTGGAGTGCAGCTCTGGTTGGTGCTTTAGGAGTGGAGGAGTGAAGTGATGGCTGTAATTCCCAGAGAGACAGGATACTTCATCACCTCATATTGTGAAGCGCTACATCCACAGAGGCAGGGCTATGCAGTTATTTGCTCTGAAGAGTGAAGTGACATAGCTCTGACAATGTTTTTTCTCTGAGGAGAACAGCACCATATCAGTTCAAGTACCTGGGGGGACAACTGCTCTTCTGGGCTGGGGCTGTGGGTCCCTGATAGTCTGGGTGTTGCACGTACTCAGGTACCAGGGATGTACTGGTGGGCCTAGGTTCTGAGTAGCTGGGAGGCAAGACATGGTAGCAAGGAGTACCTTTTAATGAAGCTTGTTTCCATGGGGTAGGGATCTGTAACAGTTTGGCTAGGCAATTATGTATTGCCATGTGTGCAGGTGTTGCAGTGGAATGGGCCAATAGTTCAGGCTCTTGTGTATGACAAGGAAAGAGTTGTTAAGTGTATACCCAGTAGAAAGTAACAAGCAGCAGTATTTACTGAAAATCATGGGAAGCTGTGCTCAGGGCAAGTCCATGCCAATGTAAGATAAGGCACAGACAGAAAAAGTTGCTGGGGTGACAGAAAAGCACTGTACACAGGTCAAAGCACTCAAAAGTAGCAACAGCAACAGCAACAAAAACAACGGATAAGTTAAGCTTTCGGAATTTAAAGGATATGTACCTCAGCTTTGTTGAAGATCAGCCTAAATCTCTAGGTGTGACGACAGGAATGATTGACAGGATACTGAGTCATTTTAGGGGCTATCAACATGCATCCTTGTTCCAAAATTCAGTCTAATCTTTATATTTATGACATGTAGTACATATTTATGAACTTATAATGAGATGAAATAGGGTAAGGGTGAACAGAAGGTCGGGCTAGGAGATTTAACACACATGTGCTTTTGCCTAGAACATCAGAGACCTCCTGGGTTTTTGTTATTTTACTTTCTACCTTTCTTAGGACAATGGAAGCAGGAATAACCATGCGTTACTGTTTAGAATTAAATGGAGGGAAGGGAGTGATTCCTTCAGCTCCACTGTTTCTAACTGTATTACAGGCATGGGGCAATGATGGCAGAACCTCAGAGACGTGGTGGCTACAGGCCTCTGGAACAGGATGCACTCAAGCAGTGTCTGTGTTTCAACATAAGCTGTAGGAGCTAGGACAAAATGTGGACTCCTTTTCTGGAGTAGTGCAGTGTGAACTCCACCATAGGCAGATTGCTAAGTGAGCTCAGAACTTATGAAAACTGTAGGATTCTCCAGTAGCAAAGACTGCAAGCATCTGTGGCAGTGATGAGAGCCAGTAGAGACTTCCTTCCTATCTTTTCCCTTCAGGGAGAAGTCCCTGTTGGTTCTAACTGGGGCATGGAGGAGCAGAGGCAAAGTGCTTCCTTCTCTTCTCTAGGCATCCCAGGTTGTTGTGCTTTACAGGATTTCTGCCACTTTCATTTTGTACTATACTCCAGTGTTCTCCTTTAGTCAGTGTCTTAAGTTACTTTTTCTCATGGCTGAGACAAAATACTTGAAACCCAAAATTAAAGGGAGAAAAGTTTATTTAGTTCACAGTTTGTAGAAGTTTCAGTCCGTTATCAACTGGCTCCAAGGCAAGATGACACATGCTAGAGAGGCAACAGTTCATGGTGGCTGAAGACAGCAAAAGCAACAAGGGAGCTTAACAGCGTCTTTCTGCTCTTTTTTATTTTATTCAAACTACTTAGGGTGGGTAGCACTCACAGCCTTAATTCTAGTGCCCTCAGGCCTAGCCCCACCATGAATCAATCACACACTCTAGATTCAGCCACCTCTGAAAAAGGATGAGACTTTGGGGAGACATATAAACACAAACCAGAACAGTCACACTCTTCAAAATATAGTTGTTTGCAAGGCATGGTAGCACATGCCTATAAACCCAGCTCCTCCAGAGACTGAGGCAGGAAGATTGCAAGTTGAAGACCAGCCTGGGCAACCTATTGAGACCCTTTTTCAAAGTAAAAAATGTAAAGGCTGAAAGGCTGAAGATTTAGCTCAGTGTAAAGTGCCCCTGGGTTTGATCCCTAGAACAACAAACAAACAAATAACGTAATTGTTTATTGTCTTGGTCTTTTTTCAAGGTGTAGGGGTGGGGGAAGACCGTTAGGCACTTTAGGTTGATGATCTTGCTTGTGAATCTTTTTTTTTTGGTACTGGGGATCGAACTCAGGACCTTGCACACTTGAGAGTCAGGTGCCGGAACCACTGAGCTAAATCCCCGGCCCAACTTGTGAATCTTCTTATGCTTTTTCTACATAAAGGATCTGGAACATATGGGAGTAGTGGGGGTAGGTATTTTAAAACCCTGAGAACATGACATGGTAAGAAGGCCCATGGTTGTGTGATGGGAGTTTCTTTATTCACAGGTTTCCTTAGGAGTAAGAATTCATTTCCAAGTCAGAGTGGACCCACAAAGTAAATGATCTTTCTCTGGCAGCCTAGTATTCTCCGCCTGGATATGGGGAGATCTATCTGTTTTCTTTTTTGCTATGGGATGAGTTTATAAATGTTAAGACATTGTTTAAGTTAGCCTCAGGAAGGCTGCATTTCCATAGAAAGTGAAATCATAAATGTTTCTGGTGGTTTTATATTTCACTGTTTTGTATAACTTCATGGAGAGTTGTTTATTTTCTGTTTGTGACCTCAGATCCTGCAGCAGTTATATTTGATTCTATACTAGCCTCAAATTAGATCTTGCAGCAGATTTCTGAGCTTTGGACCTATTGAATTGAATTGATTCATATTATTAAAATGCTCTTTTCACATTAGTTTCTTCTATAATTGGAATGCTGTACACCTCAAAAACTTGTCAATGAAGAAACCATACTTTTAAAGGCTTTCCCAGAAAACCTTCTTCAGTATTTATGATGTTATAAAAATGGATATCAATTCACAGCTGGGCTTTATCCAAGTTCTACTGTCCAGATGGCTGTATATACTGCCTTCCAAATCCTCATGGGAGAAGATACATAATTTTTTCCTCTTTTTCCTTTAATAACTTATTTCAATGGCTAATAGTCATCGTGATCAGGAATTTTTTTTCTCATGTCTCATTTAAATCTCTTCACCTGCATGTTAGCTGTATTTCCTTACCTTTTGACGTCAATTGAGGTGGGAAACCAGCAAAACAATGCTTTACCCACTGTACAAAGCTGTATTAAAGTCAAATTTCTCAGAGAAAAATAAACATCTATCCATTTTGCATGAAACAGACATTACTTTGTTTCAGGACCAAGAGAATATTTTGAAAGTAATACTAACACAAACTTATAGAAAATTCAAATGACAGCATATTTAGAATAAAAAGTGAATATACGATGTTCCCATTTCCCTATCCCCACCATATTACTCTTCAAAGCAAATTTTATTACATTAATGTCTTGCCTTCCAAGCATTTTCTATGTAACTGGATAAGAAAGTAAATAAACAACGAGAAAAATAAAATTAAAGTGCGTACTAATTTGGTTTCCATTTTGATATTTTCTCACTCTAATTAGAGTTCTGAGTACCCAGCATAAACTACCATGAAGGAAACTTAATTTTACAGTGTGCTTAATTTTAAACATTATATATAGTTAAAAATTATTTTAAATTGTGTTAAATTAAATTTAAAGCACATGGGGATATTGGTATAAGCTTGGAAAACTGTCAAACAGTATCAACTAAAGTTCACTTACCTACCAGCTCCCCGTAGTAGGTATATAGCCAATAGAAACCAGTACTTAAGTTCACCAAAAGCATGTGAATGTTCATAGTATCATTATATATAATGGCCCCCAAATATAAACATAAATGTGCTTCAATAGTAGAATGGATAAAGAAACTAGTATAGTCATAGTCATTCAGAGTAATAAAACACAGTAACAGTAAAAAGATTGAGATTTTTGGGTAACATTAAATAACTGAAGCCAAATACATAGAAACACACATGTTTGCATTTAAAGGAAGTTCAGAAAGAGGCAGAAAATAATCTGTTGTGATAGAGATCAAAGTAATAGTTTACCTTTTGGGGACTTTTGACTGGATAGGAGTTTTCTAGAGTGCTTGGATGTGTTGTTTCAGTCCTTGATCTGGTAGTGATTACATGGATAGTCACATATATAAAATTATTTGAACTGCGTGCTTCAGATAGGTGTACTTTACTGTCAGCTCATACTCTCACCTTTCAGTGCTGTTATCCTGGAGACTCTGAAGTCTGGAATTGCTCACGTTTTGGGCAGGTAGCTTCTTCTTTGGTGCAGGACTTTTTCATATATTCCAAGCAAAGATTTTTATAGGGCTGGGGATATTTATTTATTTATTTATTTATTTTATTCCATCAATCAGTACTCTTCCATTTCTCTCTTACTTCCAGGAATTTATTCTTCATTAAAGTAAAAAGAAGTACATGATAGTTTTACTCTGTAAAAAAGCCAGAGTTCAATTATTGCTATAATTACTTGAATATTCTTATCTAATGTTCCTTTGTTTCCTGATATAACTATAAAAGTATATTTAGGTCTCCCAGCTGGAAATTTTGTTCATGTTGTATTAAATTATGTAGGAATTGTTTTTATTTTGGGATGGAATTTCTTTTTGGGGATAATGGCATTGTTCTGAAATTACATAGCACTGATGGCAGTACAACTATGTGACTATATCATAACCCACTGAATTGTAAATTTTATGGTATATGAATTATATGTAATAAAACTTTTCTTTAAAAACACACTCAGAAAATATTATGAAAATAAAATATTTGGCCAATGTTTAAAGATAAATGAAAGAGAATGCAAAATATAGGAAATTGCTAAAGAAGAAATGTGAGACTTCCCTAGATTTGAAGAAAACCATTTTAAACTGAATGGGCTTACTGAGCAGCAAGTAGGAACAATTTTTAAAACTCTAAGTTAGACACAGTCACTGTGATTCTCCAGAGTACTAGAGAAGGTGAAGATTCTAAGGGATCTCAAGATGAAAAAAGATGCTCATTTACAAAGAAACCAGTCATGAGACAAGCACATATTTCTCATCAGCAACTCCTGAATACCAGATGATGAAGCAATACATTATTTTCAACCAAGAAGTCTAAACCCAAATATACTGTTATTAAACTATGAGGGCAAGAATCTTTTTTTTTTAGACAATAGATATACTTTTTTCAACAGACCTTTTCTGAGGAAGTTACTTGAGGATCTCCACCAAGGCCTTTTCAGAGAAATTAAAATAAGTTCTTTACAGGTGTCCAATCCTAGAAACCACTGGTCTCCAGATCTCTCCTTTTAGATAAGTGGTTTTCTGATTCTGTGATAACTAATTAACTATCGTGTACTGATCAAAAAAACAAACAAAAAAACCATAAAGTAAGAGTATTGGGAAAAATTCACCTGCTTGTCAGCCACAGTCAGGATAAGTTCTATACCGAGCAGCTACAAGATTCATTCCTTTTAAAATAATGTACATCCTTGTTCTCTGTTTATGATGCCTCCTCTCTCATTGTGCTCATATTTCCTGGATACCTACCTGTGTCTAAAAAGATCAAGCCTTTTATGTTACACTTGATCTCCTTAAGTTGGCCGATGTCCTTGTTGAGGTTATCAGTTCTCTTTATTTTTAAATTTATCTAGGAGGCCTCCAAAAACTGAGAGATATAGAAATAAAACTGCCCTTCACACAACTATTCCATGGCTTTGCTGGAATTATCAACCTAAAATGTCTGTTTTCATGGCCTTGAATTTCAAGGACAAGTCAGGTTCTTAGTAACACTACACTCATCCGTATGTTGGCCTCCAAAAGACATTTGCTCAGTTACATACACCTTTTATATTAAATAAAAAGATTATAAAGATTATATAAATTATGTTTATCACTTTTCCACTCATTTTCTAAGAGCAAGGACATGACACATGGGCCCTTTAGATCATGAACTATGATCTCTTACTTCTGTAACAGTCTCTTCTATAACAAATGAGCCCCTAAACATCCAGCTCTCTGTAAAACCTATGTAAATAATGAAAAAAAAATTACATGTCAAATGAAAAAGACTTAAGACTCAATGGGCTAGACAGATATGCTCCCCAAGGTACTAATCAATGGTGTGGTACTTTTGGTTCCTGGAGCTCATGCCTCCCATGGCTATTGCTGCTCTTGGGACTCCACAGTATTATCTGTCTGATCCTCTGCTTTGGCCCATGCTTGTTTCGCAGTTTTCACAATTTCTTGCAGGAATGCATGAGGACATTTACCAACCAGACAGTCATGGAGCTCATCATGGCAGGGTACCAGCCACTGCAGCAGAGGAAAAAAGCTCCCACCTACCACTGCCCCATCGGATCCAGGTTTAGCCCTAACCTTCGCCCCTTTGTCAGCTTGAAGCAGTTCCAGAAGAAGAGACCTTCGCCCGACAACCATAAAACAAGAGCCTGGAATGACAGATTGCCCTCCAATTTAGGGTGGCCGCTATATATAATAGCTACCTTCTTTCCAACACGGCCCTACTCCCACCAAAAGAATAACCTGATGCTTGCTCTCCTCCTGGCAACTAGTGACATCACAGGCTCCTCCAGTCCCTAGCCACTACCTCACTCAACCCCACCTCAGCTCCTACAAGCCCCTATAAAAGGCACTTGCTGTCCTGGCCATATTGCTTTTGTCTCTCCTTTGTTCAGAGACAGCCCAGCAGATCTATTCCCTTAATAAAGGCTTGTTGTGGCCTGGTCTGGTCTTGGTCTTGGGCCTTTTACCTGACACTAAATATCCTCTTCCTCGATCTTGAACAGCCCTATGATACCTTCTATAGTTGATACCAAAAAAAGAAAGCTTAAGCATATAATGTAAATTACAAAAATAACCAGCAGATGAGGAAAAAAGATGCTGAACTCTTTTGCTTGCTTAGAGACTATGTCATAATCTCTTTGTTGGTGTGTTCCTACCCCCTTTTCTTGCTTTTTATCATTCTTGCAGAATCTCCAGGCAAGTGGATATAAACACTTATGCTCAGGTAGCTTCTTGAGGCTTTTGTACATTATTTACAAAACTCCCAAACCATCCTTCATACCCAAAATTCTGGCTCTTTTATGTTAGCTATTGAACTGACACTCCAAGCTTTCTCTGATGGTGCTGTCTACCAGAAAGTAGTTTAATTTTAGTAACATTGCCTCTTTGTTTATTGGTAGGAGTTATTTAAATGCATTCCTGAAAAATTTGTGTTTTCCACAATTATATGCCAATATCAGGGCTCCTGGTGAAAAAAGTTAACAATCAATGGCAGCCCTTCCAAAAGTCTATGCAACCTTATCATCAGAGCATTGACAAG
Source organism: Heterocephalus glaber (assembly GCF_053883595.1). Classification (NCBI taxonomy): domain Eukaryota; kingdom Metazoa; phylum Chordata; class Mammalia; order Rodentia; family Bathyergidae; genus Heterocephalus; species Heterocephalus glaber. Next base: position 43,080,979 of record NW_028258325.1, on the reverse strand, counting down.
AACAATGGAATGTTGATAAGAAATGCTAACACAGTTAAAAAGACATACATAGCTGTTACACCAAATGTTCACTTGATGTGAACAAAAGAGTTGAAAGTAGCTCCTTGGAAGTTGGTATGAGAGGAGTTTAGGTTGTTTTGTTATGGAGGCAAAAGGCAATATGCATCAAAGATCAGGATGAACAGGAAGTACTTGTAAGATAGGGCTTTGTGCCAGCAGAGCCAAGAGGAAGAGCTGGGAGTTATGGGTGCTTCTTGAACTATGCAGTTCTTTCTGTGGCTGTGGTATTCAGCTGTGTTCATTTGCTTTGTGCTCAGCAGCTTCAAAAAATCACAAGTGAACAGTGCCTTATTAACATTATTCCTGTTTGCCAATTATGTATAAAATAGTAAATCAGAGTCTTAGCAGAACATATTATATTTAAATGTTTCAGTATACTTTGCTTTTATCATGGTAGAAAATGGCTGAAAAGAAGGAAAATTAAATGCTGATATTGATTTTCGGGACTGAAAGTCATATAAAACATATAAATAAGTCTACTTATTCCAGTTCCACACATCACATAATCATTCATGTTTGCAGGAATCTGTTGAATAAGAAACATGCAATGATATGGCTACTTCTTATGTCAAGAAGTTTGTTTTTTTTTTAAATAGCAAAACATATTAGTTTGGACAGAATTTCTGTTGGTAGTGGCCCTCTCCCCTCATGATAGCTATAAGATTAAATCAAGCATGGCACTGATAAAATATTATTTAAGAATGCCAGTGAAGAATTAGATATATGTAGATATTTTAAAAATATTTTACTAAGCCACAAAACAGGTTGAGCAAGCCATAATTTGTTGTGTATGTGGAAATGAGAATAGAATTAATATAGCATTTGAATTTAATTGAATCAATATTTTAAGGGTTACAGAGAATATTAAAATAAAATGTTAAATATCCTTTTATTTTCCAAATTTGTACCCTTTTGGCCAAAAGCTAATTATATTGAAATGAGTTTTTAAAAACTTATCTTAATGTTAAGTGAAAGAAATCAGATATTCAAGCTTAAATATTGCATGGTTTCACTAATGTGAGAAACCCAAAATATAAATAAAGATCAAAATAACAGATAGATAATAGGAATTAGGGAGATAGATCTTTCTCAAAGGGGAAGGGGATCAAGAGGTGGAGGCAGGAGAAAGAGGGAAGGGAAAGAGGATAAAAAAAGGAATTAAGATGTATTATGTACATGTACTAATTCCCCACAAAGAATATAAACATTATGTTTTACAAATATGTACTAATAAAAAAGTAGAATTGGTGGCTGATAAAGCTTTATTTTTCTCTAAGGTAAATTGAAATATGGTGCCTGTTTTTCTTTCTTTAAAAAGAAGAAACATATAAAACGTAATAGCATTTCTTAGCTGAAATAACCACTTTTCAAATGTCAAATTGTCATTCTAAAAGATGTGGTTTTTATGCAGTCAATATAAAATAATCTTTGTTTTGTGGTTCTAAAAAGTGTGTTGCAAAGCCTTCTGGGGTGACATTTTTAAATTACTGTTTAAAGCTGCCTGACAAATGTATTTTTTTTTTAAGTGAGGTATGGGTAAATGTTCTACCCATTACTTTTTCAATGTCTGTTTCTAGTTGCTTGTTGCTTAGTTAATGTGAAGTAAGAAGCTTTTTTTCAAATCATGAATCCCACTAAGGCATCTTTTAGTTTTCATTTAATTGGTTTCCATTTGATTTTTTTGTAAGGTTGTGATAAAATTTAAATTTTGAGAATGTCAGAAGTCTATATTTTAAAGCATCTTCATGAAGTACTTTTTTTTAGCTAAGTCTCAGCATGTTATGGATTTTTAGGGAAAAAAATTGTGCTTTCACAACGTATCTAATGAAGTGTTAGTTGCATGTGTGTGTAAGAAAATGATATACAGTACTGTATAAAGGGCCATAGCTTGCTGCTTTGCAAATGAGGAATGAGCCCATGTTTTGGCAAGGAAGCAAAGAAACCAGTGAGACTAACCTCCCTACTTATCATTCATACTAATCTTTTTCTTCAAATGCTTACTTACCCTGATCAATTGGCAATAAGGAACATTGAAATTTTTAATCTCTTCAAAAAATTAATGAAAATATAGAAAGATATGCTACAGGCTTTTAAGTTTCTTATGGCAAGGTATTTATTTTTGTGTGTGTATAATCTTTAGCAAAAACTATTTATTAAGCAATACCTGCTTTTTAATTTTGCATAAGACATTAAACTGACCGTGCTTACAGGTACAGCACATGCTGTTGTGCCCAGATCGCGATGTCCCAAAGACCACCAGGAGACCGTTTCCGATGTAAGCACACGAGGGTCGTTTATTCAAGCTTAAGCAGGGACTCTCAATTGTCACCGACGCAGCGGATCGAGATTGAGAGCCCCGAGCCTCGAAACTAGCAGGGTTTTTATTGAGTATACATCAAGCTTTGGTTGTTAGTAGCCAGGTGATTGGTTAATGCTAAATACATATGAAGTGTAGGGTTTTGATTGGTTAGGCTCGGGGGGGGGGTTAAGGGGGTTACGTATAGATTTTTGCAAGGGAGAAGGGGGCAAAGGTTAGGGGCCGACTGTCATAAGCTGATGGTTAGCAGGTCCACTGACTAATGGTCACATCTATCTTTTGTGGGCAGTTAGCCATTAACTGTTTACCTTATAGGTAGTGTGTCCGGAATGTCCTTCCTGAGTACACAGATGGCTGGGTAATAAACTTACGAATTTTGAGTGGATAAGCACAAGTTTGAGAGAACAAAGGAGACAGCTCCAAAATGGAGTCACTCTGAGAGAACAAAGGAGACAGCTCCAAAATGGAGTCACTCTGGCTCCACATTCCCCCCTTCTCAGGGTGCTGTAGAGGGCCAATCATGGGCCTCTGGGGGTTAATTCTGTCAAATCAATAGGTATTGGCTGGTATTGGGACCTGAGTACCATTAACTGAACAGCGTTAATTCGCTTTTTAATGAACGAAACTAGTCTATTAAGTATGCAAGGTCCAAAGGTTAATAGTAGCAACATGATAAGCAAGGGGCCCAACAGGGTAGAAATTAGGGTAGTGAGCCAAGGGGAAGAATTAAACCAAGATTCGAACCAGGTTTGAGATTGTTCTTTTTCTTGTTTACGTTTGGCGATGCCTTCTCTAACTTTAGCCATGGATTCTTTGACTACTCCTGAATGATCTATATAGAAACAGCATTCTTCACCTAGTGCAACACAGAGCCCTCCTTGTTGAAGGAAAATTAAGTCCAGCCCCCTTCGGTTTTGGAGGACTACCTCTGCTAGTGAAGTTAAAGACTCTTGGAGGTGGGAGATGGAGCTTTCTAGCCTTTCAATATCTATATCTATGGCTGTCCTTAAGTCATTATAATATTTATTGTGTATTAGTAGCGATGAAACTCCCGTTCCTGTCCCAGCTAGTCCTAATCCTAAGAGAACGGTCAAAGTAATGGCCGTTACAGGTTCTCGCTTAACTCTGACCTGGGTTTCAGCCAGGCGGCTGGGGATGTCTTTTTCTGAGTGATATAACAACCGGGGGACTAATTGTACAAGTACACAGAAATCTCTTGTTTGTTTTAACACTAGCCCATGTACACAAGGGGTAAGTCCAGAGGAACAGGCCCACCATCCATCATAAGGGGGAATGAGATATTTAGGCCTAGGTCTAAGGACGGTTTTGTTACAAAGGTGTTGGTGGGAGACCGGGACACTGCCGACACAAGTTCCTTGCCCAGTTACTGATTGTAGGGTCAGCCTAGCTGACCCTTTTTGTTGCCATCTACATTGAGTCGGGCTGTCTGACTCAGTGAAATTGTCTAGATAAGCTACTGCTTCATAGTATGGGGGCTTAGTATCATAACATAGCCAGCAGGACTGAGTGAGGTCTGGCCTAGATGCATTTAGGGCTTTAAAGGTGTGGACCATCAGTTCCCAAAGGGGGTCCTGGTCCCGGTTATGATCGACTTTATCAATCTGGGTGATCATTTGAATCAAGGGCGGGGATGTGGAAGCGGAGGTTAAGTCTGATGGCCGTACGGAGGCGTTTGGTTTTGGTGACATAGGCGAGCTTTTTGGGGAAGGGGGCTTAATAGGTCTGAAAGGGGCTATTGGAGCTAGCGCCAAGTTTGGCCCTATTAATTGGGGAGACCCTATGGTGAGTGGCTCTGCCTTCAGTTTTATAGTGAATAACAACCCGGTATCATAACCATCTTGATATAGACGGAGTCCCCAAGTCTGGCCTGTTTCCCATTTAGTGTACCTTTTACCTGAATCCGTGAATGAAAGTCTGACCGGGTTACAGAGGAACCCGGTACAGGGGCCACTAAGAACTAAGAAATTACCACCCTTTTGATTTGTCTGCAGGCCAGGGGGCCCAGGGACTCTTTTTAAAGAAATAAAATCGTCCTTGACAGGCGGGGCCCAGGAGACGGTGCCCGTGGACTCACATCCCCATTTGGCACAATAGAACTGGTCAGGTCCCCCGCACTTGTTTATCTGAGACTGTGTGCGCCTTTCTCCCGGACAAACATAAAAGGGGGTGCTTTGTAGGATGTTTCTATCAAGAGAATGGCTACACCCAGGGTCAAATCTAGGAGGGGCCATGGGTACTGGAGCCATGGGCAGGGATGTTCTATTAGTATTACATTGGCCTATGCCTTTTTTACATATTGGCTCTCCTCTAGGCCCGATTTTCCAGTTTCCAGTGTTCCAAGTCCCTGTGGCGAGCGAACACAGGTCAAAGTCTAGGTCTGGCCACCAGGTAAGTGGTGGAGCCACTTCGGATGAACTATTAACAATGTTGCCCGTAGACGTACTAATGATCATCCAGGTTAAATTTAAGGGAGCATATGGGTTTTGTCCTCCTAGTGTCGGTGTCAAAAGTACAGTTACCATAATCACGATCGTCGACGACGTAGCTTGAGTTTGAGGGGACTGTCTTGGTCTCTGGACACCTGCCATGATGGAACGAAGTCTTCTAGGACAGTGTGAGGATCTGCAGGGCGAACGTGGGTGTAGTGTACCCACGAAGCAATCCCGTCGACCTTGAGAGCAGTGGGCGTGGTCAGGACTGTGACGTAGGGTCCTTTCCAACGGGGCTCAAGGTCTTTCTGCCGGTGTCTCCGAACGAAGACCCAGTCTCCAGGTCGGTAGCGATGGGGCTCAGGAGGTGGTCCGGTCTGGTATAAGGCTTCTAACTTAGGCCAGATGTCTTCGTGTACACTTTGGAGGCTTTTTAAAGAAAGTAACAACTTTTGGTCATCAAATTCAACAAGTACATTTGAGTGAAGGTTGGGGATAATGGGAGGGGGAATTCCAAACATGATTTCAAAGGGGGTCAACCCCATTTTATAGGGTGAATTGCGCACCCTATAAAGGGCGAAGGGAAGGAGAGTCACCCAGTCACCGCCAGTCTCTAAGGTTAATTTAGTTAAGGTCTCTTTTAAGGTTCTATTCATCCTTTCTACCTGTCCTGAGCTTTGGGGTCTGTATGCACAATGTAATTTCCAATCTGTCCCCAACACCTGTGCTAGGGTTTGACTCACCTTGGAAATGAAGGCGGGTCCATTATCTGATCCTAGCATTACTGGAAAACCGTACCTTGGCAGGATGTCTTCTAGCAGCTTTTTAGTCACACTCTGCGCTGTCTCATGTTTGGTAGGAAACGCTTCTATCCATCCTGAAAAAGTATCTACGAAAACTAACAAGTATTTATAACCGTACTTTCCAGGTTTTACCTCGGTGAAGTCCAATTCCCAATAGGCTCCAGGTCAGTTTCCCCTCAGCCTATTTCCTGGGTTGGCCCTATTGTGGGTGGCATTTGTCAACTGACAGGCTTTGCAGGTAGCAACAATATGTTCAATTGTAGAATTAGCATCACGGATCTTAATTTCAGCATGTCTCAGGAGATCTTGCATTTTCCGAGTGCCCATGTGGGTGGTCCGGTGTATCTTGGAGAGAACTTGTTCTCCCAGTGTCTTAGGCAGGATGACTTTACAATCAGAAGATTTCCACCACCCGTTGAGGCACTGGGGCGTAGGTAATTGTTTTATCCAATTTAAGTCCTTTTCAGTGTACTGGGGCTTTTCTGGGAGGGCTGCACTTCCCGGATCGGGCAGCTGAGTGGCCAGTGTCAGATCAACCTTTAAAGCTATTTTTCGGGCCGTCTGGTCAGCTAGATTATTTCCTCTGGCAATTGGAGTGTCGCCCTTCTGGTGTCCTGGGCAATGGATAATGGCTAATTTTTTCGGTAGCCAGAGGGCTGTTAAGAGGGCAAGGATCTCTTCTTTGTTTTTAATAGTCTTTCCTTCAGCTGTCAAGAGTCCCCTTTCTTTGTAGATGGCCCCATGGACGTGCGCAGTGGCAAAGGCATACCGGCTATCTGTGTATACATTTAACTTTAGGCCCCGTCCTAAAGTCAATGCCTTGGTCAGGGCTACGAGTTCTGCTCGTTGTGCTGAGGTCCCGGTGGGCAATGGTTCTGCCCAAATGACCTCAGTTTCTGTCACCACAGCTGCCCCAGCATACCTGTGGCCCTCACGAACGAAGCTGCTTCCATCAGTGTACCAGGTGTTGCCTGCGTCTGGCCATGGTTGGTCACTCAGATCTGCTCGAATTCCGTGTACCTGGGCCAGGATATCTGTGCAGTCGTGAAGCGGAGCCTCTAAGTTCGGGTCTGGTAACAGTGTGGCTGGGTTTAAAGCAGCCGGGGCCTGAAAGACAACTCGGGTTGGATTTAGGAGTAAGCTCTGGTAGTGGGTCAGGCGAGCATTGCTGAGCCATCGATCTGGAGGCTGTTTTAGGACTCCCTCAATGGCGTGAGGGGTGGTCACGCATAGTTCTTGGCCTAATGTCAATTTGTCAGCGTCTTTGACCATTAGAGCTACTGCTGCAATCATTCTTAGGCACGGGGGCCATCCTGACGCAACTGGATCAAGTCTTTTTGATAAGTACGCCACTGGGCGGCGCCATGGCCCTAGATACTGGGTCAGGACGCCCTTAGCGACTCCTTTGTTTTCATCAATGTAAAGGTGGAATGGCTTAGTAATATCAGGCAAGCCCAAGGCTGGTGCCGTCAGCAAGGCTGTTTTAATTTGATCGAAAGATTTTTGTAGCTTTTCTGTCCATTGAAAAGCCTGACTGTCTCTAGTTGCCTCGTAGAGGGGCTTTGCGAGCTCTGCGAACCCTGGTATCCATAGGCGGCAGAAGCCCGCCGATCCCAAGAATTCTCTGACTTTTCGAGGGGAATCTGGTGTGGGTATCTTAAGAACTGTCTCTTTTCTAGCATCCGACAGCCATCTCTGCCCTTCTCTAAGCACGTACCCCAGGTAGCTTACCTCGGGTTTGCAGATCTGGGCCTTTTTAGCGGACACCCGATACCCCAGCTCTCCTATGACCATCAAGAGTCTCTTGGTTCCATTTAAGCAGTCTTCCTGTGTCTCAGCTGCCACAAGAAGGTCATCTACATATTGTAACAGAGTTAGTTGGGGGTTCTGGAGGCGAAACTCACCCAGGTCTTCATGTAGGGCCTCGTCGAAGATGGTGGGAGAGTTTTTGAATCCTTGAGGTAATCGGGTCCACGTCAGCTGTCCGTTGATGCCTTGCTCTGGATCACTCCATTCAAACGCAAAGATGTGTTGGCTTTTAGGTGCCAGTGGAAGGCTAAAAAAAGCATCTTTGAGATCTAAGACTGTGTACCAGCGATGGCTCGGGGGAAGAGAACTCAATAGGGTGTATGGATTAGGTACTGTGGGGTGGATGTCCATAACCCTCTTGTTTACCTCCCGGAGGTCCTGCACTGGCCGATAGTCATTAGAATGAGGTTTTCGTACTGGCAACAAGGGGGTGTTCCAGGCCGATTGGCAAGGTCTGAGAATCCCCTGAGCAAGTAACCTCCTGATGTGTGGAGTTATTCCTTTCTGGGCCTCCAGGGGCATAGGATATTGGCGAACTCGTACCGGATCTGCTCCAGGTTTTATTTCTATAAACACCGGTGCCCTGTGTATAGCTAGCCCCATGCCTCCAGTTTCCGCCCATGCTTGTGGGAACATGGAGAGCCATTGTTCCATATCAGGATCAGGAGGGGCCCTCTTTTGATGTAGTAGATATTCATCCTCCAGGTTTATGGTTAGTACCTGAATGGGCCTTCCCTCTTGATTAAGGACTTTTGTGCCCCCGGGTTGGAAATGAATTTGAGCCCCTAATTTAGTAAGTAAGTCTCTTCCTAATAAGGGGTAGGGGCAGTCTGGTATAACCATAAATGAGTGGGTTACTTGGCCCACTCCCAAGTCTACTGTTCTTTGGGTTGTCCATGAATACTTTTTCATGCCTGTAGCTCCTTGAACCCAGGAGGTTTTATCAGAAATATGGCCACACGGTTTGAGTAGAACTGAATGTTGAGCCCCTGTATCCACCAGGAACTCGATAGGTCTCCCCTCCACTTTTAGGGTTACCCTGGGCTCGGGGAGGGGTGCCGAACCCCGTCCCCCCTAATCATTTGATTCATCCATAGCCAGGATAGGGGTCTTGGGGCGTCCTTCTCGCTGTTTCTTTTTAGGACAGTCCCTGGCCCAGTGTCCGTATTCTTTGCAATAAGCACATTGATTTTTCCCCAACTGGGGGCGCTCTCTGCGTCTCTCTTTGTTTTCTCCTTCCATCACAATCTTTTTTAGTCTACGTTCACATTCTTTCTGCTCTCCCGCAGTGGCAGCCAGAAGGATCCGAGCTAAGTTTCGGGTCTGGCGGTCATCAGCTTTTTCTCGTTTTTCCTCTGCGGTTTCTCTATTGTTATATACTTTCTCTGCCACTGCCACTAAGTCCTGAATACTCTTTTCTCCTAACCTATCTACTTTCTGTAACTTTCTCTTAATGTCTGGCGCCGCCTGGTTGACAAAATGTATTATTACAGCTGCCTTTGTCTCAACTGCTTCTGGGTCCATAGGAGTGTACCTACGAAAAGCTTCCTGAATTCTTTCTAGGAAAGCAGCAGGGCTTTCATCTAACTTTTGTTGTACATCCCCTACCTTAGCCAAATTGGTGGGCTTCCTCGCCGCTGCTCTGAGACGTCTTAATAAAGTCTGGCGATAGACTCGAAGTCTCTCCTTACCTTCTGCCGTATTGAAGTCCCAGTTAGGTCGGGACAGAGGAAAAGAAGTGTTGATGGTGTCTGCATTGGTGGTGGGCTGACCACTGTCACCAGGAACCAATTTTCTGGCCTCATTCTGGATTCTCTCTCGTTCCTCAGTGGTGAACAGAACCTGTAGAAGCTGTTGACAGTCATCCCAAGTGGGCTGATGGGTAAACAAAACAGTTTCTAACAGGTTAATCAAATCTCTAGGGTTATCAGAGAAATTGGCATGTTGTCGGCGCCAATTATAAAGATCACTGGTAGCAAAGGGCCAGTAATGATGAGGCTGGTTTCCATGTTCATCAGGGGGCCCTATTGCTCGCAGCGGGCAGACAGTTGAATCTGCCGGTCCTGCCGGCGAGGCGGCGCGCCGGTGACGAGTATTTTGGGCGGGACCATCACGGTTGTCGGCGGCGCCCGGGGCGGGCTCCCCAGCCCCGGCTGGGACTGGGTCACCTCCTCCAGCCTGCTGTGGCGGAAGAAAGGGGAGGGAATAGGGGGGAGGAAATATAAGATCTTCCTCGGTCCCTCCCTGGAGGACAGGGTAAAGTGGCGCGGTTGGCTTGGTTTCGGTTTGTTTTTCATCCGCGCGCTTTTTAGGAGCCTTTTCTTTGGCCGTCAGGATTAACTCCGGTTGCTGCTGCTGTGAAGGCAAAAAGAGCTTAACCCATGGGGGCGGGTTAGAAACCAGAAATTCCCAAACGGCGATGTAGGGTATCTGATCGGGGGGGAGGATGGCTTTACGAACTCTGCGAATTATCTGCAAATCAAAAGTTCCCTCGGGGGGCCATCCTACCCCGAGGGAGGGCCACTCTGAGTTACAGAGGGTGATGAACTTAGTCTTCTTAATTTCTAAACTTAAGTTATGAGCGCTCTCTTTAACTTCTTTGAAATGGTCTGTTACAAGGGAAAGAGGGGTAGTCACAGTCTGTCCCATCGTCTCGGTCCAAGTCAGCACAAACAGACACACAAACGCAACAGAGAAGCACAAGGTGAGACAAAACCGTCCTCCGCGCGATCGGAGGCAATGCAAATGGGACGACGGCCTCCTGCCGTGCCGCGGGAGCGACCCGCACCGTCCCTCCAGGAGTCTCACTGACCCGTACTCTTGGGGCACTCCGTCCCCACCAGTGGAATCCGGAACGTCTTCCAGGATTCCGGGTCGGCGGCCCTTGCAGCGCGTCCGCCTAGACCGTCTGCCGACCTTCCCAGAAAATAGGCCCAGACTTTACAAGCACAAAGAAAACACTCACCAGCCGGCGTTGACCCTCCGGTACGGGAGTCCTGAAGGTCTTGGGATCCCGGACGAGCCCCCAAATGTTGTGCCCAGATCGCGATGTCCCAAAGACCACCAGGAGACCGTTTCCGATGTAAGCACACGAGGGTCGTTTATTCAAGCTTAAGCAGGGACTCTCAATTGTCACCGACGCAGCGGATCGAGATTGAGAGCCCCGAGCCTCGAAACTAGCAGGGTTTTTATTGAGTATACATCAAGCTTTGGTTGTTAGTAGCCAGGTGATTGGTTAATGCTAAATACATATGAAGTGTAGGGTTTTGATTGGTTAGGCTCGGGGGGGGGGTTAAGGGGGTTACGTATAGATTTTTGCAAGGGAGAAGGGGGCAAAGGTTAGGGGCCGACTGTCATAAGCTGATGGTTAGCAGGTCCACTGACTAATGGTCACATCTATCTTTTGTGGGCAGTTAGCCATTAACTGTTTACCTTATAGGTAGTGTGTCCGGAATGTCCTTCCTGAGTACACAGATGGCTGGGTAATAAACTTAGGAATTTTGAGTGGATAAGCACAAGTTTGAGAGAACAAAGGAGACAGCTCCAAAATGGAGTCACTCTGAGAGAACAAAGGAGACAGCTCCAAAATGGAGTCACTCTGGCTCCACAATGCCTTTTTGGCTATCTCTTAATGTTATCATAAGACTCAGAAGTGCGCATATATGCATAATCACTGTGTCAGGCATAAAGTGCTAAATAAATATATATGGATTCACTGCCAGTAGTAAAAATTAAATGTAATAACAAATGAATGAATTTGAATTTCGGCGTCAGAGAATGATCCACAAATAGGACATATGTGAGAAGTGTAAAAATGGTTTACTTAAGTTGTAGCTATGTTTTCCCCATTGCCTTCTTTTTGCCCAATGGGGAGAATTTGCTGCTTAGGAGTCTTGTGCAAAACACTGAAAGGCATGAAATTTAACAGTTTGGTGAATGGGAGGAGAATCAGTCACAGGACTGTTACAAATAGAAGTTGGACTTGGAGGCTCCACAGGAGTAGATCAATAAATTATGTGTGTGTGTGTGTGTCTGTGTGTGTGTGTTTTGTATAATATCTAGCCTTTTGTGAGCTGGGTTCTCTTGTTCTAGATCTAGGGGACCATTGTATCATGTTCTGTGCCATGCCAAAACCTTTCTTCTTACATCCTATTTCCCAATGTTTTGACACCCTAGTTTTCTGTACTTTTTTGTTCCATGTAACAGACACCTTTTATCCTCATGAATATTATGAGCCCATTGATATCAGTGATAAAGTTTTAGCTCTAATTATAACAGATTTTTCCATATATTTAGAAATCTTAGCTTTTTGTTTCTTGGTTTCCCAGAGATACACCAAGTGGAGCTCAAGAATTATTTATTTGTGTGACTTTGAAGTTTTTTCGGGTGTTATGGAATTATAAAGTAAATTAGTAATATTACCTTGGTCAGATTCCATAATATCTGCTTCCTTACTTACAAAATGCAGGTAATAATATCAGCTTTGCTGTTATCGTTATGTTGTTCGAATAATAATAGCTTAGGAAAGCTTGCAAATACAAGTTCTGTGCTGAAGTTCTGTGCAAATACAAGACAGTGGTATTATTCATGGCATCCTCATAATTCTTACTCTTCTCAGAAGAGGATACACTGATTAATTATTATGTTTCTCTAGGGAGAGTCACTCCAGGGCAGCTCACATCCTATATTCAGCTCTTCAAGAACAACCTCAAAGCTCTAAGGAATCATTGTGGGATCCTCCAGCTTGGGCTGGCCACAGTTCAAACTTTGAAACACCCGCAGACTGCCAAGTGGGATAATTTTCTGGCATTTGAAAGGCTCCTTCTTCAGGTATGTTGCTATAGGATATTGTTGGATATTAACAATTACAGTTTTGACTGTTGGGGCAAAACTTTGATATTTATTATAGTCTTAGCAATAAATCATACTGTTGAAATGTGACTTGTGTTGAATTCGCTAAGTCCTCCCAAATTAAAATTCAAGAATATAGAGACTTTTTCCACACCCATTTAAAAAAATTTTGACAGTGATACCTTTGACTTCTTACTCAATCCTAAGAATGTTTTTTTGGGTATTTGACTGACCTTTGAAAACTTCTTTTCAATTTTATGCCACTTGGACTCTTCTTGATCTTTATGGCTAGTTCCTTTTTACTTTTTCTATATAATCTTAACTGCTATTGATATTTCTTCTCTGTGAATGACTCTTTAATCCTTAAAAAATATAGAGCATGTGGTATTACAAATACAAAGTGGTATTTAGCAAAAGATGGAGGAAGTTCAACTCCATTTGTAGTGTTGATGCAAAGATTTGTGTGTGGGGAGGGAACTTTTCATGGTCAATGAAATATATTCTTGGGTAATTAAAAAACTTTTATTTTTGGATTGTAAAATATAAATTATAAGGTATTTAAAATACTTTTTAAAAAGTATAAAATATTATAAAGTATAAGCTTAAAGAAAATGACACATATCTATGTACTCTCCATATAGACTTAATTTTCCCTTTTTTTCATATTTATCTTATTTATTTTCATTAAAGAAATAAAATGAGATAAAGTTAAAGTATTCTTTATAGTAAATCCTTTCCCAATCTGATTATCCTTTTTATTTCCTCAGAGGTAATCACAAGCTCCAGTCCTGGCTTTTATATTTTTTCTAAATATTCTTTTTCCATTAATAATACAGAGTACTGTGCTAAGGGTTTTAAGTTTTATGTAAGTGACATCATACTATAACTTGCTAAACAAGTTGCTTTTTCCTTCTAACAAGCTGGAGGTTTTTTTCAATTTTTATTTTTTATTAGTACATGCTTGTAGTACGTAATGACTGCTACATTCCTTATGGGAAGTTGGTATGTACCTAACATATCTTAATTCTTTTTTTTTTTTGTCCCCTTCCCCTCTCCTGTTTTTCCCATCCCTCTATCTCTTGGTCTCTATCCTATTTGCTAAATAGGATAAATCTCCCTATTTTCTATTATCTATCTTTTATTTTTCTCTTTATTTATATTTTGGGATTCTCATATAAGAGTAATGAAGTGATATTTAAGCTTGTGATTTACTTCACTTAACATTATGGTCTCAAAGTGCATCCATTTTCCTACAAATGACTTAAGTTTATTCTTTATGGCAGAGTAGTTAGTACTCCATTGTGTATAAATGCCACATTTTCTTTATCCATTCATCTGCTGATGAATATATAGGCCACTTCTAAGATTTAACTATTTGAATTATGCTACTCTAAATATGAGTATGTATTTGTCACTGTAATATGATATCTTTAACTCTTTTGGGAAGATACTTAGAAGGAGAATGGGTCAAACAGAATTTCTAGTTTCCTAGTTTTTTGAGGAATCTCCATACTGATTCTATAGTGGTTGTACTAGTTTACATTCCCACCAACTATGTAGAAGAGTTCCTTTTTCCATGCAGCCTCTTCAGCATTTGTTAGTACTTGATTTCTTGGTGGTAGCCGTTCTATCTGAAGTAGATGGAATCTCAGTGTTGTTTGATTTTACATTCCTCTAATGGCCAGAAAGGTTGAATGCTTTTTCATGTATTTATTGGCCATTTGTACTTCTTCTGAGAAGTGTCTATTCATTTTAGTAGTCTATTTTTTGATTAGGCTTACTTTTATTATTTTCTTGATTTATTTATATGTTCTAGATATTAGTCCTTTGTTTGAGGATTAGCTGGGAAATATTTTTTCCTATTCTCTAGATTATCTCTTCAATGTTGGATGTTTCCTTTGCTGTTTAGAAGCTTTTAAATTTCATATGGTTTCATTTGTTGATTCTTGGTATTATTCCCTGTGCAATTGGGATTCTGTTCAGAAAGTCCTTCCCTATGCTTGTCTTGTAGAGTTTTACCTATTTTATCTTACAGCAGACTGAGTATTTCTGTTTTAACATTTAGATCTTTCATCCATTTTGATTTTAGTTTAGTGCATAGTGAGAGATATGGGTCTTGATTCAGTCTTCTGCATGTAGATAGCCAGTTTTCCCAGCCATCTTTCTTTCAGTATATGTTTTTGTCTTCTTTTGTCAAAAATCAGGTAGCTGAATAGGCCTGGGGTATTTCTGAATCCTCTGTTTTATTCCATTGATCCATATGTCTGTTTTAATGCTGGTACCATGTTGTTTTTAATATTGTATCACTTTATAATATAACTTGAAATTCAGGATTGTGATGCATCCTGCTTTGCTCTTGTTTCCTAGGATGGCTTTTGCTATTCTGGATCTTTTCTGGTTCCATGTAAATTTTAGGATTCTTTTTTCAAGTTCTATGAGGACTGTTGTTGGTATTTTGATTGGAACTGCATTAAATCTGTATATTAGTTTTGAAAGTATGGCCATTTTGACCTATTTAGGAACAGGAGATATCTTTCCATTTTCTGATGTCTTCCTTGATTTCTTTTTTGAGAATACTGTAGATTTTGTAGAGGTCTTTCATTTTCTTGTAGGCTAGGTTAATTTGGAAGTATTTAATTTTTTCAAATTGTGAGTGATATTGTTTTACTAATTTCTTCCTGAGTTCATCCTTGGAGTACAGGAATACTATTGATTTTTATGTGTTGATTTGGTAATCTGCTACATTGCTGGAATTAATTATTAATTTTAGGCATCTTTTGATAGAATATTTTGGGTCTTCTCTGTAAAGGATCACATCATCAGTGAATAACGATGGTTTAACTTCTTCCTTTCCTATACATGTCTCTTTTATTTCTTTCTCTTGTCTGATTGCTCTGGTTAATATTTTGAAGAGGGATGATGATAGTGGACATCCTTGTTTTGTTCCTGTTTTTATAGAGAATACTTTCAGTTTTTCCTGATTTTATATGATATCAGCAATAGGTTTCTCATGAATGACTTTTATTGGATTGAGATAAAGTCCTCTCTACCTCTTTTCTCCAAGGTTTTTAAAAATCCTGAATGGATGTTAGATTTTGTCAAAGGTTTTTTTCTGCATCTATTGAAATGATCATGTGATTTTTGCCCTTGTTCTTTTTATGTGATGTATTACATTTATTGATTTGTGTATCTTGAACCATCCTTGCTTCCCTGGAATGAAGCTTACTTGATCATGATGTATAACCTTTTTAGTCATTTTTTTCATCTATTTGACAGTATCTTGTTGAGGATTTTTGTGTCTATGTTCATTAAAGAGATTGGTCTCTGGTTGTCTTTTTCAGTTGGATCATTTTCTGGTTTTGGAATCAGGTTAATGGTAACTTCCAGGAATGACTTTGGGAGAGCTCCTTCCTTTTAATTTTAATAACAAGTTTGGGGAGTACTGATGCTAGATCTTCCCTGAAGTTCTTGTAGAATTCAGCAGTGAATCCAGTGGTATCTGACCTTTTCTTAGTTGGTAGATTTTTTTTTATTCCTATTTCAATTTCACTGCCTGTTATTGTATTACTTAAAGTTTTTATATCTTCTTAGTTCAGTTTTGACAGTTCATATGTATCTAGGAATCTGTCCATTTCTTCTGAATTTTCCAATTTTTTGGAGTACAGATTTTCAATGTAGTTGCTAACAATCTTCTGAATTTAGACAGTGTGCCTTGTGATTTTACTTTTTTCATTTCAAACTGCATTATTTGAGTCTTTGCTTTTTTTGGTAAGATTTGCTAGATGTTTATATATTTTACTTATACAGAGCAAGCTCTTTGATTTATTAATTCTTTCTATGTTTTTTTTAAGTCTCAATTTCATTAATTTTTGCTCTGACCTTAATAATTTCTTTCCTTGTTGTAGCTTTGGATTTGGATTGTTCTTGTTTTTCTAGGACCTTGAGGTACATCATGATGTTACTAATTTGGGCTTTCTCTCTGTTTTTTTTTTTGATGTGTGCATTCACAGCTGTAAGCATCCGTCTTAGGCCTGCTCTCACTGTGACCTATAAATTCTGGTATGTTTTTTGACCTGGTGTATTGTTAATTTCCATGCATTTGTATAATTTCTGTGGCTTCTTTTGCCATTGATTTTTAGTGTCATAGCACTGTGATCTGATAATATGTACAATAATTTTGATTCTTTTGTACTTACTTTATTGGCTAGTATGTCATCTATTTTGGAGAAAGTCCCATGTGCTACTGAGGAAAACGTGTATTCTGTTCTTATTGGGCGAAACAATCTGTAGATATAAATTAAGTCCATTTGTTTGAAGGTTTGGTTTAGCTGTCCTATTTTTTTGTTGAGATTTTATGTAGTTAATCTGTTTTTGACAGTGGTGTACTGAGGTTCCCCATTTTAATTGTGTTAATGTTTATTTGATCTTGGATGTCCTCATCTGCTCAGACTCTGACACTGTCCTAGTATGGTATTTGTCCCCCAACCTCTATATGAATATCTTTTGATTCTGAAAACCTAAGCAGAGCTGCTGCTGTGTACCCTTCTGTGACCCTCTCCCTCAAGATGTCTTCTTCACCTCTCTGTTAACTTTGTTTCTGTGTTAAAGTACTTTAGAATACCACCTTAAGAAGAGGAAATATTTATGTTAGGTCATGGTTACAGAGGGTTCAGTCCATGGGCAGCTGGGTCCATTGCTTTTAGGTCTGTGATAAGGCAGAAACATCATGGCAGCAAGGTGTGGTTGAGGAAAGCTGCTCTCCTCATGGTGGCCAGGAAGCAGAGAGAGAAGGAAAGAGCCCAAGAGAAAGGATCCAAGGACCAGATGTTGTCTCCAAGGTCACGCTCTCATGATTCACCATTTCAACTAGGTCCACCTCCTATTTCTATCACTTCTAATAATGCCATTAAATTATGATCTCATCAGTGGATGAATCCTCTGGTGAAGTTAGAGCCCTCATCATCTAATCACTTCCTAAAGGCTCATCAACAAACCAAGCCTTCAACATATTGAGCCTTTTGGAGGACATACCATACCATAACGACCACCTTTGGGTTCTGTTGTAGTCAGGATTTAGCAAGGGAATATATTAAATACAGGATACATAATTTATAAGATTATTTTATGATTATTACCCAAAGAGTCAAATGCAAAGGAGTGCAAGAGAGATTAACCCCACACTAGAGGCCCAAAGGATCTATCTGAGGGCCTGGATCCCAGCAGTTTCCCATACAAGTCCAACTAAAGGCTTAGAGTACAAGGCAGTGTCCTCCACGAGTCCAGCCAGTGGCCTAGAGCCCACAGCAATGTCTCATGCTTGTCCGTGTTGAAGATCTACACCTGGAAGGCCTAAAGGCCAGTGGTGGAAGCCAGAAAACCTACTCTGGTGAGATAAAGGATTTGTGCCACCAAGCTGAGGGATCCACATTGGAGCCAGGAAGTGATGCTCAGGGGAAAGATCAGAGCTCCCCTGATAAAAACAGTAGCCATTCCCAATGACAGTGAGGCCCCAAGTTCCTCCTCTGGTGAGAACAGCCTAGTTTGCATCAGGAAAACCATCTGCAGCAAGCTTCTCCTAAAAAATCAACAAGCCAAGATCTTCCCCTCCATTTCTCTTTTTATGGCCATTGACAACAATCTTCAGGTGGATCCTCCACACCCAGACCATGCTGATTCAGTTCCGCTGGGCATTACAAGCTGACCATCAATCCACTACAGGTCCTGGTTGCCATCTGAACTCCTTCCTTAGGTTCTGTTACTGAGACCTTCCCATCCTATCCTATACCTGAAGGCCTCTGCTATTATCTTTGTTTCCTACGACCCATGCTTGGCCTTGCCTCCCTCTATGCATAGATGACTTCCTCTAAGGTGAATCTTAGAGGTTCAAAACAAGGCTAGACATAGATTTTCTCCTAAAAAATGATAATCTGTTGACTTATTAGAGCTTTCTGAAGAAACTTGATGAAATATTAATTCTAAGCCATTTTATATTTATACTTATGTAATTTTTAGAATCTCTTATTGCATAATAGACTGTTAGACTATTATATTGATGTGATGATGGTATTTGGTGTGGTTCCTTCAGCAAATGGAAAAGAATTTAAAAGACTAGGGAAAAGAAGTAAACATTTAAAATGTGAAAACACTGCTTTTGTCATAATTGCATATCGCCCTGGCTAGCACTTGGTTCTCAGTCATTTCTTGGTCCTTTACAAGTCAGTGTTTTAGCATAGACAAACTTATAAACTAGCCATTGTAATTTCTCTTTGTTTATGGACATGTTTATTTTATATAGTATACACTCATCCTTTAGTGTAATGAGTTATAATGGGTCAGCTGTCCCTTTTACAGACTTTGGTTAGAAAGTGGAACATATGAGTTTATTTTGAGCATGAAGGCAACATTTACCTTTTCCCAAGGGCTTGAGAGACACCAAGAAATCTCAACCAGCAATGAGAATTGTTTATTTTTTTGGAAATTCATTTCCACCTCTTTCTACCAGGCCTCCATCACTGAAACCTCAATGTTGATTCTATGGCCTAAGTAACATTATAGATAACCTTGGTTAAGAAAAAGAAAATGGTCTTGAAAAATCAGCTCAGAATGGTTACAGTTATAGATTATTCTCACTGCAGGCTTGTAGGTCAGTGGTTCTGGTAATCTAAGGGCAAGTCATCAAAAGAGCTGAAGACTGTTTAGAAAGATCTATTTGAAGATCATTTGAATCAGGCTCTAATATGATGGATTCATGAATTTAATTAAGAAAGTTGCTCAAAAGAGAAACTCTTTGGGAAAATCAAATATTTTTGACCAGTAAATATATTTGTAAAAGCCAAAGGAGATAAGCTGTTTTTATGTTTCTTGTTTTCTCTAATTTCTGAGGTCCAATACCAAAGGCAGTGGTTTAGGCACTGCCTAAATGTGTTCCAATTTTTGAATAATTCTGTTTCTGTTTTAAAAAATAACAAATTTAACCTGAATGTAAACATGTTTATTATGCTATTAATAAGTGTGTTCCCAAAGTGGCTTTGTTTTTTGTTTTTTGTTGTTTTTGAGACAGGGTCTTGCTATGTAGTTCAGGTTGGCCTTGAACTCAGTATATAGGCCAGCCTAGCCTCATAGCTATCCTCCTGCCTCAGCTTCCTGAATGCTGTGGTTACAGGCTGGTACCACCATGCCAGGCTTTCTCTTTTTATTATTTAAAATTACTTTTTTTTGTTTAAAAATTAGGATTTACATTGATTTTTAAAATTTAATTTAAATTTATTTTAATTGATACATAAAAACAAAAATTGTGTATATTAATTGAGTAATATGTTTTGATACGTGTATACATCATATGATGTTTAAATGTGTTTAAACATATGTATCTCCTCAAAAATTTATCATTTCTTCATGGCGAACACTTTTAAATACTTTCTTCTAGCTTTTTGAAATGTGTGGTATGTAATTGTTCCCAGCAGTCACTTTATTTACTGTACACTCCCTAGCTTAACAGAACATCTTGCTCTGATAGTTTTATTTTAATCATGTATACATTTACTTAATTTGGTGGTAAAAATTGAAGAATTCCTTTTTTATTTATAGTGTAGCAAGAAAGTTTGAGTTCATTTCCTCATCTAAATAGAAATAAAATATCTACCTCATGGTGTTATTGTCAAACTTAGTGAGATTATATATGTACATCATTAAGTACAGTGTCTGACATATAGTAAGTACTCAATAAATGGTAATTATTATTTATTCTTTTAGATGAGCTTTGTATATTAAAATGCCATTTAATTTTGTTTGAGTAATGCCTTTGATATATTCTCATCTCCATTTTTCCAAATTAAAATTTATTGAGAAAGAATAAGTCTGACACTTAGAAAACTGTTGCTATCTTTTTATATTTATTGCTTGATAATGTTTCACAGTGTTTTTTCTTTAAATCTGCAGTGTAAAGCTTGTTTTAATGCTAATTGTCATAGGAAAAAAGTTTTATTGAATATAATATAATTTACTGTGTAATAAAATGCTAGCAAACTGTGGAGTAAGGGAGCAGCTGTGTTTATACTTCCTAAAGCACATGCTTTATAAATATATATGCATTATCCATTTCCAGTTATTTCTTTAGGCAGAATTTATATTCTACGTAAAAGTCTAACTTGGAAAATGATTTTTTTTGTACTGGGGATCGAACTCAGGACCTTGTGCTTATGAGGCAGGCGGTGGAACCACTGAGCTAAATCCCCAGCCATGGAAAATGATTTTTAAATAAAATACAAATGAATTTTAAAAACCACTAATGGTAATCCATGTATAATATTGCTTTAGTTTTAAATTTTATCTATCTTTGCAATGAAAAATAGGTATACTATTGTTTTAGTTGCCAAAGTAGTTTTTAAATAGGATTCTTTTTTTAATATATTAAATTTTAGATTACTCTTTCTAAATCAAACTAAGTTTACCTAAAGTACATAATAGTGTGTCTGCTGATTCTATAACAAATTTGTGGGTTCTCTAATGCCTCTATTAGCTCTGAAACCATATGGTTTGGCTTGGAAATATAATGACTCATTTTAGCACTGTATCTTACTTCATCCCCTTCAAAGGTCCTGTTTTATAATGTCTACTTTTCTAGCCATTTATTTTGTTTTCCATTAAGTTTATTGGTACATTTTAGGTATAAAATACAATTACATACATCATTGGGATCTTGTACCATTACATGAGTCTCTTGGTTCTTATTTTTTTCCCTTCCCCTGCCCTCCCTTCATCCCCTCCATCCTTCCCTATTTGCAAAGACTTTGTTTCCATTTTTTTCCTTTTCTCATATTTTCTCTTGTCCCTTCTTTCCTTTCCCCTACTCCTCCCACTTCCCCTGCTCCTTTAGACCTTTACTTACTATTACATAATAAAATTATACATTTTTAAAATTACAATATCAAGATCTAGGAGACATTACCACAGATTTTACAGAATTTAAAAGGATATAGAAAGCATATTACAAAAATCTGTTTTGAAATAAATTTGACAACTTCTAAGAAGTACCTTGGAAGACAAATTAATGAAACTAACTCTGCAGGAAATATAAAATTTGAATAGCACCTATTAAAGAAAGTATATTCCTATCTTGAAAACTTACCTATATGACAACAGGCTCATATACATTTTAACTGATAAATTATATCAAACATGTAAAGCAGAAAAAAAAAGGAACACTTCTCCCCTCATTTTAGGAACTCAACATTGTGCTAATCCTAAAACTGGATAAAGATAATAGAAGAAAAAAGTATGAACATAGGTAGAAATTTGTTTAACAAAACAAACTATTATAAGTCAGATCTGGCAGGATGTAGAAAGTGGTTTTATTATAGGGATGGCAGTGTTGGTTCAGCATTGGAAGATCCAGAAGTCATCATTTTAACAGAGGAAAGGAAAAAGCCATATGATCCTGTCTAGCCATTTATGTACAATTAGGATTGAGATTTTTCAACCAGACTGATTCTCTGTGGGACAGGTCCTTGGTATCCAGTCATTCAGCACCATGGTGTGTCACTTGCAAGTGCATCTAAGATATCATTTGAATAAAGAGTAAGGAAAGAGGCAGAAAAAGAAGATTTCCTAAGTCAGATGTGGGTGCTATTTACAGATGAGGTGAAGGTCTGACGAATTTTTCCTGAGAAGAAAAATTGTGGTACATGCTTTTTTTTTTTTTTTTAAACTAAAGTGAATACAAAATAATGGCAGCGGCAAGTATCAGAGCAAAACAAAAGTCCCAGATAAGGAATATTAGGAATTAAAGAGCTCTGAGCACCCTAGTACACTGGTTCCTCAGGTGGTCATATGATTAGACTCATTAATGACAGGACATATAGCCCCCTCTTTTTTGCAGTTTAGAACATCTAGGGGTCATTGTCTCATTTATAGATAGGACAATTAGACTTTACTAGTAATCAGAAATATAAATCTTTTCTTTGTCACTTTTTCTCTTCTCTAGGGAAGACCCTGCTCTCTAGCTCTTTGCCAAAAGAAATGTCACTTCCAAATGGTGAAAGGAGAAAGTTTTTCTTTTATAAAAGAATATATTGTGTTTCATTCCTTGTAATAATCATCTCTTGAGCACAGTCAGTCTACTGGATAGTGAAACATATATGGTTTCTTGGATGTGGACACAACTTATTTTGTAATGTAGATTAGATATTAGTACATCTGTACTATTTGTCCATCTTTAGTGATATAGGGCCCAATAGGATTTTGTAGCTTGGTCTGAGTACCCCAGCATTGCATTAATTTTAATGCAATCTGTTTGTTTGGGGGTTTTTTTTGGGTACTGAGGATCGAACTCAGGACCTTGCACTTGTGAGGCAGGTGGCAGCACAACTGAGCTAAATCCTGGGTCCAATATTATTGTCTCTGTTAGCAAAATACATCCTGAGTTCTGATCAACCAATTTTTAAATAAGTTTCTTGAGCCACTGATTTGAATTTAAGAACTAGAAACAGAGGTTGAACAGGTTATGGTTCAATCATAATTAGATTCCTAGTGAGTATCAGAGCCAGGCTAAAAACCAAGTTTGTTTGGTGCTCAAGCCTGGCTCCTTGCTACTATGTATTGAACTCAGTTCATGAACTTAATTCTTTCCATGATTCTGGCCAAAAGCTGAATTGGATGGGAACAGAATCAAATTCAACGGTCAGGTTCAACATTGAGCTTATGGTGAAATTTGATTTGGCTCTTGTCCAATTCTGTTTGTGACCAGAAACATGGAAAAATTAAACTCGTGAACGGAGATATCACAGTATTTGTCCTGGGTTAAGGTATCAGAATGACTGTTGGACACTTTCTATTACATCTCTCTCATACTTGTTTTCAGGTATAAGAATAAAAAGTTTTCAGAAGTCAATAGGACCTGTATAATCTACTAATAAAAATGCTTAATTTGTATGCATTTAAATTGATAACCTCTTTTTTTTTCTTTTGGTATCGGGGATTGAATTCGGGTCCTTACGCTTGCGCAGCAGGCGGCAAAACCACTGAGCTAAATCCCCGGCCCACTTCTTTTTTTTTTTTTTTGTATATCCTTTTATTGGTACATTTTAGGTATACAATATAATGACATTCATCATTGGAGAGATGCACCTTTACATACTCTCTTGGTTCTTATTTTTTCCCCTTTGCCCTGCCCTCCCTTCAACCCTTCCATCCCTATTTACAAAGACTTTGTTTCCTTTTTTTCATTTTCTCATATTAATTCCATTCCCTTCTTTCCTTTCCCCTACCCCTCCCACTTCCCCTTCCCTTTTGCCCCTTTTCTTCCTATTTCACAAATTGATAACTTCTTATATGAAAGCTAGGATCACAAAAATGCAATGTTTCCCACTAATTTTTTTCCCTTGGTCCACGATGTATCTGTAAATTTAGTGTTTAAATTAAATTTTTCATCTTGAATTTTACTCATTAATCCGTTAACCGAACCATATACATTTCTCCATAAGACTATGTATCATGTCAGTGTCGCTTTTTTCTTGCAGAATGTTTTATTTTAATGTTCTTTTCCCCCACCATGTTAAGGTATTGTTTTCTTGAGTAATAGAGAGAGAGAGAGAGAGAGAGAGAGAGAAGAGAGAGAGGAAAGAGAAGCACCTATGAACTTCTTGTTCCTTTGCCCAAGTTGGGCACATTGCCTGATTTGGAGTTAGGTGAATTTGTGCCAAACACTTGATTAGAAACTGGAAATCAAATGTATAAGCTATGTAAACTATTGGTTTTAAACTGGGCTTGCCTTATAAGCAATGATATCATATGTTATTCCAGCTGAAAGCCAAAGTTAGTAATTAAGGAAAGTAAATTCAAAACTAACAATTTTGGTTCTTAGTATTTTGTGGGTCTACCAAAAAAGTTTCAAATACAGACTCTATGCCAGCGGCTGAAGGTGCATGTGTATGAGTTTTCATTTTGCGAAAAACAAGAAGGGTACAGGCTTTTTTGAACAAAAGGGAAATAATAATGTCAAATGTTCCCTATACCAACAGAATCTTCTATCCTGAGCCACTGTACCACGCTGTTTGTACCATGCTGGCCACCTCATCATGGTTGTTTTTTTTAAACATATGGATTCCTATGCATAAAAGGAAATAATATTGTCCAATTTTTTAATATTAATATGCCTTGGTAAATTTGAGTCTTGGTTATGCCTATTTGCAGAATGTTTCAGGTATAACCTAAAGGCACGTTTTTTCTTTTTCTGAGAGGCCTATGCCTCAGCTGGCTGAAGATCTAGAATACTTTTTAAGGGTTCTGAGAGTGCTAGGGGTTGGCTAAACATTACTGGGTATTTGAGACTGGATAGTAGGGTTGGGTGTAGATGGAGATTTCTACTTTACTTTATTATAGGGGTTAGATGGGGTGAATTATTTATTGAAGTATTTCATTTTGTTTTGGCCAAGGGCTGCTAGTCTTCAAAAACTGGAGAAATCAAGAAATACTCAAGTTTCTCTGTGGCTGGGGACACAGGATTTGACTGAGCTTGGTTTACATGTACAATTAATTGAATGTGCATACCCTGACACCCTCTCCACCCCAGTCACTTCTGTTCTCTACTTCTGAGTCAAGGGACTGACAGCAGAAGTGGACAAGTGCTGAGTAGACTCTGCTCAGTCTTTTTCCTCTTGAGTGTGTTGGCTCTTGACATAAAGACTGTTGAATGATGCCGGTTTCCCATAGAAACATGTTCTTTTTTTTCTTCTTCTTCTTTTATTGGTACATTTTAGGTATACAGTATGTTTACATTTATCATTGAGTGCTTGTACCTGCACATGATGTATCTTGGTTCTTATTTTTTCCCCATTACTTTTGCACCCTTCACCCCCTCCACCCTTCCCTATTTACATAGACTTCATTTCCTTTTTTTTCTCATAATTTTTCCTTTCCCTTCTTTCCTTCCTACTTCCCCTCCCACCACCCCTTCCTTCTTGGACCTTTTCTTCCTATTTCAAATTATCAATTATTTTTTTTAATCTTTTTAACCCTTATTTACACTTTCAGTTTCTCACACTAGAGAAATTATTTGGTATTTACACATATGTGTCCTATTTATTTCACTTAAGAGTATGGCCTCAATATTCATCCATTTAGCTATAAATGACTCTAGTTTCTCATTCTTTATGGCTGAGTAGTACTCCATTTTATAAAAAAACCACTTCTTCTTTATCCAGTTTCCAGTTGATGGGGACTTGGGCTGTTTCCAAGCTTTAGCTATTACAAACTGTGCCACTATAAACATGGGTGCACATATATCGCTGTGGTATGATTTTTTTAATTCTTTGGGGGAAGATACCCAGCAGGGGATAGCTGGGTCAAATGGGACCCCGAGTCCTAGTTCTTTGAGGTATCTCCATACTGATTTCCACAGTGGTTGTTCCAACCTGCACTCCCACCAACAATGGAGAAGGGTTCCTTTCTCCCCACACCTCCACCAGCATTTGTTATTGGTTGATTTCTTGATAGCAGCCATTCTTTCTGGGGTGATGTGGAATCTCAGTGTTGTTTTCATCTGCATCTCTCAAATGACCAGTGATGTTGAGCATTTTTTCATATATTTATTTGCTGCTTTTACTTCTTTTACTGAGAAATGTCTGTTCATCTCAGATGCCCATTTTTGAATTGGGTCTTTGAATTTGGAGTGTCTGATTGTTTGCAGTTCTTTTTATATTCTAGATAGTAGTCCTTTGTCTGAGGTAAAGCTGCTAAATTTTTTCTTCCAGACTGTAGGTTGTCTCTTACCTCTGTTGGTGGTTTCTTTTGCAATGCAGAAGCTTTTTGATAAGATGAGATCCCAGTTGTTGATTCTTTGTGCTAGTTCGTGTGCTACTGAAGTTTTGTTCATAAAGTCTTTTCCTTTGCCAGTGTCTTCAAGAGTTCTACCTAACTTATCTTCCAGCAAGTTTAGTGTTTCTGTTTTAATATTTAGATCTTTAATCCACTTTGACCTCAGTTTAGTGCATGGTGATAGGTATGGGTCTAGTTTTAATCTTTGGCAGGTTGAAATCCAGTTTTTCCAACACCATTTATTAAATAGGCTATCTTTCCTCCAGTGATGGTGCTTGGCTCCTTTGTCAAAGATGAGGTGCCTGAGTATGTCTGGAGTTGTTTCTACATCTTCTAATCTATTCCATTGATCCTCAGGTCTGTTCTTTTGCCAGTACCATGCTGTTTTTATCACAGTAGCTTTGTAGTATAGTTTCAAGTTGAGGATTGTGATACCCTTTGCCATGTCTCTGTTTGCTATTCCAGGTCTCTTCTTGTTCCAAATGAATTTTTGGATTGTTTTCTTTAGTTCTGTGAAGTATCTTGTTGGAATTTCAATTGGGATTGCATTAAATCTATATAGTAGTTTTGGAAGTATGGCCATTTTCACTATATTGGTTCTTCCTACCCAGGAGCAAGGGATGTCTTTCCATTTTCTTATATCCTCTTCAATCTCTTTTTTTAGAGTGCTGTAGTTTTCAGTGTAGATGTATTTTGCTCTCTTTGTTAGATTGAATCCTAGATATTTCATTTTTTTGGATGCTATTGTAAAAGGAATTATTTCCCTAATTTCTCTCTCAGAGAGTGTGTTATTTGTGTACAAGAAGGTGATTGGTTTTTGAGTGTTGACCTTGTATCCAGCTACTCTACTGAATCTGTCAATTAAGGCTAGAAGTATTTTGGCAGAGTTTTTTGTGTCTTCTATGTAAAGTATCATATTGTCACCAAATCCTATCTTTATTCTTTTTATTTCTTTCTCTTTTCTAATTGCGGTGGCTAATGTTTCCAGAACTATATTGAACAGGAGTGGTGATAGTGGGTATCCTTGTCTTGTTCCTGATTTTAGCGTGAAAGTTTTCAGTTTTTGACCATTTAGTATGATGTTGGCTGTTGGTTTTTCTTAGATAGCCTTAATCAGGTTGAGATAAAGACCTTCTATTCCAATTTTTTATAGGGTTTTAATCATGAATGGGTGTTGGATTTGTTGAATGTCTTTTCTGCATCTATTGAGATGATCATATGGTTTTTGTCCTTGACTCTTTTAATATATTGTATTACATTTATTGATTTACGAATGTTGAACCATCCTTGCATCCTTGGGATAAATCCGACTTGGTCAGGGTGTATGATCTTCTTGATGACCTTCTGTATTCTGTTCACCAGTATCTTGTTGAGGATTTTTGCATCTATGTTCCTTAGGGAGATTGGTCTGTATTTCTCTTTTTGGGTTGGGTCTTTCCCTGGTTGTGGAATCAAAGTAACACTTGCTTCCCGGAATGAATTTGGAAGCCTTGCTTCCCTTTTAATTTCCTTTTAATTTCCTTGATGAGTTAAAGAGTAATTGTGATAGTTCTTCATTAAATGTCTTGTAGAATTCAGCAGTGAAGCCATCAGGGCCTGGGCTTTTCTTTGTTGATAAATTTTTTATTACATTTTCAATTTCACTCATTGTAATTGGGGTGTTTAGAATTTCTATATCTTCTTCATTTAACTTTGGCAACTCGTATGTATCTAGGAATCTGCACATTTCTTCTGTGTTTTCCATTCAATTTATTAGAGTACAGGTTCTCAAAGTAGGTATTGATGATCCTCTGGATTTCTGCTGGATCTGTTGTGACTTCACCTTTTTCATTCTTAATTGCATGGATTTGAGGCTTTTCTTTCCTTTTTTTTGATAAGATTTGCTAAAGGTTTATTGATTTTATTTATTCTTTCGAAAAACCAAGTCTTTAATGTTTTGTATCATTCTCTTAGTTTCTATTGCATTGATTTCTGCTCTGATCTTTATAATTTCCTCTCTTGTACAAGCTTTGAGTTTGTTATGCTCTTCTTTTTCTGGGAGCTTGAGGTTCTGCTTTAAGTTATTTATTTGAGTACTCTCTGTTTTCCTAATATGGGCATTCACTGCTATGAATTTCTGTGTAGAACTGCTTTCATTGTTTCCCATAGATTCCTGTATGTTGTACTGGCATTATCATTTACTTGTAGAAACTGTTTAATTTCTTCTTTAATTTCCTCTGTGACCCACTGGTTGTTCAGGAGGGTGTTATTCAGTTTCCATTTGTTTGTGGGGGTTTTGCGGTTTCTTATGTTATTGAGCTCCAATTTTATTGCACTATGGTCTGATAATATACAGGGGGTAACTTCAATTCTTTTACATTGACTTAGACATGTCCTGTGAGCTAGCATGTGGTCTATTTTGGAGAATGACCCGTGTGCGGCTGAAAAGAACGTGTATTCCAATTTTGTGGGGTGAAACATGCTGTAAATATCTATTAAGTCCATTTGTTCAATAACTTGATTCAGTTCTAGAATTTCATTGTTAATTTTTTGTCTAGATGATCTGTCTATTTGTGATAATGGGGTATTGAGGTCCCTCACTACAACTGTATTAGTGCTTATTTGGTTTTTCATGTCTATTAATATTTGTTTTGTATAGTTGAGGGCATTCGTTTTTGATGCATATATATTTAGGACTGTCATCTCTTCCTCTTGGATTGTTCCTTTCACAAGGATGTATTGACCATCTTTGTCTCTCTTAGTTAGTTTTGGTTTGAAATCTACTTTGTCTGCAAATAAGATAGCTACCGCTGCTTTTTTCTGGGTTCCTGTCACATGGAGAACTGTTTTCTATCCTTTTACTTTCAGTTTATGAATTTCTTTTTGAGTTAGGTGTGTTTCTTTTATACAGCATATTGTTGGATTTTGCTTCTTAACCATTCTGCCAGTCTGTTTCTTTTGACTGATGAATTGAGGCCATTAACATTGACGGTTATAATTGATAAATATTGACTCATCCTTGTCATGATGTTTTACTGTTGTTGGCACTTTTATTTCTTATTTTTCCCCCTTTCCCTTTAGTGTCTTACCTTGCCTAGTGGCTTCCCTCTGTTGGGCCTCATGGAGTTGTGACCTTCATTATTTTTTTCTAGGATATTGTTTAGAATTGCTTGTAGTGCTGGTTTGGTGTTCATGAAATTTCTCAGGTTTTCTTTGTCGTGGAAGGATCTAATTTCCCCATTGATTTTGAAAGATAATTTTGCAGGATACAACAGTCTAGGTTGGAAGTTATTTTCTTTTAGGGCTTGAAATACTTCACTCCAGGCTCTCCTTGACTTGAGGGTTTGTGTTGAGAACTCTGCTGTGATTCTGATGGGCTTTCCTTTGTAGATGATTTGTTTCTTTTCTCTTACTGCCTGTAGGATTTTGTTCTTCTGTTGAGTTTCTGGGATATTGACTATTATATGTCTAAGTGTAGATTTTTTTTTTTTTTGGTACCGGGGATTGAACTCGGGTCCTTGCGCTTGCGCAGCAGGCGGTGAAACCATTGAGCTAAATCCCCAGCCCCTGGGTGTAGATTTTTTTTTTTGATCATGGCTAGTTGGAGTTCTGTATGCCTCACTTATCTGTATGTCCAATTCTCTACCTCTGTGTAGGAAGTTTTCTACTCTTACTTCTTTGAATAGTTTTTTTATGTCAGTTGTACTTTCTCCTGTTTTTTCTTGAACTCCTATCAGTCTTATGTTTTTCTTCTTTGCATCCTCTAGCAGCTGCTGGATTAATTTCTTGTGGCCCCTTACTATTTTTAAGAACTCTCTGTTTTCATGGTCTCTAACTGCGATCTTGTCTTCTCTATCTGATGTTCTATCTTCAGATTCCCTTAATCTGCTGTGGATACTTTCAGTGGAGTTTTTGATCTCCTGAATATCTGTTTGAATCTGTTCCATGGATTCCATTTCTTTCTTATGTTGGGGGATCATGGCTTCCATTTCTTTCTTATTCTGGGCATTCATGGCTTCCAGCATGTTTCTGAGCTCATCTATTTTTTTATCTGTTTCTGTTCTAGATCCTCTAATCATGTCTTTCACTCTGCTCACCATCTCTGTGGATATCTGGGAGATTATTTCTGCTTTGAGTTTTTCTGGAGCCTCATTCATCTGTTTTGTTACTTCCTGTGCTATCAGTTCAGGGTATCCAGGTGGTTGGTTATGGGACTTTTCCATCTCATTTCCCCCAGGATTTACCCTTGGTGGGGTGGAAGTCTGACATTGTGCCTTGCTTAAATGTCTTCTCATTTTTGTTTTTGGTACTGTCCTTGGTTTAACTCCTGGGTTGATAGTTTGAAATTGCTTATTGTAGGTATCTTTGTTGCTTGTAATTAGAACCTTTATGGAATGCTTGCTTCTCAGAGGTGTCTTCCAGATATAGCTCGTCTTTATATTTTGAGTCTCTAATGACTCTGAGGCTATCTCATTTTCATTATTCCAGGAAGGACCACTGACTAGATCAATAACAACACCTTAGCCCACATAATACAATCAGCAACACCACTGCATCAAGTACATCTTAGAAAATGACAACTTGTGGTAGTTATTAATCTATCACCTTTAACTTTGTGAATTAAATCAAAATTGAGGACCAACTCCACGTACGTTTATAGTGAATAAAACCTTCAATATAGCAACCTTACCCTTCGGGATGTGGAGTCAGAAAGAGTTGTGGAGGGAGGAATAGACAGGTAGAAGGATAGTGGAAGGTTAGCCGTGAGGCCAGAGGACACAGGCGAGAGAAGGAAAAAGAGAATAAAAGAAAAATAAAGAAATCCAAATTAGGGCCAGAACAGGAAGAAAAAGGAAGATGAAGAACTATGTGGGATAACAAGAGAGTGAGTGTGTGTGTGTGAGAGAGAGAAAGGAAACAGAAAAGCAGAAGAAAAAAAGAGAAAAACAAAAATTTGCAAAGAGTAGGAAAAAAATTTTAAAAAAGAGCAAAAAATCCCCAATAATTATAATTTTGGAAATAAAAAATAAAAATGAAAATGAAGGGCCTCCTTCAGGGTATGTCTCTGCTGTCACAATAGACAACGTGGGCAGCAGAGTGCAGATATGTCAATGAGACTCAGCAAGCCAGTCGCAGACCAGTGAAATTCAGGCAGATTTCTGGCTGCAAGTCCCAGGTTGAGCTCCCTCTCCTCCTGCGGGGTTGAACTCTGCAAGGCTCTACTGTAGGTTCCAGCTGCCCTTCCCCTGAAGATAGTCCAGGTTCCGATGGGAGGTGGTGATCCCTCCAACTTACCCAGTACAGTGGTCTGGTAGTCTGGTGTCCCCTGTGTCTTTGTAGTATGGAACCAGGTAGTGGTACAACCAAGAGGCCAGAGGAGCCCAGGGTGGGGTGGGGAGAGGTGTCCTGCCCGCACCAGGCAGCTAAGTGGATAGCCACTGTGGGCGTGGCCAGTGGCTACGGTTCCTCACCTTCTGGCTGGTCCCCACAGGTGTGTTGACTGGATGAGGCAGGGGCTGGATGAGGTGGGGCTTTATGCGACCCAGGACCTCTCTCAAGAACCCCGCCAGTGTGCCTGGCTCGGGCTGGATGGGCCAGGGCTCCTGGTGACTTGGTACCTGTTTCTGGTGCCCCGCCAATCACAAACATGTTCTTTAGAAGGACCATACGTAGTTCTCCTTAATACTTTCTGTGCTGAGTGCTGTCCAGTGGGAGAAATACTATCTTAGAATTTGCAGTTTTAGTGTTCTGGTGTCATTTTACAAACATTATGGAAATGTTCTTCTACAGAAACTTACATCATTTTATATCTGTGCAGAAAAAAGTCTACAGCTGGCCAATTACATAATGTTTACACAATATATTTTATTTTTTACACAATATATTTTAACAGCAATCTTCTCTGATTTTATATAGGAACACATTTTTTTAATCTCCTGTATTTGAATTCTTTAACAAGTAGTAAATGAACAAATGGTTATATGGCCAAAAAGCTTATTCTAGAGAAAAACATGTGAAGCATTGATAGATTATCACTGTGACATTTGAGTCTATTTCTCCTGTTATCTACTCATGTGATTTTCCTTCAAATCTTTATTGTGATTTTAAAGGGACTACAAGAGATTTCTTTTACTGGTTAGTCCCTGCAGGGATGATATAGTCTTTTTTTTCTTTTTAGTAAGTTGTTTTGTGTAATGCGAAAATAGAAGGCAAACAAAATAGAAAAAGTATTTGCCATAAAGACAAAGATTGATTATACATGACATTTCATGTTGGGTAGAGCTTAATAGTATGGTCATCCAGAAACATTACTATTAGAACAGTGAATTTTGTCAAAGCACTTTGGCAATATATCTTTTTTTTTTTTGTAATTCTTTTATTGATACATTTTAGGTTTACAACACATTTAGATTTCTCATTGGGAACTTGTACCTTTACATGATGCATCTTGGTTCTTACTTTTCCCCCATTCCTAGCCCTCCCTTCACCCCCTCTACCCTTCCCTATTTACAAAGACTTTGTTTCCATTTTTTCCATTTCTCATAATTTTTCCTTTCCCTTCTTTCCTTTCCCCTGCACCTCCCACTACTCCTACCCCTTTGGACCTTTTCTTCCTATTTCACATTATCAATTATTCATTCTAATCATTGGTCAATTTTAGGTATACAATATAATGATATTCATCATTGGAAATTTGCACATTTGCATAATCTCTCTTGGTTCTTATTTTTCACCCTTCCCCTGCCTTCTCTTCAACCCCTCCATCTCTCCCTATTTACAAAGACTTTGTTTCCATTTTTCCATTTTCTTATATTAATAATTCTATTCCCTTCTTTCCTTTCCCCTACCCCTCCCAATTCCCCCTCCCCTTTGCCCCCTTTCTTCCTATTTCACATTATCTATTATACCTTTTAGTCCTCATTTACACTTTCAAGTTCTCACACTAGAGAAACTATTCGGTATTTATACATGTGTGTCCTTTTTATTTCACTTAAGAGTATCGCCTCAATGTGGATCCATTTAGCTATAAATGTCTCTATTTTCTCATTTTTTATGGCTGAGTATTATTCCATTTTATAAAAAACCCACAATTTCTTTATCCATTCTCCAGTTGATGGGCATTTGGGCTGTTTCCAAGTTTTAGCTATTACAAACTGCGCTGCTATGAACATGGGTGCACATATATCACTCTGGTATGATTCTTTTAATTCTTTGGGGAAGATACCCAGCAGGGGAAGAGCTTGGTCAAATGGGACTTCAAGTCCTAATTTTTTGAGGTTTCTCCATGCTGATATCCACAGTGGTTGCACAAGTCTACCTACACTCCCACCAGCAGTGGAGCAGGGTTCCTCTTTCCCCACAGCCCCGCCAGCATTTGTTATTGGTTGATTTCATGATAGCAGCCATTCTTTCTGGAGTGAGGTGGAATCTCAGCATTGTTTTCATTTGCATCTCTCGAATGACCAGTGATGTTGAACAGTTTTTCATGTATTTATTTGCTATTTCTACTTCTTTGTCTGAGAAATGTCTGTTCATTTCAGATGCCCATTTTCAGTTTGGATCTTTAAATTTGGGATGTCTGATCTTTTTAAGTTTCTTATAGATTTGAGATAGTAGACCTTTGTCTGAGGAAGAGCAGGTGAAGATTTGTTCCCACATTGTAGATTGTCTCTTCGCACTGCTGGTGGTTTCTCTTTCTGTGCAGAAGCTTTTTAATAAGAAGAGATCCCACTTGTTGATTGTTTGTGCTAGTTCACAGGCAACTGAGGTTTTGTTCATAAAATGTTTTCTTACACCAGTGTCTTTAAGAGTTCTACCTAACCTCTGTTCCAGCCAGTTCAGCATTTCTATTTTAATATTTAGCTCTTTAATCCATTTTGATTTTAGTTTAGTGCATAGTGAGAGATACAGGTCTAGTTTTAATCTTTGGCAAATTGAAACCCAATTTTTCCAGCACCATTTCTTAAAGAGGCTATCTTTCCTCTAGTGAGGGTATTTGGCTCCTTTATCGAAGATGAGATGGCTGAGTGTGTCTGGAGTTGTTTCTGCATCTTCTAATCAGTTCCACTGCTCCTCAGGTCTATTTCTTTGCCAGTACCATGCTGTTTTTATCACAGTAGCTTTGTAGTATAGTTGCAGGTTGGGGATTGTGATACCCCCTGCCATGTCTCTGTTACCTAGAATTGCTTTTGCTATTCTGGGTCTCTTCTTGTTCCAAGTGAATTTTTGGCTTGTTTTCTCAAGGTCTGTGAAGTGTGTTGCTGATATCTCAATTAGAATTGCATTGAAACTATATAGCAATTTTGGAAGTATGGCCATTTTCACTATATTGATCCTTCCTACCCAGGAGCAGGGGATGTCTCTTCATTCTCTGATATCATCTTCAATCTCTCTTTTCAGAGTGCTATAGTTTTCAGAGAAGAGGTCTTTGATTTCTTTTGTTAAGTTGATTTCTAGGTATTTCAGTTTTTTGGATGCTGTTGTGAAAGGAATTATTCATTCTATTTCTCTCTGAGTAAGTCTGTTGTTTGTGTAGAGGAAAGCTATTGACTTTTGCGTGTTGACCTTGTATCCAGCTACTTTACTGAATTTGGTTATTAAGTCTAGAAGACTTTTGGTGGAGTTCTTGGGGGTCTTCTATATAGAGTGTCATGTCATCTGCAAATAATGACAATTTGACTTCTTCCTTTCCTATCTTTATTCCTTTTATTTCTTTCTCTTGTCTAATTGCTGTGGCTAATGTTTCCAAAACTATATTGAGCAAGAGTGGTGAAAATGGACATCCTTGTCTTGTTCCTGATTTTAGTGTGAAAGATTTCAGTTTTTGACCATTTAGTACGATACTGGATGTTGGTTCTTCATAGATGACTTTCATCAGATTGAGGTAGAAACCATCTATTCCAATTTTTTGTAGGGTTTTTATCATAAATACATGTTGGATTTTGTCAAATGGTTTTTCTGTGTCTATGGAGATAATCATATGGTTTTTGTCCTTGGCTCTATTGATATAGTGTGTTACATTGATTGATTTGCGTATGTTGAACCATCCCTGTATCCCTGGGATGAATCCCACTTGATCAAGGTATATGATGTTCTTGATGATCTTCTGCATTCTGTTTGCCAGTATCTTTTTAAGGATTTTTGCATCTATGTTCATTAGTGAGTTTGGCCTATAGTTTTCTTTTTCATTTGGGTCTTTCTCTGCTTTGGGGATCAAGGTGATGCTTGTCTCCGGGGATAAACTCAGGAGTATTCCTTCCCTTTCAATTTCATTGAAGAGTTTACACAGTAGTGGCAGTAGTTCCTCTCTAAATGTCTTGTAGAATTCAGCAGTGAAGCCATCAGGACCCGGACTTTTCTTAGTTTTTAAGTTTTTAATTATGCTTTCAATTTCATTAATTGATATTGGGCTGTTTAGAATTTTTAGGTCTTCTTTGTTTAACTTTAGTAATTCATACATGTCTAGGAATCTGTCCATTTCTTCTGCGTTTTCCATCTTATTGGCATATAGGTTCTAGAAGTAGGTATTGATGATCCTCTGGATTTCTGCTGGGTCTGTTGTAATTTCACCGTTTTCTTTGCTAAGTACATGGATTTGGGCCTTTTCTTTCCTTTTTCTGATAAGGTTGGCTAAGGGTTTGTCAATTTTGAAGGTTTGTCAATCTTTCGAAGAACCAATTCTTGGCTTCATTGATTTTTTTGTATCATTCTCTTAATCTCCATTGAATTGATTTCTGCTCTGATCTTTATAATTTCCTCCCTTGTATGAGGTTTGGGTTTGTCCTTCTCCTCATTTTCTAGAAGCTTGAGGTTCAGCATCAGGTTGTTTAATTGGGCTTGTTCTGTTTTCCTAATATGTGTATTCAGTGCTATGACTTTCCCTCGTAAGACAACTTTCATTATGTCCCATAGATTCCGTGTGTTGTATTGTCATTATCATTTAATTGAAGGAATTGTCTGATTTCTTCTTTAATCTCTTCTGTTACCCATTGATTATTCAGAAGTGTGTTGTTCAGTTTCCATGGGTTTATGAAATTTTTCCAGTTTCTTTTGCTATGGATCTCCAATTTCATCGCACTATGGTCTGGCAATATACAGGGCATAACTTCAATTCCTTTGCACTTACTTAAACATGTTCTATGTGGGAGTATGTGGTCAATTTTGAGAACAACCCATGTGCAGCTGAGAAGAATGTGTATTCTGATTTTGTGGGGTGGAACACTCTGTAAGCATCTGTTAAGTCCATTTGTTCAAGAGTTCGGTTGAGTTCTAGTATTTCCTTGTTTATTTTTTGTCTAGTTGATCTATCCATTTGTGACAGTGGGGTATTGAGGTCCCCTACTACAATTGTCTTAGTGCATATATGACTTTTTATGTCCATTAGTATTTGTTTTATATAGTTGGGGGCACTAGTGTTTTGTGCACAGATATTTATGATTGTCATCTCTTCCTTTTGGATTCTTCCCTTTACAAGGATGTAGTGTCCTTCTTTGTCTCTCTTTAATCAGTGTGGGTTTGAAATCTACTTGATCTGCAAAGAGGATAGCTACTCCTGCTTTGTTTTGGGTTCCCGTCCCATGAAGTATTATTTCCTACCCTTTAACTTTCAGTCTGTGAGTTTCCTTTTGAATTAAGTGTGTTTCTTGTATGCAGCGTATTGTTGGATTTTGCTTCTTGACCCATTCTGCCAGTCTATTTCCTTTGATTGATGAATTGTGACCATTAACGTTGATGGTTATAACTGAAACATATTGACTTATCATTGTCATGACTTTTTCTTTTTGTTGGGTTCTCCCCCTTTACATTTAATTTCTTGTCATGCCAGATGGGTTCATTTTGCTGTGCTTCCTGGGTTTGTGATCCTCAATGTCTGTTCCTAGGATATTGTCTAAAATTTGTTTGAGTGTTGGTTTGGTATTCATGAAGTTCCTAAGGTTCTCTTTGTCATGAAAGTATGTTATTTCTCCATCAATTTTGAAAGATAGTTTTGCAGGGTACATCAATCTGGGTTGGAGCCTGTTTTCCTTGAGGGCTTGGAACATGTCACTCCAAGCTCTTCTTGCCTTGATGGTTTTTGTTGAGAAGTCATCTGTGATTGTGATGGGCTTTCCTTTGTATGTGATTTGTTTCTTTTCTCTAACTGCTTGTAGAACTTTGTTCTTCTGTTGAGTGTCTGGAATCTTAACAATTATAATCCTGTGTGTAGATTTTTGTTTTTGTTGAAGGCTATTTGGAATCCTATATGCCTCACTTCTCTGTATGTCAAGTTCTTTTCCCCTCCTTGGGAAGTTTTCTGCCATCACTTCTGCGAACCGTTTTTTTTTGTCATCTGCACTCTCTCCTGTTTCTTCTTTGACTCTAATCAGTCTTATGTTTTTCTTCTTTGCATCATCTAGCAGCTGCTGGATTGATTTCTTGTGGTCCCTTACAATTTTGAAGCAGTTTTTCTTTTCCTGGTCACTAATTGCAATCTTATCTTCTGTATCTGAAATTTTGTCTTCACATTGGCTCATTGTGCTGTGCATACTTTCAATGGAATTTCTGATCTCCTGGAAATCTGTTTGCATCTGTTTTATGGATTCCATTTGTTTCCTATGTTGGGATTCCATCATGTTCCTCAGCTCCTCTCTGGATTTATTAATCATGTCTTGCACTACGAGCACAATCTCTGCTGTTATGCGAGAAATTATTTCTGATTTCATTTTTTCCAGATCATCTTTTGTTGCCAGTTCAGTGGGTTCAGGTGGTTCAGCATCAGAGTGTTCCATCTCATTTCCCTTTGAGGTTCCTGTAGGTGATCTGGAAGTCTGGCTTTGAGACTTATTTATGTGTCTTCTCATTTTGACCTGGGTGTGGTGGGGTGTTGTTTGAGCCCACATGGCTCACCTACTCTGAGCTCGGAGCAGTGGGACAGTGGCTCAGAAGCCCCTTTCTCTGGGCTGGGAATGGCAGAACGGATAGTGGCCCAGAAGCCCCTACCTGTGGACCGGGAGTGGTGGGATGGACAGTGGACTGGACGGCCCTTCCTCTGGGCCCGGATGGTCAGAGGTCTGCTCTGAAGCCCCTTCCTCTTGGCCAGGAGCAGGGTGATGGATGGGGGCCTGGAAACCCCTACCTCTGAGCTGGGAGCTGTGGAACGGACAGTGGCCTGGAAGCCCCTTCCTCTGGCCTGGGTGTGGTGGGGTGGTGGCTGAGAAGCCCCTTCCTCTGGGCTGGGAGAGGCAGGACTGACAGTGGCCCGGAAGCCCCTACCTCTGGTCTGGGAGCTGCAGAAGGTACAGCGGTCTGGAGGCCTCTTCTTCTGGGCCTGGAGAGGCTTGATGGACAGCAGCCCAGAAGCCCCTTCCTCTAAGCCGGGATCAGTGGGACAGTGGCTCAGAAGCCAGCAATATATCTTAAGATACTTGAAAAGATACCTTTCCTGGTAATTTCACTTCTGATAATCTTAATGATAAAATCAGAAATGCTAATATGGTGCATGTTAAAAGATATTCATTACAATTTTATGTATAATAATAAAGAATTGGAAATAACTTAAATGTTTCACAATAGGATATTGGTGGTCTTTATTATGTAGTCATTAACAATTGAGTTATTGAAGAATAATTATACACGTGTATTTTTCAATTTTTATTTTTATTAGTACATGTTTGCAGTACATAATGATTATATTTATCATGGAGAGTTGGTATATGTACATCACGCATCTTCCTCCCTTTTCCCTCCCTCCTGCCCTTGATCCTCTTCTTTTTTTGTAAAACATTTATCTCATTTTCTATTTTCTATTTTTTATTTTGCTCCTTAATTTTTTCATATCGGACAGGTAATATTTTAACATTATAACAAGCTTTGAGAGAAACACATCTCATACAATGATGTGGAAGCCCAATCATCACATTTATGGACCACAAAAGATCTGCAGAATATTTTTAATGTTAATAATGTCATGTTAATGAGAAAAATGTTTATGTGGATATGAAAAACAAAACTGCATATATAGTATGAACCCAACTCTATTTATTAATAATAAAAGATGGAGACAGTAGAGGGAAGTTAGATGCTTAGAAACAGAAGAAATACTGGAAAATACATCACAATGATAATTTAGTTTTCCATGAGTACTAGATTTTTCAGTTATCACTTGCAAATTACTTCAAACTTTAGTGGCTTAAAGCAAGCATTTTTCATAGC
Source organism: Heterocephalus glaber (assembly GCF_053883595.1). NCBI lineage: Eukaryota > Metazoa > Chordata > Mammalia > Rodentia > Bathyergidae > Heterocephalus > Heterocephalus glaber. Next base: position 43,041,707 of record NW_028258325.1, on the reverse strand, counting down.
TCAGGATGTTGTGTGGCAAGAATTCAGGCAGGGCTCAGTTTCATAACATTTTAGTTACACATGACATTAATTGAGGTTATTTGATGATATTCACCTGGTAGGATGGGCTTCGTAGGGAATAGAAGGATGGGCATGATTGTAGGGCCTATTCTTGGCCTCTCCAGCATGGTGGTCTCAGAGTAATCACACTTCTCAAGTGGAGGGCAGGTCTCCCAGAGAGATTGTTCTAGGGGAACTGTTGGAAGCTAAAATACTTCTTATACCCTAGCCTTGGAAGTCCTAGAACTTCTACTGACCAGCCAGAACCAAAGGGTAAAGAATTACATTCTACTTCTCAAGGGGAGGAAAAGCAAAGAATTTATGACCACCTTTATCCCATCTTAGCTGAATTGAGTGGTTTTAAAATTTTTTTGTGTTTTTGCAATACCTGTAATATAAATGTTTTAGTTATACATTTTAAGAGTTCTTTATATATTAAGTACATAACTTTGAATGAGATTTGCATAGAAGAGTTAACATGATTCCTAGCATGGGGCCCTCTATAAATTTCAGCTACCATCAATATTTATTTCTTATGCATTAAAATAGAAAAGAATTGGTAAACTTTTTGCAGTGGCTAATTCTAAAACCATTACAAAAACATAATTTTTCCAAGGCAAACCAAACAGGTGTTGCACAAGCAGTTGGCACTTAAACTGTGTTTTGAAAGAAAGAAATTTGCCATTTTAGGGAGAGTATAGGAAAGACATGCAAGGTGGCAGCTGCATGTGTAAGAGGCACAGTTCTGATAGTGCATGGCACATTGCAGGATATTTTAGTGTGGCAGAGTGTGAATGTAAGGTACATATTTGTGGACCAAGGACTGAGATGTGGGGAGGAAGGATTAAATTCAAGCGATAACCCAGAAACGGAATATAAAGGCCATATGACTGATTTTCTGTAACAGATTCTTGACAGTTAAAGCAAACAAAATTATAACTCTTTACCAGTTAAACAATCTTACTATCTACTCCTGATTCTATTTTCTTTCTTTTAACTTTAACATGAATTTTGTGTGAAAAGTACAGAATTTAGACCAAGTAGTAAACTACATGTGGATAAGTATCTTTTCAAATTAAAAAAAAAAATGAAAGAGCTGGAGAAAATGACTGGCCAAGGCATATTTCTGTGATTAAAAATAAAGTGATTTATATTTTCTTTGAGAAAGTCAGTTGAACGAAACATTTGTCTATCATCTTTGAGTGACTGCCCCTGCCTGTTGAAATTATTAGCTCCTTCTTTGTCCCTGGGCTCCTGTGTTCATGTGCCATATGGGCTCCACATCTGGTGACCAGTCCATGCTTTTTTAGGGGAAAAGAAACAAAACTTCCATTGAAGGAGAATATAAATACATTTCTGTAGAATCTGCTACTGCCCTTGCCTGGGAATATCTGGGTCCCAAATTAAATGCATAAAGCCAAAGTTATATTACTTTTCAAAGATAACAATAACTAGATAGAACACAATTCAAATTAGGTCTTTAAACTTATTGGCACAAGTTCTTTTCTCCCAGCATATTACTTGTGATGAAATCTCTTTGATGTTTTGACATAATTCTGAAATCATGATTAAATATGTTAACCAGAACCAGTACTGACTTGTACTGGGACAATCACTTGGAATCAATATTATGGGGGGGGGGATGCTATTTAGAATACTGCTTCTACTTTTTAATGAATTTAATTAAGTTCCAACCTTTTTTTTTTTCTTCCTCCACAACTGTCATTAAAGCTGTTATCACAATAAATTATTAGGCTAAATAATATCTTCAAATAAAAGTGTAAGTTCAAGATATTATTACCAAATGTTTGTCACTTAATGTTTTATAATTCATCATAGCGACCCACAATCCTGTATATAAAAATGACAAACTTTTTGGCAAGTACTCATAGTGGTATGTTTTCAGTTATTTAAAAATAATTTCTTCAATCAAAGTTTTGAGAAGAGTGTTTGAGCATGTACATGTACAGTGCTTTTCTTCAGGCTGGCTAAATATTGTCTTGGTGACACAAACAGGATTCTGTGTTTCAACATTGAAATCTTTATTCTTTTCTTAACTCATTCAGTCATAGTTGCTTCTTTCACTGTTTTAGAACATGATTAAAAGTTCTACTTCTTTCTTGTGTTAAAGAAACAAAGTGAGACTAAAGGAGAAGACATAATCCAGATGAGATGGTTGCATGCAACAGATTTTCAAAGTGTTAACTGATGTTGTGAAAAGCTGTTTTAGTAATGAGCTTAATGGGAAAACAATATGGTCAGGAAACTCACTGATACTGAAATTTGACTCTTTCAAAGTAATGTTAGGTACACCAGGAACAAAGGCCATAGTTAGCAGGCAGAATCAGTCCCATGTGTTGTTATACACAGTTCTCTGTTGTCCCTCTGCTGCCTCTTCTGCTAGCTAACTGCCAGGGGATCCTTAATGGTGCTGACCTGGAACTGTCACTAGTTCTATAGCTCTGCTGCTTTTTCTCTGGTCCTCCTTTCCTTATCACCATCTTCCACTGAAATTTATCTGGTCATAGCTGGGGGTAGTAGCACAGACTTTTAATTCCAGCACTTGGGAGGATGAGGCAGGAAGATCACCCCGAGTTCAAGGCCAGCCTGGGGCTACAGAGTGAGTTCAAGGCTAGCCTGCATTACAAAGTGAGACCCAGTCTCAAAAAAAAAAAAAAAAATCTGATTGTAGCATCCTCCAGTTTATCTCCTGGAAATGCTGTTTTAATTTTAACCTGATTCTTCTTTCCCAGTGCAATAGTCTTGATTTGAAGTTTATATGGGTAATAAATAAAAATTTAACCAAGCAGTCAGTGCCATCTTAATAAAACTTTTGATCTCAAATCTGTGTAATATTTATTAGATGGAAATTTGTATCAGATGTCACTTTTCTGAATCCTGTTTTCCTTACTGGTATAATTGGAGTGGCTTTTGGGTGGTTCTGGACATTAGAGGTAATGTATATACAGTATCAGGCACAGTACTTGGCAGGTTGGGAATATTCAAAGTACAGATTTGAACATTGCAGTTACTATTGCTACTCCTGCTTTCTACTGCTTACTCATTGGAGTTACTACTCTTACTCTGCTGCTTATTATGTCATTATTTGCCAGGATTTTAATAATATTAGATTATTTCTCTAATTAAAATAAGCATTATGATACAGGTGAGATTCATTTCTGCCACATGCTACATAGGAAATTTTGTTTTTCTTTATTGAAAGGAAAAAGAAGATAGCATTTCAAATGCCTCTGCATGTAACATAAATTAGAACTTTTGTTTTTTATTTCAGTAAAGTATATTTATTTTTCAGGGGAATTCTTCTTTCCCTAGATCCTCAATAGCATAATCAATCAGAACTGGAGCCTTTATTTATGTGAAGCTAAATACATGAATGACTAAGTTATAGTTATTATGCTATTCCTGTCTTATTGTATCAAATTTTAGAAAAGCTGATATATGCAGCATATGCCTTTATATGGGCTTTGAGTAACTCAATAACTGACTACTTTTCATATAAGAATATTCTTTGAGGGGCTGGGGATTTAGCTCAGTGGTTTCTGCCTTGCAAGCGCAAGGTCCCAAGTTCGATCCCCGGTACCAAAAAAAAAAAGAATATTCTTTGAATTTCTGCTTAAGTGTCAGAGAATATTACCACAAAGACACACAGAAAGTACTGTTACTTATTTCAACAAATAATTATTGAACAATCACTATGTGACTGATAAGTCGTTCCATGTAATAGAAATAGAGCAATGAGTACTACAGAGTCCTTGCCTTCATAAAATTTTTAAGTTAAGAAAGCAAACAGTAGATAAACCCAGATATATGGGAAACATGCCAGGGTAACAAGCATCATTGACAATGAGCTTAGAGGCTGATCTTGTCTGTAGCATCTGTTCCATTGGTTGGTACTCTTGCTGTACTGGCTCTTAAATAATTTTAGTACTGTTAATGATGAAAAGTGCTATGATAGAAAATACTGCAAATGATAAGCCATGCAGATGATATGATGCCAATGATAAGATGATGTAGATGATAAGCAACAGGTACTGGGGGAAGCTATCTGTATGATGATTAGAGTGGGACATTTTTGAAGAAGTGAGACTGAGTGGAGACCTGAATGAAGAGAGAGAATAAGCCACGAGGCCATATGGGGATAGGGTGCTTCTAGGTAAAGGCTGCAAGAAGGACAAAAATCCCTCCTCTGAAAGCTCCTTATTGAATACTTTGGGCTTCTCATATAAGAGAAACCATGTGATATTTAAGGTTGTGTGTCTGATTTATTTCACTTAATTTTATGGTCTCGAAGTGCATCCATTTTCTTACAAATGACAAGTTTATCTTTTTTACGGTACAGTAGATCTCCATTGTGTGTAAATACTATATTTTAAATCCATTCATCTGTTGATGGACATATAGGCAAGCTGCTTCTAAGATTTAGCTATTATGAATTATGCTGCTTTATACATTGGTATACCCTCTTTCAGCCTGAGCTAGCATGAAATTTTTGTATATGAACTCTGAAAATATTTCTATTGAAGACTTTTTGCAAGCAGCCTGAATAACAGTAGACTTTGGAGATTACACAAACTTTGGTTTTAATTCCAGACTCCTATGTCAGATGTCACATTCCTGAAGAGAAATGAATTCAGTTGGAGGCAGTTTTTCTTCCTCTATTCCAAAGATGGTTTGGAGTTTCTGTTTTGGCCCTGTCCATCTCCAGAGGAATTTTTTTTGCCTATATACCTGCAGCAATAAAACGTAAAAGGATAGTGATCTTGAGTTTTTTCTTTACCTCTTTATGCTTATGTTAGATACAATCATACCTAAAGTTTTTTTTGCAGTTGGACTATCTTTAGACTTAAAATTTATAAAAAAGTAATACTTTTTACATGATGCCTACTAAATAATTTTAGTGTAATCATCATTAGAAAGTATGTATGTGTACCATATGTGTTTACATACACTTAGTTTATCATTATTGCTGAAGTTTTTCCATATTTTAACAAGTAGAACAGTTTCTATATTTCAACGATATGCAAACTGGCTGAATATTTTCCTTGGCCACCTACCTACCTGCACCTAGCTATTTGATTTTGTCTTGTGTAGAATTTTTAAAAAATTAACTATATTTACTAACAGAGGAAGCAAATGCACTGGTTAAAAAAATTGTGATGTATTCATTGTGAATGAGTTAAGGTTCACTTGGGAAGCAGAATTTGCATGGTTCATTTGGTTTTCTTTTAAACATGGCCATCGTGTCAAGACAAAAACCAGTCCCATGTAACAGTTATATAAAAATAACTATTCTAAAACTCCATTTATAATATGAACAGTTCTCCTTATAACATAATGAATATTAGTCATTTGTCTATAATTCTGATCCCTTCTACCCTAATACATACCTCTCTCACTATCTTCTTAATACTTTATTGTGCTATTCTTCATTTATGTACCAGTAGCTTTTTGTTTTTTACTAATAATTTGGGTACTTTCTCTAACCTGTCCTGGACTGTGTAGTTGGTTTGGGAAGTGTATTGGTTAGAATTCTCTAGATGAACAGAATCAATAGAATGTGTCAATTTATATGGGAATTTATTAGGTAGACAAGGTGATATATTAGGTAGGCTTACAGGATTAGAGATAGGAGAATCCACAAGGCCATCTGCATATTGGAAAGCCAGAAAATCCAACAGCTGCTCAGTCCAAGAAGCTGGAAGCCATGCAACAAGAGTGTATCATACAGCACTAGCCTGAGACCAAAGGCCTGGAAGCCCCCTAGAGAATCTGTTATGAGTCATTGTTGGAAGGCTGAAGAAGCAGTCCGATGTCCAGAGGCAATAGCAGCAAAAGACACACTGCTGAAGCTGAATGGAGCTCTGCAAATGTGTGGCAACTTCCTCTTTCTTTCCCTTTTATTCCATCCAGGCCACATGCCTATTAGATGGTGCCACCCACAATCAAGGTCTTCCCCCTCACTTTGCTAATCCACATACCAGTCATCTCTGGAAACACCTTACAGATACACCCAGGAGTGTGCTTTACTAATCTGCCAGCTGTTTCTTAATACAGTCAAGTTGACATAGGATTATGGGTCACTAGAAGTGAAACAGGAAAATATTGAGTAGGTAATTACTTTCATCATGATTATGTTGGCATGGGTATGGTGAAGATCACATAAGCCTAAACACACTCCCCACATTTGCATTGTTTTGATTCTTGCAGGTCCTGATCATCTATAGGTTATGATATATAGTTAACTTCACCTGCAAGGGAAAAGAGTTTAGTTTGAACAGAGAAGAGTGGTTTCTCAAGACAGATTTCTGATAAGTTCTGGAATTTCTTTCCATTTTCTTTTCCAGAAAGAACGGAGAGGCCATGCCTGAGTATTTTTAAATTCAGCTGGAAGAAATTTGGCGGAGAAGGATACTACCTATTTTATATTATAAGGGAACTGAAGAGGGGAAGGAAAAACAAAAATAAAATAAGAAGATCCTAGGTGAAAATTAGCCTTGTAAACCTTATATTTGGTCTCTTTAGCTGATAGTTTTCATCTTGGAGGATATGGTCTAACCCAGTGGATTTCAAATGTTTAGACATAGGGCCCTTTTATACTCTTCAACTTTATTATGGATGCCAAAGAGATTTTGGTTATATATGTTATTTCTATTATACTAACTATATTAGAAATTACAGCAGAAAATTTAAAAGTACTTACTAATTTATTATTTAAAAAGTTATATGTTATGTATGCTGACAGGAATACACTTTTCTTGAGTATTATTTTTCAAAACAGAAATAGTGAGAATGGCATTGTTTTACATTTTGCTAATCTCTTTAATGTCTGGCTTAATAGAAGACATGTAGATTCTTCTATCCACTTTTGCATTCAATCTATTGCTCTATCATACATCACACAGCATCTGGAAAGCTTCATTGTATACTCCTTGGAGAATGAAAGTGAAAAAGGCAAATTATGTATTAGTATTATTATGAAAATAATTTTAACTTCATGGACTCCCAGGAAACTCACTTAGGAGTTCCTTGACCACAGTTTGAGAACTATTGGCCTAAATAAATCTTCCCAGTAACATTTTTGTATGGAACTCCATCCAGCCTTTTCATATCAACACTTCAGCCTGTTCTCTCCACCTCCAACCACTTGTTCTCCTTGCCGCCCACAATTCAGGGACCAGAATCTTAAGCATTAGAGTCAAGTGGAGACTAGTTAGTACAGATAAATAGCCTGGGAAGATTCTTTTTATTGTTGTTGCTTTTTTTTTTCTTTTTGGTACTGGGGATCGAACTCAGGTCCTTGCACTTGCGCAGCAGGCATCAAAACCACTGAGCTAAATCCCCAGCCCTGTTGTTGCTTTTGTTAGTATATGTCTATAGTATAGAATAGTGATGTTTGTTTTGGGGAAGGGGTTCATGCATATAACTTATCTTGATCATTTTCAATCCCTTTACTCCCCTTTCCCTTTCCTTCCATCCTCCCCTTGGTCCCCTTCCTCACCTTAAGGAGTCCACCTTCTAGTTATGGGAGGATTCTTTTACTCAAGATTTTATGAAAACAGCAAAAGAATTAATTGAGAACAGGTGAACCCACTTTTCTGATGTTAAAGCTATAGATGAAGTCTTATTCATGGTAATCAGTATCTGAAGATGCACTGTTATTTAAAAATCAGTTCAAAAGAGAGAATCATAAGAAAGATGCGTACATCAACATTTAAAAATTTTTTTAATATATAAAGAATATCTGTTTATTCATGAATCTTTTGATATAGGCCTGAGTCTTTTTTAAGTAAGCGTTTGCTTATTAGAGCTCCCCATCCTCTTTTTTGTATAAACCACACTCAAAATGCACTGTATACTCCATCCAACTTTGTACTTTTTAAAAAATAAGATCTTTTTTAGTTTTTAATTTTTTAAGATAAAATCTTAAAGTCAATTTTTAAACAATGTATGAACTATAAAAACACCCGTCTGACCTCACTTCTTTATAGTATAATTTCTTTTTTTTTTTTGGTACTGGGAATCGAACTTGGGTCCTTGTGCTTGCGAGGCAGGCGGTGAAACCACTGAGCTAAATCCCCGGCCCCTATAGTGTGATTTCTTGAGGATAGAGACTATCTATGTCTTGTCATCTTTTTTAGAGTGTTAAAGCTTGTTAATTGAATACACAATGAGAGCATACATCCATGAATGAATGAAGCAAAGGCTATTAATTGAATTCTGTTCATTGTAGATGATTTCTGACCCCTATATTAGCACTATAGAAAGGAATGGTCAAGTGGGCATTCTTATATACAGGGAGGAACTGGCCATTTAAATTGAGCCTTGTTGAGTCTTTAAAGAGAATCATCAGATTTTCCCACCTCAATTTTCCGTTCTCCGGGAGTATAAGTATAAGTATTAGCTAAATGTTTGACTGTTACTCAAAGAGAGGGCCTTCTTGGTTTATAGTCATCCCTTGATATCTACCAGGGATTTGTACCAGGACCCTCCTTGGACACCAGAATCCTCCGGTGCTCAAATCCCTTGTGTGATAATGATGTAGTGTTTGTATTTAACCTACACATCTCTCCCCACATACTTTAAATTATCTTTACATTGCTTATAATTCTTAATACAATGTAAATGCTATGTAAGTATAGACTATACTTATATAGACTGTTAGACTATATTTAAGGAATATTGATAAGAATAAAAGTGAGTGAATACAAGTTCAGTACAGGTCTGGGGATTTAGCTCAGTGGTTCTGCCGCCTGCCTCACAAACGTAAGGACCAGAGTTCGATCCCCGGCACCAAAAAGAAAAACAAAACAAGTTCACACAAACACAAGCAGCAGCCCTGCTGAGGAGGTGTACATGGTCATGGGGGCGACTGATTTTTTTGTGCCTGACTGTTGTATTTAGTACCTGAATAAGATGCAAGGTGACAGTGCTCACCTGAATGCCAAAGAGACTGTGAGGATCTGTGAAAGGTGACTGTGTGTCTGCATATTACTTCATTCACCTGGATTCAATGTGGCACCCAGCAGAAGCAAACTCAGTTTTACTTTTGGAAGTTTCTATATATTTTTTTCCTGAATATTTTCAATCCATGGTTGGTTGAATCCTTGGATTTACAAGCTGTAGACATGGATAACCTATATAATGCCAATGTTGGAAAAATTTTCTGAGTATTAACAGAAATAGCTTATAGGAAGTGTATGGAATACTTGATTATTGAATAAATGTCTGTTGAACCATTGTTGATAAATCTTCCTTATTCATTTGTTACTTCATTGATAGACTAGTTTATTTTTCCAATGTCAGGTTTTTCATTTTACGTAAGATATGTGAAAAGCTGTTCTTTTCTAAAATAAATACTTAACATTTTTCATACTGACTTTTTCAACGAGTCACACTTTTCTTGGCCTATGTTGGCCTATGACCTTTTCAGGTTTCACCTTTAGTTGTATGTTAAGTATTATTGATTTTTATCAATATAGAAATTTGAAAAGTATATTATTTAAAAACACTTCTCTTCTGTTTTCATACATGTTTTGCAAAAGCTTGTTAAATTCTTAGCCTTTCCCAGGTACTGTTAATTTAATTTTACCAATGTAGAACATGCATGTAGTTTTAGCAATCACATAGAAATCAGTCCTCACTTTGACTATCATGTAGGCCATTAAAAACAAGTGTTTAGCACCAGCTATGTGAAGCAATTTAAGTAATCTGTGGGAAAAATTTCAATTGTTTTATGACCTGTAAAATTTTTTGTGTGATATTGAGAATTAAAATGTTTGTTTTCCCTTTTTTTTGTCAAGTATTTATTAAGAGTAGTTTGAAAATTACTTGTCTTCTTGTTTCTTGTATAACTTACTATATGGCACAAACATCTTTTCAATTCCTTAGAAAACTGTCATAGTCTTTTTTAAGTTTAGATCATCTGTTTTTCTTTTTGTTTCTTTCTTTTTTTTTTTTCAACAGGATCTTGCTAAGTTACTAAGTTGCCCAAGCTGGGCTCGAATTTAGCATTCTTCTGGCTCAGCCTCCTAGAATGCTGGGATTAAGGGCATGCATCATTATGCCTGGATTAAATTTACATGATCTTACAACATTTTATCCTTTGTACTGTCAGTGCCATGAATATCCCTTGATAGTTCCATTTAATGGGAATTTTTTGCATGTATTTTTCAAATTTCTACATTGGTACATCTTCATTCTCTTTATCATCATATATATATATGATATATATATGATATATATATCATATATATATATATCCTTCACTATTCCTTCCATTTGTATTCCATTTGTATTTCTATAGTTTTTTTTAACTTTTTTATATATATTTATTGGTACATTTTAGGTATAAAATACATTTACAGTTATCATTGGGTGTTTGTACTAGAACATGATGTATCTTAGATCTTAGTTCTTATTTTTTCTCCAATTACCTGTGCCCCCTTCACCCCCTCCATCCTTCCAATCGTATTTCACTTTAAGTGTAACCACTTTCTGCTTGCTATACTGTTTTTTTTTTTTTTTGGCCAATATCTACTTTCAGTTACCCAGTTTTTATAAAAATGTCGTATCATTGAGAGACAAGGAAACAACACAACTGCACATTTTGCTATCTGTGAATCACTGACAGCCTTGAAAGATGTGATATGAATAGTCACTGATCATGATGTATATCTGTTATTTACATAATGATTTGTGGATTGAAGAACATTGAAGCTTGTATTTTAACAATAACTCTCTGTTAATATACAAAGGTAACTAAAATTTGAGCTGTGTTTTATGGGATTTTTGTTAATAATTATCATAAACAATAACCAGGCAAATATTATTCAGAGCTGAGCATTATAATGTACAATGGTTCTGCTTTATTTTACTTTCTGTTTTTCTTGAGTTAAGAAATACCTTATTTTTAAGTTTACTTTGTACGTATTTGTATATTATTATTTTTGTACATATCTTTCAGCAGCCTTTTTCTTTTGTTTGTAATTTTCCATAATATTAATCACATTAGGGACAGAGTTCCAAGCAGTTCTGTCTGCTGTGGGGTTTTTTTTTAACCTCTATTCTCTTTCTATCTGTATAGTTCTCATCCTGGGCATAATCATTCACTGCTGTCATCCTTCAAGTTCTATTTGCATTTTTTCCTGGGATGGTGTCATCTTTTCTTGGCTCTTTTATCTTTATCTTTCTTCGTTTGCCCTTTTGATTTGGTGGAGCACATCCTCTAGTCATTTTGGAAGGTAAAAAAGATGACAAGTGGTAAAGGATACAGTAGTGATCATAGCCCTCATTTCAGCATGTCTTTCTCCTGAGTCACACTGGTCCAGCCTAGATTGCTTATCTTATATGCCTAATGTACAGTTACGGTCCAGAATTCTTTTACACTATTTGCAGGCTTCCTTTTCTACTTCCTTGTATTGGATCTCTTGATTTATCTATTCTCTTCATTTTCCTCCCATTTTTGTGCAGTGTCAAATAATTTTGTGCATTGTCAAATAATTTTCTGGGAAAGAGAATATAGGGAGCATCTCTTTTTAGACCTTGATTAGCTGAAAATAACTGTATACTCCCTGTTTTATCAATAATTTGAGTAAAGAATTTCAGTTTAGAAATAATTATCCTCTGGAATTTTTAAGGAATCATTGTGCTGTTTTCTTGCTTCCAAGGTTGCTTTTCAGATGTCTGAACCTGCTCTGATACCTCATTTATAGTAACCTCCTTCCCCATCATGTAGACTTACAGGGCTTTATATTTGTTTCCAGCTTTCTGAAATTTCATGATGATACACCATGCCTTCGGTGTCTTTTCATCCATTTTGTTGGGTACTCCTTCAGTAGAATTGCATATCTTTCAGCTCTGGGAAATTTTCTTGGGGTGTGTGTGTGTGTGTGTGTGTGTGTTTCCCTTTCTTCATTTTCTGTTTCTTGAACTCATTTTATTTAGATTTGATCTCCTTCATTAGTCTTTTGAAGACTAATTTTTGAATTTTTTTCCTGTTTTCTATTTCGTTTGTTTACTTTTTGGTGTTGGAGGGGTGAATCTCCTCAATTTTGTCTTTCAAACTTTAGTTTTAATTTTACATAGTATTTTAAATCTTAAGTGTTATTTGTGACTGATTTATATGTGTATATGTTTTTACTCTGAGTATTATTAAAACTTTTTATAGAAATGATAGTTTCTCTTACTGCTTTAAAGGATATAAATTTTTTTTACATTTTCTTCTCCTTGCATGGTTTTCTTACTTTACTTTTTTTTTTTTTTAAGTTGTCTGTGTTATTCTCCATTTTCTATGTGAGAAGCTTTTCTCAGATATTGGATAGTCAGTCCCTGGTTGTAAGGATTAAGAGTAGAAGTGTAAAACAGCTGAATGATCATGCTGAATAGGCTAGTGGATTTGAGGTTTGCTGTAGGTGGTTGATGAACCAGCAGAATCACTATTAGGTCTTTATTCTTGTGATAGACATAATCCCCCAAGGAGTGCCCTTGCAATGTCCAGCATGGAGTGGACAAGGTCTGGGTGCATCTTTTGGAAGTCACAGAGAAGAAAGGGTAGATAGTATCAGCATTCAGCTTTTGGTATATATTTGGTTATTATTTCCCAAGTGTTTTTTTTCCAAGTAATTAGTAGACCAAAGCCCTGTGCTTTACATTTTTCAGAGAATAAATGCCCCTGTCTACTGTCAAGGTAAAGGAGAGATAGTTGCTGAGCGATGTGGAGAGCTGGAAGAGACCTAGAGACCCAACTACTTCTCAAGCAACTTTGTCCTATTTACTATTATTTACCCTAATTCCCTTGTAGTTTCAGAGAAAGCTCTTGCTGCCATTTCTTGAGCTTCAAGAGGATTCTGTAGTAGAAATAGGTTTGTTCCTCAGCTTTTCTACTAGTTGGAACTTGATCTTTTTGAATTCTTTTTAAGTCTTTTAGCAGTTATTCACTGCCTTTCCTGCTTCTAAAATTTTGCTGCTATCATCTTCTGGTCTATTTTTCTTTTACTTATTAAAAAATAAGGAAAAACCTTTTAATATTCTTTTTGGTAATTTTAGTAGTTTTTGTTTGAGGGAGTATATTTATATGCATACATTCAATTTACCATCTTAACCTTGAATTCTCTTGATTTGCCCAAAACATAAAATCCTATGTATAAATCCTTAATTATAAATAATTACTTCATTGGAGTCAAACTTAAAGGAATATCTGACTGTACTTTCCATTTAAAATCTAAGTCCCTCTTACTTATAAATGGTAAAATCAACTTTATCTTCTGGTAAATCTAAAACTTTGCTAAATTTTAAACTTTTGAAATGGAAAATGAATTTATGTTTCTAATGAATTATCAGAAAAAAATTAGGTGTACACAGAGCTGAATAACTGACATGAATTCATTGAGTATTTGTGTATTTGTGTGTATGTATATGTTTGTAATATTGTATCTATCAGAAGCTACACAGGTCATTATGTGCATTAAGCTTATGCCATTAAGACAGAATTACTTTAATCTACATTATCTCTTAATAATAAATTTATAGTCAAGATTTGATCTGAACATACTTATCCCAAACCAGAGACTCTCTACTTCATAGAGGAAAACTTCCTTCAGTTATTAGTAAACTGCTTATCTTATATCTTGACTTCCCAAACAGGAAGCCCGTATCTTCTTTCCGGAAACAGATTATTGCTTTCATTGTAAGTAAAGGGAAGCCTGTTTCTAGTCATAGAGACACTGCTTATATTTTTTCAAATCTGATTATTTTCAAGATGCCACAGTTTTTTCATTTGCACTGTAATAAAAGTTTTCAGGGATTCCTACTTATAGTGAGTTTTTTTGTTTTTATTGAGGGTGAATTTGGAGGTAGAAGAGTAAGAAGAGGAACAAAAGCTGCTCAGTAGGGATTAAGATGAGACTCTTGGAATGCTTCTAGGGTTCACTCGATTTCTTATATTTAGGTTTAAAGGATTCAGGTGCAGAATAATCACTTCCCAATATAAAGAATATTATTCCTGAGTACAAGCTGTTATTTCTGATATTGGCCAGTTATCTCAGTTCTATGGACATAATTGTGTTCTACCAAAATGCTTACATTGGGGGCTGGGGATGTAGCTCAGTGGCACTGCACCTGCCTGGCAAGCACAAGGTCCTGAGTTTGATGCCCAGTACCTGGGGGGTGGGGGTGGGGGGATTCTTGCATTGAAGTCCCTATCCCCCTAAAGTGATAATATTTAGAGATGCAGTCTTTGGGAGGTAATTAGGGTTAGATGATGCAATAAGGATGGGATCCTCCACTTATTGAGATTAGTACTCTTACAGGAAAAGATGCCAGGATTCCAGAGACTAGTGCTCCCCTTGCCTCTCGCCCTTTCTCCCTCTTCCCGTCTCTTTCCTCTTCTCCTCTCTCTGCCATGTAAAGATACAAGAAGAAAACAGCCATCTGAAAATCAGAAATTGACCATGTTGGCACCTTGATCTCAGACTTCCAGCCTCTAGAACTGTAAGAAAAGAGTTTCTGTTGTTTGAGCCACCTAGTCTTTGGTATTTTGATGTGGCAGCCCAAGCCATTCAGACATTCTGTCATTATGTGGCTTCAACTCAACCATACTCTGGAAATGTATCCTGGGAGAATATTTTCTTACACTAACCAGTTCTCAAATTCTCTGGACAGCAACTAAGTGTCTAATAATGTTATTCATTTAAGACAATTCTTAGCATTAATGTCAGATCTTACAAGTTAAAAAGGGACTCAGCTCACAAGACTGCTCCTACTTCAAATCAGATCCAGTCCCATGTCCTATCCCTTCTTTTGACCAACTAGTTATAAATCATGTGTTCCCCCTCCCCGCAACCACCAGGTTGACTATTGTTTATATGTTTTATATGTTCTTTGGCCTATTAGTCTGGCTTTCAATCTGCATATATAATAACTATAAGGTCTACATTATCTCTTAATAATAAATAGTCAGGATTTGATCTGAACACACTTATCCCAAACCAGAGACTCCCTATTTCATGGAGGAAAACTTCGTTCATTTATTAGTAGACTGCTTATCCTATATCTTGACATTCCAAACAGGAAGCCCTAATCTTCTTTGTTTTATAAACAAATGAATCTGATGATGGAAAAATAAAAGGTGGTAGGAGGGGGGAAAAGAATGCAACTTAGAATGTGTTATGTACATGTACCAACTCTCTACAGTGAATGTATATACTGCAAACATGTACTAATAAAAATAAAAAAAATCTGCTAGCATAGTTTAAAGAATCCAGGAAAATACTTTAAAAAATATTTACCAGTTTATTATATGGGACAAAGCTCAGAATACAGCAAGGTTGCAGGCAGGGAGTATCTATGCCCTCTCCAGGCTACCTTTCCCAGGAAGTCCCCATGTTCACAAGCCAGGTCATGAAATCTCATTCAAGTTTTACTGAGCCCAATCTCTGGCGCCATGGATTGTCAGATGGGGCTGAAAGTTCCAGCTTTCTAAGTACTTGGTCTTTCTGGAGACCAATCCCATCCATCTCCATTAGTGTAAATTCAGATGTGATTTAAAAGGGCTTTCTATGAATAACAAAAGACATTTATATTGCTTAGAAAATTCTAAGGATTTGAAAAACTCTGCCAGGAAATATATATATATATAATATATATGAATATATAAATATATATAATATATTATATATATGAATTAATGACATCACACAATGTAAAGCTCATACCCTATTATTTGTGACCATCTCTTTACTTTTCCATCAGATAAATAAAAAAGGAAGAGAGGCAAGAAGTAAGCATTTATGTAGTATATCAGTATGCCTTTCACTATAGGTTATGAGAACTTAATAATAAGGAAAATATGTTATTGTTAGAAAAAAATGCTTTTTTTCATCACAAATGCCATCATCTGGAGATGAAATAAGTGCTTGCCTCTGGAAGGAATGGAATGATTACATCAGCTTTGCTACAGAAGAACCTTGGCCCCTTGAACTACTTAAAACAACCTTGGCAGTGATATTTTGATTGGTGAGAAACTAATTAAAAGATGGGACCCTTTTACATACTCTTCAAATGACCTAGAGTTTCAAACAGATGTTTCAGGGAAATGCATACCTGCTGCTCTTCCATTAGCCAATTACTTTGTTGCAACTGTCAGAAGCTCTTTTTTTTTGTGGTAATTATGAAGAATTATGTCCCATCTGGCAACTCAAATGTTTAGCTCAATTTGAGGGAAATTTGGTGGTAATTATAGGCCTAGTGTTTCTGTTGAGTCTTAGAAAAGAACCTATCACCACAATTGAGAAAACCTCGGTGAAAGGCATAAGCACAGAATATATTCTCTAAAAAACATGTGTAGCAGTGTCTCTTAGGATCTTTAAACAAGTATTATGTGCTCAAATGCATGTAAACTTGCACACTTAAACAACATAAAACCAAAAGACTCCCAACTCCAAAACAATTTAAACAAAAATGGCCAAGTAGAGAGGGTATAATATACAATAATAAGAGCATGATAAACTATAGCATAATTTGAAATGCTAAAATTTAAAATTTAGGGCCATTAATCATGATTATGAAGTTTTGCTGGTTTGTTATGATTTCAACAATGTTTTAGTGTTCTTTGGCTTTCTTCTATATTTAAAAGTATTAACTTATATGTCTATAAAGCAATAGTTGTAATATTGAATTTTTGATAGAATTATGAAATTATAAAAATCCTTGTTTGCATTTATAACACTGTACTCTCTTAAAGCAAGTAAATAAGCAAACCTGTGGGCTTGAGAGTGAAGACAAAAGATAAATACTTGCTAAGACTATAGGAAGTTTAATTATTTTTAAGTCATGTAAGTAGTTATTATTTTGTTTAGTAACCTTAAAGTTTCAAATATTAAAGTTTCAATCACTCAAATTTATAATAACAGAAATCCACATGGATTACTTTTATGAATGGGAAAAAAATTACTGTTGTATATCTACAGGTTTTATTCTTGGGACTTGGAAAAAACTATGTTTTTCCCCCCTCTGCAATCTCCCAAAGCATTTTAAGTATTGGAAGCCAAGCATTCAGTACAAACAGTTTCAGTTTCCATACTTTCTAGCAGGCCAGCCAAGAGCCATCCTAGGCAGATGGAAGGAAGAAGTTTATTTCTGGAAAATATGAAGACATCCTTGTACTTGTAAATATTTTCTTACCCCATAGTTTTGAAATTAATATCTAATTAGCGTAGGTCACATTAACTTGTGTTTATAAAAATGGTCTGCATTTTGTTTTAGACCAAGATGAAATATTCATTTTTTAACCATCTCCCAATGTGATATTATATTTACAATAAAGAACATCTGGATATTTGCAATTGGAGAAGTTTTCATGCTTTTGAAATATGACATTCAATAAATAGTTATCCTTACACTGCTAAACAGCAATCAGCATGTCACAGATATTTGGGTAGATTCTTTTTAATAAAAAGGATTTACTTTTTGTATCATTTAAGACATCTAAACATAAGTAGATAGTGAAAAAGCAGATTGGACTTCAGGGAAGAAAATCTGAAATTTTGTAATAAATTAAGGTAATTACACCAGCATGGTTAAATCATAATGAAAGATAATGACTCTTTTCCTCCTTCAGTCTGGGCTTGAGTCCTTTCAAGTAGTATGCGCTTGATGTTACAATACTGCCCCCTACTGTAAGATTTTGCTTGGCCCTTCCAAAAAAATGTCAAGAGAATAGGAGAAACCAACAGATAAATGGACACAAGTATATCTTGCTGCACTTGGCATTTTAAAAGCATGTTCTAAAGTCATTCAGACTACTTAAATGCAGAAGTAGAGAATAATATTATAATGTACAATTTTATTTTTCAGTCTGTTTTCTTTTAAGTTAATGTTGTTACTGCTCTGTTTGTTTGAGTTAAACAGAGAAAACTTTCTTCCCCTACACACTTAGGGATGATGGATCTTACTGTAGGCTTTGTGAATGTGTTTTTGTTTTAATTGGTGTTGGCTTCAAGGAATTTTGCAAGTTTGAATAAAGCACACAGGATATCTTTGAGGCTGGATGAAGAATGATGTTTTTGTCTATCTTCAGTGTGGCTTTGGTATTTTTAATAATAGGAATGAACATTGTGGTAAAATATATTGATTCAACCAATTGTATCTTGGAGTTCATCCAGTCTTAAATCTGACAGTCTATAAACAAGTCTGTTTTTTTTCCATTGAATAAAATTATGAATTCATGTAAACAAAACGTTGGCATGAATGACTTTAGACTGCCTTTTATTTTGGTGAAAAGTTAAATTGTTTTTATTTTTTATAGATATTGCTTTAACAAAATTATTTTGATGACATTTCTTTTACCTATGCATATTTTCTGACATTAAAAAACAAATCGAAAGCCACTTATCATATGAATCATTGTTAAAGTCAGCAGTAATCCACTGTGTAAAATCTCCCTGTAACGGCACAGAGGCAAGGAGCTTAAACCTGGAGCACATTAAATTAGTTCCAGTCTCTTGCGAATGGGCTTTCCCTGGCTTGCTTAGGCAGGCAAAACGGAAACAGGCAGTTTATAACAAGAAGTCTGCTTTAAAAACCATGGGGTTCATTGGAGAAAGATTTATATCCCCCACTTATATAAACATTACAAATGTGGACTACAAGTAGGAGGGAAACCTTTATCAAAATCTCTTGAAGAGCTTTTTCATTGTGAATAAAATGGACAGTGTGCACTGTTGTTTGAAGATACGCCAGCATTTCCACAATCATCCTCTTCACTGCTCTGCCTGATTAAAATGTAGCATTGTGAAGACTAACCAGACCACCTACTTTTAATTTATTTTCGTGATGAGACTATGTTGGCATCAGAAGTGGAGCAAAAAAACAAAACAAAACAAAAACAAAACCTCTATGCCAAAGGAGAAAATGATCATTTCAATGTTTAAAAAAGGCAATATAATTATATAAATTTTTAGAGTAATGGAATTTGGACACCAGTTTATATCACCTCCTGATTTAAAATGATTTTTATAAACACTATCCTAGATATCATGTTGTCTTTGGGATTGTAATAGAATCCAGATGAAGCTTGAAATATTTAGTCCAATAAAAAGAAAAGCTGAAAGGAAAGATTACCATTTGAGATTAGAAAAGCTATTTATTTGATATTTCACATATGGTAAATTTAGGTCCATGAGCTAAACTTCTGTGTTGCTCTGATTTAGTTTTATCTTATTTTTAATATCTTGAAAATCTGCATAGAAATGTACATTTCTTTGCCCCAAATATGTATAGGAGGGTACTAAAACCATATTATCTTCTTTTCTTTAGGCTTATTAACAGTAGCTACTTTTTGATGGGTTTTAGTTACAATCCAGGTAGTACTGAATTGGTTTTTCTTAAAATTTCTTCAATCTGTCTGAAACATAGCACATCTGTTTTTAGCATTCTTGGCTGGTTCCAAATGTAAGGTTATTTTAAATGCACCTTTAAAATAGAGGCTGACTATAAGAAGTGACATGGTGAAAATATTTGAAGGCTATAACAGGAAACTAGGACCTGTATATCTATAGGTAGGAAGATGAAGTAGGGTATAACATGAAACCAGAAACTGCAGGAAGAGTGTGGGGGTTAACGTCGCAGGGAACACAGCCCTAACAAGGGTCATCTTGCACTATTTGCCTACCAGGCTTATTTACCTTGATGGCAATTAGAGGCAAAGTCAGATTTCTGAAAAGAAAACTCATTCTTTTTACTTCATAAGGTATACAAAGGGAGAAGATGTGGTTAGGCCCAACATAAAAAAAAATGGTGTAGTCAAAGTCAGGCTTTCTGACCTATAACATACTATGACAACTACTACTATGTATTATGCTAAGTGCTTTACATGTACCATTATTTTTAATCTTTGCAACAAACTGATTTTTACATGGGAAAGCTGGGATACAGAATCTTACATCACATGCTCAGGTCACATAGCAGTGATCATTGTAACTAGCCTTTCTGACTCAAGAGCCCGTGTTCTTAGCGTGCTTAATCATCACATGATACATGTTGATTTTTCTATTTTTAAGGCCAATTAGGCTTTCTATATCACATCTGTAATCCTGTTAATGTGTTAATGTTCAATCCTGTCCAGTTGAGATCCATGGACTCTATCGGTGCTTTTTTTTTTTTTTTTGAGACAGATAGTTCAGGCTGGCCTTGAACTCACAGCAATCCTCCTGCCTCAGCCTCCCAAGGGCTAGGATTACAGGTGTGCACCACCACACCCAGTGCAGTGCTGTATCTTGACGGAGAAGTTATGATGCTTATATGGAAACCTCTGCCCATGAGAATGAACTCTTGTGTTGTGTACTGGACTGGAGTTAGAAGTTATATGGGGTAACTTGTGCCAGAGGTAATCAGGCAGTGAAGAAGGTAACTCTGGGCAAGGAGGCTGATGCTGTGTGCAGGATTAATATGACAGATGGCTACTGTTAATTTGTAGATAGTCTGTGATGTCTCTCTCCAAACAACTAAGTTATTCTTAATCTGTAATATTTTCTAATAGTATTCTGCTGTGGAAAACCGTTAGTTCAAACATAAATTGACCTTTACTTGATTGAGGACAGCAGGGTTCTTAGTCATGTACCAATACTGCTTCCTAGGTTGCATAAAATTTAGTTCATTGAGAAATTTGACCTATGTTCATCTGTGATATGGATAAAAGAATGTAAAATTCAATAGATTTTCATAATGAATAATAGTTTTTAAAAGAGGAGCACAAATGTACCCCTAGTAATAACTTACATAAATTCTAAAGAGGTGGTGATAATAGTGAATTCTTCTAAATACTGTGCTTGGTGTAAGCATTGATGGAAAGAAAGAAAATTCCAAAGATGTAAACTAACTGTGTTAGAAATTACCTGAGAAAAACAATTTAAAGGAGGAAGGATTTATTTTGGCTCACAGTTTCAGAGGTTTCAGTGCATGGTCAACTGTCTCCATTGCTTTTAAGCATGTGGTGAAGCAGAACATCATGGCAGGGAGCATGCACTGGACCAAAGCTGCTCTGCTCATGCACCATGACGGGGGAGAGGTGGGACTGGGAGCACAAAGTAGCCTTCAAAGGCATGCCCTCAAGGACCTGCTTCTTACAACTAAGCCTCATCTCCTAGTTCCCAGTATCTCCTACTAGTACCACCAGCTGGGAAAAATGCCTCAACACCTGAGCCTTTTGGGAACATTGCAGATCCAAACTGTAACACTAACTTAGTGGTAGTTAGATATGAGAAGAAGAATTCGAAAAGGAGGAGAAAACCCTATTCTTGTCAGTATGTTTACCTATGAGATTAGCAATATAGTTTGTGGTCATGGAAGCAGTGGTGTAACTGGTGTATTTGGTGTTTAAAATTAAGGAGGTAATCAATAGAGAACCAAAGTTGTGATAGAAATGTGTGTCTGTATGTGTGTCAGTTCTATGGATGAGTTAGGGATGCAAGTAAGCTAAATTCTTATCTATCATAGTGAGAAATCAATAGATAATGTTAGAAAAAGTGACTTGTAAAAGAAGTGTGTAATTATAACATATTACTTGGTGACTTGATGCTGATCACTGGAGCACCTCAAACCAACAGTCATCCAAAACTGGTTTCCTGTGAGAAGCAGGAGCAGTGTGAAAAGGTTTGAGGCAGGAAGGTATTACTTTTCAGCATCACTCTGTATGGTTTGAATTGAATCTTACGAACCATATTCATGTTTTTTCTTTGATAAGAACAAAATTTGTTTAAAACAACAGTGACAGAAATATAAGAATATTCAAGGTAATACAATTTTTAAAAGACAAGAGAAAAATATCCCGACCCCATTGTACTTTTCTTTCCCCCTTAAGCAGAAATCTGAAGAATTAAGTAGAATGCAGCATAGAAGTAACTGCTCCTGGTTTTATTTAGTCTCAAAGGTTTCTTTTGTTGGCAAGGTGAAGGTTTCCAGAAAAGACATTTGTCATAATTTGTTTGGTTAATTAGGCCAGTTTTTTTTTTTTGATGACTAAATGAACCTGACCAGTGACCTGTGGACCATTTTGATTAGTTTTCAATCCCAAAATACTGAGGTTCATAGATTTAAGTGATGGATGTAGTGACACAATGACTCAAGAACTTCATAGATTATTTTTGGCTTTTTTACTGTTACCAGGATATACTTGTACTCTATAGGTTTGATTCTTTGTTACAGACAATCACAGCAACCTTGACTGTCTGGAATCTTAAAGCTGGTTAACCACTTAATGAAACACTGGTATGCTCTCTTTAGACGTATTGGTAATCTCAGCTCATTACATACATTTTAACATCAGCACTTGTCTTAGTTTCCTTTGCAGACTATTTTTGCTTAATTCTTACATTGTCATTCCTAAATAGACATTTTTTTTTTGTGAAGTGTATCTTTCCTGAAAACCTATTTGAGTGAGCTTATTTGAATTTCAACTATCTTTCCTTCTCAGGAAATGTAGTCGGTGCACGGTTTAGCACTCTGACAAGTTAGATGTTATTTTTAAATTTTTAAAAATAAGGAACATACATATTTTTTCCCTGAGTATATAATCTTGAGTTTATTTTTGTGCCATTAACTGAATAGATAATCAAACTTGTCCAGAGTATTACCCTTAAAGAGTCATATAAGATGCTGTTGTTTTATAACATTTTAAATGTGTGATCCTATCCAAAGATTAGCATTTACTATATGATGGCACCTCTTCTCTGCTGAGCAATTTTACATTCATTATCCATTTAGTCCTCACAGCAAACCTGAGAGGAAGGCAGAGAGGAGTCATCATCCCCATTCACACATGAGGGAAAGAGAGGATAAGTGACTTGTGCACAATTGTACAGTCAGTGAGAGAAGAACAGCAATTCATTTCTGACCCTGATTTCATGTTACTGTGAGGTAGAATTTGGATGTAGTACAGAGGGGTAAAAATTTCGTGAAACAAAGAGAAAAATGCAGGGAACTCAGGGATTATGCTCACAAGCAGTGCAAACTGTATTAAAATACACAGAGCAGGGCTTTCACTCTCTTCCTGACCAGCACGCTGTGGGAACAAGGTATAAGACAATAGGGGGTCAGAAGGACAGCAGTAAACCTGACAGCAGGTGTTGAGTCTTAAGGAGGAAACTTAGGCTTCTTCTTTAATTCACCAGTTGTGCCTCAGTGTTGCTTGAATTTCAGATTTTTAAGAAGAGTTGGGACTTTGAGGGTCTTTTTATGGGAAATTTTTAAATTTTCACAGCCCTGTTTATTTTTTAGCATTTTGTGTTCAAGCTTTATTTTACTAGATAAAATTAAGAATCTTCAGTAGATCTATTCCTTCAACGATTTAAAAAAAAATGGATTAGTATACTGTTCCCAATACTAGGATGCCACGGCTCATTGTTCTTTACTTTTTGGACCATTGTTCAGCAATAGTTGTAAGAAAGAATGAATGGATGATCTAGTAACACAGTACTGAGCCTCTTCTTCCTTGCCATATGTGGAAAATGGGGCTACATGCATTTGTATTTAGATGGACTTCATTATGAAGTTAGGTCTTTCTTAGATTGATTATGATGTTAGAAAACCACAACCCACACACATACACACACAAAGACTCACACACACACACACACACACACACACACACACACAACATTTTTGAAGCATGAGGATGTTTTTCCTTTTGCCTATTTCCAAAGTGGTGAACTGATTTTTTCCTCTTAACTGGCCAAGCATTTGAACTGTCAGCCAAGAGGTTCCTTTAAATTTGCAGACAGCAATGAGTTACAGCATAGATAAACACACTGGGAGTGTTTCTAGAACTATAACCATACAGGTCACTAAATCTTCCATAATTAATGTTTGTTTTTGTTTTTTCTTTCTTCTGCTGAGTAAGCATGAGATTAAGGTTTTAGCTTTATCCAGTACTGCTTAGTTTTCTTTCTTTTTTTCTCATGCTATGTAACCATTAAGCATATGAAGTTCCCCTGAGTCATTTTCAGTATTTGGTTGAACTTTCCCATTGAATGGCACACTGCTTTGTACCCATAGAGTCTGTGGACAGAAGCTATTATTGTCTGTCTTTTCTAAGCTATCACTGAACACATATTGTATTGTCAGGGGTATCTAAACTATGGGACAGAATATAGTATCTCCTAATGTATGGTCTTTCCTTTCGGAGAAGATAGTTTGTATTATTTTCTTAATCACTAAAGTATGTATATTATAAAAAGTTTAGAAAATGTCATAGGTTTCCAAAGTGACCTGTAATTTCTTTCTGTAGAGATAGGTAAAAGCATTTTGGTATGTTTCCTCTCAGATCATGTTTATGTATATGTGTGTATAGACACTTATACCTACACACACTTTGTTACTGTTGTCTTAACTAAGTGGAACCATATAGTAATGCTGTTGTGTAATTTGCTTTTTTATTCATGGTGTTATATATCTTCCATAAGATCACAGCATTCACGATTTTATGAAGGTATTATCAGATGCACTATTCTCATTGGATCACTAGATTCTTTTTCACTCTTGGAGGGGGTCTGGAAGTTGAACTCAGGCTCTTCACATTGATCTATATTCTAAGACTTTATTTTAAAACTTTAAAAAAATTTTAAATTTTGAGACAGGGTCACTCAGTTGCCCAGGATGGCCTTCAACTTGTGATCCTTCTGTCTCAGCCTCCCAAGTGCTAGGATTACAGGCATGTTCTACTATGCCTGTCTCACTTTTTCACTCTTATAAACAAGGCTAGAGTTTATATCTTGGTACATATCAATGATTATTTCTTTGGTATGAATGCCTAGATGCCTAGCTGAAAAGGAATTGTGTATATATTTTAAGGCTTTTGCTAATTACTGGCAGAATGCCCTTGGAAATATACCACTTTAAGCTCTATACGAAGTTCCAGAAGTATGCTCATTGCTTTATATCATCAGTATTACTGATGGGGTGAGTACAGACAAGCAAATAAAAACTAAAAACACCCAAAACAAAATCCAAAAAGAAAAAAACTAATACCTTATAGTTACTTAACTAAGGTGGATGCTTTTTTATATTTGATTATTTCACAAGCATATATTAATATTTTTTGAAATGCTAAATTCCACTTTCCTAGTTTTTCTCTTGTTGTCTTTTTCCTTATCTTTTTTCATGTTGAAATTTTCATCTTGTTAATTTTAAAAGCTAGTCATGTGTTTAGAATATTAATTTTTTTATGTTTCTTGATCGATATTTATTTATTTGTATTTTAGAGTGTAGATACTATTCTTATTCAGTCAAATCTCTATTCCATTGGCTTGTTTTTAAGCATGGGAGACATAGTATGTTAAGTTTATAATTATTATCTCATTTACTTCACCCCCCCCCCCCACACAACTTCACAAGTCAGGTGTTGTTGTCATCCCCACTTTACAAATGAAGAAACTGACCTACCAACAGCACACTGGGAGCCGAGTCTGTGCAACCTGAAGCAGAGCTGGCTCTCTTGACCATTCATTTAATTCTCTTGCTTGATTTTGCTTTTGGTGTCATGTTTAGGCCTTCTACCTCTCAAGTTTATGTAAACATTCACCTGTATTTTCTTTCAGTATAATTATGATTTAAGATTTACCTCGTGTTTAAATGTTTTATCCCATAATCTCTGAGATCTCTTTTATTCTCTCATCTGCAGACAAAGAGAATAATTGCTTGTTGCTTTTTATTCATGACTCTTTGTTTTTAAGGTTGTTGCTAAATTCCTTTCTTCTTTTTACCATATTAATGCTAGTGTTAGTGCAATAAACATTTGCTGGGCCTGTTCTTTATGCAAGAATCTCTGCTAGGCACTGTATGGATATAGAATCAACGAGACAATGTCAGCCTTTCTAGAAACTTATGATGCAGTAGAAAGAAAGAGAATATACATGCAGAAGGAACTTTAAGAAGAACTATAACTCTTGTAAAAGAGCTATACATAGGAGAGTGGAGAAGGGGAGAGGTAGAAAATAATTTGAGTTGATGAGGAGGTAGAATGATTAAGGGAGGACTTGTGAGGAAGTGAAATTTAAGCCAGACCTTGAAGAATGGGAAAAAGTGAGATTGTAAAATGGGGATAATAGTAGTTATCTCACAGGCCTGTTGTAAAGATCAAATGAGTTTATACATGTGAAGTGTGTGGGATGTGACTGGCATGTAGTCAAGTGCTAAGCATTGTTCTCATGATCACAACTTGAGCAAAATGTTGAAATGTGCTGATTGTGGAATAAATTCTACATTGTAGATTTTTATGTATTTATCAGAGTATCCCTCTTGATCTTTTGTGTTAGTAGTTGCTGGTTTGTACATTTCATGGTTTTCTGTCTTGCTTTGACAGATCTATTCATGCTGTATTTGAAGAAGTACAGGATATTACTGAAGGAAAATAAATTTAATTATTCTGCAGCCAGTTTTACTTAATTTTATATATCATGCTTTTATTGTGAAAACTATTCATTTGTTATAAATTAACCTTGGAAAGAAGTTTAATTAAGAAAGTCTGACAGTCTCAGTTAGATTGTAATTACAGTTAAATTTAAATATATTCAAACAGTGATGTGTGTGTGTGTGTGCGTGTGTGCACTTGTGCGCCTGCGCGTGTGCATGCGGACATGTGCTTTTTAGCTCCTAGGAACTACAGTAGCTAAAAGTAATATATTAAGGTAATAATTTTACTAATTTTTCTCAGACAGTGAATATAATTTTTAAAAACCGTGTTTCATACCTTTGTTGTTGGTCCACTTGGGTACTTGCAGAACTCTCCTAACTAGAGGTACACCTCTTTCAGGGAACAATATCAGCACCAGAGATGAGGAAGCAGGAAGCTTAGAGCCTACATGGAATCTTGAGAGCAGCCATTTGAATACCATGAGAACAGGAGCCAATCCCCGAGCTTGAGAAAGGGTGGGTTCATGCAGAGGAGCAGTGTCCATGCACTAGAGGCTACATGTATCTCTTGATGATTGTTAACATTTATAGTACACTGGAATGAGACCCAATATGAAACCAGACCATCTCTCTATTCTCTCCTATGAATACCCATGAGAACCATTATTTCCTCCCTCATTAGAACCAGTTTTCTTTGTATACTTATGTAGTTGGGGAAAAAGAAACCCACAAGACACCTCCTAGTTCATATGATATCTTTATAGTAATAAGAAAAAACTTTTCTATCTCCAGACATGCCAATATTTCTGCCAGAAAATTGCTAAAATCAGTTTACAAATCTATGATGTCTGTGATTTTAATCATATCTCCTACATGTACAACAAGATGGTGCTGCCCTGGAGTGAAGGCTGTTTATTAGGAGATGGAGGAGGGAAAATTATAAAGGTCATTTTTAAAAGGTTTTGACCTTTGTAGTCTTTTATTACAGCATATAACTTCACCTACCCTGTTCTCCAGTAGAGATGTTATCAACATCTTTGGATTCCACAGTTTTGTTGTCCAAGACTGTCTTGGACATTGGAGGATATTAAGCACCTTGGCCCACTTTCCACTCCCCATACTAATGCCTGGAGTGCCTTTTAATCATTGTGTCAACCCAAAACACTCCACTTCCACTTCCATTTCAAGATATTACAGGGACGGAATCATTCAGGTTGAGAATTTCTACCCTATCCCCAATACCTAATCATTTATCCTTGAAGATGCCATGTGTAAGGGCTTATCCTTCAAGATCTATTTTCTAAGTCACCTCCTCTGAAGATTTCTAGTCTTCCTTTTAGAAGAATTGACCCTTTCTCTGTGCTCCCACATAGCACCTGTTAGGGAAAATATCGTACTACATTGTGGTTAGATTTGAGGGCCCATCTTTCTGTCCTCTTCATTAGATTTTTAACTCTTTGAGTTGGAGGATAATGCAGTTTTCTTGGTATTTATAGGTCAAATATAGTCTCTGGTTATTCCTGGAAGTTTTTCTCCCCTTTTCTACAGGTCAACTAAAATTTTAAATCTCAAAAACTTATTTTAATATGAAAATGCATTTTGCATATTGAAGTATCACTTAAAATCAAACAAATATATAGGCTAAAATAATGCAAAGTTGTTGGGAGTTACTTCTGTAATATGCCTAATATGTTAGTTTCCCATTCAAACCATAATTTTTTTAAGAACACCAGACTTTTGGTTTGCTGGTGCAAAATAGTTTTCTAGTTCAAAATTGTAATTATTCATTATCGTCTGGATAGCACGATGTTTTATAATATGATTGTAATATAGGTTACTTATCTTAAATTTAATATTGCAAAGGATTCAACAGTAATTCATCAGAGGCTATATTTCCTTTCGGATTTTGTGTTCTACCAAGACAGTCCTTATGACCTGAAATATAGAATAGTTTTCTCTTTTATTATTCTATAATGTGACAGATCAGCTACCTCTTGGTAAGGTTCATGGACTCCTCTTATGGAAGACATCTTTATATTTTATTTGGTTTGTTTTAAATGCTTTTTAAAAATCCTAGCAAAGAGATGAGTCATCCATCACAGTAACTCCATCTAAAAAAGGAATGATTGCTCATCAGGAAAGTTAATCTCTTATGGTTGCTAGAGAAATTGTTTCATAGGCAGCCAGGGAATATTAGAGCATGAATAATGTTCCCAGTCTTTTGCAAGGACTCATAATAACAAACAATCAAGGGCTGTTCTTTCTGCATATCATTATTGCCATTTAACGTGAAATAAACAATAAACATAAAAGGTAGGGATTGATGAGTTCAGTTCCCTGTTGTCAACAGCTTGGTTATGAGTAGTTTGCTAACAATCTAACAAGGCCTTTGGATGCACAGGGCAGGTAATAGCTTGGGGTTAATTAGGGTACACTTTAGTCTGCTACAATAAAGTAGATAAGCAAGATAGAAATTTCATGTTCTTTCATGTAAAAATCTCTTTCAGTGGTCTAGGATTAGTAAGATAGCTTCTTTGAGATAGGGTCCCAGTTACTATTGTTCTAATGTACATGCTAGGTACATTTTATAATTCCAAATGGCTGCTCCATCTTTCAAGTATTTTCTTATTCTAGAGATCAAAAGTAGGAATGGAGAGGAAGTAATGTGCATGACATGTTCCCTTTGAGATCATGACCCAGAAATTGCACTTATCATTACATCTCACCATCCCACTGGCCAGACCTTGGTTACATGGCCACACTTAATTGTAAGGAAATATAGTCTTTTTTTTTTTTTTTCTGAGTAGCCATGTGCTAAACTAAAGGATAGTTATAAAATGAAATAAGGAAAATTGAACATTTGGGCCCTTACTACTCATTATAGGATTGAAAGTCAGGGACATACATTACATTGATGACATTTTTCTTCAGAGTAGGTTACTTTTCCTAATTTGGCAGCCTTTCAAAGGCATTTGTTACATGAAGTAATGCTAATAGCATGGCTAAGTCATCATCTTTCTATGAGTTAACTGTTGAACATGTTCAGATGGAGCCAAGAGCAGGCACCCTGTTAAAGTCAGGATGGATGCAGAAATGGAAGGGAGCCCCACTTTATTCTTAAAGGCATTGTCTTATACCTACTAAATAGTCTCTATCAAAACCAAAATATAAGGAAGGTGACAAATTTCATAAGGGTCCAAAGTTTAGGCATGTTCTTATTATAATCCTTTTAAATGTTATTTTTCATTTCTTAAGATTTAAAAAATATTGGTTCTATTTACTTTGATTTCCAAAAAGGAAATTTTAATCCCATTTCCTAGTGTCTCTTTCTCCTCTGGCTTCTACATAGTATTTATTTCCTCCAGAAACTTTTCCTTATCTGATATCTCAGTTCAGGATTGGGGGTCCCAAATATATTTTAGCATAACACCAGGAATGCTGTTTACTATCTTCAGACTAACCCTCTACTTTGTAATTTTCTATTTTTGTGTAATTGTCTTCTACTAGACTCTGAGCTATATGTGGAAAATGGATCTTGTTGTGTGCTCATCAGTGTATCCCCTCTGTATAGCACAGAACTGATTACAGAAATGTAAGCATGAATGGCTGTAGAGAAGAGAGAGGAAGGAAGAAACACTAACAACAAGGGAACAAGAGATCAGGGCACAGTTGTATATGCCAGTAGTCCCAGCATTTAGGATGCTGAGGCAGGAGGATCACCTGAGCCCAGGAGTTCAAGGCCAGCCTGGGCAACATAGTGGGACCCCATCTCAAAGAGAGAGGTAGAAGGAGAAAGAGAGGGAGAAAACATTTCATTAAGTTGATATGTTTCAAACTTTATGTCGACTCATCCAAGTGTAGGGCATTCAGAACAGTGATCAAAAGGCTTTGTCCCTCTGATGCGTGCTTGCTTACTCTGGTAATTATTCCTCCTTCCCCTTTCAGGTTCCTCTTCTAAGCTCATGGTGGGAAGCAGAGGTGATTTAGAATGAAAGTCCCCAATCCATAGGCCCCAAACCAATACCAGTCCATGGCCTGTTAGGAAGTGGGCCACACAGCAGGAGTTGAATGGTATGAGAGAGCCAAGCCTCATCTGCATTTACACTACTTCCCATCACTGGCATTACTGCTTGAGCTCCTCCTATCAGAGCAGCAGTGGCATTAGATTCTCATGGGAGTGCAAACCCTACATGGGAAGGACTTAGGTTGTGTGCTCCTTACAAGCATCTAATATAGTAGTAGAAATACAGTGCACAGTGTAATAATAATAATAGACATAATGTGCACAATAAATGTAATGTGCTTGAATCATCCTGAAACTACCTCCCCTCCCTTCTTGCCTATGGAAAAATTATCTTCCACAAAACCAGTCCCTGGTGCCAAAAAGTTGGATAGGGAATGATGGAAGTGGAAGTGTTGCTGTGTTGGCTTGCTGGTCTGCTGGCCAGGGTCACAGTCCCATTTCCTCCCCAAGGTATCTCAGTTCACTCCCAGAGAGCACTAAGAGGCTTAAGGTGAGTTTTAGTAATGTGTTTCAACTGTGTATCATGTTCTACTAGTTCACAAAAATAAATTTCCTTTGGATATTATCTGTGTTTTCACAGATAATTTAATTGAATAGTTTAAAAATCTATCCAGTGTTTTTAGACTTGGTATATATTCTACGTATGCTTTAGGTTAAAGTTTTTGAAAGAAGTTGTTTATACATAGACTTGTTTTGACTATGTTATTTAATTTAAAAATGTTCCATAACACATTTTCCCCATCATGCACTCCATTATTATCTTCAGCAGTGAGAGCTCTTTTCTAAATGGATGAGAATGGTCTGTAAAATAAAGTAAAAAAGTATCATCAAAAGAGGTGGAAAAATAATTGAAAGTGGGCAACTATGTGTCAGGTAGAGATGTGAAGAATGGCATGGGAGAAAAATCATCTCTATGATTATAAATTCATAGTGTTGGTGTTGATCCTTAATGGATAAACAAGGAAGTCAAGGTGTTGGAAGACCTAAAGATTCTATAGGTATTATGGGATTGTGAAGCAGAACCAGAGACCATTAAAATCTTCCTAGATAGTGTTCCCATTTTATAGATGAGGAGAGAACGTAAGTAACAAACCTGAAGTCACTAGAAATGGCAGTTGTCTTACCTCGTAGGTAAGTGCTTTTCCATTTTTGAAACTCATATGGCCTATAGTCATGAATCTGATAAACTGTTCCATGGAAGGAAATTTATTATTTTTTTGTTTGTGTCTTTGTTTTTTTGAGACAGGGTCTTACTACGCAATTCTGGCTGGCCTTAGCTCACTGTGTAGCCCAGGCTAGCCTTGAACTCTTGGCAATCCTTCTGCCTCAGCCTCCTGATGCTGGGATTATAGATGTGCACCATGCCTGACTGGAGGGAAATAGAAAGATGCCAAAGTATTCTACATCAGTCATTGATTTATTTCACATTACAACTTTTCTGAGAGGAAAAAAGGACAAGGAATAAGTAAACAAGTTAATAATAGATATATATCTGTGGTAGTATTTCAGTTAACTTAGTCTATAAGCAATGCTACAGAACATGGAAAGATTTTAGAAGTACATAGTTATTATTGCAAACTATTAAATTACTTCCAGATTAAAGTAGTCTTGTCTCATGTGCAAGTGAAATTTTAAATTTAGTAGTATATTTTGGTTATATTTGGATAATTTGGAAAACACTATTTTGTCTCAAGTGAATTTGTACATTCAATGTATTCATCTCTAAAAACAGAAAATTTAAGTCCAAACATAGCTAAAATATATCACTTTACATGGTTTTAAGAAATAAATTTTTAAATAATATTTGCTTTTTACTTATGTGGAAAAGTTACTAAATCTAGAAGTGATTTGAAGTTTTTGCTGTTTGTTAGGGTACCTTATGAATTTCTGTATTTCAATTCATACTCCTATGGAATTTTATGGGGATGGCTAAAACATGCAGCCATTGTTGGGGAAAAGTTTTGTCTGTCGTCAGCCGAGTATGTAACCCAAGCAAACTGAAATCAGAGCTGAGTGAGACTTTCTGTAGTGAACATGGTACAGTGGTCTGACACAAACATGCAAAAACAGTTGCAATGCTGCACTGCATAGGCAGAAACATTTGCATCAATGATATGAATCTTTCTTATAAACAAAGCACTCCATGCTAACTGTACTGAATAAAAGGCATTTCTTTTGATGGAGAACACAGGGTAACATGCGGGGGTGTGGGGACTCACTGTTTCATATTAGCAGATGTTTTTCACTTTGTGCTGAATTTATTATCCACCTCTCATGAAACCCAGGACTCTAACAAAATGAGGAAACACACCAAATTCAGATTTTATTACCGTTAGTCTCATTCTTCCATGGTTTAATTTAATCCTTTGATTGAAGTAGAGATCTAGAAGATACTTGATTTATTCTATCAGCATTTTCTGGGCACTTTTGTATATGCTTGGCACTGTAATAAGTACTCAGTACACAAAGATGACATTTTATTTTACTATATCCAACTTTTGTTACTGAGATATCTCCAGTCACTGTAATGTGTATTCCTTTGTGTGTGATCTTTTTTCTTTGACTCCTTTTTAGAGGTGTGTGTGTGTGTGCGCGTGTGTGTGTATTTTGAGAATTTCATAATATTATAATGTTTAACCCTGAATTTATTTGCATTTGCCCTGCTCAATATTGTGTATCCTGTATCTATAGATTTATGTTTTTCATTAGTTTTAAAAAATTATTGTGTATTATCTCATCCATTTTATGTTTCTTTTCCATTTTTTAAAATTCTGGAACTCAAAGTATATTTTAGATCGTTTCATTCAGTATTATTTTTATATATTTTCTTCGCTACAGTTTGGTTAATAACTTCAAATTTCTTCTCTAGTATACCAGTTTTCTCTTCAGTATTTGAAGTCTGTATTTGAGTTTTTAATTTCAAATATTATGTTTTGCATTCTCAAGAACTTTTATTCTTTGCTTTTAAACTTCAGGTTATTTTTATAATATTGTATTTCCTAATTGTTATGTTTTCATCTTTTTTTCTTTGAACACTTCATATATAGTTAGTTTATATTCTTTAATTTATAGTTCCACTATTAAAGTCACTAAGATCTGAATCTATTGTGTGGTATATTTGTATGTCTTAATGGTATGGAGTGGTATAGAATTGTCATGTGTTAATAAAGCTAAATTATTCTCAGCTTAAATGTTTTATATTTTTCATAGTAAATGTATTAATGTTTTTTCTACTGCTATAACAAAATATCTGAAATTATTTACTTTATAAAGAAAAAGGTTTGTTTAGGTCACAAGTTTTGGAGGTCCAAGAACATGACATCATCATTTGCTAGTTTTAGTGAGGACCTTTTAGCTATATCACAACATAATGAATGCATAATGATGGGAATGCATGTGAGAAGGAGAAATCACATGGAAGACAGAGAGATTCAGGAATCAGATTCACTCTTTTATAACAAATCAGTATTGCAGAAACTAAATAGGGTTCCAACAAGAGCTACATTAGTCCTTTCCAAGGGGAATGCCCCCAATTACCTAATTAATACCTCCCAATAAGCTTCACCTAAGGTTCTCTCTCTCTTTGACAATGCCAAGATAGAGACCATACTCCCAACACATGAACCCTTGAGAGACAAACCACATCTAAACCCATAATAATAACCAGGAAACAAAAATCTGTAGTATCTACTATAGATATTATGGTATCTATTTGAGCATCTGCACAAAAAATAGAAAGGATTCAAAGCATAGCACTAGGGAAAGCCATCAAACCAGAAAAGAAGAGAGCAAGAAAGGAAGAAACAAAGTATCTACAAAGTGATAAGAAAGCAAACTTTAAAATGGTAGAGTAGTACCGAGGTGATCAAAATGTACAGTGACTGTTTAAATTTTAAGAAATTATTACAATAAAAAACACACTGTAATTAATCCCTCTCAAAATACCCCTGTTTACTTTGAGTTCACTTATCCCATCATTCTTGACACTTTCTGATTTAAAAAATATAGTGAATGCTGCCGCTGAAAACTAGGCTTTTAAAAACATGATGTGTCCTCATCCACCTTATTCACCAGACCTGGCACTGTGCCCAGATCTTCCCTAGAGACAAAATGACCACAAAAGGTAAATGTTTTGGATAAATTCAGACATTAAAGAAGTCACAAAGATACTCATGAAGGAGGACTTCCAGAACTGTTTCAGTGTGTTTGAAACAAGGGAGAATATTTTGAGGGGGGTTGATGGCAATGTGTCTTTAATAATTTTTTTTGTTTGCTTTTTGTTTTTTGTTTTTGATATTGGGGATCGCACTTGGGCCCTTGTGCTTGCAAGGCAGGCAGCAGAACCACTGAGCTAAATCCCCAGCCCAATAATTTTTAAAAATTCGCCTCCCCTCCAGTACCGGGGATCAAACTCAGGACCTTTTGCTTGCGAGGCAGGCGGCCGAACCACTGAGCTAAATCCCCAGCCCCTAACAGCACTTTTAACAACACACATAAACTGGAAATGAAGAGATAGAAAAAGATGTTCCATACAAATGCATATCTAGAGAGCAAGTTACTTCTATCAGACAAAATAGATGCTAAATTAAAACTTTAAATAGACAAAGGACTTTATTAACAATAAAATGGCCAATTCATCAAGGGGATATAAGCATTGTAAATATACACACATCCAACATTGGAGCTCCTAAATATATAAAGCAAACATTACAGGATCTGAAAGTAGAAGTAGGTTGCAGTGGAGTAATAATAGTACCAATACCTCACTTTCAATATTTGGTAGGTCATGAAGACAGAAAATAATGAGGAAACATTAGATTAGAACTATGTAGACCAAATGGACCTAACAAAAATACAAGACGTCCTACCCAACAGCAGCAGACTATATTCTTCTCAAGTATGCATGGAATATTGTCCAGGACAGATCATATTAGGCTACAAAAAGTCTGAATAAATTTAAAAGGATTTTTTTGTGATCACAATAGCATTAAACTACAAATCAATAATGGGAAATCTTGGAAAATTTACAAATTAAACAGCATGAGCGGGACAATGATAGATCGAAGAAGAAATCAAAAGAGCAATAACAAGTTAATATAAGACAAGTGAAAACAGACAAACAACATACCAAAATTTATGAAATGCAGCAAATTCAATTCTAATAGGCAAATTTATAACAAGAAATACCTATGTCAAAAATGAAGATGTCAAATAAACAACTTAATGTTTCACCTCAAGGAACTAGAGAAAGGAGGAAAAAGTTCTAAGGCAAAACCTCTGGGTAAAATGAAAGTTAGCAGGAGGAAGGAAATAACAAATATCAGGACAGAAATACAGTACAAAAAATTTTAAAATCTCGAAGAATTGAGTAAAGTTTTGAAAAGATAAAACAAAGTTGACAAACTTGTAGGTAGATTAGAAAAAAATAGAGAAGACTCAAAATCAGAAATTAAAGAAGATATTACAGTCAATACCATAGACATACAAAGAATCATAGAGATTACTATAAATCATTATATGGCAACAAATTTAATAATCTACAAGAAATGGCATATTTCTAGACATATACAAACCTACAGAGACTAAATCAGGAAGCAAAAGAAAATCTGAACTGATAAGTAGCAAGTAAGGGGATTTAATCAGTAATCAAGACTCTTCTGTTGAGGAAAAGCATAGGATCTCATAGCTTCTGTGCTGAATTCTACCATTTATTTATTTTTTATTTTAAAAAAATTGTTAGTACATGTTTACAGTACATAATGATTATATTCATGATGGACAGTTGGTATATGTATGTAGCATATCTTAATTCTTTTACTTCCCCGTTCCCTCCTCTCTTGCCTCCCTTCTTCCACCTCTTGGTCCCTATCACATTTGCAAAAGATCTATCACCCTTTTAACTATTATCTATTTTTATTTTGCTCTCTAATTTATTTATACTTTGGATTTCTCATATAAGAGAATCTATGTGATATTTAAGCTTGTGTCTGATTTATTTCACTTATGGTCTCAAAGTGTATACATTTTCCTATAAAAATGATTCAAGTTTATCCTTCTTCATGGCAGAATAGTACTCCATTGTATAAAAATACCACATTTTTCTTTATCCATTCATCTGTTGATGAACATAGAGGCCAATTCCAAGACTTAGCTATTGTAAGATATGCTACAATAAAGATAGGTATACATGTATTACTATAATATGATCTCTTTAACTCTTTTAGGAAGATACCTAGGCAGTGAATAGCTAGATCAAATGAAATTTTTATTTTTAGTTTTTTGAGTCAACTCCATACTGATTCCTATAGTGTTTGTACTAGTTTACAATCCCACCAACAATGTAGAAGGCTCCATTTTCCCTTCAGCCTTTCCAGTATTTGTTATTATTTGATTTCTTGATAATAGCCATATTTTCTGGAGTAAGATAGAATCTAAGTGTTATTTTAATTTGCTTTTCTGTAATGGATGTAGAACATTTTTAAATGTGTTTATTGGCCATTTGTATTTCTTCTGTTCATTTCAGTTGTTCATCTTTTGATTGGGTCTCATGTGGGTCTAATTATTTGAGTTCTTTATATATTCTAGATATTAGTCCTAGTTTGAGGAGTAGTTAGCAAAATTTTTTTCCTTTTCTTTGGTTGTCTTTTTCAATCTCTTGGTTGATTCTTTTGCTGTGCAAACTCACAGCAGTGAATTTAAATGTTTTCCAACTCATTTTATGAGGTCAGCATTACCCTGGTACCACAGCCAGATGAGAAAATTATAAAAGAAAATGACAGGCACATCGCTGATGAATGCAAACACCCTCAATGAAATAGTAGCAAACCTAATTCAGTAGCTCATTAAAAGGATCATAATCAAAGGATTGATCCCTACATGCAAAAGTGGTTCAACATGTACAAATCCACAAATGTGATACATCACATACAATGACAGAGAAACAAAAACCTTAATGATCATTAGCTATTTTTCATACTAAAAATCTCAAATTAGATATAAAAGGGAGATACCTCGGCACAACAAAGGCCATATATGACAAGCCCACAGCTAACATTATATGGTGAAGAGTTGAAAGCTTTTCCTTTAGGATAAGGAGTACAATCTACTGCTTCTATTTAATGTAGTACTGAAAGTCTTTTCTAGAACAATTAGAGAAAAAGAAAAATCATTCAAATAGGAAGTGATGTGAAATTTTTATTGCTAATGATATGGTCTTATATATTTACAAGATCATCTGCCATGATCTTATAAATGAGATTAACTAGAGCCCTAAAAACTCTACTAAAAAGCTACTAGAAGTAATAAATGAATTCAGTACAGTTGCAGGTTACAAAATCAACATACAAAAATCAGTAGCATTTCTATACACTAACAACAAACTATCTTGAAAAGAAATTAAGAAAACAATCTCATTTCTAATAGCTACAAAAATACTTAGAAATAAATTTAGTCAAGGCTCAGTATCTGTACAGTTAAAGATATAACACATCAATTAAAAAGTAAGAGCTGCAAATAAATGGAAACATATTTCATGTTCATGGATTTGAAGACTTAATATTGTGAAAACTGTTCATTCTGCCCTAGGCAATGTATAGATTATAGGCAGTTTCTGTCAAACTTCAATATCATTTTTCATTGAGACAATACAGTCCTAATGGAATCACACACACACACACACACACACACACACACACACAAATCCTGACTAGCCAGTAGCCAAGGCACTTACATGAGCAAAAAGAACAAATCTGAAGCATCACTACCTGGTTTCAAACTGTATTACAAATCTGTAGTAATTAAACAACATAGTACATCATAGTGATATAGGACCTCCAAATGATATGGGGAAATAAATGTAACTCCCAACCTGCTAGATGTCAGATACACTGAGTTCACGTGTTTCCCAACATCAAAGAATGAATTATAAGGAACAAAGGATGTTAAGTGAAGGAAATATTTATTTATTTAGAGAGAGAATAGCTCCTGAGAGGCAGGAGGGAATTAGAGTGGGTTGCCACAGGAAGTTTTATAGAGCAAAATCATGAGGTGATACAACGTGGGTTAAAGCTATGATCAACCAATAAGATTATATTATAGCTGCTTAGATAATATTGATCCAATGGGGAAGTAGATCATGTAGCAAGTAGAACAAAGAACTTTTTTTTAGGAAGGGATGGGTCTGGGGGTCTTGGTTACCCACTGAGGTGACTGATGCCTATCTAGACTTTATTGGAACAGGTGTTACCACTTATCTTATGCAGGCCTGGTCATCCTGACTTTATCTTGAGGCTTGGCCTCAACGAATGCACTTCTGGCCACACTTGTAATGTGTTTTCATCTTTTGTATTGACTCTATTGAGGGCCTAGCCCTGTCCAGTTGCCTATAATGTTTCTCCTTAACTTAGCTGTCTATAATAATGCAGCCTAAAAGTAATAATAATAATTATTATTATAACTATAATTATAATAATGAATTTCAATCAATTTAGTTTTGACAAAATGCCAAGAACACCCAATAGAAAAGGGACACCAGTATAACAGGAATTACCAATGCATAGTAAATGATTCCTGTTTAGCAACCAGCCAGTTTCATAGATTTTGTTTGTTTTTGCCACTAGGGCAAAGAAAGTAGAATGATCTCTGAGGTCTCATTCTGCTTTTTCTTTCTGTGAAAAGTGTATCTAATGCACCAGTTTTTATAGCAGCATTAGTCATAATTGCCAAAAGGTAGGAACTGTGCAATTGCTAATTGATATAAACATAATGTGGTATACCCACACAATGGAATATTATTTAGTTTTACAAAGGAATGAAATTCTGACAGATACTAAAGGAACTGAGAAGACATTATGTAGAATCAGGGGGAGTGGTTTTCAGTAGAGTTGGAGAGGGAGGCAGAGCAGATCACAGAGGGGTGTCCAATTCAGTGCAAGGAGCAGAGATTTCAATGCCCTCTATAGCTCTCTGGGATTAAAACTCCATCAGTCTTAAGAAAATGATTAGATGGTCTTATGTCACATGATATAGTATTTATTTTTTCATTAATTACATGAGCATAGGCACAGATTTCCTCTTTCCCCAAGAATTTTCTGTTCCAAAATTTATGTAAGTAGACACTTGCAGAG
Source organism: Heterocephalus glaber (assembly GCF_053883595.1). NCBI lineage: Eukaryota > Metazoa > Chordata > Mammalia > Rodentia > Bathyergidae > Heterocephalus > Heterocephalus glaber. The sequence goes on along the minus strand of NW_028258325.1, from coordinate 43,002,098 downwards.
ATAACACACAGTCACACACACTCACACTTGTGCATATACTCACTCAGACTCAAGCAATTCGGAGGTTCTAGGACCCTTCTGCTTGCCTAATTGAACTTTGTGGTCTCTCTATCTTTGTACTGTTTTCTTAAAAAACAGAGACTGAGGCAAAATCTATATAGAATTGCTTTAAAGGAAATGGGATTAGAATTTTGCAGCAGCAAGAATGAGTAAAAAAGAAAAATGAGTGGGGAAAGAAAGGGAAGCAAATGCAAGGGGACACATTACTGAGCTGGCCATTGTTTCACAAGGAGCACACTGCTTGTTCAGTCGGGGAGGCAACTTGAACTAAACAACACCACTGCTGCTCAGAATAGTTTGCAGAGAGACTGTGGATGAGGAGCTTATCTGCCAGCTCTTTTCCATCTTCTTGTGTCTCATTGGTCTTAAGGTATATCATAAAGAATGCTGTAAGTAACTGCTGTTACTTCAGGTTCTCATCAGTGGTCATGAAGGAAGCCTGAGCCTCCATGGGACCAGTTGGGTTGAACCTAAGTATGGAGCTACTGTGGCCTGCACTGCAGGGTGTGATAATACTGTCTTCAGGGAAATCTGAAGGAGTTAGCAGTACTGGGGTGAGGTAATGTAGCAGTGGTTCAGGAGCTCTATTGAACAAGTAGTCAAGTGAGGAGGGCAGCAGACAGGTGAACCTTTAGGGTCAAATAAATTTCATCTGTTTCACCAGGCTTCTTTCTAAATAGAAGTATTTTTTTTTTTTGGAAAGGAAAGTAATAAAATAGTAATATACACAATGGTTTGGCAAATACATGATACTTTAAAGTTTATAAATACCTCTCCTCATTTGTATTCCCTGAAAGCTTTGTGAGGTGTGTGGTATTGTCCTTCTTTTACTGAGAATTTCAGAACCAGAGATGTTTAGTACTTTGCTACAGCCAAGAGGTATAGTGGAACTTCAAGTTTAGCCTTTCATACTATCCCTTTAAGGAAATTAAGTATTTACCTTAGGAATCTATACTATGCATTTTAAAAGGAAGAGAACCCTTCAGTTAATTTCTGTACAATATGATTTAGAGAGATCCAGAAAGGATTTCTATGCCAAATTACCTGCCCACCTACCATCAAACCAGAAACTTATCTGTTAAAAAGGTGTCTTGTGTCCTTTTAGATTGTGTATTTTCTCATTTTACATGCAGACTTCTCTTAGGAGATGTCACCCATCTAGTCATTCATATCTTAGATGAGGAATGCATTTATTTGCTGGTGAGGAAAGAAGCCACTGAGTTCTGGGTAGGGACAAAGGAGGATCAAAGTAAAAAAATGGAAAGTAGTGACCACTAAAGGCAAATTTGCTACCTTCGTGATTTTTTTTTTGTATTAAATTCTTTTATTGGTACATTGTAGGTATACAACACAATTACATTTCTCATTAGGAATTGTACCTTTATATAATGCATCTTGGTTCTTATTTTTTCCCCATTCCTAGCCCTCCCTTCACGCCCTCCACCCTTCCCTATTTACAAAGACTTTATTTCCATTTTTTCCATTTCTCAGCATTTTTCCTTTCCCTTCTTTCCTTTCCCCTGCCCCTCCCACTACTCCTACCCCTTTGGACCTTTTCTTCCCATTTTACATTTTCGATTATTCATTCTAATCATTGGTACATTTTAGGTATACAATATAATGACATTCATCATTGGAAATTTGCACCTTTACATAGTCTCTCTTGGTTCTTATTTTTCACCCTTGCCCCGCGCTCCCTTCAACCCCTCCAGTCCTATTTACAAAGATTTTGTTCCTATTTTTCTATTTTCTCATATTAATCCCATTCCCTTCTATCCTTTCCCCTAGCCCTCCCACTTCCTTCCCCTTTGCCCCTTTTCTTCCTATTTCACATTACCTATTATACATTTAGTCCTTATTTACACTTTCAGTTTCTCACACCAGAGACACTATTTGGTATTTACACATGTGTGTCCTATTTATTTCACTTAAGAGTATCACCTCAATGTGCATCCACTTAGCTATAAATGTCTCGAATTTCTCATTTTTTATGGCTGAGTAGTACTCAATTTATTAAAAAACCACATTTTCTTTATCCAGTCTCCAGTTGATGGGCATTTGGGCTGTTTCCAAGTTTTAGCTATTAAAAATTGCACTGCTATGAACATGGGTGCACATATATCACTGTGGTATGATTCTTTTAATTCTTTGGGGAAGATCCCCAGCAGTGGAATAGCGGAGTCAAATGGGACTTCCAGTCCTAGTTCTTTGAGGTATCTCCATACTGATTTCCACAGTGCTTGCACTAGTCTACACTCCCACCAGCAGTGGAGCAGGGTTCCTCTTTCGCCACAGCCCTGCCAGCATTTGTTATTGGTTGATTTCATGACAGCAGCCATTCTTTCTGGAGTGAAGTGGAATCTCAGCATTGTTTTCATTTGCATCTCTTGAATGACCGGTGATGTTGAACATTTTTTTCATGTATTTATTTGCTATTTCTACTTCTTTGCCTGAGAAATGTCTGTTCATTTCAGATGCCCATTTTTCTATTGGGTCTTTAAATTTGGGAGGTCTGATCTTTTGAAGTTCTTTATAGATTCGAGATAGTAGACCTTTGTCTGAGGAAGAGCAGGTGAAGATTTTTTCCCACATTGTGGGTTGTCTCTTCACACTGCTGGTGGTTTCTCTTGCTGTGCAGAAGCCTTTTAATGAGAAGAGATCCCATTTGTTGATTGTTTGTGCTAGTTCATGGGCAACTGAAGTTTTGTTCATAAAATCTTTTCCTACACCAATGTCTTCAAGGGTTCTAACTTGCCTCTGTTCCAACTGGTTCAGAGTTTCTATTTTAATATTTAGATTTTTAATCCATTTTGATTTTAGTTTAGAGCATGGTGAGAGATACAGGTCTAATTTTAATCTTTGGCAAGTTGAAGCCCAATTTTTCCAGCACCATTTATTAAAGAGGCTATCTTTCCTCCAGTGAGGGTGTTTGGCTCCTTTGTCAAAGATGAGTTGGCTGAGTGTGTCTGGCATTGTTTCTGCATCTTGTAATCTGTTCCACTGGTCCTCAAGTCTGTTTCTTTGCCAGTACCATGCTGTTTTTATCACAGTAGCTTTGTAGTAGAGTTGCAGGTTGGGGATTGTGATACCCCCTGCCATGTCTCTGTTACCTAGAATTGCTTTTGCTATTCTGGGTCTCTTCTTGTTCCAAATGAATTTTTGGATTGTTTTCTCGAGGTCTATGAAGTATGCTGCTGGGATCTCACTTGGAATTGCATTAAATCTATATAGCAGTTTTGGAAGTATGGCCATTTTCACTATATTAATCCTTCCTACCCAGGAGCAGGGGATGTCTGTCCATTTTCTGATATCATCTTCAATCTCTCTTTTCAGAGTGCCGTAGTTTTCAGAGAAGAGGTCTTTGCTTTCTTTTGTTAGGATGATTCCTAGGTATTTCAGTTTTTTGGATGCTATTGTGAAAGGAATTATTTGCCCTATTTCTCTCCAGTGAGTCTGTCCTTGGTGTAGAGGAAAGCTATTGATTTTTGTGTGTTGACCTTGTAACCAGCTACTTGACTGAATTTGGTTATTAAGTCTAGAAGACTTTTGGTGGAGTTCTTGGGGTCTTCTATATAGAGTATCATGTCATCTGCAAATAATGACAATTTGACTTCTTCATTACCTATCTTTATTCCTTTTATTTCTTTCTCTTGTTTAATTGCCGTGGCTAATGTTTCCAGAACTATATTGAGCAAGAGTGGTGATAGTGGACATCCTGGTCTTGTTCCTGATTTGAGTGTGAAGGATTTCAGTTTTTGACCATTTAGTATGATATTGGCTGTTGGTTTTTCATAGATGGCTTCTATCAGTTTGAGGTAGAGACCATCTATTCCAATTTTTTGTAGGGTTTTTATCATAAATGCATGTTGGATTTTGTCAAATGCTTTTTCTGCATCTATGGAGATAATCATATGGTTTTTGTCCTTGGCTCTATTGATATAGTGTATTACATTGATTGATTTTCGTATATTGAACCATCCCTGCATCCCTAGGATGAATCCCACTTGATTAGGGTGTATGATCTTCTTGATGATCTTCTGCATTCTGTTTGCCATTGTCTTATTAAGGATTTTTGCATCTATGTTCATTAGTGAGATTGGCCTATAGTTCTCTTTTTCAGTTGGGTCTTTCTCTGCTTTGGGGATCAAGGTGATGCTTGCTTCCAGGAATGAATTCGGGAGTATTGCTTCCCTTTCGATTTCATTGAAGAGTTTAAACAGTAGGGGCAGCAGTTCCTCTCTAAATGTCTTGTAGAATTCAGCAGTGAAGCCATCAGGGCCCAGGCTTTTCTTAGTTGATAAATTCTTAATTACATTTTCAATTTCATTGGTTGATATTGGGTTGTTCAGAATTTTTAGGTCTTCTTCATTCAACTTTGGTAATTCATATGTATCCAGGAATCTGTCCATTTCTTCTGTGTTGTCCATCTTATTGACGTATATGTTCTGGAAGTAGGTATTGATGATCCTCTGGATTTCTGCTGGTCTGTTGTCATTTCACCCTTTTCATCCCTAATTGCATGGATTTGGCCATTTCTTTCCTTTTTCTGACAAGGTTGGCTAAAGGTTTGTCAATTTTGTTGATTCTTTCGAAGAACCAACTCTTGGCTTCATTGATTTTTTGTATCATTCTCTTAGTCTCCATTGCATTGATTTCTCCTCTGATCTTTATAATTTCCTCTCTTGTATGAGCTTTGGGGTTGTCCTGCTCTTCTTTTTCTAGAAGCTTGAGGTTCAGCATCAGGTTGTTTAATTGGGCTCATTCTGTTTTCCTAATATGGGTATTCACTGCTATGAATTTCCCTCGTAAGACTTCTTTCATTGTGTCCCATAGATTCTGATATGTTGTATTGTCATTGTCATTTAATTGAAGGAACTGTCTGATTTCTTCTTTACTTTCCTCTGTGACCCTTTGGTTATTCAGAAGTGTGTTGTTCATTTTCTACATATTTATGAAATTTTTTGAGTTTCTTTTGCTATGGATCTCCAATTTCATTGCACTATGGTCTGATAATATATAGGGGATAATTTCAATTCCTTTGCACTTACTTCAACATGTTCTATGTGTGAGTATGTGGTCTATTTTGAAGAATGACCCATGTGCAGCTGAGAAGAATGTGTATTCTGATTTTGTGGGGTGGAAGACTCTGTAAACATTTGTTAAGTTCATTTGTTCAAGAGTTCGATTGAGTTCTAGTATTTCATTACTTATTTTTAGTCTAGTTGATCTATCTATTTGTGACAGTGGGGTGTTGAGGTCCCCCACTACAATTGTATTAGTGCATATATGACTTTCATGTCCATTAGTATTTGTTTTATATAGTTGGGTGCACTAGTGTTTGGTGCATAGATATTCATGATTGTCATCTCTTCCTCTTGGATTGTTCCCTTTACAAGGATGTAGTGTCCTTCTTTGTCTCTCTTAATCAGTGTTGGTTTGAAATCTACTTGATCTGCCAAGAGGCTAGCTACTCCTGCTTTTTTTTGGGTTCCTGTCGCATGGAGTATTGTTTTCCACCCTTTAACTTTCAGTCTATGAGTTGCCTTTTGAATTAAATGTGTTTCTTGTATGCAGCATATTGTTGAATTTTGCTTCTTGACCCATTCTGCCAGTCTATTTCTTTTGATTGGTGAATTGAGACCATTAATGTTGATGGTTATAACTGAAACGTATTGACTTGTCATTGCCATGACTTTTTCTTTTTGTTGGGTTCTCCCCCTTTACATTTAATTTCTTGTCATGCCAGATGGGTTCATTCTGCTTTGCTTCCTGGGTTGTGATCCTCAATGTCTGTTCCTAGGCTATTGTGTAAAATTCTTTGGAGTGCTGGTTTGGTATTCACGAAGTTTCTAAGGTGCTCTTTGTCATGAAAGTATCTTATTTCTCCATCAATTTTGAAAGATAGTTTTGCAGGGTCCATCAATCTGGGTTGGAGGCTGTTTTCTTTTAGGGCTTGGAATATGTCACTCCAAGCTCTTCTTGCCTTGCTGGTTTGTGTTGAGAAGTGTGCTGTGATTCTGATGGACTTTCCTTTGTATGTGATTTGTTTCTTTTCTCTGACTGCTTGGAGAACTTTGTTCTTCTGTTGTGTTTCTGGAATCTTAACAATTATATGCCTATGTGTAGATTTTTTTTGATCAAGGCTATTTGGAGTCCTGTATGCCTCACTTATCTGTATGTCAAGCTCTTTTCCCCTGCTTGGGAAGTTTTCTGCCAGTATTTCTGTGAAGAGATTTTTTATGTCATCTCCACTCTCTCCTGTTTCTTCATTGAGCCCAATCAGTCTTGTGTTATTCTTCTTTGCATCATCTAGCAGCTGCTGGATTGATTTCTCATGTTCCCTTATAATTTTGAAGCAATTTTTCTTTTCCTGGTCACTAATTGCAATCTTATCTTCTATATCTGAAATTCTGTCCTCACATTGGCTCATTCTGCTGTGTAACTTTCAGTGGAGTTTTTCATGTCCTGGAAATCTATTTGCATCTGTTCTGTGGATTCCATTTGTTTCTTATGTTGGGATTCCATCATGTTCCTGAGCTCCTCTCTAGATTTATTAATCATGTCTTGCACTAGGGGCACAATTTCTTCTGTTATTTGAGAAATTATTTCTGATTTCATTTTTTCCAGATCCTCTTTTGTTGCCAGTTCAGTGGGTCCAGGTGGTTGAGTATCAGAGTGTTCCATCTCATTTCCCTTTGGGGTTGCTGTAGGTGATCTGGAAGTCTGGTTTTGAGACTTATTTATGTGTTTTCTCATTTCGACTGTGGTGGGGGGCTGTTAGCCCCTGCACAGCTTACCTCCTCTGAGCTGGGTGAGGTGGGACAGGGGCCACGAGCAGTGGTAGGGATGGTGACCCAAAAGCGCTTTCCTGTGGGCTGGGAGCAGCAGGAGGGATGGTGGCCGGGAAGCCCCTTCATCTGGACCAGGAGCAGTGGGATGTCGGCTCAGAAGCCCCTCCCTCTGGGCTGGGAGAAGTGGGAGGGATGGTGGCCTGGAAGCCCCTTCCTCTGGGCCAGGAGCAGCGGGACAGAAGGTGGCCCAAAAGCCCTTTCCTCTGGGCTAGGCGCAGTGGGAGGGATGGTGACCGAGAAGCCCCTTCCTCTGGACCAGGAGCAGTGGGACGATGGCTCAGAAGCCCGTACTTCTGGGCCGGGAGCCGTGGGACTCAGTACCTTGGTCTGGTGGTCTGGTGTCCTCTGCGTCTTTGTAGTGTGGAACCAGGTGTCTGCCTGTCTGCAGCGGGACCCAGGACCTCGGTAGGGCGTGCACAGACCTTCCTGTGTGCAGCAGGCTGATTTGGCGTGTTCTGTGTGACTGTGGACCTCGGTAGGGCATGCACAGACCTGCCTGTCTGCAGCGGGCTGATTCGGCATGTTCTGTGTGACTCAGGACCTCGGTAGGGCATGTGCAGACCTGCCTGTCTGCAGCGGGCTGATTCAGTGTGTTCTCTGTGATTCAGGACCTCGGTGGGGCATGGGCAGACCTGCCTGTCTGCAGCAGGGTGATATGGCGTCTCCCGAGCGACTCAGCTGCCTTCGTGATTTTATGTTTTGGACTCCATTCTATCACTTAGACCTTTTCTGGAGTTTGTCCATATTTCCTCTCTGGAACAGAAGATACTCTAGATGTGCTTTTTGCTAGGCCAGTTCAGCCTGCAGAGCTTCTGGCTGGGATGTTTCTAAGAGGGCACTCTGGGGCCTTGTCCCAACTTCACCGAGCCTACAGGTTTTTGCAGGCAGGTCATGGATATGAGGAGCAGATCCTTTGTTACTGAGCAATAGTTCCATGCTGGTACTCACTTTCTTAAGGGAGCTGGAATCGTGGCCCTGTGAGATGCCATTCTTTTGACTTCCCAACAAGTGATATGAAATGTGTTAAAACTGGCATTTTCTCCCTCCCCCTCAAACATTTGGTAGTCCTTGCTTTGTGGGTTCTGAAAGTTGAATTGTCGCACATGCTGGGGAGTGCAGTGTGATTAAAATAGCTAAAATTTATATTTTTCATCTTCTCATATATCTCCCCATTTGCCAAAATGTGGCTCCTTCTCTGAAGGCAGCAGAATGACCTCATTTCTGTTGCCTGCTAAGGATGCAAAATTGTTACTTTGCTGGATTAAAAAGCAAGCAAGAAAGCAAGCAAAGAAAGAAGAAACAAAACAAGTTTAAGATAACGTACACATCCCATGGGATATTTTATTATTAGGGGCAGAATCTACTAATAGCTGCAGCAAAAAATGGACATTTTGAGTTGGCGTTGTTTGGATTAGTGTGATTTTGTTTCTCTTTTTTTTTCTTGTAGAGGCTTTGAAAAGCTCAGTGTTGACCTGTTTTTATTATTTGTATGAGGTCCCTAGATGATAGACAAACCGACCTAACCTGGGGCCAGCAGAACTAGCAGGAAATTTAAGTCACGGATAGTTGCATTTTAAAAACTCTGGTTTTTAGAGGCTGCTCCATCATGGTAATTGATTGATGACAACATGACAACAAGAGCTCTTAAATCATTAAAGGTGGCCAGATAAAGACAAACGGCTGGGCTGGTGGCTGGTGGTTTTGTTGGCTGCACAGTTCCCAACTCCCTGTGGTGTTCTGTTCTGCTCTCCAAAGAAGTAACTTGTCCCTCGATTTGTGCAACTTATGGCCCCACTTGCCTGTTTACAAAAAACAGCCTCTTAAACTTGGCAGTTCTGTTTGAAGCACAGCATAACATCATTTCCCCAAGAGATAGAGGAAAACATTACAAAAAAAGTTTATGTCCCCATGAAACATATGCGCCTTTTAAACTGAACAAGTATTGAAGTTCTTTTCGTCATTCTCTGAAATCAGGGTCTTTTCCTGTCCCCTAGCCCAATGTACATATAGCCCAATGAGATTATTTGATGAATCATGTAAGCTTCTTATGTTTTCCTGCTCTTGCTTTGGATAAATGCTAATCTGTAATAAGAACTCTAAGTAGATAGCTCTGTTCTTCCCAGGACACAGGAAATATGGCCTGGTATAATGGCATTTTAAAAATCTTTTTATTGAAGTAAAATATAGTATAGAAAAGTGCAGCTCAATGAGTTTTTACTAACTGAAGACAGCTGTGTAATCAGCACTCAGATCAACTTGGAAGATTACTAGCAACCCTGGAAGCTCTCCCCTTTTACTGACTCCCAGTAACTCCTGCCTTCCAAGGGGTAGGGACTTCTAAAAACACAGATTAATTTTCCCCAGTTTTCATATTTTACATTAATGGGATGATGGGTTGTTTTTTTCTGGATTTTTTTTTCATTCAACATTATATTTGTGAGATTCAGTTTTTCTTATTTTATGAAATTGTAGATCATTCTTCTCACTATGTAATATTCCACTGGATGAGTATCCTTCATTGTTTCCTTTAGTGGCATTTTTAGCAAGAGAGAAAGTTTGTAGAATCTATTGTCACATCTGAGGATTTCTCTTATTGCCACAGAATCATTTGCTCCTCAGACACAGAATGCTAGTTAGCTCCGAATGGCCAGTATAGGGATACATTTTGGGAAACATTTATGCTTTGAGATCAGACTTTGTTTATTTACATCTGCTTATTCTTCTGTTACATCTTTCTGGTGCATTCTTCTGCCTTGCTTGTCACTCATGCCATTATTTGGCTCACTTTAGAATCCTTTTTCACTGTCATAAGCTTAGCCTTCTCCCTTCCCAATATATTTATGTGTCTTATTCTTACATTTCATATCAATTCTCTCTTTTCTACTATCTCCTTCAAAACACCTTCTTCTCTGAGCCTCCATGTAAAAACTTTAAAACAATTTCAGACTCTTCTCTTTCTCTCATATTCTGTTATCAAACCATGCTGGGTTTAACTTCAAAATACTTCACATTCAAATAATTCACACTAACCTCCAATGCACCTACCTTGGTGCAAGCATTATTGTTTCTCACTTGGATTATTGAAATTGCTCCCTCTCTACTACCCTTGCTCCTCTTGGTCTGTCTAGTCTCTTTACCATGCCTTGAATAATAGCCATCAAAACAAGCCAGATTGTACTAGCTTCTGCTTAAAATGTGACTTCCATCTCAGAAGAAAAACACAAATTTTAGCAACTTTGAATGAATGATTTGGCCCCTTCTCTACCTCATGTCTCACTACTTTTCCAGTTCTGCCACATTGTTCTACACCCAGTCTAAGCCCATGTCATAATCCCAGTCTGTTATCTCTAAATTAGTTGCTGTTAGTGACTATTTCTACTCTCTTTGGTGACTTTAGGGTTGAATTCTCTTTTGTGCACTTCTACCTAGTATAAGTATATGTAGAAAACTGTGCTGTTTGTGTAACACATACTGGATTGACAGAACTGTAGACAAGTGACCCAGCCAGCTATCATTAGGGTTTAGAGGTAGTATATACATGGCATGGTGACATCATGAGTAGGAAAGTCTGCCTTAGCATTTATGGCTAGAACCACATATCCCTCCACCAGAGGTTTTAACCTTGACTGAGGTTCTGGAGCTAGTCATAAACCTTGCCAGGGGACTTTAAAGGGTTGTAAGTCTGTAGATCACCTTTGCTGGGTTAGGTTTGTATACTATTGCTCTTGCTCTTAGGTGATTTATTTGTTATCTCATGAGCTGAGTTCTCTTGAATATTTGCCTGAGTTAGTTTCCTTATTGGAATCCTCCCTGTCCCAAGGGTCTGAATTCCCCCTCCCCTCAAATTCTTGTTCCCCTCTGAATAGGAAGCACTGGTGAGGAAATGTATAATGGCCCAGATGAAGGTTTTGGAAAAACAGTATTGGGTTGTGTTCCAGCTCAACCACCGACCAGCTGACATCCTTGAAAAATAGCCTTTTTCCCTAGTTCGATCCCCAGTACCAAAAAAAAAGTAACCTTTTTCAACTTTACTTTCTCCCTCTGAAATAATGCCTATAGTGCAGGATAATTAGGAATAAGTGAGGTAATCTACAACTGTATATTTATAAATATTTATTTTTCTTGCCTTTTTTTGGTCAGAGGGATTAAACCCAGGGCCTTTGCCCTGAGCTACATCCCAACTCATTCATTCATTCATATATATATATATTTTTTCTTTTTTTCTTTCTTTAGACAGTGTCTCACTAAGTTTCTAAGTTGCCCAGGCTGGGCCCGAACTTGTGAACTTGCATTCCTCCTGCTTCAGCCTCCCAGGATGTGTGTCATCGTGCCAAGGTTTTTATTGTCTTTTTTTTTTTTAAATATCAGATACTTCATTGTAGAGTCAGTATAGTTTCAGTATCAACTCTGTTCAAAGGATGGAGTTTGACAGGAAGATAGCATTAGAATAGTATAAGGTTCTTGGCATCCACAAATTTTAAGTCCTAGAAGAGAGCTACCCATCAGTAAATTCAAGGTGAAAAGAGCCATGGTAAAAAGACCGAGTGGCTTCTCTGGAATCATAACCTGGGCACATTTAATCCAAAGAGGGAATGTGAGAGAAGATAATTATTGAGTTGAATCCTGAGACTAGATGGACAAAAAGGAACAGAACTTTCTGCGAAAGGAGACTAGTCTGTGCAGATGCACACAGGCAAGTGGAAATGTTTCGTAAAACTGAATTGTAATCCCAAGGAAAGGACTTATGAGATTGGGCTGAGCAGCTAATTAGCCAAGTAAGTAAAAGAATGAATATGTCATGAGAAGGGGTTTATCAGGTGTCTTTATTTATCATTAAATTATTCTAAGACAAATTTTTGTTTTAGAATGAGCTAAATGATGCATAGACATAATGGTTATTGCAACTTAGGTGGTAAAAGAAGGAATGGAGACAAGAGGATGGATATATTAAATTATCTGGACTGATTTGATGTAGTAGGGACAAGGAAGAGCTTGGGTAGAATCCAAATTTGTGATTTATCAATTGGAAGAATGATAGTATCACACAGTGATTTTAGTTTTAGACATACTGAATTAAATTTGGAGATGAAATATACAAATAGAGAAGTCCACTGGGCAGCTGGCTGAGTTTGGCACAAAAGAAATAGATTGGACTAGAAATAATGCATTTATGAATTTTATTAGTATCGTATTAAAGTGCTGCGCCAAAGGACCCATACCGTGACTCAAGCAGCATAGTTTATTTTACTTTTGTGCTATAGTCTAGAAAAAGTTGGATGGTCCAGTCCAGATACCACTCAGAATATGGTCCATGGACCAGCAGCACTGAAACTTGATGGAAGTACAGGATCCTCAGGCCCCATCCCACACCTAATGAATTTAACAAAAGCCCCAGGTAATTTATATGCACATTAAATTTTTTAAAAATATTATTTTATTGGTACATTTTAGGTATACAATATAATGACATTCATCATTGGACATTTGCACCTTTACATAGTCTCTCTTGGTTCTTATTTTTCCCCCTTCCCCTGTTCTCCCTTCAACCCCTCCATCCCTCCCTATTTACAAAGACTTTGTTTCCATTTTTTCATTTTCTCATATTAATTCCATTCCCTTCTTTCCTTTCCCCTACCCCTCCCACTTCTCCTTCCCCTTTGTCCCTTTTCTTCTTATTTCACATTATCTATTATACCTTTTAGTCCTTATTTATACTTTCAGTTTCTCACACTAGAGACTTCGGTATTTACACTTGTGTCCTATTATTTCACTTAAGAGTATCGCCTCAATGTGCGTGCATTCATTTAGCTATAAATGTCTCTAATTTCTCATTTTTTATGGCTGAGTAGTACTCCATTTTATTTTAAAAAATACCTTTTTTTGATCCAGTCTCCAGTTGATGGGCATTTGGGCTGTTTCCAAGTTTTAGCTATTACAAATTGTATGCACATTAAATTTTGAGAAGCTATGATCCAGGGAACCTGTCTTCCTTCTATATCTTGTTTCTTCTGTAAGAACCTTGTTGAAGCTGATTTACCATCACTTTATCTGTATTTCAGCTGTGGTAAGGGGAAAATAGTAGGAAAATTCAAACTTTCTTTTTAAGATATGAAATTCTTAAATTATTAAATATCAATATTTACTTTGTTAGAAATTAAAACAGAATTTAAAAATATTCATTTATTCCTTTAAAAAATAATAAGCCCATTGCATGCTAATATAAATAACATATTTTATGAAAAGTAACTATATTTCCAAAAGAAAAAAAATAAGTGAAAATGGCATTGGTTTATGTTTTTGAAAAATCTTTTTAATGTTTGGCTGATGGAAAACAGCTGGATTGTTGTATTTGCGTCCTCATTCAATATACTACCATATGTTGTTTTGGTTGAAGTATATGAAGAAAATCCAGCCTTATTCAGATTTTTTTCTTTTTAGTTGGAAAAGGGAGGCATATTTTGATAGCTTTTTTCAGATGTTGGTGGGTACTCTTTTTTGACATCATATGTAACCCTGTACTCTTAAAGGTAAGTTGTCATGTGGAATTGGAAGCCATATTAATGAGATTTTTATGCTCTTTTATATCAGATACACTGGTCTATCTTTATTTTGGATGATCTTTTGCCTGTGCTTGTTGTTCTTATATCATGAATTGGTCATTTGGAAAGCACTGGTTCATTGAATTTTACAGACCTTCCAAACATTGATACATTTTTATTATGCAAGTTCAAAAAAATCCGTATCTTAGTGTCACCACTGATCTCATCAGAAAAGTGTTTAAGAGTAGAGAATTTGGCAGTAACACATATAAGTTTTCCAAAATTCCAGCTTTTTCTTAAAAGCCAAACTTTTGTCATTAATAATAAATATATCAGTTATTTTCCTTGAAGGAATAAGATTATTTTGCTTGGTGTTGAGAAAATGTTTGCCAAATACTCAAGTCTGAATTACAATTTCTGTGTCATTCTTTCAAGTAAAATGATATTGCATGAGGTAAGCAATAATTCAGTTCACAATTCAAACAATCACATAAGTGCTTTTCTAGGGATAACCATTATCCATTATTGTATAGCAGAAGTTCTTTATACCTACTTTGCATTCTGCTGCATAGAATACTAAAGAGATGTTTAATGATTGGGAGTCTGTAAGATTAATAATTTTTACTGCATCATCAAAGGTATTAAGTAAAACCTAAGCCCTTAAGTTAAATTGTCTTTTAAAAAAATTTAATTTCAACTGTGAGCACATAGCATAATGTTAAGGAATACAATAGTCATTGGTATAGTTTGAATCCACTGCCTTGATCTATACTAAGTTACTGGCAATTTTGCCTACCATCTTTCTGCACTGTTAGTGCAATGTCCACACAGTTAAAAAGACAAAGAATATCTTGGTATTATTATAAAAATAGTTTTGATCTCATGGACCTCTTGAAAGTGTTTCTGGGATCTCAGAAAACTATTTTCCTATAAAACCATTCTGGATCTGATAAATGTTGGCTTATGAGATTACATGGTTTTGAATTGACTAGTGGTAGGCAAAATTGTTAAGTAGCAAATTTTAAATTTGAAAGGTATCTGTGCCTTATTTTACTACCATGTCTCCGAAAGCACTAACTGGCTCTTAGTGGTACACATGGTGTGAGTACCTTTGCAGTACCTATTCATGCTTGCTCTTGTCTATTCATTTAATCACTTGGCAAGTGTTTATTGAGCCTTTGTTTAATTTGTTTTGTGCAAATATAAAAGAATATCCAAGACTAGGTAATTTATAATGAATAGAAATGTTTTAGCTCAGAGTTCTGGAGTCTAGGACATCCAATATCAAGGTGTTGACACCTGGCAAGCGTCTTCTTGCTTTGTCATCCGAGTGAGGAGAGTGGAAGACTCAGGAGTGAGAACTCAGCCTTTTATCATGGTACCAATGGAACCTCTGAGGGTGGGCCCCTGATGGCTTAATTACCTTTTAAGAATCCTGCCTCTTAGCTCTGTCACAATGACAATTAAATTTCCGCAAAGGTTTTTGAGGGAACAAACATTCAACCCACAGCACCCTACCTTGCACCAAGTTCTCTGTTGGGCCTGTGCATTCATTCTGATATGGAGCTTCTTCCCATACCCTACCATACACAGAACACTTAGATTAAGTGCCTAGTGCTGCGATAGCAAATGGCCATAAACTTAATGGTTTAACACATCACATATTTATTACCTTACATTCTGGAGGTCTTCCTGGATTAACATCAAGATGTTATCAGGGATGCTTTCCTTTCTGGAGGTTGTCTGAAACTTTGTTTCCTTCTCCTTCCCACTTCCACAGGCCCCCGCCCTTGTTGGCTGTGGTCTTGTTACTCCATCTTCAAAGCCAGCAATGTCAATCACATCCTTATGACCACAGTTGAGAAATATCCTCTACTTTTTTTTTTTTTGGTACTGGGGATGGAACCCAGGCCCTCATGCATGCTAGACAAGTACTCACCACTGAGCTGCATCCCAAGCATCCCCTTTATTTTATTTTGAGGCAGGGTCCTGCTAAATTGTCCAGGCTGGCCTCAAACTTGTGATCCACCTGCTTAAGGATTCCTAATTAGATTGGACCCCCTCAGATGATGCAGGATTCTCTCCCCATTTCAAGATAACCCTGCTCACATCTACAAAGTCCCTTTTCTATATAGGGCAACATATTCACAGGTTCCAGGAACTGTACATGGACTTCTTTGAGGTGACATTATTCTGCCATTCTTAATAAGTGCATGTTAAATATTTGTTGGAGCAATAAAGGGAGGATCCTACCCCATCACTGATTTCTTTGAGCTTTGTCCTCCTTGATATTATACTAACTATTTAAGACTCGGAGTGCACTCAGTGAATGCATACCTCTGTTAAAGAAGTTATTTATTGCATTGTCAAAGCTGTATAATCCTACCGCCTCTCACTTGTGAGTTCCTTGAATCTTGTGTCTTGATTTACTCTTTGTATACAGAGTATAGCACAGTGTTTAGCACATATGTGTGCACAATAAGTGTATTGATGCATTTGCCGATACATGAGTGTATCCATGAATTATCCTTACACATACCAACTTATTCAACTTACTTTTGTTTTTCCTTTTCCTCTCTCTCTCTCTTCAGGACTGAGGATTGAGGTTTGAACTCAAGGAACATGATAAACATCTCCAGATCCCTGCATTTTTGTGTTTTGAGACAGGGTCACAATAAGTTGCCCATGGTGGCCTTGAACTTGTGATTTTCCAGGTAGCTGAGATTACAGGTGTGTACCACCAGGCTCAGGTCCGAATTTACATTTTTGCATTTTGTTGGGGTGTATAAAAAGAAGCCCATTCCCCAAAGAAGCAGAGTGGCTTTGATTATGGAAATTTAAACTCTTGCCTAAGTCTCATGGCAAGTGATGTTTTTCAGTAGAAGGGCCTCAGCCATTTCTCAGCCCCTGACTAGCAATATGCCCAGCACCTGCACACACCATGGCTGAGAGGAATGGCAGAGTTGGATTCTCAAGCAGGAGCTTGGTGTGGGTTGGAGTGTTGCTCAGTCTCCAAGCTCTGCCCCTCCAAGGAGCAGGTGTGTGGCCAGCATGGCCTTCCCTGCAGCCATATGGAGTACACTCTTTATGCCAGAACAGAGACTGATTCTTGACTTTGCAGAGGTTTTTTAAATCAACCAAAAAGCCAGCTTTTCTAAAGACAACATGCATTTTACAGAGAGCCTTTGTGTGAGTTACTGGGGACTGATTCAAGAATAACAAACCCCAGACTGCAGATAAACAAAAGCTTTTGACGCTCTGGACACAGCTACAGTCCTCTACCACTTACTAGTAGGTCCATTTATATAAAAGTGAATGAGAAACTTAATACCAGGTATTTTACAAAGAAGCCATTTTTTGCCTACTTTGGTGGTGGTTTGCTGTGCACGTCCCCCCCCCCGTCCCCCCCACCAGTGGCAGCATTTAATAATGTTTATATTCCCTTTGACCTTTTACTGATGGTTGGAGTTAGGATCTAAGGTGTGGTTTTAATATCTAGATTGCCTTTCCCTTCTTTGAGATTATCGACTTCCTATTCCTAGAAGGTAAGTATGTATGTCATTCCCTTACCAACCATCTTACCTAATTCTACTGGGTAAGAAAGGAGCCCATGGAGCAGCAAGTGGTGGTAATAGTAGTAACAGTTTATATTTATAGGAGACTATGTATTAGCTCTATTCTGTATGACTTGCTTCTGTTATTAAATCCTCAAGACAACCCAATGAAGCAAATCTATTATTAGACATTTAATATTTGGCATATTAGTAGGCATTTGTGGTATTATTTCCATTTTACAGATGAGCAAATTGAGACTTGGGGAAGTTAAATAATTTGTCCAAGGTCATACAATTAGTGTTATGGGCAGGATTCAAACTTAGGCAAATGATCTTACTCCTACATCCTCATTATTAATTCTGCTAAGATTCCTTCTTTTGCCTGTAAAAAGGTTTCAATCTAAGAACTAAGAAGTCTCTGATCTTTTTCACCCTTCTTGTGGAGGTTCTGATTTCAGAACAGAGAAGATTAGAAATGGATGTACATTCAGTATAGAGCCATACTTTTATGCACCAGAATAACCAGTTTCCCTTCCAAGCCAAGGTGGCACAGGGTTCCATTCCCCTGCTACTTACTGGCCAGATGACAGCCTTGTCTACCTGTGCCAATGGTTGCAAGTTCACTGCTTCCTGGGTCAGTCCTTTATCTCAGCTGATGGCTCTAGTTGCAAGGAGTTCTTAATCACACTGAGTTGAAATTGTCTTCCTTGGAATTTTCATAATCTGTCAAAAAAGGAAATAAAAATGTATCTGGATTTATCTCTTATAAGCCTGATGCCTTGCCTTCTTAATAAGCATTTTTTAGAATACTTTTAGATTTATGGAAACGTCCTCAAGATAGTGCAGTTTCAGAATATACTTCATTTTATTATTATGTAACAATTGTACATTTGTCAAAACTAAAAAACCAACATCAGTACATTACTATTAACCATAAATTCTAGGCTGCTTTCAGAACTCTTTTTAAAAATGTACTTTTTTCATTTCAAAGGTCCTTTGTCTGCTCTACCATCCCATCCAGGCTACCACGTTACCTTTAGTAGTTATGTTTCCTTAGTCTCATTTGCTATGTGACTGATTTTCAGTCTTTGTTTTTTATGACCTTGACAGTTTAGAGGAGTACTAGTTGGACATTTTATAGAATGTTCCACAACTGGGATTTGTCTAATTTTTTTGTCATGATTAAACTGGGGTTATGAATTTTGGAGAAGAAATCTACAAAAGCCAAGTGTCACTCTTAGGGATATCAGTGTAACTTAGCACTAATTGTAGTAACCTTAATCTCCTAGTTAAGGTAAAGTTATTCTGTCCCTCTCTCTTCTGTACTCAGTTTTTTATAAGCAGGTCACTACATGCAGCCCATATACAAGAAGTAGAGAGAATTAAACTCCACCTCCCGATGGGAGGTACATATCTACATAAAGTTATTTGAAAGTCTATAAGAAGATTTGTCTCTTCTCCAATACTTGTATTTACTAACTCAGTCATTTACTCATATCAATTTGGACTGATAGGTATTATATAATTTGTGTTATAAGTGAATATTACTTTATTCATTTTGTTGTTCAAACTGTTCTACCTTTTTCACTGGGATGTCTTTCAGTTTGCTCCAGTGTCCTTTTGAAACGTTCCTAGTCTTTTGTTTTTTGAGCACTTTCTTACTTTCTGTGGTCCTCTTGTGTTTTCCCTGCCCATTCTGAGAATTAGTCTTTTCTTTTGGAACCTCTGATTCCTTTTATTGAAGAACATGAGAAACTACATTCTGGTTACTTGTTTTGCTCATTGACTATGAGGTGCCATGGTTTTTAGGTCATCTCAGAGGGCAGAGTCAGGAAATAGATCTATATATTCCAACCCATGTTACACGCATTCCTACAGTTACTTCTGTAGCAGTCCATTTGTATGTTACGATTTCCTATTTTGAAAATTTATATTTTGCTGAGTAGCCAAAAATGAGTATAAATTGCCGTCATCTGTCACCAAAGGCAAACAGAAAAGGTGGGGGTGGGTTGGAGACCTGGGTATGATGTGACTTCTTGCTCTGCTACCCCTAGTCAGAGCATGACATTTTAAAGAAGAGATCCTAAGAGATTACGGGACTAGTTAGTAAAATAGTCAGGACTGGAATCTGGCTTTCTAAAACAGATGAATTAAGCAGATTTAGGATGTAATTTTAGAAATTTGTGTGTTCAACAGAAGTCTGCTAGAGCGTCACTCATGAAGGACTTTGCCCTCTAGTATATGTCATAGGCCAGCAACTTGAAAAAAAGTCCTGAAGGCCAGGTGTTAGTGAGTGAATTTTTACAGATGATTTTGGTGATTATCTTATCCTAGTTAATTTTTTTAACTATCTTTAAAAAAAATCCTTCTGTTCTTGGGAGAGAACTATATGGCCCTATAGAACAGAGCTTTTATATATACACCTGCTTTTTAGAAATGGGATATAAAGTAATGAAATAATCTGCTTATTGTTGTCCAAGGAGTTGATGATAGAGTAAAAAGCAAAAATGCAAGCTGCAACCTTCTTTTAACAGGTCAGTCACATGGTTCCTTTCCTTTAAATTACTTTTGGCAGCTTTTAAAGCAAAGAAAGGACTCTTGAGGGTTCCTTTCCAGACACTCCTGAACAATAGGACATTCTAGTATGCTTCCAAACCTTTTGGCCCCTATTGCTTTTGAGGAGTGTGTTTATCCTTGCTAAATCATGTCTTGTCACCATATACCAGGAAACAAAACAAAACAACAACTCTGTTCTTTTCCATTAGATTTTACCTTATCTAGTCCAGACGACTTAGGATTTTTGTTTTTGTGTAGTACATTGTGAACACTCAAGATAATGAGAGGAAATAAAGAGTAATAGCTGTTTTCTGTGTATGAAGTACATATAATTGTGAATCTTAACCTTGACATAATCTATCCAAATTTGTCCAGGTGTGGAAATGAGTAGAAAAGCTCATTTAGGATAATCATCTAGTATGAAACAACATTCAGTTGCCTGCTGTTAACTTTCTCTTCAGAGAAACGGAGTTTGCACAGGTCTCTCTCCCAGTATTCCCTTTTTAACATTGCTTGTCCTATATAAAATAGTGCATGTCTGTACATACAATATAAACTCCCTGAGCTCTCATCTTCCTTCCTGGCCCTATTTTTCTCCATAGTACTTCCAACTGTCTGCTACACTGCATATTCTACTTCTTTAGCTTTAAATTTGTCTGCTTCCCCCACTAGAAGATAGATTTCATGAGAGCAGAAAATTTGTTGTGTTCACTGCCACATCCCTAGACCTAGAACAGTAGTTAGAGCACAGTATGTGTGCAGGGGACACCCCTGGATGAATAATGTAAGTTGCAAGTTGTGAAAATTTGGTCTCTGATTTGAATATCAATACAAATAGTAGAGTTTTATTTTATATTACAGATGACATTAAATTACATTTTTAAAATGAGAATTTATTTCTTCACCAAAAATCTCAGAATTTATGTTAGAAAAGAGTATAGTTGAGAGTTACTCCAGTAATGCAGTACTATTCTCACATGCTAGGAATTTTGAAATTGTCTGCTAAATATCATTCAAGAAATTGGTGAGGAGCTGAAAACATTTTTAAAATTTTTAAGTTGAATTACCTTTAATTCACTCAAAGAACTCTAGAACCCAAAGTAACATTTTCTAGTATGATTCCTTATTCTGGTCAACAGGGTTAGCAGAAAATGACTTTTTGTTGTTATAAAAAATATTCTAATACTGTACTTGCCAACATAGAGGATATTAATAATAATATGCTATAAAATCTAACATGATTTCTTTGAAGGAGGGTCAGCATTCATTTGCCAGGATAGACCTGCTATATTTGTTGTTTAAATCATATCTTTTTTACAAATGTATTACTTTTATTTACCATTCCAAATGACTGAAATACTTAGATCTTTATTTTTAAATATAAAGGATTCTTGTTTAAACAGTAGTAAGATCATGTTAAAGGGACTGCAATTTTGCTAGCCATTTTATAAAACAAAACACAAACGAAAACAAAAACTCTCATGCCAAACTTTTTGCAGTAGTCTCTCCAGGACAAATAAACACACCCATAAAGAGTATGGTCTATGGACATCATAGGCTTGTTTGCAGGCTATCATTGGACTGATGTGGTGCGTAAGTTATGTTTCTGTATGAGATTGATATATTTTCCTATTATCACTTTCTTTTCAGAGCATTGGAGAGTCAGGGATGTCTGTTGTGTTAAATCAGCTGCTGCCCATGTTTAAGCCATCAACTCAGAGGACCAATGATGACTATGGTCCTGAGGAGCTGCTGATCCTCCTCACATACGTTTATTCTGTCATTGGAGAGTTCACAGTGGACAAAGACCTGGGAGAGGCTGAAGAAAAAGTGAAGAAAGCTTTGGTTCAGGTCTTCTGTGAGGAGTCTGAATTGTCACCTTTGCTGCAAAAAATCACAGGTGAGTGTTGAGCAAAGTTGAATGTTGAGCAAAATCACCACTGATACAGAAAACAGGTTTAAAAGTAAACGTTTCAGAAAGAGAATGTATCCATCTGTAGTGGAGTTGTTTGGAATTCTGTGTGGCCTGATGGTTGCTAGCTACCTTTGAGGATTGGATTTTCATTGCAATATTTTTCTTTTCTAGTCATAGTAGTAAAATGACCTTTATGTTTGTCAAAATTCATATCCTTAGAGTCAAAACCTTATGAAAATTGGAGAATACTCTTAGAGATAATGCCAAACTTTATCTTTAAGAAAAAATAAAATGTAATCCATCTTATACAAAGTGTTTCTATTGACATATTTCTTTGAGATTGTCATTTCAGACTTTAAAACTACAGTGATACCTCAGTTCATGAATTTAATTTGTTTTACGATTTTGAGGAAGCTGGTTGTGGTTGTCTTTATAACCCTATGTGGCGTTTGTGAAAGGAAGCAAAATTTTGTCAAATGCTTTTGTTTGAGAACCGAATTGTTTGTAAACAGAAACATTTGTGAACTGAGGCATTACTATATTCCTTTAAGATATAACATAATGTAGTAGATTAGAAATTGCCATTTTTAGAAATAGTTTCATATTTTGACTTCCCATACTTAATTTGAATTTGAAATAATTACTGCTATCTAAAATGGTACCCCAAGATACTAGTAAAGCAGACTATGCTAGTTTTGGGGAAATATATAATTAAACATCATAAATTCTAACTTTTAACTTCCAGGAAGAACTATAATATGATGCATGAAGGTATCTATTTGTGTTATTTATGCAAATTCAATATTGTTTTGGTCTTGTATAAAACTAGTTTTCATTATGATTGAGCCTGTATATTTGAGGTAAGAAGTTATAAAAATGTATACGTAAAACATACCAAATTTCCATTCATTTGTGCGTGTGTGTGTGTGTGTGTGTGTGTGTGTATGTGTGTGTTCAGGAGTATGTAGAGCTCTCCATTCAAAAAGGCTCATCTAGGCAGATTGTGTCTCTCCAACTTTTTCTCTAATTCCCAGTAGGCCCTCAGCAGGTTGACTATCTAGAGTTTTCAGAAGCATGCTATATGGCTCAGTGTCCCATGTATGTTTACTGTATTTTGTGCCCACTGCTGACCTTTTCTGTGGTTGGTTGTGGAAACTTAAACTCTGATGAGATGGAAACTCAATGAAGTTTCCACAGAAAAATAATACCTGTATTTCCTTACTTAATATCAACATTTTTGCCAGCTTAAAATGTACTTAAGAAAAACTTGTGAAATTGGTTCCCATTTCATTAAGCACAGCATTGTATGTGGCTACATGTGTTTGCTTGGCTATAAATAAATGTTAACTTAGAAAGGTTTAATATGGTTTTAACAGTGCCTAGAACAGAGCTTTGAACTCAAAGTAAATTTGAATGCTAGGATAATTGGAAGTTATTCTTAAAAATGCATAATTTCAGAAAACAGACAACAAAGATGGTATGTTTTCAATGAGGCTATTTGAATAGATTTTTATGGTCTTCATATGTTGCCATGTTATTTTTGGAACTGAAGTCATGCTTTAATAGTATTTATTTAATATTCACTCAAGGTGTTTGTTGACCGAGCAGTTCAGCTTTCATTGGTTTCTTTATTTATGTTTTCTCAAGATTGCATTTTCTTGCTTTAAGAACACTTCTGTAGATTCATGTTTATATTAGAAGAATTTCTGTAAGCTCAGAAGTTGAAAATTAAAAAATAAGAAATTTGTGGAAATTTTATGTTTTTAAATTTAGACAAGCCTTATAATTAAGACTTGTATTAAGTACATATTGAATATATTAAGTATATATTCATTATTAAGTACTAAGTATATATTCATACTTAATATTAAGTATATACTTAAATATATATTCCGTATTAAGTATATATTATACCTATGTTAAAGTATATATTCATTAATTATATAGTAAGTATATTAAGTATATATACTTGATATATTAAACATACAATATTAATATATAACATATTAAGTATATATTCATACCTATGTTAAATTTGGATATACAGTTTAAATGGTATGGAGAAGATATGTTAATTTTGGTGCAAATGAATTAACTATTGGAGTTTGCACACACACAAAACACACATGCACATTCATATATTTGTCAGCCTCTGTAGACACATAAAGGACTTTACTTCTGAAGATAGATTTATTTGGCCAATATTGTGTTGAGAAGTCAAATGTCTTGCAAAGAAAATTTATATTTATAGTCAATTGCTGAGAATAATGCTTAATTTATACCTTGGAATGAAAAATAAAGAGCATACTAGTACAACCACTATGGAAATCAATATGGAGATTCCTCAAAAAACTAAAAATAGAAATTCCATTCAACCCAGCTTTTGCCCTTCTAGGTGTCTTCCTGACAGTGTTAAGGACATCAATTGCAGTTATACATGAAAGGGTTGCCGAAGAAGGGGGCACACACGGGCGTTCAAGCAGCAAACCTTTATTAGGGGCGGCAGTCTGCAGCCTGCCGGGACTGACTCACAGGAGGGAGATCAGCCACAGAATGGGCTGAACTGGAGGCTCATATGGGGTCTTGCAGGTGGGAGAGCACTAGTCCATTGGTGGGGTGGGTAATTGGGGCTGGGGTATGTAGCAACAGGTTTCAGTCAAGGGAAAGGAGTAATCATTTTTGGGAAGCCCCTATCTTACTAGAACATCTGACTACGAAACCAGTGGGGCAGAAAGACCTTAACTAGGCAGAGAGTCACTAACAAAGGGAGGTTGTGCCTTAGTTATGCGGAAGTTCCCTATTCCCTGTGGCTGGAGTGGGGCAAGAGGAAAGGAGAGGAGGGGGCTTGCTCTGTGGGGGCTCTGAAGTACCTAACAATACATATATACCTATGTTTATAGCAGCACAATTCATAATACCTAAATCTTGGAAGCAACTTTTATGTTCATCAACAGATGAATGGATAAAGAAAATGTGATATTTATACATAATGGAGTACAGTAAGTCCCTGACTTATGAATGAGTTCCTTTTTGGGAGAATATTCATAAGTTGGATTTGTTTGTAAGTCCAACAAAGTGAGTCTTACACACCTTTGACACAGATATACAATGTAAAGCATAAAAAGCAAACACATACAAAAAATACAGGAAGTCCCTGACTGTACTGTGCTACTGTACACTATCACACTACAGTAAGCATACAGCAGCATAACTGTGACAATGTCTGTAGACATGTAAGATAATTCTGAGATTTGTTCACATCCAAGAATGTTCATGATGCAAGGTCTGTCTGTATTTGTGAAAGTTCTCAATGTTTGTAAGTCAGGGATTTAATGTACTACTCTGCCATAAATAAGAATGAACATGATTCATTTATAGGAGAATGGATGCACCTTGGACCACAATGTTTAGTGAAATAAATCAGAAACTCAAGCTTGAATATCACATGACTTCTCTTATATGAGAAGCCCAAAATATAAATAAAGAGCAAAATAAAAGATAAATCACAGGAAACAGAGAGATAGATCTTTTGGAAATAAGGGGACCAGGAGATGGAGAGGTGGAGAGGAAGGGGGAAAGGATGAAAAAAGAATTAAGATGTGTAATGTATGTGTACCAATTCCACACAAGGAATATAATCATTACTATAAACATGTACTACTAAAATATAAAAATTGGAAAAAATAGAAAAGAAAAGAAAACAATGTATAGTATTGGGACAGTTTTGTGAAAGAGGGAGGGATATCTTAGTATGAATCAAAAAAATTTAATTATCTTCCAGATGTGCTCAGTGTATCCTGGAAAAGGGAGAACCTGGCTTTTATAGGGAAATTGCCTACAGTGTCCTGTGTGTCACTCCAGTGCATAGTCTTGACTTTCTTGTTACTGAGAGACAGAGTTTACTTTAAGCCTTGTGCATATTTTGTTGTCAGTGAAAATTTTGTTTAAAAAAGTAATTGGAAACAAGCAGTTAACCAATATAAGAATTATACTTTTCATTTAATGCCACAGTTTTACAATTTTAACTAATGATGGGATGAGGAAGCAGCCCTTGTTCTGTATTAAAATCTTAAGCCGGTTTCCTACCTACCGTGCCACTGTGAACTCTTTCTCCCCTGTCAGGCCCCTCTGCTATGCCACCCTACCTTGGAGCCAGCCGATTATGGACTGAAACCTCTATAAACCGCTCCTAGGGCAGAGAAGCTCAGCTGGTCCCAGCACCCTGAAAGAAGCTCCCCGCCTCCATCCGAGGCTCCTAGGGCAGAGAAGGTGAGCCACTCCCAGCACCCAGAAGGAAGCTCCCTGACTCCATCCCAGGATCCTAGGGCAGAATGGCTCAGCCAGTCCCAGCACCCAGAAGGAAGCTCCCCGCCTCTGTCCCAGGCTCCTAGGGCAGAGAAGCTCAGCTGGTCCCAGCACTGGGAAGGAAGGGCCCCACCTCCATCCCAGGCTTCTAGGGCAGAGAAGCTAAGCCAGTCCCAGAACCCGGAAGGAAGCTCCCCTGCTGCTATCCCAAGCTCCTAGGGCAGAGAAGGTGAGCCGCATAGGCACCAGAAGCACCCCCCCCCCCGTGGAAATGAGAAGACACTTAAACAACCCTCAAAAACAGACTTCCAGATCACCTACAGCAACCCCAAAGGGAAACGAGATGGAACACTCTGATACTCAACCACCTGGACTCTCTGAACTGGCAACAAAAGAGGATCTGGGAAAAATGAAATCAGAAATAATTACTCAGATAACAGCAAAGATTTTGCTCATGGTGCAAGACATGATTAATAAATCTAGAGAGGATACAGATAAAAAAATAGAGGATCTGAGGAACATGATGGAATCCCAACATAGGAAACAAATGGAATCCATAAAACACATACAAACAGATTTCCAAGAGATTAAAAACTCCATCGAAAGTCTGCTCAGCAGAATGAACCAATGTGAGGATAGAATTTCACATATAGAAGATAAGATTGGAATTAGTGAGGAGGAAAAGAAAAATTGCTTTAAAATTGTCAGAGAACATGAGAAATCAATCCAGCAGCTGCTAGACAATGCAAAGAAGAATAACATGACTGATTGGAGTCAATGAAGAAACAGGAGCGAGTGCAGATGACATAAAAAAACTGTTCACAGAAGTGATGGCAGAAAACTTCCCAAGGAGGGGAAAAGAACTTGACATACAGATAAGCGAGGCATATAGGACTACAGCTAGCCTTGATCAAAAAAAATCTACACATAGGCATATAATAGTTAGGATTCCAGAAATCGAACAGAAGAATAAAATTCTACAAGCAGTGAGAGAAAAGAAACAAATCACATACAAAGGAAAGCCCATCACAATCACAGCAGACTTCTCAATGCAAACACTCAAGGCAAGAAGAGCTTGGAGTGACCTATTTCAAGCCCTAAAGGAAAACAGCCTCCAACCAAGATTGATGTACCCTGCAAAACTGTCTTTCCAAATTGATGGAGAAATAAGATACTTTCATGATAAAGAGCACCTCAGGAACTTCATGAATACCAAACCTGCACTCCAAAAAATTTTAGACAATACCCTAGGAAAAGACAATGAGGATCACAACCCCAGGAAACCCAGCAGAATGAATCCACTGGGCATGACAAATTAAATGCAAGGGGGAAGAATCCAAGAAAAAGAAAAGTCATGACAAGGCTTTTAAAACTTTTAACTTCATCTCCCTAATGAGTATATAATTCAATCTTATTATTGTACTGATTAGTATTTTTCTGATTCTAGAGTTGCACACCATTCCTTGTGCTGTACTGGCTATTTATCATCTTCTTATGTCTACATTTTAATTGGGTTGTCTATTAATGAGCTCTAAGAATTCTTTATATATTCTGGTCATAGGTTCTATGCATTGTAAATATGGTCTGTTTAAGGACTACTTTTCATTTTAATGATGTCATTTAAAGTTCTAAATTTTGATGGAATCTCATTTATCAATTTTTTTCTTTTATACATCATGTTTTTTGTATCCTAGGTAGTTCTTGCCTACCCTGAATTCATAAATATTTTCCCTTATAATTTCTTCTTAAAGTTTTATACTTTTAGGTTTTCTTATTTAGGTTCATAGATCCCTTCAAGTTATTTTTATGTATGGATATAAAGGGTTGAGGTTAATTTTTTATATACCGATACCAGGTGTTCTAGTGCCATTTGCTGAAAACACTATTTCTTTCTCAGCTCTTGAATTGAGTTTATATTCTATAAAATGCTAATGTTAAATAATCTTTCAAAACAAAGTGGACCATATATGTGTGTTTCTATTTCTAGATTCTCTGTTTTATTCCAATGATCCATATGTCTTTCCTTACACCAACACTGCCTTGATTACTGTAGCTTTAGAAGAAGTCTTAAAATGAGGTACTATACATCTTCCAACACTGGTTTTGTTTTTGTTTTTGTTCTTAACTTTTCTAGGCCCTTTGTACTCCTATATAACTTTTAACTTTCAATATCCAATTCTTCATTTATAGCAAGTATACACAGACCTGCATTTTTATATATACCTTGTGTTTTCTTATCCTGCTAAATTCAAGTACAAGTTCTAGGGGCTCCTAGAGATTTCTTAGTATTTTCTCTGTAGATGATCATTTCATCTACATATAAAGATTTTGCTTCTGCCATGACAATCCTATCCTAGTTGTGTCATTTTATTGCCAGACTATATTGGTTTAGACCTATGTTTCAAAGTCTAATGGACAGATGAAGACTAGGTATATATGCCCTTGTTCCCCACTTTAGGGAGAAAGCATTGTATCATCTCCATTCATAGAAAGAGTTTTTGTTGGAAGTATGGAGTACATGTCTTTAATCTGTTGAGAAGTTTCTGTTCTACTTCCAGTCTCCTGATGGATTTTACCATGAACAGCTGTAGAATTTAGTGCAATACTTTTTCTCCAACTAGTGACAGGATCATATGGCTTTTTCCTTTCCTCTGTTAAAATGATGACTTTTGGGGGTAGATCTTCCAATGCTGAACCAACGCTGCCATCCCTATAACAAAACCATTTTCTACATCCTGCCAGATCTAACATCTAATAGTTTGTTTTGTTAAACAAATTTCATACTTTTTTCTTCTATTATCTTTATCCAGTTTTAGGATTAGCGCAATGATGAGTTCCTAAAATGAGGGGAGAAGTGTTCCTTCTTTTTTCTGCTTTAATTGTTTGATATAATTTATCAGTTAAAATGTTTATGAGCCTGCTGTTGTCATATAGGTAGGTTTTCAAGCTAGGAATATACTTTCTTTAATAGGTGCTATTCAAATTTGATATTTCCTCCAGAGTTAGTTTCATTAATTTGTCTTCCAAGGTACTTCTTAGAAGTTGTCAAATTTATTTCAAAACAGATTTTTGTAATATGCTTTCTATATCCTTTTAAATTCTGTAAAATCTGTGGTAATGTCTCCTAGATCTTAATATTGTAATTTAAAAAATGTATAACTGATATTGTGTAACAGGAAGAAAAGATCTAAAAGAGCAGGGTAATTGGGAGGGGCAGGGGAAGGGCAAAAAGGGAAAGAAAAAAATATGAGAAGAGGAAAAAAATGGAAACAAGGTCTTTGTAATTAGGGAAGTGTGGAGGGTGTGAAGGGAGGCCAGGGGAAGGGGAAAAAAAATAAGAACCAAGAGACTCATGTAATGGTACAAGATCCCAATGATGAATGTAACTGTATTGTATACCTAAAATGTACCAATAAAGTTAATGGGGGAAAAAAAAGAAGAAAAAAAGAAAATCTTAAGCATGTTGTCATCTCTCAACTGCTAAGTGATAGAACTAGGATTTGAACTTAGGTGTTCTAGTTATGGAGCCCACTTCTTTAAACATGAAATTTAAAACCTGTGATGAGCCTGTTGCAACCACCTCATTTACTATATTCTGTCATTCTTGCTTGTTTACATATATTGTTTTATGCCATGCATGTTCAACCACCCAATCATGTTAATATCTGAACAGAGAATTAAGGTTCTGGTTAATATTTTAGACATCACCTGTGCTTCAAAATCTGTCTATATTTGCTACTTTTAGATGTTTCCTATTTTTATCTTCCTGTTTCCATGTATATATCCTCTTTCTGCATTGTTAGAAAGAAATTAAAATATTCTGCCCATTAAAAATCTATTGATTTATCTAGCTTTTAAAGCAGAAATAGTAAACCTAAGTCCTATTTATTTCATTAATATCTCTTTGCAATAATTGCCCTGTGTTTAAAATTTATATGTTTATCTGTCCATTATGTAATTTATTTTTGACAGTTTCTTTCATTTCATTTTCTTTTTCTCTTTCTTTCTTTCTTTTTCTTTTTTTTCTTTTTTTTTTTTGCGGTACTGGGATCAAACTCTGGACCTTGGGCTTGCAAGGCAGGTGTGGTGCCACTGAGCTAAATCCCCAGCCCTTCATTTCACTTTCTTTCTATGGAAAAGACAATAAGAAACTGCGATTGGTAAAACAAAACAGCAACTTACGTTTATTAATGGCAACATGCTGTTTTCTTTTTAATGTCCTCTCTCTTTTACAGATACTTTTAGGGAGATTTCTAGAGTGATGGGCCAAAACTTTTCTACTAACCCAAAATAACAAGCATTAGGTCTCTGGATATTGGAGGTGGGGAGCTGTAAAAAGAGAATTGCTACAGTCTAAATATGCCAATTAGTGTTATGCTTTCCCAGTCCTGCTAAGTTCAAAGAGAGTATCAGTTTTCGTATACATTAGTGTTTGCATAACGGTCACAAGAAAAACAAAGGAAAACCATTTGAACTTTCTTCAGAGAATGAAATCAAATGCTGTTTTTAAAGATCTGGATAAGCTTGGAATGTCGTCATACAGAGAGGTATATCAGGGGAAAAGGGGTTTGCACATAGAAAACCTTGATTTAAAAGTCTTACTCTGCCATGTCCTAGCAGTGTGATGTTTCAGTGGACAAATCACCCATCCTTGAACCTTGGTACTATTAACTGCCCCCTGGACCATTTTTTATTTAACCAAGAGTAAAATTATACTTAGAATTTGAGTGTGTGAACTAATTTGGGGTCCCAGTGAGATTGTAAATATGGACTTATAATTTTGACAGCATCTAGCCATCATATAGGGTCAGGCTGCTCAACCTTTTCACCTTGTGGACTATAAGAAGGTTTGCATAGTGCACTGAGGTGAGTGGACAAGACTGTTGTAGGCTGACGCAACCACCTCTGGGCCTCCGACTTACCTGACTGACCTGGTGACTGAGGCTGAACAGTAGCTTGGCACACCTGCCTGTAACCATTAGCAGCAAATCAGTGTTGTAAGGCAGGTTGGCCAGAAAGTTCTGGATTAGGAAACCAAGGAGAGCAGTTTCAAAGTTGTTCTTTGACATATAAAACTATTTCGGGAAAATTTTTTTTGCTAAACAATTTTTGTTATTATTTATTGATTTATTTTCTCTGAGGTTTTTTTGTTTTGTTTTGTTTTTTTGTTTTCTGGTACCAGGGATTGAACTCAGGATCTTGCACTTGTAAGGCAGGTGCGGTGCTGCTGAGCTAAATCCTGACCTTTTTAATAGTATCTTTAAAGACAAGGTCAATAAGGGTTAAATCTATTTAGTTAGATTTAATGTAAAGCTAGAGAATGAACGATTCAAAATATCTCAGAAAAATTATGTGGTTCAAGACAGAGGCATGATAATACCACAGAAACCATCATTTATCTTTATTAAACTCTTATTTTACTTGCTATCTATAAAATAGGATTTTTAATTATGTCATCATTGCCTTAGAATTGCACCCAGGTGAATGCAATCAGAAGTGTACCAGATTAACAAGTAGGATTTATTTTTCTCAGCTGAAGATATGTTTGTGTCATTTTGATTATGCGGCAGGCACCTGTGTCCATGCATTAGGTAAGGAGGAAGAAAGGTTAAAGGTAAAAGGCGTATACACTGTTATCTGAGTCTATCTCTCCTCTTTTTTTTTTGGAAAACAGTAGTTTTGTTGAAAGCCTTACCCAGAGGACTCGGATCCTTGTCTAGAAGTGGGTTTTATGGCTACCTCTAGCTGTAATACAATCTGATAAGAAGTACATATATTTGTCATGAACAAAGTAAGAGTTTCATAAGGAAGAATGTGAGAATGGATATTAGGTAAGAAAATTTTGTGTTGCAAATATTAATATAGACTTCACTGAAAGAGGAAATTCTAAGGGAAGATAATATATATGGTGAGGTAGAATGATGCCCAGAGTGTTTTAATTTTATAGTTGTAACATTGAAATTTCTTTTCAGTCTATACTGAAATAATATATTATTTGTATTGGGGTCATTGAATTTATATCACAAATATTTTCAGCTTATTTTTATTTATTGAACATTTCCACATGCCTAGCATTATTCTAAGCTCTCCAAGCCAAAAAACTCTGGAGCCGCAGTAGCAAAGCTAAGGCTCTGAGCATAGGACTTGGAGTAAGATAAATGTAGGTCCTGGCTTTAATAGTTGTGTGATCTGTTGATCATTTAGCTTCACAGATTTTCAATGTCCTTTCTCATAAGTAAAATGAAAGTAGTCATAGTAACCAAATATATTAAATAAAATGCTCCAAGTGGTTGGAAAAATCCTGGTGCGTAATGTGATGTCAGTATGTTATCTATGCCATGATTGTTATTTCTATCATTATTGTTTTGTCATTGTTATCATTATTAATATCACCATTTGAGTGATGTCTCTCCTGAAAGAGCTTTCAGAGCCATTTTAGAAACAAGACTAACAGAAATAATAATAATAATTATTACATTAAATATAAGTTAAATACCCAAAATGTGCAAAAATCAATGTCACAATGACTTGGTATTAAATGACATGCATGAATAAAAAATTTCCATTACTTTACTGAGTCTGATAAGATAGAATCCATTATAGACAACTAGGGTAATACAAAGGAATGATACACATTTTAATACCTAATAATCCTAGATAATAAAATGGTAATGTTCAAAGTACTTTCATATATAATATTTTCTTTGATTATCAAACAATACCTGAGTATAAGCCTGCACACTTACATGTCTAATAAATATACCCAGAGATCAAGTAAAATATACCTGAAATGCTAATTTCTCTTTGAGATAATTTATTCGAAAGTAAACCATAGTTTTTCGAACATTGCTTGGGACAGAGGGTATAATTGTACCTAAATTTGGAAATAGTAGAGTTGCAATTTTCACTGTTTTCATTTTTCCCATTGCAGTTGCTTCCTGTAATAAATCCAGGTATACTTTTGGGAGGTCCTGTGTTTTCTAGGTTTTTATGTTAAGCTTAAAGATTTATAAGGTATAGTATTATGTTCTATTAATGGAAAGGTTCTTAGCAACTATCTACCTAATCTATTCACTTTTTACACAAGGAAATCAAGTCCACAAATGTTAACTGACGTGCCTCAAATCACCAATGGCCTGTTAAATACAGGACTCTGGCTAGAATCTTGTCTGTTTCTAGTCCAGAATTTTTTTTACCAGACCAGTGTTTCTCAACCAGGGAACTTCATGGATCCCTGGGAAAACACAAAACTTATAGCAAAGGCTCACTGTTTATAATGTGCTTTACATATCATCCATAAAGTAATTATAACTCTTTATTTTTATTAGGAAAATATACAATATAAATATATAAAGTATTTGTAGGTACTTTGTGACTTATAAAAGATCAATTCATTTAAAGATGTTGCTGAATTTATAGGATTTTTTCTTTGCATCTTCCAATCAACAGATACTAAAACATAATTATATGGTATCTTCATATGTTAAAATTGTTTGAAACCATGGGTTTACAACAGGAGTCTCAAACTCAAGTGCTTTCAGGGGCTAGGAAGTGAAATTGACAATATGAAAAGATTAGGTTTTGAAAAAACAACAGTAAAAATTGCAATGAGAAATGGGAAAGGATATCCAGTCTTACTAAAAGGGGGTAATAGGGAGTGGAGATTGTGTCAAACTACAGGGTCCTTTATTTTTACCAGGGAACATAAACCTGATATTCTAATCTCTCAAGAAATCATGAATCTGAAAATTGGAATAGATGGTCTTTATCCCAAACTAATAACGGCTATCTATGAAAAACCAACAGTCAACATCATACTAAATGGTCAAAAACTGAAAACCATCATGCTAAATTCAGGAACAAGACAAGTATGTCCACTATCACCACTCCTGTTCAATATAGTTCTGGAAACAGCCACAGCTATTAGACAAGAGAAAGAAATAAAAAGAATAAAAATAGGAAAGGAAGAAGTTAAACTATCATTATTTGCTGATGATATGATACTCTACATAGAAGAGCCAAAATATTCTACCAAAATACTTCTAGACTTAATTGACAGATTCAGTACAGTAGCTGGATACAAGGTAAACACTCAAAAATCAATAGCCTTCTTGTACACAAATAACAGATTCACTGAGAGAGAAATTAAGGAAATAATTCCTTTCACAATAGCATCCAAAAAAATGAAATATCTAGGAATCAATCTAACAAAGGAGACAAAAGACCTCTATACTAAAAACTACAGCATTTGAAAAAAGAGATTGAAGACGAATGGAAAGACATCCCTTGCTCCTGGGTAGGAAGAATCAACACAGTGAAAATGGCCATACTTCCAAAACTACTATACAGATTCAATGCAATCCTGATTAAAATCCCAACAGTATATTTCACAGAACTAGAGAAAACAATCCAAAAATTCATTTGGAACCAGAAGACACCTAGAATAGCAAAAGCAGTTCTAGGCAACAGAGACATGCCAGGGGATATCACAATCCCCAACTTGAAACTGTATTACAAAGCCACTGTGATAAAAACAGCATAGTACTGGCAAAGAAACAGACCTGAGGATCAGTGGAATAGATTAGAAGATACAGAAACAACTCCAGACATACTCAGCTACCTCGTCTTTGACAAAGGAGCCAAGCATCCTCACTGGAGGAAAGATAGCCTCTTTAATAAATGGTGTTGGAAAAACTAGATTTCAACCTGCCAAAGATTAAAACTAGACCCCTATCTTTCACCATCGAAGTGGAATAAAGATCTAAATATTAAAACAGAAACACTAAACTTGCTGGAAGGTAAGTTAGGCAGAACTCTCGAAGACATTGGCATAGGAAAAGATTTTATGAACAAATCCTCAGTAGCACGGGAACTTGCACAAAGAATCAACAACTGGGATCTCATCTTATTAAAAAGCTTCTGCACTGCAAGAGAAACCACCAACAGAGCTAAGAGACAACCTACAATGTGGGAAAAAAATTTTACCAGCTGTTCCTTAGACAAAGATCTACTATCTAGACTATATAAAGAACTCAAAGAAATCAGACCCCCAAATATAAAAACCCCATTCAAAAATGGGCATCTGAAATGAAAAGACGTTTTTCAGACAAACAAAGCCGCAAATAAATGTATGAAAAAGTGTTCAACATCACTGGTCATTTGAGAAATGCAGATGAAAACAACACTGAGATTCCACCTCACTCCAGAAAGAATGGCTGCTATCAAGAAATCAACCAATAACAAATGTTGGTGGGGGTGTGGGAAGAAAGGAACCCTTCTCCATTGTTGGTGGGAGTGCAGACTCATGCAACCACTGTGGAAATCAATATGGAGATATCTCAAAAAACTAGGATTAGAGGCCCCATTTGACCCAGCTATTCCTCTGCTGGGTATCTTCCCAAAAGAATTAAAAGAATCATACCACAGCGATATATGTGCACCCATGTTTATAGCGGCACACTTTGTAATAGCTAAAACTTGAAAACAGCTCAATTGCCCATCACCTGGAGACTGGATACTGGTTTAAAAAAATGTGATTTTTCTATAAAATGAAGTACTACTCAGCCATAAAGAATGAGAAACTAGAGTCATTTATAGCTAAATGGATGCACATTGAGGCCATACTCTTAAGTGAAATAAATAGGACACAGATGTGTAAATACCGAATAACTTCTCTGGTGTGAAAAACTAAAAGTGTAAATAAGGTTCAAATGATATAATTGATAATGTGAAATAGGAAGAAAAGGTCTAACGGAGTTGGGGAAGTGGGATGGGTAGGGGAAAGGAAAGAAGGGAAAAGAATAAATATGAAAAAAGGAAAAAATGGAAACAAAGTCTCTGTAAATAGGGAAGGGTGGAGGGGGTGAAGGGAGGGCAGGGAAATGGGGAAAAAATAAGAACTAAGATACATCATGTAAAGGTACAAGATCCCAACGATGAATATAACTGTTATTTTATACCTAAAATGTACCAATAAACTTAATGAAAAAAAACCATGAATCTGGAATTTTTTAAAAAAAAACTGAAATCATCCTAGTTTAAGAAAATGCCTTATTTTTAAAAACACTGTATAAATTAAAGAGATCTTATTGGAGGGCTGAATTCAGTATGTAGGGTTGAAGTTTCCAGTTTTTATACCAGAGTGTCTGCCTCAGATATTTATTACAGAGGAGTGACTTCAAATTTCCAAATGAATCTCTAATTTCAGTACTTAGTAGAAATCTGAAAGTCTCCAGATGAGAAAGCAAAGGAAGTGAGGTTTTGGGATATAAACCACTGGTAGAACACTTGCTTAGCATGTGCAAAGCCCTGGGGGTGGGGCAGAGAGAGAAAGAGAGCAAGAAAAGAACAAGGAGGTAGCAAAGGAAGAGAAAAACAAGGAGAGGCAGGAGGAACCTAGTGATCGTCTTTTCAACTTCTTTTAACTAAAAGAAAAAAACTTCATAGTTATTAATCTGAATTAGTTTACTGTTCCATTGCATAGATTTTTTTCCAAATAGATTTCCAAATAGATTCTGTGAAGTGGAAGTAGACTTCTCATATAACTCTTTGGCTATTGAACAGAAAATGCTGAGGTATAGTTTTGAGTTCAATATAAGGAGGATATCTCTAGAAAATGAAGTCAGCCAGAAAGTCTGACTCACCCCAGGAGAAGAGCTTTCTAGCAGGGAGAACTGATACTGATACTTACATACTGGTGTTAAGTATATCAGTTGAGTGCTAAGACTTTTAAGTAAATATTAAGATGTGAAGAGTAAGTTTTGTGGAAAGTGCATAAGCTCTACTGCAGTTCTGTGAAGATAGCATTTTTCTAGTTAGAACTACAATTGTGTTTCCCTTGTTATATAATTCCCTAAATTTTTCCACAAATAATGGCATAAGGACTAGTAATACTGTACCTGAAATAATAAAAAAAATCTCACATTTATTTGGATAAAATAATAAAATATCTTCATGGTACCGTGATTTTTAAAGTTTTGATTTTAAAGCATTTGGTTTCTTAAGTTTTTTTCTTCTCTATTCCTTCTCACCATCCATTTATATGTTTAATATCCACTACATATAATAAATGAGAAATGGTAAATTCAAACAGTACTGTCCTTAAAAGTGTACAGTCCAGTATTGTCAACCATAGCCACAGTATTGTCAACCATAGCCACAGTATTGTCAACCATAGCCACAGTAGTGTGTAATAGATATCTAGAACATATTATTTATCTTGTGTAATGGAAACTTTATGTCTGATGATTATCAAGTCTCATTTTTCCCTTTTCCTATCTCAGGCAATCACCATTCCATTTTTCCGTTCTACTAATTTGCCTATTTTAGATACTGAATATAAATGGAATCATGTAGTATGTGTCCTGTGAGTGGCCTATTTCACTTAGTGTAATGTCCTCTCCAGTTCATCAAAGTCGTTACATATTGCAGAATTTCCTTCTTTTTAAAGACTGGATAATATTCCATTGTCTCAAAGAGGCATTGGCACTGTGGGGTTCATGGTAGCACAATTCACAAAAGCCAAGACATGGAAACAACCAAAATGCCCATCTGAACAGAAAGCACTGTTCCTAAGGAGCTCTCAGTTGGGGATCTGTTGCATCCCCAGTGGAAACTGAACAAAGGAGAGTATCTTCATGAGCTGTGCATGAGGAAGGAGTTGAGGATTTGTTTTTGTGTTGTGAAAGGCAGTTCATAACACCTTCAGGTCTTCTTTCCACCAAAAACATATGTATGTTCTTATCCATAGTAAAACAAAGCCAAATTCTATAACCAACAAGAAGAATCTCTTTTTAATCTTTTGTTTATGACAGTTTTCCTTTTTTGAAAAATTCAGGTAAATAATGGCCTATAAAGACCATTACTGTTATCTGTGGCTTCCACCCTGTTATACAAGTCTTCATCTATACCAGGCATTGATATTTTATTTATTGTGTTGGAAGAGGTTTGCTTTCAAACAAAACATTTTTCATAGTTGGCCAAATACTTTTTCCCAGCCTCATAGAAAGTTAATCTTAATAAAATATGAAGTACTGACAAACAGAGAATTATAAAAAGTGAGGAGCTAATAAGAATTTCTCCTTTTTTTTTTGGTACCGGGGATCGAACTCGGGTCTTTGCTCTTGCGCAGCAGGCGGCAAAACCACTGAGCTAAATCCTGGGCCCAAGAATTTCTCCTTCTATGTTTCCTTTACTAATGTCATAGCATTCTTCCTGCATCTCACAATTTTCCTTCAGTAATTCATCAAATTTCAGGCTATGCATTTTTGCATATTTCTGCCCCCAAAGACACCATTCTAATGGCACAATAGTTTTCAAGACTTCAAAAATCTTTCCCTTAAGAAATTATTTTTTAAACCTTGAGCATTCCTCCTGGCTTGGAAGTGACAAAGATATTGCTATAGTTACTGGAATGGACGAGTGACCCTAAAAGTCCTATCACCAGCCTCATATTACCCACACTTGAATGAAAGGTTCAGTTAATTACAGTAGATGACAGTGTACAAAGCCATGATGGTAAGCTCCACCCACTCAGCTGAAGGAAGACTTTGGCGTGTAGGAATCTAATTCATTTTGCAAGGATTTTGCTTCATCGCTTTTTTCATTCATTATGGCCTGTCAGTATTAGACTTTTGTATGAAGGAATATACCTTCATTTCAAGTGTTTCCAATTTCTTTTTCAGGCCTGCCAAAACAAAGCAAGACAAAACAAAAGACAGCTTTAATGATTGTTCTTTTCCATTAAGGTTTGCAACACTGCTGGTATATAATAGGGTCTGTTTTTTTCTCTTGATTTCTGAGATTTCTCTTGGAAACTCTGATGAAGAACATATGTCTGTCCTAAATCACTCCCCTGAGAAATATTGGAACTGTTACATTTAGTTTTACTACCCAACATATTAAAATTGTTAACCACAGCACATATTACTAAACAGCTTTATCAAGTGAAGTTTAAAATGTTTTATACACATTTAAAATATCTTGTAGGTTGTATATAAAGAAATTCAGAGCTGCTTACTAAGGTACCCAGCTAGTAGAGCAATTGTGCTAACATATTAAAGGATCCCTACAAATCACATTCTCAAGTACTTAATTTTTCCATGCTGCATCATAAAAAACAATCACTCTTAACTAAAGCACTTGAACAGAACTATGTATGTATGTATGTATGTATGTATCTATCTATATATATATACATGTACATACACAAATGCATGAGACACACTATCCATGTCACTAATTTTTGTGTCTGCATAGAATACCAACACTAATCCAAATCACAAGGCCTTGTTGAATAATGGATCTACAAACCATTCACATTTGTATAAGTGCACTCTATGATGTTTAAACTATGATGGAATCACCTACTGATGCATTTCTCAGATTATAGCTCCATCATTAAGAGGCACATGACTTTAATTGCATATGTGACTATATAATTATTTAAGAGATTTGATTTACTGATTCTTGTTAATCTGGTTGTGGTATAAAGTTCTTAATCATGAAAGAGAAGAAAGGTAATGTATGGCATACAAGGGTAGTTTACTTAAACACATAACTATGGATCAAATAAGAGAGGTGGGGTGATGTGACTAATGGAGCACAGTAGGAGGAGGAGGAGGAGGAGGAGGAGGAGGAGGAGATTGAAAAAGAAAGCTTTTTTCCTCCAACGGTTGTAGATCCATCCCCGAAAACAAAGCTAACTGACCTTCAGTCACTGTCACAGAGGGAAGGGGTACCCTTTGGCCAAGCTATGTGGCCATCATTGTATGTATGCAAGAGCAGGACAGAGATTTGGAGAAATGGACAGTGGAGTTAGCCAGTCCCATCTTTACCACTTAGAGTGAATTAAAGTGATCTCACAAAGGAAGAGATACTGACATACAAAAACTAGATGTGTCCACCATAAGAACATTCATTGACAAACTAAGTTTATATCTTTATGTTTATCTTGTATTTCCCCTCTTGAATTTTGTGTGTTATCTATAAATGGAAGAAAATGTGAATAATTGCTTGAAAAGCAGGTATTTACATGCCTAAAAATAATTGTCTGGAATTTTCTCTAGTGTCTTAGAAAACAGCATCAGAGCAACTATCAATTAAAGTAATTCTTAGAAGTGAAGCTGCTTTCACCATGTGATTGCCCCTCAATACTTAAGTAGCAGTAATTGTGTCTATCATGTGTGCCTGTGTAATTACATATAATTTTTTGAATATAAACTTCAGAAGGACAAGGATTGTCATTTAGATTAAAAAAAATCTTTTTGACACAAGGTTTCACCATGTAGTTCAGGCTGACTTTGAACTTAGTATGTAGTCCAGGCTGGCCTCATACTCATGGTGCTCCTCCTGCCTCAGCCTCCCCAGTGCTGTAGTTACAAGCATGAACTACCATACCTGGCCTAGATAAAATTTAAAACTTCATTCATGTTTACATATTCTTTAAAAATATTTATGATTAGGTTTTTCCTGATTACAGAAGTCATACTTGGTCACTTTACAATACTTGAAAGATTTAACAAGCACAGAATAAAATTAAAAACATTTATAAATGCACTACTAGGAGAAATTACTCTTAGTATTTTGATTGTTAATATATTTGGTGTAAAATCAATTAGTAAGTAGACAGCTCCCATCTATGCCTGCCAGGTGAAAGTATCAGGCAGGATTTTAGATGTGTTTGGAGTTGATCTATAAGGTCAATAAAGAATAAAAAAGGCACAGGGATATTGTCAACATAAAAATATTAAAAGTAGTATTGGAAGGCAAGTAAGTATCCCAGCATCTATGTCCCAAATTCTAGAAGATGGTGTCCCTACAAAGTAAAATTGGAGATGAAGGATTATCCTTTAACCCCAAAAGGAGGGTCATTTGGATCTTGGATGGAAGGAATAAAAATTTAGGTGCAAACATTTTATCCTGAAATTATAGCAGAAAAAATAAAAACCAACCACAACAGGCTATAGGCTTATTTTATGATGAGAATGGAAGATTAACATTTTAAAACTCAAAAAGAGAATGTAATTGATATTGATTTGTATTTCAAAACTTAGTTTTAAGTGTAACCCAGAATGTAATTCCCAAAGAATCCTGACTTTTTCTGCTTTTATGAGTTGCCTGTTTATTCTGTCTTTAGCACCTGGACTGAATTGGTCCCAAATGGAATGGTAATTTTCACTGAAGTGTTTATAAAATGATGCCCCTTCTTTTTTTTTCTTTCATTTCTTTTTTTTCTTTTAAACACAAAACATATGCCTGCACCTCTTCTTCAGGCTCTTGAGTTGTTGCCAACCTGACAGAGAGCCAACTGGAACAGGAAATTGACATGGTGCAGTGTTCATTAACAATTTACATTTTCCAAACTTGTTTAGAGCTTCAATTTTAGAAGCAGTTGTTCTACACAATACTCTAAAACAACTGGACTCTTTTTTTCCTTATTTGTGTTGTGGCAGGTAGAAAAATAGTTAAATCTTTGCTGTACAATTCACCACCTTGCAAAGAATTCAATCTTTGGCTAAAAAAGTTTCTTCATAGTTATATTTGGATACCTTTTATCCACAAACATATAACCTCTCTATAAAAGTATAAAAACAGTGCACCAAGTAAACAATAGCCCTGCAGTTGTTTACAGTGTTTTGGCAATCACTTTCAGGTGTAAGGAGTGAAGCACATGTTTTTTATATTATAATATGTAAAGTACTTTAATTTTATTCTCAGAGACCAATTTCAAAGCACCAGTTTAGTATGTAAATATATCTTTGCGGTTACTTTTTTTTTGTATATTCTTTTATTGGTACATTTTAGGTGTACAACATAATGACATTCATCATTGGAGATATGGACCTTTACATACTCTCTTGGTTCTTATTTTTCCCCCTTCCCCTACCCTCCCTTCAACCCCTCCATCCCTCCCTATTTACAAGGACTTTGTTTCCATTTTTTCATTTTCTTATATTAATTCCATTCCCCTCTTTCCTTTCCCCTACCCCTCCCACTTCCCCTTCCCCTTTGCCCCTTTTCTTCCTATTTCACGTTATCTATTATACCTTTTAGTCCTTATTTACACTTTCAGTTTCTCACACTAGAGAAACTATTTGGTATTTACACCTGTGTGTCCTGTTTATTTCACTTAAGAGTATCACCTCAATGTGCATCCATTTAGCAATAAATGTCTCTAATGGTTACTTTTAAACTTTAATCTCTTGTCTACCATTTCCCTTTAGCCTTCCTCTGCTCCTAATCTCACACTTCTCAGAGAAATGTCAGAAAACCTGCACTTACTGTACCTTATATCTGGACACTTTGGGAGTTTGCACGCTATTTTTGATTATTTCAAGTTGTTCTCCTTGGGAACGTAGGAGTCCAGACAAAATGACATCATCTGAGATGAGTACAGTCCTTTTAGTTTAAAAATGGACATTTTAAATGGCTTTTGACTTTAGGGTGATTACAGCATTTCAGAGCAGCAGCCCTGCCAGATACTAGGATGGAAGTGTTGAAGCTGTTATGTATCAAGGCAGTCATATACAGAATTTAGGACAGAACGAAAGCCACCAGGATATTTTTGTTGGAAGTTTTTGGGTAGGGCATATGTAAAGAAAAATCAGAATATCAGATCTTTAATTAACTTTATTATTGTTATTTTGTAGTTTTTATTCTTGTTGCAAATCATGCCTAAATTTATTTTAAACTCAGATTCAACATGTGAAAAAAAAATTCTGAACTTGTACACATGTACTTTTTCTTCCTTGGCAGTGCAGGGGTTTAGACCCAGGGCCTAATATGTGTTAGGCAAGTGTTAAGTACTCTACCTCCAAGCCATCCCTTCAGCCCTATATATTGGCTTTTGAATTGGCTTATTTAATTGGCTTATTTTTCAGGACATGGCCCTTGTTTTTCAGTTTGGCCCTGAAGAAAATCAGTATTTTGCTTAAAATAGTAGAATAATAAAAGTGCACATGATCATGCTTTTAAAAGAATCTGGGTCATTACTCTCCAGGGTAGGGAGGAGTCAGAAACCGCTTACCAAATAATGTGCTACACCACCATGTCCTCTGTGCCTGGACCCAAGTTGCACACCCCTCTGCACTAGACTTCAGAGAGCAGTAGAATGTCAGTTTCCCATTATTACTTTCTCACTCTCAGGCCATTTCTTCTTTCACTCCTTTGTTCCAGCCACATGCCTTTCAGTTCCTTAAATA
The DNA here is from genome assembly GCF_053883595.1 of Heterocephalus glaber. NCBI lineage: Eukaryota > Metazoa > Chordata > Mammalia > Rodentia > Bathyergidae > Heterocephalus > Heterocephalus glaber. The sequence continues at coordinate 42,959,117 of NW_028258325.1, read as the reverse complement.
TATTACACTCTCTCCACACTTGAGGTCCTTGTACAAGCAGTTCCCTCTAACAAACTCCCCCAGCAGCCCTTTGGAGTGCTGTCCAAACCACAGTTCCTGAGGCCAGCCTTCTCTGATCCTCCAGACCAGCTGAGTGCCCCTCAATCTCACTGTGTGTTTCAAAGTAAATGGAGTTTATGATAATTTGATTAGTGTCTGCTTTCCCTCCCTGACCATAAATTCTATGAATTTTGCCCACCATTGTATCTCAAGCACCAATCTAGTTTGGAGGCACTTAATAGGCTCTTAATAAGTATTAACTGAATAAAAGAGAGAATAAGAAGGAAGCTCTGATTCAATTTCAGGGTTTCCATTGACATTCTACAACAGGACAAATGTGTGGTTCCCTAGAGGAACTCAGTTTTAGTGCCTAGAAAGGTTGAAGAAGAAAATGGAACATCAAAGGAAGCCATAACCTATAAATGAAGAGTTTCAAAATCCCAGTGTTTGAAATATAGTTAGAAAATATTTCATGCTGTGAAAAAAATAATATCAGCTATTAAAGGAATTTTTGCTTTGTGTTTTAATGTTTTTATGCAACTAGGTTTTTAAATTCTGGAGGTTTTGGTTAGATTAGTTGCCACCCCAATTTCTCCAATTTTTTCAACTTTATTGTTTTTCTCACCTTCCTTTTTGTCCCCTAATCTTGTTTTCCTGGTCAGCTAATGGGCACTCCAGCCAACGTAAGTTATACAAAACATTTTGAAAGCCCATCTTTTTTTTAAAAAAAATAGCTTTCCTATCAAACACACACACATACAAAAAATTAAAACCACTCAAAGAAGAACAATGCAAGGGGAAAAAAACTGCAATAATATTCAAATACAGTAGAACTCAACCAAAACAAAACTGAAAAGCACTTCAACATTTTTCCATATAACTTAAAAAAGCATGTCAAGCACCAACAAGACACCAGAGGATGTGATTTGTTTCAGAACGTTCCTCCAAACCAACAATGAACAAATAATGATCTGGAAAAAAAAACTCCGGTTAGTTAGCAGACTCCACATAAGCCAAGCTTCTCCCTAATTTAAATTTCGATACGGTCATATGATGCAATGGAAACACAATCCAAGAAATATGTTATAAGACCATTTCATCCGTGTGTATCTTTTTTTTTATTAAATTCTTTTATTGGAACATTGTAGGTATACAACACAATTACATTTCCCATTGGGAATTGTACCTTTACATAATGCATCTTGGTTCTTATTTTTTTCCCCATTCCTAGCCCTCCCTTCACGCTCTTCACCCTTCCCTGTTTACAAAGACTTTATTTCCATTTTTTCCATTTCTCATCATTTTTTCTTTCTCCTCTTTCCTTTCCCCTGCCCCTCCCACTATCCCTACCCCTTTGGACCTTTTCTTCCTATTTTACATTTTCGATTATTCGTTCTAATCATTGGTACATTTTAGCTATACAATATAATGACATTCATCATTGGAAATTTGCACCTTTACATAGTCTCTCTTGGTTCTTATTTTTCACCCTTGCCCAGCCCTCCCTTCAACCCCTCCAGTCCTCCCTATTTACAAAGATTTTGTTCTTATTTTTCCATTTTCTCCTATTGATCCCATTCCTTTCTATCCTTTCCTCTAGCCCTCCGACTTCCTTCCCCTTTGCCCCTTTTCTTCCTATTTCACATTACCTATTATACATTTAGTCCTTATTTACACTTTCAGTTTCTAACACCAGAGAAACTATTTGGAATTTATTCATGTGTGTCCTATTTATTTCACTTAAGAGTATCGCCTCAGTGTGCATCCACATAGCTATAAATGTCTCTAATTTCTCATTTTTTATGGCTGAGTAGTACTCCATTTTATAAAAAAACCCACATTTTCTTGATCCAGTCTCCAGTTGATGGGCATTTGGGCTGTTTCCAAGTTTTAGCGATTACAAACTGTGCTGCTATGAACATGGGTGCACATATATCACTGTGGTATGATTCTTTGAATTCTTTGGGGAAGATCCCCAGCAGTGGAATAGTGGGGTGAAATGGGACTTCCAGTCCTAGTTCTTTGAGGTATCTCCATACTGATTTCCACGGGGGTTGCACCAGTCTACACTCCCACCAGCAGTGGAGCAGGGTTCCTCTTTCCCCACAGCCCCACCAGCATTTGTTATTGGTTGATTTCATGATAGCAGCCATTCTTTCTGGAGTGAAGTGGAATCTCAGCATTGTTTTCATTTGCATCTCTCGAATGACCAGTGATGTTGAACATGTTTTCATGTATTTATTTGCTATTTCTACTTCTTTGTCTGAGAAATGTCTGTTCATTTCAGATGCCCATTTTTGGATTGGGTCTTTAAATTTGGGAAGTCTGATCTTTTGAAGTTCTTAATAGATTCGAGATAGTAGACCTTTGTCTGAGGAAGAGCAGGTGAAGATTTTTTCCCACATTGTAGATTGTCTCTTCACACTGCTGGTGGTTTCTCTTGCTGTGCAGAAGCCTTTTAATAAGAAGAGATCCCACTTGTTGATTGTTTGTGCTAGTTCATGGGCAACTGAGGTTTTGTTCATAAAATCTTTTCCTACACTGATGTCTTCAAGGGTTCTACCTAACCTCTGTTCCAACTGATTCAGAGTTTCTATTTTAATATGTAGATCTTTAATCCATTTTGATTTTAGTTTAGTGCATGGTGAGAGATACAGGTCTAGTTTTAATCTTTGGCAATTTGAAGCCCAATTTTTCCAGCACCATTTTTTAAAGAGGCTATCTTTCCTCCAGTGAGGGTGTTTGGCTCCTTTGTCAAAGATGAGTTGGCTGAGTGTGTCTGGTGTTGTTTCTGCATCTTGTAATCTGTTCCACTGGTCCTCAAGTCTGTTTCTTTGCCAGTACCATGCTGTTTTTATCACAGTAGCTTTGTAGTAGAGTTGCAGGTTGGGGATTGTGATACCCCCTGCCATGTCTCTGTTACCTAGAATTGCTTTTGCTATTCTGGGTCTCTTCTTGTTCCAAATGAATTTTTGGATTGTTTTCTCGAGGTCTATGAAGTATGCTGCTGGGTTCTCAATTGGAATTGCATTAAATTTATATAGCAGTTTTGGAAGTATGGCCTTTTTCACTATATTAATCCTTCCTACCCAGGAGCAGGGGATGTCTGTCCATTTTCTGATATCATCTTCAATCTCTCTTTTCAGAGTGCCATAGTTTTCAGAGAAGAGGTCTTTGATTTCTTTCATTAGGATGATTCCTAGGTATTTCAGTTTTTTGGATGGTATTGTGAAAGGAATTATTTGCCCTATTTCTCTCCAGTGAGTCTGTCCTTGGTGTAGAGGAAAGCTATTGATTTTTGTGTGTTGACCTTGTAACCAGCTACTTGACTGAATTTGGTTATTAAGTCTAGAAGACTTTCGGTGGAGTTCTTGGGGTCTTCTATATAGAGTATCATGTCATCTGCAAATAATGACAATTTGACTTCTTCATTACCTATCTTTATTCCTTTTATTTCTTTCTCTTGTTTAATTGCCGTGGCTAATGTTTCCAGAAGTATATTGAACAAGAGTGGTGATAGTGGACATCCTTGTCTTGTTCCTGATTTGAGTGTGAAGGATTTCAGTTTTTGACCATTTAGTATGATATTGGCTGTTGATTTTTCATAGGTGGCTTCTATCAGTTTGAGGTAGAGACCATCTATTCCAGTTTTTTGTAGGGTTTTTATCAAAAATGCCTGTTGGATTTTGTCAAATGCTTTTTCTGCATCTATGGAGATAATCATATGGTTTTTGTCCTTGGCTCTATTGATAATAGTGTATGACATTAATTGATTTTTGTATATTGAACCATCCCTGCATCCCTGGGATGAATCCCACTTGATCAGGGTGTATAATCTTCTTGATGATCTTCTGCATTCTGTTTGCCATTATCTTATTAAGGATTTTTGCATCTATGTTCATTAGTGAGATTGGCCTATAGTTCTCTTTTTCATTTGGGTCTTTCTCTGCTTTGGGGATCAAGGTGATGCTTGCTTCCAGGAATGAATTTGGGAGTATTGCTTCCCTTTCAAGTTCATTGAAAAGTTTAAACAGTAGTGGCAGCAGTTCCTCTCTAAATGTCTTGTAGAATTCAACAGTGAAGCCATCAGGGCCCAGGCTTTTCTTAGTTGATAAATTTTTAATTACATTTTCAATTTCATTGGTTGATATTGGGTTGTTCAGAATTTTTAGGTCTTCTTCGTTCAACTTTGGTAATTCATATGTATCTAGGAATCTGTCCATTTCTTCTGTGTTGTCCATCTTATTGGCATATAGGTTCTGAAAGTAGGTATTGATGATCCTCTGGATTTCTGCTGGGTCTGTTGTCATTTCACCCTTTTCATTCCTAATTGCATGGATTTGGGCCTTTTCTTTCCTTTTTCTGACAAGGTTGGCTAAAGGTTTGTCAAATTTGTTGATTCTTTCAAAGAACCAACTCTTGGCTTCATTGATTTTTTGTATCATTCTCTTAGTCTCCATTGCATTGATTTCTCCTTTGATCTTTATAATTTCCTCCCTTGTATGAGCTTTGGGGTTGTCCTGCTCTTCTTTTTCTAGAAGCTTGAGGTTCAGCATCAGGTTGTTTAATTGGGCTCATTCTGTTTTCCTAATATGCGTATTCACTGCTATGAATTTCCCTTGTAAGACTGCTTTCATTGTGTCCCATAGATTCCGATATGTTGTATTGTCATTGTCATTTAATTGAAGGAACTGTCTGATTTCTTCTTTAATTTCCTCTGTGACCCTTTGGTTATTCAGAAGTGTGTTGTTCAATTTCCACGTGTTTATGAAATTTTTTGAGTTTCTTTTGCTATGGATCTCCAATTTCATCGCACTATGGTCTGATAATATACAGGGGATAACTTCAATTCCTTTGCACTTACTTCAACATGTTCTATGTGTGAGTATGTGGTCTGTTTTGGAGAATGACCCATGTGCAGCTGAGAAGAATGTGTATTCTGATTTTGTGGGGTGGAAGACTCTGTAAATATCTGTTAAGTTCATTTGTTCAAGAGTTCGATTGAGTTCTAGTATTTCATTACTTATTTTTAGTCTAGTTGATCTATCTATTTGTGACAGTGGGGTGTTGAGGTCCCCCACTACAATTGTATTAGTGCATATATGACTTTTCATGTCCATTAGTATTTGTTTTATATAGTTGGGTGCACTAGTGTTTGGTGCATAGATATTTATGATTGTCATCTCTTCCTCTTGGATTCTTCCCTTTACAAGGATGTAGTGTCCTTGTTCATCTCTCTTAATCATTATTGGTTTGAATCTACTTGATCTGCAAAGAGGATAGCTAGTCCTGCTTTTTTTTGGGTTCTTGTCACATGGAGTATTGTTTTCCACCCTTTAACTTTCAGTCTATGAGTTTCCTTTTGAATTAAGTGTGTTTCTTGTATGTAGCATATTGTTGGATTTTGCTTCTTGACCCATTCTGTCAGTCTATTGCTTTTGATTGGTGAATTGAGACCATTAATATTGATGGTTATAACTGAAACGTATTGACTTGTCATTGCCATGACTTTTTCTTTTTGTTGGGTTCTCCCCCTTTACATTTAATTTCTTGTCATGCCAGATGGGTTCATTCTGCTTTGCTTCCTGGGGTTGTGATCCTCAATGTCTGTTCCTAGGATATTGTGTAAAATTCTTTGGAGTGCTGGTTTGGTATTCACGAAGTTCCTAAGGTGCTCTTTGTCATGAAAGTATCTTATTTCTCCATCCGTTTTGAAAGATAGTTTTGCAGGGTCCATCAATCTGGGTTGGAGGCTGTTTTCTTTTAGGGCTTGGAATATGTCACTCCAAGCTCTTCTTGCCTTGATGGTTTGTGTTGAGAAGTGTGCTGTGATTCTGATGGACTTTCCTTTGTATGTGATTTGTTTCTTTTCTCTGACTGCTTGGAGAACTTTGTTCTTCTGTTGAGTTTCTGGAATCTTAACAATTGTATGCCTATGTGTAGATTTTTTTTTGATCAAGGCTATTTGGAGTCCTATATGCCTCACTTATCTGTATGTCAAGCTCTTTTCCCCTGCTTGGGAAGTTTTCTGCCAGTATTTCTGTGAAGAGATTTTTTATGTCATCTCCACTCTCTCCTGTTTCTTCATTGAGCCCAATCAGTCTTGTGTTATTCTTCTTTGCATCATCTAGCAGCTGCTGGATTGATTTCTCATGTTCCCTTATAATTTTGAAGCAATTTTTCTTTTCCTGGTCACTAATTGCAATCTTATCTTCTATATTTGAAATTCTGTTCTCACATTGGCTCATTCTGCTGTGTAGACTTTCAGTGGAGTTTTTCATGTCCTGGAAATCTATTTGCATCTGTTTTATGGATTCCATTTGTTTCTTATGTTGGGATTCCATCATGTTCCTGAGGTCCTCTCTAGATTTATTAATCATGTCTTGCGCTAGGGGCACAATTTCTCCTGTTATGTGAGAAATTATTTCTGATTTCATTTTTTCCAGATCCTCTTTTGTTGCCAGTTCAGTGGGTCCAGTTGGTTGAGTATCAGAGTGTTCCATCTCATTTCCCTTTGGGGTTGCTGTAGGTGATCTGGAAGTCTGGTTTTGAGACTTATTTATGTGTTTTCTCATTTCAACTGGAGAAGGCAGTTGTTAGCACCTGCACAGATTACCTCTTCTGAGCTGAGTGAGGTGGAACAGGGGCCTCAAGCCGTGGTAGGGATGGTGACCCAAAATCCCTTTCCTGTGGGCTGGGAGCAGCAGGAGGGATGGTGGCTGGGAAGCCCCTTCCTCTGGACCAAGAGCAGTGGGATAGCGGCTCAGAAGCCCCTCCCTCTGGGCTGGGAGAAGTGGGAGGGATGGTGGCCTGGAAGCCCCTTCCTCTGGGCCAGGAGGGGCGGGACAGAAGGTGGCCCAAAAGCCCTTTCCTCTAGGCTGGGAGAAGCAGGAGGGATGGTGACTGGGAAGCCCCATCCTCTGGACCAGGAGCAGTGGGACGATGGCTCTGAAGCCCCTACCTCTGGGCTGGGAGCAGCAGGACTCAGTACCTTGGTCTGGTGGTCTGGTGTCCTCTGTGTCTTTGTAGTGTGGAATCAGGTGGCTGCCTGTCTGCAGTGGGGTGATTTGACGTGTTCTATGTGACTCAGGACCTCGGTAGGGCGTGCACAGACCTGCCTGTCTGCAGTGGGCTTATTCGGCATATTCTGCGCAACTGGGGACCCTGGTAGGGCATGGGCAGACCTCATCCGTGTGTATCCTGAATTACACTTTCAGTTTCTCACACCAGAGAAACTGTTTGGTATTTACACATGTGTGTCCTATCTTTTAACCCTCCAAGACTTCTGGAAATTTTTCTTCAACTTGATCACAGTGGGTTAAAATAGGTAAAAAAAATTTCTGTGGAAGAAACTCACAAAGTAGGAACACTACCTATCCAGGTGATTCCTGTGAATCTTGCTTCTCTGCAGGTATGGCTCACCTACAGAGGTCATGCTCTGTAGTTAGATGGGCAGTTAATTCACTTGTCTCACTGAGTGAGGAGACTTCAAGGTACTTGTTATAAAGAGAGGTAAAGTCTATGAGTACACAAGTACCTACAAACCAGTGTGGTGGAACCTAACATAGCTGGCGTTTAGAATGGGCTGTTCTTTTTTCTTCTCTGCCTCTTTCCTCCTATTAGGGTCAGATAGGGTGGGAATGGGGGATAGAATAGTGGGAATAGGGTTAGATAGGGTGGAAATAGGGGGATAAATTGGAATAGAGATGGGGAAAATGAAATCTGCACTGAAAAATTAATCTGTAATGTAATGACTGGAAAATGGTCAGCAAAGTAGTCTTATAACAGGTTAGTAGGAGTAGAGGAAAATATTGAACATTGAATTGTAGAGATATTCCAAATAATCTCACTGTTCAGAAATAAGTCTTAATTTCCTTGTATGAATAAGCCACAAGTTTACTATAATATTAAAAATAAGTGCAGCTATTATTTATTGAGTGCCTATAAAAGGCCTTGCAGACTTTACCTCATTAAATCTTCACTGCAGTCCTCTGAAGTAGGTGTTATTACACAGTTTTACAGAAGAGGAAAATAAAGCTCAGAGTGAATATTCATTTATGTAACATCACAAACTGAAGGAGATGGGCCAGGGATTTAGCTCAGTGGTTCCACCGTCTGCCTTGCAAGCACAAGGTCCTGAGTTCGATTCCTGGTACCAAAATACAGAAAAAAAAAAACCCCAAAAACAAAAACGGAAGGAGCTGCAATTCAAATGTAGGCCCATCTGGGACCACAGCCAGGGTTCTTCATCTGTGCACTGTGTTGTCCACTAATTCTGGACTGAGTGGTTCTGGTGTTTCCTTCCCACCTATTTATTCTGTTTGTTTATTGTTACACAGCTGTTCTATTCACTGCCTGAGGTTTTTGCCAGGTCGAGGTTTGTGCTGGGACTCTTTTTCCTTTACATGGTGAGCAAGCTGGAACTTGTCAAAGGTCAGAGCCCAGGATCATTTTTTTCCTTAAGATCTTTTTATTTCACATTAATATAAGTGAATCTTGGGAATGTGCTCCTCAGGTGATGCCAACAGATTAGAGTCAGGTTTACCTGGATAATCCGATGAGATAATGGCAGCTGAAATATGAGGAACAAGGACTCATTTTAGAAATGAAGATAAGAAAAATGAGTGATCTTGATAGGTGCTTGGGTTAGTATTCTTGATTAATATCTGCTTTAAAAAAAATTCACACTGGCAAGCAGCTCTAACCATGTAGTTGTTTATATCATGTGAGACAACACACAGACAGGTTGGCTGGAATGTCACTTTCTCCCACTCTGAGACTTAGTATCACATCCCTGCAGCTTCTCTGCATACCTTGTCTTTGCAAGACATCACTGCTTTGGTGGACTTGGAAGGGATCTGAAGGCATTGTCTTCAACAATATTCTCCTGATTCTATCAATTCTTTCCTCCTCCACTTCTGAAGTAAAGTTGATTATAGACTCATAACCACGAAGCCCTCACTCTTCTCATCCCTGTTTTATATGGCTTACTCAGTGTTTGTGATAACCTTTAATTGGAACCCAAACTTGAACATTAGAGAGACTTCCTCTGAATAGCAAGATTGATTGATTTGTTGATTTTGATCTCTTTAAAAAAATATAAAGAAAGGCAGGAACAGTTGGAACTGGGTAGTGGCTGCCCCTTAAAAGGGGCCTGTGCTCCTCAGCCTTCCCTGAAATCTGTCCCTCACTTTATTTTCTGGTATTATAAATTGGCCCCCAGACAAGGTGTGATTTGTGGTCCCTGATTTATCATCACTGGAGTGTTCGCCCTCCACCTCCCTGTTGGTGGAATGAAGGAGTATAACGAGCAGCAGTTCTGGTCAATTTGGAAATGGTTCACTTATCGTTTTGTTACTTTTTATAAACAGGAAGTCAAGATCCACATAGTTATGAGTGTCACTGGAGGCCCAGTAGTGCACCAAGCACAGGATGTGGCACATAGTAATCACTTGGCAACCATCTGTTAAAGGAGTGAGTGGATCTATGCCTAAATCCCTTGAGTTCTTGGGGACTCAGGGTCATTTTTTTAAAGCTGATCGAGAGACATGACGAACCACTTTGGGATATAAATGACACTACTTAATACATGCAGTTTGGATGACAACTACCAATTTTCCATTTGCATGAAAGATGGGATTTGTTCTTATTTTGTGATAGGATTCCTTGGCCACTTTATACCAAAGCCTTTTTGGGGACATTAAACTTTAGTGACCTTAGAAAATTTCAACAAATTTTCTTTCTGTGTCCAAACAAATGTCCTCTTCAGTTTAGTTGGCTCTGACAGTCTCTCCGACTTGATAGTTTCTCTTTGTCCTGGTGTGGGCTATGAAACAGGGACCCTAGTGTCTCTGGTTCCTAGAGAACTTTGATGTTAACCAAAATTCCTTGTTTTGTTAATAAAACCCAGGCCCTGCCCTACCAGACACATATAAGCTCTGCGATTTAGGAGGAGGGCTCCATAGATCAGCTGGCTTTGAAACTCGGTCCATGTGGCCCTGAGCAAGTTATGTCACATTTCTGTCTTCATTTTCTCTTCTGCAAAATGAGTATGCTAGTGGTGCCCATATCATAGCTTTGTTAGAATAGCGCCTGAGAGGTCGTGGGTCTTCAGCAAATGACAACATCTGCCTTGGTTGGGATAGTGATCACAGCAATGATATTTGCCTTCAATTATAAAAATGTAGCCACTAAGAAATTTCTTTGTGACTCAGTTTTTCCCCTTCTTACAGCTTTATTAAGGTATTATTGACTGATATAATTGTATACATTATGATGTTCTGGTTTTCTCTTAAATGTGATTTTTTGAGAATTACAAAGTCCTTTGGTCACCACACTATAAAAATATTGGACCCCCTTCCAACCTATGGTCAAATTTGATCTGACAAAGCAAGAACCTTCCAGGTACATGTTCAAGGGACTCATTGCTGTCCTGGTTATGAAAAATCAGATGAAGCTGTTTGAGGGAAGTTGATTATCTGCCCATTGTTATTGCCCTAAAAAAACCCCAACATTCTTTTACCCTAATTGCTTAAAGAAAGCAATACTCTAATTTCTTCCTGAACTTCTTGTAGCCAGAGTCCAGCCATGGAAATGCCATGTGATGTCACTACTGGTCAGCAGTGGGTTCTGGGTTTCATCTGTGTTTTGGGAAGGGGATAAGAGCCCCTTCAGGAGTGTGGAGAGTTCTGAAATAAAAGCATATTTCAGGGGTAAGACATGCCTATCACAAACACCAGCAGGACTTGCAAGCTTACTAGTGTACGCAGGCTAACTTTAAGGGGACTTGACTTTTTTCTTAGCCATCAAACCATGAGACTTTTTAAATCTGGTTGGTCTCTTTCTCCCCGCCCCCCACCTTTCTCTCTCTCCCCTCTCTCTTTCTCTCCCCCTCCCCCTTTCTCCTCAGCCTGCCCACATCAGTCACTCATCAGTGCCACGCTACTATGCCTTGCTCTACTAAGCCTGGAAGAATAGTCTACTTATTCTACAGGATATCTTATATTCTCAAAGCATTTTAAGGCACTTTTTTGAGAGAAATACTGGAGTTATCTCTTTTTGCAATCATGTCTCACTTCAAATTATGTTGATTGGAAAGGTTTAGACATTTTGTGTAGGTGCATTTACACTATAGTTGTTTTTTTTTTTTTTTCAATTGCTTCTTTGGCTTTTATCTCATTTTGAATTTCAGTGTATCTGTGACAAAGTGGTGGCATTTAGAGGTCCTGTGATTGCTTAAAGACCTTTTGGTGCTTCAAGGACCTGGTAAAATCCTTTTACCTTATCCATCTTCTACAAAGTCCCAAAATATTGTGCTATTTGCATTGGAAAATGTGTAACTCAGTGTTCTTCTAGTTGTCCTACATATGGAAGAAAACCCACTGAGTTAAGCAGAAAAGGCAGTTTATGGGATCACATAACCAAATAGTCCAAGGCCAGTTCAGCTTCAGAGACAGCTGAATTTAGAAACCCAAAGACAGTTACCGGGACTGCACTACCTCTACCTCTGCCAGTGTTCTTCTGTCATATATTATATTCATTAGTTGTTTACCAGGTACTTTTAGAATTCCTCTGTCTGGAGGATTATGTTAGAATTACACTTCTTTGCCTTCTGAAGTAAGATGTAGCGGTATGATTTGCTTTTACCAATAAGATATGAACATAGAGGCTTGTGGTACTCCTGGGCAGGAGCTTTTAGGAGCCAGTGCATGGTTTGCTATGTCTTCTTTTCTTCACTCGATCTTAGCCAAAAGGCCAAGAAGTGATGTCTTCTTTTTACCAGGGTGGTCACTGAAGCATACGTAAAGATAGAGCCTTCATTAGCTTTGGTCCCCAAGTTACTTATGTGAATAGAACTGCCCTGCTGATCCTTGGTGAACATGTAATGTGAGGGAGAGCTTCTGTTGCAAGTTGCTGAGGTTTGTGCATTTTCTTATGACATAATCTAGCCTATTTTAACTAATGTATATTGTCTAAGTCATATGCAAGTGAAAATAAAAGATGTTCTTGTCCTGGGTGCTTAAATAAGAGCCCTATTCGCTCTGAAAAGCTATGGCTAGATGATGTTTCCATCTTTAAACCAATCCCGTGGCCTACAAATACAGTGTTCTGATTGGCCAAGCCATTGCTGTTTCTTTAACCTGAGCAGAGAGGAAATCAGCCCATTCACTGCTCATGGACAGAGCAAGAAAATGGTAAGTATCAAAAAAAAAAATAGAGCTATCAGACAGGTAGGGGATAAATGTTAGGCAGATTAAAATTGAATATGTTTTTTGTATCAGAAAGAATAATGAAAAATATCTGCAACATTTTATTTTTATTCTAGAGCCAAAATCCCATTGTTAAACTTTTTAGAGGAGGCCATTATCTGTACAAATCTCTGAAGAGAATTTTATGATCTTCTTTATTGCCATACTGTACATAGGTATGTCAGAGAAAAGATTTAAATTTGCACGCACAAAATGGAAAGAAACTGTCAGCCCCATAGCCAATTGTCAGTCATAATAAAAAATATTATAGTAGTAACATGACTGCCTTTCCTTTTTTTGAGTTCTTTCCACAGTATCTCTCTGACTTCAGCATGTTCAGCCTTAGGGAAAATATCACCAATGAGAGGACAAGTCAGCCCTGAGTGTCACTGGTTCCTGCCTCTGACTGATACTTACTTATTTTGCTCTCTAGGATCACGACAAAAGCAAATTTTATATCACTTTTGTGTATGTGGAAACTTCCATGTCTCTTCTTCTGGTGTTCCAAATTGCCTATGCACCTAATTTCTTATATTTTTTTGTAACTCAGTCCACAATCTGTCTTTTAATTTTGCATGTGTATACTATTTAAATTTGTTCTAACAGCTGAAATGTTTGGATTTAGGTCGACTATGTTATTATTTGTTTTCTAGTTGTTCTAATTTTCATTCTTCTGTTTTCTGTTTCCTGACTTGTTTTGGGTTTGGTGAACAGTTTTTAGTATTCCATTTATATCTTGTGTTTGATTTCATTTCTTTGCACAGTGCTCTTAGAGGTGTCTCTAGGGATTAAATATAGGCATTTAACATGGTCTGCTTACAACCAATATTTTACTACTTCAAATGTAATATAGAAACATTATATATGTCTAAGTCCCTTAATGTTTTAGTTCTCTTATTTATTATATTTACATACATTTAAAACTCCATTATAATTTTTATTTCAATCATTGAACTTATTTTAAAGCTCTCACCAGAAGAATAACTCATTACACCTACCCAGATATTTACCATTTCTATTATTCTTCATTTCTGATGTTCCAGCTTTTCTCCTGACATCATTTCTTTTCTGTCTGACCCAACCAAAAATGGACAACTGAAATGAATAGACATTTATCAGAAGAAATACAAATGGCCAATAAATACATGAAAAAATATTCGACATCTCTGGCCATTACAGAAATGCTACTTAAAACAACTTCCTTTAGCAATTCTTTTATGTTTTGTTTTTTTTTTTTTGCAGGCGCCGGAACCACTAAGCTAAATCCCCGGCCCTACGGCCCTCCTAGCAATTCTTTTAAAAACCAGTCCACTGGCAATAAATTCTCCCAATATTCTTTTACATGAAAAATACTGATTTTACCTTCAATGTTTTTTATTGGTACATTTTAGAAAATACATAATAATATTCATCATAGGGAATTTGTACTTGTACATGATATATCTTGCTTCTTCTCTTTTTCCCATTCCATATTTTCACTGAATATTTCTTTTCTGTTAGCACTTTAAAAATGCTTTTCCACCTCCTTCTACCCTGGATGGTTCCCATGAGAATCCAGTTATTTAGACTGAATTTCTGGCATTTGGGCTGCACTGAATACAGGCAGGGAAAGAAGGGAGATGTGCTCACTACCACCTTGAAGAAACTTCACTCTGGGTCATATAATCTGTCCAGGTTTTATTGTTTAATTTAGTAAGATAGAAAAGGTGGTATCTATCGATCTCATCTTACCCAGAACCTTTCTATGCAATTGATTTGGAAAAGACTGGATGTATAGTTCAACAGAAGCTGCTAAACCCTTTTTATGTTGTTATATTAGGTGTGCTCTGAGTGTGTATGTGTGTGTGTGATTAATACACAATGCTTAGTGTGTGTTAATCGAGTTTTACGTATATTGGAAATTAATTCATTTAATCCTTTTGACAGTCTGATGAAGTATATATAATTATTGACTCATACTTTAAGGATGAGGAAATTGAAGGATTCAAAGTTGAAGTGGCTTGACTAAAGTCACGCAAGTAGGAAGTGTTGGAACCAGGTCAAATCTCCAGAGAATCTGGTTTCAGAATCTACCTCTTAATCACTGCACTAAGCTGCCTCTAATTAATTGTGGTTATACAACAATAATAACAAAATTAAGAAGGAATAAAAACCTCATTATTATTGAACACTTTCTATATCTTTGTTCTCTGCCAAGTACATTATATATCTTATGTAATTCAATGAATGCGCTAATTTGTCCACATTTTATTGAAAATTATGTCATGTACTGTGCTAGGTGCTGGGGTTCTAACCCTATCCTGGTAGAGGTTATATTGTAGAAGAAGGAGAGTCATTAAACAAATGATTCACATACAATTATGTAAGTGCAGATGTACAGAGTATCACAGAGGAGGCTGTTAGTGGAGAAGGGCATTCTAGCAAAGTTTCTAACTTAAGTTTACCAATCAGGACAGGATAGATTATTTTGAAATAACAAACAACCTAAAAAATTCAGTGGCTTAAAACAATAAAACTTTATTTCTTGCTTATGCTACATGTCCATCAGAAATGAGCTGAGAGCTCTGTACTCCTTTGTTATTTTTTACCTCCTCCCTCCAGGAAACAGGCTGACAGAGCAGCTACTAGCAAGCACATGGCCATTCCCAAAAGAGGAAAAGAACAAAGTAAACAGGAGTGATGATCGAATCTTTGCCAACATATCGTACAATAGCGTCTGTCTGCTCATGCCTCATTGAGCAGAGTAAGATGTATGTCACTACTAACTTAAAGGACTAGGAGAAGTATAATTCTCCTTTTCCTATTGGAGAGAGGAAAATTAGAAATATTTGGGAACCAGCACCAAGATCTGCCAGGCTTGTCCTCAGTTCAAGAAAGGTGTCCTTAGGAGGCAAAGTTTGATGTGAATTCTGAAGCAAAAGACAACGGGATTGGGTTAGGAAGTGGATGGAAGACAAATATGACTAAGGTGATGGGATGAAACAGAATAACAGGCCTGGGTGCTAGTTTAAAGATTGGGAAATTTATCCAAAGGGCCATTAGAAGCCAGTATGAGAGTTTAAGTGGGAGTAATGCATATAATCAAATTTGTGTTTTCCGTAGAATCCCATGACAAGTGTGGACAATAGACGGCGGGGTGGGTGGGGTGGAGAGTGAATAAAGATGGGCCAGTGAGGAGGCTGATGTCCTGGTTCAGCTAGAGATGGTGGAGACTTGATTTAGGCAGTGACAGCTGAGAGAAGTGGGTAAACCAGAGAAACAGGGGTTGAAGATTGATGGGATAATCCTCCAAGATCCTCTGAGAATTGATTATTACCCATACTTTCTCAAGGAGAATACCCAGGCTTGGAGAAATAACAGAAATTGGTTGATTATTGAGTGGCATAATTTAAACCTGAGCCTGGTTCCTAGACTTGTGCTTTAGAATAATTTGAGAAGGAAAATATGTCCCTCCAGTAAAGAAAGGGTACAAATTTTCAGGGCTCTGTCTTGACTCAGATGGAGCTTGCAGACTTTTTGATGGTAGATGTCTTAAGTCTCACCTTTCTTTGCTCACCTTAGAGCAATGCAAGCTATACAGCAAATCCCAGTTGACTTTATACTGAGGTAGCATGAAAGTCAAAGACTCCAATTTAAATGCTTCCACTTGAATTAATTTATTGTTAATGATTAATTTATTAATTATTTTGTATTATAACATGTTTTAGGATTGGTTAAGGTATCTTAGAGATTTTAGTTGATTCCAATTCCTTCCTTACCACCTCCCTCACCCCATCTTCTACCCCCACAGTCTCTGTTCTTTTTTCTTTCTTCATCCATCCATTTAATCATCAAGAACTTTCTGAGTAACATTTATTTTGGAGCAGTGTAGCAGAGTAAGTCAGGATATAGATTCTAAAGACTTTCTGTAAAACACCCTTCCATCCTTTCTACTGACATCAAAGTTCTAGGCCTATTTCAATATTTGCTGGTCTATGAAGCTTTCTTAGCCTCTGTTGATGAGGCCTAAGTGGCCTATATTTGTTGTAGATGTTTTAAGTATGCCTGTCTTAGACTAACCCCTTAGTCCTCTTTGTAGTCTATTCTCCTTGACAATGACCACCGCATTCATTATACTTCTTTTTCTTCTCCCAAAGGTACTCACCAAGGTGGCAACCACACAGTTACTTCCTAATGCACTCAACAATAGAAGGACGATGGTGTTTTTTCTTAAGCTTGATATAAAACTGCTATTTCAGCATGATCAGCTGTGAAAAACAAGTGGTCTTGAAATATAATCAGTAATAAAAATTTCAGACAGCATAATCAGAAACCCAAATTAATACATTCAAATATGAAAATTTTTAAATGGTATAATTAGCAGTGTTGCTGTAAGTTTGGTAGAGAAATACAAAAATTTGACTTGTATAATTAATTTCCTTTCAGTTCTCAATTATATGTCCAGGAATATATGATTCAGAATAGCTTTCCTACCAAGAATAATCAGTCCACAGTTTGTTCTAATGTTTGCTTTTCTATTTATCACAACATTTTGTTTGAAAGATGAAAAATTCAGAGATAAATATAACCCAGAATAATTCAAAACAAAGTTATGACATTAAAAGAACTGAAAGTATCTGAACCAGAAAGTTCTGTAATAGTGTGTCTTATTGCTACTATTCCATCCTGTTTCCTCTTATCACCAAATCGCTAATTATATTGTGCTGGTTGATCCAGTGAGCTACAGAGAATAAAACTGTGGGGACATGTCAGGTGGTCTCTGTCATGTGATGCTGTTCAGAAGCAATGATTAGCACAAGCTGTTCAACTGGCGTGGATTTTGTTTTTGTTTCAAATAGGCTTTATTTTTAGAATGGTTTTAGATTTACAGAAAGTTGCAAAACTAGTACACAGTTCTCATACATCCTGGGCCCAGTTTTCTGTATTATTAGCATAAGGACTAATTATTATTAACTAACCATGGCACATTAGTTACAAATAACAAACAAATATTTATATATTATTATTAACTAAAGTCTATACCTTTTTCCTGATTTCCTTAATATTTACCAAATACCCCTTTTGTGTTCTAGGACCATATTACATTTAGTTATCCTGTATCCCTAGACTTCTTTTGGCT
This sequence comes from Heterocephalus glaber, assembly GCF_053883595.1. Classification (NCBI taxonomy): domain Eukaryota; kingdom Metazoa; phylum Chordata; class Mammalia; order Rodentia; family Bathyergidae; genus Heterocephalus; species Heterocephalus glaber. The sequence continues at coordinate 42,941,711 of NW_028258325.1, read as the reverse complement.
GTGACAGTTCCTTATATTTTTCTTAATTTTCTAACCTTCAAAGTCTTGAGGAGTACCACTCAGGTATTTTGTAGGCTGTCAGTGGAGATTTGTTTTATGTTTTTCTCATAATTAGATTAGCATGAATTATGGGGAAAAAGACCATGAAGGAAATCTGTCATTTAAATCATATTGTATCAAGACTACAAAGGTGGTGTTGACCTTTACAACCTGGCCAATATGTTTTTCAAGTTTCTCCATAGTACAGTTACTCTCTCTCCTTTCTATGTTGTACTCTTTGAAAGGAAGTTACTGTGCCCAGCCCAAACTTAATGAGTAGAAGTTATGCTCCACTTTCTTGAGGGCAAAATATCTACATAAATTTTTAGGAATTTTTCTGCACAGAGATTTTTCTCTTCTTTGTTTCAGTGTAGACTGCTGGATATTTATTTTATACTTTGGTTGTAATCCAATGTTTTTTGTTTTTTGTTGTTTGCTCAGAATATTCTAGTTTTGGCCAGTGGCATCTTTCAGTTGGCTTCTGTCTTTCACTCTTATGGCTGGCTGGGTGCCTCCTTCCTCCCTCCCTCCCTTCTTTCTTTCTATTACAAATTGAGAAGACTCGTCTTGTATATATCTTACCCCTGACCTAGAATCAGCTATTTCTTTTTTTTCCCCCCCATTAACTTTATTGGTACATTTTAGGTATACAATACAGCTACATTCATCATTGGGATCTTTTACCATTACATGAGTCTCTTGGTTCTTATTTTTTTTCCCCTTCCCTTGCCCTCCCTTCACCCCCTCCACCCTTCCCTATTTGCAAAGAGCTTGTTTTCATTTTTTTCCTCTTCTCATATTTTTTCCTTTCCCTTTTTTCCCTTCCCCTACTCCTCCCAATTCCCCTGCTCTTTTAGACCTTTTCTTCCTGTTACACAATATCAGTTATACATTTTTTTAAATTACAATATTAAGATCTAGGAGACATTGCCACAGATTTTACAGAATTTAAAAGGATATAGAAAGCATATTACAAAAATCTGTTTTGAAATAAATTTGACAACTTCTAAGAAGTAACTTAGAAGACAAATTAATGAAACTAACTCTGGAGGAAATATCAAATTTGAATAGCACCTATTAAAGAAAGTATATTCCTAGCTTGAAAACCTACCTGTATGACAACAGCAGGCTCATAAACATTTTAACTGATAAATTATGTCGAACAATTAAAGCAGAAAAAAGAAGGAACACTTCTCCCCTCATTTTAGGAACTCAACATTGTGCTAATCCTAAAACTGGATAAAGATAATAGAAGAAAAAATATGAACATAGATAGAAATTTGTTTAACAAAACAAACTATTAGAAGTCAGATCTGGCAGTCTGTAGAAAGTGGTTTTGTTATAGGGATGGCAGTGTTGGTTCAGCATTGGAAGATCCACCCCCAAAAGTCATCATTTTAACAGAGGAAAGGAGAAAGCCATATGATCCTGTCACTAGTTGGAGAAAGAGTATTGGACTAAATTCTACAGCTGTTCATGGTAAAAGATATCAGGAGATTAGAAGTAGAACAGAACCTTCTCAACAGATCAAAGACATGTACTCCATACTTGCAACAAAAACTCCTTCTATGAATGGAGACAATACAATGCTTTCTCCCTAAAGTGGGGAACAAGGGCATATATGCCTACTCTTCATCTGTCCATTAGACTTTGAAACATAGGTCTAAACCAAAATAGTCTGGCAATAAAATGACATAACTAGGATAGGATTAGCAAGGCAGAAGCAAAATCTTTATACGTAGATGAAATGATCATCTACAGAGAAAATACTAAGATATCTCTAGGAGCCCCTAGAACTTGTACTTGAATTTAGCAGGATTAGAAAACACAAGGTATATATAAAAATTCAGGTCTGTGTATACTTGCTATAAATGAAGAATTGCATATTGAAATTTTAAAGCTTTGTAGGAGTACAGAGGACCCAGAAAAGCCAAAAACAGTGTTGGAAGACGTTTAGCACCCAATTTTAAGACTTCCTCTAAAGCTACAGTAATCAAGGCAGTGTCGGTGTAAGGAAAGACATATAGATCATTTGAATAAAACAGAGAATCTAGAAATAGAAACACACATATATGGTCCACTGAGTTTTGAAAGATTATTTAACATTAGCATTCTATGGAATATAAACTCGATTCAAGAGCCGAGGAAGAGATAGTGTCTTCAGCAAACGGCAGTAGAACACCTGGTATCCGTATATAAAAAATTAACCTCAACCCTTTTTTTCCATACATGAAAATAACTTGAAGAGATCTATGAACCTAAATAAGAAAGCCTAAAAGTATAAAACTTTAAGAAGAAATTATAAGGGAAAATATTTATGAATTCAGGGTAGGCAAGAACTACCTAGGATACAAAAACCATGATGTATAAAAGAAAAAAAATTGATGAGATTCCATCAAAATTTAGAACTTTAAATGACATCATTAAAATGAAAAGTAGTCCTTAAACAGACCATATTTACAATGCATATGACCTATGAGCAGAATATATAAAGAATTCTTAGAGCTCATTAATAGACAACCCAATTAAAATGTAGACATAAGATGATGATAAATAGCCAGTATAGCACAAGGAATGGTGTGCAACTCTAGAATCAGAAAAATACCAATCAGTACAATAATAAGATTGAATTATGCACTCATTAGGAAGATGAAGTTAAAAGTTTTAAAAGCCTTGTCATGACTTTTTCTTGTTGTTGGATTCTCCCTCTTTGCGTTTAATTTGTCACGCCCGGTGGATTCATTCTGCTGGGTTTCCTGGGGTTGTGATCCTCATTGTCTTTTCCTAGGGTATTGTCTAAAATTCTTTGGAGTGCTGGTTTGGTATTCATGAAGTTCCTGAGATGCTCTTTATCATGAAAGTATCTTATTTCTCCATCAATTTGGAAAGATAGTTTTGCAGGGTACATCAATCTTGGTTGGAGGCTGTTTTCCTTTAGGGCTTGAAATACATCCCTCCAAGCTCTTCCTGCCTTGAGGGTTTGCATTGAGAAGTCTGCTGTGATTGTGATGGGCTTTCCTTTGTATGTGATTTGTTTCTTTTCTCTCACTGCTTGTAGAATTTTACTCTTCTGTTCAATTTCTGGAATCCTAACTATTATATGCCTATGTGTAGATTTTTTTTTGATTAAGATTAGCTGGAGTCCTATATGCCTCACTTATCTGTGTGTCAAGTTCTTTTCCCTTCCTTGGGAAGTTTTCTGCCATCATTTCTGTGAAGAGTTTTTTTATGTCATCTCCACTCTCTCCTGTTTCTTCATTGACTCCAATCAGTCTTATGTCATTCTTCTTTGCATTGTCTAGCAGCTGCTGGATTGATTTTTCATGTTCCCTTACAATTTTAAAGCAATTTTTCTTTTCCTGGTCATTAATTGCAATCTTATCTTCTATATGTGAAATTCTATCCTCACATTGGTTCATTCTGCTGAGCAGACTTTCGATGGAGTTTTTAATCTCTTGGAAATCTGTATCTGTTTTATGGATTCCATTTGTTTCCTATGTTGGGATTCCATCATGTTCCTCAGATCCTCTATTTTTTCATCTGTGTCCTCTCTAGATTTATTAATCATGTCTTGCACCATGAGCAAAATCTGTGCTGTTATCTGAGTAATTATTTCTGATTTCATTTTTCCCAGATCCTCTTTTGTTGCCAGTTCAGAGAGTCCAGGTGGTTGAGTATCAGAGTGTTCCATCTCGTTTCCCTTTGGGGTTGCTGTAGGTGATTTAGAAGTCTGTTTTTGAGGGTTGTTTATGTGTCTTCTCATTTCCACGGGGGGGGGGTGCTTCTGGTGCCTACGCGGCTCACCTTCTGTGCCCTAGGAGCTTGGGATGGCAGCAGGGGAGCTTCCTTCCGGGTGCTGGGACCGACCGGTTGAGCTTCACTGCCCTAGGAGCCTGGGATGGGAGCAGGGGAGCTTCCTTCTGGGTGCTGGGACCAGCTCACCTAGAAGGATAGTAATTTAGACTGCCATTCTGTGTCCATCTCTCACCATTTCCTAGTTCATACTGAATCCAAACAGCATTGCATCAGAAAATAAGTATGGGTTTTTTCCTCAGATTCTCAGGATCGAATTGTTTTTGGTTTTTAAGGATACATTAGGATTCAGCCTAATGGTGAGATTGGTGGGATCTGCAGGATATTTCCCATGCCACATCATGGAGTCTATGGAGAAAAAGAGACTCAGCTATTTCTTTAAAGTTCCGATTCCTTTCACTGGAGGGTTTTGGCAATCAACATCCAATGCTAGATGTGCTTGTTGCTACTGGGATGTCATTGTCCTTATAGATCCTCTTGGCTGACTGAGCAAGAAAATATAAATATACAGATCTATGCCAAGGCACATGTTAAAAATTTTATTATAAAACCATCTGTCTTCAGATTAAGCTAAACATTATACCGGTGTCTCCAATAGTACTTTATTACCACCTGGATCATTCAGTGTGGAGGGGATGATTGCATACTGGCCTCATCTCTTTGTATATCTACACAATCCACACTAACAGTGAAAAACACCTGGCTCCCATTATCATTCATTTATTAGTCTGGATTCAACCTCACCCCACCTAGACGACTACACAAGTGAGATTATAGCTTTTCAGGGTATTGTATTCAGAGCCATTTGGAATTTATCCCTCTTCATTTGTGATGTTCATTTGGATCACCTGGCAGAGGTTTGGTTTCTATCTGTTAAATTGTTATATTGTTACTATGTTCTTCCTTGTAGTAACTAACAGCCAGTTCATGATCATTTACTTTGACACCATACAAATATCCTGCTCCTGATTAACCTTTTCCCTATTGATTCCTGTCCCAAATGATCTTTCAGAGATGGTGACAAACGGATGATTTTGAACTCTGTCACTGCCTCCATTTATCACTTGATATTCTACAAGAAGGAATAATCCTGGCTCTATGTGTGAATGTGTGTGTGTATAAATGATTCAATAAGTTATAGTTTATTAATTTTGGTGTCCTGTTAGGTTTGGCAAGTGGGAGCTTTTTAAAACTGGTTCTGGTATCTTTTTGACATGCCATCAGAATGCAGCGCTTTCTTACTTCCTGGTACCATAAATCTCATCTTATACTTTTCAGCCTCATCCCTAGAATCTGCCATTGTTTTTAAGATCCCTTGGTTCTTTTCAGTGAGAGTGGCAGATAGCAACCAAGATCTAGGAACTTGGTATACTTGCTACTGGGGTATCATTCTAGGATGATCAGGAGACATTGGAGAAAAAAGTTGTACATGTATATACATGTACATATACAAACACATATATTTACATACATGTGCACGTAGAAGCATATATTTATTAGAATATATACAAAATCATGCTTGTCTTTGTAATTTGACATCTCAAGGTTCATCCTTACCTTCATTAATTCCTTATTAGTAAGTCACTTTTTTCTACAGTGAAAGCCCTGACTCTCAACAGTGTCAACACATTTACTTTATTTGCCTAACTTTACAGTACATAAATTAAAAGAAAAAAATCATTTCAAAATTCCTGTACTCATGCCATTACCAATTAGCAATCTGCTAAAAATAGATCAAGATTTATTTGTATTTTTCTAGACTGAGAGTATATATGTGTATTTAATTTATTAATTTTGGTATCCAGTTATTGTATATTTGTCAAGAGGGAAGTCATTTAAGCTGGTAATGGGAAACATTTAAGCTGGTTCCCATGTCTTTTTTTTTTTTTTAAGAAACTTCTTTTGCTTGTTATAAACAATAAATTTCTTTAAATACAATTTAATTTAAAAATTATCATGTAATACCTAAGAGATACAAAAGTATGTAAAGAATAATGCAGTAAGTACCTATAGACTAGAAAATATGGATTTTTATCAAATACAGACAAAACTCTATGAAGATTTCACAAATGTACTTACTTCCTTAAATATAACAATATATTTATTTCTCTTCTATTATACTATATACTTACATATTTCTTTTTTTTCCTTATTTTTCCCCATTCCTAGCCCTCCCTTCACCCCCTCCACCCTTCCCTATTTACAAAGACTTTATTTCCATTTCTTCCGTTTCTCATCATTTTTCCTTTCCCTTCTTTCCTTTCCCCTGCCCCTCCCACTACCCTTACCCCTTTGGACCTTTTCTTCCTATTTTGCATTATCGATTATTCATTCTAATCATTGGTACACCTGCTCTTCCTCAAACAAAGGTCTACTATCTTGAATCTATAAAGAACTTAAAAAGATCAGACCTCCCAAATTTAAAGACCCAATCTGAAAATGGGCATCTGAAATGAACAGACATTTCTCAGACAAAGAAGTAGAAATAGCAAACAAATACATGAAAAAATGTTCAACTTCACTGGTCATTCGAGAGATGCAAATGAAAACAATGCTGAGATTCCACTTCACTCCAGAAAGAATGGCTGTTATCATGAAATCAACCAATAACAAATGCTGGTGGGGCTGTGGGGAAAGAGGAACACTGCTCTACTGCTGGTGGGAGTGTAGACTGGTGCAAGCACTGTGGAAATCAGTATGGAGATACCTCAAAGAACTAGGACTGGAAGTCCCATTTGACCCCACTATTCCATTGCTGGTGATCTTCCCCAAAGAATTCAAAGAATCATACCACAGTGATATATGTGCACCCATGTTCATAGCAGCACAGTTTGTAATAGCTAAAACTTGGAAACAGCCCAAATGCCCATCAACTGGAGACTGGATCAAGAAAATGTGGGTTTTTTTATAAAATGGAGTGCTACTCAGCCATAAAAAATGAGAAATTAGAGACATTTATAGCTAAGTGGATGCACATTGAGGCGATACTCTTAAGTGAAATAAATAGGACACACGTGTAAATACTGAATAGTTTCTCTGGTGTGAGAAACTGAAAGTGTAAATAAGGTCCCATGTCTTTTTGACTTGCTACCATTATTTGATGGAACTTTCTTACTTTTTTGGCTCAACAAAGCTCATCTTATGCCTTTCTTGCCCCATCCTTGGAGAAGTATTGCATTTTAATATTACTTAAATCAATTCTTCCCTAGGCCACCTCTCTAGCCTCCACCCCCAATGTGATTCTATTATTTAGTCAGGATTCAGTTAGGATTATTTATTTAGAGTTTTCTTTTTGCTTATTGATTTAATTGTATTTTTGAGTATGTGGAGCATTAACATTCTTCCATGTTTAAAACTATATAAATAAGTACAATGAAAAATATTATTCTTTCCTCTATCCTCCTACCTCATTCTTTTAGAGCTAACTTGTTTTAATTTTAATATGAATTTCTTTTAGGTAACATTAAACATATTTTCATATTTTAATGTAATTTTGTATTTTATATGAATTGTCTATTCACATATTTTGCCCATTCTCTATATTTTGGTCTCCATTATAAAAATTTTATAGTTATTTATAAATTAGCGCTTTATACTATATTTACAATTATTAAAACTTACCAACTTAAAATTAATTCTCTAGTTTTATTTTTAAAACTGTTATTATTTATTGAGGTTTGATTATTTATTAATTATTTTTAAAACAGATCAATTTGGAGTTTATGCTTATGAACAGCATGAAGAATTGATCAAAATTTCTTTTTCCAGTGGCTATCCTGTTGTCCCAACACCACTTGTTTGAAAGTCTGTCTTTGCCCCATCAGTTTGAAATGTACCTGTACCATATACTAGAATCATTTCCATCTACAATTGAGTTTCTTTCTGGGCTTTTCTGTACTGTTTCATTTATCTGTGGCTCTTTGTGCTTTAGTTATAGAGACTTTGAAGTAGATTTTTATGTCTCTGGTATGCTATTCCTCCCTTACAGTTTTTCCTTCTCACTGTTTTCTTAGATAGTCTTGTTTGTATTTATTTTTAATTAATTTTTTTGGTACATTTTAGGTATACAATATAATGACATTCATCATTGGAAATTTGCACCTTTACATAATCTCTCTTGGTTCTTATTTTTTTCCCATTCCCCTGCCCTCCCTTCAACCCCTCCATCCCTCCCTATTTACAAAGACTTTGTTTCTGTTTTTTCATTTTCTCATATTAATTCCATTCCCTTCTTTCCTTTCCCCTACCCCTTCCACTGTATCTTTTTAATATATGAAGTTTAGGATATATTAAAATCAATTTGTCTAATTCCAGAAGGAAAAAAAAAGCTTATTTTTTAAAAATTGGGATTTCACAATATTTATATAATGACTTAATGAGAACAGACATCTTTTGATGATGTTGAAACATCATAACCAGGAACCCAGAATGTCTATTTGAGTCTACATTTATGCTTTAGAGGAGGAGTGTTTTATTTGTTCATGTTGAAACTTTTAGAGTTTATTCTGAAGTATTATCTCTTTTTCCATTGTTACTGCAAAGGGGGGTTTCTTTACCATTGTAAGTTTTTAAAAGCACTGCTTTGTAAATTTTTTTCATTTTGAACACCTATCTCAGCACAGCCAGACTGTGTGCTAGTATCAAAGATATTTCTTCCATGAGTAACTTCCTTTGTATCAGTAGATAAGTTTAAAACTTCGCACATGTTCTGTGAACTGGAACTACTGGTACCCTTTATTATCTAGAATTTAAAAGATCAACTGTTATCAAATGAGAATATCATTCTGGAAACTCTGTGGGTTGCTCTTTAGAGTACTGCAACAGGAATGTTGTAATAGGAGTCAAAGAGGGGAACAGGATGGGGGGGCAATATCCTCATAGGTTGGAAATACAGCTCTTTGTTATCATAGGAATGACTGGTACAGACCCACTGGTCCTGAGTGCCTACAAACCATTTCTTTGTATAATGCATCAGAGGTGAAGTGCATTAAATATTTTACTATTCAGAAAGTATTGGTAATTTCTTCCTGTCCATGGAAGCTGTAAGTGCATCAGTGTAATCTTTGTGTTTGACATCTTTCTATCTCCATTGAGGCATTTGAAGTTGTGCCAGAAGTGGAGATCTTTCTTTTCTACACTTAATGTCACAGCTGGGACTTGCATATTTCATTCTTATATAGAGTTTGGGGGTGGCAATTATTTATACAAAAGATCTGATATTTACATAGTTATGAGATTTTTCTAAAAGGTTGGAAACTATTGTTTTTATAATTTAACACTGGTATATCTTACACTCACTGCAAAAGATAGGGGATATAGGGGTACAGGGGATAGGCGATACAGCAAAGAAAGAAAGAAAGGAAGAAAATATATATATATAGAGAGAGAGAGAGAGAGGAAAGGGAAAGGGAAAGAAAGGGAAAGGGAAAGGGAAAGGAAGAGCAAGCCAGCCTTAGAATGGTACTGAAGTAAAACCAGAAACTCACTCTTGGTACCTGCTGAATTTGGATTCAGGTCATGTGTGATTCCATAGGGATACTGTGCATCTGTTCATTTATCCTTATCCATTCATTTTTCTTTCTTTTTTTTTTAAGAATGGATACTGTTCTGCTACTTTATGATTCATCTCCATACAAGATTTAGTAAAGTAGTGATAACCGCCATAGGGATGCATTTTGGAAAGAAAACAATTGTGACAGCAGGAGAATGTGTGACATATTCAGTGGTGAAGAGGATTTGGAGATAGCAAGCAGCAGTAGGCTCTGCTGCCCAGGTAGGGGAGGAGGCAGAGAAGGAGCTCACTTTGGTGGAATGAAACCCAAGAGGAGGAAGTCCGACTGTGCCTGAGAAAACTGGCCCCAAATATATTTGGTAATAACTCTGGTGACTGATGGTGGACAAAAGCAAAGATACAGTTTTCTCCTTGAACCTGCAGGGCAGAGAAAATCAGCTTAACTTCTCTATGCAGCTGGAAGTTATGGAAAAGATGGACTTTGGTGATTTGCACTGCAAGCCAGGAAGGAGAATTTCCATTCCTTTTTTTGTTTTTGTTTATAGTGGCACTGTGTAAATGAATCTATATTTTCTGGAAAATCTCTTTAAAACAAATGAATATATATATGTGTGTGAGTGTGGAGAGAATAAGCACCTTTGAATATGAATGTACATATTTTTCCAGTTCAAGGAAATGGTGTTTAGTCTTCTTTCAGATTTTATATTTCCTAGTTTCTATGCTATAAATATTAAAAAATTTATAAATATGCTCTGTAAATATTAACTATTATTTTAACTTAAATTTCTAACCACCTACCACATGCCATTTTACTCTCAAAGGATGCTTTGTCAGAAAATTTGTAAGAACATCTTTTTAATAATGGAAATTTGTAATGTTCTAATAAATTTTCAACACCTAATTTATAAGAGTAATTAAATTTTTTATCTAGCAAGGATATAAAATGGTTATTTGGGCTAATTAATCAGATTAAGAAACCATTTCTCCCTCACTATACACATATGCATATTTACTTATTAACTTGTATAATTTATTGAGCCTTTAATAACTATGATGATATTTCTGATTCTTAATGACTGCAGGGCCATTTACTAGGAATGTTAATATTTTTAGAAGTAGTAACTAATCATAGTAAATAGTATTTTTTATATATTTCTATATCAGTCACTATTTCAGACAATATATTGTTCTTCATGGAAGCCCTAGAAAGTAGTTACTGTTATCTTACATTGATCAGATGAGAAAGCTGAGCTACTTAGATAGCTTGCCCAAGCTCATCCAGGTTGGAAGTATTAGTAGTTTAATTACTGAGCTTTGAACCACCATAAAAATGAAAGCAAAGTGTTCTGCATACTAAAGCAGATATCAGAGTGCTGCTATTATTATTTTCTTACCAGTTTCCTCATAGCCATTCTGGTTTCCTTTTAATTTGTTCCATCATTTATTGATATTTCCAGCACTTTCAAACTGTTTTTTCCTTTATACTTTCTCTGTCCACTGAATTAGAATGAGGTTCAATTCATTGCCTTCTCCAATGTTTTACAAATGCTCATATACCTTTTACTCATAAATATTTATTTTTTTAAACTGAGGAACATAGATTAATATAGATTAACACCCACTAGAGAATATTTAATGTAGGAAAGGGCTAGGAATTGTGTATGATAGGCACAAGGAAAGAGGAATGTGATGATTTTTTTTTTAAATTTTGACTTTATGCTTAGTGAAATTTTGTGATCCCATGTGGGAAAAAAATTATAGAAATAGTGCAGTCTCTAGGAATGAAATTAGTGATTGGAAACCTGATGAAAATTGTTTCTATTTGTGTATTTCTAACATTAATGTCAGTAGTTGAAGTGACAGAATCAGTTGTACTTGTATTCATTCATTTAAAACATAGTTTTTGAGTGTTTATTGAATGCCTGTGATACAACTTAGGCAACAATCCCCCACAGAGCTGACAGTTTGGTTGGAAGATGCATTCAATAAACAATAAGTATAGTAGTACATGGATATATAGGTGAGTAAATGATAAAGTATGTTAGATGACTGGGGCTATGTAAACAAGTAATAGAATAGTAGTTCAGGGAGCTGATGAGACTATGGGGGAAAAAAAGAATCATAGCAATTAAGGAAGTCAGGATAGCATGTATGTGCATACAAACATGTGGGCAGAGTTAAGTGGAAATGCCAGGAAAGAGCTCATTGTGAAGATAAGATTTGCAAAATGTTTTTAACATGTTAACTAGGGGTGTGTGCATGGGGGTTACCAGTGAGAGAGAATAGTTAGAGCAAAGCCTCACTGAGGCAGGAGTGAATCTGGAATGTTTAAGGAATGGAATGAGCATGATGGGGGGAAGTAGCAGCAGCTAATGAAGAGTCTATGAGGCTTTTTTAAGGGCTGTGGTTTGAACTCTGAGTGAAATACAAAGCCATTGAAGTGCTTTAAGCAGAAGAATGACATGATCTGATCTTGTTTTTAAAAGATTATATTGTATGTTCTTTTAAGAAGACCCTGAAGAGGGGAAGGAGAGCAGAAGCATGAACTACTATAGGATGCTTTTGAAGTAACATGGGTGAAAGGTGTTGAAAGCATGGACCAGTATGTGGTAAAGGCAGTGAAGAGAAATCAGATTCTGTGTACATTTTGAAGGTTATATACTAGGGATGTGTATTGGAAGTGGGATAGAAGGGAAAAAAGCCTGTCAAAGATAACTCTAAGGTTTTTGATCTGAGCAAGTGGGAGGATTACTTAGCTAGGTTGGAGGAGATTTTATGTGAGCAGGTTTTGCAGGAAGAACATAATTTCCCATCTGAGTATGCTGAATGACATCTGTTGGACACACAAAGCAAAAATTCAAGAGCTATTGAAATGTAGATGTTATTAAGTCTATGAGACTGACTGATATCACTAAAGGGGTATAGGTAGAGAAAGAAGATTAAGGACCAGCATTAAATAGAAGAGGAGAAGAAAGGAATCATAATGGAAATTGAGAAAGAGCAAACAGTAAAGTAGAAGGTAAAGCAATAGAATGTGTTATTTTAAAAGCCAAATTAAGTACATGGTATAATCAAAACATATAGTAAATATTTTAATTTAAAATTTTTATTATAGTAAAAGACACATTGCCATTAATCCCCTTCAAAATGCTCACCATCTCTTTGAACACACTCATCTCATGAATATTCTTGCCATTTTCTGAAGCAGTTCTGGAAGTTCTCTTTCATGTCTTTAGTTGTGTTGTTCTGGCTGTCTCATTGCTGGGATTGATTCAAAATATTTGTCTTACTCTTGAAGACATAGGCATAGGCAAGGAATTTATGAACAGAACCCCAGCTGTACAAGAAATAACATCAAGAATGAACAAATGGGATTATATCAAATTAAAAGGCTTCTGAAGCATGAGGACCCGAGTTCGATCCCCAGTACAAAAAAAAAAATTAAAAGTCTTCTGTACAACGAAAGAAACAGAGTAAAGAGATAACCAACAGAATGGGAAAATGTTATGGCCAGCTACTCCTCAGTCAGTGGACTAATAGCTACAATATATAAAGAACTCAAAAAATTAGATCTCCAAATGAAAGATCTAATCAATAAATGGGCAACTGAATTGAAAAAGAAGAGGAAGAAAAAGTGGTAGCACAAATGGCCAATTAGACAAAGTATAACTGGCCCATAAATACAGGAAATAATGTTCAGTGTTTCTGGCCATTAGAGAAATGAAAACTAAAACAACATGGAGATTCCATCTTATTCCAGAAAGAATGGCTATCATCAAGAAATCAAATAATACAAAAAAGGCTTGTGAGGCTGCAGGGTTAAAAAGGAACCTTTTTATTGTTGTTCATGGGACTGTAAACTAATACAATCACTATGGAAATCAGTATGGAGAGTCCTCAAAACACTAAAAATAGAAATTCTATTAAACCTAGTTATTCCCCTTCCAGGAATCTTCCTGAAAGAGTTAAAGACATCATATTACAATGGTATATGCATACCCATTTTTATAGGAGCACAACTTATAACAGCTAAATCTTGAAAGTAGCCTATATGTCAATTAACAGATGAATTGATAAAGAAAATGTGGTATTTATACACAATGGAGTATTATTCTGCCATAAAGATAAACTTGAGTCATTTATAGGAAAATGGATTCACTTTGAGACAGAATGTTAAATGAAATAAATGAGACACATGAGCTTAAATATTGGATGATATCTCTTATGTGACAAACCCAAAATATATATAAAGAGCAAAATAAAAGATAATAGGAAATAGGGAGAAAGGAGTGCAAGAGATGGAGGGGGAAGGGAGGGGACGGGAAAGAGATGTAAAAAAGAATTGAGATGTGTCAATATGATGAATGTAATCACTATGTACTACAAACATACAAAGAAAAATAAATTTTACAAACAACTAAAAATGAAAAAAGGCTTGGAGAGTGTGAAGGCCTGGGTTTCAATCCCCACTGCCACAAAACAATAAAAAATAAAAAGACTGGGAATGTTAGAAAAAGATTAAATGCAGTCATTAGGGTGAGCTCTAATCCAACATGACTGGCATCCTTAGAAGAGATTGGGACCTGTACACAGAGTGAAGACCAAGCAGGGAGTGAGGCCTTACAACTAATCCTATTGATACCTCAATCTTGGAATTAACTGTTTAGAATTGTTAATTCGAATTAACAATAATTATCCCTAATTATTATTCTGTTAATTTAGAATTGTGAGAAAATAAATTTCTGTTGTTTAAGCCACCCTGTCTATGGTATTTATCATGGCATCCCTGGCAAACTAATATAAACCACATGCCTGAATGCACAAGAGGGGATTGGCTGGAATGCACAATGGAAAGATTAACTAACATTAGTGAAAAGTGGTGCATGCCTGTAATCCCAACTACTGAGGGGGCTGAGGCAAGAGGATCACAATGGTTAAAATTTGAAAGATCATTTCACTGTTATTTATTTTTTAGTCATATAATTCAAAATGCCAAAGCTTAGAAATTATATTTAATGAGATGGCTTCCTTCCAGCCTGCCTGCCCAACCCTATCACCACCTTTACCCATTTTGGAGACAGCTGATGTGGCAGTTTCTTGTATTTTCTTGCAGTGATATTTTATACTCATATACACATAAGTATATTTTTCTTTCTCATTCCTTTTTAAAAAATATAAATCATATCTGTTTCCTCTTTCTTGGATATTCACTTGCCTCTTTCTCTTACTTTCTTCAGAGCAGTCTTACTGATCAACCTGTCCCCAAATAGGGCTTCTGCTTTTTTTAGGCTGCTTTATTTTTTTCCATAACACTTATTACCACCTCACACAGTATTTTTATTTTTATTGTCCCTATCTCATTGCAACCATTAGTCTGTTTTTCATCTCTATAATTTTGTCATTTTTAATGTTATATAAATTGAATAATATCATAAGTAACCCTTTGAGATAGGTTTTTTTCCTCAAATGGCATTGAGAACTATCAGTAGTTTCATGTATGCATAGTTCTTTTTGTATCATGTACTTATCCTTTTTACTGCCGAGAAATATTCTATGGCCCTTGACTTACGAACTCAATGCATTTGTGAGAACTGGTTGTAACTCAAATTGACTGTAAGATAAGACTGGTTTTCCCATAAGAAATAATGGAAATACCCATAATGCATTTCAAACCTCCCACACCACCCCTTAGCTAACCTTTTCATAATAAAAAAGAGTTGTATAATGTGTGTAATTTACCAGAAACACCAATAATTTTCCTAGTCTATTTACCAAAAAGTTATAAAATGTGCCTCGTTTACCAGAAACAGCAATTTAATACTGTACTTAGCATTCAAGTTGACATCTTTGGCTTGCAGGCAGGGAGAATGAAATGGAAGGTGGTTATTGTTCAAGAAAGAGAAACCCCTTTCATAAGAACATCAGGAATCTGGCTCCCTCTGGTGTCCCTCTCTCCTTGGGAGAGTCTGTAACTCAATAGGACCTGCTTTTGGCTTACTAGGTCTCAAACATTCGGGACTGAAAACTGGTCTAAGGTTGTCTGTTTCTGTCTTTTAACACTGTTCTGTAGTGTGACATGACATTGTCATTAAGCAAGTGAATGCACCGATTGGCTTTTTCTCTATCTGGGTGAGTCTTCTCAAAACATGTTTGTAGCTCTGTCCATTTTTCAGGATTTCCTTTATTTCAGAAGAAGAACTTTGCTGCACTGATTATTGATACTCCCCCTCCTCTTCAGAAAGCTCCTCGGCTGCCGTTCTCTGTTGCTCCGCCAGAAGTTGCTGAAGTTCCTCTGTAGACAGTTCCTCTGAGTGTTCCACCACCAGCTCCTCAACATCACCACTGTCTAACTGCAAGCCTATGGACTCTGCTATAGTGACAGTGTCATCAACCACAGGGTCAATTGAGGGCTCAGGCTCCTCTACACAGCCTTCAAAGTCTCTCTTCTGTATAATTTTAGGCCACACTTTCTTCCAGGTAGATCTCAATCTCCTTAGAGTGACATTGGCCCAGGATTTCTCAGTTAACTCCACACAGGAAAGATTGGCATTTGGGTCATAACTCAAGACTTTGGTTGTAAGTTAAAACTAAAACTCTGATCATAACCCAAGTCATTTGTATGTGAGGCTGGTCATAATTTGAGGTTCCACACTATATATGTATCACAGGTTGTGATACACAGGGAGGGACAGGAGGACGAGGAGGACAGGGAGGGGTTGGGGTGGTATGAGGGAGGGGAGAAGGAGAGGGAGGAGAGAAGGAAGACCTCACTCTGGAACACTACTGTACTTCATCTTTCTTATACCCTCTTTTCACACATTTAGCAAGCACAGAGTTTCTAAGAATATAGCTGAAACTTTGTCTCTTGCCCTCAAGAAGTTTCTATTGTAAGAAGAAAAGCACCCTCTCCTGATTCCTTTTTAATTCTTCATTGTATATCTTATGGCATTTTCACTTCTTTTAACATGTGTATTTTCTTTTCTTTTTTTTTGTATTAAATTCTTTTATTGGTACAGTGCAGGTATACAACACAATTACATTTCTCATTGGGAATTGTACCTTTACATAATGCATCTTGGTTCTTATTTTTTCCCCATTCCTAGCCCTCCCTTCACGCCCTCCACCCTTCCTATTTACAAAGACTTTATTTCCATTTTTTCCATTTCTCAGCATTTTTCCTTTCCCTTCTTTCCTTTCCCCTGCCCCTCCCACTACCCCTACCTCTTTGGACCCTTTCTTCCTATTTTACATTATTGATCATTCATTCTAATCATTGGTACATTTTAGGTATACACTATAATGACATTCATCATTGGAAATTTGCACCTTTACATAGTCTCTCTTGGTTCTTATTTTTCACCCTTGCCCAGCCCTCCCTTCAACCCCTCCAGTCCTCCCTATTTACAAAGATTTTGTTCCTATTTTTCCATTTTCTCATATTAATCCCATTCCCTTCTATCCTTTCCCCTAGCCCTCCCACTTCCTACCCCTTTGCCCCTTTTCTTCCTATTTCAAATTACCTATTATACATTTAGTCCTTATTTACACTTTCAGTTTCTAACACCAGAGAAACTATTCGGTATTTACACATGTGTGTCCTATTTATTTCACTTAAGAGTATCGCCTCAATGTGCATCCACTTAGCTATAAATGTCTCTAATTTCTCATTTTTTATGGCTGAGTAGTACTCCATTTTATTAAAAAACCACATTTTCTTGATCTAGTCTCCAGTTGATGGGCATTTGGGCTGTTTCCAAGTTTTAGCTATTACAAACTGCGCTGTTATGAACATGGGTGCGCATATATCACTGTGGTATGATTCTTTGAATTCTTTGGGGAAGATCCCCAGCAGTGGAATAGTGGAGTGAAATGGGACTTCCAGTCCTAGTTCTTTGAGGTATCTCCATACTGATTTCCACAGTGATTGCACCAGTCTACACTCCCACCAGCAGTGGAGCAGGGTTCCTCTTTCCCCACAACCCCACCAGCATTTGTTATTGGTTGATTTCATGATAGCAGCCATTCTTTCTGGAGTGAAGTGGAATCTCAGCATTGTTTTCATTTGCATCTCTCGAATGACCAGTGATATTGAACATGTTTTCATGTATTTATTTGCTATTTCTACTTCTTTGTCTGAGAAATGTCTGTTCATTTCAGATGCCCATTTTTGGATTGGGTCTTTAAATTTGGGAAGTCTGATCTTTTGAAGTTCTTTATAGATTGGAGATAGTAGACCTTTGTCTGAGGAAGAGCAGGTGAAGATTTTTTCACACATTGTGGGTTGTCTCTTCACACTGCTGGTGGTTTCTCTTGCTGTGCAGAAGCCTGTTAATAAGAAGAGATCCCATTTGTTGATTGTTTGTGCTAGTTCACGGGCAACTGAAGTTTTGTTCATAAAATCTTTTCCTACACCGATGTCTTCAAGGGTTCTACCTAATCTCTGTTCCAACTGGTTCAGAGTTTCTATTTTAATATTTAGATCTTTAATCCATTTTGATTTTAGTTTAGTGCATGGTGAGAGATATAGGTCTAATTTTAATCTTTGGCAAGTTGAAGCCCAATTTTTCCAGCACCATTTATTAAAGAGGCTATCTTTCCTCCAGTGAGGGTGTTTGGCTCCTTTGTCGAAGATGAGATGGCTGAGTGTGTCTGGCGTTGTTTCTGCATCTTGTAATCTGTTTCACTGGTCCTCAAGTCTGTTTCTTTGCCAGTACCATGCTGTTTTTATCACAGTAGCTTTGTAGTAGAGTTGCAGGTTGGGGATTGTGATACCCCCTGCCATGTCTCTGTTACCTAGAATTGCTTTTGCTACTCTGGGTCTCCTCTTGTCCCAAATGAATTTTTGGATTGTTTTCTCGAGGTCTATGAAGTATGCTGCTGGGATCTCAATTGGAATTGCATTAAATTTATATAGCAGTTTTGGAAGTATGGCCATTTTCACTATATTAATCCTTCCTACCCAGGAGCAGGGGATGTCTGTCCATTTTCTGATATCATCTTCAATCTCTCTTTTCAGAGTGCATTAGTTTTCAGAGAAGAGGTCTTTGATTTCTTTCATTAGGATGATTCCTAGGGATTTCAGTTTTTTGGATGGTATTGTGAAAGGAATATTTGCCCTATTTCTCTCTCAGTGAGTCTGTCCTTGGTGTAGAGGAAAGCTATTGATTTTTGTGTGTTGACCTTGTAACCAGCTACTTGACTGAATTTGGTTATTAAGTCTAGAAGACTTTCGGTGGAGTTCTTGGGGTCTTCTATATAGAGTATCATGTCATCTGCAAATAATGACAATTTGACTTCTTCATTACCTATCTTTATTCCTTTTATTTCTTTCTCTTGTTTAATTGCCGTGGCTAATGTTTCCAGAAGTATATTGAACAAGAGTGGTGATAGTGGACATCCTTGTCTTGTTCCTGATTTGAGTGTGAAGGATTTCAGTTTTTGACCATTTAGTATGATATTGGCTGTTGATTTTTCATAGGTGGCTTCTATCAGTTTGAGGTAGAGACCATCTATTCCAGTTTTTTGTAGGGTTTTTATCATAAATGCCTGTTGGATTTTGTCAAATGCTTTTTCTGCGTCTATGGAGATAATCATATGGTTTTTGTCCTTGGCTCTATTGATAATAGTGTATGACATTAATTGATTTTTGTATATTGAACCATCCCTGCATCCCTGGGATGAATCCCACTTGATCAGGGTGTATAATCTTCTTGATGATCTTCTGCATTCTTTTTGCCATTATCTTATTAAGGATTTTTGCGTCTATGTTCATTAGTGAGATTGGCCTATAGTTCTCCTTTTTGGTTGGGTCTTTCTCTGCTTTGGGGATGAAGGTGATGCTTGCTTCCAGGAATGAATTTGGAAGTATTGCTTCCCTTTGAATTTCATTGAAGAGTTTAAACAGTAGTGGCAGCAGTTCCTCTCTAAATGTCTTGTAGAATTCAGCAGTGAAGCCATCAGGGCCCAGGCTTTTCTTAGTTGATAAGTTTTTGATGACATTTTCAATTTCATTGGTTGATATTGGGTTGTTCAGAATTTTTAGGTCTTCTTCGTTCAACTTTGGTAATTCATATGTATCTAGGAATCTGTCCATTTCTTCTGTGTTGTCCATCTTATTGGCATATAGGTTCTGAAAGTAGGTATTGATGATCCTCTGGATTTCTGCTGGGTCTGTTGTCATTTCACCCTTTTCATTCCTAATTGCATGGATTTGGCCTTTTCTTTCCTTTTTTTGACAAGGTTGGCTAAAGGTTGGTCAATTTTGTTGATTCTTTCGATGAACCACCTCTTGGCTTCATTGATTTTTTGTATCATTCTCTTAGTCTCCATTGCATTGATTCCTCCTCTGATCTTTATAATTTCCTCCCTTGTATGAGCTTTGGGGTTGTCCTGCTCTTCTTTTTCTAGAAGCTTGAGCTTCAGCATCAGGTTGTTTAATTGGGCTCGTTCTGTTTTCCTAATATCGGTATTCACTGCTATGAATTTCCCTTGTAAGACTGCTTTCATTGTGTCCCATAGATTCCAATATGTTGTATTGTCATTGTCATTTAATTGAAGGAACTGTCTGATTGCTTCTTTAATTTCCTCTGTGGCCCTTTGGTTATTCAGAAGTGTGTTGTTTAATTTCCACGTGTTTATGAAATTTTTTGAGTTTCTTTTGCTATGGATCTCCAATTTCATCGCACTATGGTCTGATAATATACAGGGGATAACTTCAGTTCCTTTGCACTTACTTAAACATGTTCTGTGTGTGAGTATGTGGTCTATTTTGGAGAATGACCCATGTGCAGCTGAGAAGAATGTGTATTCTGATTTTGTGGGGTGGAAGACTCTGTAAACATCTGTTAAGTTCATTTGTTCAAGAGTTCGATTGAGTTCTAGTATTTCATTACTTATTTTTAGTCTAGTTGATCTATCTATTTGTGACAGTGGGGTGTTGAGGTCCCCCACTACAATTGTATTAGTGCATATATGACTTTTCATGTCCGTTAGTATTTGTTTTATATAGTTGGGTGCACTAGTGTTTGGTGCATAGATATTTATGGTTGTCATCTCTTCCTCTTGGATTGTTCCCTTTACAAGGATGTAGTGTCCTTCTTTGTTTCTCTTAATCAGTGTTGGTTTGAAATCTACTTGATCTGCAAAGAGGATAGCTAGTCCTGCTTTTTTGGGGGTTCCTGTCACATGGAGTATTGTTTTCCACCCTTTAACTTTCAGTCTATGAGTTTCCTTTTGAATTAAGTGTGTTTCTTGTAGGCAGTATATTGTTGGATTTTGCTTCTTGACCCCTTCTGCCAGTCTATTTCTTTAGATTGGTGAATTGAGACCATTAACGTTGATGATTATAACTGAAACATATTGACTTGTCATTGCCATGACTTTTTCTTTTTGTTGGGTTCTCCCCCTTTACATTTAATTTCTTGTCATGCCAGATGGGTTCATTCTGCTTTGCTTCCTGAGGTTGTGATCCTCAATGTCGGTTCCTAGGATATCGTGTAAAATTCTTTGGAGTGCTGGTTTGGTATTCACAAAGTTCCTAAGGTGCTCTTTGTCATGAAAGTATCTTATCTCTCCATCCATTTTGAAAGATAGTTTTGCAGGGTCCATCAATCTGGGTTGGAGGCTGTTTTCTTTTAGGGCTTGGAATATGTCACTCCAAGCTCTTCTTGCCTTGCTGGTTTGTGTTGAGAAGTCTGCTGTGATTCTGATGGGCTTTCCTTTGTATGTGATTTGTTTCTTTGACTGCTTGGAGAACTTTGTTCTTCTGTTGTGTTTCTGGAATCTTAACAATTATATGCCTATGTGTAGATTTTTTTTGATCAAGGCTATTTGGAGTCCTATATGCCTCACTTATCTGTATGTCAAGCTCTTTTCCCCTGCTTGGGAAGTTTTCTGCCAGTATTTCTGTGAAGAGATTTTTTATGTTATCTCCACTCTCTCCTGTTTCTTCACTGAGCCCAATCAGTCTTATGTTATTCTTCTCTGCATCATCTAGCAGCCACTGGATTGATTTCTCATATTCTCTTATAATTTTGAAGCAGTTTTTCTTTTCCTGGTCACTAATTGCAATTATATCTTCTATATCTGAAATTCTCTCCTCACATTGGCTCATTCTGCTGTGTAGACTTTCAGTGGAGTTTTTCATGTCTTGGAAATCTATTTGCATCTGTTCTATGGATTCCATTTGTTTCTTATGTTGGGATTCCATCATGTTCCTGAGCTCCTCTCTAGATTTATTAATCATGTCTTGCACTAGGGGCACAATTTCTCCTGTTATCTGAGAAATTATTTCTGATTTCATTTTTTCCAGATCCTCTTTTGTTGCCAGTTCAGTGGGTCCAGGTGGTTGAGTATCAGAGTGTTCCATCTCATTTCCCTTTGGGGTTGCTGTAGGTGATCTGGAAGTCTGGTTTTGAGACTAATTTACGTGTTTTCTTATTTCGACTGGGGCAGGGGGCTGTTAGCGCCTGCATGGATTACCTCCTCTGAGCTGGGTGAGGTGGGACAGGGGCCTGAAGCCACGGTAGGGATGGTGACCCAAAAGCCCTTTCCTGTGAGCTGGGAGCAGCAGGAGGGATGGTGGCTGGGAAGCCCCTTCCTCTGGACCAAGAGCAGTGGGATAGTGGCTCAGAAGCCCCTACCTCTGGCCCGGGAGCGGTGCGAGAGATGGTGGCCTGGAAGCCCCTTCCTCTGGGCCAGGAGGGGCGGGACAGAAGGTGGCCCAAAAGCCCTTTCCTCTGGGCTGGGAGCAGCAGGAGGGATGGTGACCAGGAAGCCCCATCCTCTGGACCAGGAGCAGTGCGACGGCGGCTCAGAAGCCCCTACCTCTGGGCAGGGAGCAGGGAGACTCAGTACCTTGGTCTGGTGGTCTGGTATCCTCTGTGTGTAGTGTGGAACCAGGTGGCAGCCTGTCTGCAGCAGGGTTATTCGGTGTCTTTCGCGCAATTCAAGACCTCGGTAGGGCGTACACAGACCTACCTGTGTGTAGAGGGCTGATTTGGTGTATTCCGCATGACTGGGGACCTCGGTAGGGTGTGTGCAGACCTGCCTGTCTGCAGCAGGCTGATTAGGCGTGTTCTCTGTGACTCAGGACCTTGGTAGGGCGTGCGCAGACCTGCCTGTCTGCAGAGGGCTGATTCAGCATGTTCTGTGGGACTCAGGATCTCGTTAGGGCATGGGCAGACCTGCCTGTCTGCAGCAGGCTGATTCGTTGTCTTCCGCAGGACCTAACATGTGCATTTTCTAAAGTATTGCCACATATGATTTGAATCCAACAGAAAGCCAACTGTTTATGGGAAGATGTTTGTTTTGGGTTTCTTAGTTTTTGTTTTGTTGCCAAAATAGTTTTCACTTGTCATCTTCTTTTTGACTGGCTTCCAGAATTGTAGAATACAAAGCAACAGATGGCTGGAAAGATGGTTTTGCAAATGTCCCTTGGGACCAGTGAAATCCCACTTGCCACTCAGACATCGCAGTTTCTGACAAACCTTCAAATCTTCTCCAGCTTGTTTTCCAATGCAAAACTGTACAGTACCATAGCATATTTTATTATTACCGAAGCTAAGTTCTGGCTGTTAGAGATCTCTGTAGAAGAAGCAAATATAGCATGCATATTGGCACAGATGTTTTCAAGTAAGCTTTTTTTAAATGGTAGAGCACATTTGAAATGTACCAGGGTAAGTATGTTTGTATATCTTTACAAGTTTAGAAATGATGACAAGCAAGACTGTTCTGTGAATTAATATTAGCATGTAGTTCAGACATAAATTCCAAACTAACTTAAAAATATGGAAATTCTCCAAGCAGATAGATCATCTTGAGATGGCCCTAACTTTTCTCCATTGGCAATGAATATGGTCAGATTTATTTTGGCAGCTTTCCAAGCAATTTTTTTCTAACTTGTATAGGGGGAAAAAACCACACCTTTTGATGTAGATGTCTTATGACAAAATGAATTTATGTTTTTGACTATGAAATTTTAAATTTACCTATTGCATAGATATGTCTCTTTATATAGAAAGAGGAATTTTGTCTTTTGTGCTAGCATAGGAATTATTAGCAGCTTTGTCATAGTTATTTGTCAAATAAATAACTAAAACCTCTGCATTTTAACTTTAGTTCCTTATCTCATAATGACAAATTTTACAAAAAATATTATGATTAAAATTTAAGCACAATTTAATGTCATCAAAATTAAAAATTTTATTACTTCAAAGGACACTAGTTAGAGTGAAAGGCAATTCAATGAATTGGAGAAAATATTGCAAATCATATATATCTGATAATGATCTTGTATTCAAAATAAAGAACTCATGACTCAACAATGAAAATGATAAATAATACAATTTAAATATAAACATAATATTTTAATAAACATGTCATAGCCTCTTTGAACTGGTATTACAAACTGCCATAGATTCTGTGACTTATAAATAACAGGCATTTTTTTCTAACACTTCTGGAGACTGCGAAGTCCAAAATCAGAGTGCCAGCAGATTCCATATCTGGTGAGGACCTGATTCAGGTTCAGGTTCATGAATGGCATCTTATTCCTGAATCCAAACATAGCAGAAGAGGTGAATGAACACTGTAAGATTTCTTTTCTAAGGGCACTAATCCCATTCACCTGTCTAATCACCTGCTCAAGACACCCTGTCCTGATGCCATCATGTTAAAGATTAGAATCTCAGCTTATGAATTTTGAGACAATACAACATTCCCTCTATAATAGTTCACTGATAGTTCACCAAAGTTTTTGCCCTTCTTACGTGCAAAAGACATTCATTACATATTGGTAATCCCCAAAGACTTAATTCATTGCAGCATCAGTCTCAAATCCAAGTATAATCATCTAAATTAGATATGAGTCATATTCAAGCCATGACATCTTCAGCTGTGAGCTTGTGAACCCAAACAAAGTATATACTTCCAAAACCTAATGGTGGGACAGAAACATAATAGACATATTCATTCCAAAAGGGAGAAATAGGGAAGAAGAAAGGGTTAATGGATCCCAAATAAGTTCAAACTACAAATAAACTTCATAAGATTTTAAGGCTGCAGAACAATTTTATTTGGCTTGATGCTCTGCCTTCCCACCCACAGAAGCAGGGATCCTGCCTTCTAGACCTACTGGGTGAAAGTCCTGCCTCCATAGTTTTGCCAAGAGTAGGCTTTGGTCACCTAGGCTTTAGGTGGCCCTTCCTGCATGGCTTTCAGCAGCTCTGCCCTCACAATTATGAATGGAGGTTATTTGGCCTGTGGAAAGGGAGGTGGTAGTCCCCCTGTTAAATTAAGAAGGCAGCTTGATAATCTCTAAGTCATCTTCATTGTCATTGTTCTATTGTGGAAGAATTGCTCCTGTTTCTGTGGAGATGACTGATCATTACTAATCTTATCAAATGGTACCTAGGTCACATCTTTAGTTTTCTCATTTTTTTTTGCAATATGGAGAGGCTCAGCATACTACAGATTTTAATGTTCTGCTCCCTTTTTGCTTACAATTCTATCTTTAGCATTTGTCTCTTCTTCCATTTTACTGTAAACAGTAGGAAGGAGTCAGGCCTCACTTTCAGTACTCTTCTTTGAAGTAGCTCCAGCTAAATTAAATGTACTTTGGAGATATTTTACCTATTAAGGTTCAGAGCACCACCATAAAGTGAATATTGCAACAAAATAAGTCCATGAATTTTTGTTTCCTCAATGCATATAAAAGTTATTTTTTTACTATACTGTGGTCTGCTAAGTATACAATGTCATTATATCTAAAAAATGTACATACTTTAGATAATACTTTGTTGAAAAAAAATAATGCCAACAATTACTTGAGCCTTTAAGGACCAGTATTTTGGGAGGTGGAGCATCTTGCCTCAGTGTTGATGGCTACTGACTGATCAGAGTGGTGGTTGATAAAGAGTGTGAAGGCTGTGGAAATTTCTTAAAATAAGACAACAATGAAGTTTACTGCATCAATTGATTCTTCCTTTCATGAAAGATCTCTCTGTAGCATGTGATCCTGTTTGATAGCATTTTATAAACAGTAGAACTCTTTTCAAAATTGGGAGTCAGTCTTCTCAAGCCCTGCCACTGCTTTAACTAAGTTTATGTACTCTTGTAAATTCTTTGTTGTCATTTTAGCAGTGTTCACAGGATCTTCAGTAGAGTTCATCTCAGCAAACCATTCTCTTTGCTCATCCATAAGAAGCAACTTCTCACCCATTAAAGTTTTATGTGACATTATAGTAACTCAGTCACATATTCAAGCTCCATTTCTTCCATTTTCATCACATCTGAAGTTTATTTCTTCCACTGAACTCTTGGATCCTTTCATTTTGTCCATGAGGGTGAAAATCAACTTCTTCCAAATGCTTGCTTATGTTAATATTTTGACTTCCTTCCATGAATATTCTTAATGACATCGAGAATGGTGAATTTTTTCCAGAAGGCTTCTGATTTACTTTGTCCAGATCCTCACAGAAACCAGTACCTATGGGAGCTATAGCCTTATGAAATATAGTTCTTAAATAATAAGATTTGAAAGTTGAAATTACTTCTTGTTCCAGGTGATGTAGAATGGCCACTGTCTAAGCAGGCATGGAAACATTATCTCATTGTATGTCTCCATTAGAGTTCTTGAGTGAACAAATGCATTGTCAGAGAGAAGTAATATTTTGAAATACATCTACCCCTCCCAGCATTATGTCTTAGCAGTGGGGTTAAAATACCCAATAAACCATGTTGTAAACAGATGTGCTGCATCTAGGCTTGTTGTTCCATTAATACAGAACATAGGCAGAGTCAAGTTAAAATAATTCTTACAGGCCCAGGATTTTCAGAATGGGGAATGAGCATTGGGCTTTGGGTTAAATTCGCTAGCTTCATTAACTTCTAATAAACAAGCCTGCCTGTTCTTTCAAGGTTTGAGTATAGGCACTGACTTCTCCTCTCTCACTATGAAAGTCCTAGATGGCCTCTCCTTCCAAGAGAAGGCTGTTTAGTCTACATTGAATATCATTTGGTTAGTGTAGGTGCCATCAGCAATTATCTACAAGGATGATTGAAAAATAGAGTGAATGTTTATTTTTTTGTTTTGTTCAGTGACTATTTAAATTAAAAATTATTACAATAAGAGATGCATTACCATTAATCCACTTCAAAATACTCCCCCTCACATCTAATACACTTATCCCATTGTTCGTTCTACTTTCTGAAGCAGTTCTGGAAGTCTTCTGTTGTGGCTTGTATCTAGATGTCCCCCCAAAGACTTATGTGGTCCTAGGTGGGGCTTTTTGGAGGTGGCTGGATCTAGAGTGTGTGCTGCTGGGATCAAGCTTATGATGCTGGTATTGAATCATGATGCAGTGCTAAGATTAAGGCTGCCCCACCTTGCCTGGATAAGATATATGGGAAAGAAAGAGGGTCGGTGTTGGCAGCTTGTCACTTGCTGCTGCTGCTTCTTTGCTTCTTTGCTGCCTTCTGCCCACCATGAACTGTTTCTCCTCTGCAGTGTCCTTCTGCTGTGCCATCCTGCCTTGGAGGCAACCAACTCTGAACTGAAACCTCTACAAATTGTTAGATAAATGAACGTTTTTTTCTTTAACTTTGGGTGTCAAGTATATTGTCTCAGAAATGAGAAAAATAACGAAGATATCTTCTTTTGTGTCTTTAGTTACACTCTCATTACTATCTCCATGTCCTGAATCAATTCAAAACATTTATCTTTAGGGAAGAGCTAGTTACATGGTACCAGATCTAGTGTTAAGATGAAGGAAGACATGTCATGATGTTTTTATAAGCCTGCCTTTCCATTGGGTGACTCTCAGCAGCAGCATTTTTTTGTTTGTTTTTGTTTTTTGTTTTTTGGTGTGGTTTTTTTGTTGGTTTTGTGTGTGTGTGTGTGTGTGTGTGTGTCTTTTTGAGACAGGGTTTCACTATGGAAGTCAGGTTGTCATGGAACTCACTTTGTAGTCCACGCTGGCCTTGAACTCACAGTGATCCTCCTGCCTCAGCCTCCCAAGTAACAGGACTATAGATGTGTGCCACCACACCCAGCCAGGATTCAGTGTATTTTTTTTCATTTAGTGTCTATTTTTTATCATACCTCCTAAAGATATTCATAAAAGGATATTTCCAGAACTGCTTCAGAAGGTGGCGAGAACAATGGAATAAGTGTGCAAGGGGGAATATTTTGCTGGGGGTTAATGGTAATGTGTCTTTTACTGTAATAAAAATTTAAAATTTTTAACATTCACTGTATGTTTTGATCATACCTCAGTGAAGTTTTGCCATAAACCTTGAATTTGTAAAAAGCACAGTATCAGCAAAGTTCACTAAAGGGAAGTATAATAAGATGAAGTATGTCTGGATTGTACATTGCTCAAAAGTTCCACCCATCCATGAAATACTAGAACATGAACACAGTTCAGCTAAGTTCATTGTCTTTTTATGACAAAGATGACCTTTTCTACAATTTTCATTATCTTCCTTATTTTGGTCTGAGACCTCATCAGAATAGCTCTTCTCACCAATATTTCTAGTACCATTTTGTCTTTGATTCCTTAGATGTTCTCTAAGGAGATTGAAGCTTTCTCTATAGTTCTTTTTCCTTTCTTAGTCCTCACCAGATTTGCTTTTAAAATTTTGGTCATGGAAATCTAGCCTTTTTCTAGCATGCACCTCAGAATTTTTCTAGCTCTATTATCTAGTTCCATAGCTGCTTTCTCATATTTAGGTATTTGTTCTAGCAGCACCTCACTTGCACTACCCAAAATCTGTATTAGTTAAGGTTCTCCAGAGAAATAGAACCAAGTAGGATATACACATTGAAAGAAACAGGTAGACAGAGATTTATTATAACAGATTGGCTCATGAAATTATACAGGCTGATCCATCCCACAACCTGTTGTCTTTAAACTGGAGGTGCAGGAATGCTGTAGTGTAGGTCCAGTCCAATCTGAAGGCCTGAGAACCAGATGAACTGATGGTGTAAATCCTAGTCTAAATCAGAGACTTGAGAACTGGGAACACTGGGGAGGAGAAGATGGATGGCCCAGCTCCAATAGAAAAGAAAGTTGGTATTCTGCCTTTTATTCTGCTTGGGCCCTCAGTGAATTGGATCATGACCACCTCCACGTGCGAGTTATCTTTTTACTCAGTCTGCCAATTCAAATGCTAATGTATTCTGCAAACAGTCCCACAGATACACCCAGAAATAATGTTTTACCAGCTTTCTGGGCCTCCCTTGGCCCAGTGAAGTTGACACACATTGTTAATCATTCAAAAATTATGATCAGTATGCACATGGAAAGATACTTGGCTTCATTAATCCCTAGGAAAATGCAAATAAAAACCATAACAAAGAGAAATCATTTCACACCCATTATGATATCTATAATTATGAAAAGAAGACAATAACAAGTATTGACAAGGATGTAGAAAAATAGGAACTTTCATATATTGCTGATGGGAATGGGTGGGAATGTAAAATAGTGCAGCCATTTTGGAATATGGCTTGGCAGATCCTCAGAAAATTACTCTGTGACCTACAAATTTTACTGCAAAGTGTTAGCTCAGTAATTCCACTCTTAACTCTAGAGCAGGGAGGATATATGTGCACACAAAACTTGTATGTGAATGTTCAATTACTAATCACAATAACCCAAAATTAGAAACAATTCAAATATTTCAACTGATGAATGGTTTAACAAAATATATTCTAGTGTAGAATATTTAGTCTTTAAAATAGATCAGGTACTTACATATGCTACAACATGGATGAACCTTGAAAACATTATGCCAAATGAAAGAAGCCAGACACAAAAGTCCATATGTTTTATGATTTCATTTATATTAACCATCCAGAATGAGCAAATCTATAGAGACAGAAAGATTTGTGGTTGCTAGGGGCTAAAAGAGGGGTGGCAAAGGAACTGGGGAGGAGGAAAGAGATGAGGAATGACTGCTAATGGCTCTGGGTTTCTTTAAAGAGTGATTTAAATGTTTTGGAATTAGTGGTGACAGTTGTACAACCTTGTGAATAAGATAAAATCCATTGAATTGCATAGTTTTAAATGGTGAATTTTATCATATATGAATTGTCTCAAATTTTAAAAATCAGCACAGACTAAAGAAAAAATAGAACAAGATGTTAAAAGCATTAAAAAACAAATAAATAATAAATAGCTGTAAAAATCAGTTAATAACTTGACTCATCTAGATATAACATGTGTAATATTCACCCAGGGTTCTGATTTTCTCCCAGTTCTTTTTAAAAGATAAAAACATGTTACAAATATGAGTTGTATGTGAGAAGAACACCTCTTCCCTGGATATAAAAGATGTATTACACAGAGATCACTGGGCTTTGTTTTCCACCCAGGAAGATGATTGTCTGCAGCTCTGGTTCAAGGGTGCCCAAGCATGGATTTAATCATGTGTTGCATTGCAGGACAGTGGGAAATAGACCGTTGTTTGAAACAAGTAATTGAAATAATTTACCAGATTATCCCTGCCGCTGAAATTATCACATCCTTTCTGTATTTCATCTACTGTGAGATGCACACTTCTTTTTCAAATTTTAACATCTTTGAAATACAGTTAACACTTGGTGGTATCTTGGACGTTAAGAAATATGGCAGTTTTGCATTGTGTGTATTTCCTTTAAATGCCTTTGAAGAATGGCTAGCTGTTCAAGACAAACTTTGCTATTCCCTAAGGGGCTATTTATATTAAAATATCATTGCCAGTCTACCCATTGTATGTTTCTTTTGGAGTTTGGAAACCTGGTTGTTGACATATCTCCCAATTGTCTAAATAGTTCTCAAAGGCTAAATGAAGGCTCCCCCACCCCCTTCTTGTCTTTTTTATTACAAGTATTAATAATGATTCCCTTCCTTCATTTCTTTATAGGCCAGGGAGAGAAAGTCCTATCAAGGTGTCTTACCTCTTATTCCCTTCTGTCACTTTTGGTTATTTGAAGGAGTTGGTAGAACTTTAATCAGACATTTTAAAATCCCGTTTCTACATATATTATTTTCATTTGTGTTTTATTCTGTTTTTTTTTTTTTGGTACTGGGGATTGAGAAGCCAGAGCCTTAACACTGAGCTGTTTCCTAATCCTCTTTTTTTGTTTTGAGACAGAACCTTGCTAAGTTGTTAAGTTGTCCAGGCTAGGCTTGAGCTTGTTATTTTCCTGCCTCAACTTCCAAGAGTACTAGTATTAGAGGCATGAGCCACTACCCCCAGATTGTTTTTGTTTGTTTGAGACAGGATTTCTCTGTGTAGTTCAGGCTTTCCTTGAGCTCACTCTGTAACCCAGGCTGGCCTCAAACTCACAGAGATCCTCCTGCCTCAGCCTCCTGAGTGCTGGGATTATAAGCATGCATCACTATGCCTGGCTTCACTTGAAACTTTTCAGTTTTTTTCAGTGTATATGTTATACAGTATAAACTGTTTTTATTGCTATAATGTTTTCTAGTTATACTAAAACATTCTATTATGCAATAAAGTTCAAGTTTTGCCTGAGTGTCTTCTCTAATTTTGAACCAAAAAGGTTCTGAATGGAGACTGTGAAGATATTATTAATCCATAGCTCATAAAATATTTGTAAAACAAAGACTGAACCCGTTTATTACAGATGGTCATACTTCGTAAAAATCTCAGAAGCAGTAGCCAAGGGGAAAAGGGAGAAGACATTTTCACTCTTAGAACACTTGGTCGTGTGATGATCTTCTTTGCCAAAGGCAGAGCTTTGGTGGCATTACTTTTAGCAAATATGATAATCCTTACCGTCTGTGCATATGTGCTGTATGACAGGAATACCTAACTATCCCTTGGGGGAGAAAGGAATTTCTTCATGTATATATTAAAAGGTGTATTTATTACATAAATCTTCTTATATGTGGTTTCTGTATAACACCGTTATGTATCTATACATCATGTAGCCATCAACTATCCCTTGGGGTCTTATCTCAATGGTGATTTGTAATGGAGAGACTGAATTTCTTCTTTCTATTTTTCTTTCTTATTAAGGACTTGAAATTGGATAATAAATACAAGATATAAACTGAGTATAAGCATTTAGTATATGTCTAATAATCCTTGTGCCAGGAATCATAAAATACTACTGGGTGCTTTGAATACTCTTACTTTTCAATTTGAATTCTTGTTATTTAAAAAAATCCTTTGAGCACTAGGATGATCACATGCACTGAAATCTCTCCCTTCTACTTTCTTTCCAGCTCACTTCAAACTCCCTCTTTTTGGAAGAGACATAGCTTTTAGAGAGCAAGGACAATCAAAAGAGATCACTAAACTCTTAGTGCTACACCTACCTAGCACCCTCTGTCTAAGCATGATAGCCTGGGATAGTACACACAGTAGGATATCCCAGGAGACCCCATTTCAGATCTATGATAATGCTATGTTCTTGCTTGATTTGCACCTCATTCCATGTTCCATCTTAACTCAGTGTGATAATTAACTTTATGTATCTACTAAACTAGACTAAGGATGCCCAGAGAGCTGGTAAAACATCATTTCTAGATGTATCTATGAGGTTGTTTGCAGAATACATTAGCATTTGAGTTGGTACAGTAAAAGGGGTGGGCTTCAGAAAATTGTCAAGGGCCTGAATAGATACAATTGTTCTGTGTTGAAAGTAGATATACTAGTTCCTAATTCTTGGGTTTTTCAAACTCAGACTCATATGTCCAGTCAGCTTCTGCCTTGTACTCCTACTCCGTTCTCTTTCTCAAGCCTTCACGTTCAGACTGAATTACACCACCTTGATTCTCTGGTTCTGTAAACTGTATGTGTGTGTGGGTATACATATATTTATATACACTTCTTTATATATACATCTCTGTGTGTGTTTGTGTGTGTATCCTATTGGTTGTCTTTCTCTAAACACTGACTAATATATTGAGTATGAGTAAAAGAACAAGCCATAACTATTTGACAAATTGATGTTTTAAATTGTGTTAGTCTACACAGCATTGTGGATAAGACTATAAAGGCTTGAAACAGAACACATGGGTTCATATTCTCATCTCACTCTTTACTAACTGTTACTTTGGGCAAGTTATGTAACCTTTCTATAGGATTTATTATTTATAATGTGAGGCTAATAATCACACTTGACTTATAGCATTATGATCATAATTAAGTGAAATTATATGTAATATATATTTAATATATGTAATTTATATATTTATTATATCTATGTATCACTTAGAACATTACCAGTGCATAGAGTAAATGCCCAAGGAAATGCTTACTTTGTTATAGAAAGTAGGACTTTTAACTTAAACCATATTGTTTAGAGAAGCACAGAAAAAAATAGAAAGTTTGGGAGGATTTTCTCACTCAAATAAAAAAAAATAGGTAATTTGAAATTATAGATTTTCTGTCAAAATGAAGCCTTTAAAATTAGGCTTTGCCACTAATTATTCATTAAGTAATTTGATGGCTCCCTTTTTGTGATTAGTACTAACATGCATTTCTGACCTATGAATGCTTTAATTTTGAATTATGTGTTACAAAAAAGAGTATATTGAGATTCAAGGTAGTTTAGTATAGTAGAAAGAATATGAGCTAAGGGGCATAAAGACCTGGTTTAAAAAATTTATTCCATCATTAACTACTTTGTTATCACAAACAAGTACTTATTCTCTCTGGCCTCAGTCCCTTGTCTATAAAATGAGACTAATAAGGCAACTGAAGACAAATGATGGCACTTGAAATGATTCCTAAACTGGATGGAATGACACATGCCTGTAATCCCAGCTACACTAGAGGCTGGTGCAGAAGTACTGCAAACTCAAAACCAGCCTGGGAAACTTAGTGAGATCCTATATTTTAAAAAAAGTACTGAGGATATGCTGGAGAACATCTCAAAGTTCAGTTCCTAGTCTTACACATGCGTGCGCGCGCACACACACACACATACACACACACACACACACAATTCTTTCCTGGGCACAGTGGTACATGCCTATAATCCTAGCTCCTTGGGACATGAGGCAAGAGAATTACAAGTTTAAGGTCAACCTGAGCAACTTAAGGAGACCCTGTCTCAAAAGGGCTTGGGATGTAACTCACTGGTACAGTGAGGACTTCCCTAGCATGCACTGACCTCTAGGTTCAATCCCCAGTACTACGGTGTGTGGGGGGTGGTATTTAATCAATAACTGGTTCCTATGGAACGGCAAAGGATTTAGAAAAAATCAGCTTGATCTTATGATGGTTTCAGTGGTCCTAATCTTCTGATGGTCCCTAATAAGCTGAGGTTTAAAAATGATCATGGTACACCAAGTTTTCATGTTGGATTTTGACCTGAAAAGTGAAACTTAACACAGTGAATCACAAAGCAAAGTGATGTATAGTTGAGATGTTCATTGTCAGCTTTTTGTCACTGCAACAAAATGACTGACATAGACAATTTAAAGGAGGAAGTGTTGGTTTTGGTCATAGTTTCAGAGGCCCTAGCCCATGGTTGGCTGTCTCCAAGGCAAGAACACTATAGCGGAAAGGCATAGAGGTGGAAGTCTGCTCACTTCTTGGTGGTGGGGAAGCAGATTACAAGAGAAGAGTGCCAGAGAGATGCATACTCTCAAAGGCACACTCCTAGTGACCCTTCGAATTGGTCCTCACCTCCTAACAACACATTCAGCTATTAATCCACTGATAAGTACAGTGCCTTCATGATCCAGCTACCTCTCTAGCAGTCTCTTAATCCAGTCAGTTAACGTGCTTAACTATCACAGATGTAAAAAACAGTAAACTAGTAAACAATAGCTTATGATACCTTGTATAAATTATATAAATGTTCTTTTTTAAATGAATTTTATTGGTACATTTTAGGTATACAATATAATGACATTCATCATTGGAAACTTGCACCTTTACATGATCTCTCTTGGTTCTTATTTTTTCCCCATCCCCCTGCCCTCCCTTCAACCCCTCCATCCCTCCCTATTTACAAAGACTTTGCTTCCATTTCTTCATTTTCTCATATTAATTCCATTCCTTTCTTCTCTTTCCCCAACCCTCCCACTTCCCCTTCCCCTTTGCCCCTTTTCTTCCTATTTCACATTACCTTTATACGTTTTAGTCCTTATTTACACTTTGAGTTTCTCACACTAGAGAAACTATTTGGTATTTACACATGTGTGTCCTATTATTTCACTTAAGAATATGGCCTCAATATGCATCCATTTAGCTATAAATGTCTCTAATTTCTCCTTCTTAGGGCTGAGTAGTACTCCATTTAAAAAAAACCCCACATTTTCTTTATCCACTTTCCAGTTGATGTGCAATTGGGCTACTTCCAACTTTTAGCTATTACAAATTATGTTGCTATGAACGTGGGTACACATATATCACTGTGGTCTGATTCTTTTAATTCATCGGGGAAGATACCCAGCAGGGGAATAGCTGGGTCAAATGGGATTTCCATAGTGGTTGTAGCAGTCTACACTCCCACCAGCAGTGGAAGAGCATTCCTCTTTCCCCCACAGCCCTGCCAGCATTTGTTATTGGTTGATTTCATGATAGCAGCCATTCTTTCCGGGGTGAGGTGGAATCACAGCATTGTTTTCATTTGCATCTCTTGAATGACCAGTGATGTTGAAAATTTTTTCCTATGCTTATTTGCTATTTCTACTTCTTTGTCTGAGAAATGTCTGTTCATTTCAGATGCCCATTTTCAGATTGGGTCTTTAAATTTGGGAGGTCTGATTTTTTTCAGTTCTTTATAGATTCTAGATAGTAGACTTTTGTCTGAGGAACAGGAGGTGAAAATTTTTCCCCACATTATGGGTTGTCTCTTCACTTTGTTGGTGGTTCATCTTGCTGTGCAGAAGCTTTTTAATAAGAAGACATCCTACTTGTTGATTGTGCTAGTTCATGGGCAACTGGAGTTTTGTTCATAAAATCTTTTCCTATACCTATGTCTTCAAGAGTTCTACCTAACATCTGTTCCAGCCAGTTCTGCATTTTTGTTTTAATATTTAGACCTTTAATCTATTTTGATTTTAGTCTAGTGCATGGTGAGAGATATAGGTCTAGTTTTAATCTTTGGCAAGTTGAAAACCAGGTTTTCCAGCACCATTTATTAAAGAGGCTATCTTTCCTCCAGTGAGGGAGTTTGGCTCCTTTGTCGAAGATGAGGTGGCTGAGCATGTCTGGAGTTTGTTTCTTCATCTTCTGATCTGTTCCACTTGTCCTCAGGTCTGTTTCTTTGCCAATATGATGCTGTTTTATCACAGTAGCTTTGTAATATAGTTTCAAGTTGGGGGTTGTGATGTCTCTATTGCCTAAAATTGCTTTTGCTATTCTAGGTCTATTCTTGTTCCAAATGAATTTTTGGATTGTTTTCTCAAGGTCCGTGAAGTACGCTCCTGGGATTTCCATGGGGATTGCACTGAATCTATATAGCAGTTTTGGAAGTATGGCCATTTTCACTATGTTGATTCTTCCGACCCAGGAGGAAGGGATGGCTTTCCAGTTTCTGATTTGGTCTTCAATCTCTCTTTTCAGAGTGCTATAATTTTCTGAGAAGTCTTTGATTTCTTTTGTTAGGTTGATTCCTACGTATTTCAGTTTTTTGGATGCTATTGTGAAAGGAACTGTTTGCCCTATTTCTGTCTCAGTGAGTCTGTCATTGGTGTAGAGGAAAGCTATTGATGTTTGTGTGTTGACCTTGTATCCAGCTACTTTGCTGAATTTTGTTATTAACTCTAGAAGACTTTTGGTGGAGTTCTTGGGGTCTTCTATATAGAGTGTCATGTAATCTGCAAATGATGACAATTTGACTTCTTCATTTCCTATCTTTATTCCTTTTATCTCTTTCTCTTGTCTAATTGCCATGGCTAATGTTTCCAAGACTGTATTGAATAAGAATGGTGATAGTGGACATCCTCTTCTTGTTCCTGATTTTAGTGTGAAAGATTTCAGTTTTTGACCATTTAGTATGATATTGGCTGTTGGTTTTTCATAGATGGCTTTTATCAGTTTGAGGTAGAGACCATCTATTCCAATTTTTTGTAGGGTTTTTATCATAAATGCACGTTGGATTTTGTCCAATGGTTTTTCTGTGTCTATGGAGATAATCATATGGTTTTTGTCCTTGGCTCTATTGATATAGTGTATTACATTGATTGATTTTTGTATATTGAACCATCCCTGCATCCCTAGGATGAATCCCGCTTGATTAGGGTGTATGATCTTCTTGATGATCTTCTGCATTCTGTTTGCCATTATCTTATTAAGGATTTTTGCATCTATGTTCATTAGTGAGATTGGCCTATAGTTCTCTTTTTCAGTTGGGTCTTTCTCTGCTTTGGGGATCAAGGTGATGCTTGCTTCCAGGAATGAATTTGGGAGTATTGCTTCCCTTTCAATTTCATTGAAGAGTTTAAACAGTAGCGGCAGCAGTTCCTCTCTAAATGTCTTGTAGAATTGAGCAGTGAAGCCATCCGGACCCAGGCTTTTCTTAGTTGGTAAGTTTTTAATTACTATTTCAGTTTCATTGATTGATATTGGATTATTTAGAATCTTTAGGTCTTCTTTGTTTAACGTTGGTAATTCATATGTATCTAGGAATCTGTCCATTTCTTCTGTGTTTTCCATCTTATTGGTGTATAGGTTCTCAAAGCAGGTATTGATGATCCTCTGGATTTCTGCTGGGTCCATTGTAATTTCATCCTTTTCATTCCTAATTGGATGGATTTGGGCCTTTTCTTTCCTTTTTCTGATAAGGTTGGCTAAGGGTTTGTCAATTTTGTTGATTCTTTTGAAGAACCAACTCTTGGGTTCACTGATTTTTTTTGTATCATTCTCTTAGTCTGCATTAAATTGATTTCTGCTCTGATCTTGATAATTCCTTGCTTGTATGAGCTTTGAGTTTGTCCTGCTCTCCTTTTTCTAGAAGGTTGAGGTTCAGCATCAGGTTGTTTAATTGAGCTCGCTCTGTTTTCCTAACATGAGTATTCACTGCTATGAATTCCCCTTGTAAGAGTGCTTTCATTATGTCCCATAGATTCCAATACTTTGTATTGTTATTGTCCTCTAACTGTAGGAACTGTCTGATTTCTTTAATTTCCTCTGTGACCCATTGGTTATTCAGAAGTGTGTTCTTCAATTTCCATGTGTTTCTGAAATTGTTGTGGTTTCTTTTGCTGTTGATCTCCAATTTCATCGTACTGTGGTCTGATAATATTCAGGAGATAACTTTATTTAGTTTGCACTTGCTTATACATGTTCTATGAGTGAGTATGTGGCCTATTTTGGAGAACAACCCATGTGCAGCTGAAAAGAATGTATATTCTGATTTTGTGGGGTGGAACACTCTGTAAACATCTGTTAGGTTCATTTGTTCAAGAGTTCAATTGAGTTCTAGTATTTCATTACTTATTTTTTGTCTAGTTGATCTATCTATTTGTAACAGTGGGGCATTGAGGTCCCCCACCACTATTGTATTAGTGCTTATTTGATTTTTCATGTCTGTTAGTATTTGTTTTATATAGTTGGGTGCACTAGTGTTTGGTGCTTATATGTTTATGATTGTCATCTCTTCCTGTTGGATTG
Source organism: Heterocephalus glaber (assembly GCF_053883595.1). Lineage (NCBI taxonomy): Eukaryota > Metazoa > Chordata > Mammalia > Rodentia > Bathyergidae > Heterocephalus > Heterocephalus glaber. Next base: position 42,903,760 of record NW_028258325.1, on the reverse strand, counting down.
TTCCCTTTACAAGGATGTAGTGTCCTTCTTTGTCTCTCTTAATCCATGTTAGTTTAAAATCAATTGATGTGCAAAGAAGATAGCTACTCCTGCTTTTGTTTCATTTTCCCATTGCATGGAGTATTCTTTTCCACCCTTTAACTTTCAGTCTATAAGTTTCTTTTTGAATTAAGTATGTTTTATGCAGCATATTGTTGGATGTTGCTTCTTGACCCATTCTGCCAGTCTCTTTGGATTGTTGAATTGAGACCATTAACATTGATGGTTATAACTGATACATATTGACTTATCATTGTCATGATTTTTTCTTTTTGTTGGATTCTCCCCCTTTGCATTTACTTTCTTGTTGTCCCTGATGGATTCATTCTGCTGGGCTTCCTGGGGTTGTCATCCTCATTGTCTTTTCCTAGGATATTATCTAAAATATTTTGGAGTGCTGGTTTGGTATTCATGAAGTTCCTAAGGTGCTCTTTGTCATGAAAGTATCTTATTTCTCAATCAATTTTTCCCCATTAAGTTTATTGGTACATTTTAGGTACAAAATACAGTTACATACATCATTGGGATCTTGTACCATTACATGAGTATCTTGGTTCTTTTTTTTTCCCCCTTCCCCTGCCCTCCCTTCACCCCCTCCACCCTTCCCTATTTGCAAAGATTTTGTTTCAGTTTTTTTCTTTTTCTCATGTTTTTTCTTTCCCTTCTTTCCTTTCCCCTACCCCTCCCAGTTCCCCTGCTCCTTTAGACCTTTACTTCCTATTACACAGTATCAATTATACATTTTTTAAATTAAAATATCAAGACCTAGGAGACATTACCACAGATTTTTAAGAATTTAAAAGGATATAGAAAGCATATTACAAAAATCTGTTTTGAAATAAATTTGACAACTTCTAAGAAGTAACTTAGAAGACAAATTAATGAAACTAACTCTGGAGGAAATATCAAATTTGAATAGCACCTATTAAAGAAAGTATATTCCTAGCTTGAAAAACCTACCTATATGACAACAACAGGCTCATACACATTTTAACTGATGAATTATATCAAACATTTAAAGCAGAAAAAAAAGGAACACTTCTCCCCTCATTTTAGGAACTCAACATTGTGCTAATCCTAAAACTAGATAAAGATAATAGAAGAAAAAAGTATGAACATAGATAGAAATTTGTTTAACAAAACAAACTATTAGAAGTCAGATCTGGCAGTATGTAGAAAGTGGTTTTGTTATAGGGATGGCAGTGTTGGTTCAGCATTGGAAGATCCACCCCCAAAAGTCATCATTTGAACAGAGGAAAGGAAAAAGCCATATGATCCTGTCACTAGTTGGAGAAAAAGTATTGGACTAAATTCTACAGCTGTTCATGGTAAAAGCTATCAGGAGACTAGAAGTAGAACAGAAGCTTCTCAACAGATTAAAGACATGTACTCCATACTTTCAGCAAGAACGCCTTATATGAATGGAGAAGATACAATGCTTTCTCCTTAAGGTGGGGAACAAGGGCAGATATACTTACTCTTCATCTGTCCATTAAACTTTGAATCCTAGGCCAAAACCAAAATACTCTGGCAATAAAATGACACAATTAGGATAGGATTGGTAAGGTAGAAGCAAAATCTTTATATGTAGATGAAATGATCATCTACAGAGACAATACTAAGAAATCTCTAGGAGCCCCTAGAATGTGTTTGAATTTAGCAGGATTAGAAAACACAAGGTATGTATAAACATTCAGGTCTATGTATACTTGCTAAAAATGAAGAATTGTTTATTGAAATTTAAAAGTTATGTAGGAGTACAAAGAACATAGAAAAGTAAAAAGAAAAAACAAACAGTGTTGGAAGACATTTAGTACCTAATTTTAAGACTTCTTCTAAAGCTACAGTAATCAAGGCAATGTTGGTGTAAGGAAAGACATACAGATCATTGGAATAAAACAGAGAATCTAGAAATAGAAACACACATATATGGTCCACTTTGTTTTGAAAGATTATTTAACATTAGCATTTTATAGAATATAAACTCAATTCAAGAGCCGAGGAAAAGATAGTGTTTTCAGCAAATGGTGCTAGAACACCTGGTATCCGTACATAAACAATTAACCTCAACCCTTTATTTCCATACATAAAAATAACTTGAAAGGATCTATGAACCTAAATATGAAAGCCTAAAAGTATAAAACTTTAAAAAGAAATTATAAGGGAAAATGTTGATGAATTTAGGGTAGGCAAGAACTACCTAGGGTACAAATAACATGATGTATAAAAGAAACAAATTGATAAATGAGATTTGATCAAAATTTAGAACAGTAAGTGACATCATTAAAATGAAAAGTAGTCCTTAAACAGACCGTATTTCCAATGCATATAACCTATGACCAGAATATATAAAGAACTCTTACAGCTCATTAATAGACAACCCAATTAAAAAGTAGACATAAGGGGCTGGGAATTTAGCTCAGTGGATTCGCTGGCTGCTGCGCAAGCGCAAGGACCTGAGTTTGATCCCCAGTACCAAAAATACAAAAAGTAGACATAAGAAGATGATAAATAGCTAGTACAGCACAAGGAAAGGTGTGCAACTGTAGAATCAGAAAAATACTAACAGTACAATAACAAGATTGAATTATACACTCATTAGTGAGATGAAGTTAAAAGTTTTAAAAGCCTTGTCATGACTTTTTCTTTTTGTTGGATTATCCCCCTTTGCATTTAATTTGTCACGCCCAATGGATTCATTCTGCTGGGTTTCCTGGGGTTGTGATCCTCATTGTCTTTTCCTAGGATATTGTCTAAAATTTTCTGGAGTGCTAGGTTTTGGTATTCATGAAGTTCCTGAGGTGCTCTTTATCATGAAAGTATCTTATTTCTCCATCAATTTTGAAAGATAGTTTTGAAGGGTATATCAATCTGGTTGGATGCTGTTTTCCTTTAGGGCTTGGAATACGTCACTCCAAGCTCTTCTTGTCCTGTCTTCTTGTCTTGAGAAGTGTTCTGTGATTCTGATGGGCTTTCCTTTGTATCTGATTTCTTTCTTTTCTCTAACTGCTTGTAGAATTTTGTTTTTCTTTTGGGTTTATGGAATCTTAAGTATTATATGCCTACGTGTATGTTTGGGGATTTAGCTCAGTGGTTCCATCGCCGGCCTCTAAAGCACAAGGTCCCAAGTTTCATCCCTGGTACAAAAAAAAAAAAGAAAAAGAAAACTATATATGCCTATGTATAGATTTTTTTTTGATCAAGGCTAGTTGGAGTCCTATATGCCTCACTTATCTGTATGTCAAGTTCTTTTCTCCTGGTTGGAAAGTTTTCTGCCATCACTTCTGTGAACAGTTTTTTATGTCATCTGCACTCGCTCCTGTTTCTTCATTGACTTTAATCAGTCTTATGTTATTCTTCTTTGCATCGTCTAGCAGCTGCTGGATTGATTTCTTGTGGTCCCTTACAATTTTAAAGCAATTTTTCTTTTCCTGGTCACTAATTGTAATCTTATCTTCTATATCTGAAATTCTGTCCTCACATTGGCTCATTCTGCTGTATAAACTTTCAGTGGAGTTTTTAATCTCCTGGAAATCTGTTTGCGTCTGTTTTATGGATTCTATTTATTTCCTATGTTGGGATTCCATCATGTTCCTCAGCTCCATTTTTTTTTTTTATCCGCATCCTCTGTAGATTTATTAATCATGTCTTGCACTATGGGCACAGTCTCTGCTGTTATGTTAGAAATTATTTCTGATTTCATTTTTTCCAGATCCTCTTTCATTGCCATTTCAGGTAGTCCAGGTGGTTGATTATCAGATTGTTCCATCTGGTTTCCCTTTGGGGTTGCTTAGGTGATCTGGAAGTCTGGTTTTGAGACTTGTTTACATGTCTTCTCATTTCAATGGTGGTGGGGGGAGGTCAGGGATGTGTGCTGCTGACCCCATGCAGCTCACCTCCTCGGCATTCGTGCTCAGGACAGTGGTACTGTGGCCCAGAAGGTTCTAAATTACATAACTGTTCTATGCCTGGTTCTTCATATGGGAGGATTGGACATGATGACATAGTGCATGTTCATTTATCATTAGAAATAAATGTTCTTGAGTCCAGGGAAGGTAGAATAAGCTTTCAATACCATAGTGACAATTAAGTGTTTATCAAACTAAGGTATAATAATTACTGGAGCTTTCTGTGATTTGTTGAAAAAACAACTTATGGACATGAGATAAGAAGTGGAAATTAGATCTTAAAATTGAAATATGACCTGCCCAACACAATCAAGCCTCTAAAGGAATTATTAATGAAGTTTTAAAAGCACTGATCTAATGTTTAAATAACTGCCTGTAGGAAATTTGGCTTTTTGTGTAATTTTTTTTTCTGTCCTACAGTGCAATCTTAAAATTAAATGTGGTCATACCAAGGCTAATTACCCACATATTTGCCCCCCACTCCAAAGCTAAATTATCATAGAAGAACAAAGAGAGGTCTTTCCTTAAAGGAAGAAACTGTGAATTTTGTGATGATGCTGTTGGATGTTCAAGTGATATATATCCTGTAGCTGAACTGGCTTCCTGGAACTTTTCTTGGTATCCTTTGAGCAATATACAAAATAACTTCTGGTGCATTAAAATTAGTGCAATTACCAAGCCTATTTTCTCCACATTCTACTCAACTGCTGAAGGAAGAAATAGTTTTCTCTAAAAACAAAACAAAATTTTATAAGAAAACAAATAAAAGACAAAAAAATCCATTGAATAACCCCAAGTGTGGCCAGTAGCCTTGTCTAGGGCAGTGTAAAGAAATTCTACAAAGGCACCTCAGCTTCTTGCTTATCACCATTTATAAAGGTTCATTAAATTGGATGGAGAATTAGATTTAAATGGTCAGAACTGGCAGATCCTTTTTTCCTCACAGCTTTTTAAATTACTTCTTCTGCCACTGATTGGTCCATCTACCTCATTTTCCTCTTAATATTTCACTAGCACCTCTGCTCCTGACAGTTATGAGGATACAAGGCCAGGCAGATATCAGCACGCTCACTCAGCCCAGCCATGGCTTGGGAACAAGTCTGACAAGAGCCAGGGCGCGAGGCTTTTCATAAATAACGGTGAGGTCCTGTCAGTGGTTTTGGCCCTGGCAGGATGGTAACATGTTTCCATACAGATGGGTCAGCTCTTGCCTGCCATTCTGTCTTTTGAACTTCCTGTTTGAGAGTATGGTTTTCATCAGCCTTGATGTTGTAGAGAACACCTACTTTATAAGATTGAATTTTTTCAGCCAAAAGAAAAATAACTGAATGTTTTTGTGTATAAAAAGTTTCTTTAGAAAAGACTAAAAGGGGGTGGAGTAACCAGGCCAGATGTTGGAGTGAACTGTTATAACTGTGATAAAAGGTTTCTGATGCAATGCACGAAAATTAACACTGAGAACAACCCTTTCTAGCACAGACTTAATTAAATGTCATTAGGAAATTATACTTTTTCCTATTAAACTGCTTCTCTTATTTTTTCTGTAAATAATCCCTATCCGTATATGTCATTTTCCCCCATTCATGTCTACAAATCTTTTGGCAGGAAAAATAATGTCTTCTAACTTTTCTTTTCAGCATCTTGATTTCATTTTCTGAGGGACAACCAAAATGTAGTTCTTAGGGTGAACAGGGATTGGAATGCTTGGTATGCTAGTCTCATTCAAATGGTATTTACTGCTGGGTGCAAAATGTAGAGCAAATAAGTTATAGGGACCGAATCAACCTTATTAGACCCATGAAATTGCTTTATCCAAGCAATAGAAAATGTATAACTTGCAAAGCTTTGTGTATTTCCAGAGGGAAAAATAATATATGTATTTGTGACATGTGGATGTAATAGAAACACAAGTGTGCCCTACTTTAAAAAAACCCAATATGTAAAAAGAGAAACATGAAAAGTATGTAAAGTAAGTGGTGTTATACACTCTTCTACATTTACATTTAAGTTGTTATTTGACAGTGAGAATAACTGGCTAGGTGTTAAAGAGGCAATAGAAATAATTCTACTTACAGAAGTTTAAGAAATGATTTTTTACTATGCAGTAAGAATGAGCAGCAACATCGGAAAAAAATGGAATCTGAAATTTTAAGACCAAATAAGGCTGTATGCCAGGGCCTGCACCATGTAACCATCCCACCAAGGAAGCTCTGGACCTGCTGGACTACTGGCCTGCCCCTCTGGGCACACATTGGTGTCTTCACTGTGTGTCCCAGCCCAGGGAGGAATCCTGGGACTCCTGGGACAAATGCATAGCAGGGGCTACTCCTAGGGGCCTCTCAGCACAGGGCAAGAGAGATGACAATCACCTTACCCACCTGACTGAAGAAGAGACCAACACTCAGAAGGAGAGTTTCACCTCGGAACTGCAGGGTTACCCTACCACAGAGACCAGGTGAGAGAATCATTGAGTCATAGGCTTGGAGAAGGAGAGACTAAGTAGGGATCTCCTAGAATCCCTTGGGAAACTCAAGATGAGACCAGGAAATTCACAGGGCCTATATTCTGTTGAGGAAGACCAGGCTTGGAGGATAAAATCATCAGAAGGAGTGGTCCTGAAGAAAACAGTCTAGTGTTATCTTTGACCTCTGGCACAGCTGCCTACACTCAGAAGAATCTAGTGGTCTGAAGTATTATAGGCTAATATACAAGTGGTCTGTGTGCACTAAAATCATACTCTTCTGATTATGGGATGTACAGGAGTAGCTTCAAGGGTTTGGCAGTACCCAGTTGTCATTTGATGCCTCTGATCCCACTGAATTTACTACTATAGCCAAGTAGTAGATAACAACTAGTTTTCTCTCTGTGCTAATAACTGGAGTTCCGGAGGATCATAATCAATAAAAAATGGATATCTAGTCACACAAGATCATGGGGAAGCAAGGCAACAGAAGACCTCCGAGGTTTCTCAACTCTCCTAAGATATAGCATGGAAGCACAAATTGAGTGAAAGGCAAATGCCAAGTAGCAGAACTCTAAGGAAGGTCTATAAAAGGGATGAAGAAACTAGACAAGCTCAAAGAGGAAATAAATAAAAAATTCACAGCATCATCACTCAATATGCCCGAAATAAATTCAGGAGAAATTAGTAAAAAATTGGATGACCTGACCAAAATGGTTCAAAACATGAATGATAGATTCAACAAGAATATAGAATCCTCAAAAAGATCTCATGCAGAAATACCTGAAATTAAAAACCATATAGAATTCATAAATGGCAGAAATGACCAGTATGACGACAGAGTGTCAAAAATTGAGGACAAAGTGATAAAATATCAAGAAGTACTCAAAGAAGCCACAAAAAAATTAAGAGAACAAGAAAAGACCATCAGCAGCTACTAGACAACACTAAGAAGACTAACCTAAAGTTAATTGGAGTTAGAGAAAAGCTAGAAGATAAGAGAATAATTAATATAATTTACAGAAAGCATAGCAGGAAACCTCCAAAATATGAGAAAAGAGTTATATATGCAAAGAAGTGAGGCTTACTGAACACCAAACAACTATGATGAAAAAAGAGACCTAACAACACATATCCTTATTAAATTGCCAGATATCCAACAAAAAACAGAAGGAAAAAATGGAAACAAAGCTTTTATAAATAAAGAGGGGAAGAGGGGTTGAAGGGAGGGGAGGGGAATGGGAAAAAAAGAAGAAGCCAGATATATCATGTACAGGTACAGATTCCCTATGATGAATGTTATCATTATGTATATCTAAAATGTACCAATAAATGTTTTACTTTAAAAAAACAGAATTTTAAAAGCAGTCAGAGAAAGACAAAAAAAAGTCACATACAAAGTTAAACCCATTAGAATTGCAGCAGAATTCTCAACACAAACCTTAAAGGCCAGAAGAGCTTGGAATAAAGTATTTCAAGTCCTAAAAGCAAATAACTGTCAACTTAGACTAACCCACCCAGCAAAGCTTTCATTCAAAATAGAGAAATAAAAATAATTCATGAAAAAGACTAAAGAGATTCATGAACATGAAACCAGCACACCAGAAAATGTTCCATATCCTAGAAAGAAAAAATGAAACCAACACAGCTAATAACCCATATGAAACAAAAACACCAAGTAAGATCAATCAACAAAAAACAAATATGACAGGAAAAGAAAAGCCAAGGAATCAACAACAGAGAAAGAATGCAATGATTGTAAATAATCAACATATCTCAGTAGTATCTTTCAATGTTAATGGCCTCAATTCCCCAGTTAAAAGACACAGATTGGTGAACTCAATCAAAAAACAGAACCCAACAGTCTGTTATTTTCAAGAAACTTACCTAATCCAAAAAGATACTCATAAACTAAAAATTAAAGGGTTGAAAACAAAATTGCATGCACCAGGAACCTGAAAACAGGCAGGGGGCAACAATTTTAATGTCAGACAGGGTAAACTTCAAGCTAAAACCTATTAGAAGAGACAAAGAAGGTCACAACACATTCTACTTAAAGGAGCAATCCAACAAGAAGATATAACATTGATAAATATTTATGCACCAAATACTGGAGCACCTATCTTCATAAAACAAATACTGCGGAACATAAAAGAACAAATAAATAGTAATACAATCATAGTGAGGGATCTTAACACCCCACTTTTGCAAAGAGAAAAATCAACTCTTTAGTTGATCTTCTTTCAATAAAGAAATATCAGAGCTGAACCACAACCTTGAACATATGGACTTAATATCTGCAGAGTATTTCACCCCACTCAAGCAGAGTATACATTCTTTTCTGCAGCACTTGGTATTTAAAAAGAAAGAAAGAAAAAAGATCATATAAAAGCCCACAAGGCCTGCTTAAGTAAATAGAAAAGAATTAATTGAAATTACCCCATGTGTACTATTAGGGCAATATGGAATGAAAATAGAAATCAGTGACAGAAGAAATCACAGAAAAGCTAGAAGCACCTGCAAAATTAACAACTAAAAATCAGTTGGTCACAGAAGAAGTCAAAGAAGAAATTTAAAAATTCCTGGAAGTTAATGACAGTGCTGGTACAACTCACGGAAACTTCTGAGACACTATGAAAGCAGTCCTAAGAGGAAAGTTCATTGCAATCAATACTCACATTAGGAAAACAGAGTAAGCTCAAATAAATAACCTCATAAGGAACTTAAGATACTTGAGAAACAACAACAATCCAGGTCCTAACCAAAATTAAGGAGGAAAATTATAAAGGTAAAAGTAGAAATCAGTGAAATGGAGACAAATAAAAAAAAAAGCTGAATCGAACAGTTGGTTCTTTGAAAGAATAAACAAAATAGATAAGCGCTTAGCCAAATTTACTGAGGGAAATAGAGAAAGAATTAACATCCACGCAGTTATAAATGAAAAGAAAAAAAAATCACAACAGACACTGTCAAAATCCAGAAGATAGTAACTACTTTGAAAAATTATAACAAATTGGCAAATTTTGAAGAAATGGATAGATTCGTAGACTCATACAAATTACCAAAGCTGACCCAAGAAGACACAAATATGCTGAACAACCTGATAAGAACTAATGAAATCAACACAGTATGAAGAATCTACCAACTAAAGCCCAGGACCTGATGGATTCACTGCTGAATTATACAAAACTTTTAAGGATGTTATATCACTAATACTCCTCAAGCTTTTTAAAGAAATTGAAAAGGGATGGAGTGTCCCCAAATTCATTTGTAGAAACCATTATCAGCCTGATTTCAAAACTGGATAAAGACACAACTGAAAAAGAAAACTATAGGTCAACCTCATTAATGAACATAGATGCAAAAAATCCTCAACAAAATATTAGTGAATAGAATGCACTGTATCATCAAAAAGATCATACATCATAATCAATTAGATTTCATCCCAAAGATGCAAGGATATTTCAACATGTGTAAATCAATCAGTATAATACATCACATAAATAGAAGCAAGGTAAAGACATATCAATAGATGCCAAAAAGGCTTTTGAAAAAATCCAACACCCCTACATGATACAAAAAACATCCTGAGGAAAACAGATATAGAAAGATCATACCTGAATTTAATACAAGCTATTTATGACAAACCAACAGTCAACATCATATTAAATGGGGAAAAACTAAAAGCTTTCCCTCTAAAATCAGGAACAAGGCAAGGACACCCACTATCCCCACTTCTGTTCAACACAGTACTTGAAATATTAGCCAGAGCAATCAGGCAAGAGAAAGAAATAAAAGGGGTACATATAGGAAAGGAAGCACTCAAATTATTATTTGCAGATGACATGATACTCTACATAGAAGACCCAAAGAACTTCACCAAAAAAACTCTTAAGAGTTAATAATCAACTTCAGTAATGTAGCAAGTTATAAGAAATCATTAGCATTTGTGTACACCAATAATGAGCTCAATGAGAAGGGAATTATGAAAACAATATGATGTACAGTAGCTTCAAGAAAAATGAAATATCTAGGAATTAACTTAACCAAAGAAGTTAAGGATCTCTACAAAGAAAACTACAGTATTCTGAAAAAGGAGATTGAAAAGGACATCAGAAAATGGAAAGATGTCCCCTGTTTCTAATAGGCAGAACCAATATTACCAAATGGCTATACTCCCAAAGCTGTTATGCAAATTCAGTGCAGTCCCAATCAAAATACCAACAGCATACATTACAAATCTAGAGAAAACAATCTTAAAATTCATATGGAACCAGAAGAGACCCAGAATGTCAAAAGCAATTTTGGGCAACAAGAGCAAAACAGAACAATACATGACTTCATCTGTACTACAAAGCAATAATGATAAACACAGCATGGTACTGATCAATAGAACAGAATACATAATACCAAAACTTCCCCAGAGACATTCAGCTACTTGATTTTTGACAGAGAAGCCACTGAAGAGTATACCAAATGTAGTGAAGAGATTGAGAGGGCTTGAAAATTAAGGATTGAAACCACTCTAAAGTCTCAAATTTCAGCAGAAGTTCACAATATGATGACATATTGGGGCATACATACTGCCAAACTCCTTTGTGAAAAAAATGAAGGTAACTCAACATTTTCATGACAGAATATTTGAGGTTAAAAATCATTTGAGCTATCACCACAAAATTCTCATAAGCCAGTTCTGATTCTCAATATTAAACTTTTTTGTTAGCTCGTTCCTGTTTCATTCTTGAAACATTCATCTTCATAAGGTGAGGCACCAGGTCTGTTTGGCACCCTCAGCTCCTAGTCTAGTACCTAATACATGGGTACTTAATAAATACTGAATGGGTACAGGAATGAATATTTTGGAATTTAATCTACATTATTATGTTTTAATTAATTAATATTCTTCATGTAGCAAGTAAAAGAAACCCAAATTAGACCAATTTTTCAAAGATGGTTTATTAGAGGGAGACTCAGCTCAAACAAAGTACAGAAATTAGGGATAAATCAGGGGATAGGATGCTAACAGGGCTCTTTGTCTCTCCATTTATCTCTTATCTCAGCCTATTCTTGAATATAGCTGATGATCTATTGACCATGAGGTTTTCTTTAAATGTCTGAGATCCTGGACTTATAGCCTTAACAATTTATCTATCAGAGAAGATGGTTTATGCAACCATCTCTAATAATAAAGATGTTATGGAAGCACTTGGATTGCCCCTTTCTGACTTATGCAGCATTGAGGTTAGGATCTGTCACCAAAAGCAAGGGTGGTAGTGGTGATAATGAAGCATTGCACATTAAACAAATATTTTGGCTTTCATATTTTAACATATGAAAATTACTATCGTGCAAAAAAGGTAGAAACAATTTAATATAATTAAAAGCTTTATAATATGTAAATTTTTTAGTTATCTGGGAACAGAATCTCCATTTTAGAACATAACTCTTTATATAAACTTGTCTTTCTTACATGTTTTTAAGAATAATTTTTTTATAAAATAGGTCATACATGTGGATGTACTACAGTTATTAGAAGTGATTAAGCATGAAATTTGAATCACTCACATTAATTATAGTTTTTGCTTTATTTTCTAACTTTGGGCAAGAGATATATCTTGGGCCTCAGGTTTTTAAATTTTTTAAATCAATAAACAGATGAGATTAAAAACAATATTTATTTTAGAGGTGAACAGCCCAAGGAAGATAATAGATATGAAAAATTGTTAATTACAGAATACAAAAATTAAGTAGTTATAGTTGCAACCTGTATATATATATATATATATATATATATATATATATATATATACACACACACACACACACACATATATTTCTAAAGTGATATTGTAAATTTCGGGTTTATAGACATACACCATCCTAAAATTATATGCAAATTTACATATATTTGTATGTATCATTTAATATTAGGTTAAGCTATGTGTGGCAGAACACCTAAAAGTAACTGTTGCTTAACAAAATACAATTTCATTTCCCTCTCAAATATACACATTTCAGAAAAAGCTATCCAAAAGAAGTATAGCAATTCCATGAGGAACCCAGCCTCCTTCTCTTCCATTATTTTGCTTTAGTAAGCTCATGGTTTCCTTCTTATACTTCAACATAGCTCAAGCTCCAAGTTATCATATCTACATTCAATCCAACAATACAGGGGAAGGAGAAGAGGGGGTAGAAGATGGTCATGTTGTTTAACTTTAAGAACATATCCTGAAACAAAAAAAAGAACATATCCTGGAGGATGAACAGGGAATTTACACTTCCATCTCATTGGCCAAAACTTTTATCACATGGCTCATCTAACTAGAAGAGCCATTGCAAAATGTAACCTTTATTCTAAAAAGTCTCATTCTAAATAATAGAATAATAAATAGAGTACTAAATATTATAAATATATAAATAATAATATATAATAATATATAAATAAATAATAACAGACTAAATAGAATAATAAAATAATAGACTTTTATTCTAAAAGTCTCATTACCTACCAAGAAGGGAGAGTACCTAATGGGAGTATCTTCTATGTCTGTAATTTTATATATATATATATATACATACATATATATATATATTTAAAAAAATCAGAATCTTAATGAGATATAATTTATAAACATAAGAAATACTACTCAAAGTAGTCATTTTACTATATAAAATCTTCCAGGTTTTCTTTCTAGGTTATCCTCTATCTGTGCTGTGAGCAGATGGGTAAGAAATAAGCAGTCAGTAAATAAGCACAGATTTGCTGCTGTCACACAGCACAGATATAATTTGATAATGGCTGCTTATTATTTTAATCTACTTTCTTAAATCAGTCATTTAACACATCATAAACTAAAGACTTTTTTCATGTATGTTTTCTACTCATGTTCTATTACTTATCTATACCTTTTTCTTCTTTCATCATTTTGGATACTAGTCAAATTCTTTTAGAGAATTAATTGGCTTTTGCTTTTCATAATTTAATTTCAAATTAAGAAAATCTAGTAAACATCTCAGTTTAATTCAATTTCTGGTTCTAATGCTTTTGCTTTGTACAAATCATCTGATCTTTTTATTTTCATGTTTTGAGTAACACATGTTGAGCAACACACAAAATGTCAGAAAATCTAATTTTATTCATTTAGAAAGTAAACAACTAATAAAACCAACTCTAAGAAAGTAAACTAGTTTTAGACATTTTAATGGTTTTATTTTTGTTTTTATTGTGCATACTCTTCTGTACTTATGTAGAAATTTGTAGCTATAAATGGCTGAGTTATTCATTTTAATTAATGTCTACTAAGAAGTTTCCCTCTTTAGAAAATAGCCAGAAATCATCATTGAAACACATGACTCCCCTGAAGTGGTCTTATTAATTTTATTGTTGAATTAAAAATACTATATCAGGAGTGATAAAATGATAAAATGTAGTAATGATAAATGATAAAAGTAGTTTTACAAATTATAAAAGTGGTTAATTATGCACTGTAGAAATTAGTGTTGGCAAGAAAGGTGTAGAAGAATATTGTAAAGTAGAAAGAAGGGTTATGAAGTAAGTGTGTCTAATATATTTTTTCAAATATTTAAGTGTCTGGGTGAAAACAATCTCTAGCAATGTGTTCCAGCTATCCAACTTCCTAATAGCAGCTATCTTTGGATGATGAGATCAACGGTGATTTATTTTAACCTTTACAAGGCTTTTTGTATATTTTATGGATTTTATAGTATCACATTACATTATTTGTATTACAGGGTAACTCATTAGCAAGCTCTTTCCATTTGGAGAAAAGTCAAGTTATAAGAAAATCAATAAACAAAGGTAGCATTTTTTCCCTACCACACAGCTCTATCCTCTAAAAATAAACAGTCCCTTAGAAGTTAAAATTGTACTCCTCACGAGTGACTTGTGATTTGGAAGATAGCATTTGAGAATGTGATGTACAGCTGCTTTTGTTGACAAAGCTTCTTTGCTTTGCTTTAGTGGGCTGAATTGCAGTAGCTACACTGAATTACAATAAGATGTGAAAATATAATGACTCAATGTGAATTAGAAATTCAGTCTCTTCAACATCCTTCCCATCCAAGTCCAGGACTCAATGCTAATGAGGATATGTGGGTATAACTTATTATTAAGGTGTGAGACTAACAAATGACTCCTGGGCAAATCAGTAAAGCTTTTGTGCACTGTAAAAGTGAGAATAAACTATCTATTTTAACTCAGGCTCGGGCATTCCCTTCTCTGGATTCCATAGTGGATTCTTCAGCTGAATCTGAGCCTTAAAAATAAAACCACTTTCTCTGCTTCTGTGTGCCTGCTGAGAATCCTGCCAAGGCCTTCTATGAGGTATCTGTGAATTTACCCTGGAAGAACAACACACAGTGTCCCTGGCTTCCTGTTCTAAATGATGCACTCCAGTGACACTGTAATACTACTCAAGGTAGGGAAGATGAGCTGCCAAAACCTATTTATCACTTCACTGCCCTTGGACCGTCCACATCCGTCTAAAGTTAAACAAGGGTCATAGGCAAAGCTGTTCTCTCCCGCCTGGCCAACACTAGGATCTTGTATAAAGACTAAAATAAATTAGTGTTTCACTGAATTCATTTTTCCATCCTACAAAGTGCCATTCTTCAAGGATGTGTAAAAGAATGGTTTGGAGAAAATAGATACTTGCAGTTTTACAAATAAATATTGAATGCTCCAAGGTAGAAGATACTGGTTAAATAGATTATGGCTACCCATAAAATGGAATATTATGCTGCCTTTAAAAATAGTTTGGAAGAATAGTTAATAAAGTCCAAATGTGTCCAGAATATTCTATTATGTAGATAATTATTACCTAACCAAACTAATATATAGAATCTATCTCAGGCACTTTAAATTTAAAAATACATGCACAAGAAAAAATATAGACAGATGTGCTCCAATACAATATTTGTAGTTACCTTTCAGTAGAATTTTTTGAATGTTTATTTTAGTTTCTCTGTGTCCTTCATCAGTATTTATTAAAATGTTTACTTTCAAAATAAAAATTGAAATCATTTGAAATAAGTTAATGGTGATACTTATCTAAAATAGAAAATTTGCCAATTAATTGGGAACAAAAAGGACAGATTTAGAGCATATTTTTCTGGCCATTAGTGGTACATTAATATCTTTTAAAAGGATACTTTAAAAACTGTGGAGGGAGCCAGGGGAACAGTATGTGGGACCTATCTATACTTTGTGGTGAATTTTTCTGTATGCCAAAACATGTCTAAAAATAGTATCTATTAATGAAAAATTTAAAAGCCCTTTTACATCTGCACCACTCAGTCATCTGGTATTTTCTTGCAGTCAGAGGGTGTTTCAGGAAACACCTAGGAACACTTCCGTTCTAACGGCTGTCAGCAACACGATTCTGCTTCTGGGAAGAAGTCAGGGCTCTCTGAGCACTCTAGAAACCATTCTAACCTGGCTTTCTCCTCAGCCTGGCTCCTCCTGGCCTCTTGAACCACAAACCCTATCAGCCTCCATCACTCTCCCAGTCATAGACTTAACACACGGTGCCTGCTGGAAGCCTAGGTGTTTCTTTTTTGTTGTTATTGTTATTTTTTAAATTAATTTTATTGATACACTTTATGTATACAATATAATGACATTCATCATTGGACATTTGGACCTTTACATAATCTCTCTTGGTTCTTATTTTTTCCCCCTTCCCCTGACCTCCCTTCAACCCCTCCATCCCTCCCTATTTACAAAGACTTTGCTTCCATTTTTTCATTTTCTCATATTAATTCCATTCCCTTCTTTCCTTTCCCCTACCCCTCCCACTTCCCCTTCCCCTTTGCACCTTTTCTTCCTATTTCACATTATCTATTACACCTTTTAGTCCTTATTTACACTTTCAGTTACTCACCCTAGAGAAACTATTTGGTATTTATACGTGTGTCCTATTATTTCACTTAAGAGTATCGCCTCAATGTGCACCCATTTAGCTATAAATGTCTCTAATTTCTCATTTTTTATGGTCTAGTAGTACTCCATTTTATTAAAAACCCCACATTTTCTTTACCAAGTCTCCAGTTGATAGGCAATTGGGCTGTTTCCAAGTTTTAGCTATTACAAATTGTGCTGCTATGAACATGGGTGCACATATATCACTGTGGCATGATTCTTTTAATTCTTTGGGGAAGATACCCAGCAGTGGAATAGTGGGGTGAAATGGGACTTCCAGTCCTAGTTCTTTGAGGTATCTCCATACTGATTTCCACGGGGGTTGCACCAGTCTACACTCCCACCAGCAGTGGAGCAGGGTTCCTCTTTCCCCACAGCCCTGCCAGCATTTGTTATTGGTTGATTTCATGATAGCAGCCATTCTTTCTGGGGCAAGGTGGAATCTCAGCCTTGTTTTCATTTGTATCTCTCAAATGACCAGTGATGTTGAACATTTTTTCATGTATTTATTTGCTATTTCTACTTCTTTGTCTGAGAAATGTCTGTTCATTTCAGATGCTCATTTTTGGATTGGGTCTTTAAATTTGGGAGGTCTGATTATTTTAAGTTCTTTATAGATTCTGGAAAGTAGACCTTTGTCTAAGGAACAGCAGGTGAAAATTTTTTTAATTAAATTCTTTTATTGGTACATTGTAGGTATACAACACAATTACATTTCTCATTGAGAATTGTACCTTTACATAATGGATCTTGGTTCTTATTTTTTCCCCATTCCTAGCCCTTCCTTCACCCCCTCCACCCTTCCCTATTTACAAAGACTTTATTTCCATTTTTTCCATTTCTCAGCATTTTTCCTTTCCCTTCTTTCCTTTCCCCTACCGCTCCCACTACCCCTACCCCTTTGGACCTTTTCTTCCTATTTTGCATTATTGATTATTCATTTTAATCATTGAATTTTTTACCACATTGTGGGTTGTCTCTTCACTCTGTTGGTGGTTTCTCTTGCTGTGCAGATGCTTTTTAGTAAGAAGAGATCTCACTTGTTGATTGTTTGTGCTAGTTCATGGGCAACTGAGGTTTTGTTCATAAAATCTTTTCCTACACCAATGTCTTCAACAGTTCTACCTAACCTCTGTTCCAGCCGGTGCAGCATTTCTGTTTTAGTATTTAGATCTTTAATCCATTTTGATTTTAGTTTATTGCATGGCGAGAGATAGAGGTCTAGTTTTAATCTTTGGGAAATTGAAGCCCAATTTTTCCAGCACCATTTATTAAAGAGGCTATCTTTCCTCCAGTGAGGGTGTTTAGCTCCTTTGTCGAAGATGAGGTGGCTAAGTGTGTTTGGAGTTGTTTCTGCATCTTCTAATCTGTTCCACTGGTCCTCAGGTCTGTTTCTTTGCTAGTATGATGCTGTTTTTTCACAGTAGCTTTATAGTATAGTTTCAAGTTTGGGGTTGTGATACTCCCTGCCATGTCTCTGTTGCCTAGAATTACTTTTGCTATTCTAGGTCTCTTCTTGTTCCAAATGAATTTTCGGATTATTTTCTCAAGGTCCTTGAAGTATGCTTCTGGAATTTCAATTGGGATTGCATTGAATCTATATAGCAGTTTTGGAAATATAAGCCTAGGTGTTTTTGAGGAGCTCTGTCCTCCATGCACATACCCATTCTGAAAGGGCTGCCACAGTCCTGTTACAGCCACTCTTGTACTTGTGACCCTGCCCCAGAGAGCACTTATTGAAATGTAAGTATGAATACTGACTAAAGTGCCCAAGAGCATGATTTGAGATCCAGGATAAGTGTGTGAAAGCAGCAAAGGGACTAGATGGCCAAGATGTACAGGATTGAGGTCTCCATGTGCACCTCTGTACCTTGCTCCATCCATGTTCCTGCAGTAAGAGGCTACCGGAAAACAGAAGAGGGAAGAAGGTAGGGGGAACCAAGTAAGACTGATGGATGGTATACCACTCTTCTGTGCTCAGCCTAAAGTGCAATTCTAATCATTGCTGTTACTTAAGCAACCAGGAGTAACTAGCTAGCCAGTTAACTATAATTACTTCTCTACTTCTTCCCTTCTCTTTCATCCTTCTGTGGGCATGCATTAAGTGTGTGCTCAGCTCTGCCCCAGGTTCTGGTAGTATAATAGTGAAAATAAATGTCCATGACCCCTTTTCCTCTAAAACTTATAGGTTACTGGAAGAGAACTGATCAAATAACCACACATGACAATGTAAAGCTGCACATGTGATAAGTGCCATGGAAGAAAAGTATACATACTAAAGGGAAGGGTTGAATCCTGTAAATTGAAAAAGACATAACCTGGCCTGACATAGTGGCACATGCCTATAATCCTAGCACTCTGGAGGCTGAGGCAGGAGGATCACCATGAGTTTGAGGCCAGCCTGGATTACATAGTGAGACCCTGCCTCAACAGACAGACAGACAGACAGACATAACCAAGGAAATAACACTTCATCTAAGACCCAAAGGATAATTTGTAATGAACTAGGTAGGGAGGGTGACAGGCTTTCTGGGCAAAAGGAACAGCATGCGCTAAAGCTTTATCTAATAGTATTGGTTGGATGGGGGCCCTCAAATCACTGAGAAAAGCTTCCATTATTAATGTTCCAACTTCCAAACACCACACAGGACCTATCAAAGTGCAAGTGAATGTTCCTTTGAACTTAAATTATATTTATTTTTTTGCTTTGTATCAGCTATAAAATGTGTTTCTACAGCTGCACTTTTGGGTACAGAATTTGAACAGGTATCATAAAGCAGTCACAAGGAAAGCACACACAATTCCTGTTCTGACTTTGCTAACTAAATGCCTAGTGTTACCCAGCAGTTATTTTATTGCCTTGATAACTATAAAATAAGGGGAAAGGGTCGGGCTCATAAATTTAGGTTTTCATAAAAACATGATTCTTGTGTACATTTTTATTTTGTTTAAGGTTGTAGCTTTGAGTTTAGATATAAGCCAAAAATGATTGAGTCTTAACCACAAATTGTCTTTTTAAATTGTTTTTGTTCTTGTTTTGTAAATTTTTGGTAAAGTAAAGAGCTTTGGCAATCATTGTTTCCAATGCCTGAACTTAGAGAACTTCAAAGACAATTGGTATTGGTCAGAACATTTGTCTGTGATCATTTTCATGGTCAAATGGTAGTATTAAATCTCATGATGTTAAGGGAATGATTTTACTTCAAAGCATAATTCTAGAATATTATGTCTGGTCTTGCCTCAAGTTCATGTTCCTTAAAGTTTTATTCTTATAAGAAGCATTCAGGGAATACAGTAGCAGGAAAATGGATTAAAAATATGGTGTTCTTATTTACAGTTGATCATTTTCTTTTTTGAACAATTTTATTCATTTCTCTAAAAATGCAAGATTATACTGTGCATGTGTTAAAATGGTTGAAAAATTATAAACAATAGAAAGGTAGTAGAATGGCAATAGGAAACATGTGTATTTAATTTTTTAACTTAAAAAGAAATGAAACTCTTATTTTGATAAGATGTGATAACAAACTAAACAGAAAGAAAATTATTATAAATTTTTCTTCTAAGGTAAAACTTTTTGAAATAAAATAGTACTATTATAATGTTGACCTAAAAGATACTGTGACATACTTTGAAGTGTGGTATTATTAACATAAATCTGAATAACATTTAACATCTTTAAATATAACTGTAGTTTAGAAAAATATTAAATTCTATTAGATGAACTAGAGCATTATTGATGGTTTATGACAATGGTTTCTCAGCAGGATTGCAGATTTTACGTGGTTTCTCCTAATCTGACATCTGACTTATTGTATTTTGAGCATTCTTACAGTAGAAGTATTCACTTTCTTTCCAAATATATATCAAATTTTGTCTGTTATCCTTTTCCCTAGCTTACTTCCCACTTTGAAGTAATTATATAAAGTATAAATATTTTAACTCTTAAGAGCCATATCGAATGTATCGTGCTAATGTGTATAAGTGATCTGTGACCACCAGTTTACATGCCTGTCATCTGTATAGTTATTATTCTGTTGAGATGGGCCTTTGCTGAAAGATTTCCTGTTACCCTGAAGCTATTTTCTGATTTAAATTTTGCCCTTTATAACTACTGTAAAAATTAGTTCTTTTCTAAGAAAAGAAACAGGCTTTCATAAATAAACTTCTAGAGGCATACATTCTATTAGAAAATTATGGATATCCCAAAAGACAATTTTGAGAATATTGTTAAGTATAAATCATGATTGAATCCTCTCTCTGTGAGAGACTCTAAACTACTACCTGTGGATTATGTCATTGAACCCTATGAAACCAGTGCCTTTTTTATGCCCATGTTATGAGATGAGGAAATTGAAGCTCAAGTAAGTTAAGAACTTATCCTAGGTTGCATAAGTACTAAATGGTAAAGCTTTAATTCAGACTTCATAAAGGTACATTTTAACTGTGATTATTTCTTTTTCCAGATAAGTAATGTCCACTTCATTGCACTAGGGTATCTTCTGAGGGGAGTTTATTCAGTAATGGAGCCTTCATCTTCAATCATTATGCTTTACTATCCCTTCTCCTCTTCAAAGACCTTCAGAGATATAGGACTGTTACTTGAGTTGTCCTTAGAGTTTTCAAAGATTACTACAGAAAGTAAATAACATTCCTTGTAGTTTTGAAAATGAAGCATAAGTCTATCATGTCTTCAGGACATTTACCCAAGTAATAAATCCCACCCTGACTCCCATTTCTAATTTCCAAAAGATATTTGCAATACCAAGGTATTGTTAGAAGTTTTTTTAATAGCAGTTTTCCTATATCATTCAAGTCTTTAATCAAAAACAGATGTACTAGGAGCCATTACCAAAAAAACAACTTAAACCTGAGATAACACTGGTATTTTTTTATAGGGAACAAATTTCTGTAGGAAGGGAGAAAGGAAGATATAGAGGTAGGAAAGAGGGAGGAAGGGAAAGTATGAGACTTCATTTTGTCTCAGAATTAGCCACAAATGTTGGGAAATCCAGGCTAGCTCTGAGATGCCTTGAGCTTAGCTAGAACAAAATTCTGAAAACACAAAATCTGCTCCAGGTGCTTTTTTTCAAAAGTTGGTTGGCTTCATCTGGAGTAGCTTAGAGGGCTACATTAATCAAGTGAGTCTACTTTTAATGACAAAGTGATTTGCGAGGAAGAGTATTCTGAGTACCTTCATCAAACAACCTTACTCCGGCTCCATAGTGGTCTTTTACTTTTCTCATTTAAGGAGAGCTTAGCATTATTGTCCTAGAGTCAGACAAGTTTGAGGTTGGCTCCTGACTTTCCTGTTTATTTGGTTTGTGACTCTAATCAGGTAATGTCACTTCTTTGGACTTCACTCCCCTTATCTGTCAAAGAGCATACATAGTATTATTTGAATATATCAAAGTGAATTCAAGTCCCTCTGCTTCCTTCTTTTATCTCTTTCTAAAACAGGAATTATTATTTTAAATGTATTTTAGGATACCTTTCTTCTAAGGACATATTCTCTTGTTGTCTTGGAGGATTGTTACTTTGAGAGATAAACTATACGGAGAATTATTCTCCAAGTGGTTTGTTGTTGTTGTTAGGATATCTAATATAAAGACTGATTACATAGGTTTTTTTCACATTTAAAATTAAAAGTCATAAGATCAGTATATATGAATAAATAAGAAATAAAGCCTAAGACATTATTCCAAGCATTATTTACAATTGTGAAGAATATGAAATTGCTAACAAACATATGTTAAATTCCTATTATCCTAGGCAGGAATTTCTTTTTTTTTTTGAGACAGGGTCTCACTATATAGTTCAAGCTGGTCTTGAACTCATAATGTAGACCAGGCTGGCCTTGAACTTGCAGTGATTCTCTTGCCTCAATCTCCTGAGTGCTAGAATTATAGGCATGCCCCATTATGCCCTGTTTAAGGAACTTATGTTAGGTGTTTTAAGTATTAACATATTTTTTAAAATGAAGCTTCCATTTTGACATATCAGTGCATAAAAAACTCAGGAAATTACCAATGAATGATTTTTTTTGTTGGTAGGGAAAGCTCATTTCCAACAGTATTTTTATATCACTGTATATTTATTAAATTATATGAGCCGCATGTAATAATGCCAGCCTTGTTACCTAAGAAACTAAATCCCAGGAAGGTACTCAAAAAGCAAGTTTTGAAAATGTGAATCACAGGGCCAGGGATTTAGCTCAGTGGTTTCGCCGCCAGTTCGATCCCTGGTACCAAAAAAAAAAGAATGTGAACCACAGATGGGGTTCTCATTTTCTTTCATTTGAAGTGAAAATACTTTACTTTTTATTTGTCACTGTTAAGTCATAATTTTGTCTTGATATTACATTTATATCATGATGAGATAAAAGTTGTAAGATTTGAGTAAATTTTTTAGCTTTACAGAGGAAGATGTCCTGATTTGGATTATCAAGCAAGAGTTCTAATTTCTTTTTTTTTTTTTCTGTATTAAATTCTTTTATTGGTACATTGTAGGTATACAACACAATTACATTTCTCATTAGGAATTGTACCTTTATATAATGGATCGTGGTTCTTATTTTTTCCCCATTCCTAGCCCTCCCTTCACGCCCTCCACCCTTCCCTATTTACAAAGACTTTTTTTCCATTTCTCATCATTTTTTCCTTTCCTTTCTTTCCATTCCCCTGCCCCTCCCACTACCCCTACCCCTTTGGACCCTTTCTTCCTATTTTACATTATCGATTATTCATTCAAATAATTAGTACATCTTAGGTATACAATATAATGACATTCATCATTGGAATTTGCACCTTTACATAGTCTCTCTTGGTTCTTATTTTTCACCCTTGCCCAGCCCTCCCTTCAACCCCTCCAGTCCTCCCTATTTACAAAGATTTTGTTCCTGTTTTTCCATTTTCTCATATTAATCCCATTCCCTTCTATCCTTTCCCCTAGCCCTCCCACTTCCTTCCCCTTTGCCCCTTTTCTTCCTATTTCACATTACCTATTATACATTTTGTCCTTATTTACACTTTCAGTTTCTCACACCAGAGAAACTATTCAGTATTTACACATGTGTGTCCTATTTATTTCACTTAAGAGTATCGCCTCAATGTGCATCCACTTAGCTATAAATGTCTCTAATTTCTCATTTTTTATGGCTCAGTAGTACTCCATTTTATTTAAAAAACCACATTTTCTTTATCCAGTCTCCAGTTGATGGGCATTTGGGCTGTTTCCAAGTTTTAGCTATTACAAAGTGCACTGCTATGAACATGGGTGCACATATATCACTGTGGTATGATTCTCTGAATTCTTTGGGGAAGATCCCCAGCAGTGGAATAGTGGAGTGAAATGGGACTTCCAGTCCTAGTTCTTTGAGGTATCTCCATACTGATTTCCACAGTGGTTGCACCAGCCTACACTCCCACCAGCAGTGGAGCAGGATTCCTCTTTCCCCACAACCCCACCAGCATTTGTTATTGGTGGATTTCATGATAGCAGCCATTCTTTCTGGAGTGAAGTGGAATCTCAGAGCTGTTTTCATTTGCATCTCTCGAATGACCAGTGATGTTGAACATTTTTTCATGTATTTATTTGCTATTTCTACTTCTTTGTCTGAGAAATGTCTGTTCATTTCAGATGCCCATTTTTGGATTGGGTCTTTAAATTTGGGAAGTCTGATCTTTTGAAGTTCTTTATAGATTCGAGATAGTAGACCTTTGTCTGAGGAAGAGCAGGTGAAGATTTTTTCCCACATTGTGGGTTGTCTCTTCACACTGCTGGTGGTTTCTGTTGCTGTGCAGAAGCTCTTTAATAAGAAGAGATCCCATTTGTTGATTGTTTGTGCTAGTTCACAGGCAACTGAGGTTTTGTTCATAAAATCTTTTCCTACACCGATGTCTTCAAGGGTTCTACCTAACCTCTGTTCCAACTGGTTCAGAGTTTCTATTTTAATATTTAGATTCTTAATCCATTTTGATTTTAGTTTAGTGCATGGCGAGAGATATAGGTCTAGTTTTAATCTTTGGCAAGTTGAAGCCCAATTTTTCCAGCACCATTTTTTAAAGAGGCTATCTTTCCTCCAGTGAGGGTGTTTGGCTCCTTTGTAAAAGATGAGTTGGCTGAGTGTGTCTGGCGTTGTTTCTGCATCTTGTAATCTGTTCCACTGGTCCTCAAGTCTGTTTCTTTGCCAGTACCATGCTGTTTTTATCACAGTAGCTTTGTAGTAGAGTTGCAGCTTGGGGATTGTGATACCCCCTGCCATGTCTCTGTTACCTAGAATTGCTTTTGCTATTCTGGGTCTCTTCTTGTTCCAAATGAATTTTTGGATTGTTTTCTCGAGGTCTATGAAGTCTGCTGCTGGGATCTCACTTGGAATTGCATTTAATCTATATAGCAGTTTTGGAAGTATGGCCATTTGCACTATATTAATCCTTCCTACCCAGGAGCAGGGGATGTCTGTCCATTTTCTGATATCATCTTCAATCTCTCTCTTCAGAGTGCCATAGTTTTCAGAGAAGAGGTCTTTGATTTCTTTCATTAGGATGATTCCTAGGTATTTCAGTTTTTTGGCTGCTATTGTGAAAGGAATTATTTGCCCTATTTCTCTCTCAGTGAGTCTGTCCTTGGTGTAGAGGAAAGCTATTGATTTTTGTGTGTTAACCTTGTAACCAGCTACTTGACTGAATTTGGTTATTAAGTCTAGAAGACTTTTGGTGGAGTTCTTGGGGTCTTCTATATAGAGTATCATGTAATCTGCAAATAATGACAATTTGATTTCTTCATTACCAATCTGTATTCCTTTTATTTCTTTCTCTTGTCTAATTGCCGTGGCTAATGTTTCCAGAATGATATTGAACAAGAGTGGTGATAGTGGACATCCTTGTCTTGTTCCTGATTTGAGTGTGAAGGATTTCAGTTTTTGACCATTTAGTATGATATTGGCTGTTGGTTTTTCATAGATGGCTTCTATCAGTTTGAGGCAGAGACCATCTATTCCAATTTTTTGCAGTGTTTTTATCAAAAATGCATGTTGGATTTTGTCAAATGTTTTTTCTGCATCTATGGAGATAATCATATGGTTTTTGTCCTTGGCTCTATTGATATAGTGTATTACCTTGATTGATTTTCATATATTGAACCATCCCTGCATCCCTGGGATGAATCCCACTTGATCAGGGTGTATGATCTTCTTGATGATCTTCTGCATTCTGTTTGCCATTATCTTATTAAGGATTTTTGCATCTATGTTCATTAGTGAGATTGGCCTATAGTTCTCTTTTTCAGTTGGGTCTTTCTCTGCTTTGGGGATCAAGGTGATGCTTGCTTCCAGGAATGAATTTGGGAGTATTGCTTCCCTTTCAAGTTCATTGAACAGTTTAAACAGTAGTGGCAGCAGTTCCTCTCTAAATGTCTTGCAGAATTCAGCAGTGAAGCCATCAGGGCCCGGGCTTTTCTTAGTTGATAAGTTTTTAATTATATTTTCAATTTCATTGGTTGATATTGGGTTGTTCAGAATTTTTAGGTCTTCTTCATTCAACTTTGGTAATTCATATGTATCTAGGAATCTGTCCATTTCTTTTGTGTTGTCCATCTTATTGGCATGTAGGTTCTGGAAGTAGGTATTGATGATCCTCTGGATTTCTGCTGGGTCTGTTGTCATTTCACCCTTTTCATTCCTAATTGCATGGATTTGGGTCTTTTCTGTCCTTTTTCTGACAAGGTTGGCTAAAGGTTGGTCAATTTTGTTGAATCTTTCGAAGAACCAACTCTTGGCTTCATTGATTTTTTGTATCGCTCTTTTAGTCTCCATTGCATTGATTTCTCCTCTGATCTTTATAATTTCCTCCCTTGTATGAGCTTTGGGGTTGTCCTGCTCTTCTTTTTCTAGAAACTTGAGGTTCAGCATCAGGTTGTTTAATTGGGCTCATTCTGTTTTCCTAATGTGGGTATTCACTGCTATGAATTTCCCTTGGAAGACTGCTTTCATTGTGTCCCATAGATTCCAATATGTTGTATTGTCATTGTCATTTAATTGAAGGAACTGCCTGATTTCTTCTTTAATTTCCTCTGTGACCCTTTGGTTATTCAGAAGTGTATTGTTCAATTTCCACATGTTTATGAAATTTTTTGAGTTTCTTTTGCTATGGATCTCCAATTTCATGGCACTATGGTCTGATAATATACAGGGGATAACTTCAGTTCCTTTGCACTTACTTAAACATGTTCTATGTGTTAGTATGTGGTCTATTTTGGAGAATGACCCATGTGCAGCTGAGAAGAATGTGTATTCTGATTTTGTGGGGTGGAAGACTCTGTAAACATCTGTTAAGTCCATTTGTTGAAGAGTTCGATTGAGTTCTAGTATTTCATTACTTATTTTTAGTCTAGTTGATCTATCTATTTGTGACAGTGGGGTGTTGAGGTCCCCCACTACAATTGTATTAGTGCATATATGACTTTTCATGTCTGTTAGTATTTGTTTTATATAGTTGGGTGCACTAGTGTTTGGTGCATAGATATTTATGATTGTCATCTCTTCCTCTTGGATTGTTCCCTTTACAAGGATGTAGTGTCCTGCTTCATCTCTCTTAATCAGTGTTTGTTAGAAATCTACTTAATCTGCAAAGAGGATAGCTACTCCTGCTTTTTTTCGGGTCCCCTTTGCATGGAGTATTGTTTTCCACCCTTTAACTTTCAGTCTATGAGTTTGCTTTTGAATTAAATGTGTTTCTTGTATGCAGCATATTGTTGGATTTTGCTTCTTGACCCATTCTGCCAGTCTATTTCTTTTGATTGGTGAATTGAGACCATTAATGTTGATGGTTATAACTGAAACGCATTGACTTGTCATTGCCATGACTTTTTCTTTTTGTTGGGTTCTCCCCCTTTACATTTAATTTCTTGTCATGCCAGATGGGTTCATTCTGCTTTGCTTCCTGAGGTTGTGATCCTCAATGTCTGTTCCTAGGATATTGTGTAAAATTCTTTGGAGTGCTGGTTTGGTATTCACGAAGTTCCTGAGGTGCTCTTTGTCATGAAAGTATCTTATTTCTCCATCCGTTTTGAAAGATAGTCTTGCAGGGTACATCAATCTGGGTTGGAGGCTGTTTTCTTTTAGGGCTTGGGATATGTCACTCCAAGCTCTTCTTGCCTTGCTGGTTTGTGTTGAGAAGTGTGCTGTGATTCTGATGGGCTTTCCTTTGTATGTGATTTGTTTCTTTTCTCTGACTGCTTGGAGAACTTTGTTCTTCTGTTGTGTTTCTGGAATCTTAACAATTATATGCCTATGTGTAGATTTTTTTTGATCAAGGCTATTTGGAGTCCTATATGCCTCACTTATCTGTATGTCAAGCTCTTTTCCCCTGCTTGGGAAGTTTTCTGCCAGTATTTCTGTGAAGAGATTTTTTATGTCATCTCCACTCTCTCCTGTTTCTTCATTGAGCCCAATCAGTCTTGTGTTATTCTTCTCTGCATCATCTAGCAGCTGCTGGATTGATTTCTCATGTTCCCTTATAATTTTGAAGCAATTTTTCTTTTCCTGGTCACTAATTGCAATCTTATCTTCTATATCTGAAATTCTCTCCTCACATTGGCTCATTCTGCTGTATAGACTTTCAATGGAGTTTTTCATGTCCTGGAAATCTATTTGCATCTGTTCTGTGGATTCCATTTGTTTCTTATGTTGGGATTCCATCATGTTCCTGAGGTCCTCTCTAGATTTATTAATCATGTCTTGCACTAGGGGCACAATTTCTCCTGTTATCTGAGAAATTATTTCTGATTTCATTTTTTCCAGATCCTCTTTTGTTGCCAGTTTAGTGAGTCCAGGTGGTTGAGTATCAGAGTGTTCCATCTCATTTCCCTTTGGGGTTGCTGTAGGTGATCTGGAAGTCTGGTTTTGAGACTTATTTACGTGTTTTCTCATTTTGACTGTGGCGGGGGGCTGTTAGCGCCTGCACAGCTTACCTCCTCTGAGCTGGGTGAGGTGGGCCAGGGGCCAGGAGCAGTGGTAGGGATGGTGACCCAAAAGCCCTTTCCTGTGGGCTGGGAGCAGCCAGAGTGATGGTGGCCGGGAAACCCCTTCCTCTGGACCAGGAGCAGTGGGATGGTGGCTCAGAAGCCCCTCCCTCTGGGCTGAGAGCAGTGGGAGGGATGCTGGCCCAGAAGCCCCTTCCTCTGGGCCAGGAGCAGCAGGACAGAAGGTGGCCCAAAAGCCCTTTACTCTGGGCTGGGAGCAGCGGGAGGGATGGTGACCGGGAAGCCCCTTCTTCTGGACCAGGAGCAGTGGGACGGCGGCTCAGAAGCCCCTACCTCTGGGCTGGGAACAGTGGGACTCAGTACCTTGGTCTGGTGGTCTGGTGTCCTCTGCGTCTTTGCAGTGTGGAATCAGGTCGTTGCCTGTCTGCAGCAGGGTGATTCGGTGTCTTCTGTGCAACTCAGGACCTTGGTAGGGCGTGCACAGACCTGCCTGTCTGCAGCGGGCTGATTTGGCGTGTGTTCTGTGGGACTGGGGACCTCGGTAGGGTGTGGGTAGACCTGCCTGTCTGCAGTGGGCTGATTCAGTGTGTGTTCTGCGTGACTGGGGACCTAGGTAGGGTGTGGGCAGACCTGCCTGTCTGCAGCAAGGTGATATGGCATCTTCCGCATGACTCAGGACCTCGGTAGGGCATGCACAGACCTGCCTGTCTGCAGCGGGCTGATTCTGCATGTTCTGTGTGACTCAGGACCTCGGTTGGGCATGGGCAGACCTGCCTGTCTGCAGCGGGGTGATTAGGCATCTTCCGCGTGACTCGGGACCTCGGTAGGGCGTGCACAGACCTGCCTGTCTGCAGCGGGCTGATTCAGTGTGTGTTCCACGCGACTGGAGACCTCGGTAGGGTGTCAGTTCTAATTTCTTCAGTCTTGAGTTCCCCAACTGACTAGGAATACCATTTTCGATAGTTAGTGTGCATGTCACATACTTACACCAAAATATCTACAATTCATTGTTTGCTTCCCTAGATAACTAGGATTTGAATTTCAACAAAATGAAAAGAAAAATTTCAAGATCAGTTTTTGTCTACTAGGGAGGAAGGGGCCTGCTGGAAACAAACATAACTCTTTCATAAGAGATGACTATCATCATCCTCATCATCCTCATCACCATCATATAATTACAAGGGTAATAATACATTTCTTTAGTTACCTAATAGCATCTTTCTACCTCCCTGGACTAGAGGCTGGTACCACATCAGGCTGATTCTCTCACACCTCTGTCCAGCTGTGGGTTTGGGTAAAGTGACTTACTATCTCCTTGTATCAACTTGTCACATTTCTTTTTAAGGTACCAGAAGAAGGCTGAATAAGGCAATCGGATTTGCATAATGGAAATAGGGGGACATATTGCTTTTATGAGAACTTCTTGTGACACACCTCTCCAGGGAAAAAGCCCTTTAAAACTACCATCTGATCTCCCAGCCCTGAAGCAATTCACACATTGGGTGTTATTTTCCAAATGAATAAATAACACAACTGTAGTAAGCAGAACTCTGCCCTGAAGGAGCCTACGATGTAAAGGCAACAGAAGGCAGAACCATGGACCCTCATCTACATTATGGGCCCATCATCCTCATGAAAGCCTGTCTGATTTGTATTCTCTCTCTCCTTATTTGCAGTCAGAATGCCTTCTATGCTGGAAAGTAGGAAAGGCAGATTCCTAAGATGGGAGTACACTGGATGAGTCTTTGTTGTCCACTCAATGGTTTGGATCAGGGGGTCAGAGACAGATTACCTGGGCTCAGATCCTGGGTCCATTTACCAGCAGTCTAATCTTGGACAATGGTTTAGTTACTTTTCTCTCATTGCTGAGACCAAATAGACAACACCCATAAGTTAAGGGAAAAGAGGTTTATTTAGCTCACAGTTTGTACAGGTTTCAGTCCATAATCAGCTGGCTCCAAGGCAAGGTGTCTTGGCAGAGAGGCGTCACAGAGGAGAAACAGTCATGGCAGAATGGAATTAATATGAGAAAATGGAAAAATGGAAACAAAGTCTTTGTAAATAGGGAGGGATGGAGGGGTTGAAGGGAGGGCAGGGGAAGGGGGAAAAATAAGAACCAAGAGAGATTATATAAAGGTGCAAATTTCCAATGATGAATGTCATTATATTGTATACCTAAAATGTATAAATGATTAGAATGAATAATTGATAATGTGAAATAGGAAGGAAAAGTCCAAAGGTGTAGGGGAAGTGGGAGGGGTAGGGGAAAGGAAAGAAGAGAAAGGAAAAATTATGAGAAATGGAAACAAAGCCTTTGTAAATAGGGAAGGGTGGAGGGGGTGAAGGAAGGGCTAGGAATGGGGAAAAAATAAGAACCAAGATGCATCATGTAAAGGTACAAGTTCCCAATGAGAAATGTAAATGTGTTGTATACCTAAAATGTACCAATAAAATAATTTTTAAAAAAACAAAAGCAGTCATGGCAGGCAGAAAACAGCAAAAGCAAGGAAGCAAGGACCTTATCAGCATCTTTCTGCCCATTTTATCTTATCCAGACTACTTAGGGTAAGTAGCACTCACACCCTTAATCCTAACACCCTGGGTCCTAGCATTGCACTATAAATCAATTCCAGTGTCACACACTCTAGACCAGCCACCTCTGAAAAAGTCCCACCTATGATACATGAGACTTTGGGGGAACATCCAAACACTAACCATTACAGACAAGTTATTGAAGCTTTGTGGGCCTCAGTCCCACTCCCTAGCATTATTGTGAGGACTCAGTGGAAAGCACTCACAGACATACCTGGCACAGAGTAAGAGCTTAGTAAATATTAGCCATTAGTATCAGCAGTGGCAAAAATGGAAAAGTTCAGTTTTATGTTTTCTTAACTAATAGATATAATAGAACTCAAGAAAGACCTGATTTTTTAAAACTCTCAGCACATTTTAAATAAAGAAATGTCGAGACAGGTTTATAAAAATTGTCGTATATTTTAATATTTATATTACTATATAATATTTATATAAAAGTACTTGGTTAATTCTTTTAACCAAAAATAGAATTCAGCAGTTTTTGCTATTAAAAAAAATAATAATTTCAGGATAAATTTTGAATGCACAGTTCCCTCTTGGTGTGATGACCCAGTAAAGCAGCAGCTCTTGGACTATATGATCATCAAGACCTTTTTCAAATAACCCCCAAAACCCCAAAAAGCTTTTGTTTACATGATTTGTTGTTGTTATATTTTGAGGTTTGTCTTTTATTTTTGGAGTATTGGGGATCAAACTTAGGACCTCACAGATGCTAGCATTCTGCCACAGAGCTACCATGCATAGTCCCTGTTTTATCTATTGCTATTTACCTATTAGAAATTAAACCTGAAAACATAAGCCCAGTTACATGGTAACACAGTGATATATCTTATTTTTTAAAAACCTATATTATCAAAAGCAATAAAAATACATATTTATAGTGAATGGCACTTTAAAATTTTGCAACTTTCCTTAATCTTGGGCTCAGTAGAAGACAGGTAGATTCTATTATTTCCTGTTATATTAGTTTGTTGCAGTATCATACCACAGATGGCCACTGTGTACTCACAACGGAATTAGAACAAAAAGGAAAGCATTGTATATTTATGTATTTCTTAATGGGGATATATTCTGAGAAATTCACCAACTTTGGCATTAGGCACCTTTGTCAATGTGTGAATGTTGTAAGTATACTTACTTACACAAGTCTAGATGGGTCAATTTCTCAACATGTCCCCTCCCTTTTTGTACGGGGGATTGAACCCAGGACCTTCACAAACATCCACAGCCCTTTAAAAAAAAAAAAAAAGTCTTATTTTGAGACAGGTTCTTACCAAGCTGCTGAGTTGCCCAGGCTGTTTGAACTTGTGATCCTCCTGCTTCACCCACCCAGAGTGTTGGGATTACTGGTGTGGGATATCAACATGGCCCCTTGATGCCACGTGGAAAAGTAATGAACCTGTGATGTATGAGAACACTGTCAGTTTACAAGACATGCTGTTTTATTATAAGCTCTTTTAGTAAGTAGGAATATACTCTAAAATGATGATTAAAAAGTGTAGTATAGTAAATACATACACAAGTGACATAATCATTTATTATCAGGGTTATGCATGGTAAGTACAAAACTGTAGTGATTTTGTTGTCCTTACTGGTAGTTATTTGAACTCTTAACTGAAAATTAGAATAACATGAGGAGCTTTAAAACTATGAATTCCAGGAGATTTTATATTGCAAACCATTTTAGATTGCAAAATTGCAAGGACCTCCAAAGACTGATGTCATTAGCCTGGAGTATGACCTGGAAATAGCAATTTTTTATTCTTGAAATGTTCTCTTCTTATTTTTTAACATTTAAAATGTTTTGTTATTACATGTTTGTAGTATATAATGAACACATCCATTCCAGGTAATTGGTATGTGTACATAACACATCTTAATTCTTTTTTTAAAATCCCCTTTCCCTCCCAACTTCCCCACTCCCTCCATCTCTTGGTCCCATTCCCATATGTAAAAGATCCAGTTCATTATTTCATGTTATCTATCTTTTATTTTGCCCTTCAATTATATTTTGGGGTTCTCATAAGAAAAACTATGTGTGATTTAAGCTTCTGTGTCTAATTTATTTCATTTAACATTGTGATCTTAATGTGTGTCCATTTCCTACAAATGACTCAAGTTTGTCCTTCTTTATAGCAGAGTACTACTCCATTGATACCATATTTTATTTTTTTATACTTTTAAAAAAACATTTTATTTTATTGGTACATTTCAGGTATACAATATAATGACATTCATCATTGGAAATTTGCACCTTTACATAATCTCTCTTGGTTCTTGTTTTTCTCCCTTCCCCTGCCCTCCAACCCCTCCATCCCTCCCTATTTACAAAGACATTGTTTCCATTTTTCCATTTTCTCATATTAATTCCATTCCCTTCTTTCCTTTCCCCTACCCCTCCCACTTCCCCTTCCCCTTTGCCTCTTTTCTTCCTATTTCACTTTATCTATTATACCTTTTAGTCCTTATTTACACTTTTAGTTTCTCACCCTAGAGAAACTACTCTGTATTTATACATGTGTGTCCTATTTATTTCACTTAAGAGTATTGCCTCAATGTGCATCCATTTAGCTATAAATGTCTCTAATTTCTCATTTTTATGGCCGAGTAGTACTCCATTTTATTAAAAACCTGCATTTTCTTTATCTAATCTCCATGTGATGGGCTTTTGGGCTATTTCCAAGTTTTAGCTATTACAAATTATGTTGCTATGAACATGAGTACACATATATCACTGTGGTATAATTCTTTGAATTCTTTGGGGAAGATACCCAGCAGTGGAATAGCTGGGTCAAATGGGACTTCCACTCCTAGTTTTTTGAGGGATCTCCATACTGATTTCCACAATGGTTGCACCAGTCTACACTCCCACCAGCAGTGGAGCAAGGTTCCTCTTTCCCCACAGCCCCACCAGCATTTGTTATTGGTTGATTTCATGATAGCAGCCATTCTTTCTGGGGCAAGGTGGAATCTCAGCCTTGTTTTCATTTGTATCTCTCAAATGACCAGTGATGTTGAACATTTTGTCCTATGTTTATTTGCTATTTCTACTTCTTTGTCTGAGAAATGTCTGTTCATTTCAGATGCCCATTTTGGATTGGGTCTTTAAATTTGAGAGGTCTGATTTTTTTCATTTCGTTATAGATTCTAGATAGTAGACCTTTGTCTGAGGAACAGCACGTGAAAATTTTTTCCCACATTGTGGGTTGTCTCTTCACTCTGTTGGTGATTTCTCTTGCTGTGCAGAAGCTTTTTAGTAAGAAGAGATCTCACTTGTTGATTGTTTGTGCTAGTTCACAGGCAACTGAGGTTTTGTTCATAAAATCTTTTCCTACACCAATGTCTTCAAGATTTCTACCTCACCTCCATTCCAGCCAGTTCTGCATTTCTGTTTTAATATTTAGATTTTTAATCCCTTTTCATTTTAGTTTAGTGCGTGGTGAGAGATATAGGTCTTGTTTTAATCTTTGGCAAGTTGAAGCCCAATTTTTCCAGCACCATTTATTAAAGAGGCTATCTTTCCTCCAGTGAGGGAGTTTGGCTCCTTTGTGAAAAATGAGGTCACTGAGTGTGTCTGGAGTTGTTTCTGTATCTTCAAATCTGTTCCACTGGTTCTCAGGTCTGTTTCTTTGCCAGTACCATGCTGTTTTTATCACAGTAGCTTTGTAGTATAGTTTCAAGTTGGGGGCTGTGATACCCTCTGCCATGTCTCTGTTGCTTAGAACTACTTTTGCTATTCTGGGTCTCTTCCTGTTCCAAATGAATTTTTGTATTGTTTTCTCAAGGTCTGTGAAGTATGCTTCTGGGATTTCAATTGGGATTGCATTGAATCCATATAGCAATTTTGGAAGTATGGCCATTTTCACTATGTTGATCCTTCCTACCCAGGAACAGGGGATGTCTGTCCATTTTCTGATATCATATACAGTCTCTCTTTTCAGAGTGCTGTAGTTTTCAGAGAAGAGGTCTTTGATTTCTTTTGTTA
The DNA here is from genome assembly GCF_053883595.1 of Heterocephalus glaber. Lineage (NCBI taxonomy): Eukaryota > Metazoa > Chordata > Mammalia > Rodentia > Bathyergidae > Heterocephalus > Heterocephalus glaber. The sequence goes on along the minus strand of NW_028258325.1, from coordinate 42,868,853 downwards.
AGTTGATTCCTAGGTATTTCAGTTTTTTGGATGCTATTGTGAAAGGAATTGTTTGCCCTATTTCTCTCTCAGTGAGTCTGTTGTTCGTGTTCACTTTCTTTTTTAGGTTAATTATTAAGTATTTAATTTTTCTTAATGCTATTTTGAAAGATACTGTTTCCTGTAATTTCTTTCTCAATGAGTGTATTATTGATATACAGGAATACTATTGATTTTTGTGTGTTGACCTCATATCCTGCTGCGCTACTGAATTTTGCTATTAATTCTAAATCTTTGGTGGAATTTTTTGAGTCTTGTATGTAGAGGATCATGTCATCTGCAAATAATTATAATTGGACTTTTTCCTTTTCTGTATATAACCCTTTTATTTCTTTCTTTTGCCAGATCACTCTGGCTAATGTTTTGAAAACTATATGGAACAGTAGTATTGGTAGCAGAAATCATTGCCTTGTTCCTCATTTTAGAGGGAAAGCTTTCAGTCTTTTCCCCATTTAATATGATGTTGGCATAGGTTTGTCATAAATGGCTTTTATCAGATTTTTTCCTAAGACATTGTGTGTATAGTTGAAGATATAGTCAGCTGTCTATGAAGTTGTCTTATTGACATATTGAGAACATATATTTTTGTAAAATATGACATTAATGTGGATCTTAACATAAATAAATCTTTTGCTCTGCCCACCACAATTATATGGAAATATATTAGTAAAATGTTACTTATAAATGAAATAGGATTCTTATTGAAATAATCTCTGTAATGTCTTATTAAATAGTCTCTATAATAGCATGGAATACTAAAATTATCATCTCTGTCTTAATGTTTTTAAGACAGAATGTTAAAATTAGTTGTATTTGTAGTTAGCAAAGTTAGTAATAAATTCAGCTGCCTGTTGGATGGTCAAGTTTTATCTGGTAGCATTACTTATACTGGAAAATTATATGCTGAGGATGAAAAGGACATTCCTTTGTTGCTGAATTTCTGAAATAATTTGTATTTAGAGTACTGGGTGCTTTTTTACCCTGTAAGCAGTCTGCACTTTGTAAGCTAAGATCAAGTTCTTACTAGTATGCATTACCGTTAGCTTCTCAGTATTAGTGTGGATAGCTTTACTAGTGTGACTCTAACATGGCACAAAGTATAGTCTTATAATATAATATAATTAATATAATGATCAATAATATAATATAATATAATAATTTTATAATATATACATACTTTTTATCCTCTACTACTTTTGGTAAACTAATTACAGATCTCTAAGACCTTCCCTCCAAACCATGAACATTGCATCATATCTACTCCATGCTTTAATGACCAAGTACCTTGTCCCTGATATTGTTAGCAATATTGACTTTCCTCCTTCCCAATATTTTCTTTCCACGTTCTCATTACTCTTCTTCTCCATCCTTAATAGTCTACCTCTTAATGCCCCTGATTATTCCCACTTTTATCCCTGTGTTCCAGTGCATACAAGAATCTAAAACTGCAGGAGAAGGGGGAAAGTATAGAAACATTAATTATTGGTGGCTAAAAGTAATTCTTCCTGTACTAGGGAAGCTAAACAATTAGAAAGAGACATAATACATTATGGAAAATCTAATCTCTAAATTAGTGCTGTGTTCACACTACTTACTATAGTCTAAATTATATATCACATAGGTTTCTAAAATCTGATTAAATAATTCTTAGAGAAATGTTAAATGTAAATTAATTTGTTGTGGATAAAACAGAGGTTCTGAAACTTCTCTATAGAAAACATTTCTTCATAAAATCTACTCTTAAGTGCAGGATTTGTCCTTTTTTTGAGAGGTAAAACATATACATTTTACATTAATATTTTTAGACATGTTGATGGGATCCAATACTAAACTGTGGCTGAAGCTAAATGGTCAAGATTTGCTTTAAGATGGACATCCTCAGGATCCTCACCTGAGGTCGTTAAATTGATTTAGTATATATCTACTGGCTATATTTTAATGCAGGTTAGCTGTAAAAATACAAGGTCCCATTGTATAATACAAGCAGTACATTGTTATTTTTTAGACCTGTCAGTTTAAAAAATGTGTCTGTTTACCTTCTCCTATGACCTGATGGAGGGGAAGCTGCATTACAGACTAGCAGAACACCCTGGAAATGTTGGTTTTGGAAGGTACCTTGAGGAATAACATATAAAAAATCTGGCAGCATAATTTGGTAAAAGTGCCAGGGATACACATGTTCATTTTGGGATACTTCATTATCCATCCTTTCCAGTTAAGTGCTGGGGCCAGGGGTGAACCACATGAAGCATCTCTATGAGGCTGGTGGTTCTCCTGATGGTGGTCTGCTGTGGCCAGAGAGATGACTTTCACTGCAGTCAGTTGGAAGAGAAGCCAAGCAAATAGGCACATGCTATATTACTCAGGACCTTAGGAAGCCACACTAAATACACTGTGCCCAAGATTTGCCCAAAATAAACCAAGTAGCATGTGGTATGCCAGAGCTTTTTCTAGAATGTCTTTTGTGGGTTGCTACTGGACCCGTGTGTCTGTCATGAGACTGGTGATTCCTGAGTCCTGATATTTTCTTTCTTTTTTAATTTTTTTTTTTTATTTTTTGCATATGGACTTTGGTTAGCTATTTCTTCAGATGAGTTTTCCTGTGGGTTTCCCCAGGGTGGTTCTGTTTTATCCTAGTAGGTACTAGGATACCTTACAGGAAATACATACCACCATATGTGGTTTTGTAAAGGGCTCACTTTGAAGCTACTTTCTAAACCCCTAGTTCTCCCAGGCACTCATTCCCTAGGCCAACTCCCCAGCAGCTATGGAGGTTGAATATTACGGGTGGGTACGGGGCAGAGAGACTCTGTCACTTTTTGCCTGTCATGCACCATGATACAGGTATTCAAGAGGTTCTTTTGAGAGTGACATTGGTCATAGTCCCAGTGACTCAGGCTCTGGAACCTCACAGGCCTCGCTTAAAATCTGAACTCTGCCACATCCTGTCTGTGTGACTTCCATCATGTTATCCTTTTGGGCAGTTAGTTTCCTTACCTGTAAAAGGGAGAATAATGCCACACCTCCACTTAGATACTATGAAGATTAAATCAGATAATGAATGCAGATTACCTAGTAAATAGTAAGCACTCAGAAGAATGTTGGATACTGCAATTCCCTCTTATTACTGCTATGCTGTGATTACCCTATCTCGTGCCCTGCACCCAGAACACAAACTCCCTAAATTATTATCTTTGTTTTTCCCCTCTCCTTAACCTTTTAAAATTATCTATTTAAACTTTAAGACAAAAAGCACATTTTTGATGACTAAGCTGTTTGTTTTGAGTCTTCACTTATTTTTGGCTTCTTACGCTCTTAAAGGTTTTAGTTTCCTTAAACTCTACATTGATTATAATATTCTCTTGTTCTTTGTTATATGTTATGTATCTTCCTGTATACTTTTTCTCAAGTTCAACACATATTTATCAGACACATACTGTGTGATAGGCACCATGCCAAGAGCTAAGAACACAGGACTGATTGATAGAAGATTCTATTGTCAAGAAGCCTTGACTCTAGTAGGGAAAACAGAGATGTAAAAAGTCTACTCAAGTACAGAGTGCTGGTTGGTATAGATTACAAGAGAAATAACAAATACACTACGGAACAAGGAGAAGATGCTTCTGACTCATCAGGCTCCAGTCAACGAGGGGTCTTCACCAAGGGATCACAGTAGAACTATTCTTTGGTGCTATGGTTTAGATAAGTGTCCCCCAAAAGCCCATTCATTAAAGGTTTGGACCCCAGCTTTTGGTGTTATTGAGAGATGGTGGAACTGTTAAGTATTGGGGCCTATTTAGAAGTCTTCTGATCATATGGGGGCATGACTTTGAAGGGGATCTTGGGATCCCCACCCTTTCTCTATCTTTCTCTTTCCCTCTCTGCTTCCCTTCCTCCCATTTTGTCTCCCTCCATCTTTCTTTTTCATTTCCTGACTGCCATAAGATGAGCACCTTCCTCTAGCACACACTCACACCATGATGTATTATCTTGCCACAGGCCCAAAAGCAACTGTGCCAACCAACCATGGACTGAAAACTCTGAAACTATGGCTCAAAATAAACTTTTCCTCCTTTAAGTTGATTGTCTCAGGAATTTTTCTATAGTAATGGAAAGCTGAGGCATACATCCAGGGAATAGGAGGATATCAGGTGCATCAAGCCTGTTCCTTTCTAGGCAGAGATGCCTAGTGCGTGGAGAGCCAGGGAATGGCATTTCAGGGAGAATCTTGTGCTCCAGTCACATGTGTGCAAGTGTAGAGCATTAAGAGCTGAGATGAGAACAGTCTAGGGAACTAGATTATAAAGAGCGTTGTATGCTTCGCTAACCAATTTAGCCTGTATCCTACCAATTCTGATTGAACCATTGCAGGTATCACTTTCATGTACTAAAACCCATAAATTGTAAGTCTACAGCCTAATAACTTTCATATATATATATATTCCTCATTTTATTAGTATTATTATTATAGCAGCCCTTTCTACATCCTCCTGTCAATGCCCCTGGAGGTAACCATCCTTCTGACCTCTATTACTATAAGTGAATTTTGGCAGTTTTCAGCTCCAGATACCCGAAACCATACAGTATGTGCTCTGTTGTGTCTGGCATCTTTCATGCAATATATTGTCTTTTAGATCATCCATGTTATTACATGTAGGAGTAGCTTTGCTTTTTGTATAGCATTGCACTGTATGAAGATATCTCTAGGGCCATTTGTGATCATTTTTTTTTCTCCAGTTGTTGACTTAAAATTACCTAAAATGGACTTTTTATCCACTTTCAGTACCCCACAGTTGACTTTTTATCCACTTTCATTTTAGTCCAGTTTATAAAATGCTCACTGCATAAGTCCCAATTATCATTTGGGCTTTAGCAGGGGACTATCCACATGTTCTCTGTACAGGACCAAAGATGTGTCAGTATCTAGAACCTTGAAGACTCTGAACATCTCAAATGAAGATTTGATCAAAAGAATTCTAGTTTATAACACAAAATTTTTAGTTCTTGCTATTCTTCAGTCTCCCTTGGCCTTCCAACTCATCAATTATATTAAGGATGTGGTTCAAATAGAACATTTGCCTACCATGTGTAAGGCCCTGAGATTGACCCCCAGAGCTACTAGGAAAAAAAAATCTACAAATGGGAAGGGGAGCTAGGGATGGGAGAGGGGGCAGTAAAAAAGGACTAAGATTAATATATATATATGTATATATATTTACATTTATATATATTCATTCTTCATAATGAATGTATTCACTATGTATCACAAATGGGTACTAATGATAAAAAAGGAAAAGTAATTGGCAGAACAAAACTTTCAGTGTGAAATTCTTTAAAAAATAATTGTTGAGATTTAGTCCAAATTGAAAGGGCTGGGAATGGCTTTCTTAAAGAAGTGGCAGTTGAGCTGAGACAGCTGAGGAGGAATCAGTCAGGTGGAATAGCACATACAAAGGCCGTAAGGTGGGGGAAAGCCCTTGAAGTTCCAGAATTGGAAAGAGAGTTGCTGAAAAACCCAAAATTTAAACAAGTTAAGCTAATGAGATTTTATTTTCTCACTCAAGCCAAGCATAGTGTGTTCAGGTGATGCACCTCCAGGAGGTAACTCAGGGCCCTGAGTCCCTCCCCCCTGCTCAGCTGTGCCCAACCTGTGGCCCACTCTTTTTGCCTCCCTCATTTTTTAAATGTTATAACAAAAATATTTTAAAAGGAAATTTTGTTACTTATATGCATTAACTATATGATACATCTTTATGTGGCCTAAGATAAGTCTTCTTAACTCAAAAAATCAAGGGCAAAAACCAGGCGGGCTGTAGGTTGGACAAGCCTACTGGGTGGTTTTACCAGCTTGAAATCTTCACTTCCACTCCACTGCTGGGGATCAGAATGACACAGATTGGACCAGATGGTCTATGACAGGGGCTGAGAGGAGCTTACATCACTTCTGCATGCATTTGGGCACCCAGAGCACAGTTGCATGCCCCAGAACCCAGCAGGAAGGGAGGCTGAGAAACATCTTCCAGAGCACCAGGTAGGAAGAAAAAAAAGAAGGGCTCAGCATCTAACCAGTTGGTCACAGTGATATAAAATAAATTAAAAGCATTATTGCTTTTTATGTATTTCATTTATTCATTATTTTATTGAGTAAGTCATCATTCCAATGTCAGGCACTGGTAATATAACAGGGAGCAATAGAGATGTAACTGTGCCCTCATAGAGTTTGCAATTTAGTGAGGTGGTAGAAATAAAACAGTCACAGAAATAAATATTTAATTATAAAATTGTAAGAAGGGCTCTAAAGGCTCTCATGATCTGAGAGAGCACAGATCAGAAGATCTGACCTGGTCAAGAAGTGTTTAGAGAAGGCCTTGCTAAGCAAAAGGCAGGTAAGCTGCCACCTCACAGGTGGCAGGAAATCGGAGAGAGCATCAAGGGCACCAAGGTTCAAAAACTGAAGGAAACGTGACCAAATCCCAAAGAGAAGGGAGGCAGGAATCAGACCACTCAGGTCCTGGATAGCCAGGAAAAGAAAAGACTTGGTGTAATAAAAAAGTAAGAAGCTATTGAAGGAGTCTCAGCCAAGGAGCAACATGACCATATCTGTGTTTTCTAAAATACTGATCTCAATGTGCAGAATGAGCTGGAAGGAGGCCAGAGATGGTGTCAGCAGTCAGGTGCTTTATCTGAGTGGCTTTTTCCTAGTTTTTGTTCTTCTTCTTAGTCTCCCACCACTGTACGTAATACTCTCAGGCTCTTGTGGATGGCCTGTAATTTTCAGTTCCAGACATGATGTTATCTATGTTATTGAAGTAGAATAATCTAATCAAATTCTGAGTTCTTTGTCATCTTGAAATGTTCCTCATGGCCTTTCTATTATCTGTCTTGATTCAATTAATCATGTCAACTATTTAGCCAGACTATCACTGGTGAGGTTTGCCGCCACCTAATCTGGAGCTAGTAGCTCACAGTGCCTCGGACTGCCTCATATGCCATTTTGAAAATATCTAATCAGCACCTCCCTTGTTCATTATAATTGTAGAGGATAAAGTATCTTCCATAAGATCTTACTTCTCCTATGTACCTAAGACTTCTAAATTTTTCTGTTTTCAAAAGTGGTCATAGAAACAGTATTAAGGATAAAAATTTTAGAGGAAAAACCTGCATTATACCACTATTTTTGCATATCATGTTATAATATTTGTGGACTCATGTGGCCATATCAGAATATCTTATATTTTTATTTTTTTCCTTTTTAAACCTCTATGGCTTATAGCAGGAGTAAATAAATACTTGATAAGTGAATAAATACATGTCAACTGAAGAAATTTTTAAATATTGAGATGCCAAAAGAAAATTAAAATGACCTAAGGGAAAACTTAACAACCCAGAATCCCTCCACTGAGAGAGCATTTTATCTGTACATTTTTGCATATTTTAAACACATCATTTTATATCCCAGCTTTGTAAAGAAATAGTTTGTGTAATATTCTGACTTCAAGTACTCAGAGCAGATCTTATTGTCAGAAACTTTATACAGAGACAAATTTAGATGAGGAATCTTGGTACAAGGGGCACAAATTGGGTAAGATCTTTGATTCCAACTGATACAGACCTTCCATCCAACATATCCTGTGCCTTGCTGCTCACTTTTGCTTACCATTTTGTCACTTGAGAATAAAATAAAGAAGAAGGACTGTGTAAGGATAGTAGGGAGTCAGCATCATGGTTTAGAGCACCAGGAATCCAGGTTGCCTGGGTTTGAATCCCAGTTCTGCTATGTGAGCTTACATGAGTTATTTAACATCCGTAGACCTAGTCTTAGGACTGTCGTGATGAAATACTGTATGTCCATTTAGGATATGAAATGTACATAGCACAGTGTATGGCACATAGGACACATCATGAGTTTTAAGTTATTGCTGATGTTACTATTGGTACAATAATCATAAGTCATTAAGTTTTCATTAGAGTATTTAAAGTATTTTCAAGTTACCTTGCTGCAGATTGCCCTGGGTCTGGTGCATAAGCTAAATGAAAGTCTGGGCCACATTCAGCCATCACCAGCCAGAATTCACATTCCCTCCTCTGTGGCCATGTAGGCAAGAAGCCTGTGTGGCTTGGGAATAGTCACATTTTCAGAAGAATTAGACACCAATGCAAATTTTTCTTTTGAAACAGGGTCTTACTGTGTAGTTCAAACTGGCCTTGCACTCACTATGTAGCCCAGGCTAGCCTCAAACTCACAGCAAGCCTCCTGCCTCAGCTTCCCAAGTGCTGGAATTACAGGCATGTGCCACCACACCTGGCTTCTCTGCAAAATATTATCAGTTTAAATCCAAGGGGTTACCTACTTGGAGATTACCATTTCAAAGAAATTTTCAACCTTATTTTTCCAAGGAAAGCAAAATAGCAACGCAAATTTCAGGATTCTGGGGAAGACATTAGTGTGTCTTTCTTGCTTTCTTTGCACAGAAATAACGTAAGTAGAACTTAGGGAAAGCCAAAAATGGGAAAAGGTTGTAGTGATTCTAAATTTCAAAATTGTGAGAAGTCGTAATAGCATGCCAGAGCTATGGTAGGAGTGTATGCATGTATATGCACTGGTGTGTTGTGGATGTGTACAGGTGAGCGCAGATAGGGTGAGGAGCAGTAGTAGTCAAAGGACAAGAAGAAACAACCTGTAAAAAATCTTCTTGGAAGAGAATTTCGGTTTTATGCTTTTGAGAATAGCAGTGGAAGAGGAAATTTGCCATTTTTTCATCTTCTATCTTCAAGTTGTAGGTAATTCTTGAAATATAGCAGTCATTCAATAAGCACTTATTGAATGAAATATGAAAAATCAAAACTCAGGGAAATAATTACTGAATATACCATTGTAATAACAGCACTGCTGAAGTGGGATTATCACTTTCTAGTTATATTTGAAACATTATTTTCCAGAGCTGGTTCTTATTTTGTGATTTTTTGAGCATCCCCCCCCAAAATCTGTGTTATTCTAAAAAGGATACATTTTTAAGAATAATATGTGCTACTGCAGACTCCATTATAAATACTGAAGATTTATTTTGAAAGATTTTTAAGTATGGATTTTTCAACCTCACAGGAGAAAAGGAATAAAAACAGATCTGAAAATCTAGCCAGTTGGATTCTGGCCCAATATCTGCATCTTAGCACTTGTATTAACTTTGGACAAGTCTGTGATTTCTCTGATCTATAATTTCCTCATCTTTAAAATGGAATGATCAACTGAATGACCTCCAAAAGATATTCTACCTCTATGAAACTATGAACATTTTAATCCACACATAGTTCATAAACCTCTATATTTTGAGAAGTTAAACAATTATTAGAGAATTAGTCTATGAAAAGCATTTTAGGGCATTTAAAAATTTTCCTAAGTTGTAAGTTAGATCCACAGACTATTTTTGATTTTCCAAAGTATGTGAATAATTAGTAGATTAATTCATTCACCCATCCAATAGATTTTTTTTTAATTATGCAGCTTTTTCTCTTTTTTTCTTTTTTCTTTTTTTTTTTTTTTTTGGTACCAGGGTCGAACTCAGGACCTGGCCTTTGCAAGGCAGGTGCAGTGCCACTGAGCTAAATTTCTGGCATTCCAATAGGCATTTTCAATATTCACTTTATTTATATGTCAAGAATCATATGCTTGTGAGCACAGAATGAAAAATGCCTCATTTTGCAGAATATAAGACACGTAAATGTATAAGAAGCAATCTAGTTTTATAAAGAAAAATTTGGAAAAATAAAGTATTAAGTTTATTTCATTATACGTAGTGGGAAAAGATATTCATATATAAATAATATATTTGATAGTATGTAAAGCCCTAAGTTTGGATATACAACAATGTGTTACAAACCCTGGCACACTTTTAAAGATGAATTATCTATCTAATAAGAAATGTATTGGTTATGATGTAATAACACACAACAGGCAATAAAACACAAGTTGTAATGATAAATGAAGTGTCGCCACCAGTGTCCCTATGGGATTAGGAAAGCAAGTGCCAGAACTACATTTCATTGTACAAATAACTAAGACCACACGATAAAACAAGTTAACTGATTCCATCCAATAGAGTGCACAATATAGACAATATTATTGTCAGCAACAATATAGATAAAACTTAGTTAAAGGAAAAAGTGAAATGTTGTAAATTTTCCTTAATTTTTCTCCTTATAGCCAAAGTATTTGTGAAGGTCACTTTTTTGCTGTGTTGAGTTAGGGCACCACATTATCACCAGGAGCACCATAGCAAGCTATACTCCTGCTATTGTCACTGAATGCAGCTGCCAGGTTTATTCATTGAATTTTTAGTTGATGTAACGCTGTTTACTTGTAGTAAAATAGTTTTGTGTTAACTATAAGTTATAAGTGCTATAAGTGCCCACAGCTCACTTCAGACCCAAGACAGTTTTTCTTTTGGGGGCACTGGAGGAGGAGTTGGAGAGGCAGTTAAAAACAATTCATGCCCTGGCAAAAGGAAAAAAAATTAGAAGTAAAAAATACTCTTGCCTCCTCATGGGCTCACTGTGTAAAGGCAGAGCTAGAACTGCAGCAGCTTATTGTGATTTTAATCCTGGCTTCATCAGAATCACCAAGAGAGCTTTCTAAAGTTAAAGCAAGGAGGAAGTGGAGGAGGAATGAAATCTAAGACCTACTACATCACAACTTCTGTGATAAGGATATTTTGAACAGTAACTCTTCTACTGAAGCTGAATATAGGATACATGAGAGCGGGTAGTGAGTGTCAAATCTGAATGGCTAGGCAAGAGCTATTCCTGAAGGGCCTCACATGTACTGATAGCAGAATAGATTTTGAAGTCAGAGACTAATGGTATCACATTGGGTCTTGAAAGAGTTATGTGCTGATGAGTAATGGATCCTGTAAGAAAGATACTGTGGTGTTCAGGCCAGTGATAATGGGAGCCATTGTGATGGACAAAGAGGAGAGGATCACTTCTAATTGGTGCTTAAAGGGCAAAGTCAGTGAAATATGGTGTCAGCTGTAAAAGACACTTTTTAGTTTGCACAGTTAGGTGGTCTTGTTTTTGAAGATAGAAAGAATAGATGAAAAACAAATCTGAGGAGAACATGGTGGATTCAACTTTGGCTAAATGGCTTTGGCATGGCTGTGAAACATGTAACAGGCATAATTAAGAACATCTGTCCAACAGGCATAATTATTTTACCTCCAAACTGGTCTCCCTGCTCCTGCTTTTTCTCTCCTATAATCTTATCATAGCAGCCAAAATTGTCCTTTCAAAACATATGTCAGACCATGCCATTCTTTTACTTGCAAAACCCTTCAGTAGCTTACCACCTCACTCAAGGTAAAAGCCAGAGTCTCCCAGTGGGAGGTGAGTCAAATGGAGGGCTGATATGTGACCTCTCTGACCTCACCCCTACTTTTCTTACCTTGCTTATTCTGCTTTAGCTACAAAAGCCTCTGTAAGTCCTCAAGCCAGCCAGGACTGCTCCTTCCATGGGGCATTTGCACTGCCTATCTCTCTGCCTCCTTTAAGAGTGGTGGAGGTGGTAGCTGCTTTTGCCTTTGTTTAGGCCAAGAGCAAGATCCGGGGAACTTAGTAAGTGAAAGAATGACTCATTCACTCACCTGCTCAGGTGTTTGCTGGATTGCCTCACTTCCGTCTCCTGGAATTCCTTATGTTCCACTTAGTATCTTCACACTTACATCTGTAGCCCGAATAGCTAAAACTCAGATTTTTGGTGAATATTTAGTGTAAATATTTCATTAAGTGTGTATTCATGCAATCAACAAATATTTGTAAAGTACCTACTAAGTACAGAGTGTTATTCTAAGCACTGAATACACAGCAAGCAGTGAACAAAACAGACAAATATCCATGGCTTCATGGACCTATATTATAGCAGGAAGATGAACAGACAAAAATTGCTGTGTACTTTTAGGACATGAGGGGAGGAGAAGGAGCTTGACTCGAGTTCAGGGTTACCAAGAGAAAGTCATGACTAGGATGAGGGTGCTGCAAAGGGAGGATAAGATGCTAGATGTTGAGGCTCGGGCTAGAGAGGGAAGAAAGCAAAATCCCAGAAAGCACTGAAAGGTTTAAAGAAGACAGAAAAATTAAGCATATTTCTTTTGTGCGCAAAATTAAATATTTTCCTTTAATTTTTTCTAAAAACTCAAAAATATCTTCAAAGTTCTTAATTACTTATTAGTTAATTCAATTCAGAAAATATATATTGAGTACATACTATGTTTCATGCACTGCTATACCCTTCAGTGAAACAATCCTAGCCATATTGTAAAATTATAATCAAAGGAACCTTAGAAATAAATTTTAGCCCAAAATCTTCATATTTAATAAAATCACTGAGTCTAGCCCCAGGAGAGTAAAGAGGCTCACCCAGTGTCTCATCACCATTTAGTGGCAAAGCTGGGATTTAAAACTTCAGATCCAAAATCAGTACCTAATCCCAAACCTCACAATGTCCTCGTTTCTTGGGGTCAAACTTTTTAAAGGTATAAACTTGACTTTTTATGATGAAAATCACTGGGAAATGGTGTTCTTTATAAATACTTTCTTTTCAGCTTGATTCTCAGGAGCTTTCATCAAGTAAAGTACAGTATAGAAGAATACTAGATATGAGAGACTTGATCATTAAATGTAATCATTAGGAAATGTGGTTACAAGAATAGAAATCTACCTGAGCTAGTATACACAACATAATGAGTGGATGGGGGAGAATTCAGTATAAGTTACAATAATGATTGGGACAACTTGGATCATGTGCCTGGTTTTCACACAGCCAATAATGTCAGGACATATGATTAAAAAAAAGCTTGGAAAAACATTTCAGGATAGGGGTGGAGAGAGGAATTCTCAAACAGGAAGAAGACTGAGAGTGCCTATAGAGTGTATGAACCCCAAAAAAGGCATCTTGTTGCTTGGGTCCTCTGGGGAGGTGCTGGGACAGTTAGAAGTGACTTGGAAGATAAAAGGGGAGGGAGCAAGGAGAGCCTCAGTTATGACATCCATCAGACAGCAGAGGGAAAAGCAGGATTGGAGAGTGAAAAAGGGAAGGGGTCCTGGTACAGACCTGACAAAGGCCTGAGCAAGCCCAGGGTGGGTCAGGAGGAAAGATCAAAGATCGCCTATTAGAAGAAACTCAGGAAGAAATAGCCAAGACTAGTGTTTAGTCACTGGATGGAACTTCCCTCCTCTAGAAGGGCTAAGGCCTGGGCTCTTGAAGCAGAGGAGGGTGCCACTGGGTTGACTGCTGGAGGCTGTCCACTAGCTACATTCCTTCAGAATGGCTCAGAGGCAAGTTCTTCCTTAAAGGAATTAGTGAACATCAGGGCTACCACCATGTCTAACATTAATTGTGATGTTTTACTTACCCAATGCAGGAGCATACAATCAGCATATCAATGTACAAAAATAAGAGAAATTCCATATTTTGCCAATATATTTTGGGCCGTTTGCTATTTTTTAACATTTAAAAAAAATTTTATTTAAAAATATTTTTAGAAGGAGTTCATGTTTTTAAAAAAATTTTAAATAGTACAGTACACAGATAGTTCCCCTCAAAGAGTGTGTATCCTAACAAGACCTTGTATGCATGTGTATGTGTGTATACAAAAGTGGAACAATATTAAAAATAATACTTTTTGCCAATTGCTTTTTATACTCAACACAATGAGACCTTTAGCATACTTTAACATCTTTCTCCTGCTCTAACCCTCATATTTTGGTATAATTATCTAGAAATTTTGTTTCAAATAATTATAATTTTTAACTTTATATTCAATTTAATTAATTTTTATTTACAAATACATGAAATTTCACAACAGTGTGATCAACAATCATTTAGAGATATATATGGCTTGTTTCTTTTTTCAGCATTGTTACTTGCATATTGTCTCTAACTCATTTATATTTGTTAGTTTATAGCCACCTAAGATTTCCAGCCTAATCATGACACTTTAATTTTGCTGCCATCTGTTTCCTGCCTCCTCTTGGCTTGAAGCCATCACTTTTACTTCACTCTTCACTGATGTGGGCTTCATCTGATTCCCCACAGTGCCTTTCCTAGTTCTATCTGGTGTGCGATTCCCTTTAACACTTTTTGAAGTGGTGCTTTATTGAGATGTTTTCCTAGCCTTCTTCTCAAATCTGCTTTGTTTAATCAGAAGCCACTTTATTAATGTATAATAGAATTGTATTTTTATTGGTAGCCAGACCTACTGCCATGGGCCAGAATGGCAAAGTGATATTTTTAGAAATAGTACCTGTGGCTCTGTGATTGTCCTAACTTATGAAGTATATGCACTCTCTGGTTTCTGTGTCTTAAAGACAAATCCAGCTTTAAAGATGAACACAGCCTTGCTCCAAAGACGAACTAGAATAGGTTTTGAATGGCAACCACAGAGTCCAAAGTAGGAACCACAAGAGGCTGCTTGAAAAGTGAAGTGATTCTGGAGCTCTATTATGTTGCTGCTTTTAGAAATCTAACACTTGCATAAGTAGAAGAACATAGAATAAAATGATAACATTCAGCTGGGAAAAAATGGGCTGAGAAAAATACAGAGGAAACTAGTCTAATATGTAGAGTTTTTCAGATAGTATTTTGTCAAATGCCAAAACTTTTCCATACATGTTTTTTGGAACCCATTTTTTTATTTGTTTATTGAGACATTTAGAACCTTTCTTAAAGTTACAATCCAGAAAGTCCAGTATGTACTTCTCTTTCTTTTTTTTATTGGATCGAGAAAGGCAAAATCCATGGTATGTTGAACCATGCCGAGTCATACCCAGGGACAGACATCCTCACTCAGCACTAGCTGGTTGTCTCTGTAACAAGAGCCTAATGTTGTCAGAAATTTTGAGGGTTTTTTTTTTTTTTTTGGTACTGGGGATCGAACTCTGGTCCTTAGCTTGTGAGGCAGGTGGTGGAACCACTGAGCTAAATAAATCCCCAGCCCAAGAAATTTTGAGTTTTTGAAGAAGGCTTAAACCACCACATGGAAATAAATGCCTGTGATATCAGGGTTTTGAGACCAGTGCGAAGACTTTATATACTTCCAGATTTGGCATTTCCACCAAGTTGAGCTTTGCAGGCCACATCAGAGAGCCTATGAGCAGTACTATTTGGAGAGAAGCATGTCTGTGCTTTAATTAGACCTATGAGACCACGTCTTGGCTCTTACGTATATTTGAGACATGTTTATCTTTTTGACAGGGCCTATTTGTCCCTCAGCTTGTATTAACAAAGTGGAACATTTAGGCACCATGCTGTTATCCTGAAGAGAGCACAAATATAAAAATAAAAGAACCCCTGGGGGCAACAGATTATAAAATTGAAGAGCTGGGTAAGCCCTAGGAAATAGGGTTGTGTTGTGGAATGGTTGGCAAGAATAAAACAGCATTTTAGCACCAACTGTTACAAGTAGTTGTATTACTGAAATAGTGAAGCATAGTTTTTGAAGCAGTAATTTTTGGATTTTGCAAAGACTACATCAAACCAACCATAAACCACAGGTGCAAAGTGAATTCTTATTTTCAAAGGCAGAGACGATGTGGCTCCTTTTCTTTGTTATTGTCATCCCTGCCCACTACTTACACTTGCAAAACTAAATTCTTACACTTCCCAAAACTTAGGGACTTGGTATACCAGTTGTTCACTTGGTTACTCATACCAGACACCTCATCCCGATTTAAATGCCTTTGGTACTGTACACAGGCAGTAGTAAATAGATACATGTAATGTGGTGTTGGTATATCCTGCACAGAATTGTTGTTAGAGCAACTGCACTATAGAAAGTCTTAAAGTAAACCAAGTCACGTACAAGGATTATAAATCCCTATCCAGTGTTAAAAACATCTTATCAGTGTACTGTGTTCCCCAATACCTTTGTTACCAGCACTATCTGTGAGAATGTCTCAAGCATCCCTAAACTATGGGAGGCAGTATAGGATGCAGCAGCACTGAGGGTTCTAGAAATAAGCCTCTGCCATTGGAGATCCCACAGATGGCTGTATAAGCCCTTTTAATTAGCATAGTACTGACCCAATAATAGCTTCTTCTGAGAGATGTTTTGTATTCCAGTTCACCCATCTGGCATGGATATGCTGCTCAAGGACCACATAATAAAATTCTTTATGAAAATACTCACAGCATATGTCTAGTAGCAGATTTATAGACTGAATAATCCCTGTGGTTTTCTTTCTTTTTTTTTTTCCTTCCCCTTCTCCAAATAAGGGAAATAAGTAAACATCCAAAATCTAAGCATTTATTTAAGTTTAGCAAGATTTTTATCCCATTCACAAAAGATTTTGTATCAAAAAGTTTTAAATCTCTTAACCTTCATTTTTAAAATTAGTTATCATTTTTACTGCTGATAAAGATCATTTACAAAATCCATCAGGAAGGTGTAAACCATTAAGAAAGTATGATGTTAAAATAAAAAAAAAAAAGAAAGTATGATGTTACAGCAATACTGGGAGTTCCTGAACCTGCTTAGAGGCAATGAGTAAGAACTTGTACCTCAGGTTTGCAGAAAAGGTAGTAACCTAGAGAATAGGGATTATTTGTCATTGCACAAGTTAGAGGATCTTAAAGAAATTGTCAGCCAATGTAATTAGAGGAAAGCAAAGTATACTTTTTGTGTTAAACCCAGTGACATACTTTCCATTTTATATGCTAAAAAGCTTTCATAATGAAACATTATAGAATCTCAGATTATTTCATTTTTATTGAACTGTACAAAATTAAAATTTGGTTTGAATGAAACCCATTGTATGGATTGATGTGTGGTTAGAGAAAGACAAAATCAAATTCTAACCAAACTTTCATCTTGAGAATCTATAGGAGGATTTTGGTCAATATTAAAATACTCTGTGTGATATGTATATATAGATATGTGATAAATATATAGAAATACTCTGTTTTATATATGTTATATATATATAACATATATAAAACAATCATATAATATTTTTTGTTTCTGTGTTCTTTCTCCTTGTCCTGTTGAACTGAGAGTGAAACTCATAATGGACAAGGTTCAGCAGCTTTAGGCAGAAGGTATGATTGCTACATGAAACTCTCTTACAATGAGAGCCATTTAAAACAAGCTCTTCTGGGAACATATTAACATTTATAAAGAATGATTCAGGAACCCAGTTATTAATCTGAAAAATTGTATCCAAGAAAATCCAGTCACCTTTACAGTTGAGGCTGGACCACCCAAAGGTGATTTCACTTGAGGAGACTCCCTGATCTGTGGAACCCTCTCCAGATTTGTTAAAGGCTTTGCCAGCTGCAGAGAAGTGGAGTTCTTTTACCAGATCCTAGAGAATGCCAACAAATAGCTTAGTAAATCAGAAAATGTGGCTTTTTCTATTCACTTTTCTCTTTCAGAAGTAGCTGTTCAACATGCTGTTCTTGTTAAGAAAAATTCTGGGAACCATATGGCTTTTCTAGAGTCAATTTGTGTTTCCAATTAATTTTCAAAAAATAATACATTTACAGCCTAACATTGGCCAACACTCTTTAAAAGGTGCATAGCACTGCCAATTTTTTTTAACTGAATGTAATCTTAATAAAAACTTCCATATTCTGGTTTACAATAAAGAAAATTTCCAAAATACAGATTTCTCGGGGTTTGTTGAAACTATGACAGTGTGTTCACTGTTGCATAGATGTCATATTTTGTTGTCAGTTTTTTTCCTTGGCCTTACTTGGCCAGAATGAATTCTCTGTCCTGTAATGGATATATGTAGTTTTAAACATAAATATCCAAAGAGATGTAAAACTCTTAGGCTGTGAAAAGCTGTGTTTTTACATGCACTTGTTCTTACAGGATATCTCATAATGGTATTCAGTGTTCATTGGTTACATAAAACATGCTTTTAACCTTTGCAGTCAGTTGCTGATTGGCAACCCAAATGCTTCTGTAATATGCTATTGGGTTGCATTTTGGTAAATGACATACAAATGCTAGCTCAAGGGAGCCTGCCAGTCTACTCACAAACCTAATTCTAAACTTAAAATCAAGCTTCTATTTCAAGTTATTACTAAAACCTATTTTTTAAGTGCTTGGCTTGAAGTCAGCTAAATTCTGTGCTTTTACTGGAAAATACACGCATATCTTCAGCTTAATACATCAGGTGCTGTACCTTTATAATTCTGTATTATGAAAAAAATATTTATGTATTATAAATAATATACATTATATTAATACATTATTTATGTATACTTTAAAATATACATTTTATAATAAATAAATCATAGAAAATGAAAGTCTCTTAACATACAACTTCTTAGAAAATCTCTATTTTGGGGGACTATGTGTCCATATTTTCTCCTATGTAATTAATAACATACATGTACATATATTCCTTAAGATAGAATCACCTTATTCCTAAACTTCTACAACTTGCTGTTCTCTTAGACATCTTTTCTTGCAATTATATACAAAATTACCTTATTTTTTTTTGACAGGGATATTTTTTTCCTTTTCCTCATAACTTTTTGCATCTTCTTCTGTTGGTAGACATTTATATGAAACATTATTTACTTGATTTTTAATTCACATATAGTAAACTTCACTTTTTTGGTGTAAAACTTCTCTGAGTTTTGATGAGTGAAGACAGTCATGTAACTACCACAATTCAGATACAGAACTGTCCCATCACCCCCAAAAGCTTCCCCATACTGTCCCTTTGTAGTCACCCTCTTTCTCCCATCATAAGCCCTTGGCAATGACTTTTCTGTTTTCTGTTACTATAATCTTACCTTTACCCATATAGCATAAGAATAGAATCATGCATGTAGCCTTTTGAATGTGGGTTCTTTCACTTAGAATGATGCATCTGAGATCCACTAATGCTCTGTAAGTTAGGAATTAACTTATTTATATTGTTCCGCAGTCTTCCATTATGTGGAAACACCAGTTCATTTATCCATTACCAGCTGAAGGATATTTGGGTTGTTTCTAGTCTTTTCAATAATGAATAAAACCATTATAAATATTCATGTATAGGGATTTTTGTGTGAACATAAGCTTTAATTTTACTTGTGTAAATGCCCAGTGTTGGGATTACTGGGTCATATATAGTGGGTATATGTTTGACTTTATAAAAATGCCGTATTTTTGCCAAAGTGTTTGTATCATTTTACATTCCCACCAGCAATATATGAGGGTTCTAGTTTTCCATCTCTTACCAGCACTTGGTACTGTCGGTTTCTTTGTTTTTTTTGAACCATTCTAATAGGTGTATAATATCACATTGTGGTTCTCATTGTGGATTTCCCTACTGACTAATGATGTTTCATATCATTTTATGTACCTGCCATTCATGCATCCTTCTTAGGCAAAATATTTGTTCAAATTTTTTATCATTTTCCTATTGTTAAGTAATTAAAACTTAAGAATTTATTTAAAGGTTTCATCATTTTTAGAAATAAAGGTTTTAAAAAACAAAAATTTTCCAAAAAAAAGTAATTTTGTTATATCGTAATTGTTTAGGTGTGTCCTATAAATTCCAAGGCAATAAAATGATAAAAATATATTTTTAAATATTTACAGAACAAAAAGAAAACAACATTAATCATTAAATATATTTGGATTTTCTTTACTCTTCCTGCAGATGAATTCACATGTGTAAAAAACTGACGTGTATTTACACTCTGAGGTGGAAATCCCACCAGCCAAATAATTACATAGTTTATTATATGCAAATTATATATATTTCTTACTTGGTATAGAAATAAGAATGGAAAATAAGCACTACTGTGCTGTTTAAGAAAATGCTATTGTAAAAATGTACAATAGTACATACATTTTGTTAATTATGTACTTCTTAAAAAGTAAATACCGTTTTTAGATGTAAATCTTTTGAAGGTTTTTATATTTTTTGTTTTTATTAGTATATGTTCACAGTACATAATTACATTCATTGTGAGGAGTGGTACATGTACATAACACATCTTAGCTCTTTTTATGTCCCCTCCTCTTCCCTTCCCTCCCAGCTGCATTTTTTTTCTAACCTCCCTGCCAGCTCCCTCCATCTCTTTCTTTTTTTATTATCTTTTATTTTGTTCTTTATTTTTATTTTGAGTTTCTCATATGAGAGAAATCATGCATATCTGACTTATTTCACTTAACATTATGACCTCAAGGTTCATCCATTCTTCTACAAATGACTCAAGTTTATCCTTCTTTATGGAAGAGTAGTACTCCATCGGATGTTAATATCACATTTTCTTTATCCATTTATCTGTTGATGGACATATAGGTAACTGCCAAGATTTAACTATTGTGAATTGTGCTGTTGTAAACATGGGTAATATGTCTTTAACTCTTTTGGGAATTTACATAGGAGGGGAATAGCAGGGTCAACTGGAATTTTTTAATTTAATTTAGTTTTTGAGGAATCACTATAATGATTTACATAATGGTTGTATAAGTTTACTTTCCCACCAACAGTGTAAAAGGGCCCTGCCCACCCTTGTAGCCTGTTACCATTTGTTGTTATCTGATTTCTTGAAGATAGCCATTCTTTCTCAAGTAAGATGGAATCTCAGTATTGTTTTAATTTATATTTCTCTAAAGGCCTTGATAGTGAGCATTTTTTCATATATTTATTGGCCATTTGTATTTCTTCTGAGAAGTATCTGTTCTTTTCAGTTGCCCATTTTTTGATTGGGTCTTTTCTTTTGAATGGTCTAATTTTTTGTGTTCCTTATATATTCTAAATGTTAGTCCTCCGTATAAGGAGTAGCTGGCAGAATTAGTTTGCTTGTTCTTTAGATTGTCTCTTTACCCTTTTGGTTGTTTCCTTTGCTGTGCAGAATCTTTTTAATTTGATGTGATCACATCAATTGATTTTGGTGTTATTTCTTGTGCAGTTGAGATTCTTTTCAGAAAGTCCTTGCTTACATCCATGTCTTCAAGAGTTTTAGCTATTTTATCTTCCAGCAGATTGTTTCTATATTGACATTTAGATTTTTGATCTATTTTGATTTTAATTTAGAACATGATGAAAGATATGGGTCTAGATTAAATCGTCTGTATGTGGATAGCCAGTTTTCCCAGAACTATTTGTTAAAGAGGTGGTCTTTCCTCCTGCATAAGTTTTTGGCCCCTTTGTCAAATATCAGGTAGCTGAACCTGCTTGGAGTCATTTCTGGCTCCTGTGTTCTGTTCCATTAACTCATATGTCTGAGTTTTTTTGCTTTTGTTTTTGTTTGTATTTTTGTTTTCCCCAATACCATGCTGTTTTTAATCATTGTAGCTTTGTAGCATAACATGAAGTCCATAATTGTGATTCCTCCTACCTTGCTCTTGTTGCTCAGGATTGATTTTGCTATTCTAGGTCTTTTTTGATTCCACATGAACTTTAAGATTGTTTCCCTTGGTTTGTTTTTGGTACTGGGGATCGAACTCTGGTCCTTGGGCTTGCACAGCAGGTGGAGAAACCACTGAGCTAAGTTCCTGGCCCAGGATTGTTTTCTTTGGTTCTGTGAGGGTGAAGGTTATTCTTGAAGAGCTGTGTGGTAACTATTTTATTTCAAATTTGGTGAACAGTAATTTGTTCATGACTCTCTCAAAAATCCAAATCAAAACAGGATCATTTTCTTTCTTTTTTTCTCCATCTGGTCAGTTTCATTTTAAGGAAATCCTGATGCATTTCAGACTGTTATCTAATGATACCATCTCTCATGTGATAGTTTTATTCAATACTTGTTCTACCAAGTTTGTATCTTCTAGATAATTCTTTAGGATGCTAGGCTAAGTGGCTAAGGTCTTTCTGTCTTTTCCATTACTAAACGATTTCTTGTAATATCTTTCTTCAAATTTGGCTGCTCCAAAATGATTCTGCAAGCCGGGTTTTAGCTCAGTGGTTCTGCCACCTGCCTCTCAAGCACAAGGTCCTGAATTCAATCTCTGGTACCAAACAAACAAAAAAAAGTGCAAAATGATTCTGCATCTTGATTTGGGAATCAGCTCATTTAGTCTGTCCTTGAACTGAGTAGGTCCATTTAATTCACAGTGAATTGTATCTAGTTGAGCCAAGAACTGCTCTTCATCAGCCTGGATGCCATAACCTCTCTTCCTTTGAATTTTCTGTTCGATTAGGATCTGTAAGGTTCTGCAGGAAAGATCCCTGAGTTTTCTCTTATAATGTGAAATTTTGGCCATACTAATAGTTTGATTCTTCTGTAGCTCACTAATATCTTCAGATTTGATATCTAATTTGGCGTGATACTATTTAATCATCTGATGTTGAATCTTCAGTCTTCAGAAAAGTTCTTTGAAACATACCCTTGATATCAACTTTCCAAACTCAGAGTTATTTACTTGGCTTGGGCCCAATAATAGGATCAGCAGTGGCAGAAGGCTATGTTGATCTGTGCAGGAAAAAGTTCTGTTCTGGCCATAGAAAGAGTTACACCAAGTTGCTACAATTGTGTTTTATGGTGGCTTATTCCACATGGGGATATAGTATAGCTGGAACTCTTCGTGTACCATTTGGAGAATGCTCAGCAACATAAATGACAACTTCTGTCTGATCTGATCATCTAGCAATGTTTTAATACCCTTTACATTTACAGTAAGGGTCTGATTTCTTCCCACAATTTTATGCAATGATTCTACCAATTGCAGTTATTGGCTTTGAATATGTTTCTTTTTTGTTGAAAACTAAAGCACTAGCCCACCTTCATCTTTAATATTGGGCATACAGTTATAACCTATAACTAGCTGCTGTTGCTGCTGCTGTGTAATAAATCTTCCAGATCCCGGTCCAGTTCCTAAATCAATACCTAAACCAGTCCTAGTTCCTGTTCTGCCAAAACCAAATCGTTACTGAATCAAAAAACCTTTGTTCTGACTAGCACCAAGTACTGTAGTGTCTGTGTTAGCTGGGCAAAAAGACTGAATGTAGACCCTGAAGAAGTAGATGTCCCAATTCCTCTAAACCCACCTGTGGGTCCTCCAGTGGCTCCAGTGCTGCTAAGATGCCCAAGATAGCCCCGCAGTGGCCAAAAACAGGGGGCCAAAGTGCTACTCCTGCAAATGATAATTGGGGAGCTTATCTGTCCAGCCTGGATCATTTTCTTATTGTTGAGTTTTGAGAGTTTATGGTAGTTTTGGATATAATTTATATATCAGATACTGTATTATAAATAGCTTTCCCAGACTGTATTTGTTGTTTTGTTCTCTTAACTATATCTTTCACTCATCAGCAGTTTTAAATTTTGATACCAAATGTGTCATTTTGAAATACATTATGACTTTTATGTCATATCTAAGAAATTTTTACCTAACCTAAAACCTCAGGTTTTCTCTTACAGTTTCTTCTAGAAATTTTAGAGTTTTAGTTCTTACGTTCATATCTGTGATCCATTTAGAGTTAATTTTTATTAACTCTGAGGCACAAGATATTAAGGTGCAGTTTTTTGTTTTGTTTTTTCTTTGCTTACATATGTTCAATAATATCAGTATCATTCATTGAAAAGATTATCCTTTCTTCACTGAACTGCCTTTGAATATTTATCAAGATCAGTTCTCATATATTATGTGTAGCTATAATTCTAAAGGCTTCATTCTATTCTAGAATCACAAATTTTAAGTATCTACCAGGCTGGCCATGGTGGTACATTCTTGGGCATGGTGGTACATGCCTCAGAAGGCTGAGGCAGGAGGATTGCTGCAAGTCCAGGGCCAGTCTAGACTACATAGTGCAGTCATGGTGAACCTTTTAGAGCTTTCAGTGATAACAAATAGCTGGCTGTGGTATGCACGCCATAACTGACATTGAGTTTACCATCACTGACAGTGAGTACAAGGCCAGCCTGAACTGCATACATAGCAAGACCCAATCTCAAAAGCAAAACAAAATACCTAACATATTGCTTCCAAATTTATTCAAAAATAATGAAGCTAACAAATCTTATTTAATGTTCTCATTATCTAAATAATGAAGTCAAAGTGAACACATTTTGTTTACAAACTCAAGTCATTAAACACAGACCCGTTTAAGTCACAGGTCTCTAAAGTGGATTGTACACACAAGATGTTTCTAAAGGACATGAAAGAAAATATTCAAGTTTCTATCCAGTTATGTGGGCCCCTCACTACTTGCTCTCCAAAAAGTGTTGCCTCGTTCCTTTCTTGCCTCTTATAGCAATTGAATAGGATATAGTATTCACCAGAGACAGGGTGGGAAGAGCAAGTTAATGAAAAGCAGTGTATACACACTTGAGTTAAAATATCTTGGTAGAATTTTTCCAAAGATTAAGCATGGTGTTAAACTTTTCCAGACTTTTCCTAGTAGAGAAAGTGTGAAATTTCAGAATGATTTTAACTTATTTAAACGTGCTTGCGCACACACATTCACACACACACATACACACACATCCCAGATCAGAAGCAAAATTTTATAGCTCTAAAACATTTGATATTTGCTTAAGCCCAAAATAATATAATTCTTTTTGTTATGGAGAGCTTCCCTTTCTTCTTATACTAAAACAGAATATTAGAAATTGCCATCCTTTGTGTTTTACCAGCAGGATCTCATCGCCAGGTGTAAAAAATATATAACATGCATTTATGAGTGACATGGTTCA
This sequence comes from Heterocephalus glaber, assembly GCF_053883595.1. Lineage (NCBI taxonomy): Eukaryota > Metazoa > Chordata > Mammalia > Rodentia > Bathyergidae > Heterocephalus > Heterocephalus glaber. Next base: position 42,844,177 of record NW_028258325.1, on the reverse strand, counting down.
GAAAGGAACCCATCTTCCTGCCCGGCCCTCTTTTCCAGTTTGCCAGTGTGCCTAACCCTTAGAAGCCCAGAGGACATTTCATCAAAGTAATGGAATCAACTCTGTGATAGAACAATTCAAGGGAAAATTATTTCAGCAAACTTGAAACAAACCAGGCAATCACTCCCCTTTTATACTAAACTCATAAAATACTTGAGCAAGAAAAACTTCAAACCCTGGGGAAGAGCTTTCTTTCTTCCAGTTTTTCTTCTCCTTCCTCTCTCTCCTTTCATTTCCTCCCTCCCTTCTCTCTCATCCATATTCAGTAAACTGAAAGCACTGAGCCATGTTATGAGGGAATCACAGAAGGGCCATGACACACTCCCCAATTATGTTGGACAGACAGCATATATCCACAGGATAGATAAGCAGTACTTTAGTATGTTTCACAACAAATTATCCTCAAAACCTAGCTTTATCAAAGTGGACTGATTTTTTAAATCCATAAAAGCAAAATAATGACAGGTCTTTTTAGTCTAATTTGACAAAAAGTTAACGGATAAAACTTTAAACATTTTTCTTATACATTTTTCTTAAAAGTTCAGTACTTGCTATCACTAGTCTATCTTTGAAAGAAGATAATGAAATCTGAATTAACACAAAACTTTACTTTTTATTAAATAAATGTATAACACTTGTTCACACTCTTCTACAACCCCTCCCCCCAACTTTCAGATAAGGAATTTAAAGAATTAGCTGAAGTGACAAATGCTAAGTATACATGGAATTAGAGACACTGGCACAGGGAGAGACCTCTCTAATTGTGCTCCCCATGTTTGTCAGGAAAGCAATACAGGCAGGTTGGCCACTGTACCAGGGTCACTGCCCAGGATAATTGAGAGCTGGACCAGCTCTTTCCTGTGACAGGCTTCTGAGAGTGCCTCATAGAGTCACAAAGGAGAGCATGTGTGGGGCTGGGAAACTGAGTAGGCTACCCAAAGGAAGTCAATAGACAAGGCCTAGAAGGAGGGAAGAAGAACAAGGTAGGCTGACAGGATTAGTTTACAGAGCTCTCATGTTTAGGACACTCCAGGGAAACAACTCTATAGTTGTGGACAAGACTAGCTAAGTTAGATATGGGTCCTCTCTCTAACAGTGCAGTCAGTTAGGAACTTAAGGGAATCTGTTTACTGATGTATATTAATTTTGTCAGTTATTAAGTCAACAGTTAATTCACTGCTATTTTGAAACAGTAAAATGTGTGCATCTCATTTGACCAAAGGAGTTATTTTATAACTTTATACTTTTACCAATAGGAAAAATATGGAAGAATTTAGTAACCATTTTCAACTTTGGAATTTGTCATTCTCCATTTTTGCTTTTTCTTTTTTTTTTCCAATCACTTAAATTTGAAACTTTCCATCTCATTAAGTTTCTTCTAATTGCCCTGTACTAGTGACCTTCAAGTAGTAGCAGTAATGACTACTCTAGTTGCCGAGAAGTTACAGAGTTTTAGATATCCAGAAGGATCGGGGTCCTGATGTGATCACCTAAACCTTAGAGGTTAAGAAATAACAACAGGATAATAAGCTGGTATGGATTTTTAGGGTTCTCCCTATAACTTTATCCTGTTGTCCACAACTGTAGCACTAGTTATGGATCCTGATATTTTTATTTCTCATTCATTGCATCAATGCAAAACTGGTTAGCTGCAGTGCTATGGAAGGCATAGACTAGCATTTTTTGCTCATGTCAAGTCATTTGTCCAACAGTTGTCTATTGAATGTCTGCTATGTGTCAAGCATAGTCATTGGAAGCACACTGATAGCTCTCACCCTTGTAGACCTTTATGCCTCTAATTGGTAGTGTAGTCTGGGCAAGTTTTTCTTTTCTCTAAGTGAAGAACTTGGGTTGGATGTTCTTATAAGGTCCTTACAACTGGAATATTCTATTCTCAAAAGCAGAGAAATCTCTACTATCTCTGAGGGGAATTGAGAGGTGACTTAAGCAGTATGGGAAAAAATCCATTGTAACAACAATTCAACATGAGGATTTTTTTATCTGATGCTAAAAGTACTTTTTTGGAAAACTTTGTACATATTTTCTGGAGAAGGAAGAAGAAGAAAATGAAGAGTTTTAGTTATTTATTTCATGCATGTTAATTAGATTTTAAGAATATAATCAATCTAAAAAGATTTTTGACAATTTATTTATAAGAAATTGTCCTTGTGTAAATCAAGTGTGTTATTTATACATCTATAACAAAAGTTAGCTTTTAGCAAGATTTTGTTTCTGAATTCAATCCATAAGATCAATGATATACCTCCACTTGAATGTCTTATGTCTGCTGAGGTGCCCAGCAGCCTACCATGTGTGCACCAGAGGTGACCAAGAAATGGTCCTCATCTTCAAGGAGCTCAGAATGTGGTGTTTTTCCTGATGAAATGAGTAGCTTGTTATTTCTTTTAAAAACTTGAATGTTAAATATTTATAATGGAGATATTTTGCCTTTGGATATTAGTGGTATCATGATAGAATACACTGAGATGCATAAAAGTAAAAAAGTCCACTTTGGCAGTGAAAATCTGTGCTTTCATTAAAATGATAGAAATTGGAAAAGAGCTGTCTGCCTACTATGTAAGAATAATCTCTAAATTGGACTCACTAGGCATTCTCCATCAGTAGCACAACAAATATTCAGTTTTCTTTGATGTGTTTCTTGGTTTAGAAATGTCTGTATTATTTGGTATCAATTAAACTGAAAAAGTTTTTATGGACTAACAAAAATATTTTCTTTTGTGTTGATTTTCTCATTTTGTTATAAAATGGATATCCCCATCTGTGCTTCATCCACACTTTGGAAATAAAGACATTTTAAGTGTATAAATATGATTTGAGAATTTGACAAACTGAGTGTGGTATTTATATGAGCAAGTATAGATTTCTATTTAAGAGGTGGCCACCCAGAAGGGTGAAGGCACTTTCCCCTCTTTTGTATCCCCCTTCTTCTTTTCATTCCATTCCTTCTGTTCTGAGCTGTAATAATAGAAGCTTTCAGCAGAACCACTCAGCAGGACTGTGGACATGCTCACAGGCGGGATTAATCACATGTGCCCTATTCATCCAGGACCAGATAAAGTGCAGTATAACCCGTGGGCCAAATGGAGTGAGTATGCACAGGGTCCAAGCTGATGTTCTTGGGGTAGGGAGAACAATTTAGAAACTGTATCAGTGTCTCCAAGTTACCAAGGACTGCCTTCTTCAAACGGACCAGGCCCTGGGATATTCTGGGCCAGCGTGTGATTACTGAGGTGGTGATGGGACTGAGTCAAAGGCACAATGGAACTCTTTCACATCACGTAACTTCCCAGGGGTCAACTAAAAATCTTATTTGGAGTGGCTGAAGCCCAATGAAATGGCTAGAGGTATTAAAAAATAACCTTTTAATAAAAATAATACCAGTGATTACTAAAAAAAAGCATGGACTATTTTATTTTATTTTTATTTCAGCAGAAATTAGTAGTCTCAGTTTGATATTACATAGCCAGTTTTCAAAACAGGCCAAACCAAACCTCTATAAAGAATGAGTGTCTTAGCCTACTGTTTATTTATTCAGCCATTCATCATCAAATATTTAGTGATTACCTCCTTTATGTCACTTTCCCTAAGCCTTCTTCCCCCACTCAACCTCTAAGTGAATTGTACCATTTTAACCAGACACAGAAAAACAAGTATTGTGTTTTCTCTCATGTGTGGAAACCCTAAAAAAGACCCAAAAGTAGAAGAGGGATTGTTATGGACTAGGTAGGGGACACAGGGTAAGAGATAGAAGAACCTGGGCACGGGAAGGTAGAGGGTAGAAGGGAAGTGTAGAAAGGCAGGAGAAGGTGGACATGATCAGTGCACAACATATACATATATGGAAATGTCACAGTGAAACCCATTAATTTGTACACTTAATTTATATCAATAATAAATAGGCTTTAAATGACTATCTGTTACCTGAAATAAGCTAGATGCAAAGCCTTTGGGTTTCAGCATTTGTTATCCAGTTTGTGCTAAAGAAGAAAAGATCAAGCCAGCCATCACCTCTTAGAAGACTTTCCTGGGGTCAAAATTTAGTTTAGAATTCTTAGTTTAGAATTAGTTTAGAATTCTTCATACTGGGGAGGTAAGCAAATCTTCAAGTTTTCAGATTTCCTTGTGATAGCTAAGACTTGCATTAAGGGTTCAGAAACATAGCCACAAGTATTTAGTGGAAGAAGACACACTGAGACTGTAGGTTTTCATTGGCAGGTTGGTTGTGGATGCTTAAGAAGGAGGCGAGCGCTGGGTGGGGAATTTACATTCCAAACAAACCTTGAATTGATTGGAATTACAGTGTCTCTAGACTCTGGGTTCATCAACAAGGATTCCCACCCCACCCACAGTCTCCCATTCAGAGAAACATTCTCAACATCAAGATGAAGCTGCCCCTTGAGTGATTTAATGTCATGTGGCATTGTGGCATTGTAGGAGTGTGCCACAGCCAGTGGTGACAGAGCTCACACTCAGGGCTGCTGGCCATCTTCAGGTTCACCCTAAAAACCTTCCAGATTGGCTGTTGCAGTTGGGTTTACTAATATTATGCCTTATACCAAAAGATATCCAAAGTGGTTTACAGAAAAACACACTATAAAAACAGTGATAAGACCAGAGCAAAGAGAAAATATAAAATAATATGAAGCTAAAGGTATGATAAAGAAAACCACTGAATGTAATTATAATACATAAGATAAAAGCCATAAAGTCTTGTAAGGTTGAGATGGGTCTAGATTCAGCACAGAGTTTCATAGCAGCCAAAGAAAAGAGGGAACTGAGATTAGTTGGAATTTGGGATCATGGAAAGGGCAAGGGGGACTATAACATCCTGCCCTACAGGCCACACCCTCAAAGTAAGGCCTATGCCTCCTGGAAAGTGCACCTTTGGAAGCTGGTGACCTAATTTTTCTAAGTGCAGTGTTAGAGTCCAGAAATCCATTTGGCCCAGCTATTTCACAACAAAATATCTTCCCCAAAGAGTTAAAAATCATTATATTACAGCAATGCATGCATACCTATGTTTGTTTATAGCAGTATAACTCATAATAGCTAAGTCTTGGAAGTAGCCTATATGTCCATTAACAGATGAATGGATAAAAAAAAATGTGGTATTTACATACAGGGAAGTACTACTCTGCCATAAAGAAGGATACACTTGAATCATTTGTAGGAAAATGGATGCACCTTGAGACCATAACATTAAGTGAAATAAATTAGACACACATTCTTAAATATCACATGGTTTCTCTTATATGAGAAATCAAAAAATATAAATAAAGAGTGAAATAAAAGGTGAGAAGATTTAAGGTGGGTTATATACATATACCATGAGGAATATAATTATTATGTACTGCAAACATATACTAATAGAAAATAAAAATTGAAAAAAAAAAGAATTCACTGAACTGGAGTTAAATTCAATTGCAGATTTTAACTTCTCACCTCAACCATATTTATCTTCTGGGGAGCAAAGTCAAATTAGAAGGAAGGAATTGGACATAGAGAACAAAAGTATGAGTTCAAAGTTAGATATAGTCTCAATGGAAAGGATGTTTTCTGCCTAGAGTCTGGTTCTTCTCTTAGACCCATGTACCAATGAGTCTAAATATTTATTGAGCTCTCCATGCATAAAGGTCTCAAGCAGATACAACATGGGTAGTGTGCACCATAAATTAAATCAGTTGCCTATGATGGGTTAAAGAAGTTTAAAGTGGCTTTCTTTAGCCTTTTAGGTAGTTTTATCAAAAAGCATTTAGGAGGATTGCTTAATCTAAGATTTACTTTGGACCCATTCCTTCATTTGCACAATTAATAATTCTCACACTTCAACTACTTGCTAGGCACTGTGCCAGGCACTGGGGATAAAACAATGAATTAAAATGTCAAAATTTCTGCACACATGCAGTTTATAATTATTATTTAACATTAAGAAGAGAAACTTAACTTTTCTTGCATTTTTCCAGCTGATCAATCAGTCTCTTAAGTACATACTATTTCATTTCTATTTTGATCTCTAAATTACCCTATGAGGTAGTTTGGCAGTAATTCATCCCCTCTCCAAAGATGAGAAAAAAATTTAAACTTGCCAAGGTCATACAGGCTCCAGTGGCTAACCTTTCTCTATTATACTATTTTCCCATGTATGTACTTTTACTTTATTTTCTGACCTTCCATTTATTAGGGAAAAAATAAGCATCCATAGATCTATAGATTTTTCTGAAAATCAAGAAAATAGGGAGAAATAATCAGAACACAGGTTAATTAGACTGCTGTCTCCAGCGGCCTTAGAGAACCTGGCTTTATAGGCTTGGGTACATTTTCTGGGCTGACTTTTGCGGAGAGAATAGAAAGATGCTGTGTTCTTATCTCTTATTACTATCAACTTTAAAAAATTCAGTCTCCTAGTAAGAAAAACAATAACATTTTCCAATATATCTTCCTTTTTCTGTGCATCTCTCAATAATTAATTTGCACTTGACATTCTTTTGTAGCCCAACTTCTTTCCCAACCTACTAGAGAAAATGTATTTCCTACTCCCAAGTTTAAATAACAAGGAACTGTAGTAGGAGAAGGATTTCCAACAACCACACAAATCACCTGACAATATCCCCAGTGTCATTAACCATCATACTCTATAATACATGGACCCGTGACCTTTTCCTCGTTTTTCACAGAGGGATGCTGGCATCCAGTCACTGGGGCAGAAGTGGCCCAGTAATGTTTTCCATCTGCTGGCTTGGCACTACTCAGCATAGAATGTCACCTGGATTCTGTCTTATGGCCTCCAAGGACAAGGGTAGAGGCACTACAGAAGGACAACTACCACATTCATCTGTCGGCACTGTTTACTTTGTGAACAAAACAGGATTTTGCTGGAGTATGTAAAAGAAATTTACCAGAAAAAAAAATTGTCAAAAGCTATTCCCTACCATCTCTCTTTCTTTCCTCTCCCCCATATCTTCAAATCCTGACAGATCTCAAATGTCACCTTCCTCTAAGGAGCTTTGCCCAACACCCTCACCCTTGATGTGCCCCTGGAGAACTTACTTCATTCCACCTCATATTGCTATTATTTATTTGTATTTCCCTCTCTCCCACTAGACTATAAACTTCAAAGGAGAACAAGCATTGTATCTTTTAAAATTCATAACATACAGTACGTTTCCGTTCAGGAAATGATTTGCAAGTTTACAGAAAATTAGTGATCTCTGTCACTTTTAAATTAAACCTATAAGAATAAAATATGTTGAAAGGTGCTTTATAAAAATCATCATAGTTAAACATGTTTCCTCTGTTACAAGAATTTAGGAACAGGAAGCTTAATGTTCTTTTTATTTTGTTTTTTTCCCTTTTAAATTCTTTTATTGGTACATTTTAGGTATACGTTTACATTCATCATTGCTAACTTGTACCTTTACATGACGCATTTTGGTTCTTATTTTTTCCCCATTCCCCTCCCCTCCCTTTAACCCCTCCATCCCTCTCTATTTACAAAGACTTTGTTTCCATTTTTTCATTTTCTCATATTAATTCCGTTCCCTTCTTTCCTTTCCCCTGCCCCTCCCACTTCCCCTTCCCCTTTGCCCCTTTTCTTCCTATTACACATTATCTATTATACCTTTTAGTCCTTATTTACACTTTCAGTTTCTCACACTAGAGAAACTATTTGGTATTTACACATGTGTGTCCTATTCATTTCACTTAAAAGTATCACCTCAATGTGCATCCATTTAGCTATAAATGACTCTAATTTCTGATTCTTTATGCCTGAGTAGTACTCCATTTTATTAAAAAACCACATTTTCTTTATCCAGTCTCCATTTGATGAGCACTTGGGCTGTTTCCAAGGGAAGCTTAGTGTTAGGATGTCATTTTAAAGAAAAACAAACAACTGAGTCACATGGCTCTTCCTACCTGCAGGGGAGAGTGGGAAGCATGGGCCACCTGTGTGCCCAAGAAGAAAAATAAAGTGCTCTGGAGAACAGATATCTAGCCTCTGAGATCTGGAATCATCTCTCAGGAAACCTTATTCTAGGCTTGAAGCTATGTAAGTGGGCTGGAAGATACAAACACTACAGCTTGGTGTTTTTGGTTTTGGTTTGGGTTTTTTTGTTTTGTTTTGTTTTGGTTTTTGCTTAAATTCTTTTATTGGTACATTTTAGGTATACAGTATGTTTACATTTATCATTGGGTGCTTGTACCTATATATGATGTATCTTGGTTCTTATTTTTTCCCCATTAACTGTGCACCCTTCACCCCTCCACCCTTCCCTATTTACATAGACTTTGTTTCCATTTTTTTTTCTTTTCTCATAATTTTTCCTTTCCATTCTTTCCTTTCCCCATCTCCTCCCACTACCCCTCCCCGCTTTTTTTAAATTTTTATGCAGTACTGGGGATTGTGCCCAGGATTTTGCCCATGCTGGGCAAATACTCTGCCATTGATGTATACCCACAGCCCACCAGAGCTATTTAAATCATTAGGATTTGGTGATTGACTAGAGGGGAAGTAAAATGACAGAAGATAGCACTGACATTCTTTCTGCCTGTCCATTTGAAGCTGTCTGGGAACTGTTTCTAAAGAGCCAATGAATAAGGCTCTGAATAATCTGTCTGTTGCAAAGTTGTTCTGAAAAAGTGATCCATTAAGTCATCAGAAGTGTAAGACCTGGCTTTCACATCCACCCCAAACCATATGACTTTCACAGGGATCACAGTCTGATTTGAAAGAGAACACCATCTAATTAATGCATTTTAACCTTAGCAAGTACAATACTGTACTGATGCATGAAAGGCCTTTACAGTGACGAAAAGTCATGAAATGACATGCTAATTTAGTGTGTGGGCACAGGAAGACCTATTACTTATTCAAAAATAGCTGTAAAAGCATCAATCAAGAGGAGCTGGTTGCTAATGGTTTTAGTGTGGGAGGAAAAACTGCATTGCAATTCTTGGCTCCAAGGTGGGGTCAGCAAGATCAGTAGCCCACAGTTGACCTTTCTGTTTGGAATCTTTCCTGTTGACTCACCAGACTCTTGTAATTTGGTGAGCCAAATAACAGAAATGTAGACAGAGTTCTCTGTGCCTGAATCTTAAACCTGCTGAGCTAGTTCTTTGTGATAATAATTAGCTTGCTTGAGATCCAAAGCAGAGCAGTCACCTAAGACCTACCATCCTTAATCTAAATGAAATCAATGAATGACCACCAGAGAGCCCATTGGGAAGATAGGGGTGGGTAGCTGACCAACACAAATACTAACTTTGTAAATTGTTTGTTTGGAATGATCTTTTTTGACAAAAACTGATAGGCCCAATTGAACAAGACAATTTTAGCAACATTGATACAGTTACACATTAACCAAATGTTAAGGATTTACAACCCCTTTGAATCCAGGTAGAATTTTACTTCTTTTCCTTTTATAATCAGACCAATCAGAACATTAGTATTGTTCAAAATTAAGCAATATCCATTGTAAATTATGAAGATAAAAATTTTAAAATAAGTTTAACTCCATTGTCTAGAGATAATCACTGTACTTTGGTAATTTTCTTTTAATTTATGGGAATGTATTTATAAATATATATATTTACATGAATAAGGCTTTAAATACAAATTAACCTTTATATCAGGGATACATCCCACGTTATTTTTAAAAATTTATTTTTAATAGTTGCATTATATCCTAAGATTTACTAGTATTTATTTAGGCATTTTTCTATTTTTGCATGTTTCAGTTGTTTCCAGCTTTTGAACATCCTTTTGCATAAATCTTTGTCCTTATCTCTACTTACTTCCTTATGATAAAGTCCTAGAAATGGAATTACTAGGTCAAAGGTTATAATCCTTTTGAGGCTCCTGATGACTGTGGATCATGCTGTATCCCAGGAAACTTACTGAGGTTTATTCCTGTCCTCTGGGTATAAGAAGACCTTTCTTATCAAAATCATTTCAACATTGAGGATTACTTTACTTTTGAAATGGAAATTGGATGTGCTCCAGCCTCTGTAGCTTTATGAGCTACAGTACCTTCAGTATGTTCATCTTGAGTATGTACTGCATGAGAGGCTATTACAACAAACCTTATTGTAACCGTTCTTTAGTCTAAAGGCTAACAAGAGCAGACACCACCATCTGAGATGTATCCTGCACAACCACCTGCTTTACATTGTTCTTAATGAGCCAGGTCAGCCTAGATGAGTTTTGTTATATTTAGATGTCCTAAGCATCCTTTAGGAGGGTTGAGTTTGGTCTCCAGAGTTGATATGATGAGTCTCTTTCCCAGAAATCCCTAACAATAAAAGGAACTCCAAGCGTGAAAATTGTACTTCATGGGCCCAGTGGAGTTTTACTGCTGACAGAAAATTGATTGACTGAATATAAATCACTCTGACTTGAGTGATTCTGTCCACTCAGGATGAATTGGCGAGAAATCACCAGAAAGAAATTGGCCTCTGAAGTGTGACAGCATTGGATTATTGCCGTCAGGATCAATGCTTGTCAGGAGCATTGCATTTTTGCCTTATTTTAGATTGCATTTTATTTGAAGTAGCACTGAGTTGTCTAGGATTTAGATCGACCTTTCTCTAGGTATGCATGTGCTACTGATTTTCTTTTCCATTTTAGTAATATACAAATAAATTTGTAATGGGTGTAGTTTGTAATGCTTGTTTTATACTGTAACACTATCACATTTTCACCAACTCTTTCTTAAATGCTTTAAAATATCACAGAGCTTAACCAGACATTCAATAAATAAGTATCAGTGTCTGTCACAATCAATGAAATCAATGAAGTTCCATCCTCATGGAGCTTACATTCTGGTGTGGAAAGACAATAAACAAATACATAACTCACATGCTGATAATTGCTTTGGTGAACAGCACATCAGGGAGAGGGCGTAGGGAGGAAATAGAATGAGATGGAGTATGTTGTTCTATATGGTATGGTCAGCAAGGGGCCAGCTTGAGGAAGACTTTCAAATAGACCTGAGGAGAGTAGAACCATTTGCTTTATAGGTACTGGGGCCTTCAGGCATGGGAAGTAGCAAGTGCACAGGCCTTGGAATGAGGACTTTGCAGGTCTCATCCATCATCCAGGGACAACAGCCAGGGGATCAGAGGGAGCAAGGAGGGGTGAGAGAAAAGGGTGGTAAAGCTCAGGGCAGGTAGGACATAGCCTTTCTAGGGACTGTGGCTTTGGCTCTGAGTGAAAAGTAGATCACCCCAATTTAAGCAAAGAAGTGACAGGATTTGACTATGAGTTTCATGGGTAGCAGAGGCAGTTTATCCACAGAGACAGGAAGCAAGGATGAGTGGATGGCACAGGTACAGAGTTTGGGAGATGGGAGGTGTGGATGCCTAGAAAGCCCTATCTGATGGCTTCTGCTTTTGGGGGAAGCCAAAAACCAGGCCAATAGCTGGAAGAGCCAGGAGGAGGCGGCAGAGGGTATTAACCCTGCTCCTGGAGAGTGTGAGCTTCTCCAGAAGGCACCAGAGAAATGTAGGAGGAATATAAATTTATATGATCATCAATGTCATGATTATCATTGAATTTAAAGGACCAATGATGTAAAGGTTTTCTTGAAATTATTTTCAAATTTTCTTTTGGCCAACTGCTTCCCCAGCTTTCAACTTGTAGCCAGTGTTGGTACATTACAACTCTAAGAGTTTGATTGTAATAACTAAAATCCTGAACTAAAAAAGCTGGCAGGCACCTTAGAAATCATTTAGTTCTATCCCTTCATTTTATAGATAAGAGTCAGATGACTACCAGGCAGATAAAGTGACCCCCCTAGGACACATTACTCTTGGTTTGTAGAGCAAATCTCAAATCTTGTCTCCAGATTCCCAACACAGTGACCTTTATACTGCAACAAATAGCTCATTATTTTTCCCAAAAAATAATTTTTAAAGAACATAAGCTTTCAATATTAGATATTTTTAAGTCCCATGTTATTTTTTTTTTCATTAAGTTTATTGGTACATTCCAGGTACACGACATGATGACATTCATCATTGGGAACCTATATTCTGATGAAATCTAAAGGGTTTAAATTTAAAGATAAAACAGAGTTGGGTCAAATATTTAAAGATTTTATTTGTTTGTAAAACCCATGTAGCACTTACTGTTCCATCTTTCATGTTAACTATAGATATAAAATAGATTGCTTCATCATTGTCAGAAATTCAGGTGAGTTACCTCACTCTTTCACACAGCATGTCTTTATTCATCCCCCTCTTTGTTTTTCATCAATGATTTAAATGTTTTCCATGTTTGTTTCTAGTGGGTGAAGTGTGCTCCATGTGGTACGATTGCATAACCACCCCCTCCCCTGGATAATTGCCCTCCTTATTTTTAGGAAACAGAAAATACCCTATTGTGTTATAATTAGTCAGTGGTACCCACCCAAATATGATTATTATGGCAAGAACTTTTGCTTTTTCTCTCTTTTAGGGGTGGGGACATGGATGAGAGCAGAAGGGAGGATAAGAAAAAGAACTAGGACTGGAAGTCCCATTTGACCCCGCTATTCCACTGCTGGGGATCTTCCCCAAATAATTCAAAGAATCATACCACAGTGATATATGTGCACTCATGTTCATAGCACAGTTTGTGATAGCTAAAACTTGGAAACAGCCCAAATGCCCATCAACTGGAGACTGGATAAAGAAAATGTGGGGTTTTTTTTTATAAAATGGAGTACTACTCAGCCATAAAAAACGAGAAATTAGAGACATAGCTAAGTGGATGCACATTGAGGCGATACTCTTAAGTGAAATAAATAGGACACACATATATAAATACTGAATGGTTTCTCTGGTGTGAGAAACTGAAAGTGTAAATAAAGACTAAAATGTATAATAGGTAATGTGAAATAGGAAGAAAAGGGGCAAAGGGGAAGGAAGTGGGAGGGCTAGGGGAAAGGATAGAAGGGAATGGGATTAATATGAGAAAATGGAAAAATAGGAACAAAATCTTTGTAAATAGGGAGGAATGGAGGGGTTGAAGGGAGGGCTGGGCAAGGGTGAAAAATAAGAACCAAGAGAGACTATGTAAAGGTGCAAATTTCCAATGATGAATGTCATTATATTGTATACCTAAAATGTACCAATGATTAGAATGAACAATCGATAATGCAAAATAGGAAGAAAAGGTCCAAAGGGGTAGGGGTAGTGGGAGGGGCAGGGGAAAGGAAAGAAGGGAAAGGAAAAATGCTGAGAAATGGAAAAAATGAAAATAAAGTCTTTGTAAATAGGGAAGGGTGGAGGGGATGAAGGGAGGGCTAGGAATGGGGAAAAAATAAGAACCAAGATGCATCATGTAAACGTGCAAGTTCCCAATGAGAAATGTAAATATGTTGTATACCTACAATGTACCAATAAAAGAATTTAAGAGAAAAAAAAATAGAAGGGAAGGTAAGATTTTGATCATTTTTTAATGTCCTGAAATACTTGGGAAATCTTAGGAAAGATTCATGTTTTTTCAAGTCGTCTAAAAGACTTTTTAAAAAATCCATACAAAATCCATTTAAAACTAAACCTTCTAAACAGAAATATGTTTCCTTTCACTTATCTCCTAATAACTTCTTACTCTTATCTAGCATCATTCATTTATTTTGTTTGGTACAAAGGAGATTTATAATGTTCATGGCTAAAGAAGAGCTCAGGAATTGTATCTGGATAAAAATCTTAAACCACTGGAGTTTTGAAAATCTGCATAAAGATTCAGAGGGCTTTTTAAGAATGATATTATAATAGTATATAGTTTGTCCATTTTTTCTGAATATCTGAGCTCTTAAAAAATTAAAACATTAGCACAGGAGAGATTTGCTTGTCTTGCTTTCTGCTCCTGTATGATCCAAAAGTGGTAAACAAAAAACTGAATTTGTGACAGGAGATTTATTTCCATGGCAACTAACTGTAATGTTACAAAACATGATATTATTGTTTAGTTCAGCATGAAGGTTAGGGAAAGTTTCTATTTGAATAGGATCATCCAAAAACAATGCCAAGGGGAATATTATCAGAGCTGCTTCCAGCAATGTTTTCTTCTCAAAAATGTTCTCATTATTCCCAGAGCTTTGTTTTAACTTGTGAGGGTTTTTATTATTTCTTTTTGTTTTTTAATGTTTAAGTTTTGTTTGTTTGTTTTATTTCTCCAGCTCAGGTGACTCGGGTGAGAAAATGGTTATTTTTAGCATTAGAAACCCTTCTCGTAAGAAGCAGTCTCTGCCTTCATTTAATTCTTCCTTCATAAATAAGATTTATTTTGGAACTTTGGTCAAAAACATCTATACTTTGTGCTGGACAAACATGTGTCTTCCTACAAGAGCTGCTGGCCTTCTGATGTTAGATAAATGCATTTTGCTCACAGAGTACAGTTAAAAGAGAAGTCCTTCATTCTTTAATACAGAGTGCCTCTTTGTGGCCTGAACAAGTTACTACAGAAGAAAGGTAAGGCTTCCAAACTTCACCAGTTTGCTCTCCTTTCCTCCCCTCCTCAGACTTACTAACTTTTCAAAGGCAAAATACATTTTAATAAATATACTATTTGATGATATAGTCTGAACACCAAGTGTCTGGGAATACGTAGAGCTGTGATACCACTCTGGAAGACAGCAAGGGTTAGAGGGCACTCTACTTGAGCTATTTTTCTAAGGTGATGGGAGACACGTGCTGATCAGTCTTTAAGTCTTATCTGAACTGTCTGATGATTGAAGGCACACACTTGAGAGATCTGGCTTCTCCTGGGATGCCTGCTGTGGCTCTCCTGCTGCAGCTCTCCTGCTGCTTCTTCCAAAGGTTAGGTTAGTTGTAATTTTTAAATTCACTTTTTAAAATCCATTACTATATATTCCTTCAGGACAGAACTGTTGTTTTCCTCACATCTGTGTTCTCATTACACAATCCAGTATGGCATGTAGTATGTCTCCAGCAAATGGTGAATGCGTAATAGATGTCGAAGGACTCTGTGGTGAATCAGAGACATAAAATCTATAATCATGGCCTGTGACCTGACCACCTGAATATATGGTTAGTTTTTATACTATGTTTTATGCATTTATTCTTTTTGAATTATCTTATAGTGAGTCTTGATTAATGAGAAGCTGAGGTAGCAAATAGCAGACCCTATAACAAAGCTGGACATTTTAACATAGCCCCTCCTTCTCTCCCTCCCGACTTGCTGACTTTTAGGTTATTTTGCTAAATCATTAGCTTGTAACCTGCTTTTTATTTAAAATATCTGCCATTATTATACCAGTAAAATTTTCTACTGGACACTCTATGCTCAGAGCAAAAAGTTGTTCTCTATACCGTAATAGCGGGGAATCCTAGGTTATGCCAGTTTCCACAGCCTAGGGATCCCTGACCATTTTTTATTGTCCCCTTCCCATCTGCATCAAAACATGCTAAGACAGTGGTTTTTTTAAGGGTGCATTTAAATATGTTTTGAGAATTGAGCTTTATCTCATCAAATTCATGTATTCATTCAACACACATCTTACTGATCTCCTGCTCTGCACTTGGCATTGTGCAGGGGTTATGAAAGTGGATAAGACCATCCTTTGTGGACCTCATGGAGAGGCCTCAAGGGACCCTTAATGTAATGTGATCTGTGCCATGATGGAGGCAGCTCAATAAAGAGTTGGGCCTATGAGGTGCATGATAAATGCTGGATGGACTGAATTCACAGGATTCCCAAAGTCAGTGGATCACCTTTGGATACTGCAAAGCCAATCTGAAAATAGTGTTCAGGATGGCCGAAGAGGACAGTTACACACCAAAAAGTGTCACATACCGCAATCATAAATACTAACTTGGTCAGGGCAAGGAAGGAACACTTGAATTATAGTGTGGCCTGTAAAAAACAAACTCTCACCATAATCCCTCTCTTACCTTCCCCCAGTGTGGATTACTGACATTAACTTTGTAAGAACTGTGAGCCTCTCTTTTCCAGATCTTTATACAAGTGATTCCTTTTGCCTGAACATCACTGCCACTCTCTCTCCAGACCCAGTCCTCCTTTTTGTCCAGCAAGAAGTCTTTTCTTGCATAGAATCCTGTACTTCTGCATCAAGACACCTACCACACCATAATGTGACACAGTGTGTCCCCACCTCCTCTGCACATGGGAAAGATGATGGGTTTGCTTTTCTCTGGGTCTGAGCCCATGCTTGGCACCTCAGTGCTGAATAAAGATGTGTTGGTCAAATTAGATGATTGCATAATTGCTCTCTGGTATACCACCTTTGTATGTGACTTCAGAATACCAGATATTTTTTAGTGATCCCTTTTAGGCTAAAGGAAGAGAAGAGGAGGACATGAAAGTTCCAAGTGCTTAGAATTCAAGCAATAATATTCTTTCTTCAATGGTGAACATGGGAGATTTCTTGGAGCATGAAAATGTACATTCTTTTAAATAAAAAGGAAGCTATAGGGCCAGGGATTTAGCTCATTGGTTCTGCCGCCTGGCTTGCAAGTGCAAAGTCCCAAGTTCGATCCCTGGTACCAAAAAAAAAAAAAAGAAAAAGAAAAAAGGAAGCTATATAATCTAGCATCTACCCTTAGCCTGTTTCCTCGTATATAAATGAGGGTTGGACCTGATGATGGCAGACATTTGCTGAAGCAAATCTCATTCTTGAGAGCCACATCATAAACAACACAAGATCACCTTATTACTGCCAAGATCTCACATAATGCAAATTAGGATTCTGTAGCATACTCATAAATAGTCTAGAAGAAAAAGTGAAGAGATTATCTGCCCAACAGACCTCAGCACACAAGAGCTAAATGTTTTTTTTTTTCTTTTTGAGTAACTGAAAGAATGAGAGGGAGAAAGCCATTAAAAACACACACACACAAATAGTAAAAGAGGAACTACACTTGCAGTTGTGAAATTTTAAAGAAGGAAAGGGAGAATTGTCTACAGGGGCACTAGTGGACATTTACAGTGAAAGGGAGCTATTTAGGGAATTCCATTACTTTTTTGCACAGGAAAGAGCCCATGAATTTACAGTGAAATACTCTTCTAATAAGTAAATCAAGACCATGAAAGTAGTACAGCTGTTTTTACAGGGTAGTACTTGATAAATGTAGACTAATGATTTGATGTGGTGTCCTTTCGAAATTTACTGAAAAGGAGTCCAGAAAGGTACTGGAAGGTGTGAAGGCAGAATGGTCCATGCTAAATGGATTTTCTTTCCTTGTCTCTAAGAGATGGCTATTTTTCTGGAGTTACTAACGGCTTTGAAGCATTGAAGTACAATGTGTTTGTTGTCAGCGAGGCCGCCATTTGGAATTGGTGCGGGAACTCTGCAGCTTCTTTCCTCTGTGACGGTCTCAGTGTGGTGCAGTTCAGTCTAGTGAGGGCCCCTTCCTGTCATAAATAAGATTACTTTCGTTTCACTTGTGCAGTGTGCTATTCCTCAGAGTAATGAATTTCCTCTGTGCCTTTGAGCACATAAACATGGTTTTCATTAGCTTTCTCTCTTGAAAAAAAGGGAGGGGGGGAGGTAGAAGAGAGAATCTGAGCAAAATTAATAAGATGTCAATTAACTCCATAAATGCAGATGTATATTTTGCAGATTGGAATGTGCTTGTGAGCAGTACCAGAAAGGTACAAGTCCATCTCTCCTAAAATGCTAAGAAAGTTAAAAGGATACAGAGGGACGGGTTTTATCCTATATGAGCAATGAAATGAAAGAAAGAGAGAAAAGATTATGTTTTCTCACATCTTGTTTTAAGAAGAACTGCGTCCAAAAGTCCATTAGAGTGGCCCCCAGACCAGAAAAAGAGACCAGGTTCTTCTGGATATATGGAGCACTCCAGAAAACCAGCCTGCTTGACCAGCAACACAGTGTGGTTTCCACATCCACCTCCCTCCCTCTGCTGTGTGTGTGTGTGTGTGTGTGTGTGTGTGTGTGTGTGGGTGGGTGTGTATGCACGCACGCACATGTCTGTGTGTGTTTATGCTAATAAGACATACAGCCATTCTGAATTTCAAATTTTTTCCCCTGAGATTCGTAAGTTAGGCAGTTCAGAGGCCTAAATATGCAGTTGTTGGATTTTATATTTTGGAATCTCTTGTCAAGTGGTGACTCATGATAACAGGGCTGGGCTTTTCTTATTGACATTGCATACTTGAACCTGAAAGCTATTTAGGATCCATTTACCCTTTGACTTCTGCCAGGATCTTTTCAACTGTTGTTGTTAGAAATTTCTGGGCAGTAAGCAGAGGATGAAGTTTTCTCAAATTATTCCAGAGAAGGAGTTAAATTGTTAAGAAGAACAAGTTTAAAACTGGTTTTTCAGAATTACTTATTCTCAGTGGAAAATCCTCATATTTGTTTTCCCGGAATCTTTCTCTCTCCCCTAAATCAATGTCCATTTCAGCCTCTAATTCATAGTATATTATGTGCTTATTTATAACCCTAGAGAGGAAGAAATAATAATATTATGAAAGCATCAAGGAATTAAATCCAGGCCTCAGGTTGTCATTGACAATTCACTGCAGACCAAACTTGTAACCCAGAAAAAAAAGTCTGAAGCATTTCACAATTCTTCAATGAGGTGTCTTCCAGCCCTTCCTGACCTCCTGGATAGGTATTCTTGTTACAGTTTGGAATGACAGCTGGTTTCTATTTGAAATGTGAAGGACAAAGTTATTTAAGGAACCAGTGCCTCTCATAGGTGAAGGCTACTTCCCTGAAACATATACAAAGCACAAGGAACCTTAAAAACAAGCTTCCATTTCTCTTAGCTGTAGCACAGGAAATTGTTTCTGGCTTGTTTTTGTTGTGAACAGAGAGACTATTGCATATTAAAAATTCCCTGTAGTTGTTTAATATTTGCTTGGTAGTGGGCCTGTCTCTAATCAAGTCATTCTCAGTAAATCATGTCAGGTCTTGTCACTGTTTTGAGTAGAAACATGAATTGTAACATTGAAAATCTCTCAGGATGCTAAACCTCTGCAGCTGTGGAAGCCTAGAGCTATTGACTGGCAGTATGAAAGGAACCTGACAGACTTCTTTGGGGAAAAAACTAAGATGGAGTGAAGATACACATAGATTTAGGATAAGGTGCACAGAGATTTAGAATGGAAGTTTTATTGTGAGCACACACCCATAACGCTATCCTCATAGAAATAGATACAAAATAGTAACAGTTGCTCCATGAATTGGAAAAGCAGTATTCTGCTGTCTTTTTGTCTGTTTTTTAAGAGAAAAATAGAGTCCAAATGTTAAATATGAAATCAGACATATGTAATCCTTTAGAACAGTGTTTGAACTGAATGCTTTTTCAAGGTACTCTATAGAAAACTTTATTTCTTGAAGGCATTTTGCAAGGTTTGCTATTGATGCTTTTATGGCATTAATTCCCTTTGGAAGAAAGGAGGTGCAGAAATTTTAAATTTTCATTATTTGAAGGCCATGGCTGACTAGACTACCCCCTGCTGTATTTGGGATCTGAGGAATGTCCTCAGTATAAAAACATGTGTTGGAGGGATCCCAAAGAATAGGAAAAGGAATAAAAGGAATCAAAACATTTTGCTTGAAAGCTGAGACCAATACCATGCCTAAAAGCCTTCTTTTCCATGTTGTTTCTTTGTTCACTTGTTCATTCCTTTATTTAATAATGTATTCCTTTGAAACAAGTTTATTGAGCATCTACTGTGAACTGAGAGCTGTGCTGGGTACTGAGAGTTCTACTTTGAAGGCAACTTGTCCACAAGGACAGTGATTCCTGGCAAGAATGTTTTGTCCTCATTGCAGTAGTGTGAGGAGCAGCTGGACTCCGCCATCAGCCTTGACAAGGAGAAATCAAGGTGTCCACATCTGAAAGCACAAACCTATTTGCTTGACTGTTCTTTTCTTTTCAGCATCTTTGCTGTTGTGTAAAAGCTAGTATTCATTTTATAGGCAATCTTCTAATTGGATATAAATCTGTCATGCCTAGGGAAGCCACACATGGTCCCCAAAAAGAGTTCACAGAAAGTAATTTAAAGAAAGTAACTGTAAAAATGTGTACTAATTTTAAAGTTAACTGTCAAGTATAGACATCAGGAAGATCTTGCATATGCTACAGAAATGTAGTGAATGTATTTTATTTGGGGCCAGACAAGGATAATAATTACAGAAGAAACTTTTAAAATATGAACTCAGCAAAATAAGTGCAAGACTTTTGGAAACTATAATTACAGGGGAGGTTAGACGTTGTAGGAGATACGAGATAGTGTAAGATGATCTCCATCCTAATCTAAGAAAATAAATGAACCACAAGCCCTTGACTTAGAAGATGATGTGCTCCAAGCTGTCAGTGCAGCCCAGGGAGGCACAGGAAGCACAAAGCTCCCACCAACCAGAGGCTGATGGAACACTAGCATCTTTGGGAAAGATACAGCCCATCAGACTGAAAATGTGTACCGAGCCAACCTGTGTTCCCATCTGAACTATGCATGCCGTTCCTGGCTTTGTTCTTCAAGAAACAAGATAGCTTAGAATTAGAGAAAGTTCTGAGAAATGCAATTAAAGTGAGAAGCAGGGGCTGATGGTCAGTGAGGACAGACACATACTAGGAAAAAACAAAATGGTGGCATTCTTTGGTCTATAGAAATACAGTTGATTTCAAGGTGCATCCATTTACATAGAAATGTCTCAAGTTTATTCTTCTTTATGACTGAATAGTATTCCATTGTGTTAAAAGAAACTGAAAGTGTAAATGAGGACCAAAATGTATAATAGATAATGTGAAATAGGAAGAAAAGGTTCAAAGGGGAAGAGGAATGGGGGGGGGGGAAGAAATGGAAGAAGAGAAAGAAAAAATATGAGAAAAGAAGAAAAAAAATGAAAACTGCATCTTTTTTAACCATTCATCAGTTGATGGGCATTTGGATTGTTTCCAAGATTTAGCTATTACAGACTGTGCCACTATAAACATGAGTGTGCATATATCACTGTAGTAAGATGCCTTTGCACCTTGAGAACATACTCTTAAGTGAAATAAATCTAACACACATGTAAATATCACATTGTCTCTCTGGTGTGAGAAACTGAAAGTGAAAATAAGAACCAAAAAGAATAATAAATATTGTGAAAAAGGAAGAAATTGTTCAAAATTATACAGAATTTGAGGTATTTTGTCAATACTTAAAATGTTTTATGCAAGAAAGTTATAGAATTATTAGGAAATGAGCTGAGAGACAGATTAGCAAATGAAAATATATTTTAAGATCATGATACATAGTGTATTTACCATGGTTATTCTCTAATAATTTTTTATAGAACAGCCTTTATATTTTCTTTATTAATATCTACTTGTATTACATTAAAATAAAAAAATTTTAAAGAAAAAAGTAATATAATTGAAATAACTTAGGTCTATAAATTAAGGTTATATAAAAAATCAACACTAAATTTTGGTGTTACTTGAATCAGGAGAAAGCCATACCCAGTTGTGAAGCCTTAAGCAAGACATTTCACTTCTTAGTACCCCAGTTTCTTCTTTTGTAATCCAGATTCCACAGTGTGTTCAGAAACACACCTACCCTACAAGATGCTTACTGAAAAAAAGGCATTCTTTAGCCAAGGAAGTTTGAAAACTCTTTGCATATCATGATTTTCTTTAGTACACCCACCATTCACATTTGGTGTTAAAGGCTCCCCAAACATCTTTAAGGACAACTTAACTTGGTGGATCTCATCTAGTATGTTCCAAATTTGTTTGACTGTGGAATCCTTTGTTTATTTCATTCCTATGAGGACTTTAGAAAATACTCTGAAGAAGACTGATCTCCAAGATCTTTAAGATCTCTAGAAGGAAGTTAGCCCAAGATAGAGGAAGTGATATCCAGCACTGTGAAATTGTTACTTCTAGAGCTCATGCTGGAAGAAAATGATAGCTTGCAAGGAATAGGAGTTTATAGCCATTTGTGGATGATGACAGGTTTATCACAAATATTGGGAGGAGAGGCTGGCAATCTATAGGAAAATATTATAGTGCACACAGTGTTTTTGAACCTGCTGTTAGACTTGAGTTTCCACGTTAAGGTGTAAATTATTCTATCAGGAGTACATATCTCTTTCGTACCATTGAAAGAGAAAGTACATGGAAGATACTTATTTAAGTTTTGTCTACTATCAAGTACATAGTACTGCATGAGAGAATGATATACAACTGGAAAATACTTCTCTTGGACTTTGAGGCCAGAGTTCATGCCCTTTAAAACAGTATCAGCTGTTTTCTATAGCTTGTCTCCAAAAACCTGGCTAGGCATTCAAGGTCAGCAGTTTCATACACTTGTGTGTAGTGGGTATTTTCCCTCTAGACACTTTTCACTTTGAAAATGTTTTATATATACACCTCTCCATTCCCTGATCCATTGGCTGACTTTTCCGTCTTTCCCTCACTTCCCTGCCTCATTGAGCATATTTACAGAGCCACAATGTCCCTCCAACATTGTAAAGTGTTTTCCATTATAAAGTGCTATTTATTGAACTTTATGGAGAGCAAATGAATATGGAAGATTAAAAAATTAAGCCTTAGACTAGCTTTCTTGCTCTCTGACCTATTTTAGTCCCTGTTCATTTTGCTTCATCTTTCTTTTTGTGCCTGTTCTTCACTCTGCCTTGTGCTTGAATGGGGATGGGGAGGGGTAGGGGAAGAAGGCTGTAATCTTGTACAGACTGCACCAATGGACTCCTTGGCCCTGTGGCTCCTGGTTAGGATTGACTAATGGGGAAGCACCCACTATAGAGTTTAGTAGGAGGATGAGGATACCATCTCCACTGAGCTTCTTCCTCTGGATTTTGGATACTTTTTCCTTCTGTTATCTCTTCAGGCTTAGGCATGGCCTATTACCAGCCCTGGAGTACTACTACTCTCCTTAAACTATGCCTACATTTTAATAAATACAGTACTAGATTGTAAATTATAAAGTTAGCTAAAATTACCCCGTTCGAGTGTGCCAGCTGTTTCCTGTAGATATTTTGACTAATGTGCCCACCTCCCTATAGTTGTCTCTGTCCTTTTTTATTGTCTGGCCAGTAGCATCATTCAGTAGAGGTGAGCTCAAGTTCACCTTAAACAAGCCCCTTTGTTCAACGTGTTCCACATGAATCTCATCTTGAGAGCTCCCAGATCTTACAATCTTGCCTCTCTCATCTGCACTGCAAAACGCTCTCTTACAAGCTGACTTAAATACACTAAGACAAATGCACCTCATGCCTATACCTGATGTTTCATAAGTGGGTACAAAGGGTGGCTAATGAATAGAGGTTGCCAGTTGGCAGCCTGTCTTTTGGCAGATAGTTGGCAGTTATCAAACTTTTATGGAGTATTTCCAGACACTGGTAAGCAAGTAGTAGATTTGGGAAGTGGATACTATTCTTACCTTCATTGTACAGGTACACTTACTAACATAAAGAGCAATTAGGTAGATTGTCCCATAGAGCCAAGATTTGAACCCGACAGTCTAACTTCAGAATCCATGCTCTTAGCACACTTCCAAAGTACCTTTCACTGTGCTTTTAAACATTGAAATGACCAGTTATCACTAAAAATATATTTTTCCTTTAAAATCTGAATTTCTAGAATCTCTTGAAAAATTGAAGATGTGGCTGTTAATAGCAACCATAGGCCATGGCAATAGTGGGCCAGAGATAAGTAGCAGCTGCCCAGTTCAGGTGTGGAGCATCCTCCGCACTTTCAAGGGGCTCTACTCAGTTGTCCCTGACTTCTGGAGACAACAAGTCTGCACCTGGAGCATGAGAGTACTTTGTGTGTGTGGTCTTCTGGAAACCACTCACACACCCTTTGTTGTTTCCCACATGAACTCCAGAGTCTATTTTTAAACTTGCCTCAATACAAAGTATGTTGTAGTGGATAAAAACTGATGGATTTGAAGAGAACATCTTTTTAAATGAAAGTAATTTAGGTAACTAACAAGGACATGGAAGGTGTCCTTGTTCTTGGATTGTGTTTAATCCCTTAAAGAAGACTGCTTCAAAAGGCAGCTGTAAAATCTCGCAGCATTCCTGAAACCTCACTGCTGTTGGCTATTGCTTCCGCTCCTTACTAAAGGATGCTATCTGCTTCCCTCCAGTCCCATAGCATGAGGGTTATGGGACAGAGAACAGCCCCTGCTTGGGAGGGCTGTGGGAGAGGGCAGGACCTACTTTTGGGTGGAGTAAGGAAGCAAAGGAAAGTTTCAAGGAAGTTGAGAATTTTCGGTGATGAACTTGAGTCCTAGATGGCACAGAGATTCAGAAGTCAGAAGGGGGAAATGAAGGCAGAGCACAGATATGCCCTGTCGAACTGAGAACAAGAGTGGTGATGAATGACTAAGAGGCTGGGGTGACAGAAGTACAACAGGCCGTGGGACATGTGGGGGTTAGATGGTTCCCAAGCAAACTGTGAGATGAGAACTTGAGTGATGAGGAATAGGCAGGGATTGGAAAGGGAAAGGTTCTGCCAGGAGCACACAGAGCTCTGGGTCTCTTTCCTTCCTCTTTTCCCCTGGAGTGTGGGGTGGAGTACATAGCACACCATAGTGAGTATTCAAAGGCTTATGCTACTGTTCTTACTGTGAAGTGTACAGAATGCCCCAGTGATGAATGATGCCTTTTACATTTGTGTATGTGCATACAGTAGAATCTAAATATTTCTGTAATGCACAACTAGAAGGCTTGCTTCAGTCATGTTAAGAGTACATAAGCCTTATTTTTTAATGTGATATTCTTTAAGTCTCTTTGACTGCAAATTTTATTGTTCCATCTTATTATAGTTTGACCCTTTTTTATGGAACTGAAGGACTTCAAGAAATAGATGTAATTAACAAAATGAGTCTTCTTCCTAAGCCGAGGGTTGGTATTTGTAATGGGTAAGCTGCCCCCCTGCAGATGAGGGAACATGGAAAGCTTGCTGTCTTCTCAGTTTCATGTACGAGGAGTGGGAGACATTACAAACTTCTCCTCATGCAAGACTTTCAATGATTGCAGAACTCAGTTGGCCAAGACTTGAGGCTCTCAGTCCTTGTGGATCAGGGTCAGATGCCTGACCTCCAGTAGGCAAGCCAGGGACTTTCCCATCAGCAGAGACCAGTGGCAGTGGGTAACTGATGTTCATTTCCTTTAGAAGGTCAAGGAAAGTACAGAATTTGCCGACCTCTTCAGCATTTATTGCCTCAGCCTTCATGGACTTGGAGAGTGGAGTTGTGACTGGAGGGTAGAAATGTTCATCTCTCCCAAGAGTTGTGAGCTCTTTGGGGGTGCAAGAGGGAGACACTTGACCCCTAAAAATGTTCCCCAACCATGGCAGTTTCCCTGACTCTGTACCCTCTGTGCTTCTGATAGTACACAGCCTGTCCTCAGGGATTCAGGTAGGGGAATCACCCTCAAAAATGTCTAGGATGCCTGTGACAGATCATGCATGTGTTGAACCCTCTCACCACCCTGCTGTCCTTTGGCCCATCTGTCCCCAACCACACTTGGTTTATAATCAATTCTTTCAAGTTCTAGTTCAACCATTGACTATAAGTTGTGTAACTTTGGGTGCATTGCTTATCCTCTGTAACAATTCCTTCATGTTCAGAAGGAATCAAAATAGTACCCATCTTGTAAGTTTGTTGTAGGAATTAAATGA
Source organism: Heterocephalus glaber (assembly GCF_053883595.1). Lineage (NCBI taxonomy): Eukaryota > Metazoa > Chordata > Mammalia > Rodentia > Bathyergidae > Heterocephalus > Heterocephalus glaber. The sequence goes on along the minus strand of NW_028258325.1, from coordinate 42,818,479 downwards.
AATAAACACTGTCTGGTATGTAGTATCTAAATGTTACTTCTGGGATATATTCTGATGCCAGTTACAGTGGGTGAGTGTCTGGCCACCACCAGGTTATCTTTTTGCAAGATAATTACCTTCATGTTTCTCTGGTCAACAGACATTGGTCATTGAAGTCAGCCTAACTGGGTCTCCACGTGGCACTTGTTTATACCTACTTTCATACTCTCCAGTCTTCTGGTTCTCTTGTTGCTAAGATACTCACTGGGTTGGACAGCTCAAGACAAGAGCTGTTCTGAATCAGGCCCCAGAGGTCTCCTTGACTGACCGCATAGCGTGTGTATGTTGTTATTCAGTTTCCTTCTGTGGCCAAGGAATGGACACCTAAATACTGCTTCTTTTTATAGATGGCTCTGACTAGCATATTTGCTGATTAAAAGGGAGGCTTCACTGAGCATTCATTTTGAAGAACACAGTATTACTTAAGAACCAGGACTATTTCAGACATTTATCACAAACTCTTTGTTTCCTGAAAGGAGGCATGCATTTTGTTTACTTCCTCCTAGTGATAGTTCCTCAGGGTTAGAGAACTGACATTGTGCCCTTTCCCCTCCCTCACTTTTCAGCTGCCCCATCCGGAAGCATCTGACCATTGTCATTAAAGTTGTGATTAAACTTTGAAAATAATTCTTTTCTACCATCTCTTCATAATTATAGCACACTGCCTGTATTGAGCAAGTCTGTATCACAACTTCTCATCATATTTAAAATTCTATTGCTGCATAATTCCTCTCTCTTCCAGGAAATATTCCTGGACCCCATCCCATTAAGTCAGGCACTTCCTCCTCTGTACTAGTTCTATTCTTGGATATACCTTTCCTATTATCTCTATCACATTGCCTTAACATTTACTGACTATTTAATGATGCTCACTATATGTCAGACACAGTGCTAGATTTTAAAGACATAACTGTAAATAGACTCTGGAGTGGATCTATCTTTCCATGATGAGGAAACTTTCCATGACAATAGAAATGTTCTACATCTATACTATACAGTGTGGCAGTCACTATCTGTATGTGTCTGATGAACAACTGAAATGTGGCTAGTCCAACTGCAGAATGAAATTTATAATTTTAATTAATTTATATTTACATAGAAATACCTATCCATGACTAATGACTACTGAACAACACAGCTGTAGAAAACATAAGCCTCATAAGGACAGTAATCTTTCTTACTGTCTTCCCAGGACTAGAAACAGTACCAGAAGGAAGGAGAGGGGAGGGAGAGCAGGCACCAAGGTCTCTGCCTTTGCCAGGTTAAGATATAATAGGGATCTACTTGCTCATATATTTGTTTATAGATCTTTAAATCCCAGAGGGCAGAGATTGTCTTTTATTTGTCTATACCTTTAGGCAATTGTCTAAAGTCATATCAAGGTTCACAGGAGGTATTCAAGGAATGTTGGATTGAATCAAATGCTGGGTAAATGCAAAATTGGCAGTGGTGACAGTGTGGTTAACAGGAAGAAAACTTACACTGCCAGTCTCTGTGTCAGATCAGCAGCACAGGTGCTGTCCAGTTAGGGCATTCCCTCAGGCTTATAAAGTCCGCCAGGCAAGCTGGCCTTCCTGTACATGTCTTCACCTCTAGCTCCCTGCTTGACTTGCAAATTCAACCCCCTGACCACTAAAACCCACTTTGGAGAGAAAAAGCGAGAGTCATAATTCTTTTTTAAGTGATCCTCAAGCCTCTCCCCAGCTTCACATTAAACATGGCTTTCTCACAGATGGCCTCTCTGGGCACCACCCTCTGCTCTGATCCTCTCTTTGTTGAACTGCACCAGACCCTATATATACTATGTTTTTTCCTATACATACATACATACATACATACCTACAATAAAGTTCAACATATAGATCAGGGGCATAAAGGGATTAAAACAATAATAAAATACAGTAATTATAACAATAAACTGTAGCGAAAGTATAAGATTGTGGTCTCTCAAACTTATTGTACTGTATTCCTCCTTCTTGTTGTGATGTTGTGACACAATGCCTATATGATGAGATGAAGTAGGTGAGAGACATAGGCACTTCATCATAGCATTGCTCTACATTGTAAAGTTTACTTGAACTCAAGCCCTGTGATGTCCTGACAGCTGACCTGATAACTGAGATAGCTACTTAATGCCTAATGGGCAAGTACTGTACATAACATTAATATGCTGGACAAAGGGATAATTCATATCCCAGGCAGAGTGGAACAAGATAATGTGAGATTCACCATGCTATTCAGAATGGCATATAATTTAAAACTTACAAATTGTTTATTTCTGGGAGTTTTCACTTAATATTTTTGGACCACAGTTGACCACAGGTAGCTGAAACTGAAAAGAGTGAAATCAATAATAACATGGAATTATTGTGTATTTGCATGGAATTATGGCAATTATTAATCATGTGGAGAAAAACTGAAGACCCCTTTTTACAATATTCTTAACTGATACACAGTAGGTTACTAGACAGCCTCAGGTTTTGGGATTGATAATGCAGCTTAGGAATTATAATCAGTTTCCAGACTTAGGAAATAAAGAATAAGTCTATTTAATTTGGGATTGAAAATCATTTTCCTGTTTCTCTCTTTTCCGTTGCTCTTAGAACTTTAATGGCATTGTAAAATTTATTCATAAAATATAAATACTTATTCGATTCCCACTGTGAACTAACAGAATGCCAAGAACTGGAGTGTTTAAGATTAGATCACTGCTCTTTACTCCAAGGTCTCAGGAGTCAGAGCAAGAGATCAACAAAGGGCTCTAGGACCCTCTTCCACCTCCTTCTTCCTTGACATTAGCACTGAACACCTGAAGGAGTGGACTCTCAAGGAATCAATGAGTACAGCTTTCCAGATGGACAGGTTGCAAAGGTATTGGAGAACATGGCACATTCAGGGCTACAGGTTCCCCAAGCATGAAGTTCTTGGTGTGGGGGGCGGGGGCGGGTGATGAGAGGTGTGACATAGAAGGTTGTCTGAGACTGGTCCCAAAAGGAGTTACGTGTCAAATCTAGGACATTATTCTGGAACCAGTGATGCCCTGCTCCAGGCTTTGAACTAAAGGAATGACCTGATTAGACACTCGAGGCCTAGTCAACAGTAGAACTTTTCTCTTTTTTTGCATTTCAATTTTTAGTGCTTTGAGACATCCAACTCAAAGGAAAGATGATCTCTTCAGAAAAAGGATGTATACTTCTCTTTCCTTCTATGTGCAATTTTATTAATCTTAAGAGTTATAAAAGAACCTCTCTAATACAAAGAAAGTCAATGAGTATGATTCAATATGCATTTTTATGAAGAGGTATTCATCTTTCAACAAACATATGTTGAGTGTTCACAATGTTAGTAAAATATACTGCAACAATTAGTTTCCCTTCCATGAAGGAGCCTTACTTCTCTCTGCTGGCAGAAATCTACCAACTCTGCTCGGAGAATGCAGACCACCAGAATGAAGAGGAGCAGGCTGCCCTGAAGTTAGGCCACGACATTGCACGCTGTGATGCTTGGTGATATGTCCTGGGAACTTTGAGACTCAGGACTCAAATTAGGATTTCCTGGCTCATTTATACTCAATGTAGTGGAATTTCTCACCTCCAGTAGAACAGGGTAAAACTCAAATGCCACCCAGACCCACACAGATAGTTTAACAGGTAAATGGATGATCAGGGACTATATCCCATAAGGCAGCACCTACTGCTTAACTCCTGACTGTGAACAAAATCTGGTTGGGGCTCTCACAAAACTCAAATATATTTCATCATCTTTCTGCCTATAGGCCATCCAGCCATAAGGCTCCTCTGGGCTTTCTCATCCTGAGATCACCTCAGTCTGGCTACCAAAGGAAGCCTCCTGTGAAATCACTTGACCTGCTTTTTCTGTGTATGCCCCACTAATAAACAAAGCCCCTGTGCTCCCTGTTGATTTGCACTCACTGCATACTGTTAGCTCTGCTGAGAGAAAGAACAACACTTGGTTTCAAGTGTAGCCCCAGCCCCTCTCAGGCCTTCTCCAGAAAGCATCAAACTCAATGACTTGTGGGTGAGGTGGCTTCCACTGCTTAGAGCATTGTATGAGAACACAGTTGGTGTGAACTCTGGTTCAGCTGTGTCCAACATTTCAGACAGCTAAAGGCTTCCTGGAAGAAGTGACTCACAAACTAAGTCTGATAGAGAATCAGGAGTTAGCAAAATGAAGAAGATAACATTGTACATAGAACAAATAACACTTTCAAAGTCCTCTGCTCTAAGAAGGTTCCGAACAGGCCACAGCTCCAGTGTAGAGAGTAGTGAGAAGTAAAGTGGAGTGAGCATGAGGGGCAGATTAGATGGACTGCAAGAAGGCACCCTGGCATTGCCCTGAGGCTGCCTTTCTCCATGACCAGAAGAGAATGCTATAATAGAGGAGTTAGCAGGTAACTTAATGCCTCCCGCTTTATAGCATTGATCCCTTCACTATGACAGTCCAGAAAAAAAAAGTTTTCTCACTGTCAGACATAAAATCATTGGTGCTGAATGTAAAATGTCTTCACCCTATTTGTTTTTTTCTAATTTTTCATCTGGTAGAAGCTAAAACAAAAATAATATTCCCATTTGTGTAGACATCACCCACAGTTTCTTCAGATTGGTGTAATCTCTCCTTTTCCTTCCTGCTTTGCGCAAGAGGAATAGAATTATTCTGCAGTGTGATTAGAGTTGTTAGATGGAATACAAATACATTAATTCATCCTGTATTAATTTTGGAATTGCAGTAATTCATACGGTGTTAGGCTTAATTCTCTACTCTCCTAACTCAAAGGAGTGGGCAGTTTAAACAGGACTGTACCATGCAGGCAGTTGGGACACTAATTATATGTAAATCAGGTCCCCAGGGACATTACTCACATTCAAAGGGTCACTGTATAATCTTAAAAGTAATACTCATTCAATTCTTCAGAAATCAACTTTGCATTAACTTTATTGCTAATTCAAATACTCCTCAAATTTTAAACCAAAATTATGGGAAGTGCATATTTGCTTGAATTTACAGAAAATAAGGTAGTTTTTTTTCTCAAATAAAGGTTTATCCTTATGACACTTTTATCTCCACCTATAATTGTGGGTCACAATACCCAGAATGTGCATGGAAGCCCCAATTCCTTATCTATGATCTAAGTAGTAAGTGAATTATACCACACAGATACTTCTAGATCTTTCATTGCTTAAGGCCTATTTCCCAATTTTCTCTGGGCCCAAACCCTGGCATTGGCCTTTTTAGTACTTTATCATCCCTAAGGCCGATTAGGAAATGAAAAGCCATCTCAGGGAGCTTTCTCTGAACTGTAAAACAGCACTTGCCAACTTTATCCACTGCATACCTCCTGTGCCCAAGTTCTACTCTCAAGTGAATCCACATAAACAGGAGGTGCATCTTTCTGCACCTGATCCTGGGAAGGATAAGTGAACACAGCACCAAAAGCTTTTTGCTCTTTCATTCCTGCCACAAAATGTTCCAGTGGCCCCTACCCAGAGTCCACCTGTGTCTTTCCAGATTCCTTTTTTCCCCTTATCTGACTCCAGGGAGTCTCTTTTTGGGGGGATGAGTGGGAGGAGGGGACCCTAGAGGTCCCTTCAGAAACTATATATGAAGCCAACAATAAGAATTCCATTTACAGAGAGGAGTAGGCTTCCAGGCCACCTTACCACCACTTGCAGTGCAGAGGATGAGGCTTCCGGGCCGCCTAACTACTGCTCCCAGCACAGAGAAGGTCAGCCCAGCACCAGCAGCACCCTAACCCTGCCCCATCAAAATAAGAAGACACATAAACAAGCCTCAAAACCAGACTTCCAGATCACCTAAAGCACCCCCAAAGGGAAACAACATGGACCACTGATACTCAACCACAACAAAAGAGGATCTGGAAAAAATGAAATCAGAAATAATGTCTCACATAACAGCAGAGATGGTGCCCATAGTGCAAGACATGATTAATAAATCCAGAGAGGACACAGATAGAAAAATAGAGGAGCTGGGGAACATGATGGAATCCCAACATAGGAAACAAATGGAGTGCATAAAACAGTCCAAAAAACTCCACTGAAAGTCTATGCAGCAGAATAAGCCAATGTGAGGACAAAATTTCAGGTATAGAAGATAAGATTGCAATTAGTGACCAGGAAAAGAAACATTCCTTCAAAATTGTAAGGGACCATGAGAAATCAATGCAGCAGTTACTAGATGATGCAAAGAAGAATAACATAAGACTGATTGGAGTCAATGAAGAAACAGGACAGAGTGCAGATGACATAAAAAGACTGTTCACAGAAATGATGGCAGCAAACTTCCGAAGCAGGGGAAAAGAACTTGACATACAGATAAGTGAGGCATATAGAACTCCAACTAGCCATGATCAAAAAAAAGTCTACACATAGGTATATAATAGTTAAGATTCCAGAAACCCAACAGAAGAACAAAATTCTACAAGAAGTTAGAGAAAAGAAACAAATCACATACAAAGGAAAGCCCATCAGAATCACAGCAGACTTCTCAACACAAACCCTCAAGGCAAGAAGGGCTTGGAGTGACATATTCAAAGCCCTAAAGGAAAACAGCCTCCAACCCAGATTGATGTACCCTGCAAAACTCTCTTTCAAAACTGATGGAGAAATGAGATACTTTCGTGACAAAGACCACCTTAGGAATTTCATGAAAACCAAACCAGCAATCCAAAATATTTTACACAATATCCTAGGAAAAGACAATGAGGATCACAACCACAGGAAGCAAAGCAGAATGAACCCATCTGACATGACAAGAAATTAAATGCAAAGGGGAAGAATCCAACAAAAAGAAAAAGTCATGACAATGATAAGTACGTATCAGTTATATGCATCAGTTATAACCATCAATGTTAATGGTCTCAATTCACCAATCAAAAGAAATAGACTGGCAGAATGGGTCAAGAAGCAACATCCAACAATATGCTACATACAAGAAACACACTTAATTCAAAAGGAAACTCATAGACTGAAAGTTAAAGGGATGGAAACAATACTCCATACAACAGGAACCCAAAAAAAAAGCCAGAGTAGCTATCCTCTTTGCACATCAAGTGGATTTCAAACCAACACAGATTAAGAGAGACAAAGAAGGACACTACATCCTTGTAAAGGGAACAATCCAACAGGAAAAGATGACAATCATAAATATCTATGCACCAAACACTAATGTGCCCAACTATATAAAACAAATACTAACAGACATGAAAAATCAAATAAGGACTAATTACAATAGTAGTGGGGGACCTCAATACCCCACTGTCACAAATAGATAGATCAACTAGACAAAAAGCAAGCAATGAAATACTAGACCTCAATCAAACTCTTGAACAAATGAACGTAACAGATGTTTACAAAGTGCTCCACCCAACAAAATCAGAATATACATTCTTTTCAGCTGCACACAGGTCCTTCTTCAAAATAGACCACATACTCACTCATAGAACATGTTTAAGTAAATCCAAAGGAATTGAAGTTTTCCCCTGTATATTATCAGACCATACTGTGATGAAATTGGAGATCCATAGCAAAAGAAACCCCAAGAATTTCATAAAAACATGGAAATTGAACAGCACACTTCTGAATAACCAAGGGGTCACAGAGGAAATTAAAGAAGAAATCAGACAGTTCCTTCAATTAAATGACAATGACAACACAACATATCGGAATCTATGGGAACAAAGAAAGCAGTCTTACAAGGGAAATTCATAGCAGTGAATACTCATATTAGGAAAACAGAGCGAGCCCAGTTAAACAAGCTGATGCTGAACCTCAAGTTTCTAGAAAAAGAAGAGCAAGACAAACACAAAGCTCATACAAGGGAGGAAATTATAAAAATTAGAGCAGAAATCAATGCAGTGGAGATTAAGAGAACAATACAAAAAATCAGTGAAGCCAAGAGTTGGTTCTTCAAAAGAATAAATAAAATTGACAAACCCTTAACCAACCTTATCAGGAAAAGGAAAGAAAAGGCCCAAATCCATGCAATTAGGAAAGAAAAGGATGAAATTGCAATGGACCCAGCAGAAATCCAGAGGATCATCAATACCTACTTCAAGAACCTATGCACCAATGAGATGGAAAACTCAGAAGAAATGGACAGATTCCTAGATAAGTATGAATTACCAAAGTTGAACGAAGACCTAAAAATTCTAAACAACCCTATATCAATCAATGAAATTGAAAACATCATGAAAAACTTACCAACTAAGAAAAGCCCAGGTCCTGATGGCTTCACTGCTGAATTCTACAAGACATTTAGAGAGGAACTGCTGCCACTACTGTTTAAACTCTTCAATGAAAATGAAAGGGAAGCAATACTTCCAAATTCATTCCTGGAAGCAAGCATCACCTTGATCCCCAAAGCAGAGAAAGACCCAACCGAAAAAGAGAACTGTAGGCTACTCTCACTAATGAACATAGATGCAAAAATCCTTAATAAGATACTGGCAAATAGAATGCAGAAGATCATCAAGAAGATCATACACCTTGACCAAGTGGGATTCATCCCAGGGATGCAGGGATGGTTCACCATACGCAAATCAATGTAATACACTACATCAATAGAACCAAGGACAAAAACCATATGATCATCTCAATAGATGCCGAAAAAGCATTTGACAAAAGCCAGCACACATTTATGATAAAACCCTTACAAAAATTGGAATACATGGTCTCTACCTCAATCTGATAAAAGCCATTTATGAAAAAACCAATGGCCAATATCATACTAAATGGTCAAAAACTGAAATCCTTCACACTAAAATCAGGAACAAGACAAGGATGTCCACTACCACCACTCCTGTTCAATATAGTTCTGGAAACATCAGCCATGGCAATTAGAAAAGAGAAAGAGAAGGAATAAAGATAGGAAATGAAGAAGTCAAATTGTCATTATTTGCAGATGACATGATACTGTATATAGAAGACCCCAAGAACTCCACCAAAAGTCTTCTAGACTTAATAGTCAAATTCAGTAAAGTAGTTCAAATCAAGGACAGCACATAAAAACCAATAGCTTTCCTCTACAGGAACCACAGACTCATTGAGAGAGAAATAGGGCAAACAATTCCTTTCACCATAACATCGAAAAAACTGAAATACCTAGGAATCAACTTAACAAAAGAAATCAAAGACCTCTTCTCTGAAAACTATAGCATTCTGAAAAGAGAGATTGAAGATGATATCAGAAGATGGAAAGACATCCCCTGCTCCTGGGTAGGAAGGATCAAATTGTGAAAATGGCCATACTTCCAAAACTGCTGTGTAGATTCAATGCCATCCCAATTCAAATCCCAGGAGCATACTTCACTGACCTTTAGAAAACAATCCAAAAATTCATATGGAACAAGAAGAGACCCAGAATAGCAAAAGCAATTCTAGGCAACAGAGTCGTGGCAGGGGGTATCACAATCCCCAACTTGAAACTATACTACAAAGCTACTATGATAAAAACAGCATGGTACTGGCAAAGAAACAGACCTGAGGACCAGTGGAACAGATTCAAAAATGCAGAAACAACTCCAGATACACTCAGCCACCTCATCTTTGACAAAGGAGCCAAACACCCGCTCTGGAGGGAAGATAGCCTCTTTAATAAATGGTGTTGGAAAACTTGGGCTTCAACTTGCCAAAGATTAAAACTAGACCTATATCTCTCACCATGAACTAAACTAAAATCAAAATGAATTAAAGATCTAAATATTAAGACATAAATGCTGAACCGGCTGGAGCAGAGGTTAGGTAGAACTCTTGAAGACATTGGTGTAGGAAAAGATTTTATGAACAAAACCTCAGTTGCCCATGAACTAGCACAAACAATCAACAGGTGGGATCTCTTGTTATTAAAAAGCTTCTGCACAGCAAGAGAAACTACCAACAGTGTGAAGAGACAACCCACAATGTGGGAAAAAGTTTCCACCTGCTGTTTCTCAGACAAAGGTCTACTATCTAGTATCTATAAAGAACTTAAACAAATGAGACCTCCCATATTTAAAGACCCAATCCGAAAATGGGCATCTGAAATGAACAGACATTTCTCAGACAAAGAAGTAAAAACAGCAAATAAATATATGAAAAAATGTTCAACATCACTGGTCATTCAAGAGATACAAATGAAAACAAGGCTGAGATTCCACCTCACCCCAGAAAGAGTGGCTGCTATCATGAAATCAACCAATAACAAATGCTGGTGGGGCTTTGGGGAAAGAGGAACCCTGCTCCACTGCTGGTGGGTGTGTAGCCTGGTGCAACCACTGTGGAAAATCAGTGTGGTGATACCTCAAAGAACTAGGACTGGAAGTCCCATTTGACTCAGGTATTCCTCTGCTGGCTATCTTCCCCAAAGAATTAAAAGAATCATACCACAGTGATATATGTGCACCCATGTTCATAGTAGCACTGTTTGTAATAGCTAAAACTTGGAAGCAGCCCAAATCCTAATCACCTGGAGACTGGATAAAGAAAATGGAGTACTACTCAGCCATAAAAAAATGAGAAGTTAGAGATATTTATAGGTAAATGGATGCACATTGAGGCCATACTCTTAAATGAAATAAACAGGACACACATGTGTAAATACGGAATAGTTTCTCTACTGTGAGAAACTAAAAGTGTAAATAAGAACTAAATGGTATAATAGATAATGTGAAATAGGAAGAAAAGGGGCAAAGGGGAAGTGGGAGGGGTATCATAAAGGAGAGAAGGGAATGGAATTAATATGAGAAAATGAAAAAATGGAAACAAAGTCTTTGTAAACAGCGAGGGATGGAGGGATTGAAGGAAGGGCAGGGGAAGATGGTAAAAAGAACCAAGAGAGATTATGTAAAGGTGCAAATTTCCAATGATGAATGTCATTATATTGTATATCTAAAATGTACCAATAAAATTAATTTTTTTAAAAAAGAATTCCCTTACACAGGTAGAGCCCAAGGTACAAGTTCTGAAGATTTCCAGCAAGCATAGAGAGGGACCCTGAAGGAAGGTCAGGGTCCCTGGAGCCAAATAGTCAATACCTGCTGGAGTCTTGCATGCCCCTGAAACAAAATAAAAGTTAAACATTTGAAATTTGCCTGATGACAGTGCTATTCTGGAAATTATTGGTCTATAAATGTAATCAAGTGCTCATTCTGGATTTAGAAAAAAAAGAAAGATTTGTTCATGCTTCCAGTGAGCAGTGTTTCTAGTAGAAGCATTGGAATGCAGCCTTATCTTCTTCTCTTTGGCTGATCCTCTGTCCTGGCGGCTGACCTTGCTCCTTCCACATGAGGAGGTTTTCTGGATTGGGAGGAGCAATAGATACAGACAGCCTAATTTGTTCTTGGCAAGAAACACAGCCTGTATTGCTGCAAGGGCCAGGAGAATCATAAATAATTCGCAAAGTTCTGGTTTTCTGAGATGAGATGAGCCAAATTAGTTTTAATTTCATTTTGTTCTCTCTCTTCTCACCACAGCCTCCATAAACCCCTATAGCTGCTTATCCCCAAAGCCAGCATCTTCCTTTGTGTTCCTTAGGAGGGGAGGGGAGGGAAAGCCCTCTCCATGTGAACATGAAACACATTGAGTTGGTATGCGAAGATGCCGTGCTGCAGAAACAGGGACATCTTGAAAGCTGAAACATAAAACAGAGTTTCTACAAGGGAAAATAACTTCAATGTGTTTCCAATATGCACCACACAGGAAACAGGGACGGGAGCTCCAGTGATGGTCAAGGGAGTCAGCTCCAGCTGGAGAGTTTTTATCATGACTCTGTTATCATCTATACATCAGATTGCTAAGACTTCTTGCTCCAGCCCCGGGAGACAGTGGGTCCTGATGGCTAGAAAGCTTGGAATGTCACCATGACCTGTGGATCCCTCTGTCTCTGTCAGCTTTAATATTTCAAATAATAAGTCTGGTCCATGTCTGACTTAGGTTGTGAATGTGTGGGCAAATGCTTTCACCATCAAGGTGAACTTTTGTTTGGCCTTGTTTCTTTTCAACTAGATACTAGGGAAGAAATTGACTAAAAATGCAATACCAAGATTTCAGTCATTTGTTATAATGTCACTCTGGCTAGGTCTGGGTTTGATGGGAACCCAGCTCAGACTCTTCATTGCTATCAGCAGGACTAATCTTCCTTTTTGCCACCACTGAGGCCTCACATTCATTACTCTGCGCAGGAGGGACAGGTGACCTTAGCCCTCATGCTTGGGAGACAACACTGCAGGGGATTGCCCACAGAAGACCATGAGGATCCATTCATAACCACCCTGCCTTCATGGCACAGACTTTTTCACAGCTCTTCTTTCTCTCCTTTTTCTCTGCTACCCTCTCTCCTTGCCCCTTTCCTTGGAGATGGGGTCAACAGGGGAGTGAATTCCTCAAAATAAGCAGTATTCCAATAGTGCTTTTCAACCAAGTTTTTTTGGAAGTGATGAAAAAGGAGATTGAAGGATTTTGGATTATCTACGAACTTATTTCTTTTTTGGGACCAGGTATGATGTTAAGTGCTGATTAAACAGAAATGACTCAGTTCTTTAAGAAATCAAATCTAGAAGATACAATAAATTCATTAATTGTTCTATAGTATCATTTTTCTTCCTATCTTATAGTAATCATTTATAAGTAAATTAACTTCTCTAGCAACAAATGTAGTATCAACACAGTTGATATTTGTAAAGTTCAATATTTTTTTTAGAGTAGCACACACCAGCTTTATTGGGTGCCACTTTGTTATTTATTTATTTATTTATTTATTTATTTATTTGGGTACCGGGGATCAAACTCGGGTCCTTGCGCTTGCGCAGCAGGCGGCAAAACAACTGAGCTAAATCCCCGGCCCTGTTTTTTTTTAAATTAATTTTATTGGTACATTTTAGGTGTATAATATAATGAAATTCATCATTGGAAATTTGCACCTTTACATAATCTCTCTTGGTTCTTATTTTTTCCCCATTCCCCTGCCCTCCCTTCAAGCCCTCCATCCCTCCCTATCTACAAAGACTTTGTTTTCATTTTCTCATATTAATTCCATTCCCTTCTCTCCTTTCCCCTACCCCTCCCACTTCCCCTTCCCCTTTGCCCCTTTTCTTCCTATTTCACATTATCTATTATACCTTTTAGTCCTTATTGTAAAGTTTAATTTTTGATGATGATAAATATACTTTATGATATTAAATAGATGCAGATACTCTCATTCTTAATTATTGTTAATGAGTGAGTTTCTTTGCATTGTAAGTAATGAGAGCAGGGACTGTGTCAATCTTAACTGCTTTACATCTTATAGCAGGCAAGGCTTTGATGGTCAACAGTATGGTGGACATGTAGAGCAGATTGGAGGAAGAACAAAAGTTCTGAAGTCCCAGGTGCAGGCTCCACCACCACCTGAGATGCCAGGGCAGCGCACAGATGTTTGAAGCCTTGGTCTATTCATTTCTGAATGATGGTTCATGTGTCCAGTGTGTCAGAGATCCCCAGTTTCCTCACTGAGCACTGGGTCTTGCAGACCACTCTCTACCTTTGACAAAGGAGGATTCTGATGTCTGAAAGTTCACTTGCCTGAGGCACTAGTAGAACCAGAAGTAAAATCTGGAACTAATTCCCCTATCCTTTCCATGTCCTGTCTTATAATGCCAGGGTGATCAGAGGCAGGGTAACATGCTAGTGAAATTTTAGGGCTCTACAAAAAAAGTAAAGGAGGAAGGCAATGGGAAGAAGAAATAGAGAATCCTCCAAGTTTGGTCAGTCCTTGCAAAATTGGTCCATAATAAGTGAGCCCATTCAGGCACTCCCTTGTGTAACCCACAGCCCTCAGGTTATCTTTTCATCTCTCCAACCATTCGGGGGATATGTTGGCCTGAGGATGCCCTATGAGTAGACTTCAGCATTGTCGGCTCCAGCTGCAGTTGTCTACAGTGGGAGAAGTCTCAGGAGAATGGATGTAGGGGGCCAGGTGAGGTGTGTATGTATCTATTCCCTCACCATGGCACTGTCACACAATGCCTGCTGTTCATGACACTTCACCCTGGTCATCTTTTTCACATCTCCAATTATTTCCCTTACTTCTATCTCCAGCCTTTTTTTTCTGAGTGTAATTTCCATGTACAAAGCAGTCTATTAATAATTTCCATGTCAAAAGAAAAGTACCTATCCTTGAGAATTATAATAAATTCAATTAATTTTATGTCCATTTTTATCATCTCAGTCTGGAAACTTGAGGTGGAAATCCAGCAAAATTGCCAACGGAGTCTGTCAAGTGACATTTTGTTTTCAGCACACAGTCCATGTGTGCCAGCCTCTTGCCACTGTCTGTTTCTTCAGTCTTTACTCATTTTGAGGAGAGAAACAACACATGTAAAAAAGTACACAGAGCCTGCAAATAACAGTGGAGACCAAAACATAGTGCTGCTTTAGATATGCATCCTAGGGAGCTGCTGAAGGTATTTGGATGATTTATTTGCAGCACATAAATAAAATATCCAATTAAAGAAAAAATACTTTAACAAAAACATACATTTTTTAAGGCTGCCTGAGAAAATGCATCCACTGTACAGACATATACTCTTTTTAGGGTTATGCCCTACCTCATTCCAAGAGGATTTGAAATCGCTTTGGGACAAATATTGGCAGATAGAGCAAACTCAACTCAAATAACTTGCTGAGGTGCAAGAACCTGGTAAATTATAAAGTTAAGACAGAGTATTTTGAAACAAATGACAATGACAAATGTATAAACCAGTAGTGGTGAACCTATAGCACCTAAAACCTATAATGGCAGAATGGCCTCTTGTCTATTTAGGCCTCCTGTCTTTCCACAACTCCAACTCCACCCCATGTTTCAGAACAATTGTTTTTATAATTAAAGGCACTTCCCTCCCCACCTCCATCCCTCCTTCCTTCCCTCCTCAAAAGTTGGGTGGAGTGATTTCCAGACATCTTGAGGTTGTGGAACTCTAGTAACTCAAGTTCTGCCTCTGGGTACCTCTTGCTCCCCAATGCTGAGCCCATCCTCAAAACCTGTATAACTTCCCTGACCCTCCAGGCTCAGAAACCTTCCTCTCCCTAGTCCTCCTCATGGTAGGTGTTCTCTCCTTGAACGCTAGTCCCTCCTTCTAAGGTGAAAAAACAACTGTGTGGACTTTGAAATCAGCAGATCTGGGGATGAATATTCAGTCTACCTTGTACTGTCCTTAAAACTTTGGCAACTTCTTTAGCTTCAGTTTCCTTATCTTTAAATGGAAGGAATAATAGTACCAATCCCAGAGGTTTTGGTGAGGATGAAATGAGACAATAACTACAAAGCACTTCAGACAAGGACTGATTTAAATATTTTTTGCCAGGTCAACATTAGTATTAAACTCACTTGTCCCCAAGTATACTAGGCTCCAACCACTGAGTTCCTGAGCCTATATGTGTCACCTGTAAACAAGCTTTCCTGCAGCCAGAACTATTGAGCTCCAGTTTGGCCCCAAGGATGCTCTCTTTACCCTTCCTGGAACCCTAATCCCCCTTTCCTATCCTACTCTCTATCCTAATCAACAAGATCTCCTGATTCTGCACACTACTCACCTGCAGCTGTTCAGGTGGGTAGGCCCAGGCTTGCCTTCTCTCTCTCCACCAAAACCTGGGTTCTGATGGAAGTGAAAATGAAACTAATGCTTAAGAGCTACACCCATGAGTAGTTTCTTTCAGATCAGTAATTTTTCCCCCATTAAGTTTATTGGTACATTTTCGGTATAAAATACAGTTACATTCATCATCAGGATCTTGTATCATTACATGAGTATCTTGGTTTTTATTTTTTTTCCCCTTCCCTTACCCTCCCTTCACCCCCCTCCACCCTTCCCTATTTGCAAAGACTTTGTTTCCATTTTTTCCTTTTCTCATATTTTTTCTTTTCCCTTTTTTCCTTTCCCCTGCCCCTCCCACTTCCCCTGCACCTTTAGACCTTTTCATCCTGTTACACAATATCAATATATTTTTAAATTACAATATCAAGATCTAGGAGACATTACCACAGATTTTACAGAATTTAAAAGGATATAGAAAGCATATTTCAAAATTCTGTTTTGAAATAAATTTGACAACTTCTAAGAAGTACCTTGGAAGACAAATTAATGAAACTAACTCTGGAGGAAATATAAAATTTGAATAGCACCTATTAAAGAAAGTATATTCCTAGCTTGAAAATCTACCTATATTTTTTTTTTAACAATCCTTGAGATGGTTTGTGACTCATACTCTTTATTTTTGTCATTCATTCTAATACACCCTTGGCTACAGGGGCGACATAGGCATAGAATTTACTGCTCAATTTGTTTATGCTTTAGAGGGACAATAGCTTATCCAGTGATGGTGAACCTTTTAGAGCTTTCCATGATATAAACAGTCCAGTGTAGCACCCATGCTATAGGTTCACTACTACTGGCTTATACATTTGTCATTGTCATTTGTTTCAAAATACCCTGTCTTAACTTTATAATTTACCAGGTTCTTGCACTTCAGCAAGTTATTTAACCCATTAGTGTCTCATTTTCTTCATCTGAAAGGTAGAAATATATAGGTTTGGCAGGCAGCCTCAGTTCTGTACCTTGCCTAAACTTTTTAATGCGGTACACAAACTGTGCAAGCATATGAAAAATCTTCAGTTAGATAATTCACTAAATAGTTAAAAAGGAACAATAAGAGGCTTGCATAGTGGAAGGGCACAGTAACTAGTTGTTATTCAATATAATAGTAAAACAAAACTAATGAAAACACATTAAGCATGTGGGAATTGATTATCATTCAGGACCTTACATATTTTTCCATCAGCTTTGCCTCATTAGGAACATGTTTGCAGTCAACCTCAAACATAAGAAGACAGCTTTCTTATTGTGTATAACCAGTTTATCCTTCAGGAGTGACTGAATCATCTAAGACGTCTCTTTCATTTTTGACCCCTGCTTCAGCACTCCTTCTAAAAGGATAATAAATGAGTATGTTAAATTTGCTGCTGCAGTTAACAACTGTCCATGCGATGCCACAGGAGATGAGAGTGTTTGGATAAATGATAGATCACCTCAAGCCTATTTATACATGCAGCAATAATGAGGAAAAGCTGAAGGCGACATGAAAGATGAGCAGGAGGGAGGGAAGGAAGGTGGGAAGAGATGCTAGAATGTGAAAGAAAACTTACAGAGAGGCAAGCAGTGGGGCTGGAGATGTCTAAGCAGAGGGTTGGGAGAGGGCATCAGGAGGGCAAAGAGGGTGCAGGAAGAGAGAAATGGTCACTCAATAGAAAAAGCAGAATTTTGAGAAAACAAAACTCATTAAGCAGACTGAGAAGAAAATAGAATTTTAAAAAAATGAAAACAAATTAGGATAAATATGATTCAACACCAAAATTCAAAACATGTAAGATTACATCTAGAAAAGAGTTTGTATGATAAAAATTACCGAGGTCCTCGAAATCACTTTTATAAGCATTCTATGGCATTTTCTTTTTTTCTTGCATTACATTTGAAACAAATATATTTCACTAGGGAAACTTACAGATTATCATAAACTGGATTCCTAAATTAGAACATTTCAACCCGGAAATACTATACAGTGGTACCTCAGTTCATGAATGCTTTTGTTTGTGAACGATTTGGTTTGCAAACAGAAGTGTTTGGCAAAATTTTATTTTTGTTTGGAAATTCTACATCAGGTGACCAACATGACTGCATCCATCTTTCCCACATAAACACAAATGTGGCCATCTTTTTCAGAATTGTGGAACAAATTAAATTCAAGAACCAAAGGACCACTGTATATGATATATTATAGTGTATTATATGTCTAATGTATTATACTGGAAATTACAGTATGGATAAAGACAAAACTAAAGTTATGCTGTCAATAAGATTCCTTACATCACCTCTCCTCAGTGTGCTTTATCAATAGTTGCATGTTGGTCTTATAGCATCCTCCTAAGGTCAATAGATGAGTGTTTATTGCACCAAAAAGACATTAAAAGATTAACCAAATAACCCATATGTCATTTATACAACTAGGAATGTCAGCCACATCTCCTGTTCCTTTCAACAAATGACTGTCCACTCTGTTCATCTAGGCTTAGACACACCAATCTCAGAGACTGTGCTTCCTGATTTGTTAACTTTATCAGTTGGAGCAACTGACTTGGCCTTGCTGAGGTTCCATTTTCTCATGTAAAATAGCGATACTGCTTCTTTTCCCCCAGGATTAATATGACAACCACAGATAAAATATATAAAGTACAAGTGCTCCTTAACTTTCAGTGAAGCTATATGCTGATAAACATCATCAACTGAAAATACCATTAGGTTGAGAAATGTAAAATTAAATCAAGAAAAATGATAAAATGAATAAGCATTCTAGAGCGGACTTATATAATAAAGTGGAAATATATTCTTTGTTGCCTCTGAGTCAGTGTACATTTTATTTTATTTTATTTTATTAAATTCTTTTATTGGAACATTGTAGGTATACAACATAATTACATTTCTCATTGGGAATTGTACCTTTACATAATGCATCTTGGTTCTTATTTTTTCCCCATTCCTAGCCCTCCCTTCACGCCCTCCACCCTTCCCTATTTACAAAGACTTTATTTCCATTTTTTCCATTTCTCAGAATTTTTCCTTTCCCTTCTTTCCTTTCCCCTGCCCCTCCCACTTCCCCTACCCATTTGGACCTTTTCTTCCTATTTTACATTTTCGATTATTCATTCTAATCATTGGTACATTTTAGGTATAGGATATAATGACATTCATCATTGGAAATTTGCACTTTTACATAGTCTCTCTTGGTTCTTGTTTTTCACCCTTGCCCAGCCCTCCCTTCAACCCCTCCAGTCCTCCCTATTTACAAAGATTTTGTTCCTATTTTTCCATTTTCTCATAATAATTCCATTCCCTTCTATCCTTTCCCCTGGCCCTCCCACTTCCTTCCCCTTTGCCCCATTTCTTCCTATTTCACATTACCTATTATACATTTAGTCCTTATTTACACTTTCAGTTTCTAACACCAGAGAAACTATTCAGAATTTATTCATGTGTGTCCTATTTATTTCACTTAAGAATATTGCCTCACTGTGCATCCACTTAGCTATAAATGTCTCTAATTTCTCATTTTTTATGGCTGAGTAGTACTCCATTTTATTAAAAAACCCACATTTTCTTGATCCAGTCTCCAGTTGATGGGCATTTGGGCTGTTTCCAAGTTTCAGCTATTACAAACTGTGCTGCTATGAACATGGGCGCACATATATCACTGTGGTATGATTCTTTGAATTCTTTGGGGAAGATCCCCAGCAGTGGAATAGTGGAGTGAAATGGGACTTCCAGTCCTAGTTCTTTGAGGTATCTCCATACTGATTTCCACAGGGGTTGCACCAGTCTACACTCCCACCAGCAGTAGAACAGGGTTCCTCTTTCCCCACAGCCCCACCAGCATTTGTTATTGGTTGATTTCATGATAGCAGCTATTCTTTCTGGAATGAAGTGGAATCTCAGTGTTGTTTTCATTTGCATCTCTCGAATGACCAGTGATGTTGAACATTTTTTCATGTATTTATTTGCTATTTCTACTTCTTTGTGCGAGAAATATCTGTTCATTTCAGATGCCCATTTTTGGATTGGGTCTTTAAATTTGGGAGGTCTGATCTCTTGAAGTTCTTTATAGATTCGAGATAGTAGACCTTTGTCTGAGGAAGAGCAGGTGAAGATTTTTTCCCACATTGTAGGTTGTCTCTTCACACTGCTGGTGGTTTCTCTTGCTGTGCAGAAGCCTTTTAATAAGAAGAGATCCCACTTGTTGATTGTTTGTGCTAGTTCACGGGCAACTGAGGTTTTGTTCATAAAATCTTTTCCTACACTGATGTCTTCAAGGGTTCTACCTAACCTCTGTTCCAACTGGTTCAGAGTTTCTATTTTAATATTTAGATCTTTAATCCATTTTGATTTTAGTTTAGTGCATGGTGAGAGATATAGGTCTAATTTTAATCTTTGGCAAGTTGAAGCCCAATTTTTCCAGCACCATTTATTAAAGAGGCTATCTTTCCTCCAGTGAGGGTGTTTGACTCCTTTGTCAAAGATGAGATGGCTGAGTGTATCTGGCATTGTTTCTGCATCTTCTAATCTGTTCCACTGGTCCTCAAGTCTGTTTCTTTGCCAGTACCATGGTGTTTTTATCACAGTAGCTTTGTAGTAGAGTTGCAGCTTGGGGATTGTGATACCCCCTGCCATGTCTCTGTTACCTAGAATTGCTTTTGCTATTCTGGGTCTCTTCTTGTTCCAAATGAATTTTTGGATTGTTTTCTCGAGGTCTATGAAGTATGCTGCTGGGATCTCAATTGGAATTGCATTAAATCTATATAGCAGTTTTGGAAGTATGGCCATTTTCACTATATTAATCTTTCCTATCCAGGAGCAGGGGATGTCTGTCCATTTTCTGATACCATCTTCAATCTCTCTTTTCAGAGTGCCGTAGTTTTCAGAGAAGAGGTCTTTGATTTCTTTGATTAGGATGATTCCTAGGTATTTCAGTTTTTTGGCTGCTATTGTGAAAGGAATTATTTGCCCTATTTCTCTCTCAGTGAGTCTGTCATTGGTGTAGAGGAAAGCTATTGATTTTTGTGTGTTAACCTTGTAACCAGCTACTTGACTGAATTTTATTATTAAGTCTAGAAGACTTTTGGTGGAGTTCTTGGGGACTTCTATATAGAGTATCATGTCATCTGCAAATAATGACAATTTGACTTCTTCATTACCTATCTTTATTCCTTTTATTTCTTTCTCTTGTCTAATTGCCGTGGCTAATGTTTCCAGAACTATATTGAACAAGAGTGGTGATAGTGGACATCCTTGTCTTGTTCCTGATTTTAGTGTGAAGGATTTCAGTTTTTGACCATTTAGTATGATATTGGCTGCTGGTTTTTCATAGATGGCTTCTATCAGTTTGAGGTAGAGACCATCTATTCCAATTTTTTGTAGGGTTTTTATCATAAATGCATGTTGGATTTTGTCCAATGCTTTTTCTGTGTCTATGGAGATAATCATATGGTTTTTGTCCTTGGCTCTATGGATATATTGTATTACATTGATTGATTTTCGTATATTGAACCATCCCTGCATCCCTGGGATGAATCCCACTTGATCAGGGTGTATGATCTTCTTGATGATCTTCTGCATTCTTTTTGCCATTATCTTATTAAGGATTTTTGCATCTATGTTCATTAGTGAGATTGGCCTATAGTTCTCTTTTTCATTTGGGTCTTTCTCTGCTTTGGGGATCAAGGTGATGCTTGCTTCCAGGAATGAATTTGGAAGTATTGCTTCCCTTTCAATTTCATTGAAGAGTTTAAACAGTAGTGGCAGCAGTTCCTCTCTAAATGTCTTGTAGAATTCAGCAGTGAAGCCATCAGGGCCCAGGATTTTCTTAGTTGATAAGTTTTTAATGACATTTTCAATTTCATTGGTTGATATTGGGTTGTTCAGAATTTTTAGGTCTTCTTTGTTCAATTTTGGTAATTCATATGTATCTAGGAATCTGTCCATTTCTTCTGTGTTGTCCATCTTATTGGCGTATAGGCTCTGGAAGTAGGTATTGATGATCCTCTGGATTTCTGCTGGGTCTGTTACAGTTTCACTCTTTTCATTCCTAATTGCATGGATTTGGGGCCTTTTCTTTCCTTTTTCTGACAAGGCTGACTAAAGGTTTATCAATTTTGTTGATTCTTTCAAAGAACCAACTCTTGGTTTCATTCATTTTTTGTATCGTTCTCTTAGTCTCCATTGCATTGATTCCCCCTCCGATCCTTACAATTTCTTCCATTGTATGAGCTTTGGGGTTGTCCTGCTCTTCTTTTTCTAGAAGCTTGAGGTTCAGCATCAGGTTGTTTAATTGGGCTCGTTCTGTTTTCCTAATATGCATATTCACTGCTATGAATTTCCCTTGTAAGACTGCTTTCATTGTGTCCCATAGATTCTGATATGTTGTATTGTGATTGTCATTTAATTGAAGGAACTGTCTGATTTCTTCTTTAATTTCCTCTGTGACCCATTGGTTATTCAGAAGTGTGTTGTTCAATTTCCACGTGTTTATGAAATTTTTTGAGTTTCTTTTGCTGTGGATCTCCAATTTCATCGCACTATGGTCTGATAATATACAGGGGATAACTTTAATTCCTTTGCACTTACTTCAACATGTTCTATGTGTGAGTATGTGGTCTATTTTGGAGAATGACCCATGTCCAGCTGAGAAGAATGTGTATTCTGATTTCATGGGGTGGAAGACTCTGTAAACATCTGTTAAGTTCATTTGTTCAAGAGTTCAATTGAGTTCTAGTATTTCATTACTTATTTTTAGTCTAGTTGATCTATGTATTTGTGACAGTGGGGTGTTGAGGCCACCCACTACAATTGTATTAGTGCATATATGACTTTTCATGTCCCTTAGTATTTGTTTTATATAGTTGGGTGCACTAGTGTTTGGTGCATAGATATTTATGATTGTCATCTCTTCCTCTTGGATTGTTCCCTTTACAAGGATGTAGTGTCCTTCTTCGTCTCTCTTAATCATTGTTGGTTTGAAATCTACTTGATCTGCCAAGAGGATAGTTACTCCTGCTTTTTTTCGGGTTCCTGTCGCATGGAGTATTGTTTTCCACCCTTTAACTTTCAGTCTATGAGTTTGCTTTTGAATTAAGTGTGTTTCTTGTATGCAGAATATTGTTGGACTTTACTTCTTGACCCATTCTGCTAGTCTATTTCTTTTGATTGGTGAATTGAGACCATTAACATTGATGGTTATAACTAAACGTATTGACTTGTCATTGCCATGACTTTTTCTTTTTGTTGCGTTCCCCCCCTTTACATTTAATTTCTTGTCATGCCAGATAGGTTCATTCTGCTTTGCTTCCTGGGGTTGTGATCCTCAATGTCTGTTCCTAGGATATTGTGTAAAATTCTTTGGAGTGCTGGTTTGGTATTTATGAAGTTCCTAAGGTTCTCTTTGTCATGAAAGTATCTTATTTCTCCATCCATTTTGAAAGATAGTTTTGCAGGGTCCATCAATCTGGGTTGGAGGCTGTTTTCTTTTAGGGCTTGGAATATGTCACTCCAAGCTCTTCTTGCCTTGATGGTTTTTGTTGAGAAGTCTGCTGTGATTCTGATGGGCTTTCCTTTGTATGTGATTTGTTTCTTTTCTCTGACTGCTTGGAGAACTTTGTTCTTCTGTTGAGTTTCTGGAATCTTAACAATTATATGCCTATGTGTAGATTTTTTTGATCAAGGCTATTTGGAGTCCTATATGCCTCACTTATTTGTATGTCAAGCTCTTTTTCCCTGCTTGGGAAGTTTTCTGCCATTATTTCTGTGAAGAGATTTTTTATGTCATCTCTACTCTCTCCTGTTTCTTCATTGACTCCAGTCAGTCTTATGTTATTCTTCTTTGCATCATCTAGCAGCTGCTGGATTGATTTCTCATGTTCCCTTATAATTTTGAAGCAATTTTTCTTTTCCTGGTCACTAATTGCAATCTTATCTTCTATATCTGAAATTCTGTCCTCACATTGGCTCATTCTGCTGTGTAGACTTTCAGCGGAGTTTTTCATGTCCTGGAAATCTATTTGCATCTGTTTTATGGATTCCATTTGTTTCTTATGTTGGGATTCCATCATGTTCCTGAGCTCCTCTCTAGATTTATTAATCATGTCTTGTACTAGGGGCACAATTTCTCCTGTTATCTGAGAAATTATTTCTGATTTCATTTTTTCCAGATCCCCTTTTGTTGCCAGTTCAGTGGGTCCAGATGGTTGAGTATCAGAGTGTTCCATCTCATTTCCCTTTGGGGTTGCTGTAGGTGATCTGGAAGTCTGGTTTTGAGACTTATTTACATGTTTTCTCATTTCTACTGGGGGGGGGGGGCGCTGTTAGCACCTGCACGGATTACCTCCTCTGAGCTGGGAGAGGTGGGACAGGGGCCGGGAGGAGCGGTGGGGATGGTGACCCAAAAGTCCTTTCCTGTGGGCTGGGAGCAAGGGGAGGGATGGTGGCTGGGAAGCCCCTTCCTCTGGACCAGGAGCAGTGGGACGGCAGCTCAGAAGCCCCTTCCTCTGGGCCGGGAGCAGTGGGACTCAGTACCTTGGTCTGGTGATCTGGTGTCCTCTGCATCTTTGTAGTGTGGAACCAGGTGTCTGCTTGTCTGCAGCAGGGTGATTGGGCGTCTTCCGCGGGACTCCAGACCTCGGTAGGGCGTGCACAGACCTGCCTGTCTGCAGTGGGCTGATTCGGCATGTTCTGTGCCACTCAGGACCTCGGTAGGGCATGCCCAGACCTGCCTGTCTCTCAGTGTACATTTTAAATGCAAGTACAGAAATGAAGTAAATTCAGCCACCAACTTCATGATATTCTACTAAAAATGGAGGTCTAGCATCCCTCAGAAGTTTTCTTTCAGTATATACCTGGAAGTTAAAAATTAGGGAGAAGCTGGACTATAAAAAAGTGTTACATTGGTTGAAGCTTGATTTTTTAAATAATGTTCAAAAGCCTGAAATCAGCAGCAGGCATTCTTCCCTGACTTGATCAAATGAAATATGAACTCTAGCTGTATGTACAATGGAAATCATACATGGATTAGTTCAGTCATGGCTGATATTAAACAAAGGTTTAGGCAAGGGTTTGTCATCCATAAGGCAGATCTCTGGTGACCATTATCATTGTCTCTCCTCTTCTTCAAGGCCTTCTAAAGAGGAAGGTCCCCATATAGGTCATCAAGGTACTACTCATCAGCTGAGATTTCTTTTGTTAGTTGAACATATTAATAATGAATAGGCAAAATGTATCTCTTCTAGTATTGACAGACTGGAGCTTTGAATTATAGCAGCTACAACTAATAGTGCTAGCATTCCCTTGTTGGCCCTTGGAGCCAGCAGCTGCCAGCAAACCTCAGGAACTCTTCTGGATACGAGAGATGATGGCTCCCAGCACTTCTCCATTGTTCTCCTTTATTCTCTGAATGCTGGCTGCCTTCAGTGTTACCAGCCCCAGCTGCTAGCCACTTTTAGTGCCAGTGGCCTTTGGCGTTACTAGCTTTTAGTGTACCAGGTCAGTATGCTCTAGTCGAGATAGGAATAATGAATAAGTAAAACTATGCCATCTGAGAGAGGCTTTATTAATACTTAGGCTGCGGCATAAAGGGCAGCAGTGCATAGACTGACTCACCAGGGGAATAGGAAGTTACTTATACAGAAGGAAAAGTCAGACTTATGCCTATGCAGTGTCAGACTTTCTGTTTAGTCAGCTCCTGGCACACCTTATGGAGGAGGGCTGCAGGGGGACAGAGTCATCTGGGATGGCTCCACATTGAAGCTTGCTTCAGCCAACACAAACAGCTCCTAAAGCGGGCATAGCATGTCTGATTTAGCCTCGCCTGCCTGCAAGATGTCTGGGACAGCTGGGGAAGAAAAAAATAAAAAGTATCTCTTGAGGAGTTTGGGACCCTTCTATCTCACAATTGTTTCTAGAATCGCACTGACATAGAGGCTAAATTATGGAACCAGTTCATTCAACAAATGTAGCTCATGAGGTCAAAGCATAAAGCAACCTCACTCTGTTTCTGTTATTTTAAAGCATTCAATGGGCCTAGTTTTTCTCTTGGCTGAGGATGAACTTTGAGCAAGTCCACAGCTTTGTGGTCACACCTAGAAAATATGAACAGTCTTAATTTAGCAATTTGTATGTCTGACCCCATTTGATAGTCAAGGCTTTTGTGTCTGACAGCTTCTGCCTGCTATAGTTGAGGAGGGAGGTATGACTGGCTGCTTCTCTCTTCCTCACGTAAGGGGGTTTTCCACTTCTGTATGTAACTCAGAAAAGTGCAGTTTCTGATGCCCTGGGGCTAGAGTTCAGAAAGATAGGAGAAAAGGAAAAGGCTGGGATATTCTTACTTGCCTGATATAGTAATGAACTGACATCATACTCTCTGGTCTTAGCAGATGTTTTGACCTGTCTCTTTCCCTATTTGTACTTGGGGAGGATCTTCTGAGGCACCATGTTGCTTGTGATTCCTCCCCTGCAGTTCCCTTTATGTGGAGAAATGCCATTCCTGCTATTCTAGTTGGTTAGTTTGACGAAGAGAAATCGCATTGGTTTTGTTGTTGTTGTTTTATCTTTGTGGATGGTGGGTAGTTGTGTATGCTATTGCCTCCTCAGCTAACAGTATAAAAAAGCACAAAAAATAATGCAAGTAAATGAAAAGATGCAGAAAGTAAATCTCAGCTGAAGTGCTATGGCTTGGTGTTAGTTTGGTGCAGAATTTATCAGTTATTCTGATATCAAGAGGCTGATCATAATGGCAGATTGCCAATCCTCAATTTTCCCCCTTCTTGGATGAGATAGTTCACTTTTCTACAAACTGTGTTCACAGAGAAGTTTTATAAAAACCTGTCCTCTGGAAATTCAAGAAAAAGGGGAGGAAAAGGAAAACAGGACCTGGAAAAGCATTGTCGTGAAAAGTTTGTGCAAAGGAATGGCCAGTAAAAAACAAGAGTTGGCTGAGCTACATTTAAAAAAAAAATTTTTAATAACCACAATGAAGGGGGAGAGGGGAGTGACGCAGAAGTCATTCATTTTAAAATCCTTTCCAACTATTGTTAGCTTGCAACTAAAAATTATGAAACTTTATATATCAGACTGTAAATATTTTTGCAAAGTATTAGATTGAACCATACAAAATTCCCATTTTATAGATAAAAATGTTCAAGTGTTGATAGTTTCATATAGTTCATGTGCTTGAACCCAAGACTTAGTTATTTGCCATGAAGTTGCAGAATTAGATTCTTACCATCCCACTTTCCCCTGATACCCAAAGAAGGTACAACAAGTTTTAATCTTTACATGTGATCAACCACTTTAAGAAAATGTTACACTATTTTCCTTTCTAAATTACCCAAGGAAGGGAGAGAAGGTGAAGATGAGGCAGTATCTCCTCCAAAGTACAAAGAAGATCAGCCAGGAAAGGGGGAAGAGATCGAGTTCATCTTTCATTCCAAAATACCTTCCAAATCCAAGGGAAGAAGCTACAACAAGGTCATCTTGGTTGTGCTTTTCTCTCTGGTGTCCAAAGGGACAAGAGGAAAAGCAGAATATGTAGAGGAACTGCATGCTACTTCTGTCCCCTCAGTGTCTTAGGAAATATTGCTTCTTGACGATTTCTTTAGCACATGGCAGCCTGCACCTCTCTTTCGTGTTTCCCTATCTGATTGGAAATTCCCAAATGTGTTTAGGGCTTTGTTCTAGAATTGGTAAACATAGCTGGAATTACTAAGTGCCATCTGTTGTATATTTGGAGAAACTTTTTAAAACCTAACTTGGCCCTAACCTGCTGTTTTTGACCCAGAACCTTAGACAAATGCCTGAGTATTCTAAAATCATAAACATTTGATGTTTATGTTCCTAACTTAATTTTTAATGTAAAAAAACCCTACATCTGGTATTTTGCAATCTTCTAGCAGTGATGGTGAACCTTTTAGAGCTTTCAATGATAACAAACATCTTGCTGTGGTGTGCATGCCATAGGTTGACCACCACTGCTCTAAAAGAAGTTTTCCAAATACTTTTGGGGGTGTGATTTCTTAATAGAATAAAGCTGTCATGGTTTTATAATATGCTGCAGTATGGCACTAGACACCTCTCCAAAACACCCTCAAATTTATCAACACCTAAATCCCCAAAGTAATAAAGATGATATTAGTATTTCATTATAAATGCATTTGGGATCCATAGTAACTTGCAAGACTTCTATTTTAGTGTTTAGGATGAAACATAAAGCTAATTAATAAAATATGGAGCTAAGCACCATGCCAAATGAAATATTTATTGGAAATAACAAAAATGATTTTGCTATAGTCAGTAGGTCCCTAAAACTATACTCTGAAGAATGCTGAATATGTTCATATGTTTTCAGTAAACATTCTGAATATTCTGCCCAGCTCTCAAGAACTGGATGGTAGCACAGCAAAGATTACCCCTCCTGCCAAGGCAGTCACACAGTTGAACATTATTAAATAAGTATTTTATGATCAATACCCTTAAAGCCTCAAGAGAAAATGGAAAACTTAGATTGTCTGAGGCTTAGCTGTATGGTTCCTAATTAAATGACTGGGTTATGTTTTTAAATACCTATGTCCTGCTCAAAATTCCCCATAGCTTTTTTTTTTAAATTATAAAATGTATTACTGGCGACAGAACTCAGTAGGTTTCAGGAGGTTTTGATAGTTCATTCACACTTTGGCTTATAAAAAGGGGAGGCAGTAAGCAAAATCGTTTTTCTTATCTCCTACATTATTGAGAAGGGTACAAAAATCCAGCTGCAATTCATTAAAGCTGTTTTGGAAAGTTGAAGACAGCCCACAAAGAAAAAAGAACTCAAAATGAAATACTTGGAACCTGAGGTTAAATACTGCACATGGTTCAGTGTGCTCTTCTCCCTTTATGTCAGAGAGATAGATGATTTTAGACCTCTACTGATGTAAGGCTTTGTCACTGATGGTTGAACATGACAACAACTTAGACTTGTTCACAAATCCCAGTCTACAAACTATTTCCCATTCAACTATCATTTTTTAAAAAGTTACTTTTAGGTCTCATTTCATACACCCCCATAGAACTCTAGTTTGAGAGTGATGTAAAGTTTTATAAGCTCTTCAAGTCCATTTCCATTGGGAAGCATTTCGTTCCAGAATCAATCACCTTATAACACCTTTTTGTTTCCCTGATAAAGAATTAAAAGGGGATTGTATCTTCATTGCAGTGTTTGCAGAGCGCCCCATTACAATGGTGGCCTTGCAGCACAGTATTGAGGTCACTGTTTTATAGAGCAGAAGGAAAGGTTACTTTTTAAGAGAAGCCAATGCTCAAATTCTTCAAACTTGTTATGTCAGTGAATTTTATATATGCCCCTTCCTTTGTTTCAGTATGAATATATCACCATATGAGTATGGCACCATATACTGTTGGTGGGCATATAAATTAGTATAGCCACTAAGGACAACAGTATTGAGATTCCTTATGAAACTAAAACAGTACATATACCATGAGTCTATCTATCTGACTTCTGGGTATATATCCATAGGAAATGAAACCAGCATATAAAGAGATACTTGCATGCACAGGTATGTGGTACTATTATTATTATGGTACTATTCACAATAGCTAAAATATGGAATCAATCTAAATGCCCATAAATTAATATATTAGTAAAGGAAATGTAGTATGTAAACATAATATAATAGTGTATTATTCAGAAATTAGAAGGAATGGTATCCTATCATTGCAGCAAAATGGACAGAACTGGAGGACATTATGTTAAGTGAAGTCAGTCAGACACAAAAAAACAAATGTCATGCATTCTCTGTCATATATCGATGTTTCATATAATTACTGGAAATTAGAAAGTGTGGGAGGAGTAATGGTAGGGCTGAATAATGGGTAAACCAAACACAATTAGATAGAAGGGGTAAGTTCTAGTATTCTATAAAACAGTGGGGGATTATAGCTCACAGTAAACTACTTTAATGAGTAACTAGAAGACAGAAGCTCAAAAGTTCCAAATGTAAAGTAATAATAATGAGATGGAAATGTTAATCACCCTAATTTGATTAATACTCATTATATGGATGTATTGAAATATACTACAATGCACTAAGATGTACAATTATTATATTAACCCATTTATGCTGAAAATTGCAATTTTTTGAATTTTTACATGAAATTCATATATGTTACTTAGAAAAATGAAAGAAAAAGAATTTGAAGAGAAAAATATTTATTTACCCCATTGTTAAGAATGTTCCAAAAATGAAACACCAGGCAATGAGGGGTTAATACCAATTTTTTTTAATGCTTAAAAAGATGGAAATGTTAATTACCCTGACTTGATCATTACCCATTGAATACATGTATCAGATTATCACATTCTATTCCATATATTTATAAATTGAAATAATAATTTAAAAAAGAAAATAACCAACCCTTCTAGAATTGAACAAGTAAACTCAAATATAATAGATAGTATTTCTTTTAAAATCCCAGAAGAATGTGATATTTTGCATAATGTATCTTTCCTCTGAAAATTCATTAATTAAAATGGCAATATTCAACACTTCTTAGGGTATATTTGATATTAAGGAAGAGAAACTCATTTAAAGTAACTCAGGTTGAAAGTAAGTATAGTGCAAGCATATGAGGATTCTCCTGTAATCTAATTGCTGAAGTATAGCATGTCTTCACAGATTAAAGTTTCAGTAAGTCTGTATGTACCCGCCCCCAAAAAAAGAAGAGGAAGGAAGGAAAGAAAAGGAAAGGGGAGGGCAGGACAGAGGGAAAGGAAAGGAAAAGAAAAGAAAAGAGGTGCTATGAGGAATCAATACTTGGGATGATACTTTCTCTTAGGAAAAGAGATACCCACCAAAACAGCCTAAGTTCTCCAGGAGAGAATAGATCAAGTGGAGTGTTAGTCTTAATGAGGGTCCATTTGTTGGCAGGCAGGAATACTAGATTTACTCCTAAAGCAAATATAAATGTTTCTTTTTCCATATACCAAATAATGAAACCAAACTAGAAAAGAAAAGGAGACAATTTGTGACTCTCGTTTCTCTTTATTTTTTCCAGTAGAGGTCACCATTTTCCTGATCTAGATCAGTTTTAACTCTCCTAATCTATTCATCTTGTCACCTATTCACACTCTGGTTCATTCCAACTTATTTTGGGGAAATTGTTTTTCAGTATATCACATCAAGTACATCAAATTCTCATTTTAATATTGTGGACATCCTCTACTTCCCACAGATGAGAAACTCTGAGAAGCCCATTTTGAGTCCCCATTTGATTTGAGTGCTTTGTTGGATCTCCCTTCTCTAAGAATTAAGTTGCTCTCAAGGTAGCTTATGGACCTAATTGTGTTGTTTTTCAAAATATAGATCATGAGTAATTAGTGAGTTACGGAATTAGTTTTGTGAGATATAACAAAAATTCCATTTTAATGAAAGTAAAATATAATAGCACAAAAAATAGTCTTGGGACTGTTAGGGTTTACAAAATAGAATAGATGAGTTATTGAAATGACCAAGGAAACTGAGCTCTCAGCTCCTGGAACTGAGTATAGACCTTCTATGAGCAACTTTATTCTGTAGATAAAGAAAAATAACAACTTTCTAGAAAATACAGTTGTTGAAGCAATTTAATTTACATTTTGATATTTGAAATAAATCTTCACTAAGCTAAAAAAAATACACTGTTTTTTAGCACTCGTGCACACACACATATGCACACACAACTACAGCTTTAAAATTATTTTGGCTACTTTACAATGTGCCATTCCCCCTTTTAGAACATTTAACACAGAGTCATAAATATGACATTACAAATCTTTGTCATACTGATTTTAGTTGTATCTATCCTTAAAACCAATCTATAGGTACTGAAAATGACAGATATGTATTGAATATTTGAATTTGTTTGCATAGTCCTGGTGTCCTTACGTGGACAGGCAAAGAGATACCATGCCATTCTCTTTCTTTATTCATGAACTTTTGTAGACTGCTGCCTAGCAAGCATGCATGCCTTACAATAAAACAATACCTTGTTAAATTGCACCATAACATTGTTAAAGACCATCACAACAAAACAAGGGGTCAAGTACCTCATGTTTGAATTTAATAAAAATATCCTCTCTGAGAGAGTAGAAAAAATGATCATAAATATGACCAATAGATATCTTTGACCATAGATTTTTTAAAAATATCTGTTGTCTCATGTGAATCATTATTTTGACTATCTCTGTCATGCACATCTCCCTAAAATAAATTTGGATGAAGTAAAGATAGAGAAAATAAAGGTTACTACTTATCCCCCAGTGCACTCTTATGCATGCAAACTTAGCTGGCTGCTGAATAATTTTGAACAGCAGAGAGCAGTAGAGGAATGTGTGAGCACATCATTCACCAAAAATCAAGATGCTCTGTGAGGGGGGAAAGGATGATGATCCATTCCTGCTGACAGTAAGACACTTTTGAATTATGTGGTGAATGTATCCATTTTTAAAGAGTGAATAACATGAAATGAACTATCAAATAGGAATGCCAGTAATAATGTTGCTAAGTTATTTATTATGAGTTAAAGCTGTTTACTTTGGAAGAGTAGAAAAATTCAGCAACAAATTCTGTACATCATCAGTAATAGGTATGATATAAAGCAGGCTTCTGACCAGTAATATAGAAGAGTCATCAAAATCACTGTCATTTTAGTGAACACCAATTTATACTGAACATTTAAGGCATTTGCATCAATTTACCAATAAATGTGTCTGCTGCTTACAGTATAGTCAAACTGGCTTTTGTACAAAATATATCATCATTCTGATTTGTTCCCCTTGGCCTTAGTAACTCTCCTTGGTGACAGTGAGGGGGCAGTGATAATACCACCACCACAACCATGTTTACTCAGTGCCAGATCTTGTGCAATGCAACATCTATTGTACTGTTCCCATTTCTAGTGTCATGTAACCACATGTTCAAAGCCAACATACTGGTTCCTTGCACTTATGTCTTCCTATCTTATAAACAGTACCACCATCTGCCCAAGCTAGAATTGTCTGTCAGTTCCGAT
Organism: Heterocephalus glaber; assembly: GCF_053883595.1. Taxonomy (NCBI): domain Eukaryota; kingdom Metazoa; phylum Chordata; class Mammalia; order Rodentia; family Bathyergidae; genus Heterocephalus; species Heterocephalus glaber. The sequence goes on along the minus strand of NW_028258325.1, from coordinate 42,785,757 downwards.
CCATCCCTCTTCCTTACCTCCCACAGATCCTCTAGATTCCAATTCTAAAGTAGATCTCAAATCCATCCCTTCTTTCCAATTCCATTGTCACACTTTTACCTGGGCCTCACAATCTCATACCTGCACCACTGCAAGAGTCTCCAGTTGGTCATTCTCCTCCCAGTAGCACTGTGATATATGTATTTGAAAATATAGGTCAGATCCTATGTGAAACTTTTTAACTGTTTCCTATTAATCTCAGAGTGCAACCCAAACCCCTGGTGGTGGTCATTAATCCCTGACCATCTCTCTTGACTCACTCCACACCCACTCCACAATCTTTTTCACTCAGTACTTTCCTGTGTGCTGTTGCCTCTGCCTGAGGCTGTGTGATTTAGAAAAGTCACCTAACCTTCTGACCCTTGGTGTTTGCCTCTTAAAATAAATAGCTTGTTTTTTTCCAGCAGTGACCTTCCTGTTTCCTTTGAAAACACAGCAAATCTCTAAATTTGTCTTTTTTTTTTTTTTGGTACTGGGGATCGAACTCGGGTCCTTGAGCTTGCGAGGCAGGCACCGGAACCACTGAGCTAAATCCCCAGCCCTCTAAATTTGTCTTTTAATAAACCTCTACCATGGACTGAACCTGAAATAATATGAGAGGTTAGCCACAAGCCCATTGGAAAATATTTTCCAAGTATTTTATAGGAGTATACAACACTTTGAAATTGAGATGTATGTGTTAACGAACAATGTTTTCGATTAATAGAGGGATGTTTATTCCATGTGAGAAGCCTTAAAGTCCACAATACCACAGGGCAGGAGACTTCATCTTTCACAGAAAGTAAATTTACTGCTGTCACATGAGTATCTAAATGCACCAATTACATGTGGGTTTGTATCTAAATTGGAATTCTAACCATTCTTTATTAACAGTGCATTTTCAAGATTTTACTATTCTCATCAGCAGGACATGTTGTCAAGTTTCCAATCTGAGACCATCAGGCTTGCAAACCAGAATTCTTCCATTCCTTATGGCAAATAACTAGATGCTCTTAAACCAGTATATCATACAAAATGAAGGTGAATGTTTGAAATATGTTTATTTATTAACCGAACCAACATCACACCAATTCAGTCCACTTTGTGCATACTTTTCTGAGTATCTACCAGAGGCCAAGCTACTTAATAAATAGATCCTAGGCCCAGCTCTCAAAGGGCTCACAGTCTAGCAGGAAGATCTATATGAAAAAAACTCAGTGCTTGAAACTGAGTGAAGTAATAAAGGAAAGTTCTGTAAGCTCTGAGATAACAAAGTGCTTCTCTTAGCATGGAGGGGTCAGGCAAAGCAAAACGTGTGAATGGTATTTACCTGCCAGGGAGGAAACAACAGGTCATGAAGAGGACTCAGGTATAGAGAGACAGCAAACACATCAGCAGTCTCCTTTGGAAACAGCTGGAGTTGGGAGGGTTTTTAGCCAGAGACAAGCTGGAAAGAGAGGCAGGCACCACGTTATAAAAGTCCTGGTATGTTCTATATGTTCTCCAGAAATTCTGAGCTGTATCTTGAAAAACAAACAATAACAACATTAGCTAATATTATTGACACCTCACTAAATCCACTGCACATGACATCATTCATATAATCCTCACACGGCTGAAATTCCAGCCCTAGCAGGGCCCCCTCTTGAGCTCTGCTCTGACCACTGTACTGTTCTGCCTCCAAGAGAAAAAGAGTCATAGGAATCGTGTGACTTCTGGGTGTGATGGTTCATGTTTGTAATCTCAGCACTGAAGAGGCTGAGGCAGAAGGATCACCATGAGTTCTAGGCCTCTGTAGGTGTGGTGAAAAACATGGGAAGTGGGAATCAACTCAGACTGTTAGGTGCTTCTGAATGTGTGTGCCCAACTTCTTTCCAAAGGGAAAAACATGATTTTAGGTTAGCAGTTTTCTTTCTATTAAGAATATATCTCTTCCTATTATTAGTCTGAATAATTGGAATTGACTGTGTTCCCGATAACAACATATCCTAGTGAAGTCCATGCCAGGACAAATGTCAAAATCTTGTTTTGGATTTTTAACTGTAACAGTCATCTGTCTGATAAGACTAACCTTGTTATTTCTGAATGTGTGGTTTCCATCACATAAGGCACCTTTTTAAATGAAATGTGGTATGTACAAATGAAATCTCTTATCAAGCATGGGAAAGTTCTACATTATATTAATGTATTTTGAAATACTTCATCATAGGACATGTTAGAATGAAGTTTTAATGACACAGAGGGGAAAAATTTGTGTATGAGTCCTTTGTAAAGACCACCTCAGAATTTCCTGAAGATAGAAGAAACAAAAAGGAGTGTGGCTATGTCATCGTCTAAGCCCCCTGCAAGCCTATGGACCTAGGACATTGTTTATACCTATACATTTGAAATAAGCTCCTTCCCCTAGAAACAGGCAGTAGAGCAGTGCAAGATGATTTCCTTAGCTCATCTGAACCCAGTATATATTTTCTATTTTATCTTACCTTTAATTACTCTCAAAGAAAAAGAGTTTTGTAGTTTATAGTGGCTGGAACACATATTTCTTGGGAATCTAATTGTTGTCCATGCTTAACCCTTAATCCTTATCAAATTATGCCACATTTTTAGTGTTGTTTCTCTCTTGGGGCCAGAATCTGAGAGCCGTGGTTGGCTTGGTCATATTCCAGGACCTGTTCTGTAAGCACGTGTTACCCAAGATTCATGTCCCAACCATATTTATACACTGCTACTCCTTTTGTTTATTTGCTTTTTTGAAAGCAAAATATGCCCTTTTATTTTTCTAAAACAACTAATCATGATAAGCATCTGAGGAAAAGATTATAAAACCAAACTTTAAAGAATTAAAGCATCTGTACAATTTGATACCTTTAAAATAACCATAATAGCTACCATTCAATGCCAAGTATTGTGCTGTGTACTTTACATACATTCTTGCATTTGATTTTCCTAACTACCCTGAAAGATAGGTCATTTCCATTTTCCACCTGGAGAGGCTGGACTCAGAGATATATAATCCAGGCCTTTCTCCCCTAATGAGTGTTTGTTACCAGTGTCTCAAGGATCATAAGAGGATGAGACTCCAGGGAGACCCGTGGCCAGCGCTGCAGTGGAGTTATGGCTGGGCCTATCAGGACATTTGCTGGCTCCAGGGGCACTTTCAGTATAGCTTCAGCCTTGACTCTTTGCTCCTTCTGGAACCTGCTTCTGTGTTGGGTCTGTTTGCATCAAAACTCCTGATTCTGTTTCTCACTCAGGTATGATGACCATTTTCTTTCCCCTGCTGCTCTCTCCACAGCATTTCTTCCCATCCTTCCCTTGCCCTCTCCACATGGAACTATTGAGGACTTCCTACATGTCAATGGCTGCTCTAAGGACTGGAGATACAGCAGTGAACAAAACAGTCTGTTTTTTATCACTCTTTGTTCCACAGATGTATTGGGCAAAGATAGAAAATAAGCAGATAAAGAAAGTACCCTAAATCTTACTCTGAAATTAAGCTCCTTTTAATCTGCTACATGACTCTAGGCTTCTGACCAGCCACATACCAAAAACCCTTACCTGAGTTTTTCCTCGTTCTCCATATGCAGCATGTTTATCTATGTATCCTGTGCAGGTATAAGGGTTCATAGAAGGCCCTACTACTGTGTTTCTTCCATATATGCCAGAGTAATAAGCAAGGTCTTGTAGGTCCTGCTAGCTCCTCTATGTCTGTTGTCCTCTTTATTATGTATATTCATCTTCCCAATAACTATAGCACCAGAGAAACCAGCCAGTCATCTGGTCTTCATTCGTGAACAGTGTCTGCCTCAGATTCTTCTACCTTTACCTGAGTGGAGTAATCTGGAAGGAAACCTGAGGGCCTTCTGGCCTATAGGCTGGCCCTTTGAGCTTGGTTGATCCCAGAGCGCCCTCTGCTGCTACAGCTATTCTCTGATTCTATACTACTGTGTTGGCACTTCCTATAAAATCTTTACCTCCCACCCTTGAGGAAGGTAGAGTGATGGGTCTTCTGGTCCCACTCTCTCTACCTAAGGATGGACCTGTAATATTGTTTGGAAGGATATCCTAAGCTCTTAGCAAATATTCAGTTTCATAAATGATACCATAATAGCACATAATTTCTCCCATAGATTGTAGTCAAGTACAAGTGGCCCATTCAAACCTTAATGTGCTATGAATATTATATAAAAATAGTGGAATTTCTTCCAGTAATTATCAGTTACCTGCAGCCCTTTAAGATTCCTCCACTTCCAGTGGTAGTACAGACATTTAACTCTCCTGTGGAGGCAGTTATTCAAAGTAAAGCTTGCTCCCTCAAGGGACTTACAGATTTGGGCAAGAATGATAACAGCAATGGGACCTGGCCTGCCACAGTGCTTATGTGTATGAACTCTCCATGCTGAGACCTTTACATATAGGACTTTTAATCCTCCAGCAACCATAGGAGGTAGATGTTTTATTACCCCCGTATTTTAAATGAGAAAACTAAAGCACAAAGAGGTAAAACAACTTGCCCAAGATTACCCAACCAGCAAATGTGGAACAAGGATTCAAATCAAAGCTGCCTGGCTCTAGAGTTAATACTAAAATTTCAACTCTAATTTCTTTCAGTAGGAGAAAACAGTAAAGCTGTGATGAGCTGTAGATGCTAGGCAGTTGGCTGGACTCACTCACCAGTGAGCAGAGCACCTGATAGCCATAGTATGGCATTCAAATCTGTATCAAGTGGCAAGTTGTCACATGACGTAGGTGTTTGGGTCCCTAGGAATATTAACTCCTTTAGTGTCAGGGGTCTGCCAACATTTGATTTCACTGATCCCAGCTTTCCCTTTCTTCAAGCTTCATACTTCCATTTTGTCCTACAGTTGCCCTTTTCCCTTGTTGGACTTTTCAATGTCTCGGGTGGAGGCAAAGCTCTAGGGGTAGCTGTCTGAGTTTGGCATTGTGCTTTTGATTTATGAGACAGTGAAGAGAGAATAGCCACAATTTCCAATGAGTTCTAAGGAAGACATTTTCCGCTGGCCCCTGGAAGACAGGGAAATGTCTCCCCTAAAAATTGGCTTTCTCAAAGTAATACTTAGCAACCAGGTTGAGGTTACTCAATTTAAACAACAACACACTTTTACGGGTATACATGAAGTTTATTTCTGGTGGGTTCTTTATTAAAGCCTTTTGCCATAAGGCCAAACTTTTTCCTGACTAGGATCTTAGAAACTACCAATTTCCTTTCATAATTCTGGGCTTTTCATCCTTTATACACATTTCTATAAGTAGAAAAGGTGCATCCACATTAAAGAAAAGTTCCCATTTTGGAAATTCTAATGATGATTTTCTTTTTGCACAATGTCTCCTAGTATAGGTGTACAGCTATTCATGTTTTCTGGAATCATTTTTGCAGCTTGTTTTAGTCACCAGAGGCTAGGTTTTGCTCCAGTAGCACAAACCTCAAACCCCAGGGGCTTAAGACAGCTCAGGTTCACTTCTCCCTCAGTCTGAATCTCTAACTCAGGTCAGAAGAGGGCTCTGCTCATCATACTCCCTCCTGGATTCATGAGGTCGGGGCCATCATAACCCATGATCCCACAATCATTGCAGCAGGGAGAAAAGAGACAGCAAACTACAGACAGGCTGTTAAAGGTCTTCCTGGAAGAAACATCCATTACCTCAGCTCACTTTCCACCAGCCAAAGCCCCACTGTGAAGCCAACTTCAATGGGAATAGGGTTGTATGTCTCATATGTGTCTGGAAGGAAGAAAGATGGAATTTGAGAATGACTATGATTCCTTAAGTCTGATATATTCTATCATTAAATGTGATTTACTAAACTATTCCCCTACTCTGTTATTTAGGCCAGAAATACTGAGTTTCTGTGTGATTTTAGAACATTCATTTAAATATGTCTTATGGCATCATCCATCCCCAAATAACATTTACCTACCCACACATGAGAACCCTCATTCTGTCTCCCTCTGTCCCTCTCTCCCTTCCCCTGCCCCACACAATCTTCAACCAGTTCCCAAACTAGCAGCTTCCTCTTCACCCTGTCCAATTCTGTCCTGCAGTGATGGGAACATAAATCAGAGATCTTGTCACACCCACTTTCCTGTGGCTAGGTTCCGGACCACCTCCATGCAGACTTCTTCTTTTGCAGTAAAGAATTTATAATAGTATCTATCTTCCATGTCAGCCAGCTGCAACTGTGTCCACACTGAACACACAGGCATAGAAATCTGATCACCTGTTTGCCCTTTGGCCACAGATGGGAAGATCAGACACTAACAAAACTCAGTTCCATAATACAGCCAAATGTGCCTGCATGTTCTGATTTGCTCCCCTTTAAATGCTGGTTGTCATCCTAAGCACCTCATCTCCTCCTTGCTTCAGCCTCTGACTATATACCTTTTACTAAAAATGCCCTATGTGCCCAGCATTTAGAATGTCAGGGACCAGCCTGCTTTGCACAACTCAGTGATGACATCTGTATCCCCAGCACAAGCATAGAGCCTGGCACACAGTACTCCATGCCCAACTGAGACAGAGATGCTTTCAGAAATGAAATGAGGCTAGTGGCGGTTGTGCTATCTCTACAAAGGTGGTGGCATCTTCCAACTATAAAATGTGCTTTGTTGATCCAGATCAGAGAGCCACTGTGGCTTTTAGACTGAATTATTGTATGTTCCCAACCTTCTGGATTATAAAGTAAAATGTTAGTAAAATGTTATATAAGCTAGTACCTCGCTCTCAAGGATATTATGAAGGTTAAACAAGATAATCTTTCTAATGTTTCTTGGACAGGCCACCTGGCCTGTAGCTGAATAATTACATTTAACTAAGAAACAAATGACTGAGAGGACTCTGGCTAAAGTTATTTTGGAACTGGAAAAGAACTCAACACTGATAGGAGGGAAATAGGGGAGTGAACAGGGAAAGTTCAGAATCATGTAGAGCAAGGCGAGAGGCAGAGGCTGCAGAGCCCAGGTGGTACATGGGGCAGGGAACAGAGGCCTCCAAGTGCAGCACAACTTGGGAAAACACTGGCACCTCCAGGCCCAGAAAGATGCACAGGACAACAGAGAGACACTCCAAGAAGAATCAGCTGCAGCTGCAGTTTGGTGGAGAAATATGTTTATTTGTGGACATATTAGGAGTACAGAGAACTGAACCACTTCCCCTGTGGAAGGAAAGCCAGGATCAACAGGCATTAATAGACATCACATGATGTTTGGGGACTAAGTTCTAATTTTGGGACTGCTTTGTGTTAACTCTTCCTTTCACAAGTTAATTAACCTGTCTATGCTTCTGATTTCTAACCTGTAAAACAATTACATAAGCTACTACCTACCTTTCAAAGATATTGTGAAGATTAAATAAGATAATCTATGTAAAGTTGCTTAGAACAGGGCTGCCATTAGTTATACTTTAACAATGTAGTCTGGGAGGGATTCTTGGGTCTCAGATGCTAAAAGATTGAGGGCAAGGTCCTACAACTAGAGACAAGCTGTCTGTCCAGGTAGAAGCAGCAGCCTGCCTCCATACAGGAGAATCAGAAGGAAGATCTAAGATGCTTGAAAATCTAGACTGTGTAGAGACTGCCTGTTGAGAATTGTTTGAAGATGCAGAATATGGACAGCATTGGTGAACACTGAACATCTTATGGCAGTCATAAAAGGACAAGATATGACTGACTTATGTAAGGTACCTGGAGTATTCAAACTCATAGAGATAGAAATTAGGATAGTGGTTGCCAGGAGCCTGGGTGGGAAGATTAGGGAGTTATTCTTTAATGGGTGCAGTTTTAGTTTGGCAAGATGAAAATAGTTCTAGAGATAGATAGTAGTAATGGTTGCACAGCACTAGGAATGTACTTAATGTACTGAATGAGACTATTATACAAAATAAAGTTTAAGAAAATAAATATACAGAAGATGGAAAAACTAGAGCTGCTTTAGCTAGAGTAAAGGATAGTTGCAATTGGTGGAGAGAGAGATTATAAATGTGATTTGTACAGCAGTGTGGGAAGGAGGAAAGGAACTTAAGGATTTGGAAGATTGGTCACAGTGCCAGGTGAACAGATGACCATTGACCCTGGCTGGAAAAGATCCAGGTCATCAACTGGCCCTGTGCTCACACTGATCCCACTTTGCACCTGTGTAGGAGGAAGTCATAAAAACAAGCAAACACTCAGTCAAGACTATTTAAAATTCAAAATAGAGAAAATTCCTAAACCTTGGGTATTTCCTTGGATATTTCCTTAAAGCAAAAAGCACTGATAATTAGGAATAGAGTGAATTGTACAGAGCAGGGCATGAGGCATAGGCCCCAAAGTCTAGGTGGCCTGGTGTAACCATGAAGACTTAGGTACCCAAATATGTCAGGATTGAGCTATCAATTGTTGATGTTATAATTCAATCAGATATCATTTTATAGGATTATGCCTTTTAAAATTTTTGTCTCTGAAAGTCCCTGCAAAGTCTTTTATGAATCAGATTCAAGTCCAGTACACCTTTAACATTCATGAAGTTCTGTATTTGGCATGTTTATCTATGTTGCTTTACTTCTCATAAGAGTGTAATATTCTTAAATGAGGATTAAATCATGTAAGTAATAAATAAGAAGAAGGAATCAAATTATTATTTTCCTGCCACAACTATAGAAAAATGAATTGTGAATTTCTTAGCTTTTTTCTATTACAACTATCAAACCAGATAAAATCAAGTCAGAGGAAGTTTTGACCACATATATGGTGGTGAGCTTTTGCTTACGGGCCTGAGCCGGAGACATGGAAAAGCAGAATGAGGATAGAACGCCCTTACCATATGCCCTGTTCCACTCCTGCTGGGAGCTGAAACATCAGCAGCATTGGTAGCACTTTGAATATCTGCATAGTATTGTAGAAATTGGGCATCCACAGATTCCAACTAACTGACCTAGAAAGAGGACAAGAATACTGTGGACAATACAGAAACACATACATGATGTGGGCAGAATGAACACTATTCGAATTGCAGGAGCAAAATTAAGGAAGAACACACTCAGCTGCTGGAGAAAAGTGGGTGCTGGGGTGGGGCTGCCAAAAGGCCATGTGTCCTGTGCAGGAAATCAGTGAGTAGTATCTATACCCTAAAGTTAAGAAATCTAAGAGGTTTGGTAATATGCTAGGATTAAATCCTTTATATTTTTGAGCTTCCATAATCTACTTAATTTATTAGGATGTTTTTAATGTGGCTCCCAGAAAAGGAATGATGTACACCAAGATGCAGAAGTGACATGGGAAGATTAGCATGAAAACTTCTGATGTTCTCTACCTCAGCCTCCAACAGCCATGATGGTTACAGCACATAATAGCATTCAATACATGCTTTTTGAATGAACAGTTGTATTATGGAATAAATGGCATCAGTGCTCGTGTGTGTGTGTGTGTGTGTGTGTGTGTGTGTGTATGTGTGTCTGTGTGTCATTTTGCAGTTTGGTTATTATATCTTGGTTTTTTGTGTATTTATCATCATACATTCTGCCTTTGAGATAAATCATGTAATTAATGTCATCTTTGTAACTTTTCGCTTCTGTGAGGCTTTTTCCATTGTGGGATAGGATCTGAACAGATACCATACAGTTTTCTTAATTACAGACTAAGTTAACATGGTATTATTTTACTTCAAATCCTTATCTTAGACCATCTTCTGGCCCATTCTTAGAAGTACTCAAACAAAGGCTGGACAACTGACTACACTGGACAGGAGTTTTGGATTAAAAGATTCAAACATATCTTCTGACTCCTGAGACCCTTTGTCCATGACCTCCAAATCCTCCATGGTCTAATTCTCATGGAAATCTGAGGTGATTTGTAGTAGCCAAGTCTTCACATTAGAACCATTTATTGAGTGAAATAGAAACTCAAGCCACTCAGGCTGCAACCCTTATAAAGATATACCTGGAAATGTGGATGGAGATAACTAGACCTCTATAGTAATCACTGAAAAAGACAATGGTTTCTAGAAAATGTGAGGCCCTTCATAATGTAATAAAATGTCTCCTTTTCCTAATTTGGAAAATTTGGACATGTTGATAAAAGTAATTAGCAATCACTGCTGACTAATGACTTAACACTGGACCAAATCCAAACTGGTGATATATACATCTTCACCCTTCTGCTAAGCTCCTTTGCCTTCAACCAGTTCATAACTTAAACAACTAGCAGGCAAAAAAAAATGCCTGACCTAATTTTTAATCTTTATATAATGCAAAGATAAAAATAATTTCTCTGCACTAATTAACTTAAAAGTCTTGGAACTAAACACCTTGGAGGCTTTCCATTTCTAAAATTGGTGCCCAGAACTTTGCTAAGTGGCCTGCTCTAGGGAAAGATGTGCTGGTTTTAATTAATCCATCATTGAGCTTTTCAATGGGAATAATTCAACAAAATCTGTATATTATTCTTTCTTTCAATCACAGAAACTTGTAATGTAGGAAGGACAAATATATGACTCATTCTTCATGCCCAGGTCTAATTCATAAACCATTTTTTGATTTCCATGTATTTGATTAACCATTCAGACTGGAACTTGAAGGTTCAACAGTTATTGTCTCTTGTTTTGTCCAAGTTATGATGGGGTCAGAAAGCAAAATTTCCTCCTCCCTACCTCCATTCTTATAGTGGAGGCAGAACTGAGGCTGAGAAAGGCACAGACTACCTTTCATCAGGCTTGTTGAAGAGACCTCTAACTCACACACCTTCTCTCCACCCTCCCCATTAATAAGGGAATTTGAATTTATTTGTTGGAGATATTTTTTGTATGTTGGGGGTGGTATTTGTTTTTGTTTTGTTTTTGTTGTACTGGGGACCAATCCCAGGACTTTGCACGTGCTAAGCAAGTGTTCTACCACTAAGCTACATTACCAGTCCCCAGAGGAGGGACTTTTGAATATGGTTGAGTTTGTAACTATCCCTTAGATACTTATATTTGAAGTAGTTCAGTTTTGGATAAGGAACATGGGGAAAAGGCTATAAAAATAAATGTCAGTGACATGGCTAATCTCAGATAGATAGATTGCCTCTTAGAACCTGGCATCATGAAATGGGCAAGAGAAGGCAGTTCAAGGACCTTGTAGCAAATTTGTAATGCGAAAGAATTAAGTAAATGTAAACATTTGTAAAACAATAGGTTGAATGACCCCAAATACTTTTGGTGTCCCTCCAATGTCATGTGGCAGCAAAAGAAAATAGTAACAGAAAGAATGACAGTGGAGGAAAAATATTTTATTTTCTCAATGAAAAAACAGATAAACCTAAATAGTTCCAATAGTAATCTCACTTGTAATTTTTTTCTTAATTAGTGACCAGGGCACTTCTGATAACAAGTTACAAACCTAGAAAAATACATTTGTTCTTTTTTAATAGAGGGTAATTAAAATGCCTTAGTAGTAAATGAAGCACTTCTGGAGAAATAAACTTGGTAAAACTTATATTTGTTTAGTAACTTCTTGATTTAAACAAAGCCAGTATTTGTGTGTGTGTTGGACTGGGGGAGGAGAGGGAGGCAATCAATGAGTCGGACATAAATAAACAAGTCATTTTGGTGTGGATTTCAAGCCTTGTCCCTTCTCTCTGTTCTCTCCTTTTCAGATCTCATCCAACGTTAGAACTTAAGTTATGTCATCTATGGAGATAATTAATTTGGAAAAGAAAGATTCATAATGACCATGATAGTACAATAGTGTCTAAGCTCTCCTGAGTAAAAGGGATTAGACTTCATTTCAAAGACAGCTAAATCCCATCATCTGGGAGACCATCCCAGGAGGAGGCCGGTTTCCTAGCACTCATTAAAGGAGGGAGGAGAGGCAAAAAGATAATTTGTAACTACGTTATTAGTCTATCTCATGGTCATGCTGCTTCCCTTAAACTGTTCTCTTCATAGCATTAATACAGCTATCATTTTCATTATTATTTCAAAACAGAAAAAAATGGATGGGGGACAGCCACTTTTTGAGAGTGTGGCCAAAAAAGAATGACCTCTGCCACATTCCCCAGCCCAATCATGTTTTTTTTTCATTGTGCCATTTTCAGGAGGAAATACTAAAACCTATTGATCAAATTAATAAGGACTCAATAAAAGGAATCATTTTATGTTAAAGCTACTTGGCAACAAAATTATTAGCTTCAAAAGTTTCACCAAGTAAAAGTGTTCAGATTGAAAGCCACCTGTCAGAATTTTTAGGAAGAAGATTCTTGCTTTGGGTTGGAATTTGTGCAAGATATCCTCTGAGGTCACCTAGACACACAAATTTCCCTCATGACCAAATTTACATTTTCAACCCTAATCTCTCAAGTCAGAGAGCTCTAAACTGGCTAAGGGCTCAGAACTCATCTTCCCAGCACATACACAGAAAGATAAGGGACTGCATAGTCACCTTTGAGCTCCAGTCTCACTCAAAAATCTGAAGGAGAGAATTCACCCTCCTTTTGAGCTCATTCTACCTCTGATTTCTACCATTGGAACCACTGTCCTTTCCACTTAGAGGTATAGACACTGGACATCCACTGCTAGTCATCAATATGGTGCCACTTCTCATACATCATCATTCCCAGCCTCCCTCCTTCATTCCCTCTAGGATCACGCCAGCATCACTTGCCCATAGCTGCCTTGTGTATGGTAGACCCCAGTCTCATCTGCTCTGTGCCATGCCACTTACTGTCACAGCTACTGACATCCCCACAACTTCAAGGTTAGAAGAAATCCAAGGGTTCATTTTACTCTACCTCCTATTATGCACAAACTTTTGCTAAAACATTCCTGCTTCCATCAGTATTGTCTTACTCAGAAATTGTCAATAGCTTTTCTTGCCTGTAAGATATAAAGTTTTCATTTCCTGACTTTACATTCATGCCTTCCTTTCCATTCTCTACCAAGACTGGCCCCATCTCACCCCTGGTCTTTCACAACATCAGCCAGTATAGCTGGCTTTCCCACTGTTCTACTAATACCCTCATACCATTTCTGCCTCCAACTTACAAATACCAGCTAATTAACTCAAGCTAACTTTTTTTAAAAAGTAAAATGAACAACTCATATTAAATAAAAAGTTCAAAGATAGATCTTGTCCCTTCTGTCTTTGTCCTCATGAGTCTGTCTCTATCTTGGTTCTGCCTTCCTCAGTGTTGGCTTCACTCTCAAGTCACCCCAGGCCATGCAGTAGCAAATGGTCACAAAATAGCTTGAGAGTTGCCTTCTCTAAGCAGGCAACCCCAGAAAAAACAGAGCTTCTCCCTGCCCATGGTTTTAGCAAAAGTCTCAGGAGCAGGTGTCATAGGGTTGATCTAGATCAGTGACCCATTCTGGATGCTCACAGTGGCTAGATGGATAGTGTTATGGCTCAAAAGAAGTAGAAATGGAGACATAGTTACTCCCTCTGCCCAAATGCTCTGCCAGCCCTCTGCAGCCTCTCCTCCAGGCCCCAGCCCAGGTCTACCTCCCCCAAGAGGCCATTTTATAAACTGCTTGCTGTGACCATGAACTCCTGTCACACTTCCTTCCTGCAGCATTCCTAGGCTCTAAAACTAGGTGCTAAGGACCCTAAAGGGAGAGACAATATCTTATGCATCATTATATCCATTTTCCTTATAGCATCTAGGATGGTCCTTTGCATAACTGATGCATAATAATAAATTTTTGTTGCCAAAGATGGCTTTTGCTGTGTGTGTGTGTGTGTGTGTGTGTGTGTGTGTGTGTAAGAAGGACAGATGAGTACATGGGAAAGGAACATGTGCATCTCCCTGAAAACATATCAGCAGGCAACCCCCAAGCCTGGCAGCTACATGACTGAGTCAGGCATTTGGTCACTCTGGTGGCCAGGGATGAGGCCTCAGATGAGAAGACTCTATCATTACATACCAGGCAGTAAGATGATGAAAGTACAAGGTCCACAGGATGCATGTTACTCTGTTACTCTGACCTCAGTCACAACAGGAAGAGACAAAAATGAATAGACTAAAAGGCAAAAATGAAGACAAAGGAGTAAGTGGATTTTTTAGAAGAAAAAGTCATGACCTTGTGTAAAGGTGACAAGAGCTACTTATTCTTAGTGAAAATAAGATGTTTGCTCTCACATTGTTCAGTTACAGCCTAGATTTACCTGTTTTCTTCTGTATGTGTGCTTGTGTGTGTGAGTGAGTTCATGTGATCGTGTGTGTGTGTTTCAGTATGGAGCCAGCCCCTCCAAATATGCTGTCCTCATAGTCTCTGATCCTGTGACCCTCTCCTCAGTAACTAATTCCATATGTTTATTCACTTCTATTTGTAAAACAACTTCAAGAAAATTCTTTTAACTGAGGTCATATCATCTTGTTTTTGCATTCCTTTTAAATGGGAGGAATTTGCATATGATTTAAACCTTTTAGAGAATGATTTTCCTGCTTTATAAGAAGCAAGACCTGGGCCAGGGATTTAGCTCAGTGGTTCCGCCGCCAGCCTCGCAAGTGCAAGGTCCTGAGTTTGATCCCCAGTACCAAAAAAAAAGAAGAAGAAACAAGACTTTTGTGTTGTATAAAGTTGATCTAAAGAAGGTATTCTAGATATTATAAAGTTAATTTGGTGCCAATTAAAATGTTTGCATTCTTGAAGAGTCTCTTTAAAAAAGAAATTAGGGGCCATTAAAATAAAGCTGGATGAGATTTAGGGATCATATACATTGATATATTAGATTTTAACATGTTTAAGAATCACCCAGTGTTCTTGCCTGACAAATAGATTGCTGGACTTTATCCTTAGGGCTTCTGATTTTGTAGCTCTAGAGCAAGTCCCACATAAGAATTCACTATGATTTTGGTGAATGTGGATCATATATCTCTAGCTCTGGAAAAAAATGACCCAACCTCCTATTGTTAGGCATGAAGAATTTACAGCTAATAGTTGCAACTTTTGAAATCGTGGCTATTAGCTTGAGACTATAATAATGAAACTTGCCTGACACCTGTCCAGAGCCTTGCCCCTATGCCTGTTTTATCAGAGACATCAGAGCCAGTAGTTAGAAATGTAGACCCAGGAGTCAGATTATCTGGGTTCTTCCCCCCCCCAGTAAGTTTATTGGTACATTTTAGGTATACAATACAGTTACATTCATCGTTGGGATCTTGTACCTTTACATCATGTATCTGGGTTCTTATCTTTTCCCCATTCCCCTGCCCTCCCTTCACCCCCGCCACCCTTCCCTATTTGCAAAGACTTTGTTTCCATTTTTTCCTTTTCTCATTTTTTCTTTTCCCTTCTTTCCTTTCCCCTACCCTTCCCACTTTCCCTACTGCTTTAGACCTTTTCTTCCTATTTCACATTATCAATTATGCCATTTGAACCTTATTTACACTTTTAGTTTTTCACACCAGAGAAACTATTGGTACTTACACATGTGTGTCCTATCTATTTCACTTAAGAGTGTGGCATCCACTTAGCTCAGTGTGCATCCACTTAGCTATAAATGTGTCTAGTTTCTCGTTCTTTATGGCTGAGTAGTACTGCATTTTATAGGAAAACCACATTTTCTTTATCCAGTCTCCAGTTGATGGGCATTTGGGCTGTTTCCAAGTTTTAGCTATTATGAACTGTGCTGCTACAAACATGGGTGTGCATATATCACTGTGGTATGATTCTTTTAATTCTTTTGGAAAGATACCCAGCAGAGGGATAGCTGGGTCAAATGGGACCTCTAATCCTAGTTTTTTGAGATAATTTCCATATTGATTTCCACAGTGGTTCTTGATACCCGCCAAACCATGCAAGTTGCTTTACCTCTCCAAGCCTTACTTTCTCATTCATTAAAGTCAGAATAACAGTGTTACCTATTTCCAAGGGTTATTAAGAGGATTACATATGATAATACATGTAAAGCATTTTGTATAGTGCCTAATACTTAATAAGTTCAAGTTAATACTTAAGTATGATTATCAGCTTTTGGTTGTTACTTATGGTAAATTATCTTACTACTTGAACTTTGTCTGCATACTTTTTTTTTCTTTTTTGGTACCAGGGATCGAACTCAGGACCTTGCCCAAGGCAGGAATCTGCACACTTTTTTTTTAAAGTCATGAACACAACTTGGGGTAGAATGTTAAGGTGTCTCTGGGGGCCAAAGGTACAGAGGCATCTTTTCTCAGCCCTGAACAAATTTTTCTCTTGCCATTCTGGTAGTGTGTGACTGGTATGAGATTCCACTGTTCCCAAGATAGAGCCTCCCTTTTGGAGGACTTTTCTGTGTCCTTGCACCTGTTGTGGCCATGAACAACTCCATCTGTCTATGGACATAGAAATGTTGGCACAGTGGTAAGGAGACTAAGGTCAGTTTTGGGAGGTGAATGAGAAACTGAAATGAAAGGTCAGCAATGAGAAATCTTCAAGCAGATAAAAAAAAGTCACCATGTTATAGAATGTTGGTAATGAAAGGAACCTCACAAAACATCTTGTCCACCACCCTTCCTTCCTCCATTAGAAAGTGAGAAAAGTACCTGCCTGGAGTCGGAGCTGAGATAAGAGCCCAGTTAATTCGCTTCCTGACCAGAAATAAACAAACAATTAGAGCTTGCCCTAGAGTATTAACAAAAGGGCCTCACAACCCAGTCAGATTTTAATATGTAAGCAAAAGTTCATGACATTGTAATAAACAGCAGGATCATATGTATATGTATTGGTGTACTTGGACTTAAAGTGTCATTGTTGGAGGAGCAGAGCTGCCCCCAGCACAGATGAGGTGAATCTTCCAAGCTGTCATGCCACTGCCCCCAGCTCTGAGGAGGTAAGCCACGTGAGCACCAGCAGCACACATCTCCCCCACATACACATTGAAAGGAGAAGACTCGTAAAGAAGTCTCAAAACCAGACTTCCAGATCACTTAAAGCAACCCCAAAGGAAGCAACATAGAACAATCTGATACTCAACCACCTGGACTCCCTGACTGGCAACAAAAGAGGATCTGGAAAAAATAAAATCAGAAATAATTTCTCAGATGACAGCAGAGATTGTGCCCATAGTGCAAGACATGATTAATAAATCTAGAGAGAACACAGATAAAAAAATAGATCAGCTGAGGAACATGATAGAATCCCAACATAGGAAACAAATGGAATCCATAAAACAGATACAAACAGATTTCCAGGAGATTAGACACTCCATTGAAAGTTTATGCAGCAGAATAAGCCAATGTGAGGACAGAATTTCAGATATAGAAGACAGGATTGCAATTAGTGATGAGGAAAAGAAAAATTTCTTTTAAATAGTAAGGGACCACGAGAAATCAACCGAGCAGTTGCTAGATGATGCAAAGAAGAATAACATAAGACTGACCAGAGTCAATGAAGAAACAGGAGAGAGTGCAGATGACATAAAAAAACTGTTCACAGAAGTGATGGCAGAAAACTTCCCAAGCAGGGGAAAAGAACTTGACATACAGATAAGTGAGGCATATAGGACTCCAGCTAGCCTTGATCAAAAAAAATCTACACATAGGCATATAATAGTTAGGATTCCAGAAATCCAACAGAAGAACAAAATTCTACAAGCAGTTAGAGAAAAGAAACAAATCACATACAAAGGAAAGCCCATCAGAATCACAGCAGACTTCTCAACGCAAACCCTCAAGGTAAGAAGAGCTTGGAGTGATGTATTTCAAGCCCTAAAGGAAGACAGCCTCCAACCCAGATTGATGTACCCTGCAAAACTGTCTTTCAAAATTGATGGAGAAATAAGATACTTTCATGATAAAGAGCACCTCAGGAACTTCATGAATATCAAACCGGCACTCCAAAAAATTTTAGACAATATCCTAAGAAAAGACAACAAGTATCACAACCCCAGGAAGCCCAGCAGAATGAATCCATCAGGCATGACAAGAAATTAAACGCAAAGGGGGAGAATCCAACAAAAAGAAAAAGTCATGACAATGATGAGTCAATACATATCAGTTACAACCATCAATGTTAATGGTCTCAATTCACCAATCAAAAGAAATAGACTGGCAGAATGGGTCAAGAAGCAACATCCAACAATATGCTGCATAAAACAAACACACTTAATTCAAAAAGAAATTCATAGACTGAAAGTGAAAGGGTGGAAAGCAGTACTCCGACGGAAACCTGCAAAAAACAAGAGTATCTATCTGCTTTGCAGATCAAGTAGATTTCAAACCAACACTGATTAAGAGAGACAAAGAAGGACACTACATCCTTATAAAGGGAACAATCCAACAGGAAGAGATGACAATCATAACTATATATGCACCAAACGCTAGTGCACCCAACTATATAAAACAAGTACTAATGGACATGAAAAAGCAAATAAGCACTAATACAATAGTAGTGGGAGACCTCAATAGCCCACTGTCACAAACAGATAGATCAACTAGATGAAAAATAAGCAACAGAATACTAGGACTCAATCATACTCTTGAACAAATGAACTTAACAGATGTTTACAGAGTTTTCCACCCCACAAAATCAGAATACACATTCTTTTCAGCTGCACACAGGTCCTTCTCCAACATAGACCACATACTCTGTCATAGAACATGTTTAAGTAAGTGCAAAGGAATTGAAGTTATCCCATCTATTAATCAGACCATAGTGCAATGAAATTGGAGATCAATAGCAAAAGAAACCCCAAGAATTTCATAAACACATGGAAATTGAACAACACACTTTTGAATAACCAATGGGTCACAGAGGAAATTAAAGAAGAAATCAGACAGTTCCTACAATTAAATGACAATGAGGTCCGGGAATTTAACTCAGTGGTTCCTGCACCTGCCTTGCAAGCACAAGGTCCCGAGTTCAATCCCCGGTACCAAAAAAAATGACAATGACTGTACAACATGTCAGAATCTATGGGACACAATGATGGAAATTCATAGCAGTGAATACTCATATTAGGAAAACAGTGCAAGCCCAATTAAGCTGATAATGAACCTCAAGCTTCTAGAAAAAGAAGAGCAGGACAAACCCAAAGCTCATGCAAGGGTGGAAATTATAAAGATCCTAGCAGAAATCAATTCACTGGATACTAAGAGAACAATTCAAAAAATCAAGGAAGCCAAGAGTTGGTTCTTCAAAAGAATAAACAAAATTGACAAACCCTTAGCCAACTTTATCAGAAAAAGGAAAGAAAAGGCCCAAATCCATGCAATTAGGAATGAAAAAGGTGAAATTACAAGGGACTCAGCAGAAATCCAGAGGATCATCAATACCTGCTTTGAGAACTTATATTCCAATACAATGTGAAACACAGAAGAAATGGACAGACACCTGGATAAGTATGGATTACCAAGCTTGAACAAAGAAGACCTAAAAATTCTAAACATCCCAATATCAATTAATGAAAATGAAAACATAATTAAAAACTTACCAACTAAGAAAAGCCCGGGTCCTGATGGCTTCACTACTGAATTCTACAAGACATTTAGAGAGGAACTACTGCCACTACTGTTTAAACTCTTCAATGAAATTGAAAGGGAAGCAATACTCCTGAATTAATTCCTGGGAGCAAGCATCACCTTGATCCCCAAAGCAGAGAAAAATCTAACCAAAAAGGAGAACGACAGTCCAATCTCACTAATGAACATAGATGCAAAAATCCTTAATAAGGTCCTGGCAAATAGAATACAGAAGATCATCAAGAAGATCATACACTCTGACCAAGTGGGATTCATCCCAGGGATGCAGGGATGGTTCAACATACACAAATCAATCAATGTAATACACTATATCAATAGAGCCAAGGACAAAAACCATAAGATCATCTCAATAGATGCAGAAAAAGCATTTGACAAAATCCAACATGCATTTATGATAAAAACCCTATAAAAAATTGGAATAGATGGTCTCTACCTCAATCTGATAGAAGCCATCTATGAAAAACCAACAGCCAATATCATACTAAATGGTCAAAAACTGAAATCCTTCACACTAAAATCAGGAACAAGAAGAAGATGTCCACTATCACTACTCCTGTTCAATCTAGTCTTGGAAACATTAGCCACGGCAATTAGACAAGAGAAGGAAATCAAAGAAATAAAGATAGGAAATGAAGAAGTCAAATTGTCATTATTTGCAGATGACATGATACTCTATTTAGAAGACCCCAAGAACTCCACCAAAAGTCTTCTAGACTTAATAACCAACTTCAGTAGAGTAGCTGTATACAAGGTCAACACACAAAAATCAATAGCTTTCTATACATGAACAACAGACTCACTAAGAGAGAAATAGGACAAAAAATTCCTTTCACAGTAGCATCCGAAAAACTGAAATACCTAGGAATCAATTTAACAAAAGAAATCAAAGACCTCATCTCAGAAAATGATAGCACTTTAAAAAGAGTGATTGAAGATGATATCAGAAAATGGAAAGACATCCCTTGCTTCTGGGTAGGAAGAATCAACACAGTCAATATGGCCATACTTACAAAACTGCTATATAGATTCAATCCAATCCCAATTGAAATCCTAGCACCATACTTCATGGACCTTGAGAAAGCAATACAAAAATTCATTTGGAAAAGGAAGAGACCTAAAATAGCAAAAGCAGTTCTAGGCAACAAAAATAAGGCAGGGGGTATCACAACCCTCAACTTGAAACTATACTACAAAGCTACTGTGATAAACACAGCATGGTACCGACAAAGAGACAGACCTAAGAACCAGTGGAACAGATTAGAAGATGCAGAAACAACTCCAGACACACTCAGCTACCTCATCTTTGATGAAGAAGCCAAACACCCTCTCTGGAGGGAAGATAGCCTCTTTAGTAAATAGTGCTGGAAAAACTGGGTTTCAACTTGCCAAAGATTAATACTAGACCTATATCTCTCACCATCCACTAAACTAAAATCAAAATGAATTAAAGATATAAATATTAAGACATAAACACTGAACCAGCTGGAGCAGAGGTTAGGTAGAACTCTTGAAGACATTGGTATAGGAAAAGATTTTATGAACAAAACCTCAGTTGCCCGTGAACTAGTACAAACAATCAACAAATGGGATCTCTTCTTACCAAAAAACTTCTGCACAGCAAGAGAAACCACCAACAGTGTGAAGAGACAACCTACAATGCGGGAAAAAAATTTCACCTGCTGTTCCTCAGACAAAGGTCTACTATCTAGAATCTATAAAGAACTTTGATAACTCAGAGTCCCAAATTTAAAGTCTCAATCCAACAATGGGCATCTGAAATGAACAGACATTTCTCAAACAAAGAAGTAGAAATAGCAAAAAAAAATATGAAAAAATGTTCAACATCACTGGTCATTTGAGAGATGCAAATGAAAACAAGGCTGAGATTCCACCTTGCCCCAGGAAGAATGGCTGCTATGATGAAGTCAACCAATAGCAAATGCTGGCGGGGCTGTGGGGAAAGAGGAACCCTGCTCCACTTCTGGTGGGAGTGTAAACTGGTGCAACCACTGTGGAAATCAGTATGGAGATACCTCAAAGAACTAGGACTGGAAGTCCTATTTGACCCAGCTATTCCCCTGTTGGGTATCTTCCCCAAAGAATTTAAAGAATCATACCATAGTGATATATGTGCATCTATGTTCATAGCAGCACAATTTGTAATAGCTAAATCTTGGAAGCAGCCCAGTTGTGCATCAGCTAGAGACTGGATAAAGTAAAGGTGTTTTTTAAAATAAAATGGAGTATTACTCAGCCCTAAAAAATGAGAAATTAGAGACATTTATAGATAAATGGATGCACACTGAGGCGATGCTCTTAAGTGAAATAAATAGGACACACATGTATAAATACCGAATAGTTTCTCTGGTGTGAGAAACTGAAAGTGTAAATAAGGACTAAAAGGTATAATAGATAATGTGAAATAAGAAGAAAAGGGACAAAGGGGAAGGAGAAGTTTGAAGGGCAGGGGAAAGGAAAGAAGGGAATGGAATTAATATGAGAAAATGAAAAAATGGAAACAAAGTCTTTGTAAATAGGGAGGGATGGAGGGGTTGAAGGGAGGGCAGGGGAATGGGGAAAAAATAAGATCCAAGAGATTATGTAAAGGTACAAATTTCCAATGATAATGTCATTATATTGTATATCTACAATGTACCAATAAATTTTTTTTTAAAGTGTCATTGTTTTTCTTCCCCAGCTTGGGGAGTAAAAATAGCCCTGCCTAGTCTGAAGGGACAACTTGGATGCAATACAAGAAAATGAACATTTTTCCTTTGTGTCTGACTTGATTTCTTGTGTACAATGAGCCTGTGTTCTGAGGAGGGCCTTGAGATGGCTGCTGGGTCATAATCACCTCCACTGTTCAGCTGCACAAGGGGGCTGAATGTCAGGTTTAATGGGACTCACCTAAAAAGCACCAACCAGCCAGTTAATTAGAAACAGCCCTTTCTGAGTCCTGCCTATGGTGGCTAATTTAGATTTATATTAACAAATGAAACACAACTATAACCTTGGTCAGATGCAAACAGTTCTACCAGATTAGGTTTTCATCCTAACCCATGGTACCTGGACCAACACGCAGAGCTGCGTGTCAGTGTTTTGTTTCTGTGAACAAGATCAAA
Source organism: Heterocephalus glaber (assembly GCF_053883595.1). Lineage (NCBI taxonomy): Eukaryota > Metazoa > Chordata > Mammalia > Rodentia > Bathyergidae > Heterocephalus > Heterocephalus glaber. Next base: position 42,763,188 of record NW_028258325.1, on the reverse strand, counting down.
TAAGGTCTAAGTTGAAGTAAGTCCCAGGGAGAATTCTTTTGCTGCCATTCCCAAAAAGTACCCACCCCTCTTTTTTTCTCTTGGTTTCGGGCCTGGTATGTGCCTGCCATTGTGAGGCCACAGAAGGGATAGGAACAAAGCCTTGTAAAGTGCTTGCTGAGTGATGGCTATTGGAGCCGAGTTTTGTGTGGGCCTCAGCCTTTGTGAGGGGTCACTGGGGATTTGTGAGAGCCCATAGACTGCCACGTCAGGAAGAACCACTGCTATTCTCAGCAACTGATAGCTGGCAGCTGCTGCCAACCTTTTTTTTTTGTAAACTTAGACCACATACTGCTGTTCTCCTGCTGATTCTTTAAAGGGGCCTCTCAGAATGGCAGATGATGACAGTTCTCCAGATGTTGCAGCTTTCATGTTCATCCGACAGTATGCCAGGGTTATTGATGAAAACAAAACCACATCCCCAGCACCTGTGGCCCCAGCTGCGTGTGTCACAGGCAGCTGTCAGAGCAGCCCTGCAGTGCCCAGGTGGAGGTGCTGAGCCTCACCGCGTGCTGATAAGCCTACTTTTCTGGAATGCAACATTTGAATATGAAGCCCGGGGTAGTTTCTGGAACTGTGGGATGTTTCTGATCCACTTACCCTCCTCCTTTATGTGTCTTCAGTGTCGCAGGCCAGTGGAGTTTCCCAACACGTTGACTATCTGTGTTATGAAGAGGTATTTCATTCTGACCTCCAGTTGAAATTTGCTAGAATTTCAGCAACTCCAATCCCGTTGTCCCTTCCACACTGGCCACTCTGGCTGCTCATACTGGGGCAGCTTCCTACTGCGCTGCAGACTGGGGAGCTAAGGACAGACTGGATTGTCCTTTGGTGGGCTTCTGTGGTATTGCCTGCCCTGCACTATGCCTGCCTTCTGAGAGTCCTTCATAAGGACCCTGTCTTCATCTTCCTCCACTAGACTTAATAGGTGCTATGTGTCATAGTACTTCATCTTTTTGGCCACAGAACTGGGCCACTTAGATTTCTTGTCTAGGACTTTACTAACTGAAATGAAAGGAAGCACTGTGATAGTTAAGCTTGACTGTGCCATCTTGATTGGCTTTGGGATCTGCCCAAGGGGTTGTTGGATCACATTTCTGGCTATCTCTGGGTGGATCATGGAAGTGTGACCTTGGGGTCTATATCTGGTCCCTTGCCCCTTCTTTCTGTTGCTGCTGCCCTTCTCTGCTTCCCAGTGGCCATAAACTAAGCAGCTTTATTCTACCACACCCTACCACCATAATGTTCCTGCTTTGCAGCCTGCCAGCCATGTACTGAGTCTCCTAAAACCATGAGCTAAATTAAATGTCTCCTTCTTTAAGTTGTGGGTGTCAGGTATTGTGTCCCAGTGATGGGAAGGCTGACTATTGCACAGTGACTTATTTCTTAACCATGAAGCTAGGAAGATGTGCTTATGATAGCTGCAGGAAGCCACGTTTTTTAAGCTGCATGGAAGATGCCAGTCAGCAGGAGTATTACGCTGATTCTCAGGCTGAAAAGACAAGAGAAGAGATGCCTAAGAGGATCCATTGTCCTAGGACCCAGCTGTATACCTGCCGTTTCCTTAGTTTGATTACCTAAATACATTCCCTTCTTTGCCTGAAGATAATTTAAGCTGAATTTCTATCACTTGTAACAAGAGTCCTATAATGTAGCCCCTGTGACCTTTGCTGAGGTCTTTGTTACAAAACCACTTCACTCTTCTCTGGTTCCACAGCCACATCTCCCCTTCCAGTCTGTGAGGGAAAGGAGTTTTCCTTCTAAGTGTGGTGGGTGATTCTGCCATGGTGTAGGGAGACAGTCATTGCTTCAGTCATTCCACAATTCTGTAAGCTCCAGAAGTGATCCTGGCCTTCTTCCACATTTAGAACTCTAGCTGTGAAGAAATTTATTCCAAGGTCTCACATGTCACAGCTCAGAGACCCTGAGACTGGGAAGAAGATTGGGACCCACTGTAGCTTTCACTTCACCAAAAAATCTCAGGTCTGCGCAGTGAAGTTCCCACAGTGTGCTAACCATAGCTGTAGGTATCTCAACCCATTGTGGGTCACCAGGTCACTATAATCAATCATCTTCTCTTAGGATGTGTTTCCAGAGCCAAAGACCCGCTTTTTCTTGCATTACAACATTTTACCTTATCCAATACAAGGGATATTTTTCTCATCCCCAAATCAGTACTGTTGACCATTGCCTTTGTCTTGTCTTATCATTATGGAAAAGTGGGTTTTTCTATTTGTGTGTGTGAATATATTTCTCTGTTGCAAATTGCTTTGGTAGAATCTGCTGCTAGGGTCTTTCTATGAATGAGACGATTTTCAGGAGTATTTCAGAGGAAGCCTAAGAGCAAGGGTTCTGGAATTGGCCTGGCTGGACTTCTAGATCTGTTGCTTACTAAAGCTTTCTCCTGAAAGAATTTATTTATCCTCTATGCCTCATTTCCCACATATGAGAAATGGGAACACTAGCACCTATTATATGAAGCCATTATGAGGAGTTCATATTATAAAGACATAAAGGACTTGATATAGGTTCTCCCATACTGATAACCTCTTAATAAGTACTTTCCATAAATAGTTGTTTCACATGTAGCTGGTAGGATCTGATTTCTTACATTGGGGTCATTTTTTTTTTCTGGAAAATATGACTTGGTTCAATCAGCAGGAAGGAGACCAAGGGAGTACAGAAAGAAAAAGATCCTGGTGTGGCTTATAGCCCTGAGCAGAGAGCAATGCTGAACACTCTCTGACCTTAGCTCTCCCATCCAATCCAAGGTCAAAGGAACATTAGCCCCTGTGGTAGAAACCCAGGCCTTTCATGATCTCTGTGCCTCTTCCCAGGACTGCCTTTGGGAGAGGGAACCAAAGGTGGAGACTGAAGGGTGGGAGAAACATAGCCATCAGATGGAGTGAGGAAATTCTCAAGAATTGGGTTTGGCATGGGCAAAGGCTTGACATCAAGAAAAGGAGGGGTGGTGAGATTCTTCCATAGATCAAAAGGAGGAGTGGAGAAAGCAGCAGATGGAAGAGTAGTGTGTGCTGTGCAGAAAGGAGCTGGCTTCTCTTGGGATGACAGAGCCCCTTCCATGTCTCTTTTATGGCCTAAGAATACCTCCTCTTCCCACTTCTTAGTCAAATGTGCACATCTGCAAGCCCACCAGCCCCTTGAGCTGATGCCTGTGCTTAAAGGACGTGATTAGATCCTGGCCTTAATTTTTACATTTCTTTGATACTGAGGTAGCTATGTAAGCCATGGTTATCTTACTTACTTTTCTTCAGACTCTCCTTTTGTGATTTTTGCTAGACCACTTGTTCTATTTTCTTACTGCTTTTCTGAACCTTTGATCCATTTGTCTGTGTATATTCTATTGAAGTACATGAAATTGCTGGTTTTCAGCCACTTCTGATTGACCAAAACAACAATGTCATATGGTCCAAATGAATATTTTCAAGTCCAGATTATAAACGACCATAGTCACCTACTCTGAGTCCCTGCCACTGAAGAGTCACCTATTGGTGACAGAAACTGGATAACTGCTAGGAAAGGGAATGGCTATGAGAGCACCTTCACCTAGATCATGGCACTCTGTGCCTGATGCTGCTCTGAGTGCTACTCATAAACCTCACAGCAAACCCATGGCATGTGTGCCCTCCTGTCATGAGAGAGCATAGCACAGAGAAGTGAGGCAGCTTCTCCAAGGTTGCACAGCTGGTAATGGACAGAATCAGGATTCAAACCCAGTCAGCCCAGCTCAGGAGTCTATGATCTTAATCTCTACACCACAAAATTGTACTGACCACACACTTGAGTAGTTAATAAGCGCTCACTTGTCTTTCATTGTAGACTGCTAATATTATTAATCAAATGTCACTGCCAAGCCTTCTCATTTTGGAATGTTGTGCTATTGTTGCTGACTTGGATGAGGTGGTTTTTCCTGGATAAACTCTAAGTACATTAATATTTATCTACTTGATGATTAACTTCCTTGCTATTTTACCATGACCATCACACTTGTACAACTCCTTCCACTTTACAAGACCTGTTCATATGCAACTTCTCCTACAGTTTTTATAAGCCCTGTCTCCTGAATTAGGAAGTTATGACAGGGGAAAGGACTTTCCCAGGTCACACATGTGACTACCACCTACAGACAAGCCAATGACCATGATCTCCTGGGAGACCCCCCTCAAATTTTCCTGATAATGCTGAACACATGCCCTGACCCCCAAGCCCACTCAGGCCTGCATGACATGGTGAAGCACACTAACCCGCAGAGCATCTGTTTCTTTCTCTCAGTTTAGGGGTACTCTGACCTGGCAGATCTGGTGACCAGCACTGCCTGTGAAACTTCTTTACGTAGTGGACACAGTAGAGGTTCCATCCCTCCCTTTTGTCCTCTGTTGAAGCTGGCTGTCCTCTGTTTGTTCATGACACAGTCCTGGGCATAAACCAGCACCCAACCTGTAGGCTGTAAAATAAACTCAACTAGATGTACATTCTTTCCTGCCCCATCGCTGGATACTGCTGTACATAAATGGCCACTTTGGGGGACAATAATACCAACTGCCTCTAGGGCTCCTTATGACAACTGAAAGTGGTCATATATGCAGCACACTGTCTGGCATTGTGTAACTGCTCAGGTAATGTAGCAGTTGTCACTGTTGTTACTATTATTCCTTTGTTGTTCCTTTTCTAATAGGGTTTTACGTTCAACCTAACATTCAGCCTAGTCAATAGAGTAAGTTGCTTGTCTTACAGGACATTTTTAAATCATTAACACTTTTGTGTTATTGTATAACTACTAAAAAGATAACTTTTACCAAAGATGCTGATTGTCATTTTATCACCATTTTCCTACCATTTGGTGACCTTCCCAAGGCAGAGTTAGGGCCCATGAAGATTTCTATTTTTATCTGAGAAAAAGCAGTAGAGAATTTAATGTTTAGGGGAAAGAAAAGACTATCATTAATTTAAGAGATCTGTTCTAACATGTATCCTCTTATTGCCAACAGATTATAAAACTACTCCTTCTTGTTCCACTCTAAATCAGTATTTATATATTCAGGAAAGGAAAGTGCCTTCAGCAATCAGGACAGCGGCTCCACGCTGCTTGTGTCACCATGTTGCCCATATGTGGTTACTATTCATTTTAAAAGAAACTTTTAAATTAACCATCACAGTAATAATGGAACTACTTTAAAAGTCTGTGTTTCAGGTTTGCGTGGGAAGAAGATAAAACTTTTTCCCAGAATAAAATTAAACTGGTCTTGTTGAACTTCTTTGGTTTGTTTTTCCCTCAGGAGTTGTCAGCCTTTCAAAGGTGCTGAGTCTTCAGCTATTCAATGCGTTGATGTAGACTACAGGGGGCTATAAGGAGGATAGTGGCTGCGATTGTCCCTGAAGAGGTCCCTGACAGTGACATGTGTCACTGTCTGCATCCCACATAGGGACCCCATCTGGGGCAAGCAAGGGGCAGGGAGGTAGAGGTAGGGAGTGGCTTTGGGCCATTATTCAGACAGAGAGAAAAAGAAGTGGGTTTCCTGCTTTCCTCCTGTCTCCTGCCTTCAGTTTAGCCCTCTCTTTCTCTGAACCCAACTCTAGTTCCTATCTCTACAGACAGATTTCACTTCCTGCCACTCCACCATCTATTTCAAGAGTTTGTTCTTAAAACACTGGTCATCTGAGGCAGAGAACCTTCTTGCCTAACAACGTTGGAATACATTTTTATGCTTCAGCTCCTTTTTAAAATCTATCACCATTTAATTAATCAGGATACTCCAGTTTTTCTGCTTTAACAAATTACCCCTAGAAAGTTCATGGACTTAGTTAAGAACTTACCTCTTACTCATTTTATATGGGCAGTATGGCTCAGTGGGTTTTCTGTTCCATACAATTTCCCAAAGTCCTGAGCTGATGGAGGCTCAGGTATCTGGAAGCTGCACAAGCCAAATCTTCCACACCAAGGTGGAGAAGGCCAGTAGCTGACCTAAAGACTCTTGCACCCTTGGAGTATCACTTCTCACAGCCTCTTGGAAAGAACTAGTCACATGGCTTCTCCTAACCACTAGGGGACTGGAAAACAAGAAGATCTATATACAGATGATACCCCTGTCAAATACATCCCCCTAAATTTCTAATATTATTGAGTAAATTATAGCTGCCTAATTTAGTCCTCCTAAAGGATTTGACTGGCTAGACAAGAGCTGCCATTTTTCAAAGACTTTCCTCAGTCTTTAGATTAATAATCCCCCTCTGCTCCTAGCCATATAGGATGCATGTTACTATACGCTTTACTATACTGATTTAGATTTAATTGTCATTATTTCTGTTCCTTCTCCTCTCTGATTCTTCCCCTCTGAGCTAAATTTCCAAATCTAAGAGCAGAAAATAAATATTCAGAGATTTTTGAAGAAAAACTGCTACTACTCAGCAGGATACCTGGCTATTTGGTTAAGCAGGGAGGAAGGGAGGGAAGGAAGGAAAGAATGAATGAATCAAGCAGTCCTCTAGAGTGAGTTAGTGATAATTTAGATTCATCCTTTATATTTTGATTTTATGATTTTTACCCATGTACTGGACACCCTTCACAGGGTACATGTTTAGGTGTATAACAAATTCAACTTTAACTCCCTTAATTTATAAGCTGTGTTCCCATTCCCCTGGGTGGTGGAATCATGGTCTGGCAAGTCCACCCCCACCACTTTTTCAGGACCATGTGTATATTCTGGAAGTCAAGCCTATAAGGAACTGATATCTATCTGTTCTGCAAGTGCCACCTGTTTCTGAGACCCGAGACATGTTTTGTTCCATTGGTCCTCTACTGTGAGACCACAAGGTTCTGGCAGTGGCCTGGTTCCTGTTTGGAAGCCCTCTATAGGGCCAGCTCACCATCTCTCAGGTTTTGGGGCAAGAAGTCTGACTTTCCTCTTTCAATCCCTTCAGTATCCTCAGTGCCTAACTTTAACAATTCAACACCTCACCAATTTGAGAGAAAATGGTTTGTAAGGCCAAATGAACTGTGATTTTATCCAGGTATGTGCAATCCATTAATATTTTAAAATACTATCTTGTCATGCCACCACTCTTGGGTAACCAACTTCTCCAGATTTAATCACTGGGTTTCTTCTCTTCTCATTCTCACCCACTACTGTCTGCTGTCCTGTAGAGCACACAGATGTGCATGTTGGTACCATCACCCTGCCCCTTCTATCCAGAACAGACCCACAGGCAGCTTTACATGGTACATTTGATAGGCTCACTGCCATGCTAGGCTTCCCTGTCTATCATGGGACACTGTCCCCAGAAGCTGCACTTCCTTCTGCTCTTCTGAATTCTACCCCAGCATTCAAAGGATTCAAATGTCAGAATGCCCATTCTGATATTCTGGTAGTACAGGCCTGGATTTTAGGTCCTAAGCAAAGTGTGGAAGAATTTGCCCCACCATCATTTCCATGGAGCCTTCAGGTATGGCCCTTGGGGTTTATCACTTTAGCCATGCATCTTCCAAGAAGTAGGAAAGGACAAGACTGCAGTTCTGAGAGGAGCCAGTTACCAGGGGGAGCGTATTTCTCTGTGACTCCCAGTAACACTATAAGAAAAATTTTATCTTCCAGACACCCTGAGGGAAGACAGCCCACATAGAAAAGCAAAGCATTCGAGGGAGAACACCTGTTTAACTTAAAATGAAAGTGATGAACCTCAGACATCAAAAGGGAAAGTGCCTGCAGTCAGAGACAGCTGAAGCTGTAAATGGTTATGGGAGATGAACACAATGCTCCTTAAGAGCAGCCAGCTCACACCCTGGGCTCCTGCACTTTGAATCTTCATAATGTACTTACTGGAAGAGACCCCACTGTTAAAACATGAATATAAATAGAAGAAGAATTCAATTTTTAAAAGTGAGTGAGTGTGTGTGTGTGTGTGTGTGTGTGTTCTGAGGGTATTTTATTGTCCTATAAGAACTTATGCTGAACGTAGACCACAAAGGAGATCACATGGCTCTGTCTCAGTCCCACACACTGGTGGCACAGTACTGTTTGACAAAGTCCAGTCCCCTGGCTGCCCATCTTGTGATTCCCCTCCAGAAGTCTTTGTGCTAAGAGTTTTAATTCAGTCTGATAATGTAGGAGTCTTTTTAAGCTGCCTGTTAAGATCCCTGCTTTTAATAAATTGGTATTCAAAGTGCCTACATAGGGAAAAGAAAATAGAAAGCAGGATGTGGGGAAAATAGAATATACATTACAACCCTGGAAACAGGAACATAAAAAGAAATAACATGGCCAGTAATTTAAATCCAGCCCATCCATCCCCATGAAGTTACACACTGGCAAGAAAGCAAAAGAAGCCGGCCTGTTCTCCTGTTGGTTCCTTACCCTGATGCCTGCATCCTCTGGGGTTCACACTTAATATATAGAAGTAGAGGCTGGAAATTATCATGGTAATTCCATGCAGGAACCTTTGATTGTACTGTAGAGACTTGGCTTGTTACCACTAATAGCAGAATTTCAGCACTGACTTATACTGGTGTTGTTCTGTATAGTTTAACTTGCACTTCCACTAGCTCATTGACATTGTGGTTCTGCATCTTTATGGAAAAAGAAACCGAGACTCAGAGTCATAAAAAATCTGTCCAAAGTTCCACAACTAGCAAGTCCAGGTCCTCTGGCTCAAACTCATGTACTTATGGCCCAGAGGAAGGGGCTTCCAGGCCGCTGTTCCACAGCTCCCAGCCCAGAGGAAGGAGCTTCCAGGCTGCTATTTCACCGCTCCCAGCCCAGAGGAAGGGGTTTAAGGGCCCCCATTCCACCACTCCCAGCCCAGAGGAAGGGTCTTCGGGGCCACCATTCCGCCACTCCCAGCCCAGAGGAAGGGGCTTCTGGGCCACCAATCCACCCCACCCAGCAATAGAGGATCTGAGGAACATGATGGAATCCCAACATAGGAAACAAATGGAATCCATAAAGCAGATGCAAACAGATTTCCAGGAAATTAAAAACTCCATTGAAGTCTACACACCAGAATGAGCCAATGTGAGGACAGGATTTCAGATATAGAAGATAAGATTGCAATTGGTAACCAGGAAAAGAAAAATTGCTTTAAAATTGTAAGAAACCACAAGAAATCAATCCAGCAGCTGCTAGACAATACAAAGAAGAATAATATAAGACTGATTGGAGTCAATGAAGAAATAGGAGAGCGTGCAGATGACATAAAAAAAAAAAACTCTTCAGAGAAGTAATGACAGAAAACTTCCCAAGCAGGGGAAAAGAACTTGAATACAGATAAGCGAGGCATATAGGACTCCAAATAGCCTTGATCAAAAAGAAATCTACACATAGGCATATAATTGTTAAGATTCCAGAAATGCAACAGAAGAACAAAGTTATACAAGCAGTTAGAGAAAAGAAACAAATCACATACAAAGGAAAACCCATCAGAATCACAGCAGACTTCTCAACGCAAACCCTCAAGGCAAGAAGAGCTTCAACTGACATATTGCAAGCCCTAAACGAAAGCAGCCTCCAAACCAGACTGATGTACCCTGCAAAACTATCTTTCAAAATGATGGAGAAATAAGATACTTTCATGACAAAGAAAATCCTAGGAACTTCATGAATACCAAACCAGCACTCCAAAATATTTTAGACAATACCCTAGGAAAAGGCAATGAGGATCACAACCCCAGGAAGCACAGCAGAATGAACCCATTGGGTGCAACAAGAAATTAAATGTAAAGGGGGAGAATCCAACAAAAAGAAAAGGTCATGACAATGATAACTCAATATATGTCAGTTATAACCATCAATGTTAATAGTCTCAATTCACCAATCAAAAGAAATAGACTGGCAGAATGGGTCAAGAAACAACATCTAAAAATATGCTGCATACAACAAACACACTTAATTCTAAAGGAAACTCATGGACTGAAAGTTAAAGGGTGGAAAACAATACTCCATGTGACCGGAACCCAAAAAAAAGCAGGAGTAGCTATCCTCTTTGCAGATCAAGTAGATTTCAAACCAACTCTGACTAAGAGGGACAAAGCAGACACTACATCCTTGTAAAGGCAACAATCCAACAGGAAAAGATGACAATCATAAATATCTATGCACAAAAAACTAGTGTGCCCAACTATATAAAACAAATACTAATGGACATGAAAAGTCACATATGCACAAATACAATTGTGGTAGGGGAGCTCAGTGACCCACTGTCACAAATAGATAGATCAACTAGACTGAAAATAAATAATGAAATACTAGAACTCAATCAAACTCTTGAACAAATGAACTAAACAGATATTTACAGTGTTTCACCCCACAAAATCAGAATACACATTCTTTTCAGCTGCACATGGGTTGTTCTCCAAAACAGACCACATACTCCCTCATAGAACATGTTTAAGTAAGTGCAAAGGGATTGAAGTTATCCCCTGTATATTATCAGACCATAGTGTGATGAAATTGGAGATCCATAGCAAAAGACCGCAAAAATTTCATAAACACATGAAAATTGAACAACACACTTCTGAATAACTAATGGGTCACAGACGAAATTAAAGAAGAAATCAGACAGTTCCTTCAATTAAATGACAATGACAATACAACATATCAGAATCTATGGGACACAATGAAAGCAGTCTTATGGGGGAAATTCATACCAGTGAATGCACATATTAGGAAAACAGAGCAAGCCCAATTAAACAACCTGATGCTGAAACTCAAGCTTCTAGAAAAAGAAGAGCAGGACAAACCCAAAGCTCATACAAGGGAGGAAATTATCAAGATCAGAGGAGAAATCAATTCAATGGAGACTAAGAGAATGATACAAAAAATTAATGAAGCCAAGAGTTGGTTCTTCAAAAGAATAAACAAAATTGACAAACCCTTAGCCAACCTTGTCAGAAAAAGGAAAGAAAAGGCCCAAATCCATGCAATTAGGAAAGAAAAGGGTGAAATTACAACAGACTCAGCAGAAATCCAGAGGATCATCAATACCTACTTCAAGAACCTATATGCCAATAAGATGAAAATGCAGAAGAAATGGACAGATTCCTAGATACATATGAATTACCAAAGTTGTAGGAAGAAGACCTAAAAATTCTAAACAACCCAATATCAATGAATGAAATTGAAAACATAATTAAAAACTTGCCAACTAAGAAAAGCCCAGGTTCTGAGGGCTTCACTGCTGAATTCTATAAGACATTTAGAGAGGAACTACTGCCACTACTGTTTAAACTCTTCAATGAAATTGAAAGGGAAGCAATACTCCCAAATTCATTCCTGGAAGCAAGCATCAACTTGATCCCCAAAGCAGAGAAAGACCCAACCGAAAAAGAGAACTGTAGCCCAATCTCACTGATGAACATAGATGCAAAAATCCTTAATAAAGTACTGGCAAATAGAGTGCAGAAGATCATCAAGAAGATCATACACCCTGATCAAGTGGGATTCATCCCAGGGATGCAGGGATAGTTCAATATCCCAGGGATAGTTTGTAAATCAATCAGTGTAATACACTATATCAATAGAGCCAAGGACAAAAAACATATAATCATCTCAATAGATGCATCAAAAGCATTTGACAAAATCCAACGTGCATTTATGATAAAAACCCTCCTAAAAATTGGAATAGATGGTCTCTGCTTCAAACTCATAAAAGCCATCTATGAAAAACCAACAACCAGTATCATATTAAATGGTCAAACACTGAAATCCTTCACACTAAAATCAGGAACAAGACAAGGATGTCCACTATCGCCACTCTTGTTCAGTATAGTTTTGGAAACATTAGCCACGGCAATTAGACAAGAGAAAGAAATAAAAAGAATAAAGATAGGAAATGAAGAAGTCAAATTGTCATTATTTGCAGATGAGATGATACTCTATATAGAAGACCCCAAGAACTCCACCAAAAGTCTTCTAGACTTAATAACCAAATTCAGTCAAGTAGCTGCTTACAAGGTCAACACACAAAAATCAATAGCTTTCCTCTACATGAACGACAGACTCACTGAGAGAGAAATAGGGCAAATAATTCCTTTCACAATAGCAGCCAAAAAACTGAAATACCTAGGAATCAACCTAACAAAAGAAATCAAAGACCTCTTCTCTGAAAATGATGGCACTCTGAAAAGAGAGGTTGAAGATGATATCAGAAAATGGACAGACATCCCCTGCTCCTGGATAGGAAAGATTAATATAGTGAAAATGGCCATACTTCCAAAACTGCTATATAGATTCAATGCAATCCCAGTTGAGATCCCAGCAGCATACTTCATGGACCTTGAGAAAACAATCCAAAAATTCATTTGGAACAAGAAGAGACCCAGAATGGCAAAAGCAATTCTAGGTAACAGAGACATGGCAGGGGGTATCACAATCCCCAACATGCAACTCTACCACAAAGCTACTGTGATAAAACCAGCATGGCACTGGCAAAGAAACAGACCTGAGGACCCGTGGAACAGATTCGGAGATGCAGAAACAATGCCAGATACACTCAGCCATCTCATCTTTGATAAAGGAGCCAAACACCCTCACTGGAGGAAAGATAGCCTCTTTAATAAATGGTGCTGGAAAAAATTGGGCTTCAACTTGCCAAAGATTAAAATTAGACCTATATCTCTCACCATGCACTAAACTAAAATCAAAATGGATTAAAGATCTAAATATTAAAATAGAAACTCTGAACCAGTTGGAACAGATGTTAGGTAGAACCCTTGAAGACATCAGTGTAGGAAAAGATTTTATGAACAAAACCTCAGTTGCCCGTGAACTAGCACAAGCTATCAACAAGTGGGATCTCTTCTTACCAAAAAACTTCTGCACAGCAAGAGAAACCACCAACAGTGTGAAGAGACAACCTACAATGTGGGAAAAAAATTTCACCTGCTCTTCCTCAGACAAAGGTCTACTATCTAGAATCTATAAAGAACTTTGATAACGCAGAGTCCCAAATTTAAAGTCTCAATCCAACAATGGGCATCTGAAATGAACAGACATTTCTCACACAAAGAAGTAGAAATGGCAAATAAACATATGAAAAAATGTTCAACATCACTGGTCATTCGAGAGATCCAAATGAAAACAAGGCTGAGATTCCACCTTGCCCCCAGTAGAATAGCTGCTATCATGAAATCAACCAATAACAAATGCTGGTGGGACTGTGGGGAAAGAGGAACCCTGCTCCACTTCTGGTGGGGCTGTAGACTGATGCAACCACTGTGGAAATCAGTATGGAGATACCTCAGAGAACTAGGACTGGAAATCCCATTTGACTCAGCTATTCCCCTGCTGGGGATCTTTCCCCCAAAATTAAAAGAATCATACCACAGTGATATATGTACACCTGTATTTATAGTGGCATAGTTTGTAATAGCTAAAACTTGGAAACAGCCCAAATGCCCATCAACTGGAGACTGGATCAAGAAAATGTGGGGTTTTTTAGTAAATGGAGTACTACTCAGCCCTAAAAAATGAGACATTAGAGACATTTATAGCTAAGTGGATGCACATTGAGGTGATACTCTTAAGTGAAATAAATAGGACACACATGTATAAATACCAAATAGTTTCTCTGGTGTGAGAAACTGAAAGTGTAAATATGGGCTAAATGTATAATAGGTAATGTGAAATAGGAAGAAAAGGGGCAAAAGGGGAAGGAAGTGGGAGGGCTAGGGGAAAGGATAGAAGGGAATGGGATTAATATGAGAAAATGGAAAAATAGGAACAAAATCTTTGTAAATAGGACTGGAGGGGTTGAAGGGAGGGCTGGGCAAGGGTGAAAAATAAGAACCAAGAGAGACCATGTAAAGGTGCAAATTTCCAATGATGAATGTCATTATATTGTATACCTAAAATGTATCAATGATTAGAATGAATAATTGATAATGCAAAATAGGAAGAAAAGGTCCAAAGGGGTAGGGGTAGTAGGAGGGGCAGGGAAAAGGAAAGAAGGGAAAGGAAAAATGCTAAGAAATGGAAATAAAGTCTTTGTAAATAGGGAAGGGTGGAGGGTGTGAAGGGAGGGCTAGGAATCGGGAAAAAATAAGAACCAAGATGCATTATGTAAAGGTACAATTCCCAATGAGAAATGTAATTGTGTTGTATACCTACAATGTACCAATAAAAGAATTTAATACAAAAAAAAAAAAAAAGAACTGTGCTGTAGGAGATGAGAGATAGGTGAGGGAAGCTTCATCCTTGTTTGTAGCTGCTCCCCATACCTCCCATTGCCGCTTGAGCTCTGCCTCCTGTCAGATCAGTGGTGGCATTAGATTCTCATAGTAATGTGAACTCTACTGTGATTCGCACATGTGACAGATCTAGGTTGCATGTTTCTTATAAGAATCTAATGCAGTGATGCCAGTGATGGCACACGAGAGCTCAAAACTGCAACCCCAAACCCACTTATTGCAAAGTGCCAATTAATTAATTAATTAGGTGGCAATTAATTGCCAACTGCAATTAAACCTGAATACTGAGGTTTTAGTTTAGAAAAAAACAACACATATTTTAACATCTTTTGCCTTAAAAGAAAATTAAATAACACCCAGGCCTTTGGTTTGCCACCACGGATCTAATGCCTGATGATCTGAAGTGGAGCTGAGGTGGTGATGCTAGTGGTGGGGAATGGCTGCAAATACAGATTACCATTAGCAGAGAGGTCTGAATGCACAGAGAAGATAATCAGTTATTTGAATATTCATATTAAAACCCTATAAGTGAGTGGCAAGTGCAATAAATTGCACCTGGTGGCAAGCTTTATAGTGACAAGCGAGTTATGTTCTCTTGTTATATAGTGGCATTTAGGAGCAGGCTTTAAGTCAGAATCCAACACATTTTAGTCTATAATATGGCCCACATGTTATTTTATTTACCACTTCCATTCTGCTTCTTTCCCCACTGTGCCCTTGTCTTAGATAGTTTTGGTAATCCTAGTCAAAATGAGTGAAAAACAAAACTCACTAAAGAGCTTCTTTGAAAAGGGGAAAGATTCAATGATGAAACAGCAGAAGATGGTCAGACTGGCAACAAAAAGTAAGGTGCATTTAAAAGAAAATACCAAGTGTCTTACTTAAATTATAGCTTTATTATAACTGGTGATTCATATTCTCCAAGCCTGCTTTGTATACTATGTCATGACTGGCTATCCAATGAAAACTACAAAACTGCTTTGCCACATAGAGAAGAATCACCTTGCATGAAAAGGCAAGACTTTGACTGGAGATTTAGCTCAGTGTTGCCACCACTTGCCTCACAAGCATAAGGTCCTGAGTTTGATCCCTGGTACAAAAAAAAAAAAAAAGAAAAGATAAGCCTTTGGAGTTTTTCAAAAGAAAAAAAAATATGAACACAAAGAACAGAGGCAATTATTGAAGGTCAACATTTCATCAAATGTGTTTGCACTGAGAGCATCATAATTACTGGATACTTTTACTACTGGTGAAGAGTTGACCCTGCCTGCTATTAAGGATGTCTGTCATGAACTTTAACGGATGTTGCAATTCAAAAGATGGCATGGGTTCTTCTTTTGGCTAGCATCACGACTACACAAATTGATGAAATAGCAGAAGAATCTGAGTCACAGTTGTTAGGATTAATAAGTCACAAGGTATGCAGTCCAGGTTGATGAGTCTAGCAATGTCTACAAGGCCACAATACTTTTTTTCACAGTTCTATGTACCATTTTAATTTTAATTTTATTTTTTGAAGCAAAACATTTATTGGTATATTTTAGATAAACATAATGATAAGATTCATCATAGAGAATTTATACCTCTACATAGTATATCTTGCTTTTTTTTTCCATTCCCTTCCCCATCCTTAAACCTCTCCTCCCCTCCTTATTTACAAATTTTGTTTCCATTTTTCTTCTATTTTCTTTTTTTTCTTGTCCTTTCCCCCTTCCCCCTCCCTTGTTCCCCATCACATATGAACATTTTCTTCCCATTTTTCCATATCTATTATACATTTTGGTCCTTATTTCCATTTTCAGTTTCTCACACCAGAGAAACAATACAGCGTTTAAACATGTGTCAAATTTGTTTCACTTAAGAGTAAGGTGTAAAGGTGCATCCATTTAGCTAGAAAGGTCTCAAATGTATTTTTTTTAAGGCACAGTAGTACCCCATTGTTTTCAAAAAACCACATCTTCTTTATCCATTCTTCAGATGATGGGCATTTGGGCTGTTCCCCAGATTTAGCTTTTATGAACTGTGCCACTATAAACATGAGTGTGCATATATTGCTGTGGTATGATGCTTTTATTTCTTTTGGGAAGATACCAAGAAGGGGAATAGTTAGGGTGAGTGGAACCTCTAGTTTTAGTTTTTTGAGGACTCTCCACATTGATTTCTACAGTGGTTGCACAAGTCTTCACTCCCACCAACAGTGGAGAAGGGTCCTCTTTCCCCACTTCCCCGCTAGCATTTGTTATTGGTTGATTTCTTGATAACAGCCATTCTTTCTAGAGTTGAGATAGGATCTCAGCCTTATTTTAATTTGCATCCCTCAAGTGACCAGTGATGTTGAACATTTTTTCATACATTTATTTGCTATTTCTACTTCTTCATCTGAGAAGTGTATTCATTTCAGATGCTCATTTTTGGATCAGGTATTTAAATTTGAGGGGTCTGATTTTTTTGAGTTCTTTATATATTCCAGATATTAGTCCTTTGTCTGAGGGACTGCTGGCAATTTTTTCCCCCGCACTTTGGGTTGTGTCTTCACTTTGTTGGTGGTGTCTTTTGCTGTGCAAAAGCTTTTTAATAAGGTGTGATCCAGTTGTTGATTCTTTGTGATATTTTCTGTGCAATCGGGGTTTTGTTCATAAAGTCTTTGCCTACACCAGTGTCTCCAAGGGCTCCTATTCTGTCTTTCAGCAGATTTAGTGGTTCTGTTTTAATATTTAGATTTTTGATCCACAATTTTAGTTTAGTGCACAGTGAAAGATATGGGTCTAGTTTTAATTTAAAAACACAATGCTTGTTTTTGTGTGATATAGTTCCCAGGAGCTTGTGCACAATGATATATTATATGTACTTTTGTTGTATGTGTTGGATTTTTTTTGGTACTGGGGATCGAACTCGGGACCTTGCGCTTGCGAGGCAGGCGCCGGAACCACTGAGCTAAATCCTTGGCCCTGTACTTTCGCTGTAAACCAACACCAGTCTTAGAACTATTCAAGTCTTTGAGTGAGCATATATCAGAAAATCTGAATTGGTCATTTTGTGTCAGTATATGCATGGACAGAGTGGCTGCCATGACTGGACAGCTTTCTGGTTTCACTACTTGCATCAAAGAGGTTGTTTCTGAATGTGAGTTTACATTGTACTGTGCCATCCATAGAAAAATGCTGACTAGCCAAAAAAACACCTGAACCTAATAACATTTTGCAAGATGTGATTAAAATTGTGTATGATATCAACCACATTAAAGTACATGCCCTTAACTCATGTCTGTTCACACAGCTCTGTGAGGAGATGGGCACACAGAGCATACACATCTTTCATACCCAGATGTGAGATGGCTTTGTAAAGGTAGATCACTGGCCAGAGTTTCTGAGTTATGAGAGGTGCTCCAGAGATTTTTTTTAGGAAAACAGGCACCACTGGCAGCACATTTTGGGGGGGGGGGGCAGGTACTGGGGATCAAACTCGGGACCTTGCGCTTGTGAGGCAGGTGGCGGAACCACTGAGCTAAATCTCTGGCCCACTGGCAGCACATTTTAATGACACAGAATAGGTTGCAAAATTTGCTTACTTGTGTGACATATTCAGCCCGCTCAGTGAACACAGTTTGTCACTTTAGGGGACAATGACAACTATGTTCAAGTCAGCAGATAAAGTGGCTGCATCACAGCCAAACTGGAATTTTGAGGGATATGGACACATACTGGGACTTGATATGTATCAAACATTAGCAGAGACTTTGAAACAGACTGAGGCAGGGCCTTCTTTCTCCCAGGTAGTATATGATCACCTATCTCAGCTTTCAAAAGAGTTTGAGCATTATATCCAAACCACAAAAGACCCCTCAAATGGGAAGAAATGGATTCCTGAGCATTTTGTGAATAAGACAGGTGAAATGACTTTGTGCAAGAAGAGGATCAATTGCTTGATATATATCAAATGATGGTGTCCTTAAAAGTATATCTGTGACAATTTCAAATTTCCACACATTTTAAAGTCAACGTGGAATATTTTAAGATGGCCTCTGAAGCACTGATAAGCCGACTTCCATGTCCAACATCCTACCTTTATGAAGCAAAGTTTTCTTCAGAGACAGTAAGCCAAACAAGATCATGGAGTAGACTGGACATAGCAACACAATTTGGGGTAGGCGACAGCACCACTGAGCTAAATCCATGGCCTATAGCAACACAATTTGGGTGTCACTGTCCCCCACCATCCCAGATGTGACCATCCAGTTGCATGAAAACAAGCTCAGGGGTCCCACTGATTCTACATTACGGCTAGTTGTATAATTATTTCATTATATATTATAATATAATAATAATAGAAATAAAGTACACAATAAATATAATGAGCTTGAAATCACCTGGATTTCAGGAAACCATCCATTCTCACCCTACCCCCATCCACTGAAAAACTGTTTTCCACAAACTGGTATCTCATGCCAAAAATGTTAGGGACTGCTACTGCATATAAAACTGATTAAATGAGATAAGTGATATTACATGCTTGGAACATAGCAAGTGCTTCATACTTTCTACATCCTCTTTAAAAATTTTCTAAAAAAATTTTTTTTGTAGTACTGGGAATTGAACATAGAGCCTTCACACTAAGCTACATCTCCAGCCCTTTTTTATTTTTTATTTGGAGATAGGTCTCACCAAGTTGCTTAACTGTGTAGTCTGGGCTTGAAATTGCCATTTTCTTGCTTCAGCCTCCTAGAACGCTAGCATTACAAGCATATGCCACCACTCCTGGTTTCTTCTCCCTCCGTTTATTTTCCTAGAGCAGGGTCCCTGACAAGCAAAGCCACAGTCCTGCAGCACTTCCACAAAAGTGGAAAACTAAGACATGACTTATGGAGCTGTGGTACCATAGAAAAAGTAGATGATTTTTTTAAAAATTCTTTTATTGGTACATTTTAGGTATACAATACATTTACAGTTCTCATTGGGAACTTGTACCTGTACATGAGGCATCTTGGTTCTTAATTTTTCCCCATTTCCTGCACTCCCTTCACTCCTCTACCCTTCCCTATTTACAAAGACTTTGTTTCCATTTCTTATAATTTTTCCTTTCCCTTCTATCCTTTCCCCTACATCTCCCACTTCCCCTACCCCTTTGGACTTTTTCTTCCTATTTCACATTATCAATTATTCATTTTAATCATTCGTACATTTTAGGTATACAATATAATGACATTCATCATTGGAAATTTGCACCCTTACATAATCTCTCTTGGTTCTTATTTTTCACCCTTGCCCAGCCCTCCCTTCAACCCCTCCAGTCCTATTTACAAAGATTTTGTTCCTATTTTTCCATTTTCTCATATTAATCCCATTCCCTTCTATCCTTTCCCCTAGCCCTCCCACTTCCTTCCCCTTTTGCCCCTTTTCTTCCTATTTCACATTACCTATTATACATTTAGCCCATATTTACACTTTCAGTTTCTCACACCAGAGAAACTATTTGGTATTTATACATGTGTGTCCTATTTATTTCACTTAAGAGTATCACCTCAATGTGCATCCACTTAGCTATAAATGTCTCTAATGTCTCATTTTTTAGGGCTGAGTAGTACTCCATTTACTAAAAAACCCCACGTTTTCTTGATCCAGTCTCCAGTTGATGGGCATTTGGGCTGTTTCCAAGTTTTAGCTATTACAAACTATGCCATTATAAATACAGGTGTACATATATCACTGTGGTATGATTCTTTTAATTTTGGGGGAAAGATCCCCAGCAGGGGAATAGCTGAGTCAAATGGGATTTCCAGTCCTAGTTCTCTGAGGTATCTCCATACTGATTTCCACAGTGGTTGCATCAGTCTACAGCCCCACCAGAAGTGGACCAGGGTTCCTCTTTCCCCACAGTCCCGCCAGCATTTGTTATTGGTTGATTTCATGATAGCAGCTATTCTACTGGGGGCAAGGTGGAATCTCAGCCTTGTTTTCATTTGGATCTCTCGAATGACCAGTGATGTTGAACATTTTTTCATATGTTTATTTGCCATTTCTACTTCTTTGTGTGAGAAATGTCTGTTCATTTCAGATGCCCATTGTTGGATTGAGACTTTAAATTTGGGACTCTGCGTTATCAAAGTTCTTTATAGATTCTAGATAGTAGACCTTTGTCTGAGGAAGAGCAGGTGAAATTTTTTTCCCACATTGTAGGTTGTCTCTTCACACTGTTGGTGGTTTCTCTTGCTGTGCAGAAGTTTTTTGGTAAGAAGAGATCCCACTTGTTGATAGCTTGTGCTAGTTCACGGGCAACTGAGGTTTTGTTCATAAAATCTTTTCCTACACTGATGTCTTCAAGGGTTCTACCTAACATCTGTTCCAACTGGTTCAGAGTTTCTATTTTAATATTTAGATCTTTAATCCATTTTGATTTTAGTTTAGTGCATGGTGAGAGATATAGGTCTAATTTTAATCTTTGGCAAGTTGAAGCCCAATTTTTTCCAGCACCATTTATTAAAGAGGCTATCTTTCCTCCAGTGAGGGTGTTTGGCTCCTTTATCAAAGATGAGATGGCTGAGTGTATCTGGCGTTGTTTCTGCATCTCCGAATCTGTTCCACTGGTCCTCAGGTCTGTTTCTTTGCCAGTGCCTTGCTGGTTTTATCACAGTAGCTTTGTGGTAGAGTTGCAGGTTGGGGATTGTGATACCCCCTGCCATGTCTCTGTTACCTAGAATTGCTTTTGCCATTCTGGGTCTCTTCTTGTTCCAAATGAATTTTTGGATTGTTTTCTCAAGGTCCATGAAGTATGCTGCTGGGATCTCAACTGGGATTGCATTGAATCTATATAGCAGTTTTGGAAGTATGGCCATTTTCACTATATTAATCCTTCCTATCCAGGAGCAGGGGATGTCTGTCCATTTTCTGATATCATCTTCAACCTCTCTTTTCAGAGTGCCATCATTTTCAGAGAAGAGGTCTTTGATTTCTTTTGTTAGGTTGATTCCTAGGTATTTCGGTTTTTTGGCTGCTATTGTGAAAGGAATTATTTGCCCTATTTCTCTCTCAGTGAGTCTGTCGTTCATGTAGAGGAAAGCTATTGATTTTTGTGTGTTGACCTTGTAAGCAGCTACTTGACTGAATTTGGTTATTAAGTCTAGAAGACTTTTAGTGGAGTTCTTGGGGTCTTCTATATACAGTATCATGTCATCTGCAAATAACAACAATTTGACTTCTTCATTTCCTATCTTTATTCTTTTTATTTCTTTCTCTTGTCTAATTGCCGTGGCTAATGTTTCCAGAACTGTATTGAACAAGAGTGGTGATAGTGGACATCCTTGTCTTGTTCCTGATTTTAGTGTGAAGGATTTCAGTTTTTGACCATTTAGTATGATATTGGCTGTTGGTTTTTCATAGATGGCTTCTATCAGTTTGAGGTAGAGACCATCTATTTCAATTTTTTGTAGGGTTTTTATCATAAATGCACGTTGGATTTTGTCAAATGCTTTTTCTGCATCTATGAAGATAATCATATGGTTTTTGTCCTTGGCTCTATTGATATAGTGTATTATATTGATTGATTTTCATATATTGAACCATCCCTGCATCCCTGGGATGAATCCCACTTGATCAGGGTGTATGATCTTCTTGATGATCTTCTGCATTCTGTTTGCCTGTATCGTATTAAGGATTTTTGCATCTATGTTCATTAGTGAGATTGGCCTATAATTCTCCTTTTCGGTTGGGTCTTTCTCTGCTTTGGGGATCAAGGTGATGCTTGCTTCCAGCAACGAATTTGGGAGTACTGCTTCCCTTTCAGTTTCATTGAAGAGTTTAAACAGTAGTGGCAGCAGTTCCTCTCTAAATGTCTTGTAGAATTCAGAAGTGAAGCCATCAAGGCCCGGGCTTTTCTTAGTTGATAAGTTTTTAATTACATTTTCAATTTCATTGGTTGATATTGGGTTGTTCAGAATTTTTAGGTCTTCTTCGTTCAACTTTAGTAATTCATATGTATCTAGGAATCTGTCCATTTCTTCTGTGTTGTCCTTCTTATTGGCGTATAGGTTCTGTAGCACAGTTCTTAACAGGTCAAGAACAGTACCTCTCCATGGCCTAGGGAATGGGGACTCCTGATTTACAACACTGCATTCCCTCACCTAAAAGTCCTAGCCTCTGCTGTGTTCCTGGTGGGCCTGTATAGCATCAGACTTCTAAATGTGTGTAGTTCTTCTTTTTCTTGATTGTGAAATTTTTTCTATAGGTGTTTTTTGTGGTTCACATAATTTCTTCTGTGACTTGCTTGTTTGTATTTGCCTATTTTTCTACTTAGATGTTCATCTTTTTCCTATTGATTTTCCTATGTCTTCATTTGCTCAGATAATCTTTTGTTGGTTCTGTACTATACAAATCTTTTACTAGCTTAAGATTTGTCTTTTTACTTTGTTTATAATATCTCTAAGTTATTTAAAAAATTTTTCAGATCGGGGCTTTTTCACATTTAGGATATTTTCCATACACTTTGTAATATAGGGATGAAATTTTAGGTTGGTTTTGTGTAAATACTACTTGTTGAACAGTTTATCCTTTCTCCCATGGAATTTCAGTACCATCCTGGCCATATATCAAGTTTCCACATATGCCTGGAACTGCTATCAACTCTGTTTTGTTTTATTCATTGGTCTCTCTATGTCAGTACTGCACTGTCTTAGTTACTATATAATGAACTTGTTCATCT
Source organism: Heterocephalus glaber (assembly GCF_053883595.1). Lineage (NCBI taxonomy): Eukaryota > Metazoa > Chordata > Mammalia > Rodentia > Bathyergidae > Heterocephalus > Heterocephalus glaber. The sequence goes on along the minus strand of NW_028258325.1, from coordinate 42,740,261 downwards.
TCAATTTTGTCTTGCGTTTTTGTAGCCCTATGCTCTTCCATAGGCATTTTAGAATCAATTTTTAAAATTATACCTACTCCCCTTCTTACTTTGTGATTTTTATGAAATTATACTAGACCAATAGATTGATTTGGAGAGAATTAATATTTTTTCAGCAGTATTCCATGATGGAACTTGAGTCTCACCTGCCACAGGTGTATGAATGCCAGTGCTCACTCTGAATAATGAAATGACCTCTGGCTTCTGTCTGGCAATTTCTCTGTGAGTGGAAAGCTCTTTCTGGATGGCTATCCTTGACTGAACCTTGAGTTCATTACCGCAGACAGTTTTCTCAATGGTGAGCTAAAGAGTAGAATGATTATTGTAGCACTATTTGCTAAGATTTTTTCTAGCTGAATGATCAAATATATGTAATTATGGAGAAGAGAGCCTGTAAGAGCAGTGTAAGGGCCAGTGCAGCTCTACCAGCTGGAGTCCAAGGTGGCCTAAATGAGAATCCTCAGCCACACCAGGGCACAGTGAGCAGTTTACGTAGTCTGGAATCCATCAGCAAAAGAAGAAATTCAAAAATAGGATAATAGGAAAACAATAATAGTGTCTTCAAGCCTGCTGAGTTGGACATGGCCCAGCCAATTTCATTGCCAAGATTATTACCCTTTTCTTCTGATGTGTACTTTCCTGCTCCTCCCAGTTTTTCTACCCTAAATACCTAAGATTCAAAGAAAAATGACTCCTGGGTTCTGTCTGAATGGAAGCAACACCAATTCTTTACTCTGAAACATTCCAAAACTGAAAAGTGGCAATTTTTAAAGAATGAAAACCTGTTTCTTTTCATTGAAGTTCTTCCAGAAATTAGTGAAAAGTACAGAAACATAAACACTAATTTTGGTTGAGGTGATAAAAACTAGTGATTGCTTATGAACTTAATCATAGCCATTGACACATTGAATCATTTCCACCTGCAGAAACACTCCTGAGAACTGCAATACCCCCTCTTTGTTCAAGAATTAATAATGATTTTGAGGTATGTTTTTTAGAATAGGTGGGAGAGATGCAAATATTCCTGACCTTTTTAGAAATTGAATACTTTGGTAGTTTAGAAACATCCTAAAAGTACTCAATAGAATATATTTTTTAGTAGAAAAAAATGTAACTCTTTTTCTCTGAGATTTTTGAGGATATTTTCTTTTCTTTTTTTTTTTTGAGGATATTTTCTGAGTTAAGCAAAAGTAATAGTATCCATGAATTATCATAATAGCTTTGGAAGATACTTTTTTTTTTTAAACGAGGTCTTGCTATATAGTCCATGCTGACCTCAAACTGGTAATCCTACTGCTTCAGCTTCCTGGGAATGCTGGTATTGTAGGTATGTGTTACCATGCTCAGCCTGGAAGATATATTTTATATGAAGTAGAGAAGCATAGCTGACTATCAGACCCAACTATGGTGCTAAAAATGTAGATCCTAGGTACCACTCCCAGAGAAGTTCTATTAGTCATCCATGACAATTATCTAGGATTTTGAAGCAACCACCCTATTATCCAAATTTTTTCCAAAAACCTACTTATTTTCCCACTACTATGATTTATCCCAAGTTCATAGGCTTCTACTTTCTCCTACAACTATAAGAGATAGAAGATGATTTTTTAAATTATGCAGAAATTGCTTTTAAAATCCTATTAGGTTAAGAATTAGGAGAAAAGGCCACCATTCCACTGCTCCTAGGGCAGAGAAGGTGAGCCAATCCCGGTGCCCAGGAGGAGGCTCCCCAGCAGCCATTCCACCACTCCTAGGCCAGAGGAGGTGAGTTGTGCAGGTGCCAGCAGAACCACCACCACCCCACCCCACCCCCCACCATGGAAATGAGAAGACACGTAAACAAGTCTCAAAAACAGACTTCCAGATCACCTACAGCAACCCCAAAGGAAAAAACTTGGAACAATTTGATATTCAACCACCTGGACTCCCTGAACTGGCAACAAAAGAGGATCTGGAAAAAATGAAATCAGAAATAATTTCTCAGATAACAGCACAGATTGTGCCCATAGTGCAAGACATGATTTAAAAAATCTAGAGACGACACAGATAAAAAAAATAGAGGATCTGAGGAACATGATGGAATCCCAACATAGGAAACAAATGGAATCCATAAAGCAGATGCAAACAGATTTCCAGGAGATTAAAAACTCCATTGAAAGTCTATGCATCAGAATGAGCCAATGTGAGGACAGAATTTCAGATATAGAAGATAAGATTGCAATTAGTGACCAGGAAAAGAAAAATTGCTTTAAAATTATAAGGGACCATGAGAAAACAATCCAGCAGCTGCTAGATGATGCAAAGAAGAATAACATAAGACTGATTGGAGTCAATGAAGAAACAGGAGAGAGTGGAGATGACCTAAAAAAGCTGTTCACAGAAGGGATGGCAGAAAACTTCCCAAGCAGGGGAAAAGAACTTGACATACAAATAAGTGAGGCATATAGGACTCCAAATAGCCTTGATCAAAAAACATCTATACATAGGCATATAATAGTTAGGATTCCAGAAAACCAACAGAAGAACAAAATTCTACAAGCAGTGAGAGAAAAGAAACAAACACACACGAAGGAAAGCCCATCAGAATCACAACAGAGTTCTCAATGCAAACCTTCAAGCCAAGAAGGGCTTGGAGTGATATACTTCAAGCCCTAAAGGAAAAGAGCCTCCAACCCAGATTGATGTACCCTGCAAAACTATCTTTCAAAATTGATGGAGAAATAAGATACTTTCGTGATAAAGAGAACCTTAGGAACTTCATGAATACCAAACCAACACTCCAAAAAATTTTAGACAATATCCTAAGAAAAGACAATAAGGATCACAACCCCAGGAAGCCCAGCAGAATGAATACTTTGGGCCTGACAAATTAAACACAAAGGGGGAGAATCCAACAAAAAGAAAAAGTCATGATAAGGCTTTTAAAACTTTTAACTTCATCTCCCTAATGAGTGTATAGTTCAATCTTGTTATTGGACTGACTAGTACTTTTTCTGATTCTAGTGTTGTACACCTTTCCTTGTGCTGTGCTGGCTATTTATCATCTTGTGTCTACTTTTTAATTGAGTTGTCTATTGATGAGCTGTAAGAGTTCTTCATATATTCTGGTCATAGGTTATATGCATTTTAAATGTCTGTTTAAGGACTACTTTTCATTTTAATGATGTCATTTAAAGTTCTAAAGTTTGATGGAATCTCATTTATCAATATTTTTCTTTTATATATATATTTTTTGTATCCTAGGAAGTTCTTGCCTTTCCTAAATTCATAAACATTTTCCCTTATAATTTCTTCTTAAAGTTTTATAGTTTTAGTCTTTCATATTTAGGTTCATAGATGCTTTCAAGTTATTTTTATGTAAGAAAATGAAGGGTTAATGTTAATTTTTTATATATGGATACCAGGTGTTCTAGTGCCATTTGCTGAAGAAACTATCTTTTCCTTGACTCTTGAATTGAGTTTCTATTCTATAAAATGTTAATGTTAAATAATCTTTCAAAACTCAGTGGACCATATATGTGTGGTTCTATTTCTAGATTCTTTTATTCCAATGATCCATATGTCTTTCCTTAAATCAACACTGCCTTGATTACTGTAGCTTTAGAGGAAGTCTTAAAATTAGGTACAAAACATCTTCCAACACTGTTTCATTTTCTTTTTCTTTTTACTTTTCTAGGTCCTTGGTACTCCTACATAACTTTTAAATTTCAATATCCAATTCTTCATGTATAGCAAGTATACATAGACCTGAATTTTTATATATACCTTGTGTTTTCTAATTCTGCTAAATTCAAGTACAAGTTCTAGGGGCCCCTAGAGATTTCTTAGTATTTTCTCTGTAGATCATCATTTCATCTACATATAAAGATTTTGCTTCTACCTTGCCAATCCTATCCTAATTGTGTCATTTTATTGCCAGACCATTTTCATTTAGGCCTATGTTTCAAAGTTTAATGGACAGATGAAGAGTAAACCTATCTACCCTTGTTCCCCACCTTAGAGAGAAGGCATTGTATGTTCTCCATTCATATAAGGCATTTTTGCTGGAAGTATGGAGTACATGTTTTTGATCTGTTGAGAAGTTTCTGTTCTACTTTTAGTCTCAAGATAACTTTTACCATGAACAGCTGTAGAATTTAGTGCAATACTTTTTTTCCAACTAGTGCCAGGATCATACGGCTTTTTCCTTTCCTCTGTTAAAATGTTGACTTGTGGGTGTGGATCTTCCAATGCTGAACCAACACTGCCATCCCTATAATAAAACCACTTTCTACATCCTGCCAGATCTGACTTTTAATAGTTTGTTTTGTTAAACAAATTTCTATCTATGTTCATACTTTTTTCTTCTATTATCTTTATCCAGTTTTAGGATTAGCACAATGTTGATTTCCTAAAATGAGAGGAGAAGTGTTCCTTTTTTTTTCTGCTTTAAATGTTTGATATAATTTATCAGTTAAAATGTATACAAGCCTATTGTTGTCATATAGGTAAGTTTTTCAAGATAGGAATATGCTGTCTTTAATAGGTCCTATTCAAATTTGATATTTCCTCCAGAGTTAGTTTCATTAATTTGTCTTCCAAGGTACTTCTTAGAAGTTGTCAAATTTATTTCAAAACAGATTTTTGTAATATGCCTTCTATATTCTTTTAAATTCTGTAAAATCTGTGGTAATGTCTCCTAGATCTTGATATTGTAATTTTTCAAATGTATAATTGCTATCGTGTAATGGGAAGTAAAGGTGTAAAGGAGCAGGGGAACTGGGAGGGGTAGGGGAAAGGAAAGAAGGGAAAAGAAAAAATATGAGAAAAGAAAAAAAATGGAAACCAAGTCCTTGCAAATAGGGAAAGCTGGAGGGGGTGAAGGGAGGGCAGGGGAATGGGGAAAAACTAAGAACCAAGATACTCATGCAATGGTGTAAGATCCCAATGATGAATGTAACTGTATTTTATACCTAAAATGTACCAATAAACTTAATGGGGAAAAAAAAGAATTAGGAGAAAAATAAGACCCCCTAAAAAATACTTGGTAAATAAATCTCACACTCATTATGTTTTCTCAAAAACAAAGCATTATAATTATCATGAGTCCTTCCGCAACCAAACATTTGGGGAAAAAAAAAAGGATTAAAATTTAAGTTGGTAAAAGAGTCATTCCATTTGAAATATGTTATTCTGCGTAGCTTGGAAAGTATACCCAGAAATATCTCCTCACTGAAACCTTTGTGATGATGTTCTTGTGGGAGCTATACCTTTCTGTTGATAAGAAATTCTGTCCCTTTGGTTGTGATTATTGGTGGTGGTAGTAATATTCTTTTGAATTTGAGATTTTTGCCCTTGACTCTAATAGAAGTATAACACATTTCCTCGTGGATTTAACACTGAGCACTGATTGAAAAAAAAAAAACATTTTTTAAAAGCTCAATGTTACATCTTCATTTATTTCCATTACAAAGACACAGGATGATTTTCCCAGACTAAGTTCCAAATTTATGTGTTGAGATGAAGAGAATTCAGGAGAGGAGGAATGTTAAGTGGGAACTGGGGTTCTAGAAATAAGGAGGCAACGAGATTTTCTGTAAGGAAAAATAAGTTAAAGGTATAGTTAAATACAATATTATGAATACAGTCTCCGTGAACAACATTTAAACAATATAAATAAAAGCACAAGTCCTTCTTGATGTCCTCTCTTTTCTAATTCCACTCCTCTTTCCATAAGTAACCCATTATCAGTCTGAATAGTCTTCCACACTCCTTTTTAAGTATTCACATACAAATGTATATGTAATGGAATGCTTAATATTATATAGAGCTTTTTCAAGCATGCTCTACATATTCTGAAGTTTGTTTTTCCCCACTTAATATATCTTACAGTTCTTTTCAGGTTATTCCACATAGACTTTTAAGTGGCTGTATAATATTCCATATTATTAATTTAATCATTATCTATTGATGTGTGTCATACTCATTTTCCTTATCACTGAAACAAAATACCTGACACCCAGCCCTTAGGAGGAGAGGTTTATCTTGGCTTATAGTTTTTTTCCACAGTCAGCCAGCCAAGGCAGAAGGGCATAGGGGAGAAAAGCTCCTCTCCCTCATGGTGGCAGGAAGCAGAGAGTGAAGGGCAGTGCCTGGAAGGGAGATATACCCTTTCAGGTCATGCCCTCATGGCCTGCCTCTTCTTACCAGACCCCACCTCTTAAACACAAGCCAACTATAAGGGCCCCATGATCCAATCACCTTCCAGAAGCCCTATGTATGAGCTCATGAGGCCTTTGGGAGACATTCTTGATATAAAGCAAAACAATGCATATATTAAAGAATTGTTTCCAGTTAGTGTCAACTGTAAGCCATGAACAGTGATCACCTATTTGCATACTTCTCTATACCCCTAGGATAGATACCTAAAAGTAGTATTGCTAGGTTAAAGGAACTACATATTTGTAATTTTAGTATGTCCCAACATATTGCCCTCCACAATGACTTTAATAAGCTAAATTTCCACCAATTCTTTACATTACCATGACCATTTGATATTAAGCTTTAAAATGTTTATAATTCACCAAAAAAACTATATTGTATTTTGATTTGATAAAATTTAGTCTGTAATGCCTTTTAAAAATATACATATTAATTCACATGTGCGCACACACACACCAAGGAACACTTTATGGTCATGGTTAAAGTCACATAAATGTGCCTTGATATACCCTCAAGTCAATACTGCCTCCAGGCCCCAATTTGAAGACAGAATAGGTGGCTAATGTAACAATCAGCTTTGTATTAGGTGCAGGGGCTTGGGGTGACTATTACATGATGAGAGGAAAGGAGACAGTGGCTTCTGGAAAATATCCTTACTACTAAGTTGATGCCTGGAAATTTCCTTTGGGAAAACTAAGCCCTTTAAATTAAGCCCTGACCCTTTGCTGAGCAGCCTTCTCTAACAGAAAGGAGTTGGTCTACAGCAGGAGAGTGCTGGGTGGCCTCCAGGGTTACTTTCAGCTCAGTTAAGGTACAGTACTGAGATTCTCCTATGCAATTAGCAAGTTTGGCAGGAATAAACAGAGCCTTGAGAGAATGAGATTCAGGAGAAGAGAGGTGGTCATGGAGTAGCTGCAGCTAGGGTGATCATATGGAGGTCTGATCACTTCTGGGGAGCTCAAAGACCTGAATAACTGCTGGGAGAGGTCTCAGCAGGGAGGCTACCTTCCTTGCCTGGCCACCAGTTGACCTGGAAGTTACCTCACTGTTTGGCTTGGCTATAGCTTGGCTCAGTGCAACCCCAACATTAGGCTGCAGCACCCTGCCAATCAACTGAAATGTATTTAAAATTCCACTGGAAAGTTGAAATGGTTCATCCATGGTGTTGGTTAACTAAGACACATGAGAAGAGATAGCCAATTTTGTGTCTGAGAGCAAAGATTAGATGATAAATGTGTCATTAGGACAACAGATATAGGCAATTCAATTTTGTTTCATGACAGAGCCATGACATTATTTCTTCATAGTGCTGCACTTTTCTGGCATGGACTCTCAAGGACTGGAATAATAAATAGCCTGTGGTCTCGTCTTTAGCTACTTATCCCTATTTGTCAAGCTTCTGCTCTTAAGTTCCAGATATTTGAGCAGGAGAAAGAGCTTAATACTTCTAAGATGGTGTTATAAAAGCAACATTATTTCTAATGTCCTCTCCCCCAACTACAGACCCTTCAGTGTGGAAATCTTTTAAAAAATAAGTAGTAATATGCCATTTGTATGAATAAAAAGTAAGAATTCTCAGTCATGGCCTACACTGGTGTAAAATAAGTATTGAGCATACTATAATTATATTAATCCAGATACAACCAAATGAGACAGAATGGATTTTAAATTATAGTTGTTATCTATCATTCAATAAAGTTCATTGAGAATTTTTTTTTTTTTTTTTGGTACTGGGGTTTGAACTCAGGTCCTTGTGCTTGCGCAGCAGGCGGTGAAACCACCGAGCTAAATCCCTGGCCCAATTGAGAATATTTTTAATGCTTATTGTGCCTGTCAGTTTCTAAGGGCTTCTCTTCTAAATAATTGTTTGTACCACTGACATTTAGACATCCAGATGCTTTTATGTTTTAGGCTTTCACTTCATTAGATAAGTAAATAAAATTTTCTCAGTGGGCCAAAAATAAAAGTGTACCCTGTGTCTGAACTCAGCCCTCCCATGTGGTTCTATTTTAGGAACATGGAAAGGTTAAGAGGAGAACAAGGAAACCAAATGGATCATACAGAGCCATTACATTGTGAGCTCCAGGTTTTGATTCACATGCTGCTGTAGTTCAAATGTGCCCACCCACTCCAGTGTTGCCACTGGATAGTTTGAAGAGCTGGATCCCTTGTAGAGGAGCATCACAAAGATAGTTCCTTCTTGCCTTTCTTACAGATACAACTGTCCATGCCAGCACACAGCATGAAGGTCCATATAGTGCCTACGTGCAAATGTTTCTGTTCTTCATAAATTACCTACCCAGTCTCAGGCATTCTGTTAAAGCCACACAAAGCAGACTAAGCCACACACTTAGCATAAGCTTAATGCTGGCTTCACAGAAATGTTTTTCTTGAATATGAGATGCCTAGAACTCAGAACAATTCTGAAGCATACTTTTGATCACTAGTGTGAGGGGGCAGGGGATACAGAGAACTTCTGTCAGGCATATTATCTTGAGTCACAGGGCTGCTCCCACATCTTTCTTTCATTTTAATTATTTTGTACCATTTTGGATTTCTTTAGTAGCAGCAAGATAATTCTAAATTCCTTTCTGCTTTATACTTTATTTTTGGCATTTTTCTCTTGCATGATTTATATAGGTCAAATCCTTAGCTAGCTGTAAGCTTCACTATATATGCAAATACCATTTTGATGAGAAATATTCACAGACTGCTCACAATAGCTAAAATATATTTCCAAAGCCAACACAGTAGCCCACTTATTTTGAGCCTTATTCATTAGAGTGAATGTTTTTTCCTTGGCCCTCACTCCTTCTTCCTCCTATTCCTGTAACCTAAGGTGAGGCTCACTGAGAGTACCACTAGAGGTAACCTTCACAGGGCCACTTTCTCTGAGACTCAGCTACTGTATCAAGGCCTTTGTGCATACTAACTTACTCACTCCCCTAACAACCTTAGGAAAAAAGTGCTGTTATCACTCATTGAACTGATAAACCCAGAGAAGGTAGGTGGCTTGTCCAGGCCCATACAGCTAGGGCTGGCCAGAACAGGAATCACACCAGACTCCTTGGCTCCAGAACCCTTACTCCTAATAGCCACATAATCTGACCTCTTCTAAATCAGGACCTCCAGCCAAGATAATCTGTCTGGATCAACTCCTAGCTCCTCTCAGATAACATTGACACTGGAATCAACACTCTGACTCCTTTCAAACTACCATGCACTTCTAACTTCTCCATTGTGCCCCATGGCCCACCCTCCTCATCCTAGCTAAAAGCTAAGAAACCAGTCTTTCAGTGAATCTTCTGCAACTTCTGCCCCTCTATTTCCTTTTCCATCAGCCTCCACCTTTCTACCATCCACAGTCAGTCTTAATTCCTTCTCTCTACTCTCTGTGCTCCCCAGTCCTACCACACACAGACACTAGAAACCTTCCCTCTTACCTACCATTTTTGTCACTCTTGCCACTGCTCAAGAACCAGCAGTGGCTTCTCTTTAGTGCACATATAGTATCAACATGGCCTCCTACCAGTCACTGTGCAGTGGATAACTTGTGTCCACATCCTAACTTTGTGAACTGCCCTCATCTCTACCAGGCTAGCCCTCTGTTTCAGCTAGGCAGTTGGTTTTAGATGGGACCACTCATTCACAAGCATTTGATATGTGTTTTCTGTGTGCTGGAAAGTGACCCAGAGTGTCTCCAACTTCCAGAAGCTCCCTGTCCAATGTTTTGTTTGTTTGTTTATTATGGTGCTGGGGATTGAACCTAGGCCTTTGCACATACTAGGCAAGTGCTCTACCAATAAACTACATCCCCAGGCCCCCTGTCCAGTGTTGAAAAAGGTTCAACACAACACATGGGGTGGTGGTCCATACAATATTGCAGGATCTTTGAGACTACTGGAGGAATACCTAAGGTTTTGGGCAAAGTGTCCAAGAAATTGAGCATTTGTTTTCCAGCCTCTACTATACAGAAAGACTCACCAAAGGATGATACAATTACAATAGTAGGAAATCACCCATCCTATCTGCCATACACTGCTTTGTTTTTATTCATAGCACTTACTACATTCTAATGTTTACTTATATACATCCATTGTTAATTGCTTGCCTACTTAACTAGAATGAAAAAAACCATCCATGAAGCAAGAATATTGTTCACAGTTACATCTCCTAGAAACTGTAGCTGGTACATAGTAGAGAATCAATTAATATGTGTTCATTTAATTAATTCAGCCATCAGAAAGTGGCTTTCTGACACTGTTCTGAAGTGGTATTATTACTCTGATTTTCATTACTATAAGAAAATACTTGAGAGCGCACAAGAGGAGGCTTTGCAGCAGCCATACCACTTCTGCCAGCACACAGGAGGTGAGCCACATGGGTGCCAGCAGCATTCCCCCACCCCGTTGAAATGAGAAAACATGTAAACAAGTCTCAAAAACAGACTTCCAGATCACCTACAGCTACCCTAATGGAACACTCTGATACTCAACCACCTGGACTCCCTGAACTGGCAACAAAAGAGGATCTGGAAAAAGTGAAATCAGAAATAATTTCTCACATAGCAGCAGAGATTTTGCTCATAGTGCAAGACATGATTAGTAAATCTAGAGAGGACCTTAGGAACATGATGGAATCCCAACATAGGAAATAAATGGAATCCATAAAACAAATGCAAACAGATTTCTAGAGATTAAAAACTCCATTGAAAGTCTATACAGCAATGACCCAATGTGAGGACAGAATTTCAGATATAGAAGATAAGATTGCAATTAGTGACCAGGAAAAGAAAAATTGCTTTAAAATTGTATGGGACCATGAGAAATCAATCCAGCAGCTGCTAGATGATGCAAAGAAGAATAACATAAGACTGATTGGAGTCAATGAAGAAACAGGAGAGAGTGGAGATGACCTAAAAAAGCTGTTCACAGAAGGGATGGCAGAAAACTTCCCAAGCAGGGGAAAAGAACTTGACATACAGATAAGTGAGGCATATAGGACTCCAACTAGCCTTGATCAAAAAAAATCTACACATAGGCATATAATAGTTAGGATTCCAGAAACCCAACAGAAGAACAAAGTTCTACAAGCAGTTAGAGAAAAGAAACAAATCACATACAAAGGAAACCCCATCAGAATCACAGCAGACTACTCAACACAAACCCTCAGGGCAAGAAGGACTTGGAGTGATGTATTTCAAGCCCTAAAGGAAAACGGCCTCCAACCCAGATTGATGTACCCTGCAAAACTCTCTTTCAAAATTGATGGAGAAATAAGATACTTTCATGATACAGAGAACCTTAGGAACTTCATGAATACTAAACCAGCTACAGAGAACCTTAGGAACTTCATGAATACTAAACCAGCACTCCAAAAAATTTTAGACAATATCCTAAGAAAAGACAATGAGGATCACAACCCCAGGAAGCCCAGCAGAATGAATCTGTTGGGTGTGACAAGAAATTAAACGCAAAGGGGGAGAATCCAAGAAACAGAAAAAGTCATGATGATGATAAGTCAATATGTATGAGTTATAACCATCAATGTTAATGGTCTCAACTCACCAATCAAAAGAAATAGACTGGCAGAATGGGTCAAGAAGCAAGATCCAACAATATGCTGCATACAAGAAACACATTTAATTAAAAAAGAAACTCATAGTCTGAAAGTTAAAGGGTGGAAAACAATACTCCATGTGAAAGGAACCCAAAATAAAAAAAGCAGGAGTAGCTATCCTCTTAGCAGATCAAGTGGATTTCAAATGAAAATCTGAAACACTCTGGTCCCAAGAATTTCAGATAAGGGATAGTCAACTTGTATGTACAAATCTATTGTGAACATGTGTTTTCATTCCTCTCAAGTAAAAACTTAAGAACAGGACTGTTGGTTCTTAACAGTAATACAAGAAATTTCTATATTGTTTCCAAAATGGTTTTATCATTTTACATTCACATTAGCAGTATTAGAAAGTTCTGACTGGTTCACACCTAAGCTGACATTTGTCCTTTTAAAATTTTAACTTCATCTCCCTAATGAGTGTATAATTCAATCTTGTTATTGTACTGATTAGTATTTTTCTGATTCTAGTGTTGCACACCTTTCCTTCTGCTGTACTGGCTATTTATCATCTTCTTGTGTCTACTTTTTAATTGGGTTGTCTATTAATGAAGTATAAGAGTTCTTTATATATTCTGATCATAGGTTATATGCATTGTAAATATGGTCTGTTTAAGGACTACTTTTCATTTTCTTAATGATGTCATTTAAAGTTCTAAATTTTGATGGAATCTCATTTATCAATTTCTTTCTTTTATACATCATATTTTTTTATATCCTAGGAAATTCTCGCCTACCCTAAATTCGTAAACATTTTCCCTCATAATTTCTTCTTAAAGTTTTATAGTTTTAGTCTTTCATATTTAGGTTCATAGATCCTTTCAAGTTATTTTTATGTATGGAAATAAAGGGTTGAGGTTAATTTTTATACACGGGTATCAGGTGTTCTAGTGCCATTTGCTGAAAACACTATCTTTTCCTCTGCTCTTGAATTGAGTTTATGTTCTATAAAATGTTAACATTAAATAATCTTTCAAAACTCAGTGGACCATATATGTGTGGTTCTATTTCTAGATTCTCTGTTTTATTCCAGTGATCTATATGTTTTTTCTTAAATCAACACTGCCTTGATCACTGTAGCTTTAGAAGAAGTCTTAAAATTAGGTACTAAATGTCTTCCAACACTGGTTTTTTTTTCTTTTTCTTTTTACTTTTCTGGGTCCTTTGTACTCCTACAAAACTTTTAAATTTCAATATCCAATTCTTCATTTATAGCAAGTATACATAGACCTGAATTTTTATATATACCTTGTGTTTTCTAATTCTGCTAAATTCAAATACAAGTTCTAGGGGCTCCTAGAGATTTCTTAGTATTTTCTGTGTAGATCATCATTTCATCCACGTGTTGAAGATATTACTTCTGCCTTGCCAATCCAATCCTAATTGTGTCATTTTATTACCAGACCATTTTCATTTAGGCCTATGTTTCAAAGTTTAACGGACAGATGAAGAGTAAACCTATCTGCCCTTTTCCCCACCTTAGGGAGAAAGCATTGTATCTTCTCCATTCATATAAGGCATTTTTGCTGGAAGTATGTAGTACATGTCTTTGATCTGTTGAGAAGGTTCTGTTCTACTTCTAGTCTCAAGATAACTTTTACCATGAACAGCTGTAGAATTTAGTGCAATACTTTTTCTCCAACTAGTGACAGGATCTTGTGGCTTTTTCCTTTCCTCTGGTAAAATGATGACTTATGGGGGTGGATCTTCCAATGCTGAACCAACACTGCCATCCCTATAATAAAACCACTTTCTGCATCCTGCCAGATCTGACTTTTAATAGTTTGTTTTGTTAAACAAATTTCTATCTATGTTCATACTTTTTTCTTCTATTATCTTTATCCAGTTTTAGGATTAGCACAATGTTGAGTTCCTAAAATGAGGGGAGAAGTGTTCCTTTTTTTTCTGCTTTAAATGTTTGATATAATTTATCAGTTAAAATGTGTATGAGCCTGTTGTTGTCATATAGGTAGGTTTTCAAGCTAGGAATATACTTTCTTTAATAGGTGCTATTCAAATTTGATATTTCCTCCAGAGTTAGTTTCATTAATTTGTCTTCTAAGGTACTTCTTAGATTGTCAGATTTATTTCAAAACAGATTTTTGTAATATGCTTTCTATATTCTTTTAAATTCTGTAAAATCTGTGGTAATGTCTTCTAGATCTTGATATTGTAATTTTAAAAATGTATAATTGATATTGTGTAATAGGAAGTAAAGGTGTAAAGGAGCAGGGGAAGTGGGAGGGGTAGAGGAAAGGAAAGAAAGAAGGGAAAAGAGAAAATATGAGAAAAGAAAAAAAATGGAAACCAAGTCCTTGCAAATAGGGAAGGGTGGAGGGGGTGAAGGGAGGGCAGGGGAACGGGGAACAAATAAGAACCAAGAGGCTCATGTAATGGTACAAGATCCCAATGATGACTGTAACTGTATTTTATACCTAAAATGTACCAATAAATTTAATGGGGGGGGGGAGAAAATACTTGATGTCGAATAATGTACAAAGAAAAGAAGTTCATTTATCTCACAGTTCTCAAAGTCCAAGAACAGAGGGCTGGCTTCTACTTGGCTCTGGTGAGGGCTTCATGGCAGATGGGATCACAATGGCAGGAACACAAGAGCCATCACATTGCAAGACAGGAAGGTACAGGCCAAGGACAGCCTAGTCCTACTCTTTTTAACAAGTCGCTCTCTCAAGTTCTATCCCACTCCATGAGACCAACATTAATCCTTCTGGGTGTGATGCCCTCAATGCCCTATTCCCTCCCACTGGGCCCCAGCTCTTAAAGATTTCACAACCTACCGACATTGGCACAATGGGGCCCAAGCCTCCACCACATCCACCATTTGGGAACATACTCAAAGCATGTCAAAACCATAGCAGGGGGTGAGGCTACAGGAAAAAGTGCAGGATCTAGCAGCATCTCTTATGGGTTTGGAGAGAGGAGATCAGCACCTAGACTACCAAATTGCTACCCAGGGCCTAAAGGAATGAAAAGAGATTCCATGGGAAAGATGACAGCTGAATTGGTGCATCAGTGGAGAGTTTTTCAGGCACAAGAGTAGGAAGGTATTTCTAGTAGAGGGTCAAACATGCCTGAGAGGCTTGATTTCTCCCCCATAGGCTGTGCTTAGTCCCTTGGCCACCTAGGAGGATACACTCAGCCATCTGAAGTCCCCTTCCCTATCCACAGCTTTCTGTCAGTTTCTGTCTTCTCTTCCTTAGTCCTCCAACCCTAAGCCCCTTTTCCCAGTACCACAGGACTGACTGTTCCCCAGCTGAGCCCTCAGAGAACATACGGTTTACAACTCTGAACTGCCCTTTAAACTCTGTATTCTAGGAGCAGAGTTATCCTTCCTGTCATTTCATCTGCCATTAGAATCTCCAGGTTACAAGAGCCCTCCCAGGTCTTGACACATTAACCCTTCTGTAGTGAGTCATCAAGTTCCTCAAACACAGAGACTGTGCCTTTAATTTTCAATGTAGCATTGGCTTCTCTGCCTAGGCATTGGCCTGGATTATGACTTACCACCCCCTGCTCTGACACCTTTCCACTCAGGAACACCATTTATTTCTTCATTTGCAAATGATAGAAATCTTCTGAAGCTCAGGATTGAGACTATATTGCTGTCAAAGCTTAGCAATATATTGCTATATTGGAACAAACCTGGGCCACCCTAGGGTCTATTCCTGGGCCTCAGACCTGTTGGTGCTCAACAGTCCCTCAGCTTCCTGACAGCTTGCTTTCGCCACTGCTGTCATCTTCTGTCTAGTGACCAGTCAACATTTATTGAGTGACTGTTGGATGTCAGGCACTGTGCAAGTTTTAAATATGACAGAATCATAAAGGACCAGGGAAGTCTATCCACCAAACTGTCTTTAGTCCTCCTGAGCATGGAGTTCCAGGGCCCCCAGGGAATCTGTGCTCCCTGCTTGTGTTTAAATTCCTAAGCCAGCTGCACTGGGGGCTGCGTGAACAACAGGCCAAAGCCACCTCTCAGCTTTCAAGGATGGCTTTGATGTCATCAGGCAGTGGCAGCAAGCCAGGATGAGACATATGGGATCTTCTCACTACATGTGTATAGACCTGGACAGGAAGGGAAGTGCGTCAGTGCCACTTCTTTATTTGGCCAGTATTTCTCACTGCTTTTGTAGCTTTCTCATTTCTGCTATTTTTTCCTTTTTCCTTCCTTCTGTGCCTTTCAATATATCCCCAAGTACCACCTCACCCCTATTTTAGTGGGATAGGTCTCCTCACACCATACCAAAACTTTACTTGACTGTAGCCTATACTAGATTGTCAGTTCATCAATATAGCCTCTTATTCACTCAGGATTCTACTCCAGTCTTAACAGATACTAAGCATGCTGTACACATTTGGTGGCTGACTGGACACCTGAATGCCCCTCCCACGCAGTGGTCTTATGTTGGGCCCTTATAGTAACCTAGCTGCACATCCTTTTTACAGTGTACCATAGTCATAAGATTCAAGCCCATACCTGAGTTTGAAACACATCTGTCCCTTTCTAGCTACATAACTGACTAAGTCCTCTTC
Organism: Heterocephalus glaber; assembly: GCF_053883595.1. Lineage (NCBI taxonomy): Eukaryota > Metazoa > Chordata > Mammalia > Rodentia > Bathyergidae > Heterocephalus > Heterocephalus glaber. The sequence continues at coordinate 42,723,851 of NW_028258325.1, read as the reverse complement.
CGTCTTTGAACCTCCATTTTCCCATGTATAAAATGGAGATAATATCTACTTCTCAGTATTAGCAAGAATAGATGTGAATAACATACAAATCTAAAGTCCACTAATCATTAATGTGTGTTTTCATTTCCTTTCTAATTGGCTATGTAGATTCTTCATTTTTTTTCTTTCTCACCTAGAATTTGGGGGGATAGTATTTTTATTGGTTAGGATGGGCTAATAACAAACAACCCCCAAATTTCAGTACAGTCATCTGTCTATGTTCATGGAGGATTGGTTCCAGAACCCCCAGATACCAAAATCTTCAGATACCCAATAAGTCCTTCGTATTAAGTGGTGTAGTATTTCCACAAAACTACATATATCCTCCTATGTACTTCAAATCATCTCTAGATTACTGTCATAACTAAAACTTATCTTTCTCCTAAATATTTATTTAAATTTGAACTGTTTCACTGTGTTCTGCTGTGCCTATTATCCCAATCCTTTGGGTTTTTGTTGATTTCCTGCTATGTTAAAAATACAACATTTAAGTCTGGGCTCTGAATTGAGAATATTTGCTTTCAAGTAATGGTTCTGCCATTAACTGGCTGTGTGGCCTTGGGCAAGTTATCCAATCTCTCTACAACTCATTTTTCTGGTCTATGTAATGGGGAAGATGATAACACCTGCTTTATAAGATAGTTCTGAGAATTAAATGAATTAATACATATAAAGTACTTAAAATAGTACCTGGAACATAGTGAATGCTCAAGAAATGTTACCTATCATCATCATTTTTAAGCACAGTGGAGAAATAAAAAGGAAATTTAATTCAGACACCAGTTTTTCTGTACCACATGACAGGTGCTTAGTAAATATTTGCTGAGCAAATCAATGCATGGGCTCTGCCTTTGCAAAATTTGAAAGCCAGCATAACCTCAACTGCTTTCTTGGAAAAATAAGAGCCTTTCCTTCTCTTGAAGCTACTTTGACCAAGGTAAATATTCCAGCTCCAGAATGAAGCAGCCACTGGCCTCTCTATAGGCCTGCATACCCCATCCTTGCCAACTCACTTTCAAACAAATTCTGGCAGCAATGCCCATTGTGGGTTTCACTGACTTCTTTCTCTTCACACCCACAGTTGTTGACTCTCTCATGACAATTTTGAGCCTCATGCAACAGAAGCTGGTGACGATGAAGCCATGGTAACATGGCAGCTTCCTCCTATGTCAATTTGGATGACTGTCACATTGTTTAATGTGGTATTTTGCCTCAGTTGGTTTCATGTTCTTCCTTTTGGGAAAGGATGGGGGAGACACTGACACAGACACTGACAGTGTTGGGCGTGTGAACTGAGGTATGCTCTCTCAGAAGCTACTTCCAGATGGCCTGCTGCTTTCCCACTACCATCCACTCATCTGCACAAGAAGACATGTGGGTTAGAAGAGGTGCTTCCTCTTGCAGCCTTCACCCCTTCTCCTCTCATCTCTTCTTCTATGGACTGTATATGAGGCACCATGTGACAGTCTCCTGCCTACCTCTGAGCTCTTCTGAGTCCCTTTCTCCTTGGCTAGCTACTTAGCCTCTTGCTCTCTAAGAACTCCTAAAACTATTCTTACCTCAGGGCCTCTATTCCTCTATGCTTGCAATCTCTCTGCCTAGGTATCTGCAGTGTTTGCCTACTCATTTCAAAAAGGTCTATGCCAAAATATTACCTCTTCCAAATGGCCCTTTTTGGTTGTATCTAAAATTACTTCTACATCCATTTTTCTTTGGGGCACTTGTTTGCAATGACATTTATTTGGGGGTGTGTGTGTGTGTGTGTGTGTGTGTGTGTGTGTGCATTTACCTGTATATATCTGTTTACCCTGCCTGTAATATTGGTTCTGAGAGTACAGACACTATGCTTTTAGTGCCTAGCATGTAGTTAGCACTCAGTAACTATATACTGAAAGGAAGGAAGACCCACTCATAACTAATAAGTAAATAAATATATTTTAAGTCAACTTACAGGAAAAAAGTGAGTAAATTATGGCATAGAGAGCACATAGAAGTTGCAGGAGGGAAAGTGATAAAGGAGTGACTGACATTTGAAAAGCCAGGAGCTGGCAAGTGCAGCATCTGTGCAATAGAGGCTGAACAGCGGAGCATCCTCAGTCAGCTTCCCAAATCAGACCTAGAAGGAAGAGAGCAGCTAGTTCAGAGCTTGTGGGGCTAGCTGCCACTCTCTAGTGGCAGGCTGTGGTGTTCACCAAGGGTTGGGGAGGGGACTGAGGAGTGGTGGACGTGACTGGGGTGAGCAGACAGACTGGACAGATGCACAGGGCAAGAGAGAAGGTGCTGTACAGCCTTACTACTAAGAGACTCATGGACTTCGAAAGCTGATTAAGTCAAAGCTGTAGTTGACCATGTAAATTACAAAGAGGAATGTGCCCGACTCCACACTTTAATGGCAAAGACAGTGTTTTTCTGTCAGGTTTTCTTTCCACTGGAAATACAGACTCTGCTGTTGACCGTGCTCAGGATTATAGAAACACTGAAGTATACCTTGAAGAGTGAAAATGAAACTGAGGTAGTGCTGTAGCAACCAGGATGTTGGTTTGGAGAAAGTTAACCCAGGTTTTCAGGAATAATTACACTACCCAAGGCCAGTCTTCCTCCCCATTGGCCAAGATGAGGGCTATTTAAGAGGATAACCTTTAAGAGGTAGTTGTTTCATTAAACATCATTGAATACCTACTATATGCCAAGCACAAACATATTTTAGAAGGTCCACCTACATCAGTAATTAAAACAAAGTTCTTTGTCCTTCCTGGGCCTATGTTCTACTGCTGTGCTATACTATATAGTTGCCACTAGCTGTGTGTAACCATTTAAATTAATTAAAATTAAATACAACTTAAAATTTATAACCTCAATCCACCAGCCACATTTCATGTGCTTAACAGCCAAATGTAGCTCATGGCTACTGAATTAGGCAACACACATGTAGGCTATTTCCATCATTGTAGGAAGTCCTATTGGATAATGTTGTTGTAAAAGAATAATGAATATTAACAGCTTATAACATATTATTCTGTACTTGTATACACAAATATATATATAAATTATATGTATGCATATATATATATATATATATACACACACACACACGATATTATACCAGGGGTGATAAAAATAGTGTGTTTAAATTTTTTATTTGTGTGTTTGTTTGTTTTGAGATAGGTCCTCACTATGTAGTTTAGGCAGGCCTCAAACTTTGCCAAGATTCTCCTGCCTCAGCCTCCCAAGTGCTGGGATTATAGGCCTTGTACCACCACACCCAGCTTAGTGTATTTAAATTGTTAAAAAATTATCACAGTAAAAGACACATTCCATCAATCCCCCTCAGAGTACCCTCACTTCAAACACACTTATCTTATTATTTTTGATACTTGTCTGAAGCAGTTCTGGAAGTCCTCTTTTGTGTTTTTTTTTGTGTCTTCACAAAATATGATTTTAAAAAGTACATAGATATGAGAGAGAGAGGAGAGAGAATGTTGCTGTCACATGCCATCCAATGGAAAGGCAGGCATGTAGAAACACTATGGCATGTCCTCATCTACCTTATTCACAAGATCTGGCACCACGCAACTTCTGCCTCTACTCCAAAGTCAAAATGACCATGAAAGATAAATGTTTTAAACTGATTCAGGACAGTGAGGCAGCTATGACAGCACATCAAGAGACTCATGAAAGAAGACATCTAGAACTGCTTCCAACAGTGGCAAGAATGAATAATGAGATAAGTGTGTTCAAAGTGAGGGGGAATATTTTGAGGGGGATTAATGCCAATGTGCCTTTTACTTTTTTTTTTTTAATTTAAACTTTCACCATATTTTTTATCATGCCTCATATGTACTATATAGCATATCTACTATATGTGCTGCTCAGCAACCTACCCTTATCAGTTAATACAGCATGGTCATCTTCTTTTATTAATCAATAATAGACCAAATGCATTCATTTTTATCTTTCTATTAATGGGTATTTAATTAATCCCAATTTTTCACCATCATAAATATTAAGTGCCATCCTTGGCACTTAGACCCTGGTACATTTCTCTAAGCCCTTCTTAACCTAGATGCCTTGAGTACAGTGAGGTAACCCAGGTAGCTTGTTGAACACACAATGGGTGCTCAGCACACACTGACCATGTCCACCTGAGAAGGCTTTGCAGGATCCCTTGAGTTGCACTGCAAGTTGCTACAGCCCCCAGAGCTTCCTGGTTTGATCAGCCCTGCGGCTTTTCAGTTGCTTTTGGGAGTGTAGATCCCTGAAGCCACAGGCAGCTATTTCCATGGAGGGTTATTTAGTTTTGTTTGTTTTCCAGAATAATGACCCGTTTTGAATCCCGCCACATGTTACATTTATTGACCACCTCCTGGGTGTCTGGCCCTGCATGAGACTCCACACCTTTCATTGCAGGCCTGAGACTTGTCCAATTTTATGAGCTTACAATGAAACCATTGTGACAACTGGGAGAGAGGGGAATACATGCCTTTTCATTAAGCCTGGGCCAAAGCTATGGGGACAGTTTTGTCACTGGGAGGGAGGTAAGTGCTTGGTGCAGAAATGAAGGTGATTGTGTACTGGTGTGTGAAGAGAATTCAAGTGTTACCCTACCTGGCCCACTAGACCGATTGCTTTCTCTCTATATAGTGGAAGTCCAAAAGAAATTCTAACCAATTTAGAGTCTTTGTTTCTAAACTCTTACCCCTGTGGCTTTTGTACCCTTTCAGGGACTTGAGGTGTGGAATACTTGCACAGCTGTCAGAGTATCTTCTGCTCTCAGATCACAGAGATGCTTCTTTAACTTCTTATCCCTTCCTGCAGGAGAGAGCCCTACCCTAGCCACCCTTCGTGACATGGAGTGGATGTAGAGTAACCGTGAAAACAGTTGTGGGCTTAAAAATGTCCCTGCTCAGAAGCAAGTGAAAGACTAGATACCTAACATCTTTGTGATCATTTATTTTTGAGGAGAGAATGTAAATTACCTGTAGACAATATGGTTTATCTCAGTGAGCTCTATCAGAACCTGAAGAAAGCGGGTGAGAGGCTATGTAGGAGCCCAAGTCTGGACTGGGGCTGGGCCAGGTAAAGAGCACCTAGAACGCTGCTGTAGGCCGTCTTCTCTAGCCTCACTCAGTGTTCAGGGTCAGGGAGGCAGGGAGAGCTTTCTCTCCTGCCCTTTCTGAATCCTCACTCCCAATGCAATATGACTTGCTGGCACTTTCAGCCCTGCTTTGGGAGAGACAGGCACTTGCTGCACCATTTCCTAATTTCTTTGTTGTTACTTCCAGGACCCACCCTTAAGGTTGTCTCTTGCCTCAGAAAGGGATGAAGAACAAGGCAATATTTTTACCCTTTCTCTCTCTTGCCAAAGGCTCATTGGCAACCCTTTCTGGACTGTGTCCCATCTCTGAATTAGGCATGACTAACCCACACACTAATCCATGCTGCCTCCAAAAGAAAATACAGAAAAGTGATAGATAAGGGCCTCATTTAGTGGCAGCTTAAATTTCAGGAATAGCAATGCTGGCTTGGGTCAATGGAGATTTACAACAACAGGTGCAGGGGAATCACAGAGTGAGGCAGAGAGTGATTTGTGTGTGTTGGGGGAGGGGAGCAGCAGGGGCTTCATTTGATCTGCCTGCTACTGGAAGAAAAATAAACTCCATTTGCTCTTCTATTCTTTTAAGAAACAAAAGGGATGAAAGAAACTTTAGGCCAATAAGCTTCCCTTTTATTCTTCCCTTTTCCTCAAATAGATCAAAAAATGATTCCATATTATTAACCACTTTGCCTTGCCCAAAAATATGGGCGGGGAAGACACTACTATCCTTCCCTGCTTACAGAATCTCGTGATAAGAATCTGAGTGAAGCTGGAGCTTAAGAAACATAATGGAAAAGAAAAGGTTTTAAAGCAATGTTCTAAATGACAGTGTAAATAAGAGGCTGGGGATAGCCAGACAATAATTTGAAAAGCTTTCAATTATGCCACAATTTGAACTTCTGATTTTGTACTAATAGGCAGTTAGATGTAGCATAAGTTTTGTACCATTGGCAGGTGAGCATAACTCTGAGAGATATATTTATTGTAACCTAAATAAGAAAGCATTTTCCAGTGGCACATCACAGCCAGAAATGACACCACATTGTTCCCACATTCTTTACCCCAATTTCATGGGCATTTATAAAATAAAGTACAACCTTATTTCTTTAAAAAAAAAAAAACAAACCTGATATTCAATAAGCAGCCAGACTGGACCTGGAGAAAGATTCAGAATAGTGCAGAAGTAATGTGCTTTAATGTGTTCTTTACAGCTTCCTTCTTGGCCTGCTCCTCCAGGAAGCCTTCCAGATGGTCTCCTGAGAGCAGCTCAGGGTCTCTGCTGCAACTGCACCAAATCAAAACTCCCATCCCATCTCACACATGCACATGGCCACACATACATGTACATACATCCTTGTGCTGGAGAATAGGAAGGGAACAAGGTGTGGAGGGTAACAGGTACAGAGCTGGCTGCAGGAAGTGGTACATCACACACATTTCCTAGAGGACAGGTGGGATTAGCATCTAGCAGGTCTGGGAAAGACCATCTGTGGAAATAACATCAGGGCTTCTGTTTCCCTCTCTCCGACATGCTGTACTGGCCCACTGATTGTGAAACTTTGCACTGGGGGAGTACTATCCCATGCTAAAATCAAATGATGGCAGGCTTTTCCCAACTCAGAGAATAAAGTGGGCAGATCAAAGCTTCCCCATCACCTGGTTTAATCTATTCCTGTTATCTTTGTTGCTGTTTCATCTTTTGTAGTACCCCCACCTTCCCTTCACCCCTAAAAATAACAAGTAAGCAAAGTTTAACCTAAATACAGCCCACTGTGCCTAACTGGTGAACATATTGTAGTGATATCTTTGCGTGCTTTGTTTTCTCTTTGTTTAGAAGGTGAAATCAATAGTTATAATTTGTCATAGTATTCTCTAAGGTGCAGCCAAGGCCCCAGTGCTCAGCTACCTGACAGCTTTTGAAAATTACCAGATCTGGGTCACCTCTCAAGTCAGCTGGGAGAATTACCAAACCATTTTGAGCTATTCAGAACAACCAGAAGTGTCAACACACTTTAAAAGGGGACTTATTATAGTATAAATGGTGAGTTTGAGTTTGTAATGTAATAGAATGGATTTAACAGAATAAAAACAAATGACCTTTTAGGAAGCTCTCATAGTGAGACCTGCCAGGTTGAGACCTTCGCTGTGATTACTGGTAGGAGCTCATGTGCCAGTCTCCTGAGGATGGCAAGGCTTGTGAACCCAGACTCTAGTTCAAGTGGCTATATGGGTATCCTCCACATACAGCAGATTTCTTGGCTGGAATAGAAGTACAAAGTTAAAGTGATATGAAAGAGGTTTAATTTTCCCATGGTGACAACCCAATAGAAGATTATGTAGCTGATCAAAAATTTGATGCCTACCTTTAAAAAAAAAATAGCCTCCGCAGTACACACATCTGTAATCTCAGCTACTCAGGAGGCTAAGGCAGGAAGATTGCAGTTGGAGGACAGCCTGGGAAACTTACAGAAACACTGCCTCAAAATATATATATATATAAAGGGCTGAGGGTGTAGCTCAGTGGTAGAGAACTTGCCTAGCACATGAGAGGACTTGGATTTAATTCCCAGCAACACACACACACATACACACACACACACACACACACACACACACACACACTAAAAAGAAATAGCCTCAAACATTGTCCATATTTCAGTTACTCTGAAGGTGAATTTCAGTGTCTCTTTGTCTACAGTGAGTTTAGATTGATTTAATAGACAACATATTAACCACCACATAAAATTGTAAGAATATGATAACAATATCACATTGTTTACAAAGTTCTCAATGGTTCCCTTATTTACACACATGAAATCCTAAGGTGAATCACTTGTTTGCAGAGCTATGGTCCTCAGAAGAGCCACTTTGGAGAGATTTCTCAGGCACCCAGAAGAAATTTTTAGAAATAGTTAAGGTTGCTTCATTGTTTTGTAATGATCTTGGCTCATATGTTTTGCTGCATCCTTCATGCTTCCCAAGGCATCACAGGATCTGGGCGGCTAGTCCCACTGCTGTATCCTGACTTCCACAACCCAGATTTCTGCCTTCTGCACCTCTCTGACAACTTGACCTCATTCCCTGCCAGGCAGAGCCACCTCTACAAGTGTGCAAGTTGTGCAACATGTTCCGCACAGTCTTTTTCCTTTGGGCTTCCCTCCTCAGGAATTCTCTCAGAAAGCCCCAGAGCTTGGGCTAGAATTCGGGGCAGCCGCATGCAACTGTCACATTCTCTCCTGAAAGTACAAGTCTTCCCGTGTCCACCACATATCCCAGGCCTGCCTAATAATAATGGATTTCAGCTGTCATTTGTTTTTTAATGAGATATTTTAAAAAGCTGAAATTGCTGGAGGGCTTAAAGAGTAGTGGAACTGGTTTTTGTTATATTTTTTAAGTTGATAGCTGGTACATATAAAAGATTATATGATGTGTGTGTGTGTGTGTGTGTGTGTGTTAGAAAGCCTAATCATATAATAAACACCCACAGACCTGCTGCCTATCCAGTGTCTCTGCTTACCCATCTCCTCACACCAACCCTGTCCAGAGGTAGCTACTTTAAAAGTTTATCATTCTCTTTTCTTATTAAAATGGGTTGTCACATGTGAATGTGTACCTAAACTGTGTGCAGTTAGTTTTGTGCATTAAACAGACAAACAGAACTTATCAGCCAGTTGAGGTTGCTCTTCTCCAGTAGCCTTTTTGGGAGATGATCTACTTCCCTGTGTAGGCTGCAATTACTCAGAACCAGCTGCGAGCTCTTTGTTTGAAATTTCCTACAGAGATAGTTTATCATCTGCTCAAGAAAATCAGTGCTGTTGCTTTACAGCACATTTGGTCTGATTCAATTCGTCTCTATAGCCTCAATTTCTCTATTCATTTATTTAAGGAATATTTACTGGGTGTCTTCTATGGGTCAGGCACTGTGCCAGGGACAAACAGTAAGTCGAGGAAAGTCCAGAGTCCCTGCCCCTACTAGAATTTATCCCCACACCTCCTAACCCTTTCCTCCTTTGTCTCTTGAGCAACAACTATAGGCTTCAGGCTAAGAGATTCAGAACACCGAGGAGAATTCAACCAACCAGGGGGATTTATATGGGCAGGAGCCAGGGCACAGAGTTATGGAGGGGCTTCAGGAAGTGGTGCCTCTGGGAGTGCCTACCTGGCCTGGGTCCTTTGTGGCCCCATTCTGATATTTCTGGCTCAGATTTTGTTAGGCCACATCATCCTCTCATCCAAATGATGTATATTTACTTCATCATTAACTCAAAACCTGCTGGTACCCCTGCCATGTAGAATAGCTCAAGGACTGTGCATTGAAGTTAGAAATTGGCTCCGTAGGACTTGAAGTCTGACAACATAGGTTATCATTTTTTTATATTAGAGGAATTTAAAATTATCACAACAAATCATTAGCTTGAGATTGATAACATAGATACAACTATCTGGGCAGTAAAATATAGAACCTCAGAAATATATATATATATTATATATTATATATTCCATTATAATAATAAGTCTAGCAAATATGTAAATATACATATATATTTTATATATTCTTAACCAGCTCTCATATGACCCAGCCACAAGAATAACTAATATTCTGTAACCTCCTATAAAACATAACCAACATCCAAACTCTGCTCCCGAGTGGTTCTAAAGCCATCTCTGTGTGCTTGTGAACATCTGCTCTTCTCAGTGAAGCTGTGTGCTTTGCAAGAGTCTTCTGTGTCTGTCCCCAAGCCTGCCTGTGTGACTTTACTTGCTACTAAATTGGAAATTTAATTAAGTGTCTGCACATACTGATGAAACATAAATTCAAATAGGAAACTTTTCAGTGACACACCTAATTGAATGCTTTTGAAAGACTTGATAACGATGAATCATTTTTTTAAAATGCTTTGTATTAGATGAGAACAAGGTAACTGAAAAAAATTGAAGAAAAAAAACGACACTAAGGTCTAGACGAATCCTGCCTTCCATTTGTGCTGCAGGTATCTTTACCTTCTGGTTCCACTTTAAATGGACTACGTAGTACACTGCAAATCCTTTGGTACATAATGATTTGTTAAGAAAAAAGATAATACTAAAAAAAAAAAAAAAAGACTTTGGCCTCCCATCAAAGGATCAGTGAATGAGAGCTTATTTATGTTTTAACTTAAAACAAAAATCACATACATATGTACTGTATTTATATGTAATGACTGGATGAAGGAGTAGATGGGTGAGTGGATATAGACATGATTGACTTTTCTTGATCCCTTCTTTAAATGACTTTTCCCAATTTCCTGTCCATCCCTTCCATACTTGAAAACAAGGTTTCTGCTTCCATTTACCTTTTGCATATTCCAGGACCAGAGCACCTTCCCCAAGAGTCATTTTATGTCGTCACATCATTGGAAGATTTCAGATGTAATGGCACTTGCTAAGGTTTATTTGGTGTTTATTTTGTTTAGTTTTCTTTTCATTTGCCAAATATTTATTGAGGGCCCTGACCAAAGATTCCCTTTTAAAATTAATTGTTTTAGAAGAGAGAAAAGGCATTGTCAGACTGCTGGATGGATGAAAGAGGTCATGACCTCCCAGTGCTCTGCCCTCTCTGGCTGCGTCAAGCCCTCAAGCAGACCTTTTCTCTAAATGCCCCATACAGAGAGCCTCCTGCTGCTTGAGACTTGTGAGAGGCAGGAGGATGGGGTCAAACAGGGAAATGGGCCTGCTGCTATCAACTTTACGTCACTAGAAGACTAAGAAGACCAGCCTTGCACCAGATGAGAAAATGGCCTCTTGATCAGGCTTAGAGTATATTTTTTGACCCTGACTTTTCCCAAACAGATATCAGGGAACTGGAGGCCCTTTAGAATTACAAGGAAGCTGGACACATACCTGTAATCTTAGCTACTTGTCTGAAGCAGGATTACAATTTAAAGAGACTGTCTCAAAATGGAAAAAAATTTTTTAAAGGTCTGGGATGTAGCTTAGTGCTGTCTGGGTTCAATCCCTACTATCAGAAAAACAAAACAAAACAAAATAAAAACCTGTCAGGAGAATAATATCAGTAAATGACAGGCTTTTCAAATCCTGTTTTGGCTCTGCTCCCTTGCTCTTCTGCACATGTGGGCACACAAGTGACATACTTTATGTTTGATTCATACTAAAGTGTGTGTGTGCACACACAAGTGTGCATGTGTTGAAGCCCTTAGATTAAGGACAGCTCGAGTCAAGACTGATGCAGCCTATACAAGATGCTTTATTTTCTTGAATACCTAAGGATAAAAACCAAACCTGTAGAAACCAGGTTTTCTGAAATCTCAAGAACCAGAAAGTTCCAAGCCTACTTCAAACAAGCTCCAAACAGAAGAAAGAGCCAACTGGAGGAAGAAGTGCAGCTTCATTCTAGCTATTCCAGGAGGATTGTTAAGCTGTTCAGCCTTGTCTTCTTTTAACATGGTTATGGCTGGAAATGTGGGTCCCTATAGTGTACAGAGCCCTGGAATCCACTGATCTCCCTCTGCTGAAGTGCAGGCACATGAGTAAGGAGAGAAAGCTGAGAAGGGAACAGAGGGAGGGTGGCATGACACAGGAGCCCTATGTTGTTGCTCCAAGGAGTAACTGGAGCCCTGCCCAAGAGATCCACAGGCCCTCCAGAAAAAGAAATTGCAGGGCATGAGTCATCTCGCCATTTTAGAAGAAAGGAGGGCTGGGAGATAGGGGTGGCCTCCCTTATCAAGAGGTAGATAACTAAAGTGCACAGACTGTGCTAGGATCAGCTTTTGGTTTATTATCTATTTAACTAAGTGAATTAAATGAGAATTGACTGGAACTGTACACTTACAGCTCTTTTACAAAATGCTGTTATCTTGCTTGTGAGCTGCCTTAATGGAACAGGCTGTCAGGGCCTTATTAGAAGTAACTGAATACAGCACCTTATAGAGCAGATTCAAAGGAGCCTGTGCAGTCAGGCCTGGGAAATCTCACACCTTGTGTGCCCAAAGGAGATGGGCCTCCTCTGGCTGCAAACCACTGTTAGTCTCTACCCCAGGGGGATACCCAGGTCTTCCCTGGAAGAAAGTCTACTCCCTCCTTTTTAAAAGGATTTCTGCAATTTAAAGGTGAATTATGTGTATTATTGATTTTTTTTCTTTTGTACATGTGGTGTTACACATGAAAGACAGCAGATTGGCGTGATTAACAACTACTTTTGGGATGAGACTGCAAGGATTGGAATCTTAGTTCTACCATTTACTAGTGAAATAACTTTGTATTATTTCTCTATGGGTTAGTTTCTCCATCTGCAAAATGGGAATGATAATAGTACCAACCATGTTGGATTTTCTGATGGTTAAGATATGTATAAACTTCTTAGAATAGTTCCTGGCATAGAGTGAGAAGTACTCAGAGATTATAGGGATTACTGTTATGACAGGAAATAACTTGTCCTATTTAATAACTCTTTTTTTAGAAGGAAAGGGGTTTATTTAGCTTACAGTTCAAAGAGATTTCAGTCCATAATTGGCTGGCTCCAAGGCAGGGATGCCAAATAGGTATTGCAGAGGGGAAATAACATAGTGCACACAAGGTAGCAAAGATAACAATAGAGGCAACAGTTCATGGTGGACAACAGGAGAACCTAATAGTGTCTTTCTGTTCCTTTTATCTCATCCAGACTACCAGATTAGGGCAGTGCTAAACCACTCACTGACATGTAGTGGTTTAGTAATCACAGCCCTTAATCCTAGCATCACACATTCCAGATTCAGCTACCTCTGACTGAATGAGGCTTTGGGGGGGACATCTAGACCCAAACCATTACATTCTGCCTGAACCTCTAAATACTCATGTACATTCCTTTATGCAAAAAGCATTTAGTCTATCTCTAAGAGTTGCTAAAGTCCTAATAGTTTCAGCATTACTGAAAAGCCTAAATCCAAAGTCTTCTCTGAGATTTAAAGCAAACTCTTAGCTACAAGCCCCTGTACAAATGAAAAGAAAGTTAAACACTTCCAACATTCAATGGCACAAGTAAACATTACCATTTGGAAAGGTACAAATAGGGGGATACAAAGGAATGGGACCAAGGCAAGTCCAAAATCCAACAGAGCAAACATTAAGTCCTATAGTTCTATTTACAGCATCTGAGGCAGCCTGTGGCTAGTTGAGAACTCCAAAGGGGTTGGCTGGCTCTGCCCCCACAGCACTTCTGGTGGTTGTACCTCCTATGACTTCCCTCTTGGGCTGGCTCTGCTCCCTCCTTGCAGTTTTCCTTGGACAATTCACATCCCTGACTTCTCCAAACTTCTGGGGTCTCCACTTCACCTTTGGCTTCACACTCAGTTTCACACACTGCCCTCTCAGGGTCTCCCAGGCCTTCTTCTGAAATCTGAGTGGAAGCCTTCCTGACCCCACAACTCTTGCATTCTGCATAGACCTAAAACCAGTGCCTTGTGGATGATGCCAAGGTCTGCTGCCAGCTGGAGCAATAGTAGCCAGTCTTCCCTCCCTCTTGACTATAGGGGTCCAGTGCCTATGAACCAAATCCTGAAGAACAACTTTCCTAAGCCACCATTTTGGAACAACTTCCCTAGGCTGCTGCCATTCTGGAACATCGTACTCTGGGGATTTCTTCTCAAAGCAAAGTCTTCCACCTTTGCACTTTTGAGGCAGCAAAGGGTGGAGTCCTGCTGATTCTACTGATGCACTTAGGTCATCTTTTCTATTCTCCTGTCCCTTATCAGCAATTGAGATCTGCTCTGCTCTATCTTTGCAGGCCACAACTATACTGGAGTTTCCTTTCTGGCCAAACTCACAATGTTTCAAATCATTCTGCTGAGCTTTTTTGCTCTTGATTCTCAACATAGATCCTACTAAAAGCCCCCAACAGCAGCCATGCCACTTCCTCAGTATTTGATTGCCTTCAGATTTCTTCTGCAAGATTAATTAGTCCATTGCCCCTAATTTCAGTCTCAGGGCATGAAAATCTCTGGACATGAACAAAATGTAGACAAACTTTCTGCCAAGATATAACACACATCATCTGGAGTCCAACAACCAATGCATTCTTCTTCCCAGCAGAAACTTCCTGAGCCTGGTCTTTACTGGCTTTCTGGGCTTCTGAGTTCTGACCAGAATCTCCCGTACTGAACAGTCTAAGGTGTTTCAGCTCTACTTCTGTAGCCAGCATCTCCAAACTTTTCTTAACTCTTCCCTGTCTCACAAGCCAGTTCCAAAGGCTCTTGACCCACATGGCCAGGTAATGTCACAGCAATGACCCCACTTCTCTGCTATCAAATTTCTGTGTTAGTTACTTTTCTCTCATTGCTGAGACAAAATATCTGACATACAAAGTTAGAGGCGACGGGGTTTATTTAGCTTACAGTTCGTAGAGTTTCAGTCCATAATCAGCTGGTTCCAAGACACGGATGACAAACAAGTATTGCAGAGGGAAAACAACATGCCATGCACAAGGTAGCAAAGGTAACAACAGAGGCAACAGTTCATGGAGGTGGAATACTGCAAAAAGCAACAAGAGGCCCATTTAATAACTTTTATCTCCACATCCCTCTCATCTGCTGAGTGTAACATATGAACTTGGGATAAGCTGCATTCATGGATGAGACTTGGAATGGCAGGAGGCAGTGTGCATGGAGTGTACTCAGGTCAGCAAGCAGAGGCACATTTGGAGCCCTAGCTGGGCTGGAAATGGTCCTGTGTGATCTTGCATGACTCCTTTATCTTCTCTGATCCCTATTTCTGGAGTTCATGTGTTTGACTTTCATGATAGGGTCTGGGTAAACCAATGTAAATACGTTTTTAGTGAAGATTAGAGAGATTATAAAACCTCAAAGCAAGTGTTCTGGGATGTTTGTGTTTTGGGGACAGCAGATAAAGGAGACTCTTTTTTTATTTATATATATGTTTATTGGTACATTTTAGGTATAAAATACATTTACATTTATCATTGGGTGTTTGTACCAGAACATGATGTAGCTTAGTTTTTATTTTTTCTCCCATTACCTGTGCACCCTTTACCCCCTCCAGCCTTCCCTATTTACACAGTTTGATTCCATTTTTTTTTCTTTCTCATAATTTTTCCTTTCCCTTCTTTCCTTTTCCCTTCCCCTCCCACCATCTCCTAACCATTGGACCTTTTCTTATTTCAAATTATCAATTATTCATTTTAATCGTTTTCATCCTTATTTACACTTTCAATTTCTCACACTAGAGAAACTATTCGGTATTTACACATGTGTGTCCTATTTATTTCACTTAAGAGTGTGGCCTCAATATGCATCCATTTAGCTATAAATGTCTCTAGTTTCTCATTCTTTATCGCTGAGTAGTACTCCGTTTTATAGAAAAACCACATCTTCTTTATCCAGTCTCCAGTCGATGGGCACTTGGGCTGTTTCCAAGCTTTAGCTATTACAAACTGTGCTGCTATAAACATAGGTGCACATATATCACTGTGGTATGATTCTTTTAATTCTTTGAGGAAGATTCCCAGTAGGGGAATAGCTGGGTCAAATGGGACCTCTAGTCCTAGTTCTTTGAGGTATCTCCATACTGATTTCCACAGTGGTTGCACCAATCTACATTCCCACCAACAATGGAGAAGTGTTCCTTTCTCTCCACACCCCTGCCAGCATTTGTTATTTGTTGATTTCTTGATAGCAGCCAATCTTTGTGGGGTGAGGTGGAATCTCAGTGTTGTTTTCATCTGCATCTCTCAAATGACCAGTGATGTTGAACATTTTTCATATATTTAATTGCTGTTTTTACTTTTTTGTCTGAGAAATGTCTGTTCATTTCGGATGCCCATTTTTGAATTGGGTCTTTAAATTTGAAGGGTCTGATTTTTTTCAGTTCTTTGTATAGTCTCGATACAAAGATAATGTCATAATGTAATGTAATGTAATAGCAGTCCTTTGTCTGAGGTACAGCTGCTAAATATTTCTTCCCACATTGTAGGTTGTCTCTTAGCTCTGTTGGTGGCTTCTCTTGCAGTGCAGAAGCTTTTTAATACGATGAGATCCCAGCTGTTGATTCTTTGTGCTAGATCCCGTGCTACTGAAGATTTGTTCATAAAGTCTTTTCCTATGCCAGTGTCATCAAGAGTTCTACCTAACTTATCTTCCAGCAAGTTTAGTGTTTCTGGCTTAATATTTAGATGTTTAATCCACTTTGATCTTAGTTTAGTGCGCAGTGATAGGTATGGGTCTAGTTTTAATCTTTGGCAGGTTGAAATCCAGTTTTTCCAACACCATTTATTAAATAGGCTATCTTTCCTCCAGTGAGGGTGGTTTGCTCCTTTGGCAAAGATTAGGTGGCTGAGTATGTCTGGAGTTGTTTCTGCATCGTCTAATCTATTCCACTAAGGAGACTCATTTTAATCAGACAAATTGGAGAGGACAAGTGGTTTGGACAGAAGTTGCCTTTGTACAGTTGGTTTAAATGATGGACACAGTTGACTATTTTTTGGGAGAGTTTTATCATTATTTGTGAATTTAGGACATTCTGTTTTCCCTTTAGCATGTATTAGCATTCTTATTTTAGCAGTCTTTTTTTTTTGTACCGGGGATCGAACTCGGGTCCTTGTGCTTGTGCAGCAGGCAGCAAAACCACTGAGCTAAATCCCGGGCCCCAGAAGTTTTATTTTCTTGTTGGATTTACTTAAGTTCAATTTACCAGTACTTACAAGCAAAACAACTGCTCTACAATTGACCTTAATTTTTGCAATTACATAGCTTTCACTTAATTTTGATGTATAATCCACAAATACTATATGTAGTCTAGAACTTTCAGTAAATAATCCTTAGTCTAGTAAATGATTCTGTTACATTCAACCTAATGGAGGAATACCATACTCCTCACTTTTCAAAAATTTAAAATAGACCATATGGAAAATTAGATGAATTTTTCAATTCTAGAGAAAATGAATTACTATAAATAAAAAATATTAGTCTATTAGTTAGGCTCTTTTGGAGGAATTAAACACTTTGAATGGTACTAGACCTATGTCTTTCTCCTTGTTTTTGTGCCTTTTTCTATTTTAATAAGTAATGTATAATTAAAACTTCTAGATAGATATAATTTCTCACATCTCCAATGGTTCTGTCTGAGAATTTAAGTAAAGAACTCTCATGAATAATGAGAAGCCATACTCTTCCATGATTTCTTGTGACTGATTGCTGCTTAAAGCACAAGCTGTTGGGTCTCAGCTAGAACTACAGCACAGAGAGCAAGCATGCTGTGAGGTCATTCAATGCTCTGTACCTTTGGAACTGCACCTTTCTTGGTTGTAAGCCTCTAAGAATCAGGAGGAAGTATAGACATGCTCCTCTGCAAACTACACATTTTCTCCTTTCCACAAAGCTTGGCTTTGTATTCCAAGGAGTTCCTGTGAACTCCTTAAATTCTCTCCATCAATTCCTTTTTGCCCCAACAATCCATGGATCCCAGATATGCAGAATCTACTGAACACCAAGATTTCTCTCACTGGATGGACCTTCCTGTGGTCAAATGTGAGTTGTCCCCAAAGGTGCTGGAAGCTTGGTCCCAATGTGGTGATGGGAGAGGTCGTAAAACCTTAAAGAGGTGAGGCCTAGTGAAAGGTGACTAGGTCACTGGGTACACTGCCTTTGGAAGGAGAGAATACTTGTTTCACAAGCAAGTTGTTGTAAAAGGAACAGGATGGGCTGCTCTCCACTCTCTGGCTTCCTGTCTCGCCATGTGGTCTTTCCCTTTCCTGCTCCTGCTGTGATGTCATCTGCCATATTGTGACTATCAAAGGCCCATTTACCAAAGGTTGAACAGATGAGTCCTCCCAGTCTTTGATTTTCAGCCACAAAAACTGTAAGTTAAGTAGTTACTCAGACTCAGGTATTTTATTATAATAAGAGAAAATGTAATAAAATAACCACACGTTGATTTTTCTTCTCTCTTTTTAGTAACAGTGAGCCTGACATTTCTGGCAACCAGTAGATAGAGGATTTTACCCACCCTTTAAGATTTATTACCAATAATTTTATGCAGTAATTAAGAATATGGGCACAGCTACTCACAAACTGTATTACGGCACCTGATGCAGTTGGGTTCTGTGGAATACTTCTGTGTATGTTAAATACAGTCCCTTTTAGGTTAAGATTGTTTGAATCTACCTCTCTTCCCTGAAAACAGTTTCTCTAATTATCAAAACCAACAAGTGTCTCCTCACTTCATACCCACTAGGATAACTATAATCAAGAAAATAGGTACTAAACCTGAATGAGTATGTGGTGAAATGGAAACCATCTTACACTGCTAGTGGGAATATAAAACAGGACAGCCAATTTAGAAAACAGTCTGCCAATATTTCAAAAAGTTAAGTACAGGGGCTGGGGATGTAGCTCAGTGGTTCTGCTGCCTGCCTCACAAGCACAAGGACCAGAGTTTGATCCCCGGTACCAAAAAGAAAAAGTTAAGTACAAATTTGCCATATGATCCAGTAATTCTTCTAGGCATATACCCAAGAGAAGTAAAAATGTATATCCACACAAAAACTTGTACATGAAAAGCTAGCAGCATTCTTCACTGTTCAGAAACAACCCAGATGATGGGTAGATACATAAAATATCATGTATTCATACAATGGAATATTAGTAGGCAATAAAAAGAAATGAAGTCCTGGTAAATGTTGCAACTTGGATAAACCCTGAAAACATGATAAATATTAGAAGTCAGTCACAAAAGACAATATATTTTGTGATTCCATTTATGTGAAATGTCCAGAATCAGTAAATTGATAGAGACCTAAAGCAAACTAGTAGTTTCCAGGAGTAAGGGTGGCGAAAACTAGAAGTGACTGCTGACAGGTATGAGGTTTCTTATTTGGATGATAAAAGGTGTTCTAAAATTGATTGCAGGGTGATGGTTGTGCAACTCTGTGAATACACTAATGGCTATTGGATTCTACATGTTAAATGGGGAATACATAGTATATGAGATACATGTTAGTAAAGTTGCTACCAAAAAAGGAAGAGGAGGAGGAGGACAAGATGACAGGCTGCCTGTGTTTGGTCACTGTGGAATCTCGTGTGTCCTGAGACAGGAGTTTGGGTGCAATCACTGCATTTGGAAAACCACAGTAAGGAAGGAGGGCAGTGAGACAGGAGAGGAAGGAAAGCTGATAAAGCTCAGATTAATGAATGAGCAGCTGTCATGGGCAGCTGGGGCCCAGTCCTGCTGAGGCCCCTCAGAAAGGCTGTGGGAGACCACAACTCACAATTGCCACCCAGAGGATAAGAAAATGGGGCTATTTCTCTAATTATGGACTTCCCAGCCTACCCCATAAACAGGCCACACATGCTCCTATAACCAGAGAAAATCCCCAGGAAAGAAGAGCTAGAGACAGAAACAAGAGAAAAAGAAACAAAGACAGAAACCAAGATAAAGAGAAAGGCTTGTGGGTACGTGGAGTAGAAAGCAGTCAGAGTACCCAAAAGCTGTTCACCAACCCTACAGGTGACGCTCAGGGTGACAGTGGATATATACAGGGCCTTGATAAAGTCTGCTTAAGAGTGTGACTTAACCTGCATCTCAGTCCCTCATTCTTAAAATGGAGAAAATAATAGCTCCTACCTTACCAGGGTGATGTAAGAAGTAAGGAGTTAACACTTCTGATGTATGAAGTATGATCAAACAATATAATGAATGTGTAAAAAAATTTTTTAAATTAATCTCCCTCAAAATACCCTCCCCCTTGCTTCAAACACACGTATTCAATCATTCTTGGCACTTTCTGAAGCAGTTCTGAAAGTTCTCTTTGTGCATGTCCTTAGTTGTGTTGTCATAGCTGCTGCAATGTCTTGAATCAAAACATTTACCTTTATGGTCATATTGAAGACAAAAAGACACATGGTGCCAGATCCAGTGAATAAGGTAGATGAGGACACTTTATAATGTGTTTACGTGTCTGCTTTCTCATTGGATGGCACTCAGCAGCAGGATTTACTGTATTTTTTTAATCACACCTCATAAAGACATTCATGGAAGTATTTGAACCAAGGGTAAGTATCCTGAGGGGGTTAATGGCAATGTGCCTTTTACTGTGATAAATTTTTAAAATTTAAACATTTACCATATATTTTGATCACACCTACTACATAAGAGTCAAGAAAACACGTTTAATCTTTTTCGGTTTTTAAACTTTGATCTTATCCTTGATCATTTTTCAGAATGAGCTTTCTAGAAAATAGAGAAGTTCCATCTAATTCAAAAAGCAAAAGAATGATTGCCAAGAATAATGTTCTTGTTTAGGCCCTTTTGGATTTTATCAGCTCTGAATGGCTGCCTTTGAAGATAGGCCATGTGCCTTGTTACCACATCAGACAAGGTGCTCATCCCAGTAAGTTCTTCCATTGGAGCATCTTTCTCCACCTTGCTTTCCTACTTTATGAAAATTGGTGGGATTCAAGCAAGGGAATTTCGTTGTAGCAGTCTCATGTTTTCCTTGTGCCTCTGCATATTTTCCCAAAGCAGTGTTATGAGATTTGTAACTTCTAGGGAGCTTTCTTTCTATGAACCTTCTGTAGTCTATGGATGAAAGTCTGTTGCTGAGGTCCCAGGCAATTTGAGTCCTGCTTATGTCAAAAGCATGTATATTGTTATATTTCATTGCTCATAGATGAATGAAACAACCACACTGGTAAATATCCAAGGAGAAATAAGATTAAAAGAAATTGCCACCTGTGTTACATCGAGCTCAAGATGTCATAAGGAAAACTTACTTTAAATATTTTCTCACCTAAGAAAATACCTTTGGATTGTTTCAGGATGTGACTCTGCAACTAACCTGACATTTCACAAATCCAAAATTGCTGTGGATGAACTCTTTTCTTCTCTTTGGGATATTGCTGGAGCTCGGAGTCTCATGAAAGAGTTTAAGTCTGTGTATGTTCCTGGAAATCATACCCACCAGGTGAGTCCATGGGTTCTAAAGCATCTGTCTAATCTGTTGTACTTTTTGGATTCAGAGACTATATCTACAGGGTACATTTCCATTTAACCTCTCTAATAGAAGGTTTGTTCTAGATGAACTCAATTCCCTTTTAGTTCAGAGTTTGGGGTTCCACTAAATCTAAAAGGCTCTCAATTCATGTGTTCCTTAGCCTTGATGCAGCAGGATGAGCACTAAATTGGAAGTCACCTACTGCTTTATAGCTATGGTGATTCCTTAGCTTTAAGCAAGTCCTTTGCTTCTTTGGGAACCAGTTATTTCAAGTACTAAATGATGGACTAGCCTTAGATGACCCACCAGGTTCTAGATCTAAGCAGTCCATAAACATTCTGATCCATCAGAGGAATTAAAGTACCTAATGATACCAAGGCAAGGAAAACACAAATTTGTGACAGTGAAAACATTTATTATTAAAATTCCCCCACTGTTTTCTAAGGATAGTTACCAATAATGTTTTGGCCATTGAAGAGGAAGATGATATGAAAATCCAAGATTGCAGGGGTGAGTGCTGTAGAAAGCTCAAAGGGGAGAATGTATAGAAATACAAAGGGAAACTTAAGAAGAGAAGAAAGGCTGGAGCCATGGAGACTGAGGAGTCTCTGTTGAACAAAGTTAGAGATAGGACTAAGGTTCCTTGTGGCCAAAAATGAACTCCCAGGGAAGAACAGATGTTTCTGGTAGAAAAGATCACTAAGTTTAGCTGTAGGATTCTTCTCTAGCTCTCCGTGAAATCTTTAGTAAAATTTACTCCAATTGCTAGGGTTTTGCTTTCTTTTGATCTTTTGGATGGTGCTGAGGGTGGAAACCAAGGCTTTACATGTGCTAGGTAAGTGTTGGGCCTCTAAACCGCACCCCCAGCTCCTGTGAAAGCTCCTCAGAGAGCATAATGGGCTATTAGTGGGGAGTATGACAGAGTGACAAGCTCAGCTTCAGGGTGCTGGCTCTTGGGTGAAGGGGTAGATAACCCACTACAGTCCAGCAAAATCCCAATTCTTTTTTTTTTTTTCCTCCTGTATATTCCTATAGTAGCTGATGCTTGAAGAGCACTTCTGCAGTTTTTCCTTGGATTCTCAGAACAAGTAAACCGGAGAGATATTACTTGGAGATCCAGGAAGGTCAAGTGACTTGTCATAGGCACACACTGGACAGAGGCAGATGCTAGGTCCTTGAGACCAACACAAAACCTCTTCCTCCCAAGTACATGGTTTTCATGGAGGTTCTAGAAGTATTGCTTAATGGCCATCTGAAATCACCCACCAAGAACCATAGAAACTGACACTCGACTTAGAAATGTAAAGATTCCCATGCTTTTTTCAAAGATCTGAGGATATCACTGCCACAAAATATGGATAAACATCATTCCGATAAATAATTATACACAATTTTATTGTTTTTTAAAAAATCAACAATCTTAAATACTGTGGCATGGATAGGTTCCAAAAAACATGATGAAATTTAGACCAAAGAATGTCTAAGTTCAACAAGTGGTTGCTATCGTTGGCAAAGAGAAAATAAACGTTGAATTTAATGAGGTCTCTCCCATTATTTGACTGTCATGTGACTGATATGGCTACTTTCACATTAACATGTATTAGCTATAAAGCTTGAGCATTATAAGGACAAAGATGAGCTTCTAAACTTAACTCCCTGCTGGTAGCACTGTCATCCAGACCTCAGAACCCTGTCTTACAGTTGTGGCCTTTGGAAAATGAAGCCTCCCTTTTTGCATCTGTTTCCTCTTAGAGCAAGTCAGTAATATCAAAACACTCACCAAAGACCCTAAATGTCAGTGAACAGGAAATGGGGAGGGGGGTCGGATAATGTGTTTGTGTTGCAGAGGTTAAATAAACAATGATACATACATATAGTGAAATCATGTGCAGCCATAAAATGAATGGGCTGGAGCTACATACACTGGGAAGGACTGCATTTGAATCCTTGTTTCAAGGACTGCTTCTTGTGGAACACCAGCTACAACAGTGATAAATCATTCTGCAAAGCATTATTCTATTTAAAAAATTTCTATATATATAATAAAACGTATATATGAGCTGGGCACGATGGTGTAATCTCAGCTACTCAGATGGGTGAAATAGAAGGATTGCAGTTTTGAGGCCAGCATGGGCAATTTAACAATACCCTAACTCAAAAAAAAGGGAAAGAGAGAAAGGAAGGAAGGGAGGGAGAGAGAGAGAGGAAATATATGAGTGTATATGTCTAATAAATCTTTAAAACTTTAGGAAAGTTTATATAATGACCTGTGGAGTATGGGAAGAGTTATATGGGCAAGGAAGAACACTGACTTCTTGTTTTATATTTACATATTTTCAATTAGTCCTCAGAGGACAGGGATCCTGATCTGTTTTTTTCACTGCCAAATCCCCAGTGTCTACAGAGGAATCTTTTGCACAGTAGATGTTTAATAAATATTTGTTAGGTGTATTTTCATTGTAATACATGTATCTTTATGGATCAGAGAATATATTGGAATACAAATGGGAACGTACTACTGGTATAAACTGGAGTCAGAGTCCACCTGTGTCTGGTTTTAATGGTAGAACTTGGCTAGATGTTATAGTTTGAATCTCAAATGTCCCCCTAAAAGCTCATGTGTTGTAGGCTTGGTTCCCAGCCGATGGTACTACCAGGTAGAGAGAGAAACTTTAGTAGATGGAGCCTTTGGTAGATGAGGAAGTGGGTCATTAGGGGTGTGCCCTCGAAGGACATATTGTATCCCTAGCCCCTTCCTCCTCTCTTTCTTTGCTTCCTTTCCACCATGAGATGAGCAGCTTTCCTCTGCCACACACTTCCACCGTGATGTCCTGCCTCACCACAGGCCCAAAAGCAACAGGGCTAAGTGACCATGGACTGAAACTTCAGAAGCATTGAACCAAAATAAACTTGTGCTGCTTTAAGTTTATTTATTTTATTTTATTTTTGGCTTTGGTACCGGGGATCGAACTTGGGACCTTGTGCTTGCGAGGCAGGCAGTGGAACCACTGAGCTAAATCCCCGGCCCAAAATTTATTTCATATAGTTTTAGAAAAGTCTTTTTTTTTTTGGTACCAGAGATCGAACTCAGGTCCTTGCGCTTGCACAGCAGGTGACAAAACCACTGAGCTAATGCTTTAAGTTTATTTCTCTCAAGTATTTTGTTGCAGTGATTAAAAACTGACTAGTAAATCGGACCCTTGTATTAGTCAGCTTTTCTATTGCTTAGACTAAATACCAGATACCCACAACTTAAAGGAGGAAATCATTTGTTTGGCTCACAGTTTCAGAGATTTCAGACCATGATTGGCTGGCTCCAAGATAGGAACATCATGGCAGAAGAGTTTAGTGGAGCAAAGCTCCTCAGGTTATGGACCCAGGAAGCAGAGCAGGGAGATGGGACAAATGACCAGATATAGCACCCAAGGTCACTCCTCCACACCCAGACACACTCAGAATTGTGTTCCACCATAGATGCCAAGCCAACCAAGTTGACATAATCAAGCTTAATTATCACAGCAGTTTTCTATTTATCCCCTCGTGATGTGTCCTCAGCCCCGTGGCTCCAGGAAAAAATTATGCTTCTATCTAGTACCATGATGTCTTTACACAAGATCTAGTTGGAAAACCCTGTGCTCCTCACAGCACCCAGGAAAGCACTGCCCCTGGTCTAGCCCTGGTTTCTAGTCCAGGTCCATTGTGTGCTGTGTTCTCGGCTCTCTACCTCTCTTATTCTCTGCCTCTGCACTTGCTCAGTGTAGATCTCAGGTTTAGCTTGATGCCTGCCCCTAGTGAGCACATGGGTGGATGGATGCTGGGCTATGGGTCTTATCCAGAATGACATTGCACACAGTCTTGATTCTTAGTTAGAAGGAGGTTGGAAGGGAAGTTAACAGCAGATTTTGGAACCGGGCTGTCTGGGTTCATAGGCCAGCTGTGCCCCCTACGAACTGTGTGACTTTAAGCAACTCACTTCACCTGTCTGTGCCTGGTTCCATATCTGTGAGAAGGAGCTGATAATAATAGCTCTCTCACAAAGATGCTCTAGTAATTTGGTGAGTAACTACACATAAAACTCTTAGGCCAGCATCTGACACGCAAACAGTACTATGTGAATATTTGTGGTGATAGCTATAGGAAAAATGAAGAACAGAGAGGCTTTCTCTTTGTCTTTTCTTGCAGAATTCCATCTTTCCCTTTGCCAGGATGTGGGCTACATACAAGGACAGTCTTCCCAAGCTGAATGTCCTATGACTGCTGGCTATGGTGAAAGGTTTAGTGCTGATACCACTTTTGTGACAGGGTTGTGCTTGGGGATTGGCCCTGTTGACCGTGTCTGTGCAGTAGGGCTTCATGTCCATCATTTCTTTTGGCATATGTCCCAATTTCACGGGGTGGGAAAGTGTAGAGACTCCTTTATTGGTGCCATGGTGTTTGATGCACTGCTGCTCCTCAGCTGCGGCATCAGGAGAATATTAGCCATGTCTTGGGACAAGGACCTCATGAGGCCTTCCAGACAAAATGTCATCTTGCTCTTGCATGATGGGCTTTGCACAAGTTTCCAGGACAGAGCTGTACTGGTGAGACCTCTGCACAGATGCGAGTGTGCTGAACAAGAGCATCCAGACTCAGCAGTGCCTAAGCAAGCTTGATTCATCTTGTGCTAGGTGGAAAATGGCTCTCTGAAGAGTATTTAGGCCCAATCTCTTTAGTCAGCACTCCCCGACCCTGGCCACCAGCTGTTTATATGCTGGGGTAGTCTCTATTCCTCTTCCTGATTCTGTCTCCTGAAGGAATGAATGTGGGATAGACAGGACTGAACTGAGGGCCAAGAAGAATGGTATGATCCTGAAGCCTAATTCTGACTGACTATGTGAACTCAAGAAAATTCATTAATATCTTTGGCCTTTGGTTTCCTCATATTGAAGTTGAAGGAACAGACTTCATTCGATTTTTTTAAATTATCTGCTCTGAATTAGAAGGATGGGTGGGTTGATGAATGGACAAATGAAACATTTCTAAATCTGTAACCAAACTATTTCTTTTTAAAAAATGAAAGAAGGAAAATATTATTCATAGTATGGCAAAAAAATAAAAATAAATAAGGCATAAAATAGTCAAAGTCACAAGCAGTTTTAAACAGATGTTTTTCTGTGCTGCTTTTGGACTAAAACACCCTGCCTGTAGAAGCCTTGGGGTTTTTTTTATTTTTTTTTAATAATTTGGTGTTTAGAGGCAGAGGCACGGGAAAGGAAGAAGCAAGCATATTCAGGAGTAGGACTGACTCCCCGCTCCCCCTGCACCGGTCAGGAACAGCAGTGTCAGCACCCTGCTTGATGGGATGGAGCTATGGCAGCAATCTAGGTTTCCTTGGAAACTGGTAAACTGGGCCATCCCTAAAGTGCGCCAGATTCTGGAAGGTGCTAGAGTTAGGCCAGTATGTATACATCAGAACCTGCTGCCGTACTTGGTACCCATCCTCAGGAGCAGGGGTTCAGGCAATAAAACTCCTCTAGTCACAGCCACACCTTAGCTCCCCCACAAAAAGGTCAAGCCAATGACATAGATATGAGTATTTTCTTTTTCATATTCTGTTTAAATACAGTTTAAGGCCCAATTTCTCTTGAAAAGATACTGCTCATTTAAAGAAGGTGGGGAAAGACAATTTCCTACACAAGATCAATTTTGTGAAACTTTGACTATTTCATGTGTAGCAACAGTCAGCCTCCTGAGACCACAGATCAGGCCACATTACAACATTCATGATCATTGCTCACTTTTGCCCTTGTCAGCCCCTTCCTCTATAAAAATAAAGTATATTAAAACATAAGTGATACAACTATATTGGTATAAAGGTAAAAATAGTAATATTTCATATCAAAATATTGCTTTGACATTTTTCCTTCTGATATTAAAAAAGTACTAGGCATTTTCATGAGCCCCCTAAAAGTAATACGGGCCCAAGGTCCTGTGTGTCTTCCACCTGATGGACAAGCTGGCTATGTGTCTTATCAGTCTGCCCAGGACAGGCACATGGCTCACCCTTAGAGGAGTACCAGGGACCCATGGAACATGAAGCAGTCACACAGCTGTCAAGGAGCTATCCGACTAGGTCCTGAGCAGTGAGAGAACAGGATTCACTCCAGTTGGGTACAGGATTGCCCTGGCTTAAAACCCTCATATGGGAGCTGATTTCTGGGCTGCAACTCCATGAGCCCATTTCAGTGTTTCTCCAAGGGACATGCCCAGCTGTTATTAAAGAGTCATCATACTCAAGCACAAACCTCTAGCTCTCTGTAGAACATTTGCGTTACTTCCAGTCTAACACAACTTTCCGAGCAGGGGTCATTTTTGTCATCCTCACTCTTGCCTGGCTACCTGATTTGACATTCTTTCTTTATCAGTTTCCAGGGCAATAGAACTAGAAAGTTAACCAAAGGTCAATTTTCTATACAGAAGAGGAAAAAGATTTATTAATCCTTTTCCTCTTAAGCGACATACCAATTATTAAGAAAGTAATCATATTTCTATTTCTATTTCAATTTAACAAAGCTTCTGTAGCAGAGACAATGCTATGTGTTCCCCAAGCTCCCATTTCCTTTTCCTCCTGGTCACACAGGTAAACCACATTTTCCAGATTCCCTTGCGGTCAGTATGGATTTGGGATACATCCTGGTAAGTGAACTCTGGGTAGAAGAGACACATTTTTCAGAGCAGGCTCATAAAATCTCTCTGGAAATCCTCATACTCTCTACTCTCTGTCATCATCCCCTGACGAGGTGCAAGGTCTGTGGTGTGAGATTTCAATGCCCTAGGGACAGTGGAGTCACTCAGTGGCAAGAACCTGGGTCTCTGAATGATTGTTAGAACTCAGGTCTGCTGCTATAATTCATACTGGATGGTCATGATATAAACAAGAAAAAAATGAGCAGCGAGAAAAACAAAGAACAATGTTTCTGAGTTTGTAATTCCTCTCTTTCCCTCTCTCCCCCCCCCCCCGCCCCGCCACACACAATAAAAGGTGAACTGACAGGGAGTATTTGATTTGGAAAATATTATTATTATGATTGACCATGTTGAGGCACAAGACTGATCTCCTCTTGGTCCTACCATATGAGAAAATCTTTGGGTTGGGTTCCAGAGAAACAACACCTGTCTACCGTGTCCCCTTCTGCATGATCCTTCACTAAGAAGTAGGTAGCTCCTGGCCAAGTGGAAAAGTCCATGACAGTCAGGGCTCTTGTCTAAGAGCCATTGCCAAAGCATTTATTCCAATCAGATTTCAGTGGTGTGATTTGGGACACAAAACAATACAAACTAAGTGTCTAAGAAGAGGGAGCCAATGCTCTCATCATTAAAACCTTAACTGGATAAAAATGAAATGGATTTGCTAAGAAGGCATAAGATATTCTAATTTGTGTCTGAGAATGTCTAACCCAAATTGTACTCTTTTAAATAACATTAGTCATTTTATACTTAGTTGTTTTAATTGAGAATTTAGAGCATTTTTTCTGATACCTTATCTGACACAATCAATTTCTCTTTAATAATATTCCAGTATTTAGTATGCTTTTGGCTACAAGTAAAAATAGAAAAAATAAACTTCAAATGGCTTAAACAAGAAAGATAATGTATTGGATCCAATAGCAAAAGTCCAAAAGAAGGTCAGCTTCTAATTGGTGAGAGAGGCCATTGTCAGGCCACACTGCAGGAAGAGCCACCAAGGTAGGCAGGAGCAAGTTCCCACCTGCTCCTCTTGCCTTCCAGACCTGCTCCAATGCCCCTGCCTGGAGAGTCTAACTAGTTGGCAAAGCACACATGTACTCACAATTTGTAAAATTGAAATCCATCACCACAGAACTGAGTCCAGAAGGGAGGATTTAGAGCCACTCATGGTGGTACACACCTGTAATCCCAGAATTTGGGAGGCTGAGGCCTGAGGATTGTGAGTTTGAGGCCAACTTGGGGTACATAGTGAGACCCTGTGAAACTCTGTCTTAAAAACAATAAGGAAGGAAGGGAGGGAGGGAGGGAGGGAGGGAGAGGGGAGGAAAGGGAAGGGAAGGGAAGGGAAAGGAGGGAAAGGAAGGTGAGGGAAAGAGAGAGAGAGGGAGGGAGGAAGGAAAGAAGGAAGAAAGGAAAGAAGAGTGGGTTTTGCGTGGGCAAACAATAGCTCATACTCTATAGAAACATGCTAGTTACAAGTTGTTGTCAGACGAGAATGCAACTAAAAAAAGGTAAGAAATGAGTATTACAGGGGTTGTCAAACAGTTAATAAAAACATTCCTGTTATTTTCTTGATTATATGATATGTTTGCCATCCATTACTTTTTAAATATTATCATTTATTTCCTTACTATAAATAAATGTTCACTACCTTAAAAAATTAAAATAAAAAAGATTTCCAACCTTCCCCAATAACACACAGTAATCACAAACTCTCAAAAAGGAAGGTGTTAAGGGAAAAGCACTTCTAAATCTCTGCTCACTTCCCAAGGAAGCCTATTTTCAGTGGGCCTATTCTCCTGGTGCATCATTCTCCAGGGTTTAGCTGAAAGTGCAGAGAGAGAGGAAGGGAGAGAGAGAAAGAGAATCCCTGTTGCCCCTAATTCCTCCATACCTCCTTCTCTCAGACTAAGTTTTTTGCCAGTCTGATGAGTTTTTTTTTTAATCTCTTGGTATTGTTTTCATTCGAATTTCTCTTATCATGAGCAGGTTGATCCATACCTTTAAAAAATTTTCTTGTCTTATCAATGTTCCTGTTCAGAGCTTATCCTTCATGTCATTAATCATGAAATTGCTGGGTGCATAGTGGTCTGTTTGACTAATAAACATGAAAAAAGTAGAACCCTCTGCAGAGCAGATGCTATTTCTCCCTACATAGCATCCCTAAGGAAGATACCAGCTATAGTCCTAATGGATAGTCATTTTTATATTGATAGTCATTTTTTATATTTATCCTAATGGATAGTCATTTTTATACCTTGCTTTATTTCTAAGATATTTCAAAAGAACTGAAATAAAAGAAAATAAGTTAAAAATGCCTATAAGAAAAGCAGGATGAAAACAAGGATGAGGTCGATACACTAAATATCCATGGCCATGGCTATAGGAAACTCACATATTTGACCAATGCAAAGAGAAAAATAGAGTTCAAGACAGCCTGCATCTCAGAAGTGCCTTAATAGAACCTGGCTTTTCCTGGATGATCATAGATCATACAAAATAGTGATACAGAGGGTATGTTAAGAGAAGACAGTCCTTCTTCCTCCACTCTGCATGCTTCAGATGTGAGCAGAGCAGCAAAGGCAGCAATGGGACCCAGTAGAAGGTGGCTCCATTCATGAGAAGGAGAGATACAAGAACTTCCAGCAAAAACTTAAGGAAAGTGGAGAGAAATAAGTTCAGAAAATGCAGCATTCAGTGAGACAGCAGCCTCCAAATACAACCTAAATCGGGATGGGCTATTCAGGTCAGAGAAAAGGAAGGCACTTAGCACCATTTTATCAAGCTGTAGGAGTTGCTGTAAACTAACATCGCCCTAATTCCACTGAAATTCCTATACTGTCCTGTGGCCTGCTTTCTTCTCTAACCTCACTCAGATTCCTTTTGTCATCTAAGCTTCTTTTTCTGGCCAAGTCTTATTTGGAGTTGAGCTCTGTAGAGAAAAGAGGGATTGCTGTAAGCCTGGATGTTGACAGCACATTGTAAGTAAACATTCAAGTTCCTACAGAGGGGAGCATAATTCCAAGCATGTTTAGGAAAAACTGCCTGCCATCTTCATGTTTATATGAAATGGCAGGACTTTACTTTCCAACATGTTTCATGCATAAAATTGTCACTTTAAATCTAGTGAGCAGCTACCCATACTGTGGTTTAAGCTGTGAGGAGAGATATTTGATTAGAAGGGAATATGAGAGACAGTAAATAATGCTAGAGCATTGGGGTGAAAGTTTATTTTAAAAACTCGATATTGTTTTATTTTCCTTCACACACACAAAGTCACAGCTTAATATCAAAATTAGCTTTCTTTCTTTTGATGCAAATAAACTATCCTTTCTCCAGTCAAATCAAACAAGTGTTTTTAGTTATAGCATAATATTTTATCTTTCCAGGCATCCTATAAGCCATTGTTGAAGCAGGTTGTGGAGGAAATATTTAATCCTGAGAAGCCAGATCCTGTTGATATTGAACACATGTCTTCAGGCCTCACTGATCTCCTTAAAACTGGATTTAGCAGGTTTATGAAAGTAAGTAACCGTGAAGAGGTAATCCTGAGTGTAATAACATTCCCTTTGCTGGCCATGAAAATGCTGGCATCCCGTCACCTTGACCAGTGCCATACAGATAAAGGTTGGTATTTGGGCTCGTCTAAAATCATATAACCTTTGGGTTATAAGCAGCCTGGACTTGCAGGCTGATGCAACTTCTTCTGCCCTGAGCACTGTGATCTTTTCTGGCCAAGATGTACAATCTAAGAAGGAAGACACAAGACTTCCAGGAGAGCACCACGGGAAACTTTTCTTATGGGCCATGGTTTCCACTTAACATGAGTCATTTTGCTGTTCACCAGGCTTATTAACAGTCCTTTGGTCTTGTTTATGAAAAAATAAAACAAAATTTCATAACCAAATAATAACAGAATAGCAGGTGTTATTACACTGTGTATCATTATCTTCAAAGTAGTTAATCAGAGAACAAGACATAAACCAAAGAGTCTTACAAAAAAAGAAACAGATAATAACACTAGGACTTACTATGTAGGATAATAAGCAACCTATGATTAACATCACCCCATAACCCATTAGGAAATGACTTTTCTTGTGGTTCAGCAGACTCCTAGGTGACAAGTGCGAGAATTTCTCTGGCCTATATCTGGGATGGGTCAAAATGACTACACAGCACTTGAAGTGGGAGTGAAAGAGGGAAAAGAACACAATCAGGATCTATTTTTAACCCACTGTAAAGTTTCTAAATTTAAAAGGATCTAAACAAGACTACAGGCTGACCTCCCAGGCTATGCCAGGATTTCAATGGTAATAACTCTTGCAAATAACAGAATGTTTTGCCAGCTTCAAAGAGACTATGAAATCATTAATTAATCTAGATAGGAGATCTGGCCTTTAAGAGTTCAATAAATGCATATTCCAAGAAAACTGCACCACTCCAAAAACCAGAGAGAAGACAGATGCCAGACAATGGCATCTGGAGCCGACATGCTGGACTCTGTTCTCTTCTCGATAACCAGCAACTTCTGTTCCAATGCCTGGCTGGTATATCTTCCTTCTTCTTTATTTTTTCCTAATAAAGCAATGCAGATCAGATTCTTAAAATTATCCAGGACCCCCTGTGTTGACTGCAAGCCTAGAACTCTCCCTGTCCCTTCATGGTGGCTAGTTTGTACAGAAACTTCCAAAATGTACATGGTGTCCAAATTTCTCAACTTAACACTCTCATCCTGGATGCATAAGTTTGGACTTATCCTTGAAGAGAGACAAACTAAATAACAAGTGTAGACTTTCAGGTCCTGGTCAGTGAGGTCCAAGGATGGCCCAATGGCCTGTGTTTCCTATCCCAGACAGGCTGCTGCAATTGCAGTACAGCAGGCCCTTCACAAGAGGGTCTGGCCAAGGGTGCAAATGATAGCTTACCCCTTCTTCCACTCTGAGAGGTACAGTGTAGAGAGGAGACTCTGGCTCAGCTCACTGTACCGTGATGTTCTCTGGACAGAAAGAACTACTTGTTAGCATAAAGGATTCTGTGATTAACTATGTTGAGGAAACGCTGGGTCAAACACATTTAATTACTTCTGTGTAGTCCAACATCACAGCACCTTTAACCTATTAATGGGCTCAGCACTCTTCTAAAGGTAACCATGGACTGTAGTAGGACTTATAGTCATGTTGTACAAGAACTACCCATCTGCATTTTCTGTCATTGTTCCATGATACAGGAGATGTCATGTTTTTTGTTTGTTTGTTTTTGTTTTTTTGAGACGTCATGTTTTAAAGTTACCCTTATAAACTCAGTGGAGTGTTTTCTATGTTTCTTCCTGTGATCAGGAGCTCCACTGTCCTAATCACACCTTGCCTAGGAGTTATTTGGAGTCATCCTGGGCCAGCACTGAGAAACAGTATCTGTCTCCATTCAAAGCCCCATTGTTAGGGCTCCTGCAGAAATGCTCTGCAGCTCGAGACTGAGCTCAGAGGGAGGTGTTCAAAGAGTAGGTTAAGAAGAAGGAATCTCTTCTCCCAACAGCTATCAGTATCCAGTACTCAGCCTTCAGCTGTGAGATCTCTGCTCTCAGTGGCCACACCATCTCATCTGTCCATGGGATGTAGCAAGAATCTCCCTGGGCTAGCCACAAGGCTCACCCCAACACTCCAAGGGGGAGTTGTTTTATTTCTAAATGTGCCTTTGTAGCTGGCTTTTCCTGCCATTCCTTACAGTTAAAGAAAGTTATATATAGCCACATGTTCATGATTTGAATAAAATTAGGATAAACTTAAATAAAAACAGCCAGTAGGGCTTTAAGGAATTAGCTGTAATATTGCAAAGAACCACTCTTTTGAGATGGAGGTGAAGCTATCAGGAGATATTTCCATTCTGCTTTAAGACCCTTGGAGAGATGAGGATGTAAGATGCAGATAGAATCAAATATGGTCATGGCTGTTTATCAGACTCCCTTATCCATTTTCCATTACTTCCCACCATGCACAATTATAAAGATAATCGTGATCAACATGTTCCCTAGGGTCAACCAAACTGCTTCCACCCACTCTTATATGAATCTTCACAACCACCTAGGGAAGTAGGTCCTATATTATCCCTGTTTTACCAGTGAGAAAACCAAGGCCCAGGAAATTATGGCATCAGGATTTGTTCAAGTTGCTCTTACTCCAAAGCCTATGCTCTTAACCACATTTCTTGGCTTCAGGATGCTGCCAGGCATGTTCTTGGAAGTTAAATATTCATATGTTGGTAATTCTGGCTTTCTTCAGGATTACTCTTTAGCACAAATGGTTTTCTTTCCTATATCTGTGCAGCTCATGAATAAAGTCAATGCCTGGGGTCATCTGCTGGTATCTGTCTGTTTTTCTGGGACTTGATCCCAGGGCTCATTAGAATACACTTGTGCATTGCAGCTGAGTTGCCTCAACACATTGCATCTCCATTCTGGATCAACAGCCAACAATTTTCCCTATGTCCTGCTACTTGCTGCCCTGCTCTCTGCCTCTGGAATCTGCTGCCTAACTTCTCATTCAAGACTCACCAGTGCTGAGCCAGAAGGATACAAAGATGTAAAGCCTGATGAAACAGAGTTGTCCACATATGATTCTCCTGTGCCTAGGGTACTGGTGTACAAATGGGAGAATTATAGAAATTCAACTTACGCTGGAAGGGAGCTGAGCTGCTAGTCTGTCCCTGCTCTGTCTCTACTCAGAGATGGCTTCATGGATGCTAATTCAGATCACCCAGAGGCAGTATCTATAGACTGTGCAGAAGACAAGGGTAGACTGAGAACCAATAAGAGATGAGCTGGGAAAGAGCTTGCAGTTTATTCCCACAAGATACATTATATGTGCCCTCCTGGCGAGGAATAGAAAGAGTATAGGACAGGCTTATGTGTGTGCTTCAGGGATCTATAACTTTTGTGTACACCCCTGTGGCCCCACTTATATGTTGTATTGTAATTATACAGATTATTCATCTTTCTCCAGACTAATGCTTTTCTTCAGACTAGTGTTTTTCTAATTGCACAATCTGATCCACTGCACGTTCATGGATCAAGACACCAATTCAATGGTTTTAATCAGAATTATTTTTATTATTCTCTCACTTTCCCTTTATATATTTAAATTATAAAAATAATACATGCTTATTTTATTAAGAAAAATGAGACAAAATGTGTAAAGAAATACTAACTTATCTTGCACCTATCCAGCCTCAAATATCTTCCCCCGAGGGAACGAAAGCTATTAATTCTGTCTACCCAATTGTGTACATAAATATAAGTAGAACTGTATGTTAACAGAATCATACTACACACATTTTTCTAGAATTTTTTCTTCTGACTCAGGAAAAGACCTATATTTAAATCAATATTTTAATATGAACATGGTGACCTTTGTTCTAGTTGGATGGAGATAACTGTTCCACTGTGCTGGTGGGGGACACAGAGGGAAGACTGTCCCTGTGTAGAGACAATCAGACCATTTCCAATTTTTTTGCCACTATGAACAAAAGTTGCATTACTACCTCCATGTATGTATCTTTATGTGGTATTTTAATTTTATAAAATAGTTTCTCAAATCCATTGAATCAATGATTCATCAACTATGTTTAATTTTAATGTTAGTAATGTCTGCTAATTTTCTAAAAATTTGTTATAACTTCCACTCTTGCCAGATTTGAGAGAACCATTTTCCTTTATCCTTAGAAGCTCTAGATTTTTTTCTCCCCTTAAAATCTTAGACATCTAATAGTAAAAATGTTCTTCTTTATTATAGTCAGGATTTTTAATGAAAAGGAGCGGGATACACTAGATCAGAGTTCATCACATCTAGCGAGGTAAAGCAGAACAACCTGGTCACACACATACGATTAAAATATTTCTCTAACCATAGGTCATACTTGAATGGGAAAACAATGGCTGTGAGAGTGGAAGAATGATTTAAATGTTGTTCTTTTCTGCATCCTCAGCCACTTGGTACCTGTATAGGCCTTGCATACAAGAGACACTGACTGAAGGTGGAAGGGTAGTCAAGGGTCGTCATCGTAGACCTGTTACAGTGTTTATTCAGAAAACAGCACAACTCTAGTAGTCCCTCCTATCCACAGGGGATCTATCCCAAGATCCCTGGTGGATGCTGAAACTGCAAATAGCACCAAACACCTTATGTGTTATTTTTCCCTATATACACATATACAAGTTTAATACTTTTTTATCTTATCTAAGCACATATCATATACTTTGGCCATAAATTTTGCAGTTTGCAGTCTGACAGTAAAACTAGCACTCTTTTTTTTTTACAATTTCACAGAAGATTTATTCTTACCATATATTTTAGCAACTTCAATATATGATTTTTTTTCTTAGTCAAGAACTTTCATGTTTTAACTTAAGTGAAACACTTTATAACTTCTTGTTAGCATATCTGAATTACCAGCATAAATACTCTTGCGTTTTGGGGCTATTATTAAATAAAATAAAGGCTCCTTGAACACATGCCCTGCGATACTGCTACAGTTGGCCTGACAGCCCAGATGGCTACTAAGTGACAAGCAGGTAGGTAGCATCTCCAGTGTGGATATGTTAGACACAAAGCTGTTTCATACCTGGGCAGGACAGAGAAGGACAACACAAGATTTCCTCAAACTACACAGAATTACATGCAGTTTAAAACTTACAAATTATTTATTTCTGGAATTTTCCATTTCACATTTTCAGACTATAATTGATAGCAGGTAACTGGAACCAAGAAAAGCAAAACCTACGGTGGAGGGGGGAGGTACTAAATGGCCCTAAAGCCTGAAGCTATATTTCAACAATTTAAAAAAAACAAGTAATAGAAAGGTAGCAGCCCTATCAGTCAACTCCAGTGACCTGCAGAGGAGGCTCTGGCCCTCCTTTCCAGCAGCTGCTAATCAAGGTGAAGCTGGTCCTTGGTTCATCAAGCAGCCACTCACCTTACTCCCACCCACCCTCATGCGCTGATCTGCATGGGGGAGACAGAAGCCTGTCTCCACTCTTGTCAAAGAAAGTTGAAGATCTCATCTCTTTCAACACTAGCAGCACAGATATCTGTTTTTTCAAACCTCTTAGTCGCCTAGGAGAACAGAACAGAAGCAGAGTGGCTGATTTTATGGACTGAGAATAATATTAGTTGAGAGGAAAAATGTCCTAACGGAGTGGTCAGATAGAAGAATGAGTTATACCAGGAGAGAGGTAAGGTTATCTTTTCTATTTAACATCTCTGTTTTTTTAGTTTGATTCTATAAATAATAGATGGCTACCTCTTTTATACATTCCTTCCTCACCCATCCCATACTTGCCACACTAACTTCATTCTGCTGCCTTTTTACAGTACAGGCAATAGAGAGGAGCACATCACATCTGGAGTCAAGCTGTCTTCATTAGAACCCAAGCCCCCCACACACACACACACTTATTACCTATGTGACCATTGCTTAGCTTCATTGTGCCTAAGTTTCCCCACCTTTAAAACAGGAATGATAATACTTACATACTTTATAGAGCTGTTAAGAAAATTAAATGAATGACTGAAGACGAGCACTCAAACCAGTGTCTGGCTTACAGTAAGTAGTATGTACGTATCTGGTATTCTTTTTATGAGTTCATTATTCCTGCCAGACTGACTCTTGAGAACAGAGCTACCTTGAACAACTTTTGTCTTAGTTACTTTCTCATTGCCAAAACAAAATACCCAACATCCACAGCTTACAGAAAGAAAGGCTTATTTTGGCTCACAGTTTGTAGAGGTTTCAATCCATAGTCAGCCGGCTCCAAGGCAGGATGGTCTGGCAAAGTAGAAAGAACTCATGGCAAGATGGAAAGCGGAAAGACATAAAGGCTAGGGAGGCGGGGTATACTCTTCCAGGCCACACCCCCAGTGACCCACCTCCTCCTATAAGGCTTTACCTCCTAACATAACATTTTGCTATAAACTCATCAGTGGACAACCCACTGATGAGTATCACATCCCCATGATCCAGTCGTCTCCCAAAAGTCCCACCTATGAGCACTTGAGATATAAACTGTAACATCTTTGTATCTCTGTAGATAGCCAGAGCTCAGATATTTGGTGCACACAGCATAATTGTTGGGTAAACAAGTGAATGAAATAGAAAGACCCCCCAGAAGTCACAGCATTGCCAAGTTTGGTAGCAGTTTGCTCTTGCCAGAAAGACAGAGTTGAAAGCCCTTCTTTTGTTATGTATATGGGAGCCCATGTCCATAAGGCTGTGATGTGGTTTTCCAGAACCTGTTTTTGTCTCCACTGTGAATCTAACTTGTTGATCTCAGTTTTGGGGGACATAGACTATCCCTCTTGGGACAAGCTGTGGGGAGGAGTAAAATACTCTACATGTACCAGGACAGGATGGATCAAGACATAGAGGCCAGCACAAGTAGACCTGGGCCAGCCAGAACACAGAGGCAGTGCCCAAAATGATGCAAACTCCTGGCTCCACCGGAGTACTTGAGCAGTGCAGTTCCTGTGCACTGGGAGAGAGCAGGAGCTCTCCTGGTTGCTGCTGTACCTGAGGTAGCCTCAGTGCTGTAGGGAATGAGGAGGACCTCCATCCCGGATGCTTGGAGGTGGCTCACAGAACTCAGTCTTATCATGCATACTTCTGTGGGCAGCAATAGCTAAGAAAAATGCCTGTGTGTCTAAAATTCTGTATCCAACAAGTCTGTATGAGCAGGGAGGTCAAGGTTGGCTGGATTGCCCTTGTGAGTCAGGACTTCATTTGCATCATACTACACCTTGATGGATCACTTTGTCTGCAGTGATTTCCTGTATAAATCATAGTGTCCAGAGAAATAGTTCATCCCCACTTGTGGTTATCTACTGCTACAAAAGAAACTATCCCAAAATATTGGCTTAAAATAATATTGACTATTCCATTTGTTCATGAATCTGCACTTCAGACAGAGCTAGCTCAGCGGGGCAGGATTCACCTCCCTAAGGTGATTCATTCACATGATCAGTAAGTGGATGTTGAGAGCCTGTTAGTAGCACAGCCAGGCCTGTGGGCCCTGGGACTCAGTTCCTCCCACCTAGGCTTCTCTCACAGGCTTCCTCCCAGCATGGCAGCTGTGTTACGGGGCCAAGTATCCAGAGAGTCAAGTGGAAAGAGATTGAATTGTATGACCTAGCCTTGAAAGTCACATAACATCACTTCCACAGCACCCTGAATGTGAAAGCAGTCACATATGCCTACTCAACTTCAAGGGGAGGAGACATGCACTCTTTTTCTTGAAAAGGGACCAAGAAGGGATCTGAGGAAAGAAGGAGAGGGGAAAGAAGGAGGAAAGAAGGGAGGAGGCTGAGGAGGAAGGATAAAAAGAAGTAAGATGTGATATGTTATGGTACCAATCCCCAAAATGGACAAAGTTATGCCAATAAAGCATATACTAATAAATAATTTCAGATAAAATGAAGAGCAGGAAATATTGTCACAGTCACTTTTGGAAAACATAATCTGCATTCAACCTAAACACACATTTGGCTTTTCTGCCTGGCAAGAACAGCATTTGGCTAACCCTAGTTTTCCCTCTGACCTAGAACACATTAAAAACTTCCATGTTCTGACCTGGTTTCAAAATACATGAGCCCAGAAAGGCTTTGATAATGAATAGGGTGCTTGCTATTTGTCCATAATGTTTCTTAATAATGTAATCTTAGAAAGAAAGAAAGAAAGAAAGAAAGAAAGAAAGAAAGAAAGAAAGAAAGAAATCAAGAAAACTTCCTGCAAAGAAACAGATGTGGTGCTTTCCTCTCCTGAGTTTGCTTGTAAATTCAGTATGCCTGTAAGCCAGACAAGCTGGGGAGAAGAGCAAGGATGTCCACTAGATCATCCTTCCCACAGTTCTGAGGAAGTCTCAAATCAGCTGGTTGCCCTTCTCAGCCAGAGGATGGACTTGTGGCTCACCACATACTGCTGTCAGCCTCAAAGGGCAGACAGGGAAGCCCACGGGAGGTGATCCTGTCACACTAGGAGAGCTGACTTGGTCAGGGCTTGACATTCCTTAACCAGCTTGCTCTCTTTCTAAAGTCCTTTTGCACAGACCACCTTGAGCTCCTTAGAGAAAAGCTTGATACTGATCTAATAAATAAATCAAAACAGACCTTACCCCTCTCGCTTGAACATTAATTTAATTTTAAAACTAGCATGTCTAATAGGCAGCACTTTTAAAGTGTGTTTCTGGAATTTGTGGTTTGGATTTCAGTCTCCTGAAAGCAATATATTTTATATCTCCTCTGTGTGTTTGGACCTCAGCTTGTTTTGACTAAAGAACATGATTTGTCAAGATGTTTTCTCTGCTGGAATCAGCATGAGGAGGCTGGATTTTATCTAAAACAGCATGAGGCCCTTTTACCTCCTTTTCTATGTGCTTTTGAAGAAGTTTTTGCTGTTGTTATGCCATTTCTTATATTGCTATGATTAATTGAAAAAAATAAGAGATTTATGAAAAAACTCAAAGAAGCCCCACTGCTTATTCCTCGCCCTGAATCTGAGCTGATTTGATCACTCCACAGCTCACTAGAAGAGATGGAAGGATGCTGTGGTTGGCCCCAAAAAGCTCATGAGTGTGAGGCAGTAACAGTTGGAATTCTTTCAGTTGCAATTAACATGCCAGCAAATTGCAGTAACTTTAAAAGGGACAGTATATTATGAAGAATAAGGAGTATCCCGGGGAACCCAAGGACAACAATGCAATGGGCATTAGGAAGGATTGGACTAAGAACTAGAAAGCCACCAGGAATGCAGGCAGTCTGAAAGTCTCACTCTGTCCTGCAGAAGATGCTGGACAGTGCTCAGAATATTGTAGGTGCTAAATAAAATTGGTTGAATGCATGGCTGAGTAGCCATGCCACAGGTTTTGGTTTTTCTTAAAAGAGCAGCTTTCACTAAGCCTCATCTGACCTAGATCAAGTCTTGATTCCCCAGGAAAAGGCTGTATTGGGCCCAGCTGGGCCCAATTCTCTGACCAACCAACTATGGCTGAGCAGCAGGATCACACTGTACCTGCAGGGCTGCCCAGGACCCACTCTCAGACCTCATATGAACAAAGAAGACTGCTGACTTGTGGCTGGACAGACATCTACACTGGTTTACAGCACAGATGAAGTACACTTTAGTGCAAAGGGTAAAAATGCTAGGCTTTGGGTGAATCTCATGTCAGCCCCTTTAACTGTGAGGGCTGGACATACCTTGGAGGTCATCCGACCAGCTCTTTATTCATACAAGACAAAGATAAACAAGAGTCAGAGAAACTGTTGGCATAGGGCCACTATATGGCATTTCTGACAAGAGGAAAACATCACAACTTTCAAGTTTGTTGATTAAATGAGTACAGGTCCTAGAGTTCCTCTTTGCAACACTGTTTGTACCCATTGTTTATGCTTTCTTCTTAATTATGTTGCATACTATGAGGAAGGATTTAATTTGTGTCTAACATTGAATCTGTTCCATAACTCCTAGTGAGCTGGATTTTGGAACAAATTCAGCAAAATCAAAAACTTGACTTTGGCAGTCTATATACTTTGCCTGACAGTGAACAGTTACTGCTGCATCTTTCATTTGCTATTCACTGTTTGGGTTAGAAAGAAATAGGAATGAGCTAGACATCCTCCCTACTGTGGCATAGCTTACGTCGTGGAGCTTACAGTTTGTTGTGAAAATGGACAAAAAAATTGAAGATCGCAAGGGAGAAGTGAGATGCGGGAGCACAGAGAAGGAGAAGCTCTGTCAGGGAATCTGAAGAAGCTTCCCAGGGGCTTTGAACTTTGTCAGATCGCGGGGAGTCAGAACAAAATGATGACCTGGAAGAATTTTAGGTAGCTCCAAATGGCTGAGGCCTAGGTGGCATGTAGAGAGGTAAAGGATATGAAGAAAAAGATGAGCAAAAGCTAGATCAATAAAGGCTAGAGGTTTGATATTTGACCAAGAACAATAAGGTACTATCAAATGACTTTTGGGAATTCTTTCAACTTTACAATTTATAAAGATTGCCCTGGCGGCACTGAGAAAGGGAGAAACAAGTCTGGCTTGGCATCAGGTGGGGAGGGAGTGTGAGGAGAAGTGAGTCTGAGCTCAGATAGGGCTGAGGGAATGAGGGTGCAGGACGTAGCACTGGTGGATTCCACAGGACTGGTTATCGATTGGGTGTGATGGTAAATGAGAGGAAGTTGTCCAGGGCCATTGGCTTGAGAAGACTGTGACAGTGTTGACCCCAGTCACTATATCTGATCACGAAGCAGGACTGAAGAAGAAAGTATCCTGCATTTTAGGCTCGTTGAGTTTGGCAGCCTATGGGACAACTGTGCAGTTCATCAGGGCCTGGACCAACAGTAGCAAGCTGGAGCCATTGGCCTGAGTGAAGTACTGAACTGTAGGAAAGGATGGAGCTGTCCAGGGAGGTGCTGGGAGAAGACCAGGCAGGAACAAGCAGAGAATGGAGCAGTTCTCTTGAGCAAGAGAACCATCTAAGGAGAACCCAGGAAGAAAGGACAGAAACTAGGAGAGCACTGAAATGGAAGGGGGCAGTGGAGAAGTTTTAGGAAAGAGGAAGCCATCGAGTGCAGCAAGTTTAGCAGGGAGGCCAAGCTGGGCAACTGAGCAGGCCTGACAGCATGGAAGTCTTGTGCAGTGTGACTACAGAAGTAGGTCCCACGACCACTTGGTGATTGGCTGCCATTTCTAAATACTAAAAGTGAAAGTTTTAAGAGATCAAAGCTAGTAAAAATGCTTTTAGTTTGAAAAATTTGCTTGTAATGGCAGTGTATGGATTGCAAGGTAGGACATTTACAGCTCAACAGTGAGACAGACTTGGATTCCAGTCTTGACCCTATACCCGTCTATATGGTGACCTTGAACTAAGTTATTTTACTCTACATGCTTCAGTGTCTTTATCTGTAAATTAGTTCTTTCCCCTTCTGCATAGATTCTAAGGATTACCTAGAATAATGCTTGCCCACTCCCCTACTTGGTTTTCCTCCATAGCACTTACCACCTTCTGCAATTACCAGTGTACTTACTTATTTTCATTCTCCACCCACTAAAATATAAGGTCTGTGATAGCAGGGTTTTTTTCTGTTTGTTGCACTCTAAATCCCTGATGCTTCGTGTAGTGTCTGGCCCCCATAAATATTTGTTGAGTGGATGGATAAATGAATAAGAAACATAGCACTAAACATGAAATGTTTGGTGGCAGGGTGGTGTTGTTATTCACTCCAGCTGAGATAAAATCCATTACCAAGGACCATTGTTAAGTCAGCATAATCTGCCCAGGGCCTAGTACCCTTTAAGGCCCAACCCCCTGTTTCTGCTTACACAAAGCACTACTCATTGATGGAAAGTAGAGGACCACACCTTGGCTGCTCCAGGGACAAGTGAATCACAGATGGAGAGAAACTGAGTGAAGGAGCACATGTGGGGGAGGAATAGGCAGTAGGATTCTTAGAACTCCTGGAAAGCTCCCAGAAACCCTTCTCTTTACAACCCCTGGCCCTGGCAGCCAAATCAGGACATCAAAGAGCTCTCACCAAGCCCACACCTACAGAAAGGGCCTGAAGCCTCTGCTGCAAAGGCCAGGATGTTGTGGTGAAAGGAAACCATCTTCTCTGACCAGAACTGATGTCTTAAATACATAGACAGTGAAGATTTAGAAAAATGAAAGATCACTGACTTGCTTTATTTATATGTGCGTTTGCAGTGACAAAAATGATACTTAAATCTTTCATCTTCAAAGTCATCACACAATGAACTAACATGCATACTGGACTCAGCCGTGCACGGCTGGTTATGCAGAATGTGTTGTTCAGATGGGAAGGGCTCTACTTCCCTGTAGTCTGCTGACTTGACACACTCTGAAAGGAAAGTCTGGCATCAAAACACAAAATCTAAACAGAAACCAAAATAGCAAACACCCACATGTACTAATTGGACCCATTTACTTGTACCCAACCAGCATTCTCTCACTCCTTAGCCCCAGGACATAGTTCTTTGTTGTTAGTATTCATTTCTTTTTTCCTTTTTTCCTTTTTTCAATACACCCTTCCAAGTACATTCTAGCCGTGTACTCTAGATTCCAGATTCTCTTATGGAAAGCATATGTTTTGGGGAACA
The DNA here is from genome assembly GCF_053883595.1 of Heterocephalus glaber. Taxonomy (NCBI): domain Eukaryota; kingdom Metazoa; phylum Chordata; class Mammalia; order Rodentia; family Bathyergidae; genus Heterocephalus; species Heterocephalus glaber. The sequence goes on along the minus strand of NW_028258325.1, from coordinate 42,679,860 downwards.
TATTGTACCATGTTGAAGCCTGGAGCCAATTGTATTTCTGCCCCAGGATTAAGTGAGAAACCACAGTTGTTTGTGTGGCTGGGAGGAATCTTAGGGTTAGTTATGCTGCCAGAAGAACTATGCATAAAACAGAGTTTCTAAAAGGTCTTTAAAAAAGAAGGCTATCTCTTGTTGACCTGTGCATGTCACTTATTCATTCATTCATCTACTTTATTCATGTAACACATACTGAAAGTTTATCATGTGCTAGGTACATGCTTAGTGTTGAAAATACAAGGAAAGTGTGCTCAGTTTCTGGCCTCCAGGAGTTCAGAGTCTGGAGGAGGAAACAGTTATATCTGGACAGCAGATGGATTTGCCAAGGCTGGATTCCAAGGGGAGTCTGTGACTCCAGTCATGGTCAGGAGTCAAAGGATGATGGGGAAGAATTTCTCAGAGAAGGGGATGCTTTTAAGAAAGAATAACAAGAGAGAAGGCAGAGGTATTACACACAGAGAAAACTATTAATGCTACATAAGACAATATGACACAGGGACACTCAAACTATTTAATAACTGGAATGCCATGGGCAAAGACAGAGGCCAGATCCTACTGGTAAGACCCAAACTGTGCCTGTGGATTGCAGATCCTTTCTACTAATAAGGAAAACCTCCCTGATATGTAAGTGAGCAAAGACAATCAGAGTAACCATGTTGAATGTTAGAATGGTGGTTACCCTTGGGGAAGTAAAAACAAGACATGGCTGAGAGGGTGGTTTTCTGTTTCTTAAACTGAGTGCTAGTCACACAGATTTATTTACTTTATGAAAATAAATTGACCTATACATTTGTGATAATGTACTTTTCAATACCTGTCTTCAATAAAATGTCATATATCCAATAAAATGTTCAAAAAAGAAACAAATAATCTTGCATTCAGGCATGGCACTAGTCACTGTGAATGAATGGCTCCAGCAAAACATGTGTATGAAGTAGATAAAATGTAGATATAAACAAATCCACAGGATTTGGTTTAGAACTATGCTCCTGACTCCACAGTTTACAGTAGTTGATTCAATATCTTCTTTTGCAAAATACACTAGTAATTGTGTTTGGCTTCTGAGGATATTTTGAAAATTTAAAAAGGTAATGTACAAAAATAGCGTACTTATTTTAGTCAGTACTATTTGTATGTTGAAAAGCTTACTAGGCAGAAATGAGAATGCAAGGCTGGGAGTGCAGGCAGAAAGAGGAGCTAGGAGGCTGTGGCAGTAATCTGGTACTTCATGGGCAGTGGCACTCAGGGATGTATCAATAACTGTGAGGGGTGCAATGGACTTGATCTGCAAGATGGAAGAGACATCAAAGTCTAAGATGATTCCAGTTTGTGTGGCTCAGATGAATGCAAAGGTGGTAATGTTGTTAGAAATTCCAAAGAAGGATAGATTTGAGAGAAAGATTGAATATCAAACTTGAAGCCTGTTGAGTTTAGGGATGTGGTGAGGCATCCAAGTGGTAATGTCCAGTGAGCCCCATACAAATGCTTAACCGGAAGACATAGATGTGGGATGTATATAAAAGATGGTTGAAGGCAGATGAGAAAATGAGGCCCTTGGGGATGTTGTATTAAATGAGAAGAGCAAGAGGCCAAGGATGGAGGCACAAGTAATATTGACATTTAAAGGGACAGACAAAGGAGGAAAAACTGCAGAGAAATCTAAAAAGAAACAAAATTAGAAAGGTAGATAGAATGACCAAGAGAGTGTTATCATGTAGTATCCAATAAGGGTATCATCAATGGTGATAAATGCCACAGAAATGTCTGTTAGATGAAGGCAGAAGTCCATTGCCTCCTATAATGTAATGCCCATCAGTGACCTCAACAGAAGCAATTCCAGGGGATAGTAGGACAACAGCAGGGTTGCTGTTGGTGTATGGTATATGGAGTAGAAGAAGTAGTCTACAAATGCAGCCAAAGAGAAGGAAAGAGCAGGATGTTGAGAGGGGATAAGGAGTTGAGTCTTTCTGAAGATGAGTTTTGTAACTTTTCCCATAACTACCTATTCTGAAGATCTTTAGATTCCTCCCTCCCTCCCTTCCTTCCATTCCCTAAGCTGCTCACAGAAAACAGTAAAGATAATTAGAAGCATGCCTGATATCCTGAGCTTTCCAAAGAACCCTTCAGATAATCTGAGCTTTAAGTCCATGCCAGACTATAATCTCCTTGAGAGTGGGCTCTGATGCCCTTCATCTGGCACCCTCCACCACCACCTGCCAAGAACTCTGTTCATGCCATGGACATCTGTGTAGCACCTAATCTGTGCCAAAAACTGCATAGGTAAACTGGGAGCTCAGCAGTGAGCCAGGGACATGCAAAGCCTGCCCTGGTTGAGTTTCTAGTCAAGTGAATACAGGAGCCAGCCAGGAAGGAAACAAACACACAAACAAAAATAATGTCCACAGGGCATTTCCATGAAGGAAATGAACATAGCTATATGTCAAAGAAGGAAAGCAAGTTTATGCTGAGACCAGAACCATGATGAGGAATAAATGGTCTCTCAGACTTCTCTTGTGCCTTGGCTCCTTGAACTTTGCTTTCAATACATCTTTATTTAAAGATCTGTAATAAGGCGTCTTCTTCTACATTGTGTTTGTCAGTGAGGTTACTAAGCACTGTCACCTCTGATGGCTAGTAAATCACAGTCTCCATGAAGCCTGCATGACCAGGGTGGCAGCCCCAGGGCTCCGTCTGATGCTGGTGTTGTTTGTTTTACAGGTGAGCCGGCCTCATCCCGGTGACCACCCCCTCCTGATGCTCTTTGTGATGGGCGGCATCACAGTCTCTGAAGTCAAAATGGTCAAAGACCTTGTGGCAACCCTGAAACCAGGAACCCAGGTACTAAGCTGTGGGTGATTATTGAGAGTCCCGAGTTGGGAATGGGAAGGTTAGGTGGGGGCACTACCCTGCCTTCCTTCTCTCCTACCTGCTGATGCCCATGTCACATTCTCCTGCCTGCCTGAAGACCAGCCATCCTTCTGGCTACACCCAGGCTGTCAACCCCTGGCGGCCTCTGCTCCTCACGGTAAAGGCCTCCATCATTGTGGTAAAGTTCACCAAGACAGATTAAGCTCTCAAGCTCAGCAAATGAGCACAAAGTGGAATCCCTGTTGTGTCCAAAATTAACTGTTCTGCAGATGAGTGGGATAGGGGAGGGGAGGCGAGGAGAGGGAGAAGAGCTCTCTTTTTCCCAATCCTTCCCTACTTCTGGGCTCCAAGGTCAAGGTGCTGCCATTCCTATTGCTGAGTCCTTAGGTCATAGCCTCTGTAATCGGTGCTTAGTCTCTCAAGAGTGTGCACTGTTTCCCAGCTTCTAGGTAACTGAGGGATGATTCCAGAGACCTCCTCCCAACTGTGGCAGTTAGGGGACAGGGCATTGTCAGGCCAATGACTAGTGTGTAGCTTTCTCCTCACTACTCCTCCCATCCCACTCCTCAGAGAAGGGTGGCCCTGGGCCCTGATACCCAGTTGTTAAGAACACAGACCTTCTGATTTTTCAGGCTTGACTTCTAATCCTGCCTCTGCCTTTGACTAGTTAGACGATCTGGGAGAGAAAACCCCCCAGCTTTCTCCTTTAGGAAACGGTGTAGTTGGCTGTGAATCCTCAGGCAGCTAAGGTCTGAGAATGTGCTTCTTAGCACAGTGGCTGTCCCTCACACAGCTGTCATCACTGGTATTATCTGCCCTTTCCCAACAGTCACTGCCCTGCCCTGCTCTGCAGGGGGATGAGTCCCACAGCCCAGGAGAAAGCCTTCCAGAAAGGAGAGCCCCTGCCACTGCAGGCTCCAATCTGGCTGGGGTCACAGAGCCTGTAACTCAGTAGAATTTAACACCTGTGCCTTAGTGGGATCCCCAAAGACACCCTGGGACAGAGGTGAGAGTAGCTGGTTTACTCGGGAGATGGAGTCAGGGGATCAGAAAAGGAAGACAATGAGGAAGAAAAGCTGGAGCAAGGTGCTCTGTTGGACTGGTTACCTCTGTAGAGAACTGAGGCACAGTCCTGGGGCCCTGGAACTAGGTGTGACAGACATGTCTCAACATTGTCATGCCAGAGAACAAGGAGCCCAGGTGTCTTCCCCTCGACTGTCACCTCCCTCGTTGAGTCTTGTTTCTGGGATGCTCTCTTCCCAAGCCCGTGGGGTCACAACTCTGTGCCACTTCTGCACGCTGCTGGGCAGCTTTTCATAGCTCACAGAAAGCACTCATACAGTGCTATGGGTTGGGTGCTGGCAAGTGCTTGGGACTGTCCACACAACACAGAGAAACCATGCAGGGGTGGGGGTGGCTTCCAGTCCAGTCCTGGCTGCAGGGTGGTCCTGTTACCTTTGTGTCCTCCCTCTACCCATGGCTGTGTGTGTCCACACAGTCAGCCGTGGGATCCCACTTTCCCTTTCTGTGATGTCCTACCTGTGACTCCAGGCTCTTCTGCATCTCTGCTGGCATCCCAATGATGAAGCCCTAGACTGCTCACTACCTATTTTGTATTTGTTAACCTGGTTTCCTCAATCAAGCATAAAATCCTTGAGGACATAGGTGGGGCCTCCTAGGCCTGAGCACATGGCAGGAGCTCAGTAAACCTTGTGGGTTTTGTTTTGTTTTGTTTTGTTTTATTTTTTGTTTTGTTTTTACAGAGTCTTTCTACTACTGTAGTTCAGGCTGACCTTGAACTCACTATCTAGCCCAGGCTCCTCTCAAATTTGTGGCCATCATCCTGGCTCAGCCTCCCAAGTTCTGGGATTATAGGCGTGGACCACCATGCCCAGCTTGATTTGGTGGATTTATTGACTCCAAGAGAACTGGCTTGGTGGGACCATTCTGTGTTGCTGTGACTGGGCCACCTGGTGAGGTCTAGAGAGCCTAGCCCCTATTGGTGTCCAGATACCTAGCTAGGGAATGGGAGCTGGGTAGCTAGGGAGCTAGAGCAGGTGCCTAAGCAGGGGAGTGAATAATCATCAACTATAACCATCTCTGCTGTCATTTTACTACCTACTATGGTCACAGCTAGTGAAATTTCTGGTAAATTGTTAAATTCTGCCTCATCTAGTACCCTCTCAGTCAGTAGTGTTAAGGGTCTGTTCAGGGAGTAATTGCCTTTTTGAATAAAACATTTTTAAAATCAGCAATCACCCTTTTTGTTACCCCTCATGTGGTGAACTAAATTCTTGGCTCTTTAGAACAGTGATGCGTTGTAACAGCCTGACAGACATGGTAATCTCCACTCTAAAAGGATAAAATGCAGGCGTTTTCAAAGCCCTGTGGCCTGAGTCTAACAACAGAGACACGGAATCTACAGTGGCTTTGCTGCTATCTGCCCCTGTGCACAGTCATCTGCAGAGAAAGATCTCAGAGAATGTTGGGCTTAAGGAGTAGCCCTGACTGCTGCTTATCCTTTGTGCCAAAAGCTCAGCTCCCCTGAAAAGCTAACAGACCCTAGGAAGATTCCCAAGGCAGCAGGAAAACAGGTGGGTTATTTACCATGGTGCCCGTTGTCTGTCTCCACATTTGTGAAAGCAGGGGATTACCTGGATGCTGGCTGAAGTGACACCTGCTCAGCACATCCCTAACTTCCCCGCAGCTGCCCTGGCATGACAGCTAAAGGCAGAGCTCAGCTTCCTGCTTTCAGAAGCACTCTGAAAATGAGGCCTTGCTGTCTGAGCTGTATTCGAAATGGCAGATGTACTGCTCAGCATTCCCATTGCTGAGACAAATTACCTGATGCCCACCACTAACAGGAGGAGAAGTTTCATTTGGATTATGGTTACAGAGGTTTCAGTCCATGGTTGGCTGACTCTGAGGTGGGACCATTGTGGTGGAAGGGCATGGTGAAGCAAAGTTGTACCCTTCATGGTGGCTGGGAAGCAGAGCAGGGGAACAGTGCCAGATACCAGAAATAGTACCCTCTGTGATGTCTCTGTGATCCACCCAGAAACACCCAGAAGTGTGCTTTATTAATCCCCATGGTGGCTCCCAAGCCAATCAAGGTGACAGTTCATCTTAACCTTCACAGCATGTGTGCCAGTCCTGTTGTGTACTGGACTCAGACTTCTGTTGGGAGCACAGAGGACCTACTCAGAGGGGTAGGGTCTATAGAATCGGTGCACCAGTGCACCATCAAAGGCATGCCGGGCAACTAGAAGGTTAGCCCCAGCTTGATTTATCCATGGGAAAAGTAACTGTAAATGCAGCTGGCACTTCTGCCTTTTTTATCCTGTCTACTGTTGAGCATCTCCAGGGATGAGGAGCACCCGCCTACTTCAGTCTCCTTGAGTCTTGAGTCTGCAGGTATCGCTCTGAGACTTGTCCCCTCTAGGCACAGCCCAAATGGCCTCCTCAGAGCTCACTTGGCAGTACATGGTCCAGCTCTCAGGCCACACAGAACTTAAAACCAAATGGGGTTCATCCATTCTCCGAGTGACACTCATGAAGATGACAACACTGGCCCCTGTCTTCCCCTGTCTCTTCAGTTCCTACAGCCACTCCACTCATGTCCATGGGTGGACCTGAGGCCCCTGCTGATGCTGGCTGTGGTTGTCAGCTTCAGCTTGTCTCCCTTGCTCACACAAAATTGAATCAAAACACCAGCCCATTGCTGTGGACTGATCAGCGCAGAGGAAATTGGAACTACCTCCTCCTCATCCTCACATGGTTTCTGTCTTGGTTACTTTTCTAATACCTAACACCTAAAGTTAAAGGAGGAAAAGTTTATTTGACTTACAGTTCATAGAGGTTTCAGTCCATAGTTGGCTGGCTCCACAGTGGAGGGGCGTTACAGAGGAGAAATAGTTCATGGCAAAGCAGGGCAGGTAGAAGGCAACAAGCAGCAATAAGCAATGGCTTTCCTTCTGGTGTGGGTAGCACTCACACTACCAAGAACTATGCCAAACCAATCAGTGGACTAATTTAGTAATCACACATCCTTGGTCCCAGCATCACACACTCTAGATCCAGCCACCTCTGAAAAGCCCCACCTATGACCACGTGAGGCTTTGAAAAGACATCAAGACACAAACTGCAACAGCCTCCAAGGCCCTGTGTGAACTCACCCTGCCTTCCTTTGGGGCTCTGTTGCTGTTTGTTTGTTTGTTTCTTTGTTTGTTTGTTTTGACTGTTGTGTTCTCATCAATCAAAAAGAGTCACCATCTTGTGAATGCTTGTTAAATGTCCAATACTGAACACTAAAAACTTTACTCATGTTGCTGCAGAATAAGAGAAAAGTAGCTTTTCTGAGAAAGACCACACAAATCACACCAACCTATTGATTCATATTAAGTATGGACAACAAAAACCACTCTCTTTTGTACCTATTGCCACTGATCCATATCTTCTCAATCCTGTATCTATTCTATAGCCAGTCATCCCTATTAAGTTAGATTAGCTGATTATTCAACAGATGTTTATTGAGCACCTATCTTGTGCTCAATGAGCACTGTTCTCTGTGCATCACTACCAGGGAATGATGACAAGGCATAGGTCTCCTGCTCATGGACACAGGCAGGGGCTGTGGTGGAGAGAGCAGAGGAGCTTCCTTTAGGTGGCTCACACTTCTCAGGGAAGTGAGGACTTTGGATCTGAGATGTGGAAAGCATTTGCAGAGCAGCTGTTCAAAGGCTGCTTATGAGATCCTTTTAAGACACTTGCTTCACAAAGAGTGAGCAGGACAGCGTAAACCCCAGGGAGCCAGAGGTCACGCACCCATCTGCAGCTCCAAAAGACTGCTGCACTCCCAAGTGCTCCTGTCTCCTCTGCTCTCCCTGCCTGTGACAGGAAGTAGACAAATTGGAGAAACTTTTCTCTCCTGACTAAAGAAGTTCTCATCACCTGACTCGACTGAGGAAGGCACCTCCTGAAGCCCACCCCAAACAGCCACAAGAGCTCAATAGGTGTCTTCTCAGACTTCTGCAGTGTGCCTGTGCTGGGCACCAGTCCCCTGTCCTCACTTGCTCACTGCCTGATGTGGGGCTCTGTGGCCAGACAGCTCCGGCCAGCTGAACTTTGCAACTAGGTGGTAGCCACAAGGCCAGCAGAAGCCGGTAATTGTGAGAAGAAAAGAAAAGGAAAGAACTCTCCCGGAAAATACTGGGAACATCCACTCAGGAAAAAGAGAAGGCCAAGTGGGCAAGCTGACCCTGCCATCCCCTGCTTTTCATAGATGGCATGTGCATGTCGCCCACCCACACTTTCATGTGGTTCTACATTTCTGCAGTTGAATGTTTTGTGAGGATGGAATTTTGTAAAAGTAGATCTAGAAATATACTCATGCACATAAAATTTTGCACACAACTTTAGGGTTTCAAGGAGACCTCAAACTTGCCTCCAGGTTATTTTTAAATTGCTAGGAAACCCCATGTAGGGAGATCAATGACTTACCAACTGCAGCAACAACAAAATCACGAGGGACAAAGGTAAAAAGATGACCTGAAATATCACACACTGAGAGCCTGAGCCTCAGCACACTTGGATCTCTGGGACAAAGTGGCAGCAGGTCAGACAGCTCACAAAGAGTTTTCTAGAATGGCTAATCCACTGTCCCACTGTTGAATCATCCAAACCTTTTTTGTGTTTAACACAGGTGTGTGTGAAAGATGTGTGCAAGCAGGGTTACATAGTGCTGCAAGTGTGATATGCACTCAAAAACCAGTTCTTCATATGGATCAATATGAATGTTGGTGCCTATGCCTATGTGATTTACTTCAGGGAAGAATCTCCCCAATTTGAAAGAAAAAGAAAGAAGAAATTACTCCCTGCTCCCTTTGATTCCCCATGCGAGAAGTCAGAGGGTTATGAAGTCCAAATCTTAGCCTTCCCTGCTCCCTCCGCATTCAGCAGAAATAGAACAGGAAGATGCTGGCACCTGCAAATTATAGTAGTGACTGGGGAAGAGGAAGGCAAGTGGGCTGGGTGAATGCGAGGGCTGGGCTGCTCCTGCTCGGTGTGGGGGCAGGCTGAGCACAAGCGCTGAACAGTCCCTCTTCCTGCCACCAGAACAGAGCGCCAGCATAGGGACTGGCAGCTGCTGGAGACACTTGGTTCCTTGGCTTTGGGAATCTCGTGTTCTTGCCCCTGGCTCAGAGACCACTAGCATTTTTTATGTCATATTTCTGCTTTGTCCCAGATGCCTGTTGTTGATGAATGAGTTCCATCTTCAAATATTCCACAATGGAACTGCCTGCCACTAGCAACACTTGGTAGCACCTAAATCATAGTCACCTTGAAGCTACACTTAATTTGGGCTTTTCAATAAAAAATGTTTTGGCTGTGCTAAATGCCCTATTTCTCCTGTTAAGTATAAAATCAGTCTACAGTCAGCAAAGATTTTCTCCACACTAGTAGTTGTTGTAGAAGGTATTCCAGTCACAGATGGTACAGGACAGTATGGTAGATGACCACACTCTGACCACTGCTGGGGGCCCTTGGCAGTACCCTGTGTGCTCCACCTGGGGAGGGAGCTGCTTCTGCAGTGCAGCTTGGCAGGTAGCAGGTGACAGTGGGATGGCCAAGAACTGTGGGTCAGGGTTACAAACAGCTAATTCTTGGACCCTGAATGATACCTAGGTCTGAACTGAGGAGAAGACAAAGCAAAACTCACCAACGAGACGAATGAGGAGAAAGCGAGGGAGGGATAGAAGAAGCAGAAGGATGAAGACACAAAAACGGGAGAAAGAGGAATAGAAAACTCAAGCACACACAAGCTATGTGGTGGGCAAAGAATAAAGGCCAGACCTGGGTGTTTTCATCAGGCTTCAATGGCCTGACAAAAAGCAGTTCTAGCAGGGCACAATGGCACATGCCTGTGACCCCAGCACTCTGCGAGGCTGAGGCAGGAGGATTGCAAGTTTTAACCTACCCTAGGCAACTGAACAACTTAGTAAGACTCTGGCTCAAAATAAAAAATAGATGGTTGGGGATGTAGCTCAGAGTGAAGGCCATAGGTTCAATCCCCAGTAACCACAATAATAATCATGATAAGAAGGGGAAGGAGAAGAGGAGGAGGAAGAGGAGAAGGAGGAGGAAAGGCAGTTCACTGACCGGAATTCTCCAAGGTTTAATATCACAAGCTTGATAGCTCTGGTTTAAAAATTTTAATTTCATCTGATGATAGGCCTGTTTCAGGCTCTTCTGAATGTTTTCCATTTTTGAAGGGGCTCCCGTCATTTGGAGCCCATTTTTTAGAATTTAAAGGACTATGTTAGCTAAATGCAGAGCCAGCAATAGTTGAATAAAGCAAAAAAACAAAAAAACTCAAAAGTATTCTGAATGCCAAAAATGCCTAAGATATAAAAATACTTAAGGACCACCAACTCTTACACTACCTGTGAATGTTAGCAATGTGACCTTGCTTGCTCCTAAAATAGGAAAGTTGTTCGAGTAGGTTTTTTTGTTGAGTTGATATGAAACGAATTTACCCAGAGTCATTGCCAGTCTTATCAGAGCCTCCCTGAATGGAAACCTTCCTGCTGACCAAACCAAACTCCCTGCTGCCTTCACTGTCCTCATTTCTGTACATTCAGTTCATTATGAAACCAGTAAATTAAGGGCCACCTCTGAAGCAGAACACTGTGCTAAGAAGCAGCAAGGCCCAGTGAAGAAAAAGGAATGCAGTGAGGCACTGATAGCCCTGGGGATGGCTTAGTCTTGGAGGAGGCTGGTCTGGGAAGGATTTCCGGAGGTGATGGTGCCTGTGCAGATTGAAGATGGGTGGACAGGTCACTGGGCAACCAGTGGGGGAACTCTGCCACAGATAGACACATCCTCAAAAAGCCAGTTAGTTTCGGGTGGAAGGAGGACTGATGGGAAAGGGGTGTGGAGGCAAGGGTGTAGAGTGTGGGGTGCTGAGCAGTAAGCCCATTCTGAAGGCCTGCAACACTCTGCTGAGGGGCTGGGCCTAGCAAAGGGCACCAAGTGGAAGGAAGGATTTTAAGCTCCTGAGTAACACGATCAGATGAGATCGGTGACTCCCCTTCCCCTACAGCACCCCAGTGACTTCAGTGAGCTCCTCAGGGGGAGTGCAGCAAGGAGCAGTGAGGGCAGCCATGGTGGTACAGACAATAATAGCAGCTTCCATTTTAAGGCCCCTCTGGAGCCTGCATTGTGCTAAGTATTCCACATAGATGTTCACATTTGCTCCTGAGATGGACAGCATTATTCACCACTCACAGGTGAGGAAACGGAGGCTCTGAGTGACTAAGCAACTTCAGGGTCAGCCACCTGGCAAGTGCGCCAGCTCGAGTCCAACACAGTCAGCTCTCCTAACCCTGCACTCTTAACCACTGATGTGGGAAGAATTCTTGGGCTCAGCCCCTCCTCTCGAGCCCCCTAACCTACTTTAGGAGGGGCCTCCGTTTCCACCTGTTTCTCTTCACCCCTCTGCAGAGCAGGTCCCAGGCACCCTCCTGCTCAGCTCTCCCTGATGGGGGATGTAAAGACCTACTTGTTTAGATGTTAGGAGGCTGGTCTTTGTATTCCAGCTCAGGGGTGGAAACTAAACCTGTGGTAGAAATGAGCCCACAACATGACTTGAGAGTAATAGGTTTTTGAGGCTCAGTTATTGCTGCTCTCAAAGTGTCATCAACTGATGACAACAGACTCATCAACTGAGTCTGTAGCCTTTCTGCACCAGGTTCCTCAGTCTACCTGGGATCCTGAAGCATCCTCAGAGGCTCACTCCAGCCCTCTCACTCACCTAACCTCGGCCACAGAGGAATCCATCAGCTGTGCATGGAAGTAAGCCCAGCAGTGCAGTGGGGACTGGCAAGACATGGGGATTGAGGGGATCCCTTGGTGCATGGACCCTGACTGGCCTCTCTTACCTCAGAAGCATCTACTTCCAGAGAGTGCACAAAGAACTTTTGTCTTTTGCAAGCATTTTTAATGGGCTTCCTACCTGTGGTCCAGGAATCCCTAGGAGCCCACGAACCTTCCCTTAAACTATATTTGAAATGTTATCTACGAACATATGTGTATTTTTCTAGAGTTCTTAGCCTTCTTAAGTTTGAAAAGGAGCCCTGTGGCCCAATCACAAAAAGCATAGCAAAATAGCTGACAATTGTGCAGCTCTTTCCATGCTCTCCACACTCCGGAGCTTATGTCATCCTCCAAGCAATGCAGCCCTTTTCCTGCTGGGACAGAGATGCAAGTGAGGCTCCCGTTAAGCACCTTTCCAGTGACCTAACCAATCAGCAGTGGAGCTAGGATCTGCGAAGGCCAGCCAGCTTGGCCTGGGAGCTGTCGTCATCAGCACTTACCTGTTAGGTTCGGTATGAAAGACCTGGGGATAAAGAGAGGCCCTCTCTAGGGCCACACCACATGCAGATGATGAGGGAATGCTAACATTTGTTCAGTGTCTTCAAATTGTCTTTGTTTGGCTTTTAAGAAAAAAATGAGAAGCACAAATTTTGGTGTGACTTTTTTTTTTCTACCAAAAACATGAGTTGGCTGACATTAGCCGTACATCTTTTAAGATAATACTGTTTCAAAAACAACTAAAATAGATGCTTCCTCAGACTAGTGTTTAAAAAGAGAGAGAGAAAACTTTTTCAATTGGTTTTTTAAAAGTTGTTTTTTAATAACAAGAAAATGATGACATGCCCCTGCACATTGGTCCCCATCCACTTTTCCTCCCCTCTGCTTTGGAATGCGGACTGCATTTTTCATCATTGAGCTAGTTGAATTAAGAATTGGTTACTTCATTGACTTAGTTGCACCTGGAACAATTTTGGGGCACAGGAGGGAAGGACAAGGAAGTGGCCAGGCCAATTTGCACCCCTCCAAAGAAGCACAGCCAGGCAGTATGTCCAGGTAAGGCCCAGTCAAGCTCCTGCCTTGAAATTCTCTGGCTCAGATGCTACACTGTGGAATTCTAATTCTAGCCCCACCTTCCCCACTTCCCATAGTCACCTCCTCAACAAGGACTGTATAGTAGCTACTTGTGTAAAACCTCACCAGACCTTACAAAGCGTATCACATGTCCAGTCTGGAAAACAAGCTCTCCCAGTGGTGCAGAGAGAAATCTGCCACACAGTAAGGTCCAGGCCAAGGGGAGCTAGCAGCATCACTCAATGAGCAACCAGAAAAGCCCAAATGCCCACATAGACTAGAGGAGCCAAGCAGCCACCCCAAGGGCCCTGGTGATATACGTGTGACCCTGGAGCCAGAACCTCAGCTGCTCCTGACTCAACCACTTATGTGAATCCTGGAAGTTACCTAATGTTTCTTTACTTTGTTTTCCTTACCTACAAAACAGAAATAATAAATGCAGCTATTTCATAAGGATGCATGATAAGGATTAAATGGAGATGACTGAGATAATCCTCAGAACCCGGTTCATCAGAAGAACCAGTAAATACTAGCTGATAATATTGCTAGCTATCATCATAATTATGGATTTGTGTCCATCTGCCCCCCCAAAAGACGTTGAAATTCTGATCCCCACTCCCCAGATCTGTGAATGTGACCTTATTTGCATTTGGTTAAATTAAGGTGAGGTCATTAGTGTGGGTTCAAATCTAGTATGACTGTATCTGGAAAAAAGGGGGAAATCTGGACACAGTGACTGACATATGTAGAGGAAGACAGTGTGAAGATGCAGGGAAATGAGAGCAAGGGAGGGAACAGAGTCTGCCTTGCAGCCTTTAGAAGGAACCCGCCCCCCCCCGCAACCAACACCTTGATCTTACACTTAAAGTCTCCAGAACTGTGAGGCAGTAAATTTCTGTGGTACAGGCTATTCAGTTTGTGGTACTGAGAAACCCATGCAGTCACCATCCCAAGTACCAGACCCACCTCTTGGATATACCTGGTGTGGGTGTGTAAAGGCTCCCTTAAAGAAGCCTGAGATCAGTTACTGCCTGCCAAAGCCAGAGTATGATCTTATTCAGTGCAGCAGCAAGGGGTGGCTGGGCTCGCCTCTCAAATGCATACAACATCTCTCTCAGGCATTCTTAGCATGTCCTCGCTTAAAGGTCTAGAAGACCAGCCCAGCTGTTCCACAGGACATTCTTCCCAGACTGTGCACTCCCCTCCAGCAGGACACTAGCACCAGGTGGCATTCAACCTGTCACCCTCTCTCTTCATGGTCCTCCACTCCATGTCTCCTTCCAAAGACATTTGTTGCATTTTATTGCTTATGATCAAATAACCCAGTGTTGGCTTCCCTAACTTTCTGTGATGTGTTTGCCCCTTCTGTTAGGTGATCCTGTTGTCCACGAGACTCCTGAAGCCACATAACATTCCTGAGCTGCTATTTGCAACAGACCGACTACATCCAGACCTTGGCTTCTGACATCTGCTTAGACAATAAGACCTACCCATGCTGGAAATATCAATTCCATTGTTTGTCTCCATTCCTGATATGCCTCCAAAACCAGCGTCCTTGTAGCTCATTGTGGGTATGACTGCATTCTGATGAAAGGGTCTTGATAACTGTGCAATGAGATACTTTACTTAAATTGCTCTTTTTAAAAAGAATTATAGTTGGGCCTGGTGGTGCATGCCTATAATCCCAGCTACTTGGGAGGTTGAAGCAGGAGGATCACAATTTTGAGGCTAGCCTTGGTAACTTAGTGAGATCATCTCTCAAATAAAAAATTTTAAAAGGCTGGGGATATAGCTCAGTGCTCCCTAGGTTCAATCCACAGTATTAAAAAAAGGTTTGTGGGTTTTTTGTTTTGTTTTGCTTTTTCATTTTACTAAAGGTGTCACGCTATCTTTAGCTGAGCTAATTAGTGGTAATTTCTATTTACCTGTAAACTTTCATTGTATTCTCCTGATTATACCTTAGGATCGTTAAATCTAAATAAAGGCCTGTTGGCAAATGTTGATAGATGACAAAAAAGCTTTTGATTTGACGTTGGTCAAGGAAAAGACAGATGTGCTTTAGAATTATGAGTATGAGGAAACTTTGGTTTTTCTTAAGATTATATAACTGAGGAGGGAACACTGCAAGTAGAGTCTAAGGCTTTGTTTCTCTCCTAATCTGAAGCATTTCTGAACAGGCGAGGAAGGGAGGGGTGGTACTGGGGCAGCCTGGTCACAGCACGCTTGTAAATCATCCTCCCATAACAAAGGCCACATTGTTCCAAGTGTTCCCTGGCAGGGCTGCCAGGCTCCTTGGAACAGCGGGACAGGGGGTGATGGGAGGGCCATGCCTGCCTGTGAAAGGGCTCCTCCACTCCAATAGGAGCTCTCTCAGCCCAGGGAGCCTAGTTGTGACCACCACTCCATGTGGCCTTTGGGATTTGAAGTTCCTATTGAAACATAAAGCTTTCTTTCTGTAAGTTTAATTTTTCTTCTGATCATAGCAGAAACACCCAGATTTACTTACCAAAATAATATGAGAACTCTAAGGAGGAAAAAAAGAAAAAGAAAATAGCTTGAAACCCAGGTCTTTATTGGTATGTGGTCAATGGAAATTTCTGGCATCTCTAAAGATGTTTGAAATAAGAAGATAAAACTGAAAACTCCTTCTAGCATGGATTAAACAGGTAGAGAAAATAAAATGTACACTAAGATACTTAGTGTGTGATTTTACAAAACACTCATTTTATGGGGAAAATAAAATAAAACATGAGGTTGGAAGTCATTCTGAGATATGATAAAAGCAGGATGTTGGGCCAGGGATTTAGCTCAGTGGTTCCGACGCCTGCCTCGCAAGCGCAGGGTCCCAAGTTCCATCCCCAGTACCAAAAAAAAAAACAGGATGCTTATAGAAATAGATGTTTATTTTTTTGCCTAAGTATGCTTTCCACTTAATGCCAATTCTTTGATGGTGCTGAAATATAGAACTCAGATGTTTGCTTGCTTGCTTGTTTGTTTGTTTTTTGAGACAGACCCAGGCTGGCCTCAAACTCATAATCCTCCTGCCTCAGCCTTCCAAGTAGTGGGATTATAGGCATGTGACACAATGCTATCTACCTTTTTTTTAATCCTGCTAATCTAGACGTCTTAGTTTGAGGAAGAAAATGGCAATAGCCCCAAAGAAATTATAATATAAGCAGAGATTAGTATTTTCTAAAATAAAAAAATTAAAAGAAACCTGTTATATGACTTAAATCTTCATTCATTCATTCATTCATTCTCAAATGTTGAGCCTGCATTGAACATTCCAGGCACTCTGCAAGGTCCTGAGACACAGTTGTGTATGAGCCAGGCAAGTCCTTGATTCTGTGGCACTCACAGAATGAGCAGGAGGTGCTTCTCCTGATGTCTGGCCCTATGTGAGTATCTTCTGAAGGTTAAGTTGCAAAGCATATGTCTACATTCAAAGGGAACTTTCTGGAAATAGAAAACAAAACTGCTAACAAGCACTTACCTCAGGGCATAAATATCAAATGGGAAGGCTGAGAAAAGGAGTCTTACTTTGTATAGTTCTGTATTGTTTTGATTTTTTTGCAGAAAATATGTATTTGTATATTATCTTTGTGACGTTGTAGTTTTAAAAGTTCATTTTTATTTTATAAAAGAATATTCTAAGTTTCTACTCTGATATAACTGTGTTACTGTGTTACCTACCACAAAGCAGTTATCATGTCCTGAAAGTGCTTACAGTGGGCTGGGGATTTAGCTCAGTGACAATGTGCCTGCCTTGCAAGCACAAGATCCTGAGTTCGATCCCTGGTACTGCAAAAAAGTAGGAAAGTACTTTCGGTCCTCCACTAAATATGGTCACAGGTGGTCCCTGAGAGATGAGGGAAAATGTCACAAGTTTGGTTTATAATCATTATTTTACCATCTCTCAACTCATTGATTAGAGAAACTGAGCCAGGCACCCAGGTGAGCTGGAAGAAGTTGATGGTAAGTGTGGTTGGAATAAGAAGGCGGGAAACACAGGACAGAGCACAGATTTATGATTAAAAAAGCAGGAATGTAATAGAAACTTGGTATAAATCCTGCAAATGGCTTTCAACAAATAAGGAAAAGGAAGGGGACTGGGGAAATTGATCATTGTCCCCATGGCAGAGCCTCCTGGGACCTCTCAGGGACTATCTTGGTTATGTGCTCATTTCCTAGGCAAGGGAGAGGGTAGAGAAGAAACCAACTCCAGTACCTTCACCTCTGTGAAGGAGCGGAGCTCAGAACAGGCCTCAGAAGCCTTCTCTGGGTTTAAATTCTAGTTCTCCACTCAGACCACCTTGGCACCGTGGATCACTCCAAGCCCCAGCAACCACATATGTAAAATCCAGATAATCATGGATCTACCACATAGGAAGTTTATCCACCCCCAACACAACTAAGAAATGTGGGTCTTTGCTGTGGAAGACACCAATAAAATTACTTCACAAATGATACAGAGAATGATATTAGATGATGAGGAAGTTCAGAGGCAATCCTGGGGAAGTGAAAAATGGAAGAGGAGAACACCTTGGACCACTACACTTCTAAGACTGTCTAATACAGAGGTTAGGAAGAGTGCCTGGAGTCCACTCTGATAGCTACATTCCACTCTTACCTCTCCCACATAGTGGTTCACTTCTCTACATCTTAGTTGACCAAAAAATTGGATAACAACAGGACTTACCTCTTTGGGTTGCATTGAGAATTAAAATATCTGATGCACATATACCACTTAGCACCTAAGAGTCACTACCATCAGTAATAAATTTTGATGATTGCTATATAGGGTTATGTTTCCAATAGAACTTTTCCCATCACTAATGTTAGCTAGAAAGCTGCTATGCAGATTCTGTGACTCACACCCTGATTTACCACTCCAACCTTACCCAATATGTCCATACTAAAGGGACACCTCCAACCCCCCAGACCCATGTCAGCCACCTGGAGGTGACATAAAAGGATCGAGATGAATGCTGGTGCTGGTTTCTCCTTCTTCAGGCTGGTGTGTGAATGTTTATCATCTAAACTGTGGCTGGGCAGAGCCAAAACAAGCTCATACATGCAAATCTCCTGCCAAGAACTTCGAAGGCCACTTTTTAGAAATGCAATCAATGGAGGTGTAAATACTGTGAAGCAGTTGACTTCTGCTTTTGTAAACCTCTCTGCAGCCCTCTGCTCAGCAAATATAGTGGGCACAGCAAAGTGTTTGGAAGTGTTCCACAGCTGGGTAAGCCCAGCATTGGGCCCAGAGGGCCAGGGCCTATGCAGATAAGTTCTGTTTATGCCTCTGCCCCTAAATTACAGTGGTATTTCAATAACAAAGAATTCCATCAAGCTCCCCCTAAGACCACTATTATTTATTTTACCCTGGTTACTAGAAACAATCTCAACAACAAATAATCCAGTGTTACAAATATTGTCTAACATCCTGTCAGAGAAACATCAAGAATTCTGCCTCTTTTTAAAAGGAATTTAAGAAGACAAATCCAGATGGTGAAGGATTTGCAGACTATGTGTGAAAGAGCCATGGGGATGGCTAGGGTGTTGCCACCATCAGTAAGAACCTTAATCCTGCTCCCTTCTCAAATTCAGGAGTAATGACAACAATAAGAACTTTCTGGAACCTTTTCTCTTTAGATTTTATAGGGAATGCCAGCAACACCAATTTTCCTGGGTTATTATTCATTGTAACCAGACAAGCTCTGTGATTCCTTCTGGGGTCGTTTCCTGAGGGGCCTATCATGAGTTCTCCTCAGAGACTGCCTGACCATTCTCATTTCCCCTCAGCCAGGGCAGGATCACAGTTTCCCAACTGCTCCTTTGTGGGAATTTCCCCCACAAACTTGTTCACTTGCCCCAAGCATGGATTTGTTTTTTCCCTCTTGGGGTATAAGATGAAAGTTGAACTCCCATTTTTCTCCTAAACAAGGGGCTCTCTGTAACACACCCATAGCTTCTAAGCCTGAGGGTTCAGAGGGGCTGAGTGGAAGACTTCGGACTGGCAGTGGCTCATCCATGTGGGCACAATGGGAAGCCAGCAAGGCCAGGAGGTTCTGCCATTCCTGTGACTGCACAGCGGGGTCTGGCAGGCTTCAGAGGGCTAAGAGTGGTTTTGATTTGAGGCAGGGAGGAAACTCAAAAGCCAGACTGCACGATAGACATGAGTCTGCTTGGTTCTAAGACAGATTGGCAGTCACCCCTGCCTGCTTGGACGTCTTTATTCTGGAGTGGGGCTGGAGCCCAGCAGCAGCAGGCTGATGGCAACAGCAGATGTGGCCTAGTGTGAGGGGGCCAAGGGCCAGGGAGCCAGTAGCAGATGGGAAATGAAAGATGGAGGGAGCAGGCCAGGAACTGGGGCCAGGGCAAGGAGAGTAGGCAGAAGGGGTGTCTCTCCGAGGAGCTGCGATGAGCCGGCCATCACCAGAGTTTAGGCTATGGCTTCAGGAAGACCTGGGGTAGAGACCCAGATCTGTTACTTCAGAATTGGGCCAGCTGCTTCATTCTTGTGAGCCTCCTTTTCCTTTTCTGTAGAATACTAAAGATGGATGGGAGAGTTGTGGGAAATGTTCACTATTTCAAATCCTCCCCCAAAACTGTGCCCAGCACACAGGTTTTCAGTAAATATAATAGAAGCAGTCATTATAGTATCTTTGTGTTCCTAAGCAGGTTATAATCCCTGAGCTTCCGTTTCCTCATCTGTACAGTGGAAATCTCATTACCTTCTTCGGGATTCAGAAGATTCAAGGAGAATGTGTATAATCTGGAAGGTTGTAAATGTTGAGAAAATTCAAATCTCTTCCCCTTCTCTACTGCTCTGACCCCCAGACACAGGTACATCCCTCCTTCCCTTGCCTGAGGGCACAGGAGGTAGCCCCTACCGAGGAAGGAGACGGCTGTTTCTCAGGGCCGGGTGACTAGTTTAGAAACTTTTTAAAGGAGAGAGGATTAAATGCAGAGATACTAATAATGAAAGAGATGAGAAAAATAATAATGGAACATGAAGCCAACTTCACATAAAGAAAAGAGCACGGTGCATTGCAGAACTATAAACACTTAAGTCAACCTGAGACACTGGACAGAACCAGGGCTTGGGCAGTTTCCAGCTAGGCCTTTGTCCTGTGCAGGGGTGAGGGCCTGAAGGACAATAGTTAGGGCCGGAGGCCCGCTGGGGAGAAGGTGCGGTGCACACCCAGTCCAGAGCACAGGACACCTGCAGGAGTTCTGCACAGGCACAGCGACGGAAAGGAAAGGGGGCTGCTCAGCACTGTGCTGCAGAAATCCGGGCACAGGAAACCTCTTCACTTCTTTAGTTTAAACATGGTAAGAGACCAGGGTAAACCTCACTCACGGTATTATGAACACAACTACATGGGAGGAAAACCAGTAACGTCTAGTCTGGTCCTTGCTGACATTGAGGTATTTAGTGTCTCCTGTTGATACCATTCTTCTCCCTGGCCCCAAGACATACACCCTTCTCAAAGGCACAGGTAGGCTCTGAGTGTAGAAATTTCCCTTACTAGAAAGCTTTGGAGCCTCATCAGAGAATCATTGAGAACTACAGTTACATCCTGGGAAAAGACCTGAAAGCCTGACCCCATGGCATACAGAGAACCCCATTAGCTATGCAGCTTGGCTGCTTCCATGGCCCCACGGCCCCACACAGGTAAGCAATATTATATGTGTACTTATGAAATGTTGTAAAGGAATATGAACATGGAGTATAGTCAGAAGACATTGATTCAGGTCTTTTGTGAGAGCATGAAAATATCACTTAAAACTCAACTTGTTTTTCTCCTCTTTAAGATGGTGCTCTCACCTTCCCCACCCTCCTGGGGTTATCCCGAGGATTAGACAAGGTCAGGTATGTGAAAGCACTACTCAAACAAACATAAGGTGTGATTATTTGCCCATAAAGATGGTGACTCAGCATGCATGAAAGGTCTTTCAGGCCCAGATGGAAGAGAGGAGAGGCCTGGCAGTGGAAGCACACACCCTTGTAGGAGCGGCCCTGAACGGCCTAAGAGCAATGACTGCGAGCTTTTACCATGAGAAGAAAGTGTATTTTGGAAAGCAATATACCCAAACAGGTTTACCAAATTAATCATGTATACAGAAGCACTGATCTTGTGTAGAGGCATTAATACCCTCAAGGCTTTGCTGAAAGATGTGTTTAATCGACATTTGTCTTAGGTTTATCTAGAGGATCATGAGGAAATAAGAGTAGGAATTATGCTACTCTTGAATACAAGGAAGCAAACTGTAATACACCATGCTCACAGGTTTTGCCCTTACAAGTTATTTAACCTTTTCTTCTCAAAGCCTATTTCCCCACCTGCAAAATAGGGATAATAAAATGTATCTCACTGGTTTGTTCTGAGGCTTAGATAACCCCTGGAAGCTATAACGCCTGACTCAAAGTACACAATAAATAAGATGTGAAGTAATATTTTTTTCTGAAGGGTAGAAGGTTAACATTCCAATGAAGACCAAGTCAGATGTCTGCTCTTTTAAAATGAAATTTATTGTACATAAAATAAATTAATTACAGTTCAAGCCAAAGCACAAGTGGCTTTTTAAAGTGCATCTGTGTAGGGGATTTGGCAGGTAGCCCCTGCATCTAGACACTCTGTAAGATAGTGTTCTTGTACTTTAGCCACCCATTGCCATGACTCAGCCAGGCCTAGGAAGCAACCCAACGTCATTGTCATAAGCCATTTACACAAATCATACCAAAATCAACTAATACGTTTTTCTGTACCTGGTCCAACAATTAAAAAAACAAAAATACAAGGAACTATGCAGTCTTACAATTAGTCTGGGGTTGAAGAGTTTAAGTTCCCAGCTACTCAACACGTGTCCAACTAAACACCCCATCCTGTGTCAGGAGCGCCAGGGCCTCCTGCAGACCACAGTTCGCAGCTGTATGTGTACAGAATATTTTGGCCCATGAACTTGAGTCCTTTTGAGGGGAGGGAGATTTTTTTTTCCTTGTTCTTAAAAAAAAAAAAAAAGAAAAGAAAGAAAAAAGAAATCTGGGTATCCTTCAGGCTAGAAAGGTACTCTGTAAGGAATAGTTTGCCAGAGATATGAATCATGTGGATAAGAGAAAAGCAATTTTTCCTCTTAGGAGAAAACAAAGAAGGGGGAAGGGAAAAAGGCAAGCCTGCGAATACTTAAATCTGTTCTTTCATTCCCACCAGAAACCATTCCAATATATCTGGCTGAAACTACAGCTGACCATCATTTACAAGGCAGGTGAGAACAAAAACCAAAACACATCTGCCCTCTTCCCCACTCTAAGGACAAGACACAGACATGTCACATGTACACAATGGCTTGATGGGCTCTCTCAGGCCTCATCCATCTGTCCCCCTGCTCCGCACAGCTTCCTTTTCTGCAGCAGTTCCACAGGCCCCTGGGCCCTTCTGCTCCAGCCCTTTCTGGAGCCATGAACTACTGCCAGCATCCAATGTCCCCAACCTAGAGGCACCTCCAGGCCTCTTCCTCAAAGACCAAACCCCCTTGAGTAGTCACACTTCAAACAGAGGTGACAGTCCTCACTTTGGCAGAGAGAGCTTGCTTGAATCTTCTCTTCAGGTCCTGCATGTTGGGTGACTTGGGCCGGGGAATAAGAGAGGTCCTTCGCTTCTCGGGCGTGCTGCTGGGCTGCTGTTTGTGACTCACTTCTTTGCACAGGACGTGGAAAGCGTTATAGACATCATTGTAATTTTCGCTGACAGACACTTCATAGAAAGAGCAGCCCAGCATGCTGGCCAGCTGCAGTCCAAGCTGAGGGTCAACCTGCTTGATGTGCAACAGGTCAGCTTTGTTAGCCACGAGCACCATGGGCAGCCGAGTGCCCAGGTGGAGCTGCTGGACGTGTTGGTGGAGCTGGCTGATGAGTTCATAGCTCTTGTGGTCAGTGATGGAAAAAACAATCACCACAGCATCTGCCCACCGGATGCACCGATTCAACTGCTCATTGCAGTTCAAGCCATTTTCATGGACCTGAAAGAGGGGTGAGGGCAAGGTGAATGGTTAGTGCTGCAAAGAGCACTGGCTTGGTTGGATACCGAATTCAAAAGAGCCCTTCACAGTAATGCCGGGTTGCAAGTCATAAACATGTTATATCCCCACACACTTCAGCTTTCTTGACACTATGTTGATCCAGCTGCATGGAGTTGGAATAAATAACAGTGCAGCTCACCACACTCAAGTGGAAAATTGACCTGCAGAGAACTCCATGCAGAGAGACTTTGTAGTTGCACAAAATGGGAAATTAACTGGCTAGACAGTAAGTCTGGGGAAGTAAAGATAGGAGCTGGAAGCATTTAAACCTGGATAACTGCCCAGTTTGGAAGGGGGGAAAAAAAAACCACCAACATGGCTCTTTTGTCTATAGAGTAACTTTCCACAACATAAAAGTGATTCAAAGTATTTGAAACTATACCTCGGCATTTAGTTTCTAATGCCAAAGACATGTACGTAAAAATTGATCTTTTTAATGATAGCAAGGAAACTTTGTCAACTCCAAGTGTTTGGTTTGGTCTTTCCTGCTGTGCTGAATATTCCTTACAGAAGGATTCTGCCCCTTAGCCAAATCTTCCAAATGGAGCCAGGCTAAGACTGACCAACAGCCAAATACAACTGAAGTGTCAAACAATATATATCCAGCCCTGACTCCCCAAATCTCCCCTTTTAGCAAGAGCTACTTTGAGAACAACTGAACAATACCACATCCAGCAAGGCTCCCATATGACCCAGTCACAACCTCCGAGCTTCTCACCTGAATACCTGGAGTGTCCTGAACTTGTATCGCCAGGCTTTCACCTTCTATCTGGACTTGTCTGGTGTAGAGATTACCTGTGGGGGCAAAGAAAAAAAAAGATTACGCTTTTCCTTCATTGTGACTTTTAGAACATTGTGAGTTTTTTTATTTAGAAAAAAATGTAGCCTGCACAGATGTACAAAAAGAAGATATAGGATTTTTTCTACTTAGTGGGCTTATTTTTAAAATGTTTTTAAGGCCAACTGAGATTTTAACCCCATGTTTAGTTGGTTTATTAAAACCAGAGCAAAGTTTGTGAGTTTTTGAAAACTTTGTCTAATTTTAAATGAAGCTTCCATATTTACACTATTTCCTTGAAGCAAATTTTCTTGTTTTAGCATGTGTGGAATTTGTTTTATTTTAGTATATTATCATTCTTTGATCCTAAATTTATATTTTGGCCATGAGATATGCGTTGGTAGGCAAATACGGTTAGTGAAAGCACAGCTCACATTATCAGGTAGAATAAAAATATGACATAATTAACTACATCAAAGCAGAAGGCTAGTATGTCTTTCCTTGGGACGGCTTGTATAACTTATTTCAGAGAATCCCCTGTGGGCACTTCATCCAGGGTACAGAGTGAAGCAATCTCGTAACAAAGCATAGGTAGAAAGCCTGTAAGTCTCCAGTGGCTATTCTTAACCACAGGGACTAAAACATTTGTTCTCTCATTTATTCAGGAACTCTCCTTCTAAAATTCTACCACTTAGTTACTTTTCTTTGTTAGAAAAAGAGAACTTTAGGTTTATAACTGTTCTCCTTTGGCCTTCGCTTTAAAAGGTCACCTCTGAAAAGCAGCCAGCAGAGAGGGAGGGGGCAGGGGAGGAGCTAGCCAGAGTTTTTTATGACTTCTGCAGGAGTGTTTTGAAGGGAGAGGCCCTGGGGTACAAAGGGTGCTTCCAACTGAGGTCCCTATAGTTAAAACATACCAAAGGGAATACTTTCAGGCACTTGATAAAATGATGAATGGGCCTGGAATGGAATGAAGCCAGATGGCAGCTGGGGGACGGGTGGATGGAGGGGCATGCAGAGTTGGAAGTGGCAGGATTCTGATGTTCAGACTGTCACTGTGATGGAAGCTGCCGGGAAGGCTCTGAAAAGTGGGCACGGCAGTTCTCCTGACGGCCCTTTCCTCCATGCGCTTCCTCACCTGCATTTCTTTCATAGTCTCCGATGAATCGCCTGGTGAGGAACCGGACCACCAGAGCTGCAGGTGAGAAACGAGAAAGGAAAGAGACTTAACCCTGGAAGTTAGATGCGTCTCCACCTCACCCCCGGAACACAACTCTGGGTGAAAGCCACCAAGGAAATTCCTACCCCGCAGCTCCTTGACCCTTCTTCCAGGCACAGTGAGGGGCAGCAGGCCTGATGAACTACAGCTGTGCCAGCCTAGCCGGAGGGTCTCCTTGCACACCCTTCCCTGCGTGCTCCCCGAGCCACACACTTCCAGCAGAGCCTCCCCAGCCCTGCTGACCTCTGGGAGGTGTTACGTTCACTAAATCCCTTTCAGTTCCAGACACTGCCAGACGCTCAAACCCCCGAAGTGCTGACCCCCGTGAGCCGGTAATGCCCGGAAAGCCTCCCGGCCGTGCTGTGTCCCGGTGACCCTCCCCTAGGCACGCAGAGGGGCGCAGGCGATGGTGGCTCAGGTCCC
Organism: Heterocephalus glaber; assembly: GCF_053883595.1. NCBI lineage: Eukaryota > Metazoa > Chordata > Mammalia > Rodentia > Bathyergidae > Heterocephalus > Heterocephalus glaber. The sequence goes on along the minus strand of NW_028258325.1, from coordinate 42,654,511 downwards.
TTCCGGGGGGCCCGGTTCCGAGGCCCGGCCGCACCCCACCTCTCCCCACGTCTCCTTAAGGGCGAATCCCGGCGGGGGTCTCCCCGACCGGCCCGCAACTAAACGGACTCCGCTGGGGCGCGGACTCACCGGTCTTGCCCACGCCGCTGGCCCCCACCACGGCGATCTTGACGAGCCGGCGGCCCGCGGCCCCCAGACAGCACTCGGCGGCGGCGGCACTGCCCGCGGCGGGGTACTCGGCGATGGTGCACATGTTCTGGATGAGGCGCATCGCCGCTCCGGCCTGGGCTGCACCGCGCGGGACAGGTGGAGGCTAGCGCTTCGGGGAGAGGGCGGAAGGACGGAGAGCAAGCGCTCGACGGCAAAGAAGAAACCGCACAAGCAAGAGAGTGCCTCGGGGGATACGGCTCCCAGGGCTCAGGCTCTGGGCTGGGAGTGACGGCAAGCGCGCGCGCAGTTTTCTCCCGGGAAGGCCCCTCCCCTTACTCCTGCAGCCAATCACAAAGTCGTCTCGCCTTAGGCCCCGCCCCCGGCTCAGCTTCCGGACCGCGGCGCCGGGGCGGGCACCCAGAGCTAGTGCCGGGCCCCGTGAGGCGAGTGGAGAGGGGCTGACGGGCGCGAGGAGAGGAACGTGCGGGCCCCGCCGCGCACCCAGTGGCGAGCGCCGGTACGGGGCGGCTGCTGTGGCTGCGGGGTCGCGGACGTTTCCGGTGCGGGGGAACCGGCCGGGCCCTGGGTCCCTCTGCCTGCCCACGCGCGCCGCCCCGGCCTCTCACGAGTGCTTCCCGGCCACCTGCTCTGCCTCCACGATCCTTAATTTGGGACGTGATTGCATTGACTTGGGGGTGTCAGGGGTGGCAACGTGCCTCACAGACTTTTAGCTACCTTTGCAATCACTAACAAAAACCACCATCCCTAAATGCCCTAAAATGTGACATTTGATTTGGGGACAAAGTATCACCTATTTCGCTCTAGACCCACGTTCTGGGTCTGTTCGACCTCCAGAGCTCACGTGAATGCGCACACGGTGGAGCGTCTGTACTGCACCCCCAGAAGCAAATCAAGAAGTAATTATAGAACAGGCTTTCTTGCCTGGCGCACAATCACACCTCCTCCAGGCGCTGTTAAAGGATAGGAAGACAGTCATCCCAGCTGCGGGCAGACAGCTGTGGATGCCGACTCTATTGGGAAGCAGAGGTCTGAAAGGTCCCTACTTAGTCCCTGAGCGTAAGGCTCCTCAAGAGTTAGTTAGAAGGGGCTTGATGCCAAGGGAGATGTAGGTTCTGCACTCATAAAACCAAGCTCCTTATAGGCCACATTCCTCCTCTGAGCAACCTTCTGTAGCTGGCACGGACTGCAACATATGTCAACACCCGCTCAGGCTGGCCACCTACCTCATCCCTACCTCTCCACCACTTCTGCAGGCCTCAGAAGTCCCAGACACTTTTACCCAGAAGCATATGGCAATAAATTGTGACTTTGTGTACCCCCTCATTAAAGGTTGAAATGTAAAAGTAAACCCCTCATTTGTGCGCACCAGGCATCTAGTGTGACCTTGTCCTAATTTGAATTTCATTGAGCAAGTAGTTGGCAGAATTTACCGCCTAGACCCAGCTCAGGCTCTGCGATAAACCGTCTTGTTTAGGAGGTGGCAGGAATTCAAGGGGATGTAGTCTCAAACTGATTTGGTAGCAAGACCTGTAGGATGGGCAACATGATTAGCAAGACACACAGCCTTAGCAATCACCATGATAACAAGAGACTGTTAGAGTGTAGAATGGTGTGAGGTCAGCCATTTGAGTCAGAAAGAAAGCATTTTTAATATGCATCATGGCTTTCTTTGTGTTTTATATTGAATTGGAATTTTATAAAATCAAACTTAGCAAAACTATAATTACAGGTAACCATGTACTTTTTAAACCCCTCCCCTAAAAAAGCCTGCAATTCTGTCATGTTTACATGGTAAAATGATTATGTAGTCTACATTGTTTAACTGGGTTTCACTCACACACGCGCATACAGAGCTGTGGCAAAAATTGTCAAGGAGAATTTTGCTTTGGATCATTTTAACTTCTGGGGCTTGATTTTCATTTCCATGAAGCTGTACCAAACCTGTGATTTTTCTGTCTGTATCATAAGGCTGAATTTGGTTTCTTTATTTTAGGTCTAACTGATCTGGCTGTGCTTTAAAGAACACAGAAGAGAAAGAAAAGAGCAGAAGGTGGAGAAAAGAAAGGAGTGTTATTCAAATCGCAAACATCTGCCCCCCAGTGCTCTACACCCCACCCACCTCAGAAGAGGACGCAGAGTTGTCTCCTCTTGGAGATTTGGGTCATTAGTAGAGAAGGAAGGATCCAGGGCAGCGGAGGTGATATGTAGAGGACTTGTTTTGTTCCCCACTGTAGGAACGGGACTTTGCATACAGTCCTATGAGGTAGGTACTGTCATTTCTTCCAAGTGCAGCAATCTACTGTGGCTCTGCCAACCACCACAAACCCTAGTGGCTCATGGTCTTCTGAGTTGACCAGGCTTGGCTGGGTGGCTCTTTCACAGGATCTCTCCCGCTTTTGCAATAAGATGGCAACTGGGACTGTGTCATCTGAAAACTCAACTGAACTGGACATCTAAGGTGGCTTCTTGACTGGCACAGCTACATTTCCACTGAAGACCTGGGGCCGCTGGGACCAGCATAGGATCCCTCACAGACTGGTGACCAACCTCGTTAGAATGATGTCTATGTCAGGAAGTAGAAGCAGCCAATCTCTTAGGGCCTGTGCAGTGAAACTGGCCCAGTGTCACATCTACTATGTTGTGTTGGTCAAATGGTCATGGAGTTCACCCAAATCATAGGGAAAAGAGGAGGAATATGGATCCCATCCTTAGCTGGGAACAGTGTCAAAGAATTCGTGGCCATCTTTATTGCCACACTTTCATTTTAAAATGAAAGACAGAACTTCAGGAAGAAAAAAAAGCAAAAACCTCTTCTAAGGTCACATATCTTATAAAGGACAGAGCCAAAAATCTGACAAGATTAATAATATTTAAATTAACTAGGATATTCATGCTGAGACTGTGTCCTATGGTAAAATACTACATAGTACTGTTCTCTCTCTCTCTCTCCCCAAAGGGACTTAGGGAAAAAAGAAAGAAATATTTTGCTGTTTTGATTTTGCCTCTGCATCTGGAGTTTCTATCACCTCCTTTGATCTTTAGAGTTGATCTTTGATGTGACAGTTTCCAGAGATAATTCAGTGTCTCAAAGCCCTTAGCATACCAGAATATGAATTCAATAAATATTTGTTGAACATCTGGGCCATGAGTATACCAGGCACTGTGCTGGGTCTTGGGTCTACACTGACAAATAAGGGAGACACATCCTGTGTCATCACTGCAGTTACATTTAGCATGAGAACCAGAGAAACAACTGAACAATTTCGGTACAGTGTGAGAAGATGCTCTGACAGGAAGAGTCCAGAGTTATGGGAACACATAGTAGAGCTAAAAGCCTGGATTGTGACCATCAAGGAAGAATGTAGAAAATTTAGAATGAGGAATTGCAAAGTCATGTGTTATTACAAGCATGCACGTATGTATATATGTGCATGAATGTGCAAGGATGCTGCAGGTTCAGAGGAGGTGGGGAGGGTGGTCTGGGGTGAGCCAGTATGCAGAGGATGCAGCATTTCCCACCAGAAGAAGTGCTCAATAAATATTTGTGGACTGTGAAATGAAAGAATAAATGAATGGAGAAACATTAAGAAACAGGATAGTTCTTGATGGGCAAACAGAGAGAAAAGGGGACTAGGGATTTAGCTCAGTGGTTCCACCACCTGCCTCCCAAGAGCAAGGACCCAAGTTCGATCCCTGGTACAAAAAAAAAAAACAAAGAGCAAAGCCTTGGTGTGTCAGAGGGCATATACATTAATGAAATAAACCCAAGAAGTTGATATGATCCTCCCTTTTTCCATGGGAGCACACCCTGTGGGAGCAAAATGTGCGGCTCCTTTGCCAGTATCACCAAGTGTTGTTTCCCAATTGACCACCTGAGCATCATTGGCCTTTGGTAAAAACCAGATTTTTTTTTTTTGAGACTTGTGTTAACTCTACTTGTTGGATCAAGCAAATAGATACCTCTGGCTATTTTAAGCAGAATACAATTTAATAAATTGAAAAAGGAAGAAAAAGGTAAAGAGTTCTCTGCTTTCAGTTTTGGAAGGACTAGAGAAGCTGTCTGTCAGCTAAGCCTGCAAAAATGAGTCTCAGAACAATGCTGCAGAAGTGGCTCGCCCAGGGGGCTGCTGTGTCTTCCATCACCAGGAGAAGCCACAGGCTGCCTCTGCTGGTGTCTCTTAAAACCCACAATGCCAGCGACTGCACACTGGAAAGTTGTTGCAGAAAAACCCAATATCTGCACAACTGTGCCTGACAGCAGAAAGCAACCAACCACCCAAAAGCAGTCTCCTTCTTTGCTTCTGCCATAAAAACTGCTCTGAGCACATCTACTTAATGAAATTAATTTGAATCTATTACCCTAGCTGCAAGGGAGTCTGGGAAATGTCGTATTTCAGTTTCTAGTCTTAACAATACATGAAGACACAGTAGAAATGGGTAAAAAAGAAGCTAAGTATGAACCCATGATTACCTCTACACTTCTCCAGCCCCCCAAAGAATACAAAGGCTCAGAAAGTGAGGTCATGCCCCACCAAACATTTCATTTTCAATTGTAAGACTATAAAGAGGTTCTTCATACTTGCTTTGATGTAACATGTATTGATACCCATCTCTGCTACTTTGAACAGTCTTCACATAGTCTCACACAGAGAACATCTTTGGAATTTATGTGCTCAGAATCCTTTCCTTCCTAATCCTTTTAGTAAGAACACTCTAATTTTTCCTTGGATATCTTCCCTGTTCCACTCTCACGTTCTCTGGGTGGTGCTAGTGGGGTGAACCCAATCTCTCATTTCAAGGGTGGATGCCAGTCAGCTATAGGGATTTGTTCATGACAGGGCCAACAAAATGCCTCCCTGAAAGTTTTGCTGGGAAGGGGCCACTTTATTTGCATTGCTGTTAATATTAGCTGGTAGAAAGTGAGCCTGCAGCTTCAGATAGTCTTCTTGGCTCCCTCATGGGACAGTTGATCTGGGAACAAAGTCAACCCAGAGGAAGGCAAAGTGGAGAAGCAGAGAAAGCCAGGACACTATGGCATATTTTCCTGTCTTACATTCAGCTTTGCCTGAAAATCCAGACCTAGTTGAAGTTAGAGACGCTAAAACAGTTCCCCTTGTAGAGTCATCTGGTTTGTGTGGGATCTTCATCATTTGTACTGAACAAGCCTTCATACATCCTGTTCACATTGAGTCATGGTCCCCACACATGACATACTGCAATTGCTCCCTGGCATGAGACATGACCCTCATTCACATTGCTGCATCACAGCCATTCTCACTTCACTGGGCATCACAAATATCAGGCTGTCACATCGTTTTTATTTCCCCTTTACACATACTCTATCAGTGCCTTTCTGAAATATATTGAAACTAACATGTAACTTGAGAAGGATGTTAGTACATTTAGACAAAGAATTTTATTCAGCATTAAAAAGAAATGATTTAGCACGTTGTGCAAAGACATAGAGGAACCTTAGGTACAATTACTAAGTGAAAGAAGCAAGCTTGAAGAAGGTACATACTATAATCCCCACTATATGACATTTCTTGGGAAGCATAACTATGAGAACCATAAAAAAGATCAGTGGCTGTCAGAGGTTAGGGGGAGGGGGACAAACAGATGGAGTGCAGAGGACTTTTAAGGGCAGTGAAGTTACTTTGTATGATACTGTAATGGCTAAGGCATGTCATTCATTTGTCTAAACCTGTAAAATGTACTACAGCAAGAGTGAACCATAATGTAAACTATGAATATTGAGTGATAATAAGATGCCAGTATAGGTTCATTAATTGTGATAAACACACCCCTGTGTGTAGGATACTAATAATAAGGAGGCTATGTATGTGAAGGCTGGGGGTTATATGGGAAATCTCTGTATCTTTCTCTCATTTTTGCTATCTATAACATCTCTAAAATATAAAGTCTATTTCTCTTTTTGGATAGAAAAGGATATCATAGGGCATCTAATCTCAAGTCTTTCTTTGAGATTTTAAATCTTTCTTACAATATCCCTGCTAAGAGACTGCCTGGCACAATCCAGCACACTTCCTGTGATGCCATCCACAGTAGCAAGTTCATAATGAGTTTGTATCTTCTCTCTCTGCTGGGGTCACTGTTATGATTTGTATCTACATGACCCCCAAAGCCTCATGAGATCAGCAGTGGGGCTTTTCAGAGGTGGCTGGATCTAGGATATGAGATGCTGGAATCAAGGATGTGATCCTGGGATCGATTCACAGTGCAATGCTAGGATTAAATGTAAGAGATGGAAAGAGGGCTGTTGTCATCGTCGTTTGTCACTTGTTGCTTGCTGCTTGCTGCCTTCTGCCTACTTGGTTGGCAATGCCCCTTTGCCATGTCACCCTGCCTTGGAGCTAACCAACTAAGAAACCTCTACAAACTGTGAGCCAAAATAAACCTTTCCTCCTTTAACTTTGGGTGTTGGCAAATGTTTAAATATCACATGGTTTCTCTGTTGTGAGAAACTGAAAGGATAAATAAGGACCAAAACGTATAATAGATATCGTGAAGTAGGGACAAAAATGTCCAAATGGGAAGGGGAACAAGGGAGGGAGAGGGGGAAAGGAAGAGAAAAGAAAAGAAGAGATTGGAAGAAAAAAATGGAAACAAAGCTTTTGTAAATAAAGGGTTGAAGGGAGTGGAGGGGAATGAGAAAAAAAGAAGCCAGATATATCATGTACAGGTACAAATTTGCTATGATGAATGCTATGCTGTTTATCTAAAATGTACCAATAAAATTGTTAAAAGAATGAATAGAAAAAAACTTTGAGTATAGAGTATTTTGTCTCAGCAATGAGAAAAGTAAGACAGCCACCTTCCAGAAATATGGGACTTGGCATGCTCACTAGCTTTCTGAACACCTGGCCCATCTTTGATTTGCTTCCCACAGCTTTTGGAAAGTACTGGTAAGGGACACAGGGACAGTGACTGCCTGTGACAGGAGCTTGTGAAGAAACAGCAAGCTCAGGGGGCCTGTTTCCTGCATCTATGTTGAGGACAACCTGCAATAAGAGTTTTAATATTTGAGTTTTTTAAGTTAAAGAGAACCATGGCTTGGGAACTAGCCTCTGAATTAAGAAAAGGAGGAAATTTATTTTGAGAGATCTTATCTTCTAAGAGATCTCTGAGTATGCAAATAGGGACAAGACAGATGGAATGAAGCACAGCAGGAGGCCTTCATTCAGTGACTCCACTCAGTATGCGTTAGATATAGTACAGGCCAGTGCGCTGCACTCCAGGAAGCTGCTAGTGTGCAATGGGTGCTCAATGGCATTTTTCTTTGCATTGTCAGTCTTCCTCTGGTCTGTTCTGGAGTGAAAGACAGCCAGGATCCCTAGAGTCAAAGGCCAAGTAGGAGTGAAAACTCAGTTAAGTAAAAGAAGATACACACACACACACACACACACACACACACCTCTTGCCGCTAGAAAGATCACCTCTTGACTAGAAAACTTTTTTTTTTTGGTACCGGGAATGGAACTCAGGTCCTCGCACTTGCACAGCAGGCAACAAAACCACTTAGCTAAATCCCCGGCCCTTGACTAGAAACTTTAACTTTAAAAAAAGTAAGATCCTAAGTTCCAGGAGGGGAGGACGGGCCTGGATTGGGCCTTCCCTCCCTCTACCACATACCTTGGTTGGTTTCTATGGTAGCAAAATGGGCCACATTTCTCCCTTCCACACTCAGGAAAAAAGAACTAGTGTTCCACAATTATATTCCTCTGCTACTGCGATTTTATCTCTTTCCTTCTGGAGGGTTTCCTCTGCTCTTTTTCTCTATTTTAATGTAGTACAGAGTTGAAAGGTAAAAGAAAAAATGAAAATATTTCTCTGTTTTATTTAAGTCAAAATCTGACATTTTCTTCTTTCTTCTTTCTTACTGTCCAAATAATTTTTCTGGGAATGCAGGATACTCATTTGATAAACTATCTGAGGGCAATAGCTCAGAATAAATTCAAGTTTTAAACATTACATGCAACAGTTAGTGAGTTTCCTTTGTGTTTTCTCTAGGAGTAAGAAAAATTTCAATGCCCACTTTCCCAAAACGTTTGGAACATTGAATGACTTTAGGAATGGACATTACTACATTATTAATAAAGCTATTTTTAGGAGTTCCCTTAGCTAAATGAAAATTCTAATAATATTGCAAGTAGACAGTGACAATGTTCTCTTGGATAATTCTCTTCTTTTTTCCAGCAGGAAGAATGCTATGAGCATGGCCATCTGCCCCTCCTGTTGCTAACCCATCATTTGTCCAAAAGATAAAGGAGCAGAAAGAAATGAGTATTGGTCTTGGGCTCATAGGAGTGAGTACTTTGGGCTACTTGTCAAGATTTTGTGATCAGAAGATATGCACTAGCAGAAAAGGTTCAGGCAGATTCAGACAATTGAGCCAATTGTTTAACAGATCCCTGTGGTCTCAAATTCCTAAGAAGATTGGACACACCTAATATTTGCCCTCTCTTGCTTCTAGGGGTGCAGAAAAGGCCACCTAAGGACACTTTAGGCATCCTTGTTGACACATAGAAAAGTGTCCTCTCCCCAAAGCCTGAATTTCTTAACATAATGAACTTAGCTAAAAAGAAATCAAAGCTTTGCATAAATATCCACCTACGATCTGGGTCTGGGGAAAGAACAATCTTCCTTTTCCCCCTTTCCTTACATCATTTGGAAAATGAACAAGTTTTGTGTGGGGCCTCTCGTTGCTTCAGCTGTCAGAATTGTAAAACCATCAAAACCCTTCTAAACCCTAAATAATGCCATTTTCTCAAACCATAGAAGTGGAACCCCAAATTAGCAGAAGTATATTAGTTACTTGGTTGGTGACCATGCATATGGAGATGAAATACATTCACCACCTAGAAACATTTTTATTCTAACACTTTGCAGTGTGAATGCATAGTCCTTCTGATTAAAAAAAGAAACTGGGTGGCACATGAGAAAAATTTGATGTGATGGCTTTTAGGAAATGGGCAAATGACTCATGTACTCATTTAATTTGACGAGGGTACTGGTTTCTATATAAAGAAACAGCATAGCCCCAAGATAGAAGTTGTACACGGTAGAATGTAGCTGGTAGAGGAATCACACATTCCAAGCATGGGAGTATGAAGGTTGGTATGTGGGACAACTCCACTGGGAATGTTTGTGAAGCCCATTATTAATTATTATTAATTCATCAGGAATGCAAAGCTATCCACCCCAGGACCTTAAGTACTGCAAGACAGGGAAACTTCAATGTCATTCAAGACAATTATTAACTAACCCTAAAAGCAAACAAAACTCATGTATTTATTTTTGCAATGAGTGTGTACACCCATGCTACCTGGATGATATATTTAGCTCAATGATAAAATAAATGGTGGTTGACTTTGTGTTCCATAATATACTAAATATCTAAGATCCATCATATGAGAGAGCCCTGTAAATTATACAAGTTTAATACTTTTACTTCTTCATGATGAGAGTGAAGAGCTATTTTTCCAGCCTGCATTGCCTGTTAATCAGTGGTTGGCAGATAAAGTATTTATAGCTCATCAAATTCTTCATTAACTGGGCCTTGATGAGAAGATAGGAGGAAAGCCACACTGATGACTTTCTTGTGTTCACACAGTGTAGCCAAGAGCCAGGGCATTCCTCTGCTCCCTCTCCCCAACCAGAGATGGAATGATTTCTTTTGGACAAGCTGTTCCATCACATTATCAGCCAGACCCATTGCCATTTCAGGACAGGCTCCTTGAGGTTACAGTGCACACCAGCCCCAGAACATTGTGAAAAATATCTAGACTCTTGTACTGTTCAGCACCTGGCTCCAAAAGTTTCTCAACAAATTGTTTAGCCAGTAGGACCCTCTGCAGCCCCCTTCCCATCACTATGAAATAGCCTGATCCACAGAAGGCCCCTTTATGGTGTGATCGACCTCTCTCCTTCCCTGCGTCCTGCTTCTCCAGTTTGCAGACAGGCCTGGCACCACTCAGGCTGGTGGTTCAAGCTTGTACAGCTGTCACTCCACATCTGCAAGTTCCAGGATCCCCCAGGAGACCCAGATCTTCAGATGCTCAAGTCCCATATATCAAATGGCATAGCACTTGCATATAACCTACACACATCCTCTTGTCTACTATAAATAATCTCCAGATGATTAAAAAACCTAACACAATGTAAATGCTGGGTACCTATACAGAGTTGTTATACTGTATGTTTAGAAAATAAGAACAAGAAAAAAGTCTACATGACCAATACAGACATACTTTTTTTCCACAAAATTTTTGACTCTGTTAGTTGAATCTTTAGATGCAGAACCCCCAGATATGGAAGCCAACTGTAATCCTTACAATGAAACATGCTACATCATTTGGTTGGATGTCTTTGTCCAACTCTCCATCCTGTAATATAAAAACCATGAGGGTACAAATATTTGTTTTCAGTACTAAAGATTGAACCCAGGCCCTTCACACTGAACAAATTCCCCTGCCATTCATTAATTCATTCATTCATTTATTTATACTTTTTAAGACAGAGTCTTGCTAAATCACAAGTTGCTAAGTTTCCTAGAGTGGACATAAACTTGCTGTCCTCCTGCCTCAGCCTCCCTGAGTGCTGGGGCTGCAGGTGTGCACCACCACACCTGGCCAGATTTTGTTTTGTTCACTGCCCCACCCCCAGAACCTAGAAGAGTTCTTAGCACACAGCACAGGTTAACACTGAATAGATATTTGTGAGTGAATGGCTGAACAAATGAATGAATCTAGGTAGTTTGTGTGCAATGAAAAGGAGGACTAGGAGAGAGCTGAGGAAGCTGGGATTGAGAAAGTGCATGCTGTAGGGGGCAGAGGGAGAGACGAGAACACAAGCAGAGCATTAGATGTGAGGCAGGGCCTCAGCTCAGGTTGCTCCAGGCATTGCTCAGGCTCTCCACCCAATGCAGCGTAGGAGGAAGAGGATGGCTTGAAGTCCAAGGTGGCTGGGAAGTGAGAGGATGGAGCTGGTGCTGCTGATGGCCAGCTGTCTCTGGCAGGTGGAGCTAAGGTCACTGGTCTGGAATGGGGTGGGATAACAGCCAAGGATGGCAGGGCGGCGCTGGCTACATGGAGAGAACAGAACAGGAAGACCAATCTGAACCGTTCTTCAGCAAGAACCAAAGGAGCAGCTGGAAGGAAAGGGGACACTCGTGTGGCTCTGGCGGCGGCATTCTGTGAGGGGAAAAAGACCCAGGGAAGGGACAAGGGAGCTGCAGAGCCAAGGAGATGAGTGTACCTGGGACTCTGGTGAGTGGCTGACTGTGGGATCTGAGAGGGAAATGAATTACCAACTCCTGTTGTGTGGGGGAGGGCTGCCGTGCAGGGAGAAGATGAGGAACAAGCCCTTGCCACAGGCACCCACACAAACTGCACACCCTCAGCCAGGCCAGGTCTCACCCTCAGAGCACCCACGAATGCACTCTGGTGCTGGACTGCAAGCCACAAAGGGCAAGGAGTGCGCAGCTGTCCCCACTTCTGTGTTCTCTACTCCTAGTATGTGCCTGGCATATACTAGGCCCTCGACAAACAGTTGCTGGCTAAAATCCACAAAGGAAGGAGAGCAGGTTCCATAAAGAACTGGCAGAGGAGATTTTCTACTGTTCCTTTCTCCCATGGATTTTATTCCGGCTCCTCCAGGACTTCCACTCTTCCCTGTGACTCTAACTGATACCACTGGGCCCAGTCCAGCTGCCAGATGCTCTTCTAAGTGCTCCATGTGTGTTGACTTATTTGTCACGACAAACCCACAGGATGAAGTCAAAGCTGGTATCACCCCTGCTTGCAGGTATTGAATCCAGGACCAGAAAAGTGAAGCAGTTTGCTCAGGAGATGCCGCTGGGAGGCAGGAAAGGCAACATTTGAATGCAGACAGTCTGGCTCCAGAACTCACAACTCAGAAGCTGCTGCCCACTTCTCAATAAGCTCACTGTCTGGCTACCTAAGGCAAAGTGCTCATTCTCCTCAGCTTTTATCTCCCCTTTTTATCTTTCCTGCAACTCACAGGTTGGCGATTTGTATTTGGAATGGAATGTACGAAAGGCAAAGATGAAGAAAGCGGTTTGGGAAGAAGGCTGGAGTCCTGTGTGTGTGTGTGTGTGTGTGTGTGTGTGTGTGTGTGTGTGTGTGTGTGTGTGTTATAGCAGGGACTGCAGCTGTTAAACATGGCTTCTCAAAGCTACAACTGTGTGGAGCACAGCTATAGGACATTGCCTGAACCACGCTGTCACCTCTGCCAATTTAGAGTCAGTGCATAGAAGTACAGGACTAGTTACTCAAAAACGCCAAGACTCTCAGCCTGTTCCTGGTGGGGAGAGAAGAAGCATATCACTTCTTGAATTTAACTTAAGCATCAGGTTCAACAACCTCTTCATTTTGCCCAGAAGTCCCAAGGTCTGAAAAAGGAACGGCTCAGAATTGAGCCTGCGGAATGGAATTCAGTTCACCTCCAACCACAAGCAAGGCACTCTGCAAAGTGCTTTGTAAAGGAAAAGTGGCTTTTATCTATTTCTTGGTGTTTTGCTTTTATTCCACCTTCTGTTCTTCTATTACATAACAGCAGCCTCATTCAGAACAGGAATAATACTTACAATAGAACCCTCACTCAGTGACGTGGAGCCCATTTGCTGAACACTGGTGGCGGTTCACAGATGCCACAGCCTTGCTTCCATGTTTAATCATCAGCAGAACCTTCGATTGCCTCATATGTCCTGCCCATGTGACAATTATGTACAAGTAACAGGCTTCAGCAGGGGCTTGGAAAAGAGGATTCTATTTTTGTTTAGGGCAGACAGTTTGTTCTACTGTCTTGGGTGGAAAGTTCATTCCCTAGCAAAAGTGCTTACCTTCAACTGTCCTCATCAATGTGATGCTAAAAAATTGAAACTTTTTCAAATGTTAAAAAACATTTCTCGAGGATGATACCCTAGAAATACTGGACATTTAACTATAGTGTAGGGTCAGTCAAGCTTGTTTCTTTTGTTGTTGTTGTTGTTGTTTAAATCACTGTGTGTGCCATTGTGAAAGTTACTGAAATAACTTGACATGATCCTTGTCCTCAGGGAATTTACAGAAGAAAGAATGGATGATATGTTAAGATCCAGAAAAATGTCAAGTTATATTTAAAAAGAAACAGGAAGATCAATAAGTGATGGAGTCGTCATAGGAAGCTTCTTCAAGGAGCTGGAATTTGAGCTGGACCCTGAAGGGCAGGTGAGATTTGGATGAGAGGGTACGTTTGAAAGAAGATTGGATGCAGCACTATGGTGAGGGTTGGAACAGGCCACACCAACAGGTAGAAACGTGCTAGGATAGAGTAGGAACTTGGACCCAGTGCATATGATGTTACCAGAGTATGTAAGTATTTGGAAACTGAGAGGGACAGCATTCAGACTTAGGTCTTGCTGCTTGCTAGTTCCCAGACCCAGTGAGGGCCCCCAAGACTCTAACATGCAGGAGAGGGTCTTGCTGCAGCCAGCCATCCCTTTTGGAGCCGATTAGCAAGACAGGGGCACTCCAGAATCTTCTAGAAGCAAGAGGTTTGGAAGACCAAAGGGATTAAGAAAAGAAACATTGTGATCTGGGCTACCACCAAAATGGACCATGATTCAAAGATTAGCTTGAACTGTGGTCCATTTCTGACATTTGTTTTTCCATGAAAAATGAGGAAGCTACAACTCCTGATCCTAGTACTTCTTAGTCTGTTTTCTGTGGCTATAACAGAATACCCAAGATTGGATAATGTGCAAAAAGAAAAAGCACAGTTGTGGACGTTGGGAAGTCCAAGGACATGGTGGCAGCTTTCTGACAGGGATGCAGGATGCACCAAACATGGGGAGTAGGGGAAGCTTAATCAGATGCACACAGAAGATACAGATCAAGAGGGGCAGCCTTGCTTTATAACAATGCACCTTTGCTGTAACTAATCCAGTCCTGAGAGAGTAGGAACTCCTTCAAGATCTCAATTGTGATGGTTGACGGATTGTGTCAACTTGAGTAAGAGAAGCTCAACTAAATTGACTCACGAATCCACACCCCAGCATGTGGAAGGCCCAGTCTCAGGTGGCTTGGTACACCTAGATGGTATAAAGGGGAAATGAAGAAAGACAGATCTGCTTCTGCTTCTTCAGAGGAGCTCCAGTCTTCACCTACACCTTGGATGTCTTCTCCCGGCTTCCAGTGCAGACTCTTCAGCCTCTAGCAGAAATCCTTCAGCCTTCCTTCTGGCCAAAATCCTTCAGTCTTCCATGAAGACCCTTCAGCCTCCTGATACAGACTCGAATGGAACACTGCAGTGAGCTTCAGACCTTCGACTGAATCTTTCAGTCTCCAGTGTGCAAACAGACCCTCTGTGCTCTTCGACATCTGACTCTGTGAGTGGCCATTGTAAGCCAATCTTGTAAATTCTTATGTATTTGTATATCTTGTGTTATATCTGTTTCTCTAGCAGAAATTAACTACCCAATGACCTCTTAAGGGTCTCACTGTTGTCAGGCAGTTCTTTTTAGAAATGGCTCACCAATTAAACATATTCCAGGTCCTCACCTTGAGTAAAGAATTGAATGAGAAGAGCTAAAAATGGTGACAAGGTTTCTTTGAAAAGTGAGGGGTTAGAGAGAAGCTGGCTCTGCAGAGCAAACTTGGGCTGAACAAAAGAGAGGGAAGAATATAAGCAATAATAAAAGTACACCCTGGTCTGGAAGACACAAGGTGGGATACCATGGAGTGTCAGGATAGCAGGCTCCTCCTGGCATGTGTCTATTTTATGCTGCCCACATCTCATGGGAACCCACAAGAACTTCTTGCCAAAGGGGAGAGAGTATTGCTTAAATCCTAGGATCCCTCCACATCTCTCTTCCCAGCCAGCCTAAGCCACACCCTATCTCCTACCTCACCACTATCTCTCAATGCCTTGACATTGGAAATCAAAATCAACATGAGTTTCAGAGGGGACAAACTATATTTAAACCATAGCAATGTTTGAAAAGTAGAAGCCTACATGTGGCATCAAGCAGAAGTAAAGGAAAGAAGGGGTGAGAGGGCGAAAGCCAATCCTGGAGAGCCAAAAAACTGCAAAAGGGGGATAGAGAGGGCCAAGAACCCTAAAGAATTGGCTGCTTGAGCAGATCCTGTTCAGAAGCAAGAATAAGCAGTCAAACTATCTAGAGCAGGTGGACATGGGGACAGAAATAATCTAGAGGCTGATACTGTTCAGTCAATACACACGAAGGGCTTACTGTGTATTAGGAAAAGGCAAGATAGAACAGGCATCTCAGTGAAAAGAAGAACTTCGAGTGCCCAAGGAGAGAACACATGTTCAGCCAGCATCCCATTCACTCCTCTATTCATCAACAAAAATATTATGTGCAGTCACTTAGTTGCCTGATATCAAGGGTGAAGATGGCATTTACAGTACAGTGTTTTGTGCAGAAAGGGCACTTCTGCAGCTCTGTGTAGAATAAATATGAACAGAGCTGGTGGAGCTGTGTGTCAAGGTGGCCTAGATCGCACGCCCAGTGTTTGTCCCAGGCACTGCTGTAGTGCAGATATGAGTCCTAGGATAGGAACCAGCCAAGGTTGGAGGTTGGAAGAACACAGAAAGACCAAGCAACAGGATACTTATGCACAAGACCCCAAAGCAAGTCCTGGCAGACATGAGGAACTGGGCCAGTGATCGCTGGTGCTCATTCATTCCCATCCTTCCACTTAGAATAGATGTGAGGACAGCAGAAGGCAGCCTGTCCATAGGGAGACAGGTGGAAATTAACGTGCATATATAGATAGTGGACTTAGAAATTACCCCTACAAAGACACTGGTGGGTGGCCCTCCTCCAAGAAAAAGTCAGCTTTTACGGAGACAGCAGATTTCTGAAATGACAGAGAACGTTGAAGTCTGTGCTTTGAAATTGACAAATAAATGGCTTTGCTCCCTCTGGAAGGCTGATGGTGATTTCCAACCTGGGATAACACCTTTCTCTTGACCCCATTAAACACTTATTTGAGTGAGAAAGGTGAAGTCAGTAAAAATTTATGGACTGTCTTGGCCTAATTTCTGCAAAATTTCAACTTTTTCTTCTTAATGAGAAAGATTTATTGGACTTGAGCTGACAGTCACAAGCCTGGCAGCCAATGAGTACAGGGATAATGAGGGAAAGTCCATACTAATGTCACATCAATAGCTTTATGGTATTAAGCTGACTGAACCATCATGGCAAATGTCTAATTGTTTAAGAACATGACAAGCAATATCCATACAAAGGCCCAGTCAGCAGTGACCCTCTACTTGTAGCTGTTCCCTACTCATGTGCAAATCCTTCTGTCCTTGAGTCATCGTTGGTGATGGTGTCAACTGAGGTGTCATCCTCTGTTGCTAAACACTAACTGCATGGTGCCATCAGTGAAGGGAGAAGGGCTTGTTTTAGCTAAGGGGCAAAGAGTAACAGGGCTAGCTGGGGGAGCATGTATTCATCATGTAGGTAAGTGAATTTTTAGGGAGAATAGGAAAAGAATCTCTCTTTTCAAATTAGGATATGCCCTAAAAAAAATTTCAGCCACCACCAGAGAACCCATCTTGGGCTGGTTGATGCCCTGACCAACCCTCACCAGACAATGGTGCTGTCACCTTGTGGCTTGGTGCCTGTGTGACCATTCTCAGTGTGGCCTTTCTGAACATTTGTATACACAGGTGTAAATACACCTGAAGGTTACCTAGACTATGCCTTTCTCCCAACTTTAATCCCTTCGATCCTTCCCATAAATAACCCTCAGAGGTGTCTTTCAGTCTCCTCCCATACCAAGAGGTTTTGCCCATTAACAGGACTTTGAGAGCCTTTGCTTGCGACAGGCTGCTTTAGTACAGTGCACTGTTTTCTGCCCATGCATCTTGTCTGGCACTGCAACCATGGCTACTTTTCTTTTCTTCACAGTGGCATAAGTGACAAATGCAGCATCTCTAGAGTGCTTGGTGGTCACCTCTCCCAACATCTCAGCCTTGGTGAACATTCCCCATTGCTCAAAGTGTCTCTCAGACTCTTGTTGGACATCTCCAGTCTCAGATCTCCACTGAGGCACCTCTGTAGATGTCTAATTCCAACATGATGACAGGTAGAGAAGATATCACCATGATGCTTTCCAAAGGACATCTAGGACAGGAAGGAACTGACCAAGACACAGATCACAAAACTTGCTTATTTTAGGAATCAAGTCAGTGGATTGATGAGACATCCTTTCATTCTCTACTGGCAATCACATGCTCCTTACATCTCCCGGGAAGCTCATAACTGAGAACCTTATAGTCATTATCTTGAATATTCTGGTGTAACTACTTCACATCACTGCTAAGGCTCTGTTCTTTTATCATTGTTCAGTTTATAGTTTCCCCACATCTGTTTTTTATAAACCAATCTCAACTCCCAACATAAATGAGTGGTTGATAGAATGAAGAAAATTATCTACAAATCCTAAAGAAAGAAGCAAAAAACATGTCTCATGCTCAGGTAATCGGATTGGGTCTGATCAATTTAATAAAGTGATAAAGTGGTGATTAAAGTTAAGAGTTGGATTCAGGAAGTCAAAAGGCTTGGAATAGCTATATCCTTTCTCTTAGCTTGACTGGAAAACATCTGCCCACCTAGGACCACAGTGCCTATGATGGCCCCACACTTTGATGAGGGAGGGAACTTTCAGGAGATTATAAAATACAGGAAACCACCTCACTCCCATGATTGAATAAGGCTCCTTGTGGAAGACACCATTGCCTATCCAATCTATCAGCCAATCCCAGTTGCTAGTCTTTGCTACTTCTGTCATAGAAACAAAAGAAGATGAACCTCATTTGCCAGTCTCCGTTGCAGCGAGGAGGATTGTAACAGTTATGGCCAACAAAATAGAAGAGTGGAAATTCATTGAGAGTTTCAGGGAAACCCTTAGCCTTGCTGCAGCCAGGACTAACCCTCTCTCAAAATAGAAGTAAGTCAGTGTAGGGACACTGAGGCAGGCAGGAGGGTGAGCATGTTGGGAATGTATGGACTCTCATCCAGTTGCTTTATTCTCTTGAGCCAGCAGCTAAAATGAGGACAGGGAGGGAGCTGTCAGGGTGCACACTGGTATTACCAGGACCTACTTGAGATCAGCAGTCAAGAACACAGAATGAGACTAGACAACAGAGGTGAGCGTATGGGATAGGATATAAGGAGTTCACATTCTGCAGAGAGAGAGAGAGAGTAGGGGGAGGCCACTTTGGAGAGTCTTTGCAAGGAAGTGACTCTAGATGTGGTCACTGAGCTGAGGACAGAGAGAGGTGGGCAGGTGGTGTCTGTAACCTTGATGGCTCTTCTACCACTGGGGCTGAAAGGTGGTTTGAATTGAGCCACCAGAGGCAGTGACCTGGGAAAGTGGAAGGTACTAGAGTGGGAGGCTTGGAACTGGGGTTAAGGAAGACGTTCAGTTGTTGATCATGAGCAGATTATGATACAGATGCAGTGTCCGCAGAAGGCAACAGGGGCCAGAGAGCACATGTTGTTCCCCTTCCTTGAATTTGGATAACAGCCATAAGTCCTGAAATCCCAAAAGTACCAGCTTTCCATGCCCGGCAAACTGACCCCATGGTCCCATTCCCTGGAGCTTTTCTCCTAGAAGCAGATGATGTGACCCACCCAAGCCTCATAGCTTCTCTCCTCCACTCCCCACCCCTTTTGCAAACTCCACACAGGACCCTGGCTCAGGAAGAACCTCAGTGCCAGACAGAGAAGCGAGACAGGACCTTATGGGAGGAGATGCTCAGGGCAGTAGTGCCTGGATGGACATGGTGGCTTTGTCTCAGACAAGATGAGGGCTTAGCAATTAGAAGGGGTTGCAAGATTGGGGGCACCAGGGCCCCCTGGCTTGAGGAGTGTGCTCCAGACCTGAGACTCCTCTGTTTACTTGTCTTGGGGAAAGTCCCCAGTGAGGTGGAAGCAAAAGCTGAAAAAGGTGCGGGGCAAAGGGCTGAGAGCCCCCCGCAGGGCACTGTGTTTACAGTCAGGATGTCACCACTGGACAGGACCTGACACCACATCTGTCAAGGTTAGATGGAGCTGCACATAAGCTGGAGTGGATGTCTGAGGGTGGCTAGGGCACACAGTCAGGGTCCTGTCCTCATTTTCTTGCCCACCACCCTCCCTATGGCTCCACTCTAGTTATGTTATATGGGGCCAGGTCACTTAGCAGTCCTAACACTCGCTTCTTCTTTTGAAGAATAAGAGTAATTACAGAATCTACAGCATGAAGCACAGGAGCACATTCATTAACATGGTATCTGAAAAGTGCTTTTCACCAGTTCCCAGTGCAGTTTCACCAGTTTCACCTTAGCTATGATTGTTTGTTTTGATCAGAACTAATACAGTGCCAGGAGTATAGCAGAAGCTCAAGAAATATTTGTGGAATTAATAGTCATTTTCATTATTATTGCTGCTGCAGAGTACCCACAAGCTTCATCCAGAGCTCACTCCATTCACAGGGCACCCAGAAAGGGCCTGGGTTGCTTGACTCATCTTTATTTCTGAACAACCAGTTACCCAAATTGGAAAAAACTTGGGGTGCAGTTGCCAATGGAGGGATCAGCCCCAGTCAGCCCGCTGGAACCTGGG
This sequence comes from Heterocephalus glaber, assembly GCF_053883595.1. Lineage (NCBI taxonomy): Eukaryota > Metazoa > Chordata > Mammalia > Rodentia > Bathyergidae > Heterocephalus > Heterocephalus glaber. The sequence goes on along the minus strand of NW_028258325.1, from coordinate 42,634,677 downwards.
GATCTCCCCATATGCTGCTGCCTCTGCCAGGCCAGATGCTGCTAGTGGCTTTTATCCATCTGCCAAATTCTCCCGCCTTCTTCTTCTGGGAAGAAAGAGCAGACATGACTGAGCCCTTTGGAGACCAACGCATGTCAGAGGTGGGAGCCACGGGAGGGGAGCGAGGAGCCAGCCCCTGGAGGGGATGGTTCTCGGGGATCCTGCACAGCCCTGGAGCCGGTTTCCTTTCCCTGTACCCCAGTTGCCTCTGCAGTTGCAGCCCTGGCTTTGGTTTGCCCGTGCTTCCTCTCCTCCAGAGGGATTGCGACGCAAGAGCTCACAGGAGTCAAAACAAGCCGCTGATATGAAAACCATATGAAAACTTGGCAGGCCCCTTCCAGCCTAATGGGCCTCCCAGACATCACCAAGCCCACAGACACTGGCCCTTTGTGAGGTTGGGGCTGGGCTCCCTCCCTCACTCCCATTCTACTGAGACAAAATTAAAAAGGAAAGAGAAACAAGGAAGCAGCCAGTCTCCTTTCCACCCGACACGTGCTGCAAAGGGCTCAGAAACAGTGACGCTGGGCCCGTTGCGAGCTGGCTGCTGGCTGCTGCCAGGCCCATGCACAGTGGCCCTCGTGTCTTTCACTTGACTTTCATGGTGTGCCATGTCCCCCTTTCAAAGGCGAGGTCGCTGAGGTTGACAGGGGTCAAACAGTGCAGATTACATCATTACTGAGTGGTGGAAGAGCCAGCTGGGTTCAAGTGCAGGTTTATCTGGCTAAGAATCTTGACCTTGTTAATGAGCTGCCTTGCAGGTGACCTTTGGTTACTTCAAACAACTCTACCTCCATTCAAAATTTTGCCAAAAGGCTTAGCTCTTAGAAAAAAGGTATTCCCTGCTCTAGGGAAAAATTGAGACATAACTTGTCCTTCATGATATTTAACCTGTGGACAATATTCTAACATGCTGCTGTTATTTACACATGACATTACTACAGTTCCAAAGCCTGGTGAGTGAAGGGGGAGAAAATTTTCCAGTTTCATCCACATTATGGTGCTAAAATTAAGTTTTTTGAGAGCAGCTTTTATAAAAAGCTAAATCAGAAAGAGATTAATGTCTGGGCAAGTATAATGCTTTGCTCTTTGGGTTCCCAAAGACCATAAAAAAACCAAGGTTGATGTGCAAATACATGTGTATTCTATAATCTGTCTATAATCTACACATCCAAAATACATCTTCTTCACATAGTTTCTAAAAATAGCCTGAAGCTCACTCAAATGTGCTTGCAAACTTGATGAGATTTGTGCAAACCACAGAACTCAGGTGTCCTGAATTCCTCTCTCATGCAATTTAGGTGTGAAGCCTGGGACAGAGCCTGCTGCCAGGTGCTGCCTGGGGCACTGCAGAGCTCCCTTTAACCTGGTTGCTTTAGGGAGCAAGAGGCTGGGTCTCAAGTTCCTCCTGAGGGCTCTTCAACTTGGATAGGATAACAAGGGGAAAAGAGCAGCAGCAGGGTGCACAGCAGCCCAGGGGAAGGAAAGAAATGCCCTCCTGGCCTATCAGCAGGAGTTAGGGTGAATGAGTCCCTGTATCCACAGCCTGCTGTGCTGAGAAGAATGAGTAGGGTCCGTAGGGATTGAGAAGGAGCAATCTTTTCATTGCAAATTTTGGAGTTTTTCTTTCTTTTTTTTTTTTTAGTTCTTTTAGTGATACATTTTAGGTATACAATTCATTTACATTTATCATTGGGTGTTTGTACCTGTACATGATGGGTCTTGGTTCTTATTTTTTCCCCATTACCTGTGCACCCTTCACCCCCTCTGCCCTTCCCTATTTACATAGATTTCATTTCTATTTTTTGGGGGGGGTTGACCACAAACCTTTCCATGCAGACCAGAGTACAGTATGTCCAGTAGTCCTCCTTTGTATGTGCAATGTATGTTTCAAGACCCCCTTCATGAATGCCCAATCCTAATGCTATGTTTTTTCCTATATATACATACCTATAATAAAATTTAATGTACAAAGTAGAGATTAGCAACAACAATAATAAAATAGAACAATGTGTCATGATAAAAGTTATTTAAAACTTTTGAATTGTTTATTTCTGGAATTTTTCATTTACTATTGTCAGGCTGCGGCTGACCTTGATTAACTAAAACTGCAGGAAGTAAAACCTCAGAGGTGGATACTTCTGTTCCATATAGATTTGTGTGCTCCCTTTACAGAATAATCTTTTTAACATGGAGGGGAGTTGCCTCATCTCTCTTCACCACCAGAGTGACCTCGCCCTTGGGTCTGCGATCGCTGGGTCCAGTTCCTGATGATGTGTATGAAGGTGGACTGGGTGGCATTGGGAGGGAGGTGGAGGTGGTGAGGACTGTCTGACCAGTGTCCAGTTTTCCCGGCCCCCTGAATAAGAGCTGATGCTTTCATCTTCTGGCAACCTTCAATCTCCATTATTCCAGTGCTAATGTTAGAACTTATAAATTAGATCTTGCTTTAAGTCTCCATGATGTGATTTTACCACCATTGCTAGAGAGACTTAGCCTACAAAAAGGGACAAGTTAAACAGCAGTCTCTCTTGGTTTCTAATGGACAGATGGAAATTGAGACGCTTCTCACTCTATTTTCCTCACCAAATTACAGAAGCACATTGTGTTGTCTAAGCAGGTCCAAGTTACAGAGAGAATGGCTTTTTCTCCAACGTCACTGTAACCCTCAGTCAAGTTGCCCGGCGGGCCATCTGGCCACAAACCCCACAGTACTCTACTTTATTCAAAGCAGCACTAATTGCCTTGTTAACAGAGCTCCTCCCAAGAGAATGAAATTTAAGCAGAGGAATATCAAAGCGTGATTTGAAGAGAACTGAGTTGATCCAGGAACTGATAGCATTTCCAGAAACCAAGTCTCAGAAGGCTCACAGAGCAAATAAAGAACATTTTAATGGTATTTTCGGAGGATATGACTTGTCAAGGCAGATTTGCAAACAGGAAAGGGAAAGAGACTATTCTTGTCTAGACATCTGATTAGTGGGAAATTGTAGGATTATGAGGAGTGTGGATTTTTCTGGCTGCCATTTCTGAGGAGGTCAGGCTTTCAATGCAGAGAGCAAGATGAGAGAAACAGTTGTATCCAGCAGAAAATGCCGACGGGTCCTTATTTTCCCTTGGACTCTGCAGCAATTCCAGACCCAGGGAACATATTAGTAGACTGCTCCTGCTTCACTCCTGCTTGGCACAGTGGACAACTGACCTGGAAGTTGGACAAGTTGAGCTCAGGGATGGAAAGCCTCGCTGCTGGAGCAGACGGCACTAGGGCTGTCACCCCTTTTCGAGGTACAATAGAAGCAATAAGGATAGATGGAAAGCAGACAAAGGAAAATCATAGTTGTAAAATTGTACTTTTAAAGAAATGGCCACTTCAGGACACAAAGTTACTCAAGGTTAAAATATCTTTTTTCCCTTCCAGGTAGCTCACTCTAGAAAAAAATCCTTAATAGTCTTAAGTATACAATAAGCCTATAAATTGGGCCCATAGTTTTCACCTGTAAATTGAGCCTGCTCTTTTTTCTGATACTATAAATTCATGAATTCCACAGGCTCCCACCCTCAAGGAAACAGTACTACTAATTGGTTAGCATAGCTCTAAATTTCAAACACATAAATGATTTGCATCCTAGCCTAGCCGATTAACAGGTGCAGGGGAACACAGGAACACACATTCTACATCACCACCTTGAGGACATAGAAATACTCCCAGCCCCAGATCATAGCATGCCTCTCTCTTGAACCTACACTATTTTTTGAGTGTGTACTTTTGTAACCCTGCCTAATAAATCTGTTTCTCACTGACACATCCTGAAATGTTTTTCTGTAATATAAGTCAGGGAGTCTACCACATACTCCATTGGTGAGACAAGTTGAGTGTCTCCTCGTGGTGGGGACATCCTGGGGCCCTGTCAGGAGATACTTCCTGCTCTTCCATCTCAGTCCCTGTTTGGTTTCTGGTCACACTTCTACCTAACCCCCTGGACTTGGGAAATCTTTTATGCTGAAATAACAGTCCATGCTGCTTCCCTCACCCCACCCAGGACACTGCACCACTTCTCTGTTGGCAGCCATGGATTGTAGGGTGGGCAAACAATAATTCTTGCTGGGGTGGCTATGAACCAGGTGAAACTGGAGTGAATGATTCCATGGGTTCAGCTAATGGGTAGGACTCTGGAGTTGACAGGTGAGTCCCAAAGGGAAGTGGGGTCAGAATCAGGAAACTTCAGACGCCAGGATAGTTTCCCCATCTCAAAAGTGAAGCCATTCATAGGGCTCTTCTAGTCCCTGTCCCCTCAGAGTCCCTTCTGCTCAGTGCTTTCACCCAGTGTGCCTACACTGCTGAGCTGTGTACTTTTGCCATGACCTAAGGCAGGGTAGAGCCAAGCAGCATCTGTGACAAAGTCACAGCCTGCCGCGTGACAGAAACAGGCGCTAGAGAGAAAAGGCACCAATCGGGCTCTAATCATACAAAGGATCACATCAGCCTGAGTCCGAGTAGGAGAACAGAAACTACTGTAGTTAAAACAAGGAGTTTATTCCAGGAAATGTGATACATGGGTAATGGCAGAAATGAGAAGCCAAACCAAAGGGCTAGAAAAACAAAGGCAGAGATGGGCTAACCAGAGCTGGGGTAAAACTATAAAGAAAGCAGATCTCCCCAGTAGGAGCTGGGGCCAATCAGGAGCCACAGAGAAGGTGCAGTTCAGGGCAGGAAGGATAGAGATAGAAGGATCTGGGCCCATCTCCTGAAGGAGCTCTCACTGGCTGAACCCAGCAGGAATCAACTGGCCTCAGAGACTGAGAAACTGAGGGCAGGGGTCAGTCCTGGCCTGGCCAAGGGCAAGTTGGGACAGTAATCAGGTCAGACACTTCACAAAACCCTCTCCTAGCACCCCATGCTCTTCCCTTTGCAACAATCAGAATTAAGGTACAGAGTAAAATATTTGTAAAATTATTAATGTTCCTTTTTTCCTCCAATTATCCCCAGTCCTGAAAACTTCACATTCCATGATGCTAGGAATGGAGTCTGTTTAATTCACTGATGTAACCCCAGCACCCACCACACTAGGTGGTTCTAGTAGATTCTTTAGAATTATTGTTTGGAAATAATTGAATGAATGAATGAGTGTGTGCTGCCCATCTTGCAAGTAACAGATTCTCAGAGTGTGGCATGCAGGATGTTAGATTTAGAGAAACAAAAACTCCATAAGGTCTAGAGGATGACCTAGCCCCTTGGTGCACTTAAGACCTTAACTTCATGCAACTTTATCAGGATTTTAGAATTTTAATAGATTTTAGTGCATTAGCAGGATAAGATCTTTTCCCTTGATAAAAATGAAAGTATTTTATAAACTACTAAATGCTATATTAATGTTAGAGATTACAGTAAAAGTTATTGAACTCTAAGTGGGTGAGCCCACCTTCTGCATCCACCTAGAGGGACAGGGAAAAAAATCTAGGCTTCTTCCTTTTTAAGACCTGTTAACATCTAGGCACAGATAGAATTTCCAAGTGACAATTTAAGGCATTTAGCCACAAGAAGAAAACAAGGAAAAGGATGATGAGAAATTGTCTGAAGACAATGGGAATGGGATGGGGATAGGGTGGGGAGGACCAGTGGTTGCTAAGAGCTGAGTGAGTGATCAGAAGTTGATGAGAAGCAAATGGAGCAAATTCCACTTCGTGCAAAAGTAGAGTTGGAATTTACCCGGGTGAATTTTATGGGAGTAGAAGGTGATGAGCCAGTTGTTAACTCTAACAAACTACCACCAAAACAACTAGTATCTGTTTATTATTTTGGATAGATATCTGTGTGTGTGTGTGTGTTTGTGTGGCGTGTGTATATGTGTTGTTTTGTTTGATTTTGCTTTAGCTTTGCAGTATCTTTTCTCTCCTCATAGCTAAGCTGTAGCTTCCTGTTGAGGAATTTGGTAACCGTTTCTAAGACAGTCCTGGTGAACCTCACTCTCAGGTGTTGACAGCTTTATGTGACCTGCATAACCAAAAAGAAATGATAGAAATAGCAACATAAAAGACAAGGCGACATCCACTTTGTTCTCTCCAGGATCGCTTACCAGCAAGCTGCCACGTCATGAGGATCTCAAGTTGATTATTAATTATGAGGTCAACTTGAATGGGCTAAAAATGCCTAATGGATTAGTGGAGTGCTGCTCTGGATGTGTCTGTGGATGACTGACATGTGGGCCGCAAACTGAGAGGGAAGACCCACCACCCTGGATGTGGGTGGCACCAACCAATAGTTATGTAGCCTAGACAGAATAAAAAAAAAGAAAGCCTCCCCTTTTCTTCAAAGGAGAAGGCGCTGTATTCATCTGCAAGTTCCTTCAGGATTCCAGCACAGATCCTTCAGCTTTCCAGTATACACTCACTTGGGACTCTTCGACAATTAGTGGAATCCCGTGGCTCTCAGATGCAGAAAACCATTTTCTTCCACATGGAATAGAGGCCATGCTAATCTTCTCTGTACTGTTCCAAGTTTAGTATATTGCTGCTGTACACACTGAACACACCTCATCTGATCTTGGAGTCTAAGCAAGATCAGGCCTGGTTAGCACTGGCATGGGAGACCACTCAGTGTCCTTTGCTAGGTTTCCTTGTGCCTCACTTAAGCACAAACTCTGAAGTGAGAAGACAGGGTTCACATCCCAGCACCCACTGACTGACCAGTTCTGCAATCTTGGGCAAGTTGCTGAAGGCCTCTCTCTCTCTCTCTTTTTCCTCCTCTGTAAAAGTGTGTATAACTATAGTATTGCAGATAGCTAAGTCAGGTAGAGGGTGATAGGTGGTTGGCAAGGGATCAGGCCCAAGATGGAGTCAGAGCAGAGATGAGGCAAACCAGGCCTGTGCTCAAGGGCTGAATTGATAGAGACTAGGCCCCAAGATGGGGACACAATGAATAGGCCTGCAAGCCTCCCATAGATAAACAACAGTCCAAAGCTGTTCTATAACCAGCATTATCTGGTCCAATAAGCCTGAACAATATAACAAATATGTAGGCAAATGCCCAGAACACTCTCTCCTCCTACTCCTTGCAGCAATCCCTTTGTTCTTCTCTACATGCCTTGTTTTTCTATTGGGTCAATATTAGCTAAGTGACTGTACTTGTAATCTTAATTAATTATAGTTTGACCCAAGGCACGCTGTGAGGTGATTTTGCTGAATAAAAGCCCCCTAGACAAAGAGCTAAGTGGCAATCCCTCCTGCCTCTCAGAAGCTTTCCCTTAATAAAACTTTTCCTACTGTACACCTCTTTTGTCCTTGAGTCCATTCTTCAGAGTCATGAAAAACGAACTCAGCACATCTAACAGGTTGGGAGTTTCTTCCTTGTAACGATAAGACATATTAGTTTCTACTCGATGGGGTGACTGGAAATTTAAATGAGTTAATATCTCTCAAGCTCTCAGGACACAAACTGAGGTGCTGGCATAGAAAAAGCAGTATTAAGAGACAGCTGTTGTTGAAACCGCAGTACATTGACTGGCCAGAAACCAAGCCCAAGAGTTCACTAGGTCACTGCCTGGTCAATAGTCCAAAGTGTGGCCCCCACCTGGCTTGTCTGAGTCCCCATTTCCAGCCCTTTAATCACCATCAGGAGGGAGCAGCACAGCTGAAAGATGCCCCTTGACACTGTGCACAAAGTAACCCTGAGCATGAATCAGGTAATGGCTCCCAGCTTGCTCCAGTAGGGTTACAACCAGAGAAAAGAGACCTCTCCTCTTGCCCGTGGCCATTCCCATCTCTGTCGCACATTCAGATCTCTGCTCCAAGCTGGAAGAACAGTCTCACCTGGTGCTTTTTCCTGGTTACTTTTCCTCATCTACCTAGTTCTCAAGTCACACCGGGTGCAGGTGAATCGATACTTCTTGCTTGCCTTATTTCACTGAGACTCGCCTGGGCAGACTGTGGGAGGCAAGTCGTCCAAGGAAGAGCCAACAGGTGCTTTTGGACAAGCAAGAATGTGATGTGGGCTACTGGGAAATCACCCAGGATAAGGAAGAGTAGGCCACTGGGATAGAAGCCACCTCAACAGGCTGGAGGAAGTGGGTGCAAAGGGAAAGAGTCTGTGGGCCACAGTGTTAAGAGTCTAAGACCCCAGCCTGATTGACAAGACCAGGATCTGTGCCAGGACTCGTAGATGTCTGAGGACTTAGTCAACTTGAAACACGGTACTGAGCACCTACTATGTGCCAGGCATCATTCCAAGAACTGAGGATGCAGTGGTGAATACAACACAGTGCTTGACAATTTAGTGATTGAGATGGACAGAGTTAAGTACTATGTGGTACGTTAGGTGAGCACTAAGAAAAAAAGAACAGAAAAGTCTTAGGTTTGGTGCCCCAGAAGCAGAGTCTAAGACAATGATTCAGTGAAAGTGATTTTTGTTGTTTTATTTTGTTTCACTGTTTAGGAGAGCTCTTTATTCCTTCAGAGAGTGAAGGAACCAAGGAGAAAATGGGGGAAAGTCCAGCAATATGTGGTCTTAGGCCTGACTCACAGGAGTCTGAATATTCATATGCTGCTGCATAATTCTCCCCACCTCAAAGCAAGGGAACCTGGAAGCTTTGTGTCCTCATCTTCCGGGCATTGGCTATAGCTGCCCTGGGTGGGTAAGGAAGGGAATGTGACCTCCCTGCTCTTCAGGGGCAATTCTCCATATAGCAGGCCACATAGGAGCCACTGGGATGCATGCACTGACCCTCAAAGAGCCTAGAATGGGCAGCATCCATGTCCATCTCAGGAGGAAGGAGGACAAAGTTCTGGTGAAGGTAAAACTTTACGGAATGATCAGGGAGACCTCACTGAGGAGGAGGAGGCTTTTGAAAAATAATCATGAAATGTACAAAATGCTTTTGTGGAGAGGGCAGGATGGGGAGACAAGGAAGTGTCAGGAAGGAAAAAATGGCAACTGCAAAGGAAAGCTCACCATTGTACTCATCTGACATGCAAGAAAAGGAAAGAAAACTAAAAAACAAGGATGGAAGTGGCCGTGGGGACAGAGTGAAAAATGAAGTCATTCTGCAGTGCAGTGGGAAGGGAGGGAAGCAAATCATGCAGGCACCTGTACCCAGGACTGCGGCTTCCTTCTGAGCTAAGAAACCATTTTTGTGGTGATTTCTCTTGGTTGTCACCTGCCTGGATTGAGAGATGCCTAGAAAATTGTAAGTCACACTTCTGGGTGTGTCTGTGAGAGTGTTTCTAGAGAAGACTGGCACAGGGGCCCTCAAAATGAATGTGAGCGGCACTGTCCAATAGGCTGGGACCCAGATGGAACGAAAAGCAGGAGGAGGAGGGAGCTGATCTTCCTGTGTCTTTTTTTTTGCTGTTGCATCACCCCCACTCCTGCCGTTAGACTTCAGATTCTTCAGCCTCTGAACTCAGACTCACACCAGCAACTCTCCAGTGAGGTTCCAGGCTGTCAGCCTTGGGCTGGGACTGCAACATTGGTCTCTCTTGTTCTCAGGCTGCCAGCTTCTTGGATTGATCAGGTATTGTTTCCCTGGCTCTCCAGCCACTGGGGGACTATCTGGCCTCTGATCTGTAAACCAATTAGATATATGCTTTTATTCTTCTAGTGATCCTTGACCAATACACCACTGAAAAGTTCTGAGCAAAGAATTGACATGATTTCACTTTTTTTTTTTTTTCAGTACTGAGGATTCTAAATTGCCCAGGCTGAGTTCAAGCTGGCAGCCTCCCGGAGTGCTGGGATTAAAGTCATGCAGCACCATGCCCCTTATGACCTCAGTTTTATTTAGGAGGTTGCCATCTTGCGAGTAGAGCAGTGAAACTGTTTATGAGGTCATTGCAATGACCCAAAAGGAAAAAGACAGTGACCCAGAACAGGGTCGTAGCGGTGAAGGTGAAGAAATACTGTAAAATTCTGGAAATATTGTGGAAGTTGAGCCCACAGGATTTTGTGAGAGTGTGAATGTTGACTATGACAGAAGGAAGTCAAGAATGGTTCCATGGCTTGGGGCATGAGATAAAGAAAGACAGTTATCTGAACTGAAATGAGGAAAGCAGGGATGAGGCACCCTCAAGGAGATGATTAGAAGTTCCATTTTTGCCCCAGAATGAAAAATCACTATTATGTACTACAAACACAGACTAATAAAAAGAATCTAATGAATGTTAAAACTAAAATGAAAAGAAGAAATTCCATTTTGGACATACAGTGTTTGAGATGCCCACTGGACATTTAAGTAGAAGGGACAAGGTGCATTTGGGCATAATATGAGAGCCATAAGCAAAAAGATGGCATTTGAAGATATGAGGTCACACAAGCAGTGAGTAGATTTTTAAAAGAAAGAGAGAGAAAGGATCCAATAGTGCCTTCCAGTGACGTGGTCAGGCTACACCATCAGCACGGGGTGTCTTCCCAATGGTGCAAGCTAGGTCCACTCTCATGTTCCCAGAGCACATGCCTGTGGTAGTAGCACAGGTAGTTTCATAATCTCCAGAAGTCCCTGGCCTTGGGATATTGGATTATATTTCAGAATCATAAATGCAGAGAAAATGAGATTCAAACAATACTCTCATCAAAAAATAACATTTTTTGTTTGACATAGTGGCACATGCCTGTAATCCCAGCTACTCTGGAGGCTGAGGCAGGAGGATTAAAAGTTCAAGGCCAGGCAGAGTAATTTAGGGAGACCTTGTCTCAATTTTTTTTAAAAGGTTGAAGGGAGGAAGCTGGAGATGTAGCTCAATGGTAGATCATTGGCTTAGCATTTGTGAGGCTGGGTTCAATCTCTAGTACTAAAACAAACAAGTCACCCACAACATTTTTAAGGAAGAGAAGGCAGAGTGGATAGCTGAAAATAGTTTATAAGTAAATGAGTTCCTTTGGCCCTGCAGTCAGTCAAGCTTCCCATGCACCCATCTTCTGCATTCCAAACAAGAAATGTTATTTATAAAAGTAAGGACCACCTTTTTATCAATGTACCTGTGCCTTACAGATTCAGCTGTCTCCATGTATAAATAATCAGGCCATGTCTTCCTACCGCCCCCCTGGGCATGTCATTTGCTGAGCTGCCCAGAAAGCCCTCCCTGGCTGGGAAGTAAACAGAAAGAGTGAGAAGGAAGGAAGTGAAGCTTCGGTACCCATGTGATTGCAGCCTGTCACTGGGGCCTGTCTGCTCTGGTCACGGGAAGGAGAGAGCACACCTTCTAGAAAGACACTAAAGAAAATAATGCCCTTTCCAAGGGGACTTGGGCTTGGAAACTATATCTAAAGCATTTGGGCTGCAGTAAAAAGAATACCAGGCTGAGGGGCTGTGCCCCTAAGCACTGCCACAAACATCTACCCACGTGTGCCTTGGTCTCCTCACCTGTGAACTGGAGCTCAGAATACCCCCGGAGGTCGTTCTGAGACTAAAGAAGGTGAGATCTCTGAAGCACAGAGAAGAATATATGTCACAAAATAAGTTATATTTTGTGGCATGTTTGTAACACAGCTCTGAGTTGCTAGTTATTATGAATTATTACTGCGTGGACCCCGTGCCACCTAGCTTGGTGATCTCAGGTGAGTCAGCCCATCCTCAAAGCCTGGTGGCCCGCAATGCTGTCATGCTTATCACAGTTAGTGATGAACACCCCATTTCTAGCTCCAAGATGGGGCACAAGTCTTCATTAAGGGGCCACAGTCATTGATGATGGTCACACAATGGGTAATAGGACACTGGCAGCAGAAGTGGAATGTTGTCATGGGAAAAGTTGCCCTTTGCACTTCTCGCTGCTGTGTCCTCCTCAAACAGGAACAGGAAGAAGGAGGTCTCCTCCACTGTTCCTTGCATCCTGGCTCCCTGGCAGAGCTGTGCAAAGTGCTCGGAACACCCTAGACTGCTGGAGTCCATATCTACAGTTTCCAGAACTATCACATTTCATCAATTTATTCCTGGAAACAAATTCCATGACAAACAATGGGGCCCAAACATCTAAGAGAGTCTCTGTTTACAACATCCATGGGGTCTTGCTTATGTTTGGATCCTCCCACTGGCTATTGCTTTGAGAGGACTGGGTACATCTCACAGCGGGAGCTCACAGGAGGCTCTGGGTGCTGGAGCTGTGCCAGCATGGGAAGAAGGAAACAGAGGAAGGAGAGTCCCAGGCTGAGGGCCAGGAGCAGACCCAACTGAGGCATGTAGAACTTCAGGCTAAGCTAAGCATTTGGCCCCTTACTCAGTAAGGAATTGTATTTAGTTGCTAGTATAAGAGACCTAGCTGTGGGACCTTGAATAAGAGGTTTATTCCTCTCTCTTTCACACACACACACACACACACACACACACACACAGCCTAGAGGGTTATAGTGCTTCCATAAGCTCCTCAGGGACTCAGGCTCCTTTCAGCCTTCTAGTTCACCACCCTTTCTCATTGCTGTCATTCTTTGCAGTTGCCTTATGATCCACAAATGCAGCCATGGCATTCACATTCCAGGGCACATGAAGGGGGAAGGAAGGAAAGAAGGACAAAAAGGGTTTACATGCTTGATCCATTATACAACCTTCTCAGGAGTTCCACATTTCAGTAGCAAGAGCCCAGACACACAGCCACACCTGGCTGCAGAGAAGATTGCTGTGAATGGAGACAGCAAGAGTGATAGGAAAGAGTGGGGAGGATGGGGGCATCAGAGCAGCACAGCCAGCACCCACTGCAGCCCAGGCCTGACTGAAGCAGTGTATTTACTGCCTCTTGGGACTCAAATATTCCACATGTATGGGAAGGTTTCTCTCCTGACATGTTATACCATGCTCACCTAGAGAGGAATTCTGACAAATGGAATTAGTACCATGTTGGTATGTTTCCAAGGGTCTTTAGCTTCGTGGCAACGTCTAAACCTTTTTTAAAAGATTGGCGGCCCAAGAAGATACCAGGCCAGTCTTCTCAAGTCTGGCTCTGACTAGAAGACTTAAATTCTAGTCCTAACAATGACACAGTCTATCTGGATCCTGTATTCATTCAATAACCATCTGTTAAACACCCAGTCCGTCTAAGGCATTGTGCTAGGTGTAGTGGCCCCAGACCAACCCATGCAATGTTGCAGCTCACAGTGCTCACAATCTAGGAAATTCATATTCACAATGATGCAGTGCTGAGAGGCCAGACAACAAGCTCCTCGGCAGTTCACTGGCAGGTCCTTGACCTCCAACTTGGGATCTGAAGGTCAAGTAGGAGTGGTTGAAGTTATGAATAACTGAGATCAGAGGAGGGAAGATCATTCTGGCCGCAAGGCAGAGCATGGATGGGAGATCAGCAGGTGTGGAGGCAGAAAGGCAGGCAGGAGGCTATTGCTTCATCCAGGCGAACAGAAGACAGACAGGGGAGTTTGGATGGAGAGAAGGGGTTAAACACAAGGGCTATTCTGGAAGTGAAATCCAAGGAATTGGTGACTGGATGATGAGGAGGATCTGTTTGGGATGGCAGGAGGGATTCAAACATGATATCTGGTTCCTAGCTTCGAAACCCTGTATTATGGCATGTCATGGAGCTCGACAGCACAGGGTAATAGGCCAGAACCTGGGGCTTTGGGACTGAGGGAGGCCAGTAGCCAGAAGCCAGCCTCTCCCCAGAATCATGAGGAGCCAGCACCAGAGGACTGATCAACTGAGGCCTGCTTGGGCCCCACAAGAATCTCAGAGCTACTGGGCAGGGGGTTCTGGGGTGCTGGAACATGAGCACAGCGGGGCTGGCATGGGCTTTGGTGGGCAGGACCCTGTGGAAGAGGCAAGGCCCGAAGAGATAGGTCAGAGAGCCTTTGAGTGGCTGGGAGGGGCCTGGCAATCTGCAGGAGGGAGGAGGGTCAGAGATGCCGAGAGCGGGTCTGGCAGGTGTGTTTGAAGGGCCTGTGGAGATGACCAGGAGGTGGTCAGAGGTGCCACTGTGGGACTCAGAATAGGGGGTCACAGGTATGTCTTTGCCTATTTGCTACCTCAGCATCACACTCATAAATCAGGATGGCGCCACACTATGTGATGTGGTCTCTGAAATTCCTTCATGCTCCTAAATTCTGTACTGCAAAGGACCCCTCACCCTCTGCCTGGCACCCCATGTGGCAGCAAAGCATGGGGAAGGTTGTTGGAGGGGCCTAGCCTAGCCCAATTCACTAAATTCTCATAATCAGTTTAGTTACACGACAAAATTCAGATCAGAGTGAGGATTAGCAGAGCTAGTTTGTGAATGGTGCTTTGAACCTCACAGATGAAAGCCCCCTCCCCCATGCACACAAAGAAAGCCCAGGGTATTAAACGTGACATCAACACATTGTCACCCCTGGCCTCCCTGTCACCCCATGCTAGGAGACCAGCAGCCGGCTGGGTGATCAGTTGGCATCCCAAATTGCCTTGCTGCAGCATTCCACTCAGCTCTCCCAGGGGGAAAACGGACTCTGTCTTCAGCCTGCTGCTCCTGGAATGGCAGGCATTTGGGAGGCTGGCCTAGCCCTGCTTCTCCGGGACTCCAGGACTCTGCAGGGGGAGGCAGGATGCGCACTGCCCTCTCCACTGCCCCATCCTACAGCCCACGCAGTGCACAGCAAAGCAAAAGAAGCCAGAGGCTGCAGGGAGGCAGAGTGGCCTCTGCACGCCTGCTGCAGCTCTCGGTTATTGCTCCCAGATGGGGACTGTCAGACCCTGTCAGCCTCAGATACACAGTGAGAGTGCTCCATCCGCATTCCTGGAATGTGTAGTGGCCCTGGCTTCCCCTTCTGCAGCCCTCCATTCAATAACATGTCAAGTCCCTTCAGTCTCACCCAGAGCTAAAACCCTCTCAACCACTTACGGCCTTTGCACATGTGCACTGTGCCTGTCCAAATACTGAAGCTGGGCCAGGCGAGGCATATTTAGTCTGGGCTGATTACACTAGTTGTCCAAAGCCAACTGGGTTTCATATGCTGTTGTCAGTTTCATGATGAGCTTTGGAAGCCAGAGCCATTCACTGTGCTCATTGGGACCTTGGGACCGATCATCCTGAGCTCTGTCCCAGGGCTTGGCAGCCTATCAGGCCTAGGGGAGAGAGCCTGGCTATTTGCTGGTTGCTCTTTGGCCTAGGGTCTGGTTGCTGGCACCACAAAAGTACTTTCTAGGGAGGAGCAGGACGGGGCATGGAGTGTAGGACCCTTTATCCTACACTTCACACTGAGTCTGCCAGGATGAAACACACACACAGCGCCTCTACATTGGGGCCTGGCAGACCCTTTTCACTGGAGGCCTATTCCCTTTGATCTGAAAGAACCTAGTCTCTTATTCAAACAACATTGAATCTGCAGGCCATGAGGGTATCTGTGGGTACAGATGAGGGAAACTGGGTCCAGGGATGATAAACCATTGGCTCAGAATCACAGGCATCAGAGATACAGTTGGGTCTATAATTCCAGACCTTTGACTTTCCAACCATTATGTGTCCCCCTCAAAAGATATGTTGAAGTCCTACC
Source organism: Heterocephalus glaber (assembly GCF_053883595.1). Lineage (NCBI taxonomy): Eukaryota > Metazoa > Chordata > Mammalia > Rodentia > Bathyergidae > Heterocephalus > Heterocephalus glaber. The sequence goes on along the minus strand of NW_028258325.1, from coordinate 42,619,190 downwards.
CTCAGAACTTGTGAATACGACCTGAGGTGGATATAGGATCTTTTCAGATGTAATCAAATTGAGATGGAGTAGGATGGGCTCTACTCCATCACAACAGGTGTTTTCATAATAAGAGAGAGATCTGGCATACACAGAGGGAAGACAGCCATGTGAAGATGGAGGCTGAGTCTAGAGTCAGACAGTGACAGCCAGGGAACATTATTTGGATGAGCCACCATAAACTGTAAGGGACAGGAAAGGGTCCTCCCCTAGATTCTCTGGAGGGAGCGTGGCCCTGCCAAGCCCTTGATTTCAGACTTCTAACCTCCAAAACTGTGAGAGAGAAAATCCTCCGTTGCTTCATGGCATCCAGTCTATGGTATTTTCTTACAGCAATCTTAAGAAATTAATATACCATCCAATAGCCTTTCTGATACAACAACTGGATGAAATTTTGGACAAGAATGCAGTTTCTTAAAAGCTATCAGAAATGACTTGTTGTAGGTTGGTACTCAGAAGCATCTACCAGGTCATGTTTAATGTGCAAGTCACCTTAGCAAAAGACCTGAAGTTTTATGCCTTTTCTTACCCTGAGAAAAGCACCCAGTCAAAGCCCAATAATATGGGTTCCTTAGCGACTTTTATACTTTACTTTGTGGATTGGTGTAAAACTAGAGTGACTTTTCCTCTTAATTGCTTCCTTAGGCTGCCAAGTGTAATTCTGACAATTTGTATGTAATGGGCCTGTCCATCTGAGGGGTTTCAAGGCACTGAAATTCTGTGATCCTTCAGAGTGGCCTCTGGGGTTAGGAATTCTTGATTTACATCTGCCCTGTGACCTCACACTCCCCCAATGACTCCATTAAATTGAATCATTTAGTTTTGTGGACTTAGTAAAGATATTAAGAGCTGGCATAGAAAACACGGACTCGGGCGTTCAGCTGACTGTAGGCTGTGGGTTTGGGCAAATGGTCACTTCGCAATTGACCTCAATGTTTATCCTAGTTCTCAAGAGATAGAGATTATGAACTGGCAGTTTTCCAAGAATCCATTAGCAGAACTCCTTATTCTATGATGTCATTTCTTATGAGGCAATTGGGTGGCTTTTGCATCCAGCAATGGCTGTGCTCTTGCTCTAAACCCCAGAAATGCAGTCCAAGGGAATCTCCAAGCCTGTTGCCATCTTTCAGTTCCGCACATCAGCTATGGCTGGTTTCTCAAACCCCAAATGTCCTCATTGTGTAATTTTGGGAATAACTGTCCTCATAAGTATGTCCCCATTTTCTTGCCTCGCTGCTCTTCACTGAAGCCTCTTGCTTACTACAGAAGAGCTGAGAATCTAAACATATCCAGGGATAGTTCTCACTGCTCCCCAAGGCATGAGTTGAGATAAGTAGAACCATACCTTTGCTTTCTTTCCAAACCAACAGGTGGAAACAATTTAGAGCCTTGTGATCATGCAATGCATGCACAGAAATTTCCCTCCTTTTTTTTTACGTTCCTACCAAGGAGGACATAGTGTTCTCGTCTGTGTATTATCTATGAAGGCAGGCCTTGCACTCCAAGGTCAATAGGTCTAAATAATTGGCCAGTGCTGTGGGATAGGCATTCAGCAGCCCTATAGAACTACAGAAATCCATGCTAATCCAAATATCATGGTGTGGGAAAATGTTTATGGTCTGCTCTTACGTGAAGAAAAGCTGCTTACAAAACAGAATGTACAGTATGAAAACAATTATGCAAAATTATGTATATATCCATAGAAAATCTAGATGTCTATATTCCAAAATGTAAATACTGATGGAACACTCAGAGCTGTGAGCATACTGTGGCTAAGTCTGTGCATGGTGCAAGGGCATCCACTGGCAGGGACAGGCAGCGGCTGCCGTCTTGGCTGGCTGTGCCTTCTGGAAAGGTCTTTTTTCTACTTGTGCAATGGCATCGTGTCAGCTGGCATCAGCCCAAACAATTATGGGTTATGCTAATTTTTATTCTATGAGCATTTTCATGTTTTGCAAAATTTTTTGATGAGTACTGCTATTTTGTATTAACTTTTTAAAAATCATACATACTCTAACCAATTTTTAAAAGATAAGTGGTAGAAATTTGAGAATGACTGGATATACGATGATATCAAGGAATTACTTTAAGTGTGCTAATGATCTTGTGGTTATCTTTTGAAGAATCATTATTGTCTAGAGCTGCACACTGCAGTGTGTGTGGATGAGATGTCTGGGATTGGCTTCAAAATAACCCAGGAGGTAGTTAAATGGGTAGAAGTACGTAGCAAGAGAAGTCATGAATTAATTATTGTTGAAGACAAGTTCAAGGAACATAGGAGTTCATAATACTATTTTGTCTATTTCTGTATAGTTTACAAATTGCCACAATACAAAGCTAAAATAAAAAATTGGCTTAAGTAATTGTAATTGACGGGGTTTTCCAGAAAAACAGAGAGAGAAAGAGAATGCACACACACACACACACACACACACACACACACACACACCCCAATTTGGTTATATTTTTCATGATTTTAGTTAACCATGGTCAACAACCATGGTCCATTTTTTTTTTTTTTTTTTTTTTGGTACCGGGGATTGAACTTGGGTCCTTGCACTTGCGCGGCAGGCGGCGAAACCACTGAGCTAAATCCCCAGCCCCATGGTCCAAAATTTTTAAATGGAAAATTCCAAAAATAAACAACTCATAAATTTTAAACTGCACATTATTCTGCATAGTGTAATGAAATTGCACACCATTGCATTCCATCCCTCTCAGGACATGAATCATCCTTTTGCCCAATGTTTCTGCACTATGTATGCTACCTGCCCATTAGTCACTTAATAGCTGTCCTGGTTATCAGATCAACTGTTGCAGTACTGCTGTACTTCTGTTCAAGTGAACTTCATGTAGTAGCCTAGCATTACATCACAATGCCTCTGTTATTCACCGCACTTCATCTCCTATAGGCATTGCATCATTGTAAGTCATCTCAAGAAAAACAAGTACAGCCAGGTATGGTGACACATGCCTATAATTCCAGAATTCAGGAAGCTGAGGCAGGAAGATCACTGTGAGTTCGAAACCATCCTGGGCTACATAGTGAGTTAAAGACCAGCCTAAACAACACAGTGAGACCCTTGTCTCAGAAAAAAAAAAAAAGAAAAAAAGAGCAAGTACAGTACAATGGAATATTTAGGCAAAAAAGAGAGACAATATTCACATAACTTTTATTAGGTTATTGTTATAATTGTGCCATTTAATTATTAGCCATGGTTCTTTTCTTATTGTGATGAATTTATAAATTAAATTTTATCATAGGTATATATGTATAGGAAAAAACTAGTTCAGTCCACCTTAAATATTCACATGTCTGTGAATTAGATCAACTGCAGACTGAAAATATTTGGGAAAGAAATTATGTCTGTCCTAAACATGTATAGAGATTTTTCCTGTCATTATTATATTATAAACAATATTATAATAACTGCTTACATTTACATTGTATTAGGTATCTAAGTAACCTAAAGATGGTTTAAGGTAAATTGGAGGATGTATGTAGCTATATACAAATACATCAAGCATCTGTGGATTTGGTGTCAGTGAGAGTCCTGAAAGCAGTTTCCCGGGGTACTAAGGATACTGTGCATATGTAGTGTTCAGTACTTTGAGGTTTCAACAGGCATCCACTGGAGAACTTGGAAAGAATGGCCCAGGGATAAAGGGAAATTACTGTATTTATGGGAGAAGGAGGAGTTGAGGGATTTTTAAAAAAATTGGTTCACACAATTAAGGCAACTTTTGCTTTTCAAAATCTGTAGGATAAGCCAGCAGGCTGGAGGCCCAGGCTGGAGCTGATGTGGCAGTCCGAAGTCTGAAGGCCACCTTCCCCAGAGCTCCCTCCAGCTTGAAGAAGGTGAGTCTTTTGTTCTGGTCAGGTCTTCAGATGACTGGATGAAGCCCACTTGCCCTAGGAAGGGCAGTGGTCTTTACTCACAGCCCATCAACTTACATAAGAATCTCACCCCAAAATGTCCTCACAGAAACACCCAGAATAATGTCTGACCCCATTACCTGGGCATTGTGGCCTAGACAAGCTGATACATAAAATCAGTCATCAGAGTCATTGTGGCTGGCACTGACTGGGTTTCCCCTTGGTCCTTTGCTTATAGTAGAATTGTGCAAACCCATAGGCTTCCTGAGAGTCCCAGGGTTGAGGGTTAGGCGTGATGATGAGCCGCTGAGTGGGGCCAAAAGGAAAGCAGAGAGACACATGTCCCCCACCACTTCTGCAGTGGTGGCTGCTAAGCCCTGGCTGGCATCTCAGTCAGCTGGAGATGGCCACGGGGAAGCCACCAGGAGTTTTGACAAAGCAGTGACATTCCTGCCATCACAGCTAAAGAAGGTAAACAGGTCTCATGAATTGGATTGTGAATGATCCAAGTTAACTCTTGACAGGAGCCATCACATATCTAACAGGTTTAACTATGCAAATACCAGTAACCAGCAAGTCTTCTCCACTGAGACCAAAAAGGAGAGAATTAACCAATCTGCAGCAGGAAGAGCTGGATTTGCCACATGGGAAAAGTCAATAGCAGCAAGGGAATGTTAAATACAGGATTACTGTATCACGGCAGAACATTTTCAGCTATAAGTAATTTAAAAATCTAACAGTGGTTTAAGCCATTGTACATTTAAAATTTTTGTTTTTATGAACATGCAATGGTTGTACATATTAATGAGGTACAGTGTGATAGTTCAACACATGCATACAGCATGGACTGATCAGGTCAGGGTAATGGGCATTTCCATCTCCTTATCATTTCTTTATGTTCAGAGGCTTTCAGGGCTGGGGATTTAGCTCAGTGACACTGTGCCTGCCTTGCAAATGCAAGGTCCTGAGTTCAATCCCTGGTACCAAAAAAAAAGAAGGATACAGAGGCTTTTGGCTCCTCTCTTCCAGACCTACACAAAATACATTACATGTTATTGTGAACTATGTTCCCCACTGCCCTGCAGAATGCCAGAATTTATTCCTTCCCTCTACCTGTGTTGTGATAGTTGTCACCCAATCTCCTTTATCCTCCCTTCACCTCCCATCCCCCTCACGATTCAGATAGACTTTTTGATAAGCCGTAGATATATTTGCCAATTAGTTAACAGAGAGTTAACAGGAGGAAGTCTCAGGGTTGGTTCAACCACCAATGATAGCATCAAGAAACCAGACTCACTGGGTATTGTGCTGCATGCCTATAATCCCAGCTTTTAGGAGGCCAAAGCAGGAAGGTGGCGAGTTCAAGCCCAGCTTGGGCTACCTACAGAATTCAAGATAAGCCTGAACTACTTAATAAGATTCTGTCTCAAAAAATAAATAAAAATAAACAAATAAATAAAGAGAAACCAGATGTTTACCCGCCTTGGCTTTTTCTTTTTTCTTAGCAACTATAGTCACAAACAATTTTTCACAAAAACACAGACATATACATGTCTTTGCAGTGGTAAGTTCTGTGCCACCATGCCCATTTTGCAGGTGAGTGTGAAAACAGCAACCCTGTACTACTGGGGAGGGAAGGCTAAGTCCTCTGTTTTGAGCTCTTCCCAGCAAAGTGGGACCTGGGTCTCCTCTGTAGTGTGGGCCTTGGGGAGACCTCATGTTACTCAGCTACAACTCCTTGTCCATTGTCCCCAAAGCAGCACCTGCAGGGCCAAGGGCACAAGGTGTAGCATTTCAGGTGTGTCATTAGGATCGCAATTGCTTTTCATGGCCCGTCTCTTGTTCTGGGACAGTAGAGTGTTTACTGAGGCACAAGCATGGCCTCTGGTTTCTGACTCTGAATTCTAGCTCCTTACCCTTCAAGCCCATCTTGTCTGCAATACGAGCACAATGACACACAGTTTATGGCTGCAAAGACATCTGTATATGTCTGTGTTTTGGAACCCAGAGGGCAGTGTGGCTGGGGCAGGAGGGCATAGGCCTGTCACTCCCATCTCTGCTTGCCTTTCCATCTGTGTCTCTGATTTCCCTCTGCCTTCTCTCTGAGGAGGACACTTGAGTCCACTTGAATAATCCAGGATGGTCTCATCTTGAGACCATTAATTATATCTGAAAAACCTCTTTGCCAAATGAGGTCACTTTTATAGGTCCCATTGTGGGCAGTATTCAATACTATAAAACTGAACACATGTGTGCACACACATGAGCACACACGCACACACACATCCTCCTGATGCCCCTCACCCTGTGCTAGTCATGCCACAGAGCTTCCTACCTAACATACTGTATTTTTGCTCATGTACAATGTTTATTGTATTCTTCCACTAGAATGTAAGCCCTACCAAGGCAGAGATTTCTGTTTGTTATGCATGTTAATGTATCACAAGAATCTAGACCTAGAACAAGGGTGGGCAAATAATAGACACTTGCTAAATTCTTAGTGAATGAATGAATAGTATGTGTTATAGGTAACCAGTGACCTAAATAGCTCCAGTCAGACAGCAGGAGTCAAAAATTGCCTATTAAATAAAATGAGACTAGTTGTCAATCTAGCCTTAGGAAAATTCCGAGAGATTCTCATTGGAGATGTAGAGTTAGTCCCTTGCCAAACTACTTTTTTTTTTACTCCCATCAGATTTCCAAATCCTGAGCTGCCCACTTTGGGAGCATTATTGTGGGTGACTCAGTGTTAAGTGGTTCATGAGTTGGCTGAGCTGAAAATTGCTCCCCCAAAACTGGAAAAGGTTACACTTCCACAGACTACATGTTGCTGTAATTAACCACACTTGTGCGAATGGTAACTGATAATAGTTTCCAAAGCACAACTTGACGCTGTATAATTATAAATCAGAGGGTATGATCAGTCCAAGATGCTGTTAGCTGGGATGTTGATGGCCCAAGCTGAGGAAACCAAGACTCTATGGCTAAACTGACAGAGGGTGTTCTTCACCTGGCTACTAGGCAGCAGCCATCCTCTTACCACATCCTACTTTGGTCCTCATGTAAAGGTCACCTGCCCTTTATAAGATATTCTGGGACCTACTTCTCTTTTTCATTAGTACATATCTGCCATACATAATGATCACATTCATTATAGAGAAATAATGGGAATTTATACCTGTACATAATACCTCTTAATTCTTCTTTTTTCTCATTCCCCTCTCCTCCCTTCAACCCTTATACTTACTTCTTTATTTCTTGAAATAATGACCTTCAAGCCTGAAAAAATAAAATGATTAGCTGGTGAAAATGTAATTTTTAAATGATATTTGGTTTTTATTTTGTATTTAACTGAAAAACATAATCTTATACATTTATGGGAGACAATGTGATGTTATGATATACAGATACACGGTGGGATGATTAAATCAAGCTACCTCTCTGTCTTAGTTACTTTTCTGTCATGGCTGAGACACAATTCCTGACACCCACAAGTTAAGGGAGGAAAGGTTTATTTAGCTCACAGTTTGTAATGGTTTCAGCCCATAATCAGCTGGCTCTAAGGCAGGGTGGCATGGCAGACAGGCATTGCAGAGGAGAAACAGTTCATGGTGGGCAGACAGTAACAAAAGCAAGCAAGAGATGACCACAGTCCTTTCTACCTCTTATATCTTATCCAGCCTATGCAGGGCAGGTAGCACACACATCCTCAATCCTATGCCTTTGATCTTAGTGTTGCACCATGAATCAATCCTAGCATCACACATTCTAGATCCAGCCACCTCTGAAAAAGCCCCACCTATGACCGCATGAGGCTTTGAGGGGACATCCAGACACAAGCTAAACATTCTCCTTTCATATACTTAACATTTCCTTGTGGGGAGAACATTTAAAATCTACTTTTAGCAATTTTGAAAGGTATAATGCAAAATTATAAACTATTGTCACTCTGAATAAATCACTAAAACTTACTCTTCCTGTCTAACAGAAACTTTGTACCATGTGACCAGTAACCCATTTTCCCACCCTGCCACCACCAGCTCCTCATAACCTGAAATGACTCTCTGCTTCTATAAACTTGGAATTTTAGATTCCACACAAAAGAGACATTATACAGTATATATACTTCTGTGCCTGGCTTATTTACTTAGCATAATATCCTCTAGGTTCATCTAGGTTGTAAAAAATGGCAAATTCCTTCTTTTTCATGACTCACTAATATTCATAGTGCATATATACATTTTCTTTATTTATCTATCTGTTGATAGACACCAAGTTGTTTCCCTATCTTGGCTTTTGTGAATCATTTTACAATGAACATGTGAGTGCAGTTGTCTCTTTAACATACTGATTGCATTTCACTTGGCATATAAACCCGATAGTACGATTGATGGATTACATGGTAGTCCTAGTTTTCATTTTTTGAGGAAAAGAATATAATTCGTTACTTTGGGGTTTTTTGTTTTGTTTTGTTTTATTTCAATTTGGTGTGGTTATTTGGGCCTTCTGGAAAGTTCACAAAACAATAGTCTTGAAATAATAATTTATTTTTTCTTTTGGTTGACTCAGTTTTAATTTTATTTATTTATTATTTTTAAAATTTTAGTATATGTTTGGAGGTTGACAAAAACATTGGCAATAATTTATTTTTTTAAATACAGTAAGACATATTTTGAAGAGTGTTTAGAAAACACAGATGAGCAAAAACAAGAGGATATTTTAAATTACATATAACCCTACTTTCCCAGGCGGTCACGGACAGGCCTGCACTGTGTCCCCCCTCTCAGTCTTTTTGTACCTCACACACTTCCTTGCCTTCTATCTGTTCAACTTTTGTCCCATCTGGGTTTACAGGGATTTGAAGACAGCATGGGCCACAATAAGCAAAGGCCACAATCTCTGACAACCTCCCAACATCCCAGGCCTTGCGCCCTAAACTGAATGAACCCTCAGCTTCCAGATCCACTCCTACAAAAGTGTTCTTCTTGTGTTAGTGTTGAAAGGATTAAATCATAGGCATCCAAAAAAGACAATGTGGCCCCAACTCAGATCTCTTTCTGCCAAGACATTCTGGTTGTAGATCTGTCTCAGCATTACTGTAGATTTTAGCTTCCAGCAAAGAATAAAAAGAATAAGTTCTATTCATTATTTATTTACTCATTCATTGGACAAATACCAACTTCCTGATCTATGCCAGCATTTTCCTTATCGATTGCTGCAAAATGAACAACCTCAAAACAAAATGGGTCTTTTAAAAAAGCAATTTATTATGACTGCTTGAAGGTTAATGCTTTGGCTAGGATCAGCTGGGGGAATCCTATGTGGGGTCTCATGTGGTTGCAATTAAATCCAGCTGTGGTTGGACATTCAAAATGGCACCCTCACAAGCTGTGCTTGGTGCTCCTGGGACTTTCCCTGTCCGTGTAGCATCTTGTCTTCCAGGCCTTCTCCACTCCACTTAGGCTTTGCACACCTTGGTATCTTTAGGTACATTTGCACCTTTACATGGCAACTGGCTTCTACAGGTGAAAGCGTGAGGTGTCAGGCCAGTTAAGGGTCATACATGGAATAAGCACAGTGTCACCTCTGTCACCCTCTATGTGTGAAAGCCATCAAGAGGGCCTAGACAGATGCAAGAGGAGGGGAAGTAGACTCCCTTGGGAAGGAAGAGTGATGGTCACACTACAGAAAAGAGCATGGGATGGGAGGTACTGTAGGCAGCATCTTTGGAAGCTACTCTCTGCCCCGGGTGGACACTGGCTGTGGTCAGGGTACCGTGGTGAGGCTCCTCATGCTTACAGCTAATGTCTAGGAGCCAACACACACATTAAACAAAGAACCGTGCCATGAAATACATTATATCCACACTGAAAGGCTAGGTGCTGTAAAGGAAGAGGACAGGAAAGGAGAAAAACACAGATTTTGAAAGGAATGCTTCTCAGAGCACAGAATTCCTAGACTGAGACCAAAGCATGGGCAGGGGTTACCCAGGTGAGCAGCAGTCCAAACAGGAGCCATGTGGAGAAAGGAGGAGAGTGGGCTAAGGGGGAGGGAGCAAGAGGAGGCTAGGGAAGTGAGCCTGGCTCCTCACACAGGGCCTGATATCCCTGAGTATTTAGCACCCCTCAGCACAATTGAAAACACTGGTTTTGTTTAGATTATGCTCGGCAAGTAACAGAAACTGGAAATAGTGTAAGAAAGGTAGAGATTCTTCTCTCCCTCACATGAACTAAGTGTTAAATAATCCAACAGAGGCTGGGGTCCCTATTTGTAGTATCAGATACCTAACATCTCTCATCAACCACTTTCAACACACAGTTTACCCCTACCTCATTATTTAGGATGGCTGCTTGAACTCCAGCCATCACATCCACATGGCAGCCAGCAGGAAGGGAGAAGACTATGTTTTTCTCTTTTTCAAGACACACATCACTTCCACTTACTCTCATTGGCCACAGTTTAATCACATAACCAAAACCTTCTTCTAGGTAGGTTGAGGGATGAAGTCTTTATTCCAGGTGCTCATATGACTACTAAAAACACTGGATGCTTTTTTACCAAGTAAGAAGGGGAAAGTGAATAAAGTATCAGTTTCTGCTACATTACTGAAAGGCTTTAAAGAAGGAGATTATATTTTGCATTGCCGAAATGAGCTGTAAAAGACAAGACAGGTTTCCACTGTCAAGAGTCTCAAGTTCTACAGGGCCCAAAGTGCACATGCTGCTGCTCTCTGGGCAAACTTGAACATTCACCTAAATCCCCTGGGGCCTCAAAAAAAAGGGGGGATTACTGTAAAAAAGAGGGGACCTTGTCCATCTCATAAAAGTGATATAAGAACCAATGAAGTAATAATAATAAAAGGGATTAGCAGGAAGTGAGAGCCAGCAATCCTTTTCAGGGAGGATGTTAATTTTGAGAACCATTTAAAGATTTGGAAGCACTAAGGAAATAAACATCTCTCCCTCTTTGCAAGGTTCCTTCTGTGATCCAGCAGCCAGCGAGCAGTCCTTCTCTGGACTGGAGAGGGAGACACCCCGATCCATGTCCTTACATGAACAGAACTGGTGTCATCAGATTCCTCAGAAATGCCAACGTGAAGCTGCCTGCTCCCCAGGCATGGACCAAACATGAGTCTTTGGGCCCAGCTCAGCCAGCTGAGATAAATGTCTGGAATGCAGTTTCTAAGGAAGTGGCACTCATTCTCATGATATAGTGAGAGAAGCAGGATTCAGGGTGAGCTGTTCTCGAAAGCCTGAATTCATGGCAAAAGTGGGGACGAATCTAGAACCCACATGTTCTTGCTCAGAAAATCTCCCTCTAATGATATAATAAGATTAGTTATTGTTTATGACCTGCCTGCTAAGTTAAGTGGCAGACTGGTCTAAATTCTTTAATATCTCATCAGTACTCAGCAGTGTAAAGAGGCAGATGCCAGTTGTCACCAGATGGAGTCCAGGGAGGACCCCCAAAGAGGAGGTGGGGACCTCAACTCCCCCCCAACCACAGGGTAGGTTGTAGGTTTGCTACCTTATGTGGCATCAGGAAGAGGCACCAGAAGATTACCTAGGCGGCATTAAAGCAGCACACACTGGGAAGAGCAGGCCCTCAGAGTGAGAAGCACCATGATCAGCACTTTGGTTTCCTGTGGTCCTGTGGGCATCTTCCAGATGGATGAGCTAGGGCAGTGACAGCCAACCTTTTGGGGCTTTTAGTGACACAAACAGCCTGCTGCAGCACACATGCCATAGGCTCGTCACCACTGCTCTAGGGTGTGTATTCCTTGTCTGTCAGACTACCCATTTGGTGGGCTAGCTTAGAATGTAAGCCATTTGCACTCGTTTGAAGGGTGGAGATGCACTGCCTATGCAATAGTGCTACTTTCTGGAGGGTGAAAGTCTGGGGGAGGAAAAGCTACAGATTGAACTTAGAGGTGAACAGTACAAGCCCAGTTTTTTTTCAAGCCGATAATTTTTTATTGGTATATTTTAGATATGCAAATTGATCACATTCATCATAGGGAATTTGTACCTGTACATGACATACCTTGCTTCTTTTTTTTCCCAAATCCCCTTCCCTCCCTTCAAGGCCTCTTCCCCTCCTTATTTACAAAGGCTTTCTTTCCATTTTTGCCTTCTATTCTCTTTTTTTTCTTGTCCTTTTCTTCTTTTCTGCCTCCTCCCTCCCTTGATCCCCTTCTCATTTGAATATTTTCTTCTCATTTCCCAATATCAATTACACATTTTGGCCTTTATTTACACTTTCAATTTCTCACACCAGAGAAAGTATGATATTTAAGCATTTATTTCACTTCAAAGTATGATCTCAAGTGCACCCATTTAACTAGAAATGTCTCAAGCTTATTTTTCTTTATGGCAGAGCAATACTCCATTGTATAAAAAAAATTTCACATCTTTATCCATTCATCAGTTGGTGGGTATTTAGGCTGTTTCCAAGATTTAGCTATTACAAACTATGCCACTATAGACATGGGGGTTCATATATCGCTGTGGTATGACTTTAATTCTTTCATGAAGACACCAAGAAGGGGAATAACTGGGTCAAATGGAACCCCTAGTTTTAGTTTCCTGAGGATTCTCCACATTGACTTCCACAGTGGTTGCACCAGCCTGCACTCCCATCAACAGTGGAGAAGGTTTTCTTTTTCCCCAAAGCCCCACCAGCATTTGTTATTGATTTCTTTTTTCTCTTTCTTTTTTATTATTTATTTGTATTAGTAAATGTTCACAGTACATAATAGCCACATTCATCGTGGAAAGTTGGAGCATACACATAACACATCTTCATCTTTTTTCATCCACTTCTCCATCTTTCTCCCTCCATCCACCTCTTGACCCCAACTCTGGAAAAAGAACTTTCTCTTTGTTTTCTACTATGTATTTTGTATGTTTCTCTTCAAATTATTTTTATTTTTAGTTACTCATATAAGACAGACTAAGCTTGTGAGTCTGATTTGTTGGGGGTTTTTTTGGTACTGGGGATCGAACTCGGGACCTTGCACTTGCAAAGCAGGCAGCAGAACTGCTGAGCTAAATCCCCGGCCCAAGTCTGATGTTTTTAATTGTTAAATTATTTCTTGGTAGTACAAGTTTGTAGTGCATGATGATTACATGTATGTTGAGGAGTTGGTACATGCACATAGTTTGTAATATGGTTTTAACCCTTTCCCTCCCCTCCCTGAATCCACTGGACCTCTTTGTATATAGTTACAGTATGTTTGTAGTACATGATGAGCACATTCTTTTTTTTTGTTACTGGGGATCGAACTCAGGTCCTTGAACTTGCGCAGCAGGCGGAGAAACCACTGAGCTAAATCTCCGGCCCTGATGAGCACATTCTTGATAGGGACCTGGTGGATGTACACAACACTTCACAATTTGTCACTCTTTTCCAATCTCATTTCCCTCCCTTCCTCCCTCCTATCTCTCAATTCACTTCCCACATGCCAAACATTCATTTTGATTTTTCCTACTGCTTATCTTTTATTCTGCACTTCAGTTATATATTGTGGTTCTCATTTACAAGAAACCTCATATTATTTAAGTTTGTGTGTCTTATTTACGTCACTTAATATTATGGTCACAAGGTGCTTCCATTTTCCTACAAATGGTATTATAACTGGATTCTAGAAACTCATGTTTTCTTTAATTTGTTCTGAGACTCATTAATAGAAGATAGTATTCTCAAGTTCCCATAGTTTCTATACATTTTTGACATTTCTAGTGTCATTGCCCTATGATCTGATAATATGCATGCAATAAGTTTGATTCTTTTGTATTTACTTAGGAATGCTTTAAGGGCTAGTATATGGTAGACTTATTGACATTGTTGTCTTCAGTGTCTCTAAGATGCATAAAATCATTAGTCATGAGCAGCATATTTGAACTTCATGTCTGTGATGTGTGAAGTACCGATGCCAACATGTGCCCCTCACCATAGGAGAAACGATCACTATGAGGTTTACGCCTTTGGTGAAGATCAGTGTTCTGGGTGCTCAAATTTTCTTTGAAAGAATGGAGGAACATTTGAGACATTTCCTGAAAGTTTTGCACTCATCTTCAATTTGCTGGTCATCTGAGTTTCTTCCCCATGGCAGCCAGGTTCCTAAAGGTTTCCCACATCACATCTCTGTAGAGCTGCTTTTGGGATGGATCCAGCAAAGCCCACTCCTTCCTGGTGAAGTTCACAGCCACATCCTGAAAGGTCACTGCCTCCATCAAGTGGCTCCCAGTCCCCGGAGTCCTTCCTATGCAGACTGCAGCCAGCAGAAGTCACAGAAGGCCATCTAGCCTGCTGGAGGCTTCCAGCCCCGGACTCAGGACACTCGCTTGGGCACTATGACACCGGAAGTCTGGAAGTATTTCTAAATGATACAACATCTATAATAGTGTTAAAGTATATTCTGTAATCCAGAGCATCAATATCGGCATACTTGGGAGCTGTTGGAGATACAAGTTTTCACCTCTTGATTCTTCCACCTCCTGCACCACTACTGCACAAGTTCTACTCCCTGCCTTCCAACCTTTCCCTTCTCTTCCAGTTTTCTTAAGTCACTTCTTAGATATTTCTCTTCCACTCTTCTTTCTATCCATATTTTTTGTTGTGCAAGCCACTGGGACTAGCATGCCTTAGGACATGGGTTCAATCCTCAGCATGGAGAAAAAGTTATCGGCAACCCTGCTGGCGTCCTATAACTTCGCACGCTTGAGGCGATGTCACGTGCACTCCCAGGATTCCACAAAGCTGGCAGGAGGAGCCTTGCTAGCTTCTGCTGCCCTTTGGCTTCAGGGCTCTGACAGTGGGTTCGCGCCGCCTCCGCCTCCGCCGCAGCGGGGGCAAACGCTGGCCGCGGAGCCAAGCGAGGAGCACGTGGCTTGCTAGCCATGGGACTACGCCAGGTCCGGTGACAGCAAGCACCCGAGTGGCCCAGGCCCTGAGCGCGTCTCCTTCGGAGGGGCTTGCCCTCCTGTTCATGGGACTGGGGCTCCTGCTGCCGTTGCTGGCGCTGCTCCTGGCGGCGGTGGTGGTGGCCAGGATCATGTCGGGCCGCTGCTCTGGTTGATTTCTTGATAACAGCCATTCTTTCTGGAGTGAGATGGAATCTTGGCATTGTTTTAATTTGCATCTCTTGAATGACCAGTGATGTTGAACATTTTTTCATTTATTTATTTGCTGTTTCTACTTCTTCATCTGAGAAATGTCTGTTCATTTCAGATGCACATTTTTGAAATGGGTCTTTAAATTTGAGGGATCTGATTTTTTTTTAGTTCTTTATATATTCTAGATATTAATCCTTTGTCTGAGGAACAGCTGCCAAAAGTTTTTTGCATGCTGTGGGTTATCTCTTAGCTCTGTTGGTGGTTTCTTTTGCTTTTTAATAGATTAGATTCCAGTTGTCGATTCTTAGTGATATTTCCTGTGCTATCAGGGTTTTGTTCATAAATTCTTTACCTAAACCAATATCTTCAAGAGTTCCTAGTCTATCTTCCAGAAGGCTTAATGTTTCTATTTTAATATTTAGATCTTTGATCCGTTTCAATTTTAGTTTAGCGCATGGTGAAAAATATGGGTCTAGTTTTAGTCTTTGGCATGTGTAAAGCCAGTTTTTCCAGCACCATTTATTAAAGAGGCTATCTTTCCTCCAGTGAAGGTATTGGCTCCTTTGTCAAAGATAAGATGGCTGAGCGTGTTTGGAGTTGTTTCTGCAGCTAATCTGTTCCATAAATCCTTGGATTTTTTGCCAATGCCATGCTGTTTTTATCACAGTAGCTTTGTAGTATAATTTCAAGTCTGGGATTGTGATGCCCTCTGCCTTGCCTTTGTTACCCAGAATTACTTTTGCTATTCTAGGTCTCTTCTGGTTTCAAATGAATTATAGGATGGTTTTCTCTAATTCTGTGAGATATGGTTTTGGTATTTTGATCAGGATTGCATTAAATCTATATAATAATTTTGGAAGTATGGCCATTTTCACTATATTGGTTCTTCCTAACCAAGAACAGGGATATCTTTCTATTTTCTAATATGCTTTTCAATCTCCTTTTTCAGAGTACTGTAGTTTTCAATGTAAAGGTCTTTTACTTCCTTCATTAGATTGCTTCCTAGGTAATTAATTTTTTTGGATGCTATTGTGAAAGGTGCTGTTTCCTTAATTTCTCTCTCAGTGAGCTGTTTGTTTGTTTGTTTGTTTGTTTGTTGGTGCCAGGGATTGTACTCAGGACCTTGCACTTGTGAGGCAGGCACTGGAACCACTGAGCTAAATCCCCGGCCCATCAATGAGTTTATTATTTGTGTACATGAATGCTACTGATTTTTGAGTATTGACTTTGTATCCAGCTACACTACTAAATTTGGATATTAAATCTAGAAGTCTTGGTGGAGTTTTGGGGGTCTTCTATATAGAGTATCATGTCTTCTGCAAATAATGATAACTTCTTCCTTTTCCATCCTTATTCCTTTTCTTTCTTTCTCTTTTCTAATTGCCCTAGCTAATGTTTCCAGAACTATATTGAATAAAAATGGTGATAGTGGACATCCTTATCTTATTTCTGATTTTAGAGTGAAAACTTTTAGTTTTTGTCCATTTAATATGATGTTGTCTGTTGGTTTGTCATAGATGGCTTTCATCAGATGGAGATAAAGACCATCTATTCCAATTTTCCATAGGGTTTTATCATGAATGAGTGTTGAACTTTGTGAAATGTTTTTTCTTTATCTATTGAGATGATCATATAGTTTTGTTCTTGGCTCTGTTGATATGCTGTATTACATTTATTCACATGGATTTGTTGAACCATCTCTGCATCTTTGGGATGAATCCTACTTGGTAATGGTGTATAATCTTCTTGGAGATTTGCTGCATTCTGTTTGCCAGTATCTTATTGAGAATTTTTGCATCTATGTTTATTAGGGAGATTGGCCTGTAGTTCTCTTTGTTGGTTGGATACTTCACTGGTTTTGTTATCAAGGTAATGCTTACTTCCAGGAATGAATTTGGGAGTATTTCTTTCCTTTCAATTTCATTAAAGAGTTTGAGAAGTAGCAGCATTAGGTCTTCTCTAAATTTCTTGTAGAATTCAGCAGTGAATTGGTCAGGGCCTGGGCTTTTCTTTGTTTGTAGGTTTTTAATTACATCTTCAATTTCATTGACTGATATTGGCTTAGAAAGAAAGAAAGAGAGAGAGAGAGAGAAAGGAAGGAAGAAAGAAAGAAAGAAAGAAAGAAAGAAAGAAAGAAAGAAAGAAAGAAAGAAAGAAAGAAAGAAAGAGAAAACAGGAAAACAGGTTCTCAAAGTACTCAAAGTAGGTATTGACAATCTTCCAGGTTTCTCCAGGATCTGTTGTAATTTCACTCTTCTCATTCCTAATTGTGTGGATTTTAGTCTTTTCTTTCCTTTTTTTAATAAAGTTAAGTAAGGGTTTGTCAATTTTATTTAATCTTTCAAAGCACCAACTCTTTGATTCATTGATTCTTTGCCTTGTTTTCTTAGTTTCCATTGCATTAATTTCTCCTCTAATCTTTATAATTTCCTCTTTTGTATGAGCTTTGAGTTTGATTTGCTCTTCTTTTTCTAGATGCTTGAGATTCACCATTAAGTTGTTTATTTGAACTTGCTCTGTTATTCCAATGTGGGAATTCAGTACTATAAATTTACCTCATAGGACTGCTTTCATTGCATCCCATTAGTATGCTAGTGGCATACTAATACAATTAGTGGCATTGTCATTTCATTATAGAAACTGTCTAATTTCTTCTTTAATTTCATCTGTGACCCATTTGTTGTTCAGGAGGGTGTTGTTTAATTTCCAAGTGTTTCTGAAGTTCTTGTTGTTTCTTTTGCCATTAATTTCTAATTTCATTGCACTATGGACTGATAATATAAATGGTATAATTTCAGTTCCTTTGCATTTACTTAAGCATGTTCTATGAGCTAGTATGTGGTCTATTTCAGAGAACATCCATGTGCAGCTGAGAAGAATGTGTAATGTGGTGTGGAATACTCTGTAGACATCTACTAAGTCCATTTGTTCAAAAATTTGGTTCAGTTCTGATATTTCTCTGTTGATTTTTTTGTCTAATTTATCTATTTGTGGCAGTGGGGTGTTGAGACCCCCTATTACAATTGTATTAGCATTTATTTGATTTTTCATGTCCATTAATATTTGTTTTATATAGTTGAGTGCATTGATATTTGATGCATATATATTTATTTATTGTTATCTCTTCCTCTTGGATTGTTCCTTTTACAAGGATGTAGTGACCTTCTTTGTCTCTCTTAATCAGTCTTGGCTTGAAATCCACTTTATCTGCAAATAGAATAGCTACCTCTGCTGTTTTCCAGGTTCCTGTTGCATGGAGTATTGTTTTCCATCCTTTGACTTTCAGTCTATAAATTTCTTTTTGAATTAAATGTGTTTCTTAGATGCAGCATATTGTAAGGTTTGCTTCTTGATCCATTCTCCCAGTCTGTTTCTTTTGATTGGTGAGTTGAGACCATTTAGGTTGATGTTTATAACTGATATGTATTGACTTTTCCTTGCCATGTTATTTTCCTATTGTTGGTTCCCTTTTCCCACCCTGTTTAATTACTTGCTTTGTCTGGTAGATTCATTCTATTGGTGTTCATGGAACTGTACTCCTTGTTATCTCTTTGTAAAATGTCCTTCAGAATAATTTGGAGTTCTGATTTAGTGGTAAAGAATTTCTTTAGATGTTCTTTGTCATGGAAGTATATTATTTCTCCATTAATTTTAAAAGACAGCTTTGTGGGGTACATCAATCTGGGCTGGAGGTATTTTTCTTTTAGGGCTTGAAGTACTTCACTAGCTCTCCTTGACTTGAGAGTTTTGTGTTGAAAAGTCTGCCTTTGAATTTCTGGAATCTTGACTATCATATTCCTTGGTGTAGATTTTTTTTTATTTATATATTTATTGGTACATTTTAGGTATACAGTACATTGACATTTATCATTGGGTGTTTGTACCTGAACATGATGTATCTTAGTTCTTATTTTTTCCCCCATTGGTGGTGTAGATTTTTTTTTAAAATCATGGCTAATTGGAGTTCTATATGCCTCACTTATCTGTATGTCAAATTCTTTTTCCCTGTTTGGGAAGTTTTCTGCCATTACTTCTGTGAACAGAATTTTTTTATGTAGTTTGCACTATCTCCTGCTTTTTCATTGACTCCAATCAATCTTATCTCATTCTTCTTTGGATCATCTAGCAGCTATTGGATTGATTTTTTATGGTCTCTTGCTATTTCAAAGAAATCTTTTATTTATGATTGCTCGCTATAATCCTGTCTTCTATAATTGATATTCTGTCCTCACATTGGTTCATTTTGCTGTGTATATTTTCAATGGGATTTTTAATCTCCTGGATATCTGTTTGACTCTGTTTCATGGATTCCATTTCTTTCCTATTTTGGCATTCATGATTTTCATCATTTTACTAAGCTCTTTTATTTTTTTTAATCTGTATTTGCTCTAGAGTCACTAACCATGTCTTTCATCATGGTCACCATCTCTCTAGTTATCTGAGAAATTATTTCTGGTTTGAGTTTTTCTAGAGCTTCATTCATCTGCTTTGTTACTTCTGCTGTTACCACTCCAGAGTCCAGATGGTTGGCTTTCAAATTGTTCCACCTCATTGTCCCCTAAGTTTGCCTTTGGTGAGCTGGATGTCTGGAGTTGCATCTTGCTTAGGTGTCTTCTTATTTTCCTTTTTTTTTTTTAGTTTAATTCCTGGGTTGATGCTTGTAAATTGCTTATGGCAGGTAGCTTTATTGCTAGTATTGAGAACCCTTAGGAAATGACTACTTCTCAGAGATGTCTTCCAGGTGTAACTGGCTTTTGAATTTTGAGTCTGTTGCAAGATCCCACCTCTTCAATTTATTGGGGATGAGAAGTTGCTGCCTATTTGGCTAAACCCTGGTTCTTTGGCACTGGCCTATACTATTGTTTATGACTCTTATAAGACTGTAATGTCAGACTTGGCATACCAGGAAGAACTGATTAGAACAATTAGGTCACCTTGGCTAAGGTAGTACAATGGACAATAACAATAGCATCAAATGCAACCAGAAAATGACAAATGATGGTAACTATTAATTTGCTACCTCTAACCATATGAACTATATTTGTGGTTATATAACAAAATCTAAAACAAACCAGAAAATTGCATACAGTAAGTATACCCTCAATATGGCAATTTTACCCCCAGTGGAGAAAATTTAAAAGGGGCTGGGGGCAAAATAGAGGAATAGAAGAAGAGGAAGCAATTAGAAGCAAGTCTGGAAGAGAAAGAAAGATTACATGAACTTTGGGAAACTGGTGAAGAAGACAGGTGAGAATGAGAAAAGAAAGAAATAAAAACAAGAATAGAACAACAGAAAAAACTATAAATAATGTTCACAATCATATAAAACAAGAATAATCAAAAAACAAAACAAAACAAAAACAAAGACCAAGAAAACAAAAGAAAAAAATGGCCACTTCAGGACATGTCTCTCCTGTCACTGGTAGACACAGTAGGAAGACAGAGCCCAGATCTGTGTTGATTAATCCCAGCAAGTCAACTGTAGGTTTTCAGTGGGGTAGTGGATAATCACAGTAAGCCTGCACCTTTAGTCCCAGTGACATTCAGGCTGTCTTCTGGGTGTGAGGCTAAAACCCAATTTATTCAGCCTGCAACACTCTGTGTGACTCTCACCAGTTTGAACTTGGCTCCTTGACCTCCTGATGGCTTGAATTCTGTTCTGCCTCACCCTGACACTTGGAGCTGCTAGATGGAGCCAGCCCACAGCTTCACTGAGTTCCAAGCCCAGTTGGTCTCTCTTCAACATAGCTACCGGTCAGTCACCCTCTCCTGGGGGACATCTGAACCCAAAAAACTCACCAGCCACTGTAGTCCACTGTGTCCACTGTTCTGTCCCACTGGTACATTTTTCTGTGGAGGCCTCTGGGGTCACTAGTAGTCACCAGGTATCTTCAGGTTCAAGCCACCCCTCTCATGCAGTGAGGCAGGGCTTAGGGAGAAAGTGCCACATGCCACTGTCTTCTTCTGCATTGAGGTCTCTCTCTTTGCTCTCCCCATGGGCTTCAATTCTTGCTTCAGATCTTTGCTGGGTCCTAGGGACCCACTTTTCTTCTTCTCTTCCTCATGTTGCTATATTCCAGTGTCTGGACTCCAAATCTCAGAGAGGCTGTTTCTCTGATGTTCACCTCTCTGCCATCTTCCTGGAAATCTCTGAGCCCGATTTACAGACTGAAGAACTTTTTTGGGGTGGGGTGATTGTCTTGGAAAAGAAAAATGCATTGTAACCTTAGATAACTTTTGTATTCTGAAGCTACAGTTTTTTCCTAAATGTACAATTATAAAATTACAATTTTCCTTGCCTCCTTTCTACTTATTTCTCCTACCTCATCCATCTCATCTCCATTTTATAGATGAGGAAACTGAGCCCATAGTTCCAACAGCCTGACAGCAGGATTCAGCCTGAAAGACAGGTTTCCCAACCCTCAGTGTAAACTACTAACTGTCCTGCCTCCACTATTCTGAAGAGAAGCTTCGCTCCCAATTCTGCCCCTGGTTCTTGGAGGTCTCCTATTCACCAAGCCCTAGACTGAGTGCTAATGGTGTAGAAACAGACATAGTCCTCACCGTACAGGAGTGACAGGCTGGTGGAGTGATGGATGGGTGAACAGACAGTAGACCAGGGAAATATGCTCCTAGGTCTGCTGAGTGATAGCTGAGAAAGGAAGAACCAAGCTGTGCTGGAGACCTGGACATGAAGAGTCAGAGAGAGCTTCTGGGAGGAGACGGTGGGATACCTCTGACTCATAGCTATTCAAATGTGGATATGAGTAACACACACATAAATATTACTGCTTTCTGACTACATCCTTTGACTCCATCTATGAGATCCTCCTAATTTATTTACAAACATAACTCCAGTCCTCCTGGATAAGAATGGCTGGGTGGGCTTTCCCAGACCTCAGCCAGTCTGTTTCATGACTCAGGCATTTGTTTCATCTTAAGTTCTGGCAGACATTGTAGCTAAAGGTGACCTCCATAAGCCCCAGAGGAGGTCAGAGGCCAGCAGCACCTGCCCCAGGCCACCCCAGCAGAAAGTGAGCCTGAGTGTTCTTTCTCCCTTTCACTTCCTCACCATGCTGCTGGGATGGCCTCCATTTTCCCCTGTTGTCCCCACAACAGTCGTTTCCATGAAGAAGTCCCAGATCGCATATGTGCTCCTTTGGACAACATGGGGCTTAAGCTGAAGAAACTAAAGCATGTGTTCCATTGTTGATAGCTTTACAAGAGTCCTCACCTGGAGGTGTCTATGCCTATAGCCATTCATCTAAATGTCTCCCCCCCACACACACACACACAGGGATAAGAGGAATGGAAAGCCTGGGCTTCCTGCTTGTTACGGGGTAGGAATGTCCAGAAATCCCCCGGGGCGGGGGCGGGGGGCAGGGGGGACAGCCCAGAGGCCAGGCTTCCTAAAGCCCAACATTTTGGATACTCAAGTCTTTAATCTGAACATGGGACTGCCACAGGACTTTCCCAAAGGATGGCTTGGGTGTCCCGGACTGATAGAAGCTTGGGGTGAGACACCAGGGTACTAGTACTTAACCTCTGATGGAGAGAAAGCACAGTTGTCCACATCAGAGATATAGATGGCTGGAGAGGAGGTGGTGGAGGCTAAAGCTTTCCTTAAGATTGGAAGGAAGGAGAGATAAAGGAGGAGACAAGAATAGAGGGAGGGAAAGAATGGATGCACAGAAGGAGAGAAGGAATTAAACTTAAGAACTGGAGCTTGTAAAACCACATTTTTGTCAAAAATGCTTGCCACCATTTAGTAAAGGTTTACAACCCACACTTCATGGGAAAGAAAACACAAGCTCTTGCCATTTGGATTAGAATTGGTTGTGGTGTCATGATATAATAAAAAAAAGAATCTGAGTAATGGAGAAAAGCAGAAGTGATTTTAAATCTGATTGCTGCTATGTCTACTGAAATGGGTATGCTAACACCTGAGCGGGAGGAGAAATGCTTACCCTGGTGGACTCCTGGCCCTGGGCTCTGAGAACCTGTCTCAAGGTCTCCCTTCCCTTGAGGGCTTAGCAAACCAATCTGACCTGATTGCTCCTGCAGGTCACAATTCTGTGAGAGGAGTCTCCAGGAGGCTGTTTCTACTGCTGCTGAAAGGCTGGAGCAGGCTGAGCCCAAGGAGTCAAGGGCTGAGGTCCTGGAAGTGCTGGAACCAAGATGTCAGAAGTGCCTGCTGACGCCTCCAGCACTGATGAGGTGTTGTTCTGATAATCACTGGTCCCCAGCTTTCTCGCATATAAATTTGTCTTGTCTTATCCCTGTGTTATTGCCCTGTGATACTTATTTTTATCCTATATCATAGACATGAAGCAGGTGATTGCTTATAATCAAGCTCTCAGAATGGGGCCCAGTCTCCTGCCAGGGCTGTAACACAGTTTAGTGAGTGTGTATGCATGTGTTTGTTCACACACGTTTTTTTCCCTCCAGCGAGGCACCTTCTGTCAGCACCTCCCCTCTCTTTCACAAACTCTCTGAATAAATTCATTCCCAACACTTTAAAATATTTCACCTTTAAACCCACAAGAATGTTAAGATTCTATCCGGCCTTCAGGAATTAGACATTTTAAAATTCACTTCAAATTGCATGACTACTAATCTAGGAACTTTAACCTTTTGGAGTCTTTCATGTTGTTCCATGACCAAATCTGTGTCCTGTTCCTTTGTTGTTTAGCAAGGAAACTAATCATTCTGGCATCATCCTTATTATGGATGTTAAGAAAAAGGTTTCTAATAGTTCACAGAATTGCTTGTAATCAGAAAAAAAAAAAGTGATGTTTTCCAAGTAAAGAAGATAATTCTCCAGGAATGGAGTTAAAAGAGAATACATATGTAAGTAATTGCTTCAGAATGTGTTCTTTAACACAGTGATTTCTTAATACGAGAGCACTATGTAAATGCATCTTACAAGGTTCTTGAGAGAACTTGAGCACTCTGTCCTGTGGAATAAAATACTGCTCTTTCATTAGGAGAACCAAGTGCTCCAAAGAAAAGTAGAACTTAACAATTACTGTGGGCATATCTCCAAAAGAAAGGAAAAGGAAAGCTAAACCTTATTAAAACTTTGAAAACCTAATGGGCTTAAATGAAATGGTTCAGTACGGTTTATGTAGATAAAAATATTGCAACATAATGAAATTCTTTTAGCCTTGGGTGTATGAAATACAGTTGCTACATTTTTCCTTAAACCCATTTGGTGTTTCATGGGGATCTAGTCTTTCATATCAGCTATTTAGGCATATTTGATTTTGTCATAAATTTATTAATCTGTTTGATAAAAGGAAAAACATTTTAATATTGAGGAAGAAATTCCTTTTAAAAATACTTTTTATTATAAGAAGTTACACAGAAATACATAGAGGAGAGAATAAAAATCACTCATATCACAATACCAGGAGAACCATTATTAGCTTTTTGGCATCATCCTTCTGGTCCTTTTTTTATGCATAAAGAATGTGTAGAGGAGAGTGAGGATTTTCAAGAATTCAGGGGACACAGTGTGGAATTTTAAGAAGGGCAATCAGAGTAGGTGCGACTGAGAGGGTGACAGTGATCAAAGTCTTGAAGGAGTAAAGAAGTGGGACATAAGATAACAGGGAAGTGGCTGTAAGCAGGAGGAAGCCAGGGCCTCAGAGCCAGGCAGGGCAGCAAGGCTGGAGCCAAGGATACAGGGGGAGGGGGAGAAGGTGAGGTTGGAGAGGTAGTGGCCCTGGTGGGGTGACATGGGACCCTGAATTTATCGGGGAAAAACACATGACAGGGGGCAGGTCACAGCTGTCCTAGAGGCCAAGTGGAGAAGATAGAAGATGAGGAGGGAGTTACCCAAGGAGTACAATGTTACCAAGAGATTATGATGATGAGGACCCAGGATTGGTGGGTGGAATTGACTGGTAAGAACAGATTTGATGGAGTGGGCAGAACTAGAAGCCTAATCAGGATACAGCTGGGAGATGTGGGTACAGACAAATCTTGGAGGCATTTGTTCTAAAATAAGTATGGCAGCAGTTAGCCAAGGAAGGTGCAGCATGCGCGCGCACGTGTGTGTGTGTGTGTGTGTGTGTGTGTGTGTGTAAACATTAAAGACTGGGAGACCACATAGCATGTTGTGATAAGGGTCCTGAAGAAAGAGAGAAAACTTTCCAGGGTAGGAGAGGGGACAGCTGTTGGGACAATGTCCTAAGTGGTAAGAGGGGAGGGACTGCAGTGCAAAGCAGAAGGATTGGTTTTGACAGGAAAATCATCTATATTAACATGCAGCTTTAGATGCTGGAAAGTGGGCAGCTGTGGTAAAAGGAGTCTGGGAACATTCTCTTCTGATTGCCAGTTTTTCACATACTTATTGAGCCCTACTGGATGCTCAGATTTGGCTATGCTGGCTTCTCCTATCAGCATATCCTGTCTTCTCTGGCACAGCTATAGCTCAGGACTGTTTGTAGAACTTACTGGGCTTTGAGTGACAGGGGAAATGGAACCCATAGAATCCTGAAAGGATAAGCAGCTTTCTGAAGCCCTTCCTGAACACATAGGCCCTTCCTGGGGTCAAGCATTTGAAGCAGTTACCCTATCATCACTACTAAACATTGGCAGACTTTTGTACTAAAAATAACTATACTAAAAATAAAAAGACCAGTACTTATCTGAGTTTTGTCAACGTAACTGACAACATCTACATCTACATATTTGGAAACATCTGTACAAACACTTGGATATTTGGAAACGTCAGAAACCTTGGCATCATTCTGGCATTTTTATGGCTTTGTACTCCTTATCTAGATATTCCGGTTTTCTGTAGACACTGCCAGACAGTCTTTAAAGTGATCCATTTGAAATAATGCCTTTGTCTGTAAAGATCTGGTTCTGTCTTCACCCAAATACTAAAGGGAAGAAAAAAGTAATCACTGACCCATGAGGAACAAAATATGATCACTATTTTACCTTGATACTGCCCATGAAAATAAATATTCCCCTATATTTAGAGCTAAACTCTCTCATCAACTTTTCATCATGTGCTTTAATTTCCCTTCCAAGCAATTAAACTATTTTGATTTCTTCTGTTACCTCAAGCAATTACAAGTCTTTCTTTCATCTTCTTAATTTTTGATGGAACCTTAAGCCTGTTAATAATCCTTCTGCAATGTGGCCAATGTGTACTCTTCAGGGATCTGTCCAAGCCTGGCAGTTCAGTCAGCTTGCCGTTCACTACCTTTGGATTCTGTTAATGGTGCTTCATTATGAGCTTTGGATGAGATGTTGCAGCATAACTCACTAGAAATTAAACCCAGGGCACCATTCAGCTTTTCTACAAATCTGTGATTCTTGAGGCTAATGAGGGATTGAATTCAGCTTCCTTTATTTATATAAGGTATCATAATAAGGATAGGCAGATCATTTATCCATTTTTCTTTATGCACTTAGAGCACTTTGCAATCTGTCACCCCATGTTTATATATAATTTCTGTGCATAAAATGCCATTCAACTCAGGGAAAAGCAGTATTCTTGATAGCGGGTCTCCCAGTCCTTGACAGTGTTTTGCCTCTCTGGTGCAGTAATAATTTAAGGGTGCTTAGCTGAATGCCTGTATATGGCCAGACTGCAATATGGAAGGACATATACAGAGGTGGTGAGTCAGTCTGCCAACATTTCAGTCCTTTCTCTCTGGAGCCCTGCAGTTTTCTGTATATTACGTGAGCTTTGAGAGTTAAAAACCAGTAAGGATGCTCCTTCCTATAATAAGAACTTTGAATCCTACAAATGTTATTTGAATTATTTTTATAAGTCATACAACTTTAAAAAGAAGGAAATTTTTAAAGCGGTACTTATTGGTATTCATATTAGGAAGGGTAACACTAGCTGCTACACTAACCTCTAGATTTCCATCACAGGTCACAACAGAAGTTCATTTCTTGCTCAAGTAACAGTTCAAGTAGGTGTCCTTAGCCAGCGGTCATTCATCCACTTTGTCATTTAGGGACCTAGGCCCCTTCCAATTTGTAGTTCCCACTGTCCCTGCTTCCTTGGAGTTGTCTGTACCTGGCTGAATGGAGGGAAACACGAAAAAGGCACCTCCTGTTACTTAAAAGTCCCTCCCCCAAAACCACACATCAGCCATATTCACATTCCATTTGTGAGAATTAGCTGCATGTCCTGATCTGGAGGCTGGCAAATGTAGTCCCTGACTGGGCCACTGTGTCCAGTGGTATCTTTAAGCTTAGGAAAGAGGAAACGTGAGTTCCAGCAAGCCATTTCTACTGCTTGTGTAATATAATCACACTAAAAATTTATATTCTACAAGGTCTCCTACTATTAACATTTTGGAATATAGCTAATAAATGGAATCATGCTGTATGTGTGATTTAATATAGTTAATTTAAAAATTTCAGTTAATAAGTAACATTTATTTTATTTTATTTTGGTTTTTTGAGACAAGATCTTACTATGTAGTGTAGAATGGCCTTAAACTCACTGTGTAGCCCAGGTTGGCCTTGAACTTGTGGCAATCCTCCTACCTCAGCCTCTTGAGGGCTGGGATTACAGGCGTGTGTCACAATGCCTGGCACATATATTTTAAATGTACATGATTTGTGTGAACAGTGCGGGCATAGTACCAGCTGGGAGCTTTACTCTGGTGTGTCTGTTTGCTAGCCACTATCACAAAGATAGACAAGAGCATGACCCAGGACAGTGGGATGGAGAGCATCAGACTTGGGGGTCAAACAAATTCAGGCTAGAGTCCCAGGTGTTTCCCAACTGTAAAATAGGGGATGCTAGCTTATTTTATTTGGTTGCTGTGAGAGTAAGTAAAAGAATTTTTCAAGGGCTCAAATACCAAGATAGGTAAAACTTTGTTTCTAAAAACTTAGAAGAGATTTTTAGAAGAAAACTTGTATGTTGTTAGCATTGTATAGCCTCATGAGATGTCCAAACAGGTAAAGCAGGCATGGACTGTTAAGGCTCACCCAGGGGTCCTGATGCTGATTCAGGAGGCCTTAGGTGGGCCCAGGAATCTGAATTCTTAGCAGTTCCCCAAGATGACTCTAACGTACATTATCCTTGGGTCCCAAAGTAAGAAACGTTAATATATAGGTTCTATGTAGACAGCCAAATAGAAGCCAATAGATGGAACAAGGCATGAGATCAGAAATCAAGAGACATTAATAAAGGATGCCCAGAATCATAAGAGAGATAAAAAGAACATCTTATGCAAGACACATTTTGGTTTTGTCTTTTTTTTTGTACTGGGGATCAAACTTGGGTCCTTGCGCTTGCAGGGCAGGCAGCAGAACCACTGAGTTAAATCCCTGGCCCCTGCAAGACATATTTTAAACAGGGCAAATTTTTGTGGTATGGGATCAATTCAAGCATTGTAGAGAATGTCCATTAGGCATCAGTCATGTTTCTATTTTTATTGTGATAACAAAAACAGTCCACACTTTTCCAAATATCTCTTATGGAAGTAGAACACCCATACTTGCAGATCACTGATCTAGTCCAAAGCTTCAGTTTTTTAGATGAGGAATGTAAGCCCCAGAGAGGCAAAGTGACTTGCTTATGATCATATAGCCAACTGATAGCAAGGTAGCCAGTAGAATCTATCCAAGCATTCTAAGTTGATGGCTGGTTCCCACCCATGTGGCCACATCAGTTTAGGATGTTTTTATCAGTTTAGGATGCAAGTAGTGGAAAATCCAATTCAATCTCACTTAAATGACAAAGAAATCGTCAGCTCACCTCACAAGCAGTCCTTGACTTGGAAGCTGCTTCCAAGTTCTTGTGCCCAATGGTTTTGACTCCATATGTTTGTGACTTAATTGGCCTGCCACTTGGTGTGTAAACTTCGTCTTCATAATGGTGTCAGGCCTTGGATTCCATCAGCAAGCACCAGGCAAAGTGAGAAAGAGTATCTTTCAGAAAGTCTCCAAATGCCAAGCATGGTGGTGCACGCCTGTAATCCCAGCACTTGGAAGGCTGAGCCAGGAGGACGCCATGAGTTTAAAGCCAGCCTGAGCTACATAGTGAGCTCAAGACCATGCTGGACCACATAGCAAGACTCTGTCTCAAAAAAAAAAAAGTCTCCAAAGAAACTGGTGAGAATTTCCCTTCAAGAACTACTGAAAACTGCTTCTCACATCTCAGTTGTCCAACTTGGGTCATATAACTGATCCTTATTGAATTCTAAAAGAATACTTAGATCACCAGGCCTCCCCTAGAGCTAGATGGGGCCAGTTTCCCCCGCACTATGCTGGATGGAGTGTGAGGGAGGATATCTGAGCAACGTCCACTTTCTATTAACAGAGCAGCCATCCTTCTCCATTTAGCCCTGCAACCATCAGTGTTAACAACAATACTTTCCACCTTTGTGGCTTAGCCTCCTAAATATTTATCCAGTTACTCAGTCTGCAACTGCAATGCCACATTCTTTGAGGTTCCCAGGAACTAAAGAATGTGCATAACAAACAAACAAGCAGAAAAAAATAAATAAAGTGACTTGTTTTGGCATATCAAACAATATGTGTTTTCAGAACTGGTACCTGGCAGATCTGGATACAGATGATGTAAGGCCCAAGTAACAACAATGGCTTAAAATAAATCCATTTGTCTTTTTACACATGTACAAGTCCACAGGGATGAGGGTAGCTGATACAGTGATGCTGATACAGGAAATAATACCAGAAGTGAAATATGAAATATTGTATTTCCCAACCTATTAGATATCTGATATATTGAGCTCTTTTTCTCTAAAAATCAAAGAATGAATTCTAGGAACAATGGAGGTTAAGAATAGAAAGATATTTATTGATAGGATAGCTCCTGAGAGGCAGGTGGGGTCCTGAATTGGTAGCCGGGGACCCCACTGCACAGAGAAGTTTTATAGAGCAAAACCCACCCGGGTACAATGTGGGTCACAGCCATGATCAACCAATAAGGTTATAAGTATAGTCACTTAGGTAATAGTGATCCAATGGGGAAACAAGTCACATAACTAGTGTGGGTAGAAAGAATAAAAACTTATCCCAGGAAATGGTGGGTCCAGAGGTCTCTGGTCTCTCACCAGGTAGCTGATATCTATCTAGACTTCATTAGGCCCAGTGTTTGTCCTTTGAGGAAATATGCAGGTCTGGTCATCTTGTCCTTATCTTGAGGCCCAGCCTCCAACAGATGTGTCTCTAACAGCAGTTATATGGTTCACCTTTGTCCTGACTCTCTCAAGGACCTAGTCCTATCTGACTGCCTGTAATATTTCTACCTAACTCTGCTGTCTATAATAATGCCATCAAGGGCCCAGATTACTATCTCATTCATCCACCATCCTCAAACTGAGGTCCCAGTTGGCTACTCAGCTCCAACCAGTGAGTTTACATTCAACCAGCAGAAATATGGGAAGACCTAAAGGAGTATATGTATTCCTTTTAAAGACACTTCCAGGAAGGTTAACGCACACATTTTGTTAGTGGCCACTTAGGTTCATACCTTAGGTTTGTTTGCTCCCCGATGACCAGATCAACACAGGCCATGTATTGTGGTAAAAAGGAAAAAAAAAAAGGATTTATTCAAAGTTAACTCGGAGTAAATGGTGGGCCCATTTGTCTCAAATCCCCTTCTCCTCACGTACAGGTGGGCAAAGGTCTTCTATAGTAAGAAACAGAGGGGAGGGAGAACAGAGAGACAGAGAAGATCTCTCTACCCTTGCTTTATCACTTCCAGCCATCTTCAGCTTATCCTCCACTTCTTATGGAAAGGAAATCAGGCTCCAGCCTCCTGGGGCTGGCATCTGCATATTCTGTCACTTCTTTAGGGGCTGAGGAGAGGAGGAGGTGTGGGCTATGTGCTCAGCTGGAGAAAGTTTGGAGAAGTTGCTAATCTCTAAAAGAAAAAATCTAACTTTTAAAATTCTATTTTTCAGTGCTGGTTACAATTTCACTTAAATACCTTTCATTGCCAATACTGGGCACTAGGCCACTGTAAAGGGACCTGGGGAATGTGGCCCTTACCCTGGATCAATTGTACAATTAAAACATTAGGGCTTTTCGGGGTGAGGTGCACACACTTGCAGTCTCAGCCACTCAGGAGGCTGAGGAAGGAGGGTTGCTTGGGCCCAGGCGTTGGGGCCAACCTTGGCAATGTAGTAATACCCCAGTAAGACATAGTAAGGCAAAATAGTGCGGGGGGGGGGATTATTAAGGAAAAGGGGGAGAGGGGTAAGGGGAGGGAGAACTTAGGAATCAATGCCACATTTCCATAAACAAAGGAACAATGAAATATAAGTACAAAAATTCCCCACAACCACTGATAAAATATACAATTGGCCCTTCATGTCTGTGGCTTCAGCATCCTCAGACTCAATCAACCCTAACTCAAAAACAGGGAAAAAAAATTCCAACTGCACTAAACAGTTCCAGACTTCTTTTTCTTATCATTATTCTCTAAATGATACAATATAATGGTATACATAGCATGTACATTGTAGGAGCAAAGGTAAGTAATACAGAGTGATTTAAAGCAGCATCCCCAACCTTTTGGGCAATGGGGATGGTTTTCGTGGAAGACAATGTTTCCACAGCCAGGAGTGGGGAGGTGGGGGACAGTCTCAGGGTGAATCAAAGGAGCCAGCAACCTATATTCCTTGCATACACAATTCATAGTAGAGCTTGAGTGCTTTTTGAGAACCAACTGCCCAGCTGATCTGACAGGGTGCAGAGCTCAGGCAGCAATGTGACACCTGGGGAGCCGCTATAAATGCAGAGGGCGCTTTGCTTGCTCGCCTGCTGCTCAACTTCTGCTCTGTGTCCAGTTCCTAACAGGCCAGGAGGTTGAGGACCCCTGATTTAAAGTGTACCCAAGGATACACATAGATTATACACATTGTATATAAGGGACTCAGGCCTTTGCACACTTTAGTAACCACAAAGGTTCTGGAACCAATCCTCCTGGGATACCAAGGGACAACAACTGTGTTTCATGAATTACACAATAATAGTATTTATAATGGTGCCTGGGGGGGGGTGTATGTGTGGTGGCACTGGGGATGGAATGAATCCAGGGCCTTGCACATGCCAGGCAAGCGCTCTGCCACTGAACTATATCCCCTGGTGCCTCTATTTAGAATTCGTGTCTCACTGCAAAGTCCAGCACAATTTACAGATAAAAAATGTCAACTAACTGAGGAAGAGAAGCCATTCTACTCTCAGCTCCTGAAAGATGTTTTCTTCACCCTAAAACAAATAAGCAATTCCAAGCACTTCCCCTGTGTGGGAAGGGGAATAAATTCAACTTGTCATACAAAGAATTACTGACCCAACAAACGAAGGAGGTGGTTATCCAAGTATATCTGGAACTCATAATACTGAATTAAACATTAAGCACATTTAAAAAAAAAAGTCAAGAAAGCAAGTAGTTAAAAAGTAATTCTAGTTATTAATTCTATTTTGGAAGGACCATAAAAAACTCAGATGTCTACCCCACGGCAATACTTCCCCATGATCTCAGGAATCCAATGGCTCCCATTTTGACAACACTTCAGAACCACGCTCTTCTCTTTCTTGGAATCCTGTTCTTTTTTCTCTTTCCTCTCTTGTACCCTGCTTCATCATTCATACCCATTCTCTTCTTTTGGAGTCTCAGAAATCAGCAAGCCAAGATATCTCCTTGGAATGGGGTAAGGGGAAAACTTGATCAAACACAGAAAAATAAGCATAGAAGAGAACCAGAAAAGGGTGAGAACCTTCCACTGGGTTACCACCTCTGTGACAATCACACTTCGAGTCATGTGGCCATCAAGGAGCCTGGGTCTCCAATCAGATCACATCCCTGCAGTCCTCTCTCAGGTCCATTAGAATCTATCTGCTCTTCAAGTCTAAGTCAGGAGTAGCTTTTTTTTTAAATCAAGTTAATTCTGAAAAATGAGAGCAAAGGTAAGAACTCAGTATATTAGGAACACACACACACATACACACACACACACACACACACACACACACACACTCAGATGGATGCCCTCAAAGTCAAGATGACAGATGGAAAAAAACAGAATCCTGATTCTACTTTAAATAAATAGAGATGACAAACAAAATGTCTTCTGAAAAATATCTAAAATACCTACTCATACTCAAAGATAGAAAAAGAGTATCTCCAGGGGCTAACCACAAACAGCTAATTCATAGCTACAGAGATAAGCAGGGGTTAAACTGGGGCAGCCTGCAGACTGAAGAGACTGGGTTAGAGACTTTGGTGCTGCTTGTTTATCACCCCTGAGGGGCTCAGCATCAGAATGGACCCCATGCAGGGCAGACAGCCGGAATTAAGCTCCCTGCCTGTGCTAGGAGCCAGAAAACTGCTAACCTGTGGTTCCACAAAGAGATACCAGAACAAGGTTTGGCCAGTATTAGGGTTACAGGAGGAAGAAGGCATCTGTCCCAGGCCATGAAACTAACAAAATATAAAATATAAGACAAAAGAGTAGAGATGATCAGACAAATCCAGATTTCTTTCTTGTCTTTTTGGCGCCAGAACCACTGAGCTAAATCCCCAGCCCCCCAGAGCACTTTCTTGAAAAGACCAATAGAATGAATCTCTGGCAGTACTGAAGTTTTATTTTATTTTATTTTTTCTCTTCAAGATTTTTGTTTACTTTGACTGTATGTCCAGAAGTGGGATTGCCGGATCATGTTGCAGCTTTACTTTTTAAATTTATTTCCTTAGATTCTTTTATTGGTATGTTTTAGGTATACAATACATTTATATTTATCATTGGGTACTTGTACTTTTACATGATATATCTTTGTTCTTATTTTTTCCCCATTTTCTGTCCTCCCTTCACCCCATCCACCCTACCCTATATACAAGGAGTTTGTTTCCATTTTTTCCTTTTCTCATAATTTTTCCTTTCCCTTCTTTCTTTTCCCCAACCCTTTCACATCCCCTACCCCTTTGGACCTTTTCTTCCTATTTCACATTATCAATTATTCATTTTAATCTTTATTTACACTTTCAGTTTCTCATACCAGAGAAACTATTCAGTATTTACACTGTGTGTCCTATTTATTTCACTTAAGAGTATATCATCAATATGCATCCATTTAGCTATAAATGTCTCTAGTTTCTCATTCTTCATGGCTGAGTAGTATTCCATTTTATATAAAAAAAAACCCACATCTTCTTTATCCAGTTTCCAGTTGATGAGCACGTGGGCTGTTTCCAAGCTTTCACTATTACAAACTGTGCCACTATAAACACGCGTGCACATATATCGCTGTGGTATGATTCTTTTAACACTTTTGGAAAGATACCGAGCAGGGGAATAGCTGGGTCAAATGGGACCTCTAGTCCTAGTTCTTTGCAGGTATATCCATACTGATTTCCACAGTGGTTGCACCAGTCTGCACCCCCAGCAACAATGGAGAAGGCTCCCTTTTTCCCCACAACCCTGCCAACATTTGCTATTGGTTGATTTCTTGATAGCAGCCAATCTTTCTGGGGTGAGGTGGAATCTCAGTGGTTTTCATCTGCATCACTCAAGTGACCAGTGATGTTGAACATTTTTTCATATGTTTATTTGCTGCTTTTACTTATCTGAAAAATGTCTAAGTTCTTTGTATATTCTAGATAGTAGTCCTTTGTCTGAGGTACAGCTGCTGAAATTTTTTTCCCATATTGTAGGTTTTCTCTTAGCTCTGTTGGTGGTTTCTCTTGCAGTGCAGAAGCTTTTTAATAAGATGAGATCCCAGTTGTTGATTCTTTGTGCTAATTCCCATGCTACTGAGGTTTTGTTCATAAAGTTTCCTATGCCAATGTCTTCAAGAGTTCTACCTAACTTATCTTCCAGCAAGTTTTCCAGCAAGTGTTTCTGTTTTAATATTTAGATCTTTAATCCACTTAAATCTTAGTTTAGTGCATGGTGATAGATATGGGTCTAGTTATAATCTTTGGCAGGTTGAAATCCAGTTTTTCCAACACCATTTATTAAGGAGGCTATCTTTCCTTCAGTGAGGATGGTTGGCTCCTTTGTCAAAGATGAGGTGGCTGAGTATGTCTGGAGTTGTTTCTGCATCTTCTAATCTATTCCACTGATCCTCAGGTCTGTTTCTCTGCCAGTACCATGCTGTTTTTAATCACACTAGCTTTGTAATATAGTTTCAAAGATTGAGATGGCCCCTGCCATGTCTCTGTTGCCTAGAATTGGTTTTGCTAATTCTAGGTCTCTTATGGTTCCAAATGAATTTTTGGATTGTTTTCTCTAGTTCTGTGAAATAGATTGTTGGAATTTCAATTGGCATTGCATTAAATCTATATAGCAATTTTGGAAGTATGGCCATTTTCACTATATTGGTTCTTTCTACCTAGGAGCAAGGGATGTCTTTCCATTTTCGTATGTCCTCTTCAATCTCTTTTTTTCAGAGTGCTATTATTTTCAGTGTACAGGTCTTTTACTTCCTTTGTTATATTGATTCCTAGATTTCATTTTTTTAAATGCTATTGTGAAAGGAATTGTTTCCCTAATTTCTCTCTCAGTGAGTCTGTTATTTGTGTACAAGAAAGCTATTGCTTTTTGAGAGTTTACGTTGTATCCAGCTACTCTACTGAATCTGTCAATAAAGTCTAGAAGTCTTCTGTGGGAGTTTTTTGGGTCTTCTATGTAGAGTATTATATTGTCAGCAAATAATGACAGTTTAAATTCTTCCTTTCCTATCTTTACTCCTTTTATTTCTTTCTCTTTTCTAATTGCTGTGGCTAATGTTTCCAGAACTATATTGAATAGGAGTGGTGATAGTGGACATCCTTGTCTTGTTCCTGATTTTAGTGTGAAGGTTTTCAGTTTTTGACCATTTAGTATGATGTTGGCTGTTGGTTTTTCATAGATAGCTTTAATCAGGTTGAGATAAAAACCTTCTAATTTTCTGTAGGGTTTTTATCATGAATGGGTGTTGGATTTTGTCGAATGCTTTTTCTGCAACTATTGAGATGATCATATGGTTTTTGTCCTTGGCTCTGTTAATATAGTGTATTACATTTATTGATTTACGTATGTTGAAGCATCCTTGCATCTCTGGGATAAATCCAACTTGGTCAAGGTGTATGATCTTCTTGATGACCCTCTGTATTCTGTTTGCCAGTATCTTGTTGAAGATTTTTGCATCTATGTTTATTAGGGAAATTGGCCTAGAGTTCTCTTTTTTGGTTGGGTCTTTCCCTGGTTTTGTAATCAAAGTAACACTTGCTTCCAGGAATGAATTTGGATGGATTGCTTTCCTTTCAATTTCGCTGAAGTGTTTAAAGAGTAATGGCAATAGTTCTTCTCTAAATGTCTTGTAGAATTCAGCAGTGAAGCCATCAGGACCTGGGCTTTTCTTTGTTGGTAAATTTTTAATTATGTTTTCAATTTCACTGATTGTAATTGGAGTGTTTAGAATTTTTATACCTTCTTTATTTAACTTTGGCAATTCGTATGCATCAGGGAATCTGTCCATTTCTTCTGTGTTTTCCATTTTATTAGAGTACAGGTTCTCAAAATAGGTATTGATGATCTTCTGGATTTCTGCTGGATCTGTTGTGACTTCACCTTTTTCATTCTTAATTGCATGGATTTGAGCCTTTTCTTTCCTTTTTTTTGATAAGGTTAGCTAAGGGTTCATCAATTTTATTTATTCTTTCAAAAAACCAACTCTTCAATTCATTGATTTTTGTTGTATAATTCTCTTAGTCTTCATTGCATTGATTTCTGCTCTGATCTTTTTAATTTCCTCTCTTGTACTAGCTTTGGGTTTGTCATGCTTTTCTTTTGCTAGGAGCTTGAAGTTCTGCATTAGGTTGTTCATTTGAGCTCTCTCAGTTTTCCTAATATGGGCATTCACTGCTATGAATTTCCCTCATAGGTAATGTGCTGGCAGTATCATTTACTTGTAGAAACTGTCTAATTTCTTCTTTAATTTCCTCTGTGACCCATTGGTTGTTCAGGAGAATGTTATTCAATGTCCATGTATTGTGGGGGGGTGTGGTTTCTTTTGCTATTAATCTCCAATTTTATTGCACTATGGTCTGACAATATACAAGGGGTAACTTCAATTCTTTTGCATTTACTTAAACATGCCCTATGAGCTACCATGTGGTCTATTTTGGAGAATGACCCATGTGCAGCTGAAAAGAATGTATATTCTGATTTTGTAGGTTGGAACACTCTGTAGACATCTATTAAGTCCATTTGTTCAAAAGCTTGGTTCAGTTCTAGAATTTCATTGTGGATTTTTTGTCTAGATGATCTGTCTATTTGTGATACAGGGGTGTTTAGGTGCCCCACTACAATTGTATTAGTGCTTATTTGGTTTTTCATGTCCATTAATATTTGGTTTGTATAGTTGGGGGCATTCGTATTTGGTGCATATATATTTATGATTGTCACCTCTTCCTCTTGGACTGTTCCTTTTATAAGGATGTAGTGACCTTCTTTGTCTGTCTTAATTAATTTTGGTTTGAAATCTACTTTGTCTGCAAATAAGATTGCTACCCCTGCTTTTTTCTGGGTTCCTGTCACATGGAGAACTCTTTTCCATCCTTTTACTTTCAGTCTATGAATTTCTTTCTGAATTAGGTGTGTTTTTTGTATACAGCATATTGTTGAGTTTTGCTTCTTAATCCATTCTGCCAGTCTATTTCTTTTGATTTGTGAATTGAGGCTATTAACATTGATGGTTATAATTGATAGATATTGACTCATCCTTTTCATGATGTTTTACTGTTGTTGGTTCTTTTATTTTTTATTTTTCCCCCTTTCCCTCTAGTTTCTTGCCTTGCCTAGTGGCTTTGCTCTGTTGGGCCTCATGGAGTTGTGACCTTCATTGTCAGGATATTGTTTAGAATTTTTTGGAGTGCTGGTTTGGTGTTCATGAAATTTTCAGGTGTTCCTTGTCATGGAAGTATCTAGTTTTCCCATCGATTTTGAAAGATAATTTTGCAGGATACAACAGTCTAGGTTGGAAATTGTTTTCTTTTCGAAATATTTCACTCCAGGCTCTCCTTAACTTGAGGGTTTGTGTTGAGAAGTCTTCTGTGATTTTGATGGGCTTTCCTTTGTATGTGATTTGTTTCTTTTCTCTAACAGCTTGTAGAATTTTGTTCTTCTGTTGGATTTCTGAAATCTTAACTATTATATATCTGTGTGTAGATTTTTTTGATCATGGCTAGTTGGAGTTTTATGTGCCTCACTTATCTGTATGTCAAATTCTCTACCTCTGTGTGGGAAGTTTTCTACTATTACTTCTGTAAGCAGTTTTTTTATGTTATTTGTACTTTCTCCTGCTTTTTTGAGGACTCCTATCAGTCTTATGTTATTCTTCTTTGCATCATCTAGCAGCTGCTGGATTGCTTTCTCATGGTCCCTTACTATTTTGAAGAAATCACTGTTTTCATGGTCACTGACCCCAATCATGTCTTCTATATCTGATATTCTATCTTCACATTTGCTCAATCTGCTGTAAATGCTTTCAATGGAGTTTTTAATCTCCTTGATATCTGTTTGAATCTGTTTCATGGATTCCATTTCTTTCTTATGCTGGGCATTCATGGCTTCTAGCATGGTTCTGAGCTTATCTTTTTTTTTAAATCTGTTTCTGTTCTAGAGCCTCTAATCGTGTTTTTCACTCTACTCACCATCTCTGTAGTTATGTGGGAAATTATTTCTGTTTTGAATTTTTCTAGAGCCTCATTCATCTGTTTTACTTCTTGTGCTATCAGTTCAGGATGTCCAGGTGGTTGATTGTCATATTTTTCCACCTGGTTTCCCCCTGAATTTTCCTTTGGTGAGCTGGATGTCTGAGTTTGTGTCCTGCCCAGGTGTCTTCTCATTTTTTAATTCTGTTGTTGGTGCTGTTTTTTGCTTTAATTCCTGGGCTGATACTTCAATATTTCTTATTTTGAGTATCTTTATTACTGGTCTTTAGAGGCCCTATGGAGTGATTGCTTCTCAGAGATATCTTCTAGGTATAGCTGGACGTTTTAGGCTTTGAATCTCTAATGACTCTTAGGCAACCTTGTTTTCAGTAGACCAGGGAGGACAATTGATTAGCTCAATCATGACACCTTAGCCCAATTGACACAATCAGCATCAGCATCAAACACAGCTTAGGAAAATGACAATTTGTGGTAGCAGCTGATCTGTCACCTTTAACCACACAAGCTAGCTCAAAATCTAGGGCCAGCCCAAAATATGTTTGTAGTAAGTAAATTACTTACTACAAGTAAGTAATGGCAAATTTACCTTCAACATGGCAAATTTACCCTTTGGGATAAGGATTTAGAAGGGGCTGGGGAGGGAGGGCTAGAGAGATAGAGGGAAAGGGAAAGGTTAGAGGTGAGGCTAGAGGACATGGGAAGATCACACAATTTGTGAGGATCTGTTGGAGACAGGAGGAGAAGACAGAGCCAAAGAACAGAGACAAGTACAGAACAAACTGACAACAATAGGGAAGCTGGAAATTGTATTCACCTTCCTATGAAAGGGACAATCGAGAGGACAGAGAGAGAGAAAATTCAGAATGGGACAGGGACAGGAACAAAGAGGGAGAGAAGTATAGAGCCAGAAGGTATAGAGAGAGAGAAAAAGAATATATATATATATACATACACATATATATACATATATATACATATATATACATATATACATATATATATATACATATATATATATGTATATATATAACATACAAATATATATAACAAACAAACAAACATAAAAGGTCTCCCTCAGGATATGTCTCTGCTGTCCCTAAGTCGATTAGTCTCAGCAAGCCAGCTGTAGTCTACTGAGATTCAGGCTGATTTCTGGCTGCAAGGTCCAAGTTGAGCTCCTTGACCTCCTGCAGGATTAAACTCTGCAAGGTTCTACTCCAGGTTCCAGCTGTCCTCCCTGCTATGCAAGTCCGGATTTCTATGGAAGGTGCTGATCCCACCAACTTACCAACCATGATGGCCCAGTGTGCTTTTCTTGAAGAGTTTTTCTTCACTTTCCCAGTGGGCTTCAATTTTCCTTGAGGAGTGTCAGAAAGGCCCTCTCTGTTGTTCATTTCAGCTCTATTTTCTGGGGCTCACCATGGCCTTTATGCTCCCCTGGCGTCTCTACTGTATGGACTCAGATGCCACGCAGCACCCGCACAACCGGGGTCTCCGGTGGGGCAGTACTGAAGTTTTAAAAAGCATAAATAAGCAATAACAAAAGAAATCATAACTGAAGATACACTACAGAAGGAAAAAGAGTAGTCTATGAACAAAGTTATGTCAATACAAACAGAACACTCGTGTCAGAAAACTTGTGGATGATTTTCTAGAAAATGTAAAATACCAGATAAATATTAAATGGCTGCAAGGCACTTGGGGCAGCTGTGGAACACAAATTCCTTTTGCAGCACTTCAAGTCCTTCTCTCTTGTCTCAACTGCCTTCTGCCAGCTTATGACACAGGAAGAAGACCCTTGCCAGATACTTGTGCCATTCTCTTAGAATTCTTTTTTTGTTTTTTTTGTCTGGTTGGTTGGGTTTGTTTTTTTTTTGGTACCAGGGATCAAACTCAGGACCTTCTGCTTTCAAGGCAGACACAGAGCCCCTGAGCTAAACCCCCAGTCCCTCTTAGACTTCTTAATCTCCAAAGCATGAGTGGAATAAACTTCTATGGCTTATAAGTTATCCAGGCTTCTGTATGCTGCTATCACAGCAGAAAATGCATGAAGACACCAATCTCCCTTATGAACCTATATGCAAATAGCCAAAACAAAATATTAGCTCGCTGAATATAGCAATAAAGTTATTTGTTTGTTTGTTTGGTTTGGTTTTTTTGGTACCAGGGATCGAACTTGGGACCTTGTGCCTGCAAGACAGGCGGCAGAACCACTGAGCTAAATCCCCGGCCCAATAAAGTTATTTTTTAAATATCCAGTGGCAAAATTATACTGTAATTGAAGAGGACACCATGATACTGATATAGGAGGGAGGGCGTGGCAAAGCCAGCTGGGAAAGTAAGTGGGACCTGTCAATTACAAAATCCCAGGGCAATGCCAAATAATTCCCAGGAACCAATATGTGAAACTTCTCCCAGGCTCCCACAAGATGTGGACTGCATATAAGGACATAGATGCCATGAGAAGCCCATGGTGACACCTCATGGTATACCACTCTTCTTGTCGCAGAGTGCACTTTTATCCTTTCCTCTCTTTGTTCAGCCCAAGTTCATTCTACAGAGCTAGTTCTTCTTCACCCCTCACTTTTTTTAATGTTGTTTTTTTTGTACTGGGGATCAAATTCGGGTCCTTGCGCTTGCGAGGCAGGCGGCAGAACCACTGAGCTAAATCCGGAGCCCACCCCTCACTTTTCAAATAAACTTTGGGCACCATTTTTGGCTTGACTTGTCCAATTCTTTGTTG
This sequence comes from Heterocephalus glaber, assembly GCF_053883595.1. Lineage (NCBI taxonomy): Eukaryota > Metazoa > Chordata > Mammalia > Rodentia > Bathyergidae > Heterocephalus > Heterocephalus glaber. The sequence goes on along the minus strand of NW_028258325.1, from coordinate 42,577,737 downwards.
GAGGCAAAAAGGACCTGGAATAAATTTAATTGGTGAGCCATTTCTAAAGGAACTACCCAATAATAATATCATCAGACAATACTGTCCCTAGACATTTGATGCTGTTTCCTATAACACTGCCCTCCACACACAAAATCAGTCTATAATGTTCTTGATTCTTTACTAATATATTTCAGACTTAAACTTCTAGGTGAGCAATCTCATTAGCTAAGCCTACAAGCGTATTTTCATGTCCTAGGTGCATGCTGGTAGAGGAAAGTATATGTTTGATCATTTCAACTATTATAATGGAAGACAGGCCCTGCTTTTGGTCAAGATTCATATACTGGGAAATTCTCAAAGAAGTTGGTTTACATGCTCTACAGAAAAAAAAAAGAACAAAATTTCACCAGAATCAATAAATATTAAAGAAATGTTTTAAATCTCTCCCTCCCCACAAAAGGAGCTATGTCCAAAAGAAAAATTTTATGAGCAATTTTGCCAAATCATCAATTCAAAAATTGTTTCAAAGATTTCCATTCTTTCCACATTAATCTATGCACTAATTACCAAAACAATTTCCTGGGAAACCTGACAGAGTAATTTTAATACATAGATGGAAAATTCATTCTTTGAGCATAAAGAGGTATTAGGAACCTACAATAATTAAAACAGTGCAATATTGGACAAAAATATCAACAGAAAAAATAAGAAGTCTGCTAAAGAGACTCACACTTCTGTAGAAACTTATACTTTAAGAGATAGCCTGTCTGTCTTTTTCTAATGACTCTGAGAAAATGCTATTTGATAATTCTGGGGCATTAAATTAAAAGGAAATTAAATTCATTTTCTACAGTGCCCAAAAGTTAAAAGTCACCTCTACAAGAAGAATTCCCTAAAGCTCAATGGTAAATTTTTTCCTTGGAAAAACAGATATACATATATATTACATACACACATATGTATATATATGGAACAATTCTTTTGATCTTCTATTTAAATAACTAGAGTTTTATGCAATATCAACAACTAAAAAGTATATTTAAGTAGGCTCTACCACATTGTAAAATAAAAAACACCTAAGTAAAAGTGAAGAGTGACCAAATGAAACCCTTCATATACATGATAGATACACTGATTTGTGAGTACATGAGGACAGTTAACATAACTTTAAAGAGAATTAATTGTTATAGATAAAACAAGGAAACTCAGAATGAGTGCCATGCTCTTAAAACAGAGACAAGGAAAACAGTATGTTGATCAGAGCTCTGATAGGGATCAGAAACACCTAAAGATTGCCTGGGAAAAATCTATTAAGGAAATTTTGACTTTGGAAACTATTCAGTAAATGATGGCTATTGTTTTATGGAAAAGGTAAAGGCAAACTTAGAACAACACTGAAAAAGGTATTCTCAGCTTGGACATTCACATATTTTACCTTAATAGATACTACACAAAAATCTATTTTCACGTTATCCCAGGGTGACTTGAAGTCAGTAGTTCTTTGTTACACCTTTTTCTACTGGATCTAAAACAATATTTTAATAATTATCAATTCCTTAAAAAGTCAACATCGAGGAGGTCCCCAGTCGCGCGGAAAACAAGCCGAATCAGCCCGCTGCAGACAGGCAGGTCTGTGCATCCCCTACCGAGGTCCTCAGTCACGCGGAAGACACCGAATCACCCCACTGCAGACAGGCAGCCACCTGATTCCACATTACCAAGGTGCAGAGGACACCAGACCACCAGACCAAGGTACTGAGTTCCACTGTTCCCGGCCCAGAGGTAGGGGCTTCTGAGCTGTCGTCCCACTGCTCCTGGTCCAGAGGAAGGGGCTTCACGGTCACCATCCCCCCCGCTGCTCCCAGCCCAGAGGAAACGGCTTTTGGGCCACCTTCTGTCCCGCTGCTCCTGACCCAGAGGAAGGGGCTTCCCGGCCACCATCCCTCCGGCTGCCCCCAGTCCACAGGAAAGGGCTTTTGGGTCACCATCCCTACCGCTGCTCCCGGCCCCTGTCCCACCTCTCCCAGCTCAGAGGAGGTAATCCGTGCAGGTGCTAACAGCCCCCTGCCCCAGTCAAAATGAGAAAAAAACATAAATAAGTCTCAGAACCAGACTTCCAGATCACCTACAGCAACCCCAAAGGGAAATGAGATGGAACACTCTGATACTCAACCACCTGGACCCACTGAACTGGAAACAAAAGGGGATCTGGAAAAAATGAAATCAGAAAGAATTTCTCAGATAACAGGAGAAATTGTGTCCTTAGTGCAAGACATGATTAATAAATCTAGAGAGGAGCTGAGGAACAAGATGGAATCCCAACATAAGAAACAAATGGAATCCATAAAACAGATGCAAATAGATTTCCAGGACATGAAAAACTCCATTGAAAGTCTACATAGCAGAATGAGCCAATGTGAAGACAGAATTTCAGATACAGAAGATAAGATTGCAATTAGTGACCAGGAAAAGAAAAATTGCTTCAAAATTATAAGGGAACATGAGAAATCAATCCAGCAGCTGCTAGATGATGCAAAAAAGAATAATATAAGACTGATTGGGCTCAATGAAGAAACAGGAGAGAGTGGAGATAACATAAAAAATCTGTTCACAGAAATGATGGCAGAAAACTTCCCAAGCAGGGGAAAAGAGCTTGACATACAGATAAGTGAGGCATATAGGACTCCAAATAGCCTTGATCAAAAAAAATCTACACATAGGCATATAATTGTTAAGATTCCAGAAACTCAACAGAAGAACAAAGTTCTCCAAGCAGTTAGAGAAAAGAAACAAATCACATACAAAGGAAAGCCCATCAGAATCACAGCACACTTCTCAACACAAACCAGCAAGGCAAGAAGAGCTTGGAGTGACATATTCTAAGCCCTAAAAGAAAACAGCCTCCAACCCAGATTGATGTACCCTGCAAAACTATCTTTCAAAATGGATGGAGAAATAAGATACTTTCATGACAAAGAGCACCTTAGGAACTTCGTGAATACCAAACCAGCCCTCCAAAGAATTTTACACAATAGCCTAGGAACAGACATTGAGTATCACAACCCCAGGAAGTAAAGCAAAATGAACCCATCTGGCATGACAAGAAATTAAATGGAAAGGGGGAGAACCCAACAAAAAGAAAAAGTCATGGTAATGACAAGTCAATACGTTTCAGTTATAACCATCAACCTTAATGGTCTCAATTCACCAATCAAAAGAAATATACTGGCAGAATGAGTCAAGAAGCAAAATCCAACAATATGCTGCATACAAGAAACACACTTAATTCAAAAGGAAACTCATAGACTGAAAGTTAAAGGGTGGAAAACAATACTCCATGCCACAGGAACCCCCAAAAAAGCAGGAGTAGCTATCCTCTTTGCAGATCAAGTAGATTTAAAACCAACACTGATTAAGAGAGATGAAGAAGGACACTACATCCTTGTAAAGGGAAGAATCCAAGAGGAAGAGATGACAATCATAAATATCTATGCACCAAACACTAGTGCACCCAACTATATAAAACAAATACTAATGGACATGAAAAGTCATATATGCACTAGTACAATTGTAGTGGGGGACCTCAACACCCCACTGTCACAAATACATAGATCAACTAGACTAAAAATAAGTAATGAAATACTAGAACTCAATCGAACTCTTCAACAAATGAACTTAACAGATGTTTACAGAGTCTTCTACCTCCCAAAATCAGAATACACATTCTTTTCAGCTGCACATGGGTCATTCTCCAAAATAGACCACATACTCACACATAGAACATGTTTAAGTAAGTGCAAAGGAATTGAAGTTATCCCCTGTATATTATCAGACCATAGTGCAATGAAATTGGAAATCCATAGCAAATGAAACTCAAAAAAATTTCATAAACATGTGGAAATTGAACAACACACTTCTGAATAACCAATGGGTCACAGAGGAAATTCAAGAAGAAATCAGACAGTTCCTTCAATTAAATGACAATGACAATACAACATATTGGAATCTATGGGACACAATGAAAGCAGTCTTTTGAGGGAAATTCATAGCAGTGAATACGCATATTAGGAAAACAGAATGAGCTCAATTAAACAACCTGATGCTGAACCTCAAGCTTCTAGAAAAAGAAGAACAGGACAACCCCAAAGCTCATACAAGGGAAGAAATTATAAAGATCAGAGGAGAAATCAATGCGATGGAGACTAAGAGAATGATACAAAAAAATCAATGAAGCCAAGAGTTGGTTCTTTGAAAGAATCAACAAAATTGACAAACCCTTAGCCAAGCTTGTCAGAAAAAGGAAAGAAAAGGCCCAAATCCATGCAATTAGGAATGAAAAGGGTGAAACTACAACAGACGCAGCAGAAATCCAGATGATCATCAATACCTACTTCCAGAACCCATACGCCAATAAGACAGACAACACAGGAGAAATGGACAGATTCCTAGATACATATGAATTACCAAAGTTGAATGAAGAAGACCTAAAAATTCTGAACAACCCAATATCAACCAATGAAATTGAAAATGTAATTAAAAACTTATCAACTAAGAAAAGCCCAGGCCCTGATGGCTTCACTGCTGAATTCTACAAGACATTTAGAGAGGAACTGCTGCCACTACTGTTTAAACTGTTCAATGAACTTGAAAGGGAAGCAATACTCCCAAATTCATTCCTGGAAGCAAGCATCACCTTGATCCCCAAAGCAGAGAAAGACCCAACTGAAAAAGAGAACTATAGGCCAATCTCACTAATGAACATAGATGCAAAAATCCTTAATAAGATAATGGCAAACAGAATGCAGAAGATCATCAAGAAGATCATACACCCTGATCAAGGGGGATTCATCCCAGGGATGCAGGGATGGTTCAATATACGAAAATCAATCAATGTAATACACTATATCAATAGAGCCAATGACAAAAACCATATGATTATCTCCATAGACACAGAAAAAACATTTGACAAAATCCAACATGCATTTATGATAAAAACCCTACAAAAAATTGGAATAGATGGTCTCTACCTCAAACTGATAGAAGCCATCTATGAAAAACCAACAGCCAATATCATACTAAATGGTCAAAAACTGAAATCCTTCACACTCAAATCAGGAACAAGACAAGGATGTCCACTATCACCACTCTTGTTCAATATAGTTCTGGAAACATTAGCCACGGCAATTAGACAAGAGAAAGAAATAAAAGGAATAAAGATAGGTAATGAAGAAGTCAAATTGTCATTATTTGCAGATGACATGATACTCTATAGAGAAGACCCCAAGAACTCCACCAAAAGTTTTCTAAACTTAATAACCAAATTCAGTCAAGTAGCTGGTTACAAGGTCAACACACAAAAATCAATAGCTTTCCTCTACACCAATGACAGACTCACTGAGAGAGAAATAGGGCAAATAATTCCTTTCACAATACCATCCAAAAAACTGAAATACCTAGGAATCATCCTAACAAAAGAAATCAAAGACCTCTTCTCTGAAAACTATGGCACTCTGAAAAGAGAGATTGAAGATGATATCAGAAAATGGACAGACATCCCCTGATCCTGGGTAGGAAGGATTAATAGAGTGAAAATGGCCATACTTCCAAAACTGCTATATAGATTTAATGCAATTCCAAGTGAGATCCCAGAAGCATACTTCACGGACCTTGAGAAAACTATCCAAAAATTCATTTGGAAGAAGAAGAGACCCAGAATAGCAAAAGCAATTCTAGGTAACAGAGACATGGCAGGCGGTATCACAATCCCCAACCTGCAACTATACTACAAAGCTACTGTGATAAAAACAGCATGGTACTGGCAAAGAAACAGGCTTGAGGACCAGTGGAATGGATTAGAAGATGCAGAAACAACGCCAGACACACTCAGCCATCTCATCTTCGACAAAGGAGCCAAACATCCTCACTGGAGGAAAGATAGCCTCTTTAATAAATGGTGCTGGAAAAATTGGGCTTCAACTTGCCAAAGATTAAAATTAGACCTGTATCTCTCACCATGCACTAAACTAAATTCAAAATGGATTAAAGATCTAAATATTAAAATAGAAACTCTGAACCAGTTGGAACAGAGGTTAGGTAGAACCCTTGAAGACATTGGTGTAGGAAAGGATTTTATGAACAAAACCTCAGTTGCCCGTGAACTAGCACAAACAATCAACAAGTGGGATCTCTTCTTATTAAAAGGCTTCTTCACAGCAAGAGAAACCACCAGCAGTGTGAAGAGACAACCCACAATGTGGGAAAAAATCTTCACCTGCTCTTCCTCAGACAAAGGTCTACTATCTGAAATCTATAGAGAACTTCAAAAGATCAGACCTCCCAAATTTAAAGACCCAATCCAAAAATGGGCACCTGAAATGAACAGACATTTCTCAGACAAAGAAATAGAAATAGCAAATAAATACATGAAAACATGTTCAACATCACTGGTCATTCGAGAGTTGCAAATGAAAACAATGCTGAGATTCCACTTCACTCCAGAAAGAATGGCTGCTATCATGAAATCAACCAATAACAAATGCTGGTGGGGCTGTGGGGAAAGAGGAACCCTGCTCTACTGCTGGTGGAAGTGTAGACTGGTGCAACCACTGTGGAAATCAATATGGAGATACCTCAAAGAACTAGGACTGGAAATCCCATTTGACCCTGCTATTCCACTGCTGGGGATCTTCCCCAAAGAATTAAAAGAATCATACCACAGTGATATATGTGCACCCATGTTCATGGCAGCACAGTTTGTAATAGCTAAAGCTTGGAAACAGCCCAAATGCCCATCAACTGGAGACTGGATAAAGAAAATGTGGGTTTTTTATAAAATGGAGTACTACTCAGCCATACAAAATGAGAAATTAGAGACATTTATAGCTAAGTGGATGCACATTGAGGCAATACTTTTAAGTGAAATAAATAGGACACACATGTGTAAATACTGAATAGTTTCTCTGGTGTGAGAAACTGAAAGTGTAAATAAGGACTAAATGCATAATAGGTAATGTGAAATAGGAAGAAAAGGGGCAAAGGGGAAGGAAGTGGGAGGGCTAGGGGAAAGGATAGAAGGGAATGGGATTAATATGAGAAAATGGAAAAATAGGAACAAAATTTTTGTAAATAGGGAGGGCTGGAGGGGTTGAAGGGAGAGCTGGACAAGGGTGAAAAATAAGAACCAAGAGAGACTATGTAAAGGTGCAAATTTCCAATGATGAATGTCATTATATTGTATACCTAAAATGTACCAATGATTAGAATGAATAATCGAAAATGTAAAATAGGAAGAAAAGGTCCAAAGGGGTAGGGGTAGTGGGAGGCACAGAGGAAAGGAAAGAAGGGAAAGGAAAAATGCTGAGAAATGGAAAAAATGGAAATAAAGTCTTTGTAAATAGGGAAGGGTGGAGGGCGTGAAGGGAGGGCTAGGCATGGGGAAAAAATAAGAACCAAGATGCATTATATAAAGGTCCAATTCCCAATGAGAAACGTAATTGTGTTGTATACCTGCACTGTACCAATAAAAGAATTTAATACAAAAAAAAAGTCAACATCGATAAAGATGGCTATATCTCAAGTTATCTAACAAATGCTGATATTCTGAGGATGATGTTTTTTGTTTTTTTGGGTTTTTTGGTACTGGGGATCAAACTGGAACTCTGGACCTTGTGCTAGCAAGGCAGGCGCCAGAACCACTGAGCTAAATCCCCGGCGGTTGAGGATGATGTTTTGTGCGATATTTAACCTATGCGTCCTAATTTCCCAAAACCCTTAGGTATTATCTGTGTCAAAATTGTTCCTCCAGCCCACCGCCAAAATCAGTGGTACTCATTGCTTCTTGGGAATGGCAGAACCCAAAGTAGAACAGAAGAGAAATTATCAGTTTGCTATTCAAATAGAGTTTTTATAATTTAATATAAGTATAACAATTTTCCAAAAGTTTGACATATTAAGAAGTACTTCTTACAGTTTATTGATTAAAAAAATCAATATTTAATCAATGATAATTATGTTCTAGACATATTCCCAAGTGCTTTACACATAATTCCTACCATAGATACTGCCAAATTTCCTATTCGTAGGATATTGTTATTTTTCCTATTCTGTAAGGGAGGAAGCAGAGGCCCAGAAGGGTTAGAGTAACCTGCCATTAAAGATTATTATAGAAGAGGGGCCGGGGATTTAGCTCAGTGGTTTCGCTGCCTGCTGTGCAAGTGCAAGGACCCAAGTTTGATCCCCGGTACCAATAAATAAATAAAGTAAGGAAGCAGTGATGGCTTCTCTGTTTAAAAAAAAAAAAAAAGATTATTATAGAAGGGAGCTAGGATTAGCACTGTTAATGGCTTTAATTGGGAGGCCATTAGGCTGAGATAGCTCTTGAGCTCTGGATTATTGTTGAAGCAAAGCAAGCCTAACTCAATATAAACACTAAAATAAAACTTAAGCTCAACCAGTTAGAAATATTCAACTGAACTTTAACCAGGGATTTTTCCACTTTAACCAATTAAATGGTTTCTTTTTCTTGCTTCCACAGATACCTTATAAAAGTTGCTACCTCACCTCCTCTTGTGTGCCCCCCCCAGGGAGCACTGAACCCTTATCAGTCAGGTGCTGCCCAGTCCATGAATCTGTCTGCTCAAATAAACTCTTTAATTTTTAACAAAGCCCAGCCAACCTGATTTCTGAGCTAACAGATGCCATTCCAAGTTCCAAGCCATACATATGGAGGAAACATAAAAAGAGCATTTAATAATGGCCATAGTTAAAAGAAAAAAATTTCCAAAACAAAGAAGAAATTTGGAGTAAGAATAATCACCATGGGGTTGCCTCCTTTGCCTCCTTCTTCTGGCATGCATTTAGCTGACTTTGCATGTTCCATCAGAGGCCTCTGTATCCCTCTCTGGAGAACCACAATGTTCTAGATTAGTGCTACTCGAAAGGTCATCCATCAAGAATCCTTGGTCTGTATATTCTTGGTCACCAATTCAGAAATTGAGAGGAAGCACATAGGAACTTTATAACAGTTTGACATTGCTGAGATCTGTGTATATGTGGTTAGCAGGCACAGCTCATTGAACAGGTTCTGAACCGGTTCCGGAGTTGTCAGACTTGCTCACCACATGTGAAATCAATGGCCAGGTATGCACAGGAGGCATATATGACAGGCAATATGTGATATTTAAAGGTTTGTCAAATGTAACAAGGATATGTATAACATTCTGAAAAAATGGGAGCTTTCATTTGTTTTGATAATTCATTATTTTCATAAATATTTTAATTTCTAATCAGGCATTTTTTTAAATTTATATTTTGCATGCTTAATTAAATTAGGAAAGTGCCCCAGCACCAAGGAGCTGAGCATTTCAGACTGCCATACCACCACCCACAGTGTGGAGGAGCAGAGCCCCCCTGCCCCCACTGCCTGGGAGGTGAACTGTGCCAGGGCCAGCAGCACACCGCCCCCGCTCCCCTGTTGAAATGAGAAGACACTTAAACAAGTTTCAAAACCAGACTTCCAGATCACCTCAATCAACCCCAAAGGGAAACGAGATGAAACAATCTGATACTCAACCACCTGGACTCCCTGAACTGGCAACAAAAGAGGATCTGGAAAAAATGAAATCAGAAATAATTTGTCAGATAACTGCAGAGATTGTGCCCATAGTGCAATAGTGCTCTAGATTAATAAATCTAGAGCAGACATGGATAAATCACAAAAGTAAAATCTATATTTTAAAAAAATGTTTAGACTTACTAATAAATGATAAAGCAAGTTTCCATCTAGAATTTTTTGTCAAGAAAAGACAGAGTTGTTCCAAACCTACTAGTAGGAGGAAACCAAATGCTGATGGAAATGTGAAACCAAATGATGATGGAGATGATCCCAAAGAAATGAACAACATAAAAAGAGTTCATTTATTTTTATTAGGAAGTATCAGTAAGTAAAGTGCATCACCCAGATTTCCATCACTCCAGAAAAAATGCCTGAGAAGAACAAATTAATAAAGGAAAGGTTTGTTTTTGGCTCAGAGTTTCAGAGGTTTCAGTCCCTGATCACTTTGCTCTATTGTTTCTGGGCCTGTACTGAGATAGCACATTAGGGTGTTCATGATGGTGATGGATGTATCATCTACATGGATATTGACATATTATGAATTCAGAGAGAAGCAGTACTAGAAAGGATATCAATGAAGCAGGAGATAAAATAATTTTTTTAAATAAAGGAGAATAATCTGGGAATCATTAGAACACAGTATATGGTCAATTATCTGTTGCTATGACAAAATACCTGAGGCTGGGAAACATAAAGAAAATGGATTTATTTAGCTCATAGTTTTTGGAGGCTGAAAGTTTAAACTTTCAGGCACAGACTGGGAAGAAGGAACTCTAGTTCCTGGCTGTGTCAAATCATTGTGGATCACAGCAGGAGTGCATGTAAAAAGATCACATGGTAAGGAAGCTAGAGAGCATGGACAGGCTAGGCTCACTCATTTTGTTTTGTCTTGTTTTGGTGTAGTGCTGAGGATGAAACCCAGGGTCTTGCACTAGGCAAGCTACATCCCAGCCCCAAAATCATTTTTTTAATACTTCCTTCGCTTAAGAAATAACTCAGTGTCTAATGAGAACTACTTTAGTCCCCTCCCAGGGCGATGCCCTCAAGAACACAAACACTTTGCACTAGTATCCCCCTTAATCCTCATACTACCTCAATACTTCACATTGAGGAAGAAATTTCCAACCCACAAAGCCTTAGGGCACAGCCTCAAACCATATCCAAACCATAGCAGACGTTAACCACCAAGGTCAAGAAGGTAGTAAGTGCTAATGACATTAAAGCTGGAGATATCCAAAGAAGAATGAGAAAGATTCAGAGTGAGGAGCAAAGAGAACAACTGAACATAACTCAAGCTCAAAGAAAAAGCCATGGGAGCAAAAAACAGCCAACGTTTGCATTGATTGTAGGGCAGTGTCCTTAAGGAAGATTCCAGTTTCTGGCAGATTAAGGAGAAAAAAAACTGTAGGGAAGAGATTAGGCATAATTTCAATTATCATATTTTTTCTGGAAATTCTATTTGGTTCTTTCTGAAACAAGTTTTAATTTTTTTAAATATTCTGTTCCTTTCTCCATTTTTACTCCCATTTTTGTTTCTTTAAACCTCAACTGCATAGTTTACGTTCTATAGCTGATAATTCTAGTAGACTAAATCTTTGTCAATCTAATTTTTAACTTTTTTTTCCATTGACATTCATTTATAATGAGTCATTTTCCTGTGCTTGCTAAGTTTATTGTAAGCCCCACTCTATTGCATTTGATCTTCAGAAACTGAGTGATCTGAGTTAAGGGTGTTTTCTTCTGGGGTAGCTTTGCAATTGTCTTGGCCACATGTCAGAGGTATTTCCAAACTGTAAGCAGCATATATCATTTTAAGTGCTGAGCCTAGGGTTTTCCCTGATTGCACTGGTAACTCAAATTTATACCCCAGAGCTGTGTGTTGAAATTTTTGTGTAAAAAATTTTTCATACTCGGAATACTGATAGAAAAAATAATTTTCTTTATAGCCTCAAATGCCAACAGCAACCTTATTAGTCCACATTTATATGGAATGGCAGCCTTTCACAGTCCCAGCTTTGCTTTATATGGGGTTTTAGTCTCGGGGGAAATAGGATAGGGACATCAGAACTTTACCTATTGGATAAAATAGGTTTTAAAATGTATAGGAAAAGACATTTAATCATGGCAAGTTACTTGGTTCAGCAAGTAGTGTATAATCATTATAACTGGGTATGTAATTGGCTATATAGATACAGTAATTATAATAAAATAAACAGTGAATATTCATGTAAACAAAGTTGTGATAGAACTTTATTGGAAGAGGAAAGACAAACATGGAGATAGAAAATGTATTTGATAGTATCCTATCATCCATCATGGAATCATCAGATATTGCCTAATACACCAGAAAATAGATAAAATATTTCAGTCCAAGAGCCATGGTCCCCATTGCTCTGGGCCTGAGGCAGCACATCATGACCAGAACATGTGCTGAAACAGAACCACTCACTGCATGGTTGATGCTATACTCTGGATCTGGAATGCCCCCCCAAAGGTTCATGTTTGTGTGGCTTAGTCCTCAGCCACTAGCACTATTGGGAGGTGGCAGAAACTCGAGGTGAGACTTGGTTGGAGGAAGTAAGTCACTGAGCAAGTGCTTCTCTCCACTCCCCTCTCATGGTGAGGTGAGCTGTTCTGCTCCATCACATGCTCCTGCCATAATATTCTGCCTCACCATCGGCCCACAAGCAATGGGACCAAGTAAACATGGACCTAGGCAACTATGAGCCAAAGTAAACCTTTCCTCCTCCAGGTTATTTGTCTCAGGTATTTGATCACAGTGATGGAAAGCTGGCTAACATTAATGGAAAGTGACAGGAAGGAGAAGGGGGAAGGGGGAGGGGAGAGGGAGGAGGAGGAGGAAGAGGAAGAGGAGAAGCTAGGGAAGCACTATCACATTCAGGTGCGTACCCGTGACCTGAAGACCTCTCACTGGCCCCACCTCCTTAAGGTCCCGCCTCCTCCCAGTAGCACGACTTTACCTCTTGGGCTTCTGGGAACAATTAAGATCCAAACTGTAGCAAAGCACCTGGAGCAGGTGGCTCTAAACTGAACCTCCAGCAAAGACTGCCAGAAAATCACTGCTGAACTCAGTACCAAAGACATTGCTTTCTTTTTACTTTTATGTGGAAGTGTAGTGAGACATCGCTTCTGTAAAAATAATATGTGTTTATACATATATATATATATGAGCATGTATGTGTGATTCTGGTTGTATATATGTTGTTCATGTGTGTGTGATATATCTGATTACATGTGCGTGAGGAAAATTATGGAAAGATACATCTCAGAGTGTCACCAGCAAAGCTGGAGGAGTATGGACAGTGCCTTAGTCACTTTCCTGTCGCTGGGACACAATGCCAAACACCCACAATCAAAGGAGGAGAGGTTTACTTTGCCTCAGAATTTTTTTTTTTTTTTTTTTTTGTACCAGGCGTTGAACTCGGGACCCTGAGAGGCAGGCACTGGAACCACTGGCTGAGAGTTTTTAAAGGCTTCAGTCCATAACTGGCTGGCTCCAAAGCAGAAATGGCGTGGCGAAAAGGCCACGCCCGCCAGGAAGCAGACAGAGCAGAGGGAGGAGCCCGAGACGGAGGTGCAACCCCCCAGTCACACAGAGAACTGCATCATCAGATCACACCCGGCCTCCCTACAGCACATTCAGTTCTGAACGCTTCAATGGATTAATCCGCTGATGAGTATAGCGCCCCCGTGATCCAATCACCTTCCAAAAGCCCAATCTGGACACATGAGGGTTTTGGAGGACATTATAGATGTAAATCATAACAGCTGGAAATGGGGGCTTGAGATGCCGTAAATGACAAAGGTAAAAAGGAATGAGAGGGTCGAGGATTTAGCTCAGTGGTGTCACCACCCGCCTCGAAAGTGCAGGGTCCCAGGTTCCATCCCGGATACCAAAGAAAAAAAAAGGAATGAGAGTAGGTGAGCGGAAAGGAAAAAGAGGAACACTTAAAAGTGGTCATTATTTTCAACAGTGCTCATTCAAAGTCACCCTTTCAAACTTAAAATATTAAAAGTTTGTCTCCAAATACTGACCTGTAAAAAGACACCATTGTTTGGCCATTATATGTAACCACTGAGCCAAACTGTTATTTAAGTTATCCAAATGTTCTGGAATGGAATATCTTCCATTCAAAAAGGTATTTAGCAGCTGGGCGTGGTGATGCACCCCTGTAATCCTTGCCTTGGGAAGCTGAGGCAGGAGAATTGCTATGAGTTTGAGGCCATCTGGGCTACATAGTGAGTTCAAGCCCAGCCTGAATTACATAGCAAGACCCTACCTCAAAAACAACAACAACAACAACAACAACAACAAAAGAATGTGGAAAAAGCCACACAACTTTCATATCCATTGATCCAAAAATTAACACTTCTAGGGCTGGGGATTTAGCTCAGTGGTTTCGCCACCTGCTGCGCAAGTGCAAGGACCCGAGTTCAATCCCCAGTACAAAAAAAAAAAAATTAACACTTCTAAAAATCTATCCTAAGGAAAAATTGGAGATTTGGGCACACTATTTTGCTTAAACATGTTATTGTAGTATTATTATTTATATATGTATGTAATGGCTTGTGTTTAGATCTCCTCACAAAGCCTCATGTGGTCATAGGTAGGTTTTTTCAGAGGTAGCTGGATCTAGAATGTGTGCTGGAATTGATTCATAGCGCAATGCTAGGATCAAGGGTGCTAGGATTAAGGGTGTGAGTGCTATACACCCTATGAAGCCTGGATAAGATATAAGGGATAGAAAGAGCTGCGGTCATCCCTTGTTGCTTTCCCATCTTCTGCCCACCATAAACTGTTTCTCCCCTGCAATGACTGTCTGCCATGCCACCCTGCCTTGGAGCCAGCCGATTATGGACTGAAAGCTGTTCAAACTGTGAGGTAAATAAAGCTTTCCTTCTTCAACTATGGGTATTGGGTATTTTGTCTCAGCAACAAGAAAAGTAGCTAAGAAAATATATATCAGGTTATAAGTTTAGGAGAGGATATTTGTAAGAGAGAGCTAGCTGTAACCACATTTGTGCACTTGGAATCATACATATGGAATAATTGTAGATATGTATGGAATTCCTAGGTTGGGTCCTTGGGTTCTCTACCAAGTCTTATCCATGTACTTTGATGAGTCATATTCTAGTACTTTAGCTTTCTGTGGCAATCAGGAAGGACAGAAGTCAGAATCATACCAGAAAGAGCTGGGAAAGGTAAGGAATTTGGGGTATTTTTGTATATGTAAAATGCATGTTATATCATTTGAGAGTTCAGGGTAAAAAATTTATGAAATGACTCTTTTACTCAAGATCAATTAATCATTTTAAGCACTTATTTATATATAAGACACCTTAAGTGTGTAATACCCTTAATCTTAACAACATTATTGCCCTAGTTTTATTTATAAAGAAACTTGAGAAGGATATAATTTTCTGGAGGGCACACAGCTCATAAATGACAGAGCCAGGATTCAAAGCCGAGCCTACCCACTTCCAAACCCCAGGCTTAGTCCAGTATGCACAGCAGTTGAACTCAGCCTGATTCCCTCCCATTTCAACTGTACTAAAGCAAGTCCTTTCCTTGCTACTTTGATGCATATATTTGCAGTCAGTCAAACCAGTTTTTAAATCAACTTTGTTAATGTATGTTAATGCTTTTGTTTTGGAGCTAGCTTTCCCTCCAGGAGCCTGGGAACATGTCAAAGTCACAAGTGAGCAGTAACAAATTATGTCCTCCTGAACAAATTTCCCACCTAATCATAAAATGATTGTGGATGTGGCAAGTGTATGTTGGTGTTTACATCCCAGCTATGAGCAATAGCTCAGGAAAACATCAAAGTGTTGTGGGTGACAGAGAACCACCTCTGATCTTCACTTCAAAGACAACCAAATAAAAACACCTTCCCAGAAATACATTTGAGATGAATGTCAATCAGGCTTTTTCCTGACTTGTCTACACAAGAGCATGCTGTATGATGATGGAAGCTTGTTAGGAAGCCAGAAGCCTCCTCTAAGATGGCAGTTAAAAAAATACTTACAGCACATACACTCAGCTTTTTCCTGATGTGTTATAACGAATATTAGTTAATGAGACTTTCTCCTCAAATATAATTCCCTAAGACTTATTTTAAAAAGAGTGCCAACAACTTCCCACTACAGAAATGTATGAAGGATGCTTCTAAGCCGAGTAATCTAAATACTCAACATTTCCTATAATGTCTGTGAAACGTTCCTTCCTTTTCAGAGCCCACATCTAACTCTTCTCTCCCAGGAACATATGCAGCTTCACAAAGCCTTTTGTTCTCAGTCTAGGACTTGTTCAAGATTTTCAATGCCACCTTCCTAGATACTCTTGGCCGGGCATAGTGGCACATGCCTGTAATCCCAGCACTTGGGAGGCTAAGGTAGGAAGATCACCTCGAGTTCAAGGCCTGCCTGGGTTACACAGTGAGTTCCAGGCCAGCCTGAACTACATAGCAAGACTCTGTCTCAAAAACAAAACAAAACAAACAAAAACAACAACAACTAAATAGACACTCTTCTGAGATACAGCAACCTGAGGAAAGTAGCCTTGCTCCTGGAAGCCTCCACAGCTCTCATTTCTGTCTCCCACAGTGTACTGGTGCTATTTTGACCACATGACTTACTGTACAGTCCTCATTCACAAACTCCCTGAGGGTTAAGAATGTGTTCTGATCATCTTTGTATCCGAAGTATGTAGTGCAATACCCAGGACACAGTTGCTGCTCACTAAGTAGCCATTCTGTTATCTGACTAAGCATGAGAAGGGATGTGCAGAGCATTCTCCACCTATGTGGCTGAAAATAAGAGCCCTCAAGGTCTGAGAAAGAGGGTAGAGAACAACTGGGGCAAGAGGCAGGTCACTGGAGCAAGGATGGGTAGTTGCAGTTTGTGACGAGAAAAGCTCCAAGAAATCAAAGAAAGTGTATTTAGCAGAAAAGCCCTCTTGGGCACAAGCTAATGGCCAAATGGATGATAATATGTCAGCCATTAGGCGACATACACTAAAGTGAAAGTTGATATCATTTTCTTTGTAATCAGTGTCCAGGACGAAGCAGAAACAAGTCAGATATGTTATTCTACTGGACATTCCTCTGCTGGGAATCTATGGGCATGGGGAATAAATATCCACTAACCAGCTCAATATTTTGAAGTGGTTGATTTCATTCCTTGTGATCTTGACTTGGATTCTGTCTGTCAAACACAAGTGAAATCAGTGTCTGTCTCACCCAATTGGTAAAATGAGGCTAGGGCTCTCCTATAGAGACCACAGGTCAATAACAATCACCTGGGATGATTCCATGTTTGGATATTGTTTGTCCCCACCAAATGTCATCTTGAAATTGGACTGCCAACATGGTGGTGTTGGAAGTTGGAGCCTTTGGGAGGCGATTAAGTCCTGGGGTCACCACCCTCAGGAATGTATTGATGTCTTTCTCAAGAGACTGGGCTAGTTATCTCAAGAACAAGTTGTAATATAGCAAGCCTCTCATAGAGTTTTGGTCTCTCTTGCACATATGCTCTTCCACTCTGACACGCTTCCCTTCTGCTTTTCTATTATGAAAGGAAAAAACACATAGCTCTCACCAGAAGCCAGATGCCAATACCTTTCCAGACTCCAGAACCATGCACCAAGATAAACCTTTTCTCTTTATAAATTACCCGGTCTTATGTATTCTATTATAGCAACAGAAAAAGGATTGATTCAGATGGAGAAGACAATCTTCTGAATAACTGGAACCCTGTAAAATCAGCAAGGTTAAGATCATTCTTTTTCTTTTTTCTTCACATACCATCAATCTTGGGCCTCAGCATCAGTATTGGGATGATGGAAAGATCTCAGAGATCAAAGTCATTTTAAAGTGCATTACCACAAACTTCTCACCTGGCTTTCCATATAAAATTCCCATGAACACAGCAATTTACTTTTGACATTATTTTTCCCAGCAAGCCAGCCTCATTCAAGATAATATTTAATAATGTACTTCAAACACTCTTACTAATCTTACTGAAAATAAAGAGTCCCTTCTCAGAAAAACAAAGTCTTTGATTTATAAGTCAATCTTTTCACTTCCTTCTTACTGTTTTGATTATCTCTTGAAAGATTTATCTTATTCTCCTCTTGTTTAAATTTGGAAACTGGAATTTTAAAGAGCAGCTGATCTACTACATGTTCCAGATTTTAAAGTTTTAGCCTCATGTTAACTCACCAGAAAAAAAAAACTAGCAGGTTTTCTTTCTTATGAAAGTATGGAAATAAAGATGCATTTGCAGTTACAAAATGGGTAAAGGTCACTTGTGGTATTCATGAACCCTGTGAAAAAGGCTAAAAGCATTGTCTACATTTTGCAGATGGAAAAAAAGTAACAGGTTCCATTTTGCTTTAGGTATAATAGCAAAGCCTGTGGTAGAGACAGAAATAGAACCTCAAGGGATGTGTGTTCCTTTTTTTGATCTAGAACAGTACTCAACTCAAGCAGTCTCACTAAATCATGTTGTAAAAGAATCAGGCTTAACTCTTCACTCAATTTCTTTAATAAAATTAAATAGTTTATTTTAGCTGTACTTTGCATTGTATGCCTTATGCTAATTAGTTTACCTGACCAATCAAATATGATTTATATGGTGGCTTCATAGAATATATTGGATGCTAAGCACAATTATAACATGTAATCATTTTAAGGAACTTTTTTTTTTTAAGAAAAAACACTGTTGGCCTGGGAGAGAAACTCTGTTGTAGAGCACTTGCCTACCATGTGTGAGGCCCTGGGTATGATCCCTAGCATCACACACACACACACACACACACACACACACACACACAGACACACACAGGGAATTCTTTTGTTGTTGCTTCTTTTTTAAGACAATATCTTGCTATGTAGTTCAGGATGGCCTTGAACTTATGATATAGCTGAGGCTGGCCTCAAACTTGCACCAGTCCTCCTGCCTCAGCCTCCTGAGTGCTGGCACTACAGGCATGCACAACAACTGGTGAAACAGCAATATTTAAAACCCAGTATAGGCAAATGCTGTGAGAGAGGAAGTTCTATTAAGTTCATTCTAAATTCTATTCCATAATTGGTTTTAAGGAAAAGCACCTTCAAAGTTACAGAAATTGAGAAGCCCATGTAGCCATCCTGTGCCAATCATCTTGCAATTGAAGATATTCTAAATCTCTGTGCATATAAGTGTACAAACGTTAGGGTGAAACTGGAGTCACTAGCTGCCACATTTATTGGTTGTGCTTAGAATTTGTAATATGCTTACTAGCCATCTATAATAGCTCTCACAAGTAGCTCTCACAAAATATTAGCAATGTGTGGATTCTCAGATGTAAAATAAGGAATTTAATGATAGCTACTAGGTAGAGTAGTTGGAGGATATAGTTGGAGATCATCTATATAAAGCAACTAAAGGAGGGCAGAGAATGTAATAAGTGTTCAATAAAGCTTAGTTATTACTGTATAACATGTTTACTACCATGCATGCTGGTCTTGCATCAATTTTTTAGTAACATGTATTTATACAACACATTATTATTAAGCATCATTTATGGGTATTTTTAACATCATCTATCAGCACCCAGCATCCCCAGCAACATCCCACCTGAATCCCAGTTTATATTGTGCATTATCCTGCAACTCTTGTCTACCCTGTGCTAGGCTCTTATGCAGACGTCCCAGCAGCTGTCCTACATTTCCACAAATGCACTGAGCTCCTTCCTGAAGTGCCTATTCCATATGTGCTCTTCTACCTGGAACCAGACCCCAAGCTCCTCTCATTTGCCTCCATTGAAGATTCATCTTCAATGTTCTGCCTCATCATCTTTTGTCAACCTTTCATTATTTTTAATCAACCTTGACCCTCTCCATTTTTGCTCTTGTTAAGCAATAGTTTTATAAATTTTAAATGATATTTTATCAATATCTGTTATAACCACAAGATTGAAAGTTCCACAAGAGCAAGGTATATGTTTGGCATTTTGTCTCACTATCTGTGTACTCCAAGGTCTATTTACAGTGCTTTGGTATATGGTAGTTTCTCAATACATATTGATTCTACCCGCTGTGGACAGGCAGGTCTCCCCACACCCTACCGAGGTCCCGAGTCATGCGGAACACGCCGAATCAGCCTGCTGCAGACAGGCAGGTCTGCACACGCCCTACCGAGGTCCCAAGTCACACGAAACATGCCGAATCAGCCCACTGCAGACAGGCACGTCTGTGGACGCCCTTCTGAGGTCCCGAGTCGCATGGAAGATGCCGAATCACCCCGCTGCAGACAGGCAGCCACCTGGTTTCACACTACAAAGACGCAGAGGACACCAGACCACCAGACCACGGTACTGAGTCGTGCTGCTCCCAGGAGAGAGGTAGGAGCTTCTAAGCCACCATCCCACTGCTCCTGGTCCGGAGGAAGGGGCTTCCCGGCCACCATCCCTCCCGCTGCTCCCAGCCCAGAGGAAACGGCTTTTGGGCCACCTTCTGTCCCACTGCTCTTGGCCCAGAGGAAGGGGCTTCCAGGCCACCATCCCTCCCACTGCTCCTGGCCCACAGGTAGGGGCTTCTGAGCTGCCATCCCACTGCTCCTGGGCCAGAGGAAGGGGCTTCCTGGCCACCATCCCTCCCACAGGCCACAGGAAAGGACTTTTAGGCCACCATCCCTACCGCTGCTCCCGGCCCCTGTCCCACCTCTCCCAGCTCAGAGGAGGTAATCCGTGCAGGTGCTAACAGCCCCCTGCCCCAGTCAAAATGAGAAAAAAACATAAATAAGTCTCAGAACCAGACTTCCAGATCACCTACAGCAACCCCAAAGGGAAATGAGATGGAACACTCTGATACTCAACCACCTGGACCCACTGAACTGGAAACAAAAGGGGATCTGGAAAAAATGAAATCAGAAAGAATTTCTCAGATAACAGGAGAAATTGTGCCCCTAGTGCAAGACATGATTAATAAATCTAGAGAGGAGCTCAGGAACATGATGGAATCCCAACATAAGAAACAAATGGAATCCATAAAACAGATGCAAATAGATTTCCAGGACATGAAAAACTCCATTGAAAGTCTACACAGCAGAATGAGCCAATGTGAGGACAGAATTTCAGATACAGAAGATAAGATTGCAATTAGTGACCAGGAAAAGAAAAATTGCTTCAAAATTATAAGGGAACATGAGAAATCAATCCAGCAGCTGCTAGATGATGCAAAGAAGAATAACATAGGACTGATTGGACTCAATGAAGAAACAGGAGAGAGTGGAGATAACATAAAAAATCTGTTCACAGAAATGATGGCAGAAAACTTCCCAAGCAGGGGAAAAGAGCTTGACATACAGGTCAGTGAGGCATATCGGACTCCAAAGAGCCTTGATCAAAAAAATCTATACATAGGCATATAATTGTTAAGATTCCAGAAACTCAACATAAGAACAAAGTTCTCCAAGCAGTTAGAGAAAAGAAACAAATCACATACAAAGGAAAGCCCATCAGAATCACAGCAGACTTCTCAACACAAACCAGCAAGGCAAGAAGAGCTTGGAGTGACATATTCCAAGCCCTAAAAGAAAACAGCCTCCAACCCAGATTGATGGACCCTGCAAAACTCTCTTTCAAAATGGATGGAGAAATAAGATACTTTCATGACAAAGAGCACCTTAGGAACTTCATGAATACAAAACCAGCACACCAAAGAATTTTACACAATATCCTAGGAACAGACATTGAAGATCACAACCCCAGGAAGTAAAGCAGAATGAACCATCTGGCATGACAAGAAATTAAATGGAAATGGGGAGAACCCAACAAAAAGAAAGGGTCATGGCAATGACAAGCCAATACGTTTCAGTTATAACCATCAACCTTAATGGTCTCAATTCACCAATCAAAAGAAATAAACTGGCAGAATGGGTCAAGAAGCAAAATCCAACAATATGCTGCATACAAGAAACACACTTCATTCAAAAGGAAACTCATAGACTGAAAGTTAAAGGGTGGAAAACAATACTCCATGCCACAGGAACCCCCAAAAAAGCAGGAGTAGCTATCCTCTTTGCAGATCAAGTAGATTTAAAACCAACACTGATTAAGAGAGACGAAGAAGGACACTACATCCTTGTAAAGGGAAGAATCCAAGAGGAAGAGATGACAATCATAAATATCTATGCACCAAACACTAGTGCACCCAACTATATAAAACAAATACTAATGGACATGAAAAGTCATATATGCACTAATACAATTGTAGTGGGGGACCTCAACACCCCACTGTCACAAATACATAGATCAACTAGACTAAAAATAAGTAATGAAATACTAGAACTCAATCGAACTCTTCAACAAATGAACTTAACAGGTGTTTACAGAGTCTTCCACCCCCCAAAATCAGAATACACATTCTTCTCAGCTGCACATGGGTCATTCTCCAAAATAGACCACATACTCACACATAGAACATGTTTAAGTAAGTGCAAAGGAATTGAAGTTATCCCCTGTATATTATCAGACCATAGTGCAATGAAATTGGAAATCCATAGCAAGTGAAACTCAAAAAATTTCATAAACACGTGGAAATTGAACAACACACTTCTGAATAACCAATGGGTCACAGAGGAAATTCAAGAAGAAATCAGACAGTTCCTTCAATTAAATGACAATGACAATACAACATATTGGAATCTATGGGACACAATGAAAGCAGTCTTTCAAGGGAAATTCATAGCAGTGAATATGCATATTAGGAAAACAGAACAAGCCCAATTAAACAACCTGATGCTGAATCTCAAGCTTCTAGAAAAAGAAGAGCAGGACAACCCCAAAGCTCATACAAGGGAGGAAATTATAAAGATTAGAGGAGAAATCAATGCAATGGAGACTAAGAGAACAATACAAAAAAATCAATGAAGCCAAGAGTTGGTTCTTTGAAAAAATCAACAAAATTGATAAACCTTTAGCCTACCTTGTCAGAAAAAGGACAGAAAAGGTTCAAATCCATGCAATCAGGAGTGAAAAGGGTGAAATTACAGCAGACCCAGCAGAAATCCAGAGGATCATCAGTACCTACTCCCAGAAACTATACACCAACAAGATGGACAACACAGAAGAAATGGACAGATTCCTAGATACATATGAATTACCAAAGTTGAACGAAGAAGACCTAAAAATTCTGAACAACCCAATAACAACCAATGAAATTGAAAATGTAATTAAAAACTTATCAACTAAGAAAAGCCCGGGCCCTGATGGCTTCACTGCTGAATTCTACAAGACATTTAGAGAGGAACTGCTGCCACTACTGTTTAAACTCTTCAATGAACTTGAAAGGGAAGCAATACTCCCAAATTCATTCCTGGAAGCAAGCATCACCTTGATCTCCAAAGCAGAGAAAGACCCAAATGAAAAAGAGAACTATAGGCCAATCTCACTAATGAACATAGATGCAAAAATCCTTAATAAGATACTGGCAAACAGAATGCAGAAGATCATCAAGAAGATCATACACCCTGATCAAGTGATATTCATCCCAGGGATGCAGGGATGGTTCAATATATGCAAATCAATCAATGTAATACACTATATCAACAGAGCCAAGGACAAAAAACATATGATTTTCTCCATAGATTCAGAAAAAGCATTTGACAAAATCCAACATGCATTTATGATAAAAACCCTACAAAAAATTGGAATAGATGGTCTCTACCTCAAACTGATAGAAGCCATCTATGAAAAACCAACAGCCAATATCATACTAAATGGTCAAAAACTGAAATCCTTCACACTCAAATCAGGAACAAGACAAGGATGTCCACTATCACCACTCTTGTTCAATATAGTTCTGGAAACATTAGCCACGGCAATTAGACAAGAGAAAGAAATAAAAGGAATAAAGATAGGTAATGAAGAAGTCAAATTGTCATTATTTGCAGATGACATGATACTCTATATAGAAGACCCCAAGAACTCCACCAAAAGTCTTCTAGACTTAATAACCAAATTCAGTCAAGTAGCTGGTTACAAGGTCAACACACAAAAATCAATAGCTTTCCTCTACACCAATGACAGACTCACTGAGAGAGAAATAGGGCAAATAATTCCTTTCACAATACCATCCAAAAAACTGAAATACCTAGGAATCATCCTAACAAAAGAAATCAAAGACCTCTTCTCTGAAAACTATGGCACTCTGAAAAGAGAGATTGAAGATGATATCAGAAAATGGACAGACATCCCCTGCTCCTGCGTGGGAAGGATTAATAGAGTGAAAATGGCCATACTTCCAAAACTGCTATATAGATTTAATGCAATTCCAAGTGAGATCCCAGTAGCATACTTCATGGACCTTGAGAAAACAATCCAAAAATTCATTTGGAACAAGAAGAGACCCAGAATAGCAAAAGCAATTCTAGGTAACAGAGACATGGCAGGGGGTATCACAATCCCCAACCTGCAACTGTACTACAAAACTACTGTGATAAAAACAGCATGGTACTGGCAAAGAAACAGACCTGAGGACCAGTGGAACAGATTAGAAGATGCAGAAACAACGCCAGACACACTCAGCCAACTCGTCTTCAATAAAGGAGCCAAACACCCTCACTGGAGGAAAGATAGCCTCTTTAATAAATGGTGCTGGAAAAATTGGGCTTCAACTTGCCAAAGATTAAAACTATACCTATATCTCTCACCATGCACTAAACTAAATTCAAAATGGATTAAAGATCTAAATATTAAAATAGAAACTCTGAACCAGTTGGAACAGAGGTTAGGTAGAACCCTTGAAGACATCGGTGTAGGAAAAGATTTTTATGAACAAAACCTCAGTTGCCCGTGAACTAGCACAAACAATCAACAAGTGGGATCTCTTCTTATTAAAAGGCTTCTTCACAGCAAGAGAAACCACCAGCAGTGTGAAGAGACAACCCACAATGTGGGAAAAAATCTTCACCTGCTCTTCCTCAGACAAAGGTCTACTATCTGAAATCTATAGAGAACTTCAAAAGATCAGACCTCCCAAATTTAAAGACCCAATCCAAAAATGGGCACCTGAAATGAACAGACATTTCTCAGACCAAGAAATAGAAATAGCAAATAAATACATGAAAACATGTTCAACATCACTGGTCATTCAAGAGATGCAAATGAAAACAATGCTGAGATTCCACTTCACTCCAGAAAGAATGGCTGCTATCATGAAATCAACCAATAACAAATGCTGGTGGGGCTGTGGGGAAAGCGGAACCCTGCTCTACTGCTGGTGGAAGTGTAGACTGGTGCAACCACTGTGGAAATCAATATGGAGATACCTCAAAGAACTAGGACTGGAAATCCCATTTGACCCTGCTATTCCACTGCTGGGGATCTTCCCCAAAGAATTAAAAGAATCATACCACAGTGATATATGTGCACCCATGTTCATGGCAGCACAGTTTGTAATAGCTAAAGCTTGGAAACAGCCCAAATGCCCATCAACTGGAGACTGGATAAAGAAAATGTGGGTTTTTTATAAAATGGAGTACTATTCAGCCATACAAAATGAGAAATTAGAGACATTTATAGCTAAGTGGATGCACATTGAGGCAATACTTTTAAGTGAAATAAATAGGACACACATGTGTAAATACTGAATAGTTTCTCTGGTGTGAGAAACTGAAAGTGTAAATAAGGACTAAATGTATAGTAGGTAATGTGAAATAGGAAGAAAAGGGGCAAAGGGGTAGGAAGTGGGAGGGCTAGGGGAAAGGATAGAAGGGAATGGGATTAATATGAGAAAATGGAAAAATAGGAACAAAATCTTTGTAAATAGGGAGGAATGGAGGGGTTGAAGGGAGGGCTGGGCAAGGGTGAAAAATAAGAACCAAGAGAGACTATGTAAAGGTGCAAATTTCCAATCATGAATGTCATTATAGTGTATACCTAAAATGTACCAATGATTAGAATGAATAATCGATAATGTAAAATAGGAAGAAAAGGTCCAAAGGCGTAGGGGTAGTGGGAGAGGCAGGGGAAAGGAAAGAAGGGAAAGGAAAAATGCTGAGAAATGGAAAAAATGGAAATAAAGTTTTTGTAAATAGGGAAGGGTGGAGGGGGTGAAGGGAGGGCTAGGAATGGGGAAAAAATAAGAACCAAGATGCATTATGTAAAGGTACAATTCCCAATGAGAAATATAATTGTGTTGTGTACCTACAATGTACCAATAAAAGAATTTAATTAAAAAAATACATATTGATTCTATAAACACACAACATGAGGCTTCTGCTCCCAAGGAATTGGCAGTTCTTTTACTTTATTTCACCATCACTGTTTCCCCTTATTTCTGACTTTATTCAATTATACTCTGAAAAAACATACACATTTTACTAGTTAAGAATACATGTGGGGAAAATGTGAATTTAACTGGCAGGGAAAGGGACAGGGAGGAATAGAGAAGTGGACCAGGTGAGCAGAGTGAGAAATGACATGATCAGTGTGACATAGGTAAAACTGTCTACAAAAACATAAACATACAAAGCATTTTTAAAGGGCATTACTTGCTTGTATGGTTGAAAATTGCTTTACTGTTGTTCAGTTAATGAATGTGTTCAACACACCACAATGCATGTTGTGATTAAAGACATACATCACTAAAGGGTGTGAAACTATGTGTTTAGAAACATTAGATATTTAAAGAGTGCTACTTGAAGAGAAGGAGGTTGAAGAGGAGGTAAATCAACATTAGCAAAGGACAATATGAATAGTGGTTAGACCCATGTGTTGAACCAGACAGAAGAGTAAAAGACACACACACAGAGAGAGAGAGAGAGAGAGAGAGAGAGAGAGAGAGAGGAAGTAGGTGAAGAGATAGAAGACAAAAAAATATAAGAAGGGCTGAGAGCAGTGGGAATGATGTGGCTGGTGGAAGTGGGGTGCCAGGGGAGGGCAGAGCAGTGGAAAGAAAGTGTTAGGTTTGTTGAGAGGTTGGCAGAAGACGGCTGGGAGCCAAAGGGCTACTAATACTACTCTACTTGCCTTATTTAGGAGTCTCTTCTCGTAGGTGACTGCCACCCAGACTGTGACCCATGTTCCTATACCCCAAGTGATGGCTTTGTCCACCTTGGTCTCTTTTCTGCATTATCAAATATGGGGCTCAGGGTGCCAAGTAGCTAGCAATCACTCTTGGTAAAGAGCATTTCGTGTATTTTTACTCATTTCTGCAATGAAGTGTATTTTTCAAAGCAGTACGGCCACACCATTCATGATGGGTTTGTTTCTTAGTGTCAGAAGGGCATTCATTTGTTCACAGGAAAGATGATTCACTGTTACTGGTTTTTCAAATTGCAATAAATGCTTATTTTTTTCCTCCTTAGCACTGATTACACTAAGACATATCATGATTTTTTAAATTCTCCACTAGAATATCAGCCGGGGGGGGGGGGGGACTTTGTTTTGTCCACTTAAGGCTTGGAAGGTTTATGGAGCACGTAGAAGGCACTCAATGAACCTATGCTGATTATAAGAGTGAATAAAACTGTGGCAGTAAGAAACAGCAGCTCAGGATTCTAGCAGACTGCGTGACTCAAAGCTACAGCGTAGGCGCTAGGTGGGAGGGACACTAACTGCAGGGCCTCGCAGGATACTACCGAGGAAGACACTCTGGCCTGAGAGAACCAGATCTACCACTGCCAGGGACGGGTGGGGAGGCTGAGAAATCTTCTCCCAACAGGACGCTCCACTGTGCTTCAACTCCTTCAGCAGCCGCAGCTGGAGTCCGGAAGACCAAGATCTACGTCAGCCAATAAACTGCTTATTTCCTGAGAGCTCATGGCGATTGGCTGCTGCCCCGCGCGAGCCCTCCTACCTGCCCCACCCCCACCCAGAATCTCCTCGGGGATTGGCTATCCGTTCAGCAGCCCGCCTCCCCGCCGGCTCAGAGTCTTTCCGATGATTGCTTGCCCTCCCTGTCCCGCCTCCTCCTGGTTTTGTGGGAATTGGCTGGCCACAGAGCTCTGCTCCCGCCTAATCTTCCCGGGAATTGGCTGCCCTTCCCACGAGCCTCCTCCCTCGCTTTCTCCCGCGCAGAGTCTTCTCGATGATTGGCTACCAGTTTTGCAGCCCTCCTACCTGCTCCTCTCCCGCGCAGAGTATTCCCAGTTTATTGGCTGTCGCTCCGCAGCCCTTCTTCCTCCCCGGCCCCTCGCTCTACACCAGTTTCCTTGTTTCTGCTATGGTTCGGTCATTGGCCCTTTTGACCTGCAGCGTTGTACGAGGAGTTCCTCTGGTCCCCTGACTCCGAAGGATAGGCTTCCCGGTTGGCCTGTGGACCGGGTTAGGGGCTAGGCTCGCCCCGGGTCCCCTCGAGCTTTGGCCGCCCGGAGCTCCGCTGCTCCTCGCGACCAGAACGGAGGAGTAGAGCAGCTCTCTGCGGCCCGGTGGGCGGGTGCCGTGCCTGTTCCGGGGCCAGGCTAGACACAGACCCCGCGCACCAGGAAAGATCCACCGCTGCATTTTAGCGGGTACCAGGAGTAGGTTAAAGAACTCGGACCAGGGCTGACCTACAAGCCCCAGGAGTTTGTCTCCAGCACATGTGAAGGTCAGCTGTCTGAGTTCTAAGTCCAGGTATAGCACTGATTTGGGGTGAAATAAAGTCACCCAGGCATGAGCATATGGCCAGTAGCACTTGGTTTGTGCAGAGTCCTCTCCAGACCTCTTTTCTTGGTGTCCTCTTAAGGTAGTGTTTTAAATGCCTGGTGTTCCATATAACTTTATTGCACTGCATCCTGTACTAGTAATTTTTTACTTATCTACTAGTTAAGCTATTTTGATGTACAAAGAAAATACTGAAATTATTTTTGTTGGATTAATTATGGATTTTTACAGATGCATGATTATTTTTGGAACTCTAGGCAAAACCACTACCACTAGGACTAATGAAACTTTTTTCTGTTGTGTCAAAAAGCCTTGAACTCTTAAGTTTACATGAAATAATTGACCTTTTAGAGACAGATGACAGCATGGAAGCAAGTGCTATAGTGATACAACCACCTACAATGCCACGGCATCTATTTTTGATGAGGACTGGGAGATGAAGAAGGTAGAACAGTAATCTACCAGGTTCATTGTTGTGCACAACTGCCTATCTTATTCAAGATGGTGCTGATGCTGAGTCAGACTCGGCCTATCCCTCATACGCATCTAAAGATGACTCCCCTGACAAAGGTCCATCCGTGTCTACTGTGCAGTATCACCATCTCTACCATCAAGGAAGAAAGTAACAAAAATGGTTTGCAAATAGAAAAAAGCAGACCTAATTGCACAACCCATAGCAGAAGAGTTACAGAACCACCAAACGATTTCTTCATGGAAGTAAGAACTCCCACAGAATTCTTGAATTTTTCCTCAATGATGAGGTCACTGAACTCATTGTCAAGTATTCCACCTTACACACTCAAAGTAAAGGTGTATATCTTGGTTTGACTAGCTCTGAATTCAAATGTTTTCTGGAAATTATTTTTTGAATAGTTACATCTTAGTTACTAGAAGGTACATGTTTTGGGAACAAAGAACAGATGCACATAATGCACTAGTTAGTGCTGCCATGAGGTGTAACTGCCTGGAAACTATTTTCTAGTTTGCATGTTGCTGACAATGCAAATTTGGATCCAATGAACAAGTTTTCCAAGTTGTGACCTGTCATAAGCGAACTCAATGAGAGATATATGAAATTTGTTCCAAATGAAACATTCTAGCTTTGATGAGCCCATGGTTCCTTATTTTGGTCATTATGGGTACAAACAATTTATCTGAGGAAAGCCTATTCAGTTTGGCTATCAATCTTGGTGTGGTACCACAGGTCTGGGCTACATTTGCTGGTTTCAGCCATATCAGAATAAAAACCCAAATACTAAACATGAAGAATGCAGTGTTGATGTATCACTTGTCCTTCAGTTTGTTGAGACACTTAGGCACACCTGGGACAATACCATTTTAAATTCAATAACTTTTTCACTAGTATTGCACTTCTTGATAATCTCAGTTCAGTGGGACATCAGGCAACAGATAAAATGAGAAAGGATCACATTGACAAAGTTCCATTGGAATCAAATGTAGCTCTAAAGAAGAAAGAAAGGCACATTTGATTATTTAATTGAAGACATAGGCAATATTGCCTGCAGATGGGATAATAACTGTTGTCACTGTTGCCTTATCTGCTACCCATCTCTTGTCAGTTGTTATTCCCAGAAACTAAAAAAGAAGATCCAAGTTTTGCAGCTAAACATGATCAAAGTGTATAGCAAGTTCATGGGAAGCATAGACAGAACTGATGAAAACATTGATAAGTATTGGGCATCAATCCATGGAAAGAAATGATATGCAGCTGGGGATTTAGCTCAGTGGTTTCGCTGCTTGCTGCACAAGCGCAAAGACCCGAGTTTGATCTCCGGTACAAAGAAAAAGAAATGATATGCAAGCCCTGTTTTGTTCTGTTTCAAATTGATCTTAAAAAATGCTTGGCAACTGCATAAAATATATGATGAAAAGCCAATAGATTTTCTGGAGTTTTGTCGACGTGTGGTATGCCATTATCTGGAGACCCATGGTCATCCCCCAGAACTTGGCCTACAAGGAAGACCTTCTCAGAAGCAAAACATTGACTCACATTTTGATGGCATAAATCATGTGATATTGAAACACGAAAAGCAAACACAGAGTGCTGAATGTCATAAGAACACCACTTTTCAATGTAAAAAATTTGTTGCCTTACATGTGAAGTATTCTGTTGAATGGCATGCTGAATAGCAAGTGTCACCACCTCCTGAGATGAGAAGCATCTCCTGAGACAAGCACTTTGTGCAATGTAGTGGTTTTCCCTAGTACACCATTTGTGGAATGCCACATAAAAATAAAATATAATAAACATATTTTCTCTTCAAATTCTTGTTCCTTGAATTTTTCTAGGTAACGTGAATTTCATGCAAAATTTTAAAAATTGCAGTCTCAGGCATAAATATACTAACAAAAGGATAAAGAAGCCTCCAAAAACCCAGATAGGAGACTGAAATTCCTCTTTGAATCCTGTCCGAAGTCACAGCTGAACCAGAAAAAATTTCACTGCATTTTAGGCACTTTTGTCAAGTACAAGTAGTAAACTCAAATTTATCCTTGGATTTGGTAGTGTATCAAGCACAGTGCTGGTATTTAACACTGAAATTTTTAACAACCCACCAGAATGTTATAAAAAACTATGTCCTTCCAAGTCTGTAACTCAGAGAACATCTAAAGGTATAAGAAAGGGCAACTGGAAAAGTTTTTTGTTTTGTTTTGTTTTAAGGCTGACTGAGGTTCTGAAGATTTCCAGAGCCAAAGTCCAGTGGATATAAGTAGTTAAAATATCTGAACCAAAAATAACTTGAATCAATATTGTTCTTTTTTTTTCTGAAGAAAAATAATTGTGCAAACTTTCAGTGGATGGGTAGTTATTATGACAAATGGATTCTGGTGAGTAAAGGGTCCTAATATAAAGATAATGCTCCTTCCTAGTTTTTATATGCCCTCTCAGGTACAACCACAGAAGCCTTTACTAGATCATTGGCCTCTGAAGCATTGAAATTAGCATTGCCCACTCTCAACCCCTACATAAATCTGCTCTTAATTTACCCAGTTTTGACACACCTTTTCACCAAAGTGTGCGTGAAAATAATGGAATAATGGTATTCTAGAACAGTCTTTCCTTTCAAGTCCCAAAGCATATAGCTCACATTAATTGAACACTATGGTATAGATACATCCCAGTGCATATGCAGTAGCCTCAGTTGCCACCCTAATTGACAAAGACATCCTTACACTAGGGTCTCCTATTCACCTTGCGTTTTCCATGCTGTGTCATCTCTTACAATCCCATAAGATAGTACCTGTACTCAATGACAAACCAAGTCTGTCATATTGCACCTCTGTAAAGCTCTAAACCTGGTTACACTATTACTGTTCCCTGATGTTAGAGACAATAGAGAACTCTCCTCGATTCCACATGATTAAAGATCAACCATAGAGATGGTTTCTGACCACATAAAGACCTCTTAGACATTCCCTTGAACAATCCAGAATTACTTTTGTTCTCTCTTAGCTCTGAAAAAGAAATTCTCACAGAAGTATAACTGGATTTCTGTATGTGAGCTTGTACATTTGCAAAACAGGAAACTTCCACTAGTTACACTGACTACATGTACTTTGGAGCATGCCATAACATTGTCACACTTTGGAAGTCACAAAGATTCTTGAGTTCTACGGGTACACTTATCATCAATGGCCATATAATTCTACCCTATTTCAGGTATTTCTCTTCCTATGGAAATTGGTATTCATTCCCCAGAACTTACTAAGGAAACTGGTATGGAAACTTTACGGAATGATAGGGTGACAAAGCTCCTAAATGAGCAGGCAAAAATGGGCTCCTGAGATGTCAATTAGATGAGGCCACAAAGAAAAGATTGAGGAAAGATTGGGTTGGGGGGATTTCATAATTTAAGATCACAGATCTTAGAACTATGAATCATGCCATGTCATAAAGGCCCATGTGGGAAAGAAAGAGGGGTGCCAGGAGCCAGAAGACCAGAGTAATGGAAAAGTTTAAGATTTGCTAGTTTGAATAATTCTAGCAGTTTTGGGCTATAGGAGTAATCCTAGTTGTCCAGCACCTAGCCCTAGGTTGAGTTAAGCATAGTACATATTGAATCCTGGGATGTATGGACCTAATGAATGGATCTAGATTGGTTGGTTTGCATATACAGTGTACACTCAAGTTACAACTGGTCTGGCATATGGATACTTATGACTAGAATTTTAGTTTTAACTTGGACCAAAGTCTTGAGTTACGACCCAAATGCCAACTGCTCGCGCTTTCAGTTGGTCTCAGATACAGATTTAACCCTTAAAGAGTTCTTAATGAACATTACAACATCTTTTCCTTTGTGGGGTTGAGAGATCCTGGGCCAGTGTCTATGGACTGAAATCTGCCTGGAAGAAAGTGTGGCCTAAAATTGTACAGGAGAGACTTTCAAGAGAATTGAGCAACTTGAGTTACAACCAGCCCTTGGGAACAAATTGA
Source organism: Heterocephalus glaber (assembly GCF_053883595.1). Taxonomy (NCBI): domain Eukaryota; kingdom Metazoa; phylum Chordata; class Mammalia; order Rodentia; family Bathyergidae; genus Heterocephalus; species Heterocephalus glaber. Next base: position 42,545,034 of record NW_028258325.1, on the reverse strand, counting down.
GTTCTTATGTCAAAAGTCCACTGTATCAAGCATGATCTTCTATCTGGGCCTCTGTTATCTTTAAGAATTGGCTTGCTCCAGGGTGGCCAGTCTCTGTTAGCCAAAAAAGCTTTTAAAGTGCCAAAACATTCTAATACACAGAAAATTCACACACAGGGATGATTTTAATTGGAACCAATGTGTTACTGTTGCAATACAGTAACTTTTAGCATACAAGTATTATTCTTTAAAGAATAAACAATGAATTATACTGAAGCTTTGTGTACAAGTAGTATCATGTTCATTCTTTTTTGGGGGGAGATTTAATGTTTTTAGGTTAATTTTATTGGTAATATTTTAGGTATACAATATAATGACATTCTTCATTGGAAATTTTCACCTTTACGTAATGTCTCTTGGTTTTCCTAGATCTCTTAACTCCTGACCTTTAACCCAGAGCAACAGAGCCAGCTCCTTGCCTATGAAACTTCATGCCAGTTTTCAGATGGGACAGTAGAGGACTAACAACCTATCAGCATAGCCTAAAGACTACTTAGTTTGAGAACATCTGAACAAACAGCAGCTGCAAGGGGGAAAAAAGCCTTATCTAAACTTCCCTTTGATGAGCAGTATAAGTCTTTCTGAAAATTCAGCTGCCCTAACTCCACTTCAAGGAAATTTGAAAGGGACGAGATGAAGCACTGGGGCCTCCAGGGGAACTGAAAGGTATAAATAAGCCTTATCAGAGCCTTCCCTTCTTTTCCTCTGAAACCTTAACACTCACCCACACCCCACAACCTCTGGCTGTTCAGAAAGCTACTCCTTAAGAATGTTCTCACATGCATGTAGTAAACATTTTTCTCACTAACTTAGTTTATTTTCAGGACCCAAACCACTGAAACCTAGGTGGGTAGAGGAAAAGTTTCCTCTCGGCAATACTTTTTAGATTTTTTTCTGTCTAGAAAAGATAGTGTGTTAATATATAAGGGAATTTGGAAACCTTGGTTTTGTTTGAAAGTGGAAGAATCTAATGTATGCATATACATAAGGCTTTCTCCTTTTGAATTTGCCTTAAATAGTAAAATTTGAGTAGCTATTCTGTGTGCATAAAAACTTACTGAAAACTTTTTATTTCCTTCAGGGAGAAAGTTACAAACCATTGAACCGGGATCTGTGTTTTCCTCACTTTTTGTGGACATTTGAATCTACAGTCTAGTGAGGTGTTTGTCTAGTATACTATACCCTTTTTTCACAATGTCAAGTACTAGTAAAGTGCAGAGAGGAAATGTGAAATGAATTTTAGAAAATGTCTATTGGAAAGATTAGTTCACATTGATCAAGTAGACTGAGTGGCTTTGAGCCAGGAAGCCAAACGATGCTGGTATAAAGGACATGAAGCTTTCCTACTTCCTCCATATGGAAGGCTTGTAGGTCATGGAAAGTCATAGAAAATAGTTGAAAATTGCTAAAGATGGACACAAATATTTTTGATATTTGAAATTAATCTTATAGCTGAGAAAAATCCTCTTTTTCATCATTACACTTCGAATGAAGCTCAAAATATGTTGATTGACAAAAGTTCATTAGGTAGATCAAAGGCCAATAGATCCTGTAGTGTTTTATTTCTTTTTACATTTATTAATTAGAATTCTACTTACAGGAGATTTTATTCAATAACCTATATCAGTATGAATTTATGGCTATATATTTTATTTTTTGGATTGTACTCCAATACTTTTCTACCGTTGCTCAGATTATTCCAGCTTTGACATTTAAGAACTCTTTGAACTTGATTTTTGATCTTGTTTTTATTGTTTGTTGTTGTGTTTTGACATGCCCTCATCCTTTACTTGCTTTGAATTTGTAGCACTTCCTCGCCCTCTGGTGCATACAGTCCAAGCTTACCCTGCTATTTTTTTTCTAACAAGCACTAGGACCAATTATTTTTCCATAGAACCATGTGTGTTTCTACTGAGAAATGAGTTTTTATTTTTTCCCTCCACAGTAATGGGATTGAACCCAGGGGCATTCTACCACTGAGCTGTGTCCCAGCCCACCCACTTTACTTTAGCTGTTTATCTAGAGATTGAATTGCCCAGGCTAGACTCAAACTCTCAATCTTGCTGCCTCACTCAGCCTCTTTGAATGTTGGAATTACAGGCATGTGCCACCACACCTGGCTAAGAAATGGTTTTAGAAAGTAAGATCTGGGTGTACAATGTGCTTGTTACTACTGCAACTCTACAAGGGTGTCATTGCACTTGCCCACTTGTTGGACAAAGCTAGGCAGCAATATGTATATTAATCAATAAATACACAAATACTATATATCTAGACTTTATTTTTAAAATAAATGAATTTATACTGATATCTCTAACTCTCAAGTCACCACTACAGGTCTCGTACTCACCTTCACCCTTTCTTACTTTTAACTTTTACCTGACGATGAGAATCCTATACCCTATTATGTACCTACTGTTTCATTTCTTTGTTAAACTCTATGTCTATAGTTAGGTAGAGTATAGATTGCTAACCAGTACTTCATAGGAGTCAAATTTCCCAACCACAATACAGTATTTGCCTTTGTATCTTTAGCTTTACAATATCCAGCCAAAACATTGCTTTCAAAAATTAAATCAAGGGCTAGGGGTACAGCTCAGTAGTAGAGCATTTGCCTAGCATATGTGAGGCCCTGGATTCAATCTCTAGCACACCAAAAAAGGGAAAAAAGTTAAATCAGCTGTCAGGGATGTGTGTGTATGGGTGTGTGTGTATGTGTGTGTAGTCACTTCTTTAAAAGTTGGTCTATTATTATTGGACTTTAGAGAATCTATATTCAAAATGGAAACAAGAAAACTACTTTATTAACTTTAATTAATATAGGTTATTCATTCACGTCTAATGTTACATAGATGGAATGATGGAATACTGGAGAATACTTTTTATTCTTCTGGCCATTCTCTTGTGATTATACAGAAAATAGAATATGTACTTAGTTTTATTGAGTGTGATTTACAAACCATTTAAGCTATTCATCATCATGTTTTGAGATACCCATACATTGTGAAATGATTACTACATTCATTATCATATACATCACTTCACATTCTTGTAGCAATTCTTAATTCCCTTAGCTTAGAAACATTTTATAACAGCTCAAGATAAAAAATACTCCTAAACAAAAAAAAGCACTCAGCATCTCCCAGAGATATACACTTAAGTGAACACCATTCTAGATGATTTCTTAATATCTTTATAATTAATGCATTTTTGAAAATAAAAAATTGGCAATGCCATATATACTGTTTATAACCTGTTTCACCTAATAGACTACAGTGGGCTACTTTATACATCAATAAATTCATGTCAACATCATGATCTCTTAGTGATATGAAAACTTTTTTCCATCCCCCATATAACCTTTGACACTTTCTCCTCCTCTTCCTTATTCCCTTTCTCTTGTCTAATAATAGTCCCCCTTCTACTTTCACGTCATCGTTTTTACATTCCACAATTTAGGACAAAAGTGATACTTGTCTTTCTGAGTCTGTCTTATTTTACTTAACATCATAATCCATGGCTTGATCCAATTTCTTGCAAATGACATAATTTTGGTTTTTTATGGCTGAATGATATTCCATCATGTATGTATGTGTGTGTATATATATATATATATATATACACACACCATGTTTATCCATCCGTTGATGGGCATCTAGGCTGGTTCCATATATTGGCTATTGTAAATTGTGCTGCAGTAAACATGGTTGTGCAGGTATCCCTATAGTATGCTGAATTTAACTTCTTCAAGTATATACCAAGGAATAATATAGCTGGATCAAATGGTAACTCTGTTTTTAGTTTTCTGAGCAAACTCTATACTGACTTCCCTGGTGGCAATACCAATTTAATCATCACCAGTAGTGTAGAAAGATTTCTTTTTTCCCCTGAATTCTCACCAACATTTATTATTTTTGTGTTCTTGACAGTAGTCATTCTGAGTGAGAGGGAATGTCAATGTAGTTTTTACTTGCATTTCCCTAAAGACTAAAGATGTTAAACTTTTTTTGTATAGTTATTGGCCATTTGTACTTCTTTTGAGAGGTTTTTGTTCAATTCACTTGCCCATTTATTGACTGGGGGTTTGGTGTTAAGTTTTCTGAGTTCTTTATATATGTTCATGGACTTATAAGTTAAAGAAATATGATATATAAAATAGTCTCAAGCTTCAGAACTTTATGCACACAGCCATCCAATGTTCATTTCTATCTCCACTCATCTTTTATGCCTAGAGTCTCACTCTTAAGAATATGCTATACTTCTCCACATATTCAATTCCCTCCTCAAAAGACTTCAAGTATTGAACCTAATAAGTAGCACTGGAAACAGTATTTGCAATGTGGCAGGAAATGCTTTAAGCACTTTACACTTGTAACTCATGTAATCTCTTTAACACTATTAGATATGTGCTATTATTTTCCTACTAGAGAAACTAAGGCATATAGATTAAGTAACTGTTTTGTTTTGTTTCTTTGTTTGTTTGGTACTGGGGATCGAACTCGGGACCTTGCACTTGCGAGGTAGGCGGCGGAACCACTGAACTAAATCCCCAGCCCTAGGTTAAGTAACTTTCTCAAGTTCCTACAAATGTTCAGTGCTGGAAGTCAGGGTGATTTCCCAAGCAAGTGGCTCTATAGACCATTCTCTGAAGCCCTGTGCAATATGATTTACAATTAAATAAATGTATACTGCATCACTTTTGTTGTTTTTAAGTGTTTCCATTTTTATGGCTGCTATAAATTGGATCTCATGCTTTAACTAGTTATTCACGTATCATATTATTAATTTTTCTTGCCACTAATTTATTTTTGTACCTCTAACAGTTTTTTGTAAGCCAATTCCTTTGGATTTTTTAAGCCTATCGATTGCATCACCTACATATGTTGCTTTTTCTCACTTAACACACCAGCATGGAATTTCCAAAGCACTATTAAATAGTATTGAGAATTTTTAGTAATAAAAGAAAATGTCTAGAGTTTCATGATTGAAGATCTTTTCCATATTTGAATATATAATATATATCAGTATTTATCTTGCCTGTGATAGGAACAAACATTTTTCTTAAAAGTGATAGGTAGAGAGGCCAGGGATTTAGCTCAGTGGTGCCACCGCCTGCCTCACGAGCACGAGATCCCAAGTTCTATCCCTGATACCAAAAATTGTTTTAAAAATTCTTGGGCCGAGGATTTAGTTCAGTGGTTCTGCTACCTGGCTCACAAGCACAAGGTCCCCAGTTCAATCCCTGGTACCAAAAAAAAAAAAGGTGATAGGTAGAGCTGAGGTTTTTCTCCTTAATCTTAAATTAGAAGTGCTTTAGCTGGAAGATTTTTAAAAAATGAATTTGATTCAGATAAATTGGACTTTAAGGTATGGAAAACTTTAAAGACAGTAGGAAAAGGAAATGAACCTTGAATAAAATGGTACTTACCAGGCATTGTTTAGGGCACCAATTCTCAAATTTGACTGCACATTTCAATCTCCTGGTAAGATTTCCCAACAGTAATGATGCCTGGGTACTCCGATGTATGGTAATTGGTCTGGAGTGTAGCAAGGATACTGGGAGGTTTTTTTTCTTTTTTTTTGTACTGGGGATTGAACTCGGGACCTTGCGCTTGCAAGGCAGGTGCTGGAACCACTGAGCTAAATCCCCAGCCCTACTGGGAGTTTTTTTTAAAACCCCAGGTAATTCTAATGTATGACCAAATTTTGTAACCACCACTTTAGGGAAGACTTTAAATCTATTTCCCATAGTTTGTATAACTTGTTAATAGAATGCACCTGATATTAATGATCATCACAGCATTATTCACAATAGGCAAAAGGCGGAAAGAACCCAAATGGCCATCAATAGATGAATGGATAAACAAAATATGATAGAATGGAATATTATTTTAGCCTTAAAAAGAAATGGTATTCTAACACATGCACATAGACAAACTTCAAGAACATCACATTGAGTGAAATAAGCCAGACACAAAAGGACAAATACTGGTATGATTCCCCTTATAGTAAATTTCATAGATAGGGAGTAGACTAGTTGGAGGAGAAGGGAGTAGAAAGTTTTTGTTTAATGGGAAGAGTTTCACTTTGAGATGATGAAAGAATTCTGGAAATGTAGTGGCAGTGTTTGCACAACATTGTTTAGTGCCAAGGAATTATATGCCCAAAATGATTAAAGGGATATCTTTTACATTATATGTATTTTAACACAAGAAAATAAAAAATGCCTGTGAGTGGACTGCAAACCTCCATTCCCAGCTAGTTTTATTTATTTGCTTTTTTTTTATTTCTGAGGTACTGGGGATCAAACTTGGGTCCTTCTGCTTGCGAGGCAGGAGGTGGAACCACTGAGCTAAATCCCCGGCCTCCCAGCTACTTTAAAGTGTTAATGTTGAAGAGTATAACATGGAGTGTTTTAGTAATTACTATAACTGTTTTTCCTCTTAGCATTTTCAAGGAAGGCAGCACTTACCTCATATCATACACTTTGGTAACAACTGTGAGCCTCTATAACACCCTCACAGGTGTGCAGACAAGTAAGGCATAAGGCTGAAATCTGCAGTGGACTGCTGTGAAGGCCATTGTGTATGGAGCCTTTTGAAGCAAAGATTAGAGGTGAATCTATTCACCCTCATACCGGGCCTTTGATGTGCCCCTGCCTGGCCTGCATATATACCATATATACCCACCAAACAGAGCTAAGATATCAGCATCATTCTTATTAAGTGACACACCTACCAAGAGAAGTATGATTTCATTTGACTCGATAATGTTTCTAAGAGAAAGGTGAACCAAGACATCTCTTTGGTATCAATTTTCACAAAAGAAACTAGGCTATTTATTTATAAGCAGTCTTGACTGGTGAAAAGCAATGGAGCACAATGTCAAAGGCCTTGAATTACTCTAGCCCTCATACTTTGCTTTAGAAGATAGGTGAGCTTTTTATGTGTTGATTGTCCTAGGCAAAACAATTATACAATAAATTCATGTTGGACAGGTGTAGCAAATCTTACTCAGAAGCCTAAATTCCAAAAGATGTATGGTCCAAGGGATCTACCAGTATGCTTCGTTGGCAAGCAGAAGACCCTAGAACTGCACTATTTGGAAGCCTGCCCTTCAAATGTGGCTAGTGCCATTCTGTGTACTAATTTCCTAAGCTGCTGTAACAAATTAATATAAAAGTGGTGGCTTACAGCAATACATATTTATTCTTTTACAATTCTAGAGGTCAGAAGTTCAAAACCAGTTTCACAAGGCCAAATCAAGGTATTAGCAGGGCTACTGCCTCTGGACAGTCCACAGGAGGTGATCTTTGCCTTTCCCAGCTTCTAGAGATGCATTCTATGCATTCCTTGGCTAAGGGCTCTTCCTCCATTCTCAAAGCCAGCACCATTGCCTCTTGCTTCGCACATCACATTTAATCCAAATAATCCAGGAGAATCTCTCTGTTTTAAGATACTTATTTTAATCATATCTACACAATGCTTTTTACCATTTAAGGTTTTAGGGATTAGGGTATGGACATAATTAGAGTCATTATTTAGTCTACCTCACCAAGAACTGAAAATCTAGCTCTATGGCTAGTGGCTGCTGTATTTGTTTGTTTTTGTTTTTTGACTTTTATTAGTACATGTGTGCAGTTCATGATGATTACATTCACTATAGGGGATTGGTACATGTACATAACACATTTCAATTCCCTTCTTTTTAATTTTTCAGTATTAGATTCATTTATTTATCTTATAAGACCTTATAAAGTTAATTATCATATATACAGATTGAAAACTAGATTAATAGGCCAAAGAACATATAAAATATGTAAGACATTTGTACTACTGTATTTGAGCAGGGATCTTTTCCTGTGGAAGTACATATTTCATTGTGTCTGATTTAAAAAAAAAGTTTCCCAAAGCCCTAAGTTTCCCCACATCTTTGAAATAGTGTTTTCATTGCTAAAAGTAGCAGGCTCGAAAAACTGGGTATCTTAACTACCTATGAGAAGCAGTATACTGAATTTCTTTCTTAAACTTTCTATATATAGACCCTGTCTCAAAAAATAAATAAAATAAAAACTGTGTACTTAAAACTTTACTAAGAGGATAGATCTTAAGTGTTCTAATCAAAAATAGTAATAAACAGGGCTAGAGTTAACTTTTGGAGGGGATAGATATGTTTATGGATAGTTCAAAGGGTGTAAATTTATCGACCTGTGTACACTGAATACAGTATATGCACCATTTAGTGTGGAAATTATATATACCTCAATTAAATGATTTTTTTAAAAAAACATGCCATGGATAATTCAAACAGTGGAATACTACTCAAATAAAAAGGAGCGGATTACTGACCTATGCAAGAACATGGATAAATCTCACATGAAATGCACTGAATGAAAGAAGCCTTACACAAAAGAACATACTGATGATTCCAGTTATACAAAATTCTGAAACAGACAAAGCTGATCTACAGTGGAGAAAAAAAAATCAGCATACTGTACTAGCTGCCCTTGGGAAAGCAGAAATGGGAGAGGCATGAAGGACTTTCCAAGGAAATATTATGCAGTACATTTGATAGAGGCTTGAGTAATATAAGTGAATGCATTTGTCAAAACTCAGCAAATGTATGCTGAAGATTTGTGCATTTTATTTCATGTACATTTTACATCAAAAGAAACTTTAGATACTGATTTCTAGTTAACTAAAAACAAGCTGAAATATTTAGAGAGCTGAAAATGTTTGCTATCTGCAATGTACTTTGAAGTGCAACAGTATTTGAATGGAGAGAAGGAGGACTAGAACTATAAAGAAATTTTATAAAATATTGATTAAATCTATGTGGTAGGCTTGTTTTTTCTGTATAAAATTATTTAAACTTTGTTAAAGATTTAAAATAGAATCAAATGTTAGGGAGAAAAGGCATTCAGACATTAAAATGAGCAAAAATGTTAACAGACACTTGATGAAATTATTTCTAAATAGCCAATAAACAGATTTTTAAAAAGATGCTCAGCTTCATTAATCATCAGAAAGATGCAAGCTAAAATCACAGAAGACTCAATTTTCACCCACCAAAATGGTTTAACCACATGCTGATGAGAATTTAGTACAACTGGAACTTTCCTATGTTGCTGATACGGTAGTAGTGCTTGTATTTGTATATTGACATGAATATGGTATAACCCATAAACCAAGAATTGTATTGCTAGGTTTATAACCAAGAGAAATGTATTCCGCATTCATCATGTTCACCAAAGGACATATATTACAATGTTAATAGCAGCAATATTTTTTAACAACTCCAAAATGTATAACAGTACACCAATCCCTGTCGACATTTGGCTAAATTGTAGTGTATTCACACAATGGAATGCAATACAGCATCTCATGAACAAACTATAGCTACACTCAAAATGTGGATGAACCTCATGAATGTAACAGTGATTTAAAGAAACCAAGAGCAAAACAATATATGCTGAAATGGTTCCTCATAGGGTGCAAACACGAGTACATTCTGTGTTGTTAGGATCTGTGGTCACTCTCTATAGAAGGGAACGGTTAGTGCTTGGGAGGAAACATTCCTGGGATGCTGGTTACATCTTGTTGCTTGAGTTGGTGGTGGTTGCAAGAGTGTGACTGGTTCATGAAATTTCAGAAGACTGCATTATGATTGCCGTACTTACTTGTAGGCATGTTATATTTTAATAAAAAGCACTCTTCCAGAACCTATTAGCAAAAGAGACTTGAGATGGATTTGAGAGACAGGATCAAATTCACATTAGGAAGATTAGTAGAGGATGCCAGGAGAAGAATTACCAGGTTGTTTGTAAAAGAAATCTAGTCAAGTAAAGAGGTTTGAATTAAAGCAAGAGAGACGTAAATGAAAAGGACAGAGTACAGTGAGCACTTGAGTAAACATGGCAGGGGTTGAGTAGCTCGCTAGAACTGGGTGCCTGTTGCTTGAAAAATGAGAATAACAGTACCTACTTCATTGAGACTATTTTGGCCATTTATCTAATAAGCTAAGGGAGTTTTGCAGTGACCCTCCATCAATGCTAACTGTATCTGTACAGAGTGAGATATAAGGTTGAAATTAGAAAGTCTGAAGAGAAATATCTTGATCTGAAAAGGTCTAGGCAGCCTTGCCTCCCCCCAAGCACAAGTAAAATCACCTCCCTGCTTAGGACTGGGTCAGGGTAGGACACAGGGTAGAAGGCCAAAATCAGGAATGAGATAGGACATGTCGGAATCTGGGCATGGCGTGGGCCCTAATTATCATGGGTGCGAGGCTAGGACTCCATTAGATAGCCGCGGGTCCGGAATCCCGAGGAACCAAACTTTAGGGCTGCCTCCTCCGCTTTCTCTCTGAGCTGTGAGTCCACGGGCGGGATTCAGGCCGAGTTGCGGACGGAATCAGGGCCAATGGAATGCGAGCGTCTCCGTGCTTAACCAATTAGACACCCCTGAGAACCGCCCCCTCCCTGTGATTGGCAGACGCATCTCTAGGTTCTCACGGGCGGTGGGGTGTCAGAACTCTGAAGGGCTGTGCAGAGCTTCCCCTAGACCTGGTCACTTGGTCCTGCTCCCCAAGGCATTTCCTCCCTTGTACCCCTGGAGTCATTCACTGCTTCTGGCGCTGCCACTGCCTGGAGGCCGCCTCCCCAATCCCATGCCTACCGGCAGGTGCTCCGCAGGGCAGGAATCAGTGGTCACAATGCAACCTGATGAGGCCTGGCTGAGCACTAATGCTCACCCAAGCTGTAAAAGAGAGCTAAAGCTACTTTTCAATTAAATTACAGTGGGCTTGAGATCCTGTTGTTTGTTTTGGTTTTGGGTACTGGGGATTGAATCCAGGACCTGAGGCCCTGTTCTTAACACACTGTTTAGGGCCTGCAGCACCTATGGTACGTGCCATGTGGTAATGTGCCATGTTTGTGGCAGGGAAGGGCTTGTTATGTCATTTGTGGACACCTGTTGTTCCCAACCCGAGTCCAGCTCGTGCTTTCTCTGCTAATTTTCAGATAGTTCAAGTGGGATAAAGTCACAGTTATATTTTCCTTTTTTTAATTACATTTATTGGTACATTTTAGGTATACAATACAGTTACATTTATCATTAGGATCTTGTACCTTTACATGATGTATCTTGGCTCTTATTTTTTCCCCATTCCTCTGCCCTCCCTTCACCCCCTCCACCCCTCCCTATTTACAAAGACTTTGTTTCCATTTTTTTCCTTTTCTCATATTTTTTCTTTTCCCTTCGTTCCTTTCCCCTACCCCTCCCACTTCCCCTACTCCTGTAGACCTTTTCTTCCTATTTCACATTATCTATTATACATTTTGATCCTTACTTACACTTTTAGTTTTTCACACCAGAGAAACTATTCGGTATTTACACACAGTTATATTTTCAAGTGCCTTTGTGAGACCAAAAGTGACTCCATTTTGTGAATGTGGGACCAGAATGACTCCATTTTGTCCAAAATGGAGCAGTCTCCTTTATTCTTTCAAATTAATGATTAAATGTGCTTAATCTGGGACAAAAGACATGATCTGTAACTCAAGATTCCTAAGCTCATTACTCAGCCATCTGTTTGCCCTAGAAACAAGTGTCCCGGGCCCACTATCTATAGGACAATCTGTTAACGTGCTGACTATCCACACAAGGTGGTCATGACCATGAGTCAAGATGTCTGCTGACCATCAGTACGTGACAGTAGACCACTAACCTCTGTCCCCATTTTTCTTGTAAAAACCTATACGTAATCCCCTTCAACCCCCAATGAGCCTAGCCAATCAAAATTCGACACTTCATACTTGCTAAATGTTAACCAATCATATGGCTGCTAATGACTGAAGCTTGCTGTAATCTCAATAAAAACCCTGCTAATTTGGAACTCGGGGCTCTCAATCTCGATCCACTGTGTCGGTGACAATTGAGAGTCCCTGCTTAAACTTGAATAAATGACCCTCGTGTGCTTACATCGGAAACAGCCTCCTGGTGGTCTTTGGGACTTCGTAATCTGGGCACAACACCTTCCAATGCAAACTCTTAAAGCAGTCCTAGTCATCTCCCCCAGAGGTAATGAAGATTTCTCCAGTAAAGGCACGGGTCAGTATGTATGGAATTCTTGTACTTAATAACAAAATTTTCTCAAATACCTAAACTTTTTTTTTAATGTAGTGGGGATTGAACCAAGGGTCTCCTGCATGCTCGGCAGGCATTCTATCACTAAGCTACAATCTCTAGTCTTTTTAAATTTTGAGATAGGCTCTCACTACATTTCTCAGGTTGACCTTGACTTGTACTTCTCCTGCCTCAGCCTCCACCATAGCTGGGATTACAAGACTCAGCTAATATCAGACGTTTTAATGTAGGACTGAGAAAGTTCCTAAGAAAATAAGTATTGGTGAAGCTAGGGGAAAAAATTGAAACCTTTGTGCATTGCTGGTAGAAAAGTAAAGTGGTGTTGCTTCTGTGGAAAATTTTCACTGGTTCCTCAAAAAATTAGAATTATCCTATAATCCAACAATTTTATTTCTTAGTGTATATAAAAAAAATTGAGGACTGGGGATTTAGCTCAGTGGTTCCACCGCCTGCCTCACAAGTGCAAAGACCCGAGTTAGATCCCTGGTACCAAAAAAAAAAAAAAAATTGAAAGCAGGGACTCAACAGATGCTTGTATACCATGTACATGGTAACATTATTTACAGTAGCCAAAAGGAGGACACTAACCAAGTGATCAGCAACACATGAACAGATACACAAAATGTGATGCTATATATATATATATATATAGATATAGATATATATATAGATATATATGTTGGAATATTATTCAGTCTTGAGCAGGGAGGAAGTTCTGATACTTGCTTCAACACTGACGTACCTTAAAAACTATGGAGTGAAATAAGCCAGGCATAAAGGCAAATACTGTACTGTACTTACGAGGTACCAGAGTAGTCACATTCATAGAAACAGAAAACAAAACAGTGGTGACCAGAGTTAAAGGAGGGGAGGCAGGAGTTATTGCTTATACTGTAGGAACAGAATTTGTTTAGGATGATTAAAAAAAATCTAGAAATGGATAATGGTGATGGTAGTTATGTAAAATTGTGAATGTACTTACTGTCAAAGAGTTGTACACTTAAAAGGATAAATTTTATGTTCTGAATCTCTCTCAAACACACACATTCATACATTCATCAGTAGATACATTCTGAAGTCATATCCAGTCAATGGAATATCTTGTTTTAATTCTGGCATTTGCATAATACAACCTTAATTTGTGGAAACCTTTTCAAACTTTGATCTGAACTAATTGACATTAGTGTTCAAAGGTTATAAAACACTTTTTTTCAATATGCGTGTGTTGTTTTCAACTCTAAACACACTAAGAAGTATTTGCAGGATGGACTTGGGAAACAATATTTGTTAGAATTTCTGGGAACCCAACCATATTGTATTATACAGATTGGAAAGTTCAGATCCATTTGCTTGTTATATATGTGGAAATAGACTATTTTGGAATCTTGCATTTGAGCCTTCCTATCTATACTACTGGAGTAGGACTACTGTCATCATGTAGACTTATGTTTACTGATAAGGGACCGTGTTTTATAAAATATTAAATCCAGTATTAGTTCCTTATTTCATACACTTAATACTTGCAGAGACCCATGTTTCACTTATCAACTGAAGTCTTTTTTTAAAAAAAGAATCTCCCTCATTGTTGAAAGTAAATGTACTCTTAGGGTGTGAATACTAGTGTTCCAATAAGCATGTGACTATATTAAGGTGGTGATAGTGGGAAGCTCTTGACTCCATCAGGATTCTTAGGTTTTCATAAATTTATTGGGAAAATAGGGTTTTTTTTTTTTAAATAGGCGTTTTTTAAGGGGGAGATAGTTTTACCTGTACTGCTGAAGTTTCATTTTGGTAAACAGTATCTTTCTAAAAGAAAAAGCATGAAAGAGAAATTGATGTGTGTACAGATGTCCTCATGTGACCAGCACTGTGTTTGTGACTACTATGTATCTTACAGTCAACAGTGTGGAAGCTGTTCATTTTTCAATCTGAAGTAAAATACTTTCAACGAAAAAAAATAGCATTGGGAAAACCATAATTTCAAACTAGTACATTCTAAATATATAGCCAAGACAAGAGGCAGTTTACATGTTCTTGGGATATATTTTTATCATCTGAGGTTCTTTTTTAGGAGGAAGGGGGTAATATGCCTACACATAATGAACTTCAAGTATCATATTCCTGCTCATTTGACAAGTGAGATAATGCTGATGTGTCCTTTTGTATGTGGGAAAAGAGAAGGCATTCAAGCTGAGGTGGTATGAGGTTGAAATCTTCGTCAACATTTCTCACAATTATTTGTCCTCTTCTGTTGAAACTTTTACTGATTTCTCAGGGGTGTTTTGTGAAATTAGAAGAGCAACTGTTGCCAGGATGGGTTATAACATGTTTCAGCTGGTCATAGCAGTGCTTTCAGTTGCCAGCTACCTGTGTTAGTAGATGTGAATAGAATTATCTTTTTTTTCCCCCTTAAAACTGAGTGGTCATTATTTAAAGCCAAGCATTCACATTAAACTTTGAGTAAAGTTAAATAAGACTGCAAATGAAACACTTGAAATATTTGACACAGATTATGTTGACAAAGTCATGTCAACAACGAGTGTTTCTGACTTGCATGAAGCTTTAAAGAAGGCAATGCTGATGACCATGATGACGCACAAAGTGGTCATGCAGGCACCCACAGAACCCATGAAAATGCTGAGGGGGAGGTATTTGGTTGAGTCTGAGATTAGATTTGCTTTCATAGCCAATTAAATGAGAAGATGTCTGGAAAGTTAAATAAATAGGCTCATTCTGAATGAAAACTTAAACATGAAGAAAATTTCTGGGAAGATTATTTCTTAGGCTATTGTGGTTGTTGATCTTGCAGAGGCCAAACCAAAATACAGTAAAATCTACTTGGGTACACATTCAGGGCATAATCCTACTGTTTTGTTTCGTTGGTCATGGAGAAATTTCAGGCTGAAACTATGAGGTATGATGAAATAATACAATTAATGTTTAAATTGAATAACTTCTTACAGTAAAAACATGGGCCATTAATCCCCCTCAAAATACTCCTCACTTTGAACACACTTGTCCCGTCATTCATTCTTGCCACTTTCTGAAGCAGTTCTGGAAGTCCTCTTTTGTGAGTATCTTTCGTTGAGCTATTGTGGCTGCTTTGGTGTGCTGAACCCATTTAAAACCCTTCCTTGGTCATTTTGACTTTGGGGAGAAGCCATAAGTCACCTAGTGCCAGATCTGATGAATAAGATGGACAAGTACACACTGTAATGATTTTTACAGGAATTGCCTTAAATCGTTGAATCAGTTTAGAACATTGAGGCAGCCATGAAAAGATACTCAAAAGAGGACTTCCAGAACTGCTGCAGAAAGTGGCAAGAATGAATGATGGGATGAGTGTGTTTGAAGCAAGGGGAGTAGTTTGAGAGGGGTTAATGGCAACATGCTTTTTACTGTAATAATTTTTTAAAAATTTATTTGAACATTCACCATGTTTTGATCACATTCCATAAAACATGAATCTTTATGTTCTGTTCCTTGGCTCTGAAGGTATGGGATTTAAGCAGCATGAAGCCTGCCATAGAGCCAGGTGTGTCACAGTCTGCATGGAGGAGTCCTTAGGAGGAGCCTCAGGGTAAGGAAATAGTAAACACAGGAGCACTCCTATCCTCTTCAAGGTGATGAGCCCATGGAAATAATCAGCAGGTTACCGCAGGGCAGTTAAACTCTGAATAGAAAACTAGAAATTGTAATTCTATATGTAAATATCTCAAAAGGAATGAGAGTTTACATGCAGACTTGGAATTATGAAACTTCTTTTTGCAGCAGAAGATTGGGCTCAGGTGTTGGAAACCAACTCTATTTTATCAGCAGGGAAGAAAGGGAGCTGTAATCCCAGCTATTCAGAGTCTGCAGCCAGTTTGGGAAACATAGTCATAGTGAGGCAGGATCTCAAGGAGAGGAATGAGGGGCAAAGGAGGTGGGGGAGATAAGAATAAAATAGGCTATGAGGCTAAGGGAATGATCAGCAGTTTAAAGTAAAAATATACTCTTATAAATTCAGATCTTGATTTTGGTCAGGAGCTTACAATAGTTGCTATTCTGTATATAATCCAAATATCAGTTTTACATAGATTTTTAACATAAACTGTTCGGGAATGAGATTTGTTACAAAAATTAGAAAAATAGGTTCAATACTGATCTTTTTTTTTTTCTTCAGTACTGGGGACTAAACCCAGAGCCTTCTTAGTTCTATCTCTAGCTTTTTACTTTTTTGTTTTGAGGCAGGGTCTCTTCCTAAGTAACTAAGTTGCCTAGGCTGAGCTGGAACTTGAGATCCTCCTGCCTCAGACTCCCAGAATGCTGGGATTACGGAAGTGTGCCACCATACCCTGCTGATCCAAACTTCTTTCATCATAGAATAAGACTTCATAGTTGAGGTTCAAAAGGCATTACTACAATTAACACGTAAACAATATACATAATCTTCTCATCTATAACATGGGACTGGTGGTGTTTATTTTATTTTTTTGTTTCGAGACAGGACCTTGCTATGTAGTTCAGGTTGGCCCCTAACTCACTATGTAGCCCAGGCTGGCCTCAAACTCACAGCAATCTCCTGCCTCAGCCTCCCGATTGCTGGGATTATAGGCGAGTACTACTTCACTCAGATGGAACTAGGTTTTGACCTTCACATTTTTTGTGTGTGTGTATGTATGTTTGAGGCAGGGTCTTGCTGTGTAGTTTAGGCTGGCCTTGAACTCACTGTGTAGCCCAGGCTGGCTTCAAACTAGTGGCAATCCTGCTTCTGCTTTGCTGGGATTACAAGCATGTGCCGCCATGGCCAGCATCATGCATGTTTCTGAGTGTGGCTGATCTTAGCCTAAGTATTAGCTAACAAGTTTCATTAAATGGAAGTCATTATCTCAAATATTCATGAGGCTTTTGATAGCTTCAAGCACATTACAATCCAACTGGTAGTTTTGCTGAAACATTTTAATAAAGAAGCATTAAAAATTCATGTCCAAGATGGTATAAAAAAGGTATTTTTATACAGAACAGATTAGAAAAGTTTCACAATGAAACTCTGCTAAGTCTACAAAATAATACACACACAAAATAAGATTTCAGTATGCCTGTCTCTTACATTTTACTTTAAGGAGCTAATTCAGTCATGTGCCATTCCTCCCCACTGGAGTAAATTTTCCATTCAGTAAATATGCACTTCTCATTCAGAAACTTAGGTTCTTTGCTCCAGTTTCCTTTCTACCCAAGGATGATCTCGCTTAAGTGTGGTCTCCCATCTTTCAGCATTATTATTACTGCAACCTAACTACATGAAAATGACATTAAAGGACTTAAGTGAGCCCTTGTGGTAGTTGGCCCTAAGAAGACTAATTTTATTAGTTCTACTATCTTAATTTTTTAAAAAATTAAAAGATTCAATGTTTATATTTCTTAGAACATGTGCCAAAACTAATTGTGGATGTTTATGGAAAAACTGTTTCATTTTAATGGTCTGTTTTACCTCTGGGACTCTGCTGACCAAAGCTATGTGACCTGCAGAGTAAAAATTACGATAATTAGATTTTTTTTCTATTACCTTATTTCAGTTACTGAATTTTTATAACTTGATCTTTTGTACTGTATGATACCAAAAGTATACATAAGTAGCTGACATTTCAACAGATGGTAAATTCTTTTATATTGGTTTTTGTTTTATTAGATATTTGCTAATATTGAATTTTAGTCACATACTCATAAATTTTTTTCTACAATACAGCTACAAAAGTATTGATACTCGATCCATTTGTGCTCGGCACGGAGGGACATCCCAGCCCACGTTACGGACTCAGGCAGTAGCCCGCATGCACACTCCTTCACCTGACAGCTTAACCTCAAACCCTGTATTGTGTGGGAAACGTGTTTCAACAGGACTCAAGTTGCCTCGGAATGAGAAGTGACTCTCTAATTATCTCTAAATAACAGTGTGTAGCTGTTGAATCAAAAGACTTAATCTTGGAGTTTTAATCTATCTAGAGAAGTCAGATCAACATAATGCTGCCTCCCTAATGGCAGAAAAAATGCCATCAATCTTGGGATAAATAGACACATACAAGCTTAAGAGATCATGAGGAAGGGATGAAGCCATGGACAAGTGTTGGGAGCAATTGTACATAATTTTGGGAAAAAAATCATTTGATTAGGCCTAGCTCTCCTGCTTACAGGCCAGCTATGGCATTTCAAGACATAACTCCATTTTGGCCTCCGGTCACAGCTAGGACCTCAATGGTCCCATGATGCTGTGATGCTCCAGGACAAGATTACACCAGCTGAAGACATCCTGGGAGGAACAAAATCTTCATCTACATACATAGTTCCTCATTGTTCTAGGATTTCAGCAGCAGCGCCCCCCCCCCCCCATTTGTTACATTTGTTTCTCCCCATGTCTCTGTCAGAGTCGTTTGTTATATTTGTTTCTTCCCATGTACTGAATTCTCTGTCAGGCTCATCTGTTACATTTGTTTCTCCCGATGTACTGGATAAAGGTGCTGCAAGGTGGGAGGTGGGGGTGGGGCTTTTGTCTTTGCTGCCCAGAGCAGTGCTGATCAGGCCCAAAGCTCAGCTTCCTCTCAAAGTCTCATTTTTTCTACCTTTCTTGTGTAATGAGTTAATTTGCCTTGTGCAGCCATGGCTTGCAGGAGACTAGGACTTACTGCAGAGGTTCTAGTAACGTCCCCTTTCCCTGTTCCCTACAGACAAGTCTACTGGTTTTCCATCCTGTAGCAACCCCATTACTGCCATCATGTCACAAGGCCCTACAGGCATAGGCTCTGGATAGGATGGGTAAGTTACTGCACCAGATGTTGGGTTCTCACCGCGATACCTAGCAAATTCTAAAGTTGCCAAGGAAATGTCACAGAGTAATTTAACTGCCGTTGCACCACATAAGTCATTATCTATGACTGCTTCAAGCACTTGCACATCAACTTCTGAAGTAATAACCATAGTAACATGGCAGATACCTAGTACAACTTCAGAGGGTGCAGCCTTAGACACAATATGACTTCAACCTCTCTGGTAGCAATAAAGGCCTTTGAACACCTCGATAGGTGCCAATGATCACTTGTAAGAAGGGACCTAGTGACTGTATGCTGAGTGCAACCTTTATGCACCATGTATGACAAGGTATCATGCTTAGCTGCTGTGCAGTGATGTGCTGAGCTGAGTGGATGAAGCATTCCTTGCCCTAAGTCAAGATCAGGGTCAGTCATCCAGCCTTAGCAAGTTTAGTTGCCTAGTAATTCTGAAAACATCCTCATTGACTGATTCAGTTCCAATCAGAAGCAGTTTTGTTAATAGAGCCTCTGATAATGGTGTATCTAGGCACAGAATGACTGTTGTCTGCTTGAGCTTAAAAGCAAGATCAGTTTCATTGACATCTAACAAACTAAAGATTGCTTTAGAAAACCATTCTAGTGTTGGAGATGCCTCAGGGGTGTAGGCAATGACTCTCAGGTATCTTGATGCTCACCAAACTTTACTTCTGAATCTACTTACCCCATTCCCGAATGATGCAGGTAGTAATAAGGCTGTATGAAGCACAACATGACATAGTGATAATTTCTCTAAGTGTTTTTGGACATTGCCTCAAATCAAGGATCATGTCAAGTTCTTTTACTTCTTGAGATAATGCTAAGAAAACCTCTCCTCCAAGTCTTAGAACTGGCGCAGTCGATGGATCACCATACCAGTTTTGTAACTGGTCAGGAAGAACTATAGTGACTTGCTCAAAAGTGAGACCTGAGTAGCAAGGAGGCTGTTCAAGTGAGAACTCACTCTCTAAAATCTCTTTTGTACATGTACTGCAATTCAAGGTGTACATATATTGCAACATGACACGAGTAGATATTACATTCAAAGACCCTCTAAGTCCAGCTCTATCAACTGATGCAGTTGGCAGTCTGTGGGTTAAACTGACTCTTAGCATGACTGGTAATCAGGTAAAGTAACTTCTTTTTCTTTAATCAAACTTAGTAGTGCTATTAAATTAGGGTCTATAGAGCCAGGTGTGGTGGCACATTCCCGTAATCTGCTGTGAGTTCAAGGCCAGCCTGGGCTACATAGTGAGTTTAAGGCCAGCCTCATCTACATAGTGAGACCCTGTCTCAAAAAGGGGGGGGGGGTCCTATAACACATGTAATTCAATCCAATAACACACAACTATTAGGTTCTCTACCATTTTGTCTATCTTACCTTCAAGTAGTCCAGTAATAGCACTTCTATTGACCTTAATAAATGTTCTCAACCCTAGGTTTGCCTAGGATAGTCCAGCAAAGCAAGAGTAACTTACCATCATGTTGGTACAATATACCACAGTGAACCTCCTCGGGGGTCATGGTGTTCTTTAGCTTAAACTGTTCAGCAATAAAAGGCACGGTTACTGTGTGGAGGTATCTATCCCGTGAATTAAACCGAAGGTGCTCAGCACATAAGACAGTACAACCAGTAAGGCAGTTTAAGATGTTAAGGCCATGAGTATCAGGAGATAATATGCTTAGTACTACGTGATCAAGAAATGATTTGCTCATCTCAGGAACTGTCTGAATGCTGACTGGCTCAGGCCAATAATTTCAGGAGTGCTGGACTCCTGAAATCTCACATCGACAGGCCATATGATGCATTCCTCTTTGTAAAGGGATAGCTGAGAAGACATGGGTATCATGGCTCCATAGCAAATAAGTCATCTGTCAAGGTCTCATTTTTCGTGGTTATGTCTATCTGCATAAGTTTCAGTATTCTTGAAGAGCCAGTCATCTCACTGATCGCAGTTTCAATCCAAGTTTTTAGAACATCAGGTCTTCATAAGCACATAAAGTTAACACAAGTTACATACGCTAAGATGCTTGCTGCAATGGAGGGCCAGGGAATGTATTAAGACTAAGAAGCATCTAAGCAGCTTGAACTCAGGCAGGAAGTCTTTAAAAAAAATGTTCAGGTGCACTTCTCTTGTGTTATTGGTTAGTCTTGAGAAGATCTTTAAGAAGTTCAGAACAGGTCCTCCAAACAAGTACATCCTTTTCCCATACTTACATAGAACGTCATCCTTTTCCCATACTTGTATAGAACATCACTTGCCCAGGATTCTTCTGGATTTAATATAAGATGTGCTGCTAAAGCCTGCTGCTCCAGTCTCTTTACTAGCGTATCACAACAGTCTTTTGTTTGAGTTTAAATTTTAAATTCATTGCCATACCTGACACTTAAAAATTGAATGATAAGCTCTACTCCCACCTACTCATCAGGCACTAATAAAAACAGTGGGGGAGGCATGCTGGTGTGCTGAGGTTCCAAGGCCAGCTCTATTTGTGCTCTTAAACTTTTCTGTTAGTTCTCTGTGGCCACTATGACAAATTACCATAACTTTGGTGGCTTAAAACAATAGAAATTCATTCTCACAAGATCGGAAGTTGTTTTCCTAGGCCAAACTGAGACAGGAAAGTAGGCTAAGGCTAGCTGGGAAAGTAGGCATAACTTGTTATTTACAAAGTCCCAGGGGGGTGTGGCAGACTAGCTGGGGAAGTAGGCATGATTTGTTAATTTACAAAATCCCAGGAGACATGAGCAG
Source organism: Heterocephalus glaber (assembly GCF_053883595.1). Classification (NCBI taxonomy): domain Eukaryota; kingdom Metazoa; phylum Chordata; class Mammalia; order Rodentia; family Bathyergidae; genus Heterocephalus; species Heterocephalus glaber. Next base: position 42,523,278 of record NW_028258325.1, on the reverse strand, counting down.
AGTAATTCCCAGAGCCCTTGCCTGAGGACTTCTTAGAACTCCAGCAGATTTTCAATAGGTTGACTGCTATCTTCAATAAATGTAAAACCTTACTATCATTTCTGCTTGTCTTGACACAGAAAGAACCTTCAAACCACCTCTAGGAGACTCCTGCACCCCAAAACCCAGTAACAAAATCAAGTGCATACTCCCCCTGGAGGCTATCTTTTATCTTCCAGTTTCTGGTGGCTGCTTCACTCTATAATCTCCAAACGCTTCTTCCAATCTCTGCTGTCTTAACATGGCTACTTCCTGTGTGTGTGTAATCTCCATCTGGCTCCCTCTTATAGGGATCTTGTGATTGCAATTAGGCCCACTGGGATTATCCAGGATAATCATCTTCCCATCTGAAATCTGTTAATCTTGCCATGTGTGGTGGCTCACACCTGTAATTGTAGCACTCAGGGAGGCTATGGCTGGAAGACTACAGGTGTGAGTCCAGCCTGGGCAATTTAGCAAGACCTTGTCTTAAATTTTTTAAAAAGAACAGAAAAATAAAAAAGGTTGGAGATGTAACTCAATAAAGCCCTAGGTTCAATCCAGTTAAAAAAAAAAAAAAAAGCCTGTATATAACAGTACTGCCAATAAAAATGCAGAAATGGAAATGTTCCATATCTGTGTTGCCCCTAGCCTCAGACAACTACTGAGCATTTGAAATGTAGCTACTGCAACTGAAGAACTGAATTTTTAATTTCACTTTAATAGCTACATTACTAATGCTTATCATACTGGACAGCTGCAGTTCTAGCATCTAAAATTCTAAATTCTGAGGTACCCTAAAATAAATTTTCTCCACTGTTTATCCTGTGGTTAGAAAACTGTTCATGTATTTTACCTAATTTAGTCCAATGAACTTCAAACTTTTTAGTATTAAAAACCCTCTTTACCTACAAAATCTGGAAAAACAATGTGACTAGGCCCACACTGGTTGAAGCTGAGTAGTGGGATAGGGAGGAGAGCCTAGGGCCTCTACATTCTCAGCCAGCTCAATTCCAGGGCAAAGAACCACCACCAGGGATTGATGGAAAGGAGTGCTTTGTGAAACCAGCAATTATTCTTGAAAACTATTTGCTAGATCCTCCAGTCTGACTTTACACATCCTGGTAGTTTTATACCTTTTATCATGTCTATACCTAGGGCTAGGGATTTAGCTCAGTGGCACCACACCTGCCTCGAAAGTGCAAGGTCCTGAGTTCAATTCCTGATACATATCAAAAAAACACTATACCTAGAAACATTGGCATCCCCTCAGCCTGTTCTCAATGGACCACTGTTCATGTAGATGGTGTTGCACATTTCTTACTCTACCAGCACTTAGCGTTCTCTCAAATTTGCCTACTTAGCATAGCATGAGGATGACACCTCATATGGACTTTTTTTTTTCCTACCAATACCCTTCCCACTTTGCTAACAAGGCCAGTTTTGTCATTGCTAAATAGCAGTAAGGAAACTTCACGTTCTTCACACTGGAGCCTCTATCAATGAATCAGATAGCATTCTAAAAAAACCTGGTATTCCACAGTATTCAGAGAAATGTACAACCAACTATATAACATTTTAGCCTACTTTATTCATAGGTATGTTCATAATACCTAGAGCAGCATTTGCCCTAGTTAAATGCCTTGTTACTTATGAACATTAAAACTAATTACATAAATACTAATAGAAACGTATTTGTTCCAAATCACATTGACCATACAAATTGTAAAAATGATTAAATAGGGGCCGGGGGTTTAGCTCAGTGGTTCTGCTGCCTGCCTCGCAAGCACAAGGACCAGAGTTTGATCCCGGGTACCAAAAAAAAAAATGATTAAATAGTACTACCAACTAACATTTATTGAGTACTTGCTACTCACGAGGCAGTTACATATTGTAAATGATTTTAATCTTAACTATTAAGTTTATTAAAAACTTAAGCTAAGACCTGATCTAAAAATCACATGGAAGGGTAAGATTTGGAACTAAGCATTTACTATGCTACTCCTATGAATAGGTACTATACACCACTCACTCAAATAGCATATTTAATTCAGCTCAAAAAGAACGATGCTACCCCTGTACTAGTTATGAGTCATGAGACTTGCTAGTCAAATATTTGAGAACATAGAATATGGTAATAAATCATTATGGACCAGGACTGTATCAATAGTCCAAGACCTACAGAATGAGGGGCAGTTAGGCAAGTGTATTACGTCACAGGATGTGTAAGTTTCCCTAAGGTTACATCAGGATGCTATGTAAATTCAGATTGAGTACTCACATATAGGAAGGGCTGGTGTTTGAGCATTTCTCTCCTGCTTCAATTTTCATACAAACCTTTTCTTTGAGAGAGGGTCTCGCCATGCAGTCCAGGCTGGCCTTGAACTTGTGGCGATCCTCCTGCCCCAGCCTCCTAAGTGCTGGGACTATAGATGTGCATCACTCATGTGATAAGTACAAACCTTTCAACACATCCCTCCTCAGTGCCTTTGTGTTTCTTTTCTCTTTCCCTGCAATGTTCCTTCCTCAGTTATATATTTGAGGTCTTGCATACTTAAGAGCCCTTCTCTGGCTGGCGGTGTCACAAACTGTGAATGCCTTCCCACCATACTGGTCCCAGCAATTACGACAAAGCTAACATCTGCTGGATGAAGTCCTCAAGAATTTGAGGCTGTACTTTAAGAGTATAATAAGGGATAGAAATTAAGTTTAAATAGAAAAGTCCAGAACCATGTTATAAAATAAGCATTAAGGACATCAAATAAATATATCTTTATTTAAAATTTCTGGAAAATTAATTATATGTAATTGGCATACAAGATAATGAAAAAGATCTCAAATTACTAGACATGCAGACAGCACAAGGAATGAACTTGTGTGGGCTCTGAGCATCTTCCCAGACTTTCATTTCTTCCCACATGAAAACTATCGTCTCTGATACTTACATGTCCTAGTCTAGTACATCCTTTAGATCCTTTTTACACATTATATCACATACATTTTGAAAATTAACATGTTGACAGATGCTCCTTTTGGTACAAATTTTGGGAAACTAGGTTAATGCAATTAAAATATTATGAGGCGCTGGGCCAGGGCTTTAGCTCAGTGGCATCATGCCTGCCTCGCAAGTGCAAGATCCTGAGTTCAATCCCCAATACCAGAAAAAAAATTATGGAAATGCTTATATTTTTAACAGCTGTGTGGTTTTGCTCCCCACAAACTGGACTAATCTACTTAAATAAATATTTATGTTATACAGAGACATCAAATCTCAAGGCATCACATTACTCACATAGCCAGTCACGCATGTGAGGCTCTTTGTTCAGAGCTACTCACAGGTAGTGGGAACCTGCATTCCCTCCTAACCATTTATCTTTAACATGGGAGAATAATACCTACCTCAGAGTCAGTAAGTTAAACGAAAGGGAAACACTGCCCTGTCTGTCACCACCGGCACTGCCTTACTGCTCTAACTCCTGTGGCTGTGTATGGATACATTTCGGACTCACTCGCCTCATGTTCAAATCTGTCGATAAAATGCTTTGTACAGTGCCATAAGAAATGTTCAGATCCTCAGAAATTTTCCTAATAGTCAATCTCTTGTTTGATCGAATCATTTCGCTTACTCTTTCAACATTCTCTCGAGTTTTTGATGTTGAAGGACGTCCAGATCTCTCCTCGTCGTTAACAGATTCACAACCCTTACGAAATCGCTCAAACCACTTGTAAACAGTCTTTCTGGTCACTGCAGCATCACCATATACTAATTTTAACATTTCATGTGTTTCTTTAGCACTTTTTTGCAGTTTGAAACAAAATTTCATGTTAATACGTTGCTCATGATCCATCATTTATGGGACTTTAAAAACACTCCTCTCAACTGTGGCTCTGACTGACTGCCCCAAGCAAGTCGAAACTTGTCACACACTGTTACTAAGGTTCGATGTGCTCTTCTAATGAAGATCCCTGCCTTCTTGTTGGATGGCCGAATGCCATCCAACAACGTTCACTGTTTTTAACCACACCAGGTACACTTAAGAATGTCTCACCTCTTTAGAGGCACTTTCCTGTTGTAACTAGTGACAATTGGTGTCAGGTGAAATATCAGCATGGAGCACCCCAGCTTCAATGGCTTGTACATGCAGTGTTCATCCTATAAAAAGAAGGAAAAGTTTTAAAATGACCCGTTTAAGAAGGCAGAAAACAATCATTTAAGTATATTCTTCAGTTCGTCTCAATGCATTTCTAGAAAAATCCCTAAGTACACATGTTCTAATCTTCTGTATTTTTGCATCTTAAAAGAAAGCCAAAATATACCAGATTATGAAAACACCTGGTATCCCAGACCAGCCTACAGGGCTGGCCAGTAAGTACAGAAACAAAGGTTAATTTTTAAATATATCATGTACTAACATCAGTGATGTTTTTAATTAGTATTTCTCTGGTTCAGCTGTGACTCCAGACAGGCTCCAAAGAGGAGTTTTCCATCTCTTCTCTGGGTTTTATGGAGGCTTCCTTTACCCTTCTGTGTTAGCCTCTTAAGGCACTGTGTCAACCTTAAAAGGGCACAGGAAAGGGCGACTGAGAGTTTTGTTTGTTAACCAATCTGAAAACCAACTAAAGGCAGTTGTTCCGAAGGCTGAGTCCGTGAACATAAATTTCCTTCCCGTTAATGGAGTACCGGTTTCGGGCCTCTGCACAAACCATGCGCTTGGGAACCCTCTCGTGGCCACTGGCCATGCGCTCAAGGCCTCAATCGCTTTATTTCACCCCAAATTAGTGACATACCTGCATTTGGAACTCCAGGCTGCTGACCTCCACATGTGCTGTAGATAAACTTCAGGGGGCCCAGGTCCGCCCTGATCCGGGTTCTTGGACCCGCTGGCGAGACCCGCCAGGAACCTGCTAAAAAGTAGAGCCGGATCCTCCCTGTGGAAGCAAGGCGCAAGCTTGTCACGGCGCCCGGCAGGCCATGGGGAACTTCCGGCGGCCCTGCGCGGCGCCTGTGTCTCGCGCGGCCCCGGAACGGGCATGGCGCCCGCCCACCGGGCCGCGGAGAGCTGCTCTACCCCTCCGTTCTGGCCGCCAGGAGCAGCGGAGTTCCGGGCGGGCAAAGCTCGAGGGGACGCGGGCCGAGGCCAGCCTCTACCCGGGCCCACAGGCCGATCAGGAACCCTCCCCACTGGAGACTGAAAGCTGGAGACACTCACCGTCAACCTCCCGGGACAAAAAGGCCGGTGACCGCCTCACTGCACAGAGACTAGGAAGGCGGCGCGGGGCGGGGACAGACCAGGGAACGATCGGCCAATCCCTGTGAAGACTCTGGGCAGGGACGGGGCGGGGAGGAGAGCTGCAGGGCGGGAAGCCAATCGCCAAAAGCTCTCAGGACGGAAGCGGGAACGCCCGGCTATTGGCTGTCGTAGGTCTTCCGCTGGGGTCCTTGTGGCCCTTGCTGTGTCAGCGGGGGGGTCTACCCCTCGGGGAGCATCTTTCTGAGAGCAGATCCTTCAGGCTCTGCACCAGTCCCTGGAGGTGGTGGACCTTGTTCTCTCAGGCCAGAGTGCCTTTCTCGGGTACAGTCCTGGGGAGGTCCTGCGGCTGGGCATCAGCCCTGAGATTCCCTTTCCTAAAGCTAAACTAGACAAGTGCGTGTTCCAGGCTTCCGCCATGTCTTGTTCAACAAGATCACCCACGTGGCCTCTCCTAAACTTGGAAAGACCAGACTCCTTTTCTTCGAGCTCCCAGTTAATTCATTCACACTGTTCAACGAGTAGATTTAATCATCAGGGGATGAGGTGGGGCAACATAAGTATCCTCAAGGTAACTGACTCAAACTCGGCAAACAAGTGTGTAAGTAGAGTATGTACTAAAACGAACACTTCCTCTGCTTGCCATGTTTGCAGTCTATATTAACAAATTTAATCTTAAAAATACCTTACCATCCTTCTTATGGTTTAGATCTAAAGTGACCCCCAAAGCCTCATGTGGGAAGGTTATTGGATTATGCAGGCTATAGCAGTGTGGGACTGTGTGATTCAAAAGTTAATTACTCCCCTAGGTTCTGTTGTTGGAGTGTGTTTGCCTCCGGACAATGGACAATCAGTAATAGGGCGAGATTACTCAGCCATCTGTTTGCCCTAAAACCAAATGTCCCGGGGCCCACTATAGGACAATCTGTAAATGTGCTGACTATCCACACAGGGTGGTCGTGACTATTAGTCAGGATGTCTGCTGACCATCAGCATGTGACAGTGAGCCACTAACCTCTTTTCTTTCTGTAAATCTACATGTTAACCCCCCCCCCCAACCCCCTATAAAACAGCCTCGGACTCTGAGCCAGTTGCCTCTCTGAGCTATTTTGCTTCGGGAGTGCCGTCTGGCCAGACTAATAAAGGTCTGTTTTCCCAACGTGGCCGGTGTGTTCCTTCCCGGGTGGTCCTCGCTGTAGTCAGCTCCTTGGAGCATTTGGTAAGGCCTTGGTCTTACATTCTGGAGGCACCGCTGGGATCCCTGGGTGTGCTTCACTATAGTCAGCTCCTCGGAGCGTTTGGTAAGGCCCTTGGTCTTACAGCAGATTTGCAGTTAGGTGGGTTCTGGTCAGAGAACGTGGGTTACTGAGCTGTGGCATGGAAGGGTTTATCTCCCTCTCCAGTTCCCTTCCTCCCTTTCTGCTTCCTGGCCACCATGGTATGAACAGCTTTGCGGTGTGTGGCAAACCCACTCTGCTGTGTTCTGTGTTTGAGCCTGCTGAACATGGACTGAAGTTTCTGAAACAGGAGCCAAAATATACCTCATTTCCTTTAAATTGTGGGTGTTGATTATTCTGTCCCAACGAGGAGAAAAGTGACTAAGATAATCCCGAAATTGTACTTGGCAGAAACAGACACGTTAAGCAATTTGGCCAGTCACAGAGTAGCTATCAAGTTCTGGGATTTGAATGCCAGCAGTCTGAACGCATAACCCCTCAAGACACTATACTGCATTGCTTTTCCTTGATGTGTTGGTTAGAGCAGGAAGAGAAACTAAAAATTAGCCTACCTTTGGTGCCTCGGGAGGGGATGGAGATCTACAGGGAGAAGAACAGTTTGCCTAGAGTCCCAAGGTAGACCAGCAAAGGGCTTGAACTGCTTAAAAACCGAAGTGTAAATGGAATTTAAAGATACAGGCATTGTGTGATTTGAGATGGGAGTGGCTTGGGGCCAGACCTTGCAGTTTAAATTTTATACCAGTGGTGGCAAACCTATGGCATGAATGTTACTTGTTCTTCTTTTAAGGCAAAAGATGTTCATATATGAGTTGTTTTTTCTAAACTACAACCTCAGTCTAAAGGTTTCATTGCAGTTTGGGCACTTGTCTCTAAAAGGTTCACCATCACTGTTTTATACCAAGAATGATGAAAAACTGCTCACGTGGTTTTGAAGAAGAAAATGATAGGATCTGATGTAGGGGTGGTTTAGGATATGATGAAGGTCATTTTGGTGAGAAGAAGAAATTAAAGTTTAACAATAAATTCTAGCAGCCAGCCATCACCTTACAGATATTCATAGTATTCTACTGAAGTGGAAGAAGGAACACCCTTTACAGACCCTTTACCTCTCTTACCTCAGTCTCCCAAGCAGGTCTTTAGTCTGAATCTGTTCTTCTTATTGTCCCTTTGGATATGGGGAGAGATTACCTTTATTTATGGCAATTAATGTGACCGATCTGCGAAGGAGGAATCATAGAACAAATAAATAACTCTTCTCAGTATGGTCACTAATTCAAGAATTCAGTGGCCAGGGATTTAGCTTAGTGGCACCGCGCCTGCCTGGCAAGTGCAAAGTCCTGAGTTCAATCCCCAATACCAAAGAAAAAAAAACAGAAAAAGAATTCAGTGGCAACTTGGTAGTGCTTGATGGTAGCTATACAGAATGTCTTCTCCCCAGACAAGTAACACAAATGGTAAGAGGTAATGAAAGAATTGTATAGTATATATATAACCTGAATTTAGAAGAAACCTACCTGGACCTAAAGGTTTCACTCCTCTGGCCAAATTCTAAATTCAATAGGGATGACAAATTCAGTTCTTTTGAAATAGTAAAACTGTTTCCTTGCCTTAAAGGAGAAATGTTTTCCTAATATAAATATTATTTTGACAAAATATATGATTAATTAGAATTAGATATGTATTAGCTTTTGAGTTAAGTTTAGGTAGAGCACTTGCTCAGCATGTAGGAGGCCCTGGGTTCAATCCCCGCCCCCAGACACACACAAAAAGAAGCTTGGAATAGAGTTTAAAAGCAATTACATGAATTGGATTTATTATTGGGTCTGATTACTCAGAGAATTTAGTCTATTTAAATTTAGTCTGCTAAAAATTAAACAAAGGGACTAGAGGAATAGGAATGCAGTGAAAAGCCATAGGAGACAGGTTGACAGTCCTGATGGAAATCTAACATCTTCATAGTCCCTAAACACTTGGTTCAATAAACATCATCTCTTGATCATTATTAACCCATTTCCTTGGGTTCTATCTCTGCCATCTCCTCAGATCCCAAACCTATTTCTTTTTGGCTATTTTCTCACTTCCTCTATCTGGCTTTTATCTACTCTGACTCTGAACCTGAATAAACCTTCCCTCCATCAAATATCCCCCAGTTCCCAGATACCACCTTTGTTCTTCCCCTTCCTAACTAGCCGTCAGAAAAGACTACACCTACGTGTCTTCATCATCACCTCAGTCCTGTTCATTCCTCGTGCATAGTCTGACTTCCTTCCTTCCTAGTTCTCTTAGATTGTGCTCTCTAATGTCATCAGTGGACTCCAAGTGACCAAGTGCAGTGGCCCTTAACTTAGCCAGTTTCTGTGGTATTTGACACAACTGTCGGCTCCTTCCTTGTCTCTGAGTGGCTGGTCTCTGCTCTTCTCTAGCTTTCCTCTAATGCCTGTGCCAGCCCTTCTTCCTCTGACTCACCCCTCAAGTGCTGGTTCTGGCTGCATCTCTTCTCAACTCCCTTCTCTTCTTACTGTTTACTCTGGCTGACCAGTTTCCCAGGTATGACAATAATAAAAATCAAGTACTGAGTGCCAGGCACTTTGCACGTTATGTCTAATTCTTAAAATAATAACATAAGGGCAATAAGAATGTTAGCACCATGGAATGAGTACATACGAGACAATTGTAGCATTTAGTCCTTTACATAAAAATACCATTGTCTCCATTTTAGAGATTATAAATGGAGGCCAGGAAAGAAAGCCTGCGTGACTTTCTCATACCATGCAACCTATGACAGACCTAGAATTCCAATTCTAGGTCTTGGCCTGCCTGTTTACCTCCACCCCACACCATTCTTTCCAGCTTCGGGCCCCTTATACTCAGTAATCCAGACATGGTCATCTGGATGTCCTAGGGACACCACAAAATCAGCTGTCCCAAATGGAGTTTATTCTGTTCTTCCAACACTACATATTCTTTTTATGGCCTCTGTCTTGAGCAATAATTATTCCTTAGTCCTTGAGGCAGGAGGATCACTTGAGTTCAAGAGTTCAAGGCTAGCCTCATCAATAGTGGTTTTTATCTGAAAAGAACAATAAAAATTCCTTAGCTCAGCAGTCCAGGACTCAGACTAAATGCTTTTCTCCCTTAGTTTCCTCCCTTATTTCTCAAGCTTCTTCTTTCTCACCCTCTTCTATTTAATCATTTCTTCCAACTGGCCATCCATGGGTCGTCTTCTTTCTGTACCCTGCCTATTAGCTAGTTCTGGCTCCATCATCTATTTGCTGGCCATTGAAGTAGTCTGCACTCAGCCTCCCTGTCACAAGTCTTCCCTGCCCTGGTATTCCTCCATGTTGCTGTTACCTTCATTAGAAATCCTAAATGGATTTTCAATGGCACCAGAAACTAGACAAACATCCTACCAATTCCCTATCTGTCTTTCAATTACCTCCCAGTTTCCACACACCTATTATGATCTTCCCATGCTGAATTAATTGCAGTTTCCTAAATGCTGTCTAGCACTGTCCAGGATAACTGTCTGCAGTGATAGAAATGTCCTAGATCTGTGCTGACCACTATGGTAGCCACATTATAGTCATATTGAATATATATAGTCAATAGACTATATTGACTATATATAGTCATATTGACAATATAGTCATATTGAAATATGACTAGCACACCAGAACTGAATTTTATTTACTGTCAGCTAATTTGAATTTAAATAGTCACATGCAGCTGGTGGATTCCATATTGAATAGCACAGCAGCTTATATCCTTGCTTCTCACTGGGAAGTTTGTTACACATGCAGACTCTCAGATCTCATCCTTTATCTGTATATTCATATCTGCATTTCAACAAAATTTCCAGGTGACCTGTATGTTTCTTAAAGTTACAGGAAGCCCTGCTCTGAACTGTTTCTCATGTCCTTGCTTTTGCAGGTTTTGTCCTATTTTTCTAGTCTGCCTATCACCTCTCTTTTGCTCCTTAATTCCTAATTATTCCTCAAGATCCAGCATTTACAGTCACAGCACATTTATGTGGTTATCTAGAAGGCAAGGGATGAAGGGAAGGGTGAGAGAGAGAGAATATGTCTATGATGAAACCACATGTATCCTGTAACCCATACATGTATGCAATGTTTATGTATGTATGTATATGATCTGAGTGTGTTGTGTGTGTGTGTGCGTGTGTGTGAAAAGATGGTTACTAAAATGGTAGTGGTTGCTCTCTCAACATAGTGGGATTTTGAGTGTCTTTTCTTTATATTTTTGAAATACTGTTGAATTTTTTACAATGAGCATTCATTATATAAGTATTTTTATTACAGAAAACAAACCCTATTTTAGCCCTTTGTAAGTACCTCCGACTTTACAATAGACTTAAGATTTTCCATTTGTGATGGCAGGAAATAACATGCATTCAGTAGAAACAATACTTTGAGCACCTATACACCCTTCTGTTTTTCCTTTATTAGTCAATAAATTACATGAGTTATTCAGCATTTTGCTACAAAATAGGGTTTATGTCACATGATTTTGCCTAACTGTAGGTTAATGTAAGTGTTCTGAGAACATTTAAGGTAGACTGGGCTAAGCTAAAATGTTAGGAATATTAAATGCACTTTAAAATTGCCAGTATTGGTCAGGCATGGTGGCACACACCTGTGATCCCAGCACTCCAGAGGCTGAGGCAAGGGGATTGCCTTGAGTTCAAGGCCAGCGTGGGCTACATAGTGAGTTCAAGGCCAGCCTGAACTATAACGCAAGACCCTGTCTCAAAAATAAATAAATAAACAAAATTGCCAATATTTTCAACTTAAAATAATTTTTTTTTATACCAGGGATCAAACTCAAGACCTTGTGCTTGTGAAGCACGGTGCCACAGAGCTAAACCCCTGGCAACTTAAAATGATTTTATTTTGGACAGAATCCCATCGTAAATTCAGACACTTCTGTAATTACAAGTACATCATATCAGATAAAGTACAGTGTTTTAAAAAAGCAGAGTTGCCAGGGATTTAGCTCAGTGGTACCACCACATTCCTCAAAAACACAAGGTCCTGAGTTTGATCCCTGGTACCAGAAAAAAAAAAAAAAAAAAAAAAAAAGAAAGTGAAAAAGCAGAGTCCACCTCTCCCACAGTTATAGACACACTTTTGTTTTAACACTCTCATCTCATCAAGAGCCAGCAGGGCCAAGTGTGGTGGTACACACCTGTATTCCCAGCACTTGGGAGGCTGAGGCAGGAGGATCATCGTGAGTTCAAGGTCAGCCTGAGCTACATAGTGAGTTCAAGCCCAGTCTGAACTACAAGACCCTGTCTCAAAAAACAACAAAACAAAAAAACAGAACGATGTCATGTCTTTCATGTTTTGTCCCATCCCCCACATATTTTAACTTAAGGACAATAACCTCCTATCTTTCCCTCCTAGTTATGACTGGAGACTGAGGGGAGCAGTAGGTGTACTGAGTGGGTCACCTGGGTCATTAGAGTGGTCATTGGAGTGGGTCATTAGAGGCACCTGAGAAGTATTTGGGTATGTTCAGTGACATGGATGGCATTGCATTTGGCTCTAAGCAACGAGGATACTGTGCTAAGAATCAGTTTTGTATTTGACTGTTATGGTTGTTATTTTTCTAAGTTTTGCTCACTGAAAAAAATGGGATAATTACCTAGGGAGGTTACTTTAAATTCATGGCAAAATGTGTTTTGCTGAGCTGAGGGCTGCTGTCTGTGCAGAGCTTGGCAGGCTCAGCGTTGGAAGTTGGTGGACTCTGGTTACAGAGAAAGACCACAAAAAGCTGCAGTATGAACAGAGGAGATGACATAGCCTGGGGCCAAAACATGGTTTGTAGTCAGCACAGCAACTAATATGTAAAAATAACAGAATATTGTGAAATCTGATTAAGCACCAAGGTGAAGAAAGCATTTTTTATTAGATAGCTAAGGGTGTTATACAAACATTAATTCAATTCTAAAGACAAAACAGAAGAAAATGTATGTCCTATATTTTAGAACAAAGATGGTAAAGCTATGTGAGGAACTCAGTGTTTTAAATGGATCTTTTGTACATGTATGATCATATTTGTAAGAGTAAATTTACTTACTAATCTATTATGATCAGCACCCACCTAACCACATACATTTGCCTGGCTCCAGGTACAGGTGACTTGGATAGCAAGGTGCACCCAGATCTCAATTTGGATGGTCCTTCTTAAGAAAAATAGTGCAAAACATCATACTTTTATGTCTTTTACAAAACTATGCAGTCATGTGGGCACATTGGAGGATCCTCTCCCCAGGGCCCAGATGACGCCCATGCAGATAAAGAATATGAAATCAAACGTTACATCTGTTGTCTTGGGATAAATCTACCTCTGCTGTTCAGGTGCTTTAGTGAGGGCAAGCTCTTCTGGCCTTGCTTAGCTATGGTGGAAACTCTGAACTCACTCAAGGAGACTAATGGCCAGCTTTTACTGCACACCTTTTATGATGTGGCAGGCATTGTTCTCAGTTTTTGACACACATTGTCTCTCTGAATCCTCTTACCAAGACTGAGAAATATGATCTCCATTTTATATAGGAAATTGAGATTCAGAGAGGTTAATAACTTGCCCAAAGAGGTTCTGAGTGCTGAAATTGCAGGTATGTGAACTACTTTCCAGCTTTTGAATTCCTGATGCAGTGTTCTTTCTGCCCTTTAGGACCAGGAGCAGAAAGCAGAGCCTGAGCCACCAAACAGATTTAACAATGTGCCTTCTGCTGTGGGGAGAACTGGATGAGCGCAGGCAAGACTGACTAGAAGCGCTCTTAGAGGTCACCGGGAGATAGGCCCAATTTCCAGAACTCGACAGAAGGCCTCAGCCAAGTTTGGGGAGTGAAGGTGGAGAAGCTTGATTCTTAGCCCCTAGAAACCTTTACCACATAAAATCAGTCTCCTAAAATAAAACAAAATGAGATTGTTTTTAGAGGCTCAGACATAGGGGATTGGTTAGGGGGCATGTGGCTCAGTGGTAGAGTGTGTGCTTAGCATACTTGGGGCTCTGGGATTAATCCCCAGGAAACACATGCACACACACATGCATGCACGCATGCACAAAATGGAAAGGAAAAAGCAAAAGCTGCATGATGAACCTGTAGAAGAGTTCCCTGATATCCACACTTTCATACAATTTCTGTGCTTTCTGGACAAAGATCCTTCCGGGAAGCAATCTGGGAACAGCTTAGCCCTGCCTGTAATCTACTCTCTTGGAATGAATATGCGTGACACACTGCTTCTTCTTTGTTTTTCAATATAGGAAAGTCCTAATAACAAAGGTAATGCCTTCATTCCATTTGTGTGCAAAAAACCCCCACATTTATAGTTGATAAAGGTCAGAAGGCACTAGAGAGGCACTTGAATGAGAGAAGGGGGGAATGATGCATGTTAAGAGTGAAATGGATTTAACTTAAAAACAACTTGCATTTGTTTCTTCATTTATTTGTAATTATTTATAATTTATTGTTTGTTCATTTATTCATTTGTTTATTCATGTTTCCATCTCACTTTATTCCAAAAAGGATCTGAGTATAACTTACAAAAAATACATTACCATTAGATTTTTTAAAAAAAATAGCAAGAAAGTTGGAATACAGGGAAAATAAGTTCAAGTTCAGGGCTAGTCCACACAATGTAACCCATGGTGCACTCTGGCTGGAAGAAGGCCAGAAATTGCTCTGAGCTGCCTGGAAGTCAGTGTAAAAACCAGAACACAGAAAAAAAATATCAGACATATTAGGAGGAACACAAATGCTCCTGAAAGAAATTTTCTCCCTGGATCATAATTAAGAAGGCACTGTAATAAAACTCTTGAATGTCAATAATCTTATAAAAATATTTTTAATCTCGGAAACTTTCATTTGTCTAAGATTTTTGAAGTCTAGGCCAGGTGATTTAGCATGCTTAAGTTCAATTAAAATTTTTTTTCCCAAGCTCAATCATATGGCAAAAGAGTTCTCTATTAGGCCAGATGGCATTTAGGAAAAGAACTTTTTTTTTCTGTTTTCAATATTAGGGATTGAACCTAGCAAGTGCTGAGCTATATCTCCAGCCTCTTTTATTTTTTTATGTTGAGATAGGCTCTTGCTAAGTTGCTGAGGTCAGGCTTGAACTTATGATCCTCCTGCCTCACCCTCCTAACTAGCCGAAATTACAGGCATGTGCCACCATGCCTAGCTGAGAGCTGGATTTTGAACACCAAGCAGTTAGGCCACACTTTACTGTACTATTGAAACCAGTGATTGAAAACAGATGGTATTCCCATAAGAAAAATGTAGTAGATGGCTTGGGATGTAAGTCAGTGATAGAGCACACATAAAGCGCTAGGTTTGATCCTCAGCACTAGAAAATAAACAAACACAAAAAAACAAAAACAAAACCACCTAAAAATCAAAAAGTAATAGTTCCCTGGCCAAAGATTCATATTAGATTGTAAGTGTGTATACACACAATAGCACATATTTTTGAGGCAAGTAAATCAATCTAACAAGATTATAAGAGTAAAATTAGGTTCTAGAAGCAGTATGTCATCATAGGAAGCACCCCATAATAAAATGTTAACTCTAACATCAAAATACATGCTTTATCTTGATGTGAAATAATTGGTAGCTCAAAGTAAGTATCAATTCAATATTTACCTGACAATAATATCATCCTTATAGAATTTCATGTGGCTTTTGAGAGAAATTTGAATGACCTTTCTCTTTTTAAAATATGACTAAGAATCTGGGCTAGATTACCCACTAGTGTAATGTAAGGTGGGTCCCTTCCTGGGTTTCAGACTTTACCCTAAAAGAAGAATGAGATAAGGTTAAATCCAAGAGAAAAGTGATTCTACTGGTAATCTTATGTTTATGCAAGGCAGTGCGCTGTTTGAGACAAGCATTTGATTCCAAAGTGGTTTTTGTCCCTGGGTTTGGTGAGGACCCATATGATGGTGAATTCAGTTTCACCCCCACCAGACAATTCAGCTGCAATGCTGAATATTACTTACCAGGAACAATTAGAAGTAGTACCTTGGTGTCACTTTAAATATATATATGAACATCCAAAAAAAAATGTACATGTAGGAAATAATGGTTTTAATTTAGATAGGTTCTAGACCTGGTGAAATGTAGCTGAGGTAGTGTTGGGGAAATTTTGAAAAAAGACCAAGCCCAGTGCCTTTCCTGTTTTGTCAATTAATTTGCCATCATTTGTGGAGGTATTCAAAATTCGCTCCTATAGTTTTTTCCTTACAAAAAGTTCGAAAGTAATGACTTATCTGCCCTGCAGCCTCACGCTAACACTTCTCGGTGTTCAATGGTACAGCTGAAATTTTTGGAATCAAACATGTTCAAAGATTGGGAAACCTCAAGTTCTTTTATTCTTAACTTTTTATTTTGAACATTTCTAAACATGCTCAAAAGTAGAGTTCAAAGACCCCCTGTATATTCAAGTACTAGTCAGTAATCATCAACCAAAAACATTTATTTTACATACTCATTCCTCATCTCTATCTCTTTTTATTCCAAAATATTTTAAAACAAATCTCAAATATCTTATTTCAACCCTAAATATTTCAATATTCATTTCAAAAGGGACGACATAATCATACTTAACAATATCAGCATGAGTACTAAGAAAATAAACTAATTCTAAGTACATGCTACTCAAATTCTCCCATTATCTTAAAATGTCATTTTACAGTTTGTTTCAATCAAGATTCTAACAAAATCTACCTCTTGTATTTAGTTGTTATGTTTCTGAAGTTTTTCTTAAGCTTCTTTTAGTCTAAAAAAATGACCTATTTAAAGGTTTTAACTTTTTAATGACAATTTTAGATATAATTCGAGAGAAGCTGAGCCAGTCCCAGCACCCGGAAGGAAGCTCCCCCGCCGCCACCCCAAGCTCCTAAGGGAGAAAAGATGAGCTGCGCGGGTGCCAGAAGCACAACCCCCCACCATGGAAATGAGAAGGCACGTAAACAAGCCTTAAAACCAGACTTCTGGATCACCTACAACAACCCCAAAGGGAAACCAGATGGAACAATCTGATACTCAACTACCTGGACTCTGAACTGGCAACAAAAGAGGATCTGGGAAAAATGAAATCAGAAATAATTACTCAGATAACAGCAAAGATTGTGCTCATGGTGCAAGACATGATTAATAAATCTAGAGAGGACACAGATAAAAAAATAGAGCAGCTGAGGAACACGATGGAATCCCAACATAGGAAACAAATGGAATCCACAAAACAGATGCAAACAGATTTCCAAGAGATTAAAAACTCCATTGAAAGTCTGGGCAGCAGAATGAACCAATGTGAGGATAGAATTTCAGATATAGAAGAAAAGATTGCAATTAGTGACCAGGAAAAGAAAAATTGCTTTAAAATTATAAAGGAACATGAGAAATCAATCCAGCAGCTGCTAGACAATGCAAAGAAGAATAACATAAGACTGATTGGAGTCAATGAAGAAAGAGGAGAGAGTGCAGATGACATAAAAAAACTGATCACAGAACTGATGGCAGAAAACTTCCCAAGTAGGGGAAAAGAACTTGATGTACAGATAAATGAGGCATGTGGGACTCCAGCTAGCCTTGATCAAAAAAAATCTACACATAGGCATATAATAGTTAGG
The DNA here is from genome assembly GCF_053883595.1 of Heterocephalus glaber. Lineage (NCBI taxonomy): Eukaryota > Metazoa > Chordata > Mammalia > Rodentia > Bathyergidae > Heterocephalus > Heterocephalus glaber. Next base: position 42,506,117 of record NW_028258325.1, on the reverse strand, counting down.
ATTCCAGAAATCCAACAGAAAAACAAAATTCTACAAGCAGTGAGAGAAAAGAAACAAATCACATACAAAGGAAAGCCCATCAGAATCACAGCAGACTTCTCAATGCAAACCCTCAAGGCAAGAAGAGCTTGGAGTGACCTATTTCAAGCCCTAAAGGAAAACAGCCTCCAACCCAGATTGATTTTCCCTGTAAAACTGTCTTTCAAAATTGATGGAGAAATAAGATACTTTCATGATAAAGAGCACCTCAGGAACTTCATGAATATCAAACTGGCACTCCAAAAAATTTTAGACAATACCCTAGGAAAAGACAATGAGTATCACAACCCCAGGAAACCCAGCAGAATGAATCCATTGGGCATGACAAATGCAAAGCGGGAGAATCCAACAAAAAGAAAAAGTCATGACAAGGCTTTAAAAACTTTTAACTTCATCTCCCTAATGAGTGTATAATTCAATCTTGTTATTGTACTGATTAGTATTTTTCTGATTCTAGAGTTACACACCATTCCTTGTGCTATACTGGCTATTTATCATCTTATGTCTACATTTTAATTGGATTGTCTATTAACGAGCTCTAAGAATTCTTTATATATGCTGGTCATAGGTTATATGCATTGTAAATATGGTCTGTTTAAGGACTACTTTTCATTTTAATGATGTCATTTAAAGTTCTAAATTTTGATGGAATCTCATTTATCAATTTGTTTCTTTTATACATCATGTGTTTTGTATCCTAGGTAGTTCTTGCCTACCCTGAATTCATAATCATTTTCCCTTATAATTTTTTCTTAAAGTTTTATACTTTTAGGCTTTCTTACTTAGGTTCATAGATCCCTTCAAGTTATTTTCATGTATGGAAATAAAAGGTTGAGGTTAATTTTTTATATATGGATACCAGGTGTTCTAGTGCCGTTTGCTGAAAACACTATCTCTTCCTCGGCTCTTGAATTGAGTTTATATTCTATAAAAGGCTAATGTTAAATAATCTTTCAAAACTCAGTGGACCATATATGTGTGGTTCTATTTCTAGATTCTCTGTTTTATTCAAATGATCTACATGTCTTTCCTGACACCAACACTGCCTTGATTACTGTAGCTTTAGAAGAAGTCTTAAAATTAGGTACTAAACGTCTTCCAACACTGTTTTTGTTTTTGTTTTAACTTTTCTAGGTCCTTTGTACTCCTACATGACTTTTAAATTTCAATATCCAATTCTTCATTTATAGCAAGTATACACAGACCTGAATTTTTATATATACCTTGTGTTTTCTAATCCTCCTAAATTCAAGTATAAGTTCTAGGGGCTCCTAGAGATTTCTTAGTATTTTCTCTGTTGATCATCGTTTCATCTACATATAAAGCTTTTACTTCTATCTTGCCAATCCTATCCTAATTGTGTCATTTTATTGCCAGACTATTTTGGTGGGGCCTATGTTTCAAAGTTTAATGGACAGATAGAGAGTAAGCCCTTGTTCCCCACCTTAAGGAGAAAGCATTGTATCTTCTCCATTCATATAAGGCATTCTTGCTGGAATTATGGAGTACATGTCTTTAATCTGTTGAGAAGGTTTTGTTCTACTTCTAGGCTCCTGATAGCTTTTACCATGAGCAGTTGTAGAATTTAGTCCAATACTTTTTCTCCAACTAGTGACAGGATCATATGGCTTTTTCCTTTCCTCTGTTAAAATGATGACTTATGGGGGTGGATCTTCCAATGCTGAACCAACACTGCCATTCCTATAACAAAACCACTTTCTACATCCTGCCAGATCTGACTTCTAATAGTTTGTTTTGTTCAACAAATTTCTATCTATGTTCATACTTTTTTCTTCTATTGTCTTTATCCAGTTTTAGGATTAGCACAATGTTCATTTCCTAAAATGAGAGGAGAAGTGTTCCTTCTTTTTTCTGCTTTAATTGTTTGATATAATTTATCAGTTAAAATGTATATGAGCCTGCTCTTGTCATACAGGTAGGTTTTCAAGCTAGGAATATACTTTCTTTAATAGGTGCTATTCAAATTTGATATTTCCTCCAGAGTTAGTTTCATTAATTTGTCTTCCAAGGTACTTCATAGAAGTTGTCAAATTTATTTCAAAACAGATTTTTGTAATATGCTTTCTATATCCTTTTAAATTCTGTAAAATCTGTGGTAATGTCTCCTAGATCTTGATATTGTAATTTAAAAAATGTATAATTGATATTGTGTAACAGGAAGAAAAGGTCTAAAAGAGCAGGGAAAGTGGGAGGGGTAGGGGAAAGGAAAGAAGGGAAAAGAACAAATATGAGAAAAGGAGGGCTGGGGATTTAGCTCAGTGGTTTCGCCACCTGCTGCACCAGTGAAAGGACCCGAGTTCAATCCCCAGTACCAAAAAAGAAAAGAAAAGAAAAGAAAAGGAAAAAAATGGTCTTTGCAAATAGGGAAGGGTGGAGGGGGTGAAGGGAAGGCAAGGGAAGTGGGATAAAAATAAGAACCAAGATACTCATGTAATGGTTCAAGATCCCAATGATGAATGTAACTGTATTTTATACCTAAAATGTACTAATAAACTTAATGGGAAAAAAAATTTTAGATATAATTCTAAGTCACCTCTATATGTGCACAAAAAATGTTTTTTAGTATATCCATTGAGTTTTGCATAATCATTGGCATTAACTAATTCCAAAATATTTTCATGTTCAACCTTTCACTCCCAAAAGAAACTCTTATGCCTAGAAACCACAACTTTCTGTCTCTATAGATTTACTTATTCTGAACTTTTCATACACTGTAAATGGAATCACACAGATGTGTCCTTTTGCATCTGGCTTTTTTTCACTTGAAACTTATATAAGGTTTATCCATATTGTAGCACGCATCAGTCTATTGTATGGTTGAATAATATTGCATTGTATAGATACCTACCATTTTGTTTATTCATCCATCAGTTGATGGAAAGCCTTTGACTGAAGAAACCAGGTCAGTTGTCCTAGAGTAGGGGTGTTCAGGAAATGGTCCATTGAGAACATGTGGCCCTTGCCGGGGATTTAGCTCAGTGGTTTTGCTGCCTGCTGCCCAAGTGCAAGGACCCAAGTTCGATCCCCGGTACCAAAAAAAAAAAAAAAGAAAGAAAGAAAAGCAAGAACATGCGGCCCTGGACAATTTGTAATGTTGTCCCACAAAATTGTGAGCTTTGTACATTATTATGTGATTTTCAGGGATATTTTTTGTGACTTGATTGCTAGTGCTCTAGTGTGGCCTGCATAGGTAACAGTGTATCACTGTGTAGGGTAGGATGCAGTACAGTGCTAACTCCACCTCCCATGCCTACCACATGCAGTCAAATGGAAATCTGAGAAAAACCTGAGTGTATCAGATGGTACACGTGCTTATGAACAATGACTGATAATAATACTTCAACCTATCTAGATATGTATGTGCCTGTGAAGACAGGCATTTATTGTTACTAAGCAGATATGTACTTTTATTTAATTAAACTTGGGCTTATTGTGTTATTTTGTTTTAATGTTGCAATACAAAAACAAAAATAAAAAAATTTTGTTACTTATATACATTAACTGTCTAATATATTTTACATATGGGCCAAGACCATTCTTCTTCATTCAGTGTAGCATAGGCAAGCCAAAAGGTTGGACACCATGTTCTAGAGTGTTCCACATGTTGGATTTGGCTGATTGCTTATTTCTGGTGCTGTTCAACTTATTTCTGTATCCTATGCTTTTCTCATAGATGTTTGAGATATCTTATGTTCTTGAAAACTTGATTGAGGAATTAGTCTGTGCAATAAATCACGTGGCATGCTCCCTAAAGGTACAGAGTTCTAGGCCACGTCACTAGAGTCTGGTTTTATAGGCTCAAGAGGGAGTCCAGGAATCAGGAATCTGTATGTTTAACACAGCAGTTGATTCTGATTCAGGTTTTGAGCCCAATTTTGAGAAACATACCAGAGAACACAGTTTTTGAAACACTGTTAAGTGTTTTCAAATCTTGATTTTAATGACACTTGACATTTCACAGAAAATGCCAGAAAAGCAATTGGTGGGCCACTAAGACTTTTAAAAAATAAAGTTGGAAATACTCCTTTTGGAATTACTAAAAAGGGCCTAACTTAGTGTCTTAATATCTTCTGGGATGTAGCTATTTGAAGAGAATTTTGCATGTAGATGTTAATTAGCCATCCTGTAGTGAATGAAGTAGCCAAACTTAGCTTTTTTTTTTTTTTTTTTTCAAACTTAGCTTTAAAGGTACTGAAAGCAAAATAGCCTCCAAAAATTAAATTACTGCATGCATTTTTACAGTACTGGCCTCAAAATTTAAAGATGCGCCACGTTAATTATTTAGAGTACTTTTTGATTCAGGAAATTTTAATTCTGAGCCTGAAGACATTGTAGGGTGACCAGACCAAATAAGTTGTGAACATTCTAAGAGAATGTTCCTTTCACTCTAAAATATGCCATTGCTTCTTCAACACAGTTTCATCGTTTAAATAATGTATTTTATAATACCAAAGTCTCCTGAGTTTGTTTTCCTCTAATTTCATGAAAAATGTTTGCACTCACTTAATAGATGAGTGTGGCTTTTTAGGGTCTTTTAATGTCTCCCAAAACTGCAAATTGAGTTCCATTTACTCTAAATGTCTCACTAAGCTATTATAGAAGAGAGTAATGCAGCTTAGGGAGCACTGCTGATGCTTTGAGAGAAAAAAATGGATTTCAGAAAAAAGAAAAGGAGGCTGGGCATGGTGGTACACATCTGTAATCCCAGCACTTGGGAGGCTGAGGCAGGAGGATCACCAAGCATTTGAGACTAGCCTGAACCACATAGAGAGACCCTGTCTCAAAAGAAAAGAAAAGAAAAATGGATTTTGACTTTCCAGAAGGCCATTTATATTGGGGGAGGTCAATGTAAATGAACGTTTAATTCCTAGGTATTAATAATTTCTATTTCTTGTTCTGGCCTCTTGACCTCATTGGCCTGAAGTCAAATAGGGTAGGTACCTAAGCAGTAGTGCATTTTAATATGCTTTTTATTTGTTTTTATTTATTATTTATTTATCTATTTTTTGGTACTGGGGATCAAACTCAGGTCCTTGCGCTTGCACAGCAGGCAGTGAAACCACTGAGCTAAATCCCCAGCCCTAATATGCTTTTTTTTTTTTTTTTGGTACCAGGGATCGAACTCGGGTCCTTACGCTTGCAAGGCAGGCAGCGGAACCATTGAGCTAAATCCCCTGCCCTCTAATATGCTTTTTATAATGAAAAATGCCAAGCATACCCAAAGGTAAGAAGAATATAGGAAGATACTGTATAGGAAGCTTTAGTAACTAGCAATATTTTGCCAATCTCATTTCATTTCTCCATCTACTCCTATTTTTGCTGAAGTTTTTGCAAAAATACTTGATTTCCCTGATTGTTTCAAAGTGTTTTTTTATAGTCAGTTTCTTCTAACCAGGCTCCAAACAAGACCCATACACAGAATTTGAGTTATACCCTTTGTTGTTTTAAATTTTATAACATTCCTCTTCCCTCATCTAATTACTGATTTGTTATAGAAATTGTATTACTTGTCCTGTTAAAGTGATAAACACTCTGGATTTGTCTTTTGTTTCCTCTTAGTGTATTTCTTTATTATTTATTTCCTATTTCCTGACTTGATGAGATTCAGATTGAATTTTGGGGCAAGAAAAGTTTCTATTCCCAGCACATCACATTTGCCCCATTTTCTAGGCTTCCTAAGTGGGCTTAGGTAGTATTGATCTAATCCTGCCAGTATAAGGTTAGTCTTTAACACTTTTGAGTGAGGAGATTTCGCAACCACTTATTTTCATTCTTTAAACCCTTTATTTCATTAGTACCCATAAAATATTTATTTGTTTGTTTATTGTGGTACTGGGGATCAAACCCAGGGCCTTGCACATGCTATATCACCAATTTTTTTAATTTAAAAAAATGTTCATCATTCCTCTTGCATTTATTAATGGAACTTCTATAGGGAACAACTTTCTCTCATGCACTATTTGGTTATCTCAGAAAACAGTTCACGCAAGAAAGGCAGCATAAATTCTGTTTCATTCCCTTTTCTTGCCAAATTTCACAGAAAAACAATCTCCAATGATGACAGGAGAGGTTTTGGGTTATTATGAATCCAGAATTTTTATATATTTGGCATTTTATTAAAGGCATGTTTTAAAAATTGATGCTAAAGATGGAATCATGAAATGTTGGCTGAGCCTTCTGAGCTGGCTTTTTTCGGAAAGTATGGCCTCAGACCATCTAAATCAGAATCCCCTGGGGCCAATGGTTAATAGGTAAATTCCCCTTTGCTACTCGGTCAGGGTCTGTGGGAGCAGAGCCCTGGACTCTGCATTTCTGACACTAGTTTGTTTTGCAGTACTGGGTATTGAACTTAGGACCTTTTACTGAGCTACACTGTCTTGCTGAGTCACTAAATTGCCCAGATGGCTCAAATTTGTGATCATCATGCCTTAACCTCCAAGAGTGCTGGGATTACAGGCATGGGGTGCCATGCTCAGATACTCTGAGGATTTCCCAAATGGCTGTGGAAAGGATAGCCTTATGAACCAGCCTAATCTGAGACTGGGAATAAATGACTGAGGGGCTGCACACTGAGCAGTTATTACAAAACAAGCTCAAAGATCAATCACCAGTGATAGAGAGAAAGCAAGGTAAATAGCTCCTTCAAAGAATGACCCTACAGAAAAGAGCGCTGCTATGCAGGGTAGAACACTGCAGCACCAGATGGTGATTGAGACAGTCTGGTTTCTGACCCCCTATTGCTCTTAGAACGTTTGGAACCTTTTACCACAGTAGATCCTTTACAATGTGGTTCCTTATGGCAGTGAACTCATTTCCCCCGGTGGATTGCCAGGGACATAGCATTGCCTGCATCTACAGCCTCACATCCTGCACAGCCACTATCTTCCAGGCCTGAGGCCCCACTGCACGATCTGTGTCACCCAATCAGGTAACACAGTTCCTCTTCTATCAGGACATGGAGTGCCATTTGTATTTTAACTAACAATCAGCACTGCTGCCATCTACTCTACTTCTGAATTGCTCATCTCTGGTAGGGAATATACTTTCCATATCTTATTAAAGTCCTCTAATGCTTGACATTTTGAGCAAAACATTTGTTTCCATAAAAAGTGATGATCCAGTTTTATAATTTCATTTGCCTTTAGTTATTGAATTTTAAATAGCATTGTTGAATGCACTGACTCACAGGGGAAAATATAGATGCTTTAAAAAAAATTCAAACTTGCAGATCTCCTTTGTCAATTGAATTTCTTACAGAGCACAGGAAAATAAGCTACATCTCTCAGCATTTTTCTGCCTGCATACTTGGGAAGAGTAAATGGGAATCATGTTCATGGGGCACAGCTGCAATCTCAGGTCTCTGTGGATGAATGCAGCTGCACTGTATGCCAGTGAAGCTCTGTGTTATGCCAACATCCAGCTCATAGAAAAGGCATGGCAAAGGGCAAGATCAGCAGGCCCCTGCAGGGGTCACAATTATATGCAGCCTGTTGAGATTTAATGCTTTGGCATTGTTGCCTCCAGGTAGAAACCTAGCTTTGAAACTACTAGATTAGAACAGGGATTGTAAACTCAAATACTGTTAGGGCCAGGAAGGTAGCACAAAGGAGTGAAGAGGCCCGGATTGGAGACTGTGGCGACTAAGGGAGACATGTCTTCACTGAGAGAGGTCATCTCCCCTCTCAGCTACTCCTGGTTACTACCAGGCTATGGACCCTGAAGGGCTAAAGCTTTTGATGACCCAAGAGAAGCTGATAATCTGAATTTTTAGGTGAATTCTCTAGATTCCAAATGTTGATATTAATTCAAGTGGATTTGAGACACAGTGACAGTTAAACTTGATATGTCTGTGGGCTGCTATTTTGGAATTTTCAATTTAGGGTACACAGTACCTTAAATTAATGCACAGTTAAATAGAAGATGACTTATATTTGCCAAGTCAAGATGAGAGATGGGCCAGGGATTTAGCTCAGTGGTTCCGGCACTTGCCTCACAAGCGCAAGGTCCCGAATTCAATCCCCGGTACTAAAAAAAAAAAAAAAAAAAAAAGATGAGAGATGAGTGAACATCATCAGAGTCTATAGCTGGATGTAAGATGCTGTTATCAGAGATTCAAACCATAAACTTTAGAGGGACAAATTAGCCTTATTCTGATAAGTAAGCAGAAGCCAGGCTTTGGTGGTTGTGAGGCACTTGTCACCTAGTGATTTGAATGAATGTGTATGGATCAGGGCAGAGCCATGACTCAGAGTCCACACTTTATTTTTTTTTCCATTAAGTATATTGGTACATTTTAGGTATAAAATACAGTTACATTCATCTTTGGGATCTTGTACCTTTACATGGTATATCTTGGTTCTTATTTTTTTCCCCATTCCCCTGCCCTCCCTTCACCCCCTCCACCCTTCCCTATTTACAAAGACTTTGTTTCCATTTTTTTCCTTTTCTCATATTTGTTCTTTTCCCTTCTTTCCTTTCCCCTACCCCTACTCCTTTAGACCTTTTCTTCCCATTACACAGTATCAATTATATATTTTCTAAAAATTATAATATCAAGATTTAGAGGACATTACCACAGATTTTACAGAATTTAAAAGGATATAGAAAGCATATTACAAAAATCTTTTCTGAAATAAATTTGACAACTTCTAAGAAGTACCTTGGAAGACAAATTAATGAAACTAACTGGAGGAAATATAAAATTTGAATAGCACCTATTAAAGAAAGTATATTCCTAGCTTGAAAACCTACCTATATGAAAACAGGGTCATATACATTTTAACTGATAAATTATATCAAACATTTAAAGCAGAAAAAAGATGGAACACATCTCTCATTTTAGGAAATCAATATTGTGCTAATACTAAAACTGGATAAAGATAATAGAGAAGTATGAACATAGATAGAAATTTGTTGAACAAAACAAACTATTAGAAGTCAGATCTGGCAGGATGTAGAAAGTGGTTTTGTTATAGGGATGGCAGTGTTGGTTCAGCATTGGAAGATCCACCCCCATATGTCATCATTTTAACAGAGGAAAGGAAAAAGCCATATGATCCTATCAATAGTTGCAAAAATAGTATTGGACTAAATTCTACAGCTGTTCATGGTAAAAGTTATCAGGAGACTAGAAGTAGAACAGAAACTTCTCAACAGATAAAAGACATGTACTCCATAATTCCAGCAAAAACACCTTATATGAATGGAGAAGATACAATGCTTTCTCCTTCAGGTGGGGAACAAGTGCAGATTTGCCTACTCTTCATCTGTCCATTAAACTTTGAAACATAGACCCAAACAAAAATAGTCTGGCAATAAAAATAAACAAATAGTATAGGATTGGCAAGGTAGAAGTAAAAGCTTTATATGTAGATGAAATGATGATCTACAGAGAAAATACTAAGAAATCTCTAGGAGCCCCTAGAACTTGTATTTGAATTTAGCAGGATTAGAAAACACAAGGTATATATAAAAATTCAGGTCTATGTATACTTGCTATAAATGAAGAATTGGATATTGAAATTTAAAAGTTATGTAGGAATAGAAAGGACCTGGAAAAGTAAAAAGAAAAACTAATAACAGTGTTGGAAGACATTTATTATCTAATTTTAAGACTTCTTCTAAAGCTACAGTAATCAAGACAATGTTGGCATAAGGAAAGACATATAGATCACTGGAATAAAACGGAGAATCTAGAAATAGAACCACACATATATGGTCCACTGAGTTTTGAAAGATTATTTAACATTAACATTTTATAGAACATAAACTCAACTCAAGAGCAGAGGAAAAGATAGTTTTCAACAAATGGTACTAGAACACCTGGTATCCATATGTAAAAGATTAACCTCAACCTTTTATTTCCATACATAAAAATAACTTGAAAGGATCTATGAACCTAAATATGAAAGATTAAACTATAAAACTGTAGGAAGAAATTATAAGGGAAAATGAATTTAGGGTAGGTGAGAATTTCTTAGGATGCAAAAAACATGATGTATAAAAGAAAAAAGTTGATAAATGAGATTCCATCAAAATTTAGAACTTTAAAAGACATCATTAAGAAAATGAAAAGTAGTCCTTAACCAGAACATATTTATAATACATATAACTTATGACCAGAATATGCAAAGAACTCTTACAGCTCATTAATAGACAACCCAATTAAAAAGTAGACACAAGAAGATGATAAATAGCCAGTACAGCACAAGGAAAGGTGTGCAACACTAGAATCAGAAAAATACTAATCAGTAGAATAACAAGATCATATTATATACTCATTAGGGAGATTAACTTAAAGGTTTCAAAAGAACAAATGTCAGCTTAGGTGTGAACCAGTTAGAACTTTCTAATACTGCTAATTTGGATATAAAATGATAAAAGCATTTTGGCAAACAATATAGAAATTTCTTGTATTACTGTTAAGAACCAACAGTTCTGTTCTTAAGTTTTTACTTAAGAGAAATGAAAACACATGTTCACAATAGATTTGTACATACAGGTTGACTGTTCCTTATCTGAAATTCTTGGGACCAGAAGTGTTTCAGATTTTGAAATCCACTTGATCTGCAATGAGGATAACTACTCCTTTTTTTTTGGTTCCTGCTGCATGGAGTATTGTTTTCTACCCTTTAACTTTCAGTCTATGAGTTTCTTTATGAATTAGGTGTGTTTCTTGTATGCAGCATATTGTTGGATGTTGCCTCTTGACCCATTCTGCCAGTCTATTTCTTTGGATTGGTGAAGTGAAACCATTAACATTGATAGTTATAACTGATACACATTGACTTGTCATTGTCATGACTTTTTCTTTTTGTTGGATTTTCCCACTTTGCATTTAATTTCTTGTCATGCTCAATGGATTCATTCTGCTGGGTTTCCTGGGGTTGTGGTCCTCATTGTTTTTTCCTAGGATATTGTCTAAAATTTTTTTGAGTGCTAGTTTAGTATTCATGAAGTTTCTAAGGTGCTCTTTGTCATGAAAGTATCTTATTTCTCTATCAATTTTAAAAGATAGTTTTGCAGGGTACATCAATCTGGATTAGAGACTGTTTTCCTTTAGGGCTTGAAATAGGTCACTCCAAGCTCTTCTTGCCTTGAGAGTTTGTGTTGAGAAGTCTGCTGTAATTCTGATGGGCTTTCCTTTGTATGCAATTTGTTTCTTTTCTCTAACTGCTTGTAGAATTTTGTTCTTCTTTTGGGTTTCTGCAGTCTTAACTATTATATACCTATGTGTAGACTTTTTTTTTTTTTGATCATGGCTAGTTGGAGCCCCACATGCCTCATTTATCTGTATGCCAAGTTCTTTTCCCCTGCTTGGGAAGTTTTCTGCCATCACTTCTGTGAACAGTTTTTTTATGTCATCTGCACTCTCTCCTGTTTCTTCATTGACTCCAATCAGTCTTATATTATTCTTCTTTGCATTGTCCAGCAGCTGCTGGATTGATTTCTCATGATCCCTTACTTTCTTTTTTTCTTTTTTTTTTTTTTGGTACTGGGGATCAAACTCGGGTCCTTGCGCTTGCACAGCAGGTGGCAGAACAACTGAGCTAAATCCCCAGCCCAATCCCTTATTATTTTAAAGAAATTTTTCTTTTCCTTGTCACTAATAGCAATCTTATCTTCTGTATCTGAAATTCTGTCCTCACATTGGCTCATTCTGCTGTGTAAACTTTCAATGGAGTTTTTAATCTCCTGGAAATCTGTTTGTATCTGTTTTATGGATTCCATTTGTTTCCTGTATTGGGATTCCATCATGTTCCTCAGCTCCTCTATTTTTTTTTTTTATCTGTGTCTGCTGTAGATTTATTATTCATGTCTTGCACTATGGTCACAATTTGTGCTCTTATGTGAGAAATTTTTTCTCATTTCATTTTTTCCAGATCCTCTTTTGTTTCCAGTTCAGGGAGTCCAGGTGGTTGAGTATCAGATTTTTCCATGTCATTTCCCTTTGGGGTTGCCTTAGGTTATCTGGAAGTCTGGTTTTCAGGCATGTTTATGTGGCTTCTCATTTCAACAGATGCAGCCTGCTGTGCCTCTGTTGAGGCATCATTTTGCTCACCCAGTGGTCTTCAGTTCTCAGCAAGCCACAGAGCTGCCTTTTCTCTGCTGCTCACCAGTACACTAATTCCTGGGTTGAGAATGGTGGCCTTCTGGACCCCTGAGCTGACCTCTAGTCTGGTGGGCTTCTGGCTGGGGCCTGTGCACACTTGGGATGATATCTAGGTGTGCCACTGGCTAGAGCCCCTATGTAGCTGTTGTCTGGGAGGGTCTTTGGCTGGGGGTTGTGCATCCCAGTTCCGGTTGTGTAAGCAAGCTTCTGGCTAGGGTCTTTAGCACTTACCGATGGTATTGGGGCCAACCTCTGGCTGTTGCTTGTATGCCTGTACAGCTCTTTTCCAGGTAGACCCTTGGCTTGGGCTGGTGTGTCCCAGCCTCTGAGGTTGGGGTGGAGCCCTGGCTGGGATCTGCTTGCAGCCACACTGCTCTGATCCACACCACTGCTCCCCCAACTAAGGTTGTCTGGTGTGCCTTTATTGTAGAGATTTTCTTCACTTTTCTGGTGGGTTGTAATTTTCATCAAGGGGCCTCAGAGAGGCCCTCTTTCTGTTGTTCTCTTCTACTCTATCTTCTCAAGCTCCGAACAATGTCCTTTATGGCCCCAGCAACTCTGAGGTGTGGATCTCAGCACAGCCAGGTTGTGTGTGTGTGTGTGTTATGGCACCCACGTGGCTTACCTCCTCGGTGCTCTGGCCACACTTTATTGACTATGGGCCAGTGGTGTTATCTTCCTACAAGAAAGTGGTCACATTATAGTTAGCCCCCTGTCTTTTTGGTACTGGGGATCGAACTCGGGTCCTTGTGCTTGCGCAGCAGGCAGCGAAACCACTGAGCTAAATCCCCTGCTACCCTGTCTTGATTCTTCAGAAGAAAAGAAGGCTGAGAATTTACATGGATTGCTTTTATAAAACTTTAAGCTTTGACTTGCTGGCAAAGAAAGTAGTGGGAATTTAGAGACTGCTTTTGTCTTTCTGAAGAGTGATAGCCAGATAGTATGTTCTGTTAGGATTGGATTTCAGCATTGAGTAGTCTCTTAATTAGAGAGAAAGCATGGCGATATAATTACAACATATGGACATACTGATCTTTTTCATGGTTAGTAAAGTGCATTTAAAAATTAATCCCAACTTTGGAAAATTAAATTGAGTTTAAAAAGAAATTTTAGACTTAAGAAAAATATGTTGAATAAAATTCTGGGTAGGCTATAGACAACTGGGGGCATAGGGACCAGACTTCTAGTTCTGGCTCTGTCTGCAACTAGAGAGGGTCTTAATTATTTAATTTCTCTTGGCTTTAAATTGCTTGAATTAGATGAACCTAATATATTCAATTATCTTAGTTTACATTAAGTTTTATAAAACTGGCTGTTTCTCTGTTATAGCTTATAGTTTCTGATTATTGGTTTGTTTTTTTTTTTGGTGGTGGTAGTGGTGCTGGGAATCCAAACCAGAGCCTGTGTATGCTCAGCGAGGGCTCTATCACTAAGCTATGCTCCTAGCTGGCCATATTGTTTTGTTTCAAGGAGATATTAGATTCCTTCTCTGCAGGTTCAGATGGACCTGTTACATGTCTATGTTGGTGTTTTTGTGTTAAGACCATCCTAAAAGCTGATAGGATGATGTGGATCCATTATCAAAAATACTTGTGTAAGTATCAAGAAGTCACTTTTGGTTTTCTCTGTTCTAACAGGAAACAAAATTAGTTGCTTATTAAAATATAGTATTTAAAATTAATACTACAGTGAAAGATAACTATAATACATGTACTACCAAAATGAAAATACCAAGTCTTCAGAGATTGTGGAAAACTGGAGCTCTGACACTGTGCTAGTGGGAATGTTAGTATGATCACCTGGAAAGCCAGTCTGACACTTCTTCCAAAGTTGAACATACGCGTATTTTAAGGCCCAGGAGCTTATGCTAGGTATATACCAAACAGAAAAGTATCCAAAGGATAAATAAAAGAATGTTATAGTGGCATTTGTGGTAGTAACCTCAAGCTAGAAACAATCTCAAATCCATCAATGTTGAATTTGTAAATAAATGGTGACTTCTCATACAGTGGCACATTATATACAACGACTACTAATGAACTATAGTGCTTTTCCCCCCCGATGCTGGGGATGGAGCACAGGTTCTTGTGTATTCTAGGCAAGTGCTGTCACTGAGCCACACACCCAGTCCAGAATTATAGCTTTTCTGAGTAACACAGCTGAATCTCATGATATTTGTGCAAACCATGCCAGACACAAGGGCACGTACTGCGTGATTTTATTTATATAAGCCCTAGGCAAAACTAAACTATGGTATCAAAAGTCACAGTAGGTCACCCTTAGGGAAGGGATAGTGAGTGGGAGGACCGTGTGAGGGAGATGAGAGGGGTGGGGGTTTCAGCAATGCTGGTAATGTTCTATGCCTTCCCCTGGCTGGCGATCACAAAAGTGTGCATGCTTTACCAGAATTTACTGAAGTTTTATATACTTTTTAATGTATGTTATGGCTTAATTAAAAATATGAAAAGCATGGCAAAATGATGTTGCTTTGTACTTAGACATAATAAGTCCTTGAAAAGTTGTAATAACCTGTAGGAATCCGCTCTATTTATAAGTTAAAACTCATTTTATCAGGACTTCTATAAAATTGCTCATAACCACCACCCTCCCCAAAGGTAATAAAGCTATCCTTGTATTTTTTTCCATTTCTTTTTCTTTATTTTGAGATAGAGTCTTGCTATGTATGTTCAGGCCAGTCTTAAACTATGGACCCCATGCTGGCTTTGAACTTGCAGCCATCTTCCTGCCTCAGCCTCCAACGTGCTGGGATTAGAGGTGTGAACCACTTTGCCTGGCTAAATCTTTGCATTTTCAAAATTTATTTGTATTTTGCTGTGCTAGGGATCAAACCTTGGGCCCCATGCATGTGAGGCAAGCACTCTATCACTGAGCTGCATCCACAGCCCTGCATTCTCTTATTTAACAAGTCCAAATAGCAATAAATACACTGTGCCTAAAACAAAAACACCTACAGTATTTTTTTAAAGGTTCAATTTCAACCAGAATTCTATCAAAGACAACACAGGCCATTTGTAATCACTTGAATCAGTTAGTACCCTTGAGATGGTTGAACCCGCTTACCTTGTTCTTGTCAGTCTGAAAAGGCATAACCAAAGAGCACAGCATTTGAAGCCAGTTGGTTCCTCACAGTCCACCTGGCTTTGGCCGCTGGTAACAATAAGCAACAACCCGCACTTATAAAGTGCTTCAGAAGGTGCAAGTACCACAGCTACCACTAGGAGGAAGCTACTTACATGGCTCTGCCAGAATACACTTTCACCTGCCTCTCTGAGCCTTTTTCTGAGAAGAAATAGAAGAGTGGAACCTCAACTTCTGACTTGGGAAAAAATTGTGAGAGAGTTAAGGACAATACACTGGGGATTTACCTCAGGGGCAACGTGCCTGCTTTGCAAGCGCAAGGTCCTGAGTTTGATCCCTGCGCCCCCCCCAAAGGAGTTAAGGACAGTCTTACCGTTTCAATGAGCCACAAATTTATAGCTTCTGGAAAGATAGGATCAAAGAGGCAAATTATAGGTGCTGCTTTTCCGAAGGAAGAAGTCTTATTCCAGGTGCTACGCTGAGCCCTTACCCTCCCACCAGGTTGTGGTGATGGTGGGGTTGTTAAAGCTATGGAAATAACCCCACATAAGTTGAGAAGACACTCAGACTAGAAGCAATGGTTTTTCCTTTAATGTAAATAGTGTTCGTGGACATGGAAGATATGTAAATAGCCCCAAAGATGCCTGTTCTAAATCCGATCAGGTTATAAACTAGTCACCTTACTCTAGAATCTAGGTTTGGCATTCTTCTAGCCTTACCTACTTTCAATCAGACCTTCAGCCAACAAGTATTTATTGAGCACCTACTATATGCCTACAGTTCTGAGGGATTGAACAGTGAACAAAGCAATTATATCCCCTGGAGCTAATGGAGCATATGTTCCTGTCTACTTTACTGAGAAGATGGAGCCCATCTGGTGTTAATTTCTTCAACCTAATGGAAGAAATTTTCTTTTCCCCAAACTTTACGGGCCTCTGATCTGCCCTGCCCTTCACCCCTCCTAGTAGGTTGTTTACTTGCCCTTCACTTTTTCATGACAAACATGCTCAGGGTCTCCTACACTAATAATCTTGATATAAAGGAACAAATAAATGGACAAACCCATTGATACCCATGTGCCCCTCCAGCTTCTGTCTGAGATCTCTCCTTATTTTATGCCCAACTCTCAAGGAAATCTCATTTCTAGGGAAGCTCATTTGCTTCAACTTCCTGATAGGGACTTATTTGTTAAGCCCCACATCACGACAACCACCAGGGCCATCTGTACTATACAATGCAGACTAGGACTTGAGAAAAGCCATGAAAGCAAAATGGTAAGATGATTCTGATTGAATGGGCCAAGTATTTCAGGTAAAATAATGAACTGCTAACTATCTGAGAACCTCCTGTGTACGTGCCTGGCACTGTGCTAGGCATTTTAGGTTTCTAAAGAAATATAAAATATCATCTTTGATAGAACTTTTACTGGAGAAGAAGAGACTGGAAAGACTTCTTATGGAAGTGAGCTTTGAGGAATAATTGAACTTGAAACAGAAAGAAGGGGTGGGTATATGTAGGTGGGGAAGCATGAAGTAGAGTGATGTGCTGGACTTCGAAGCTGGAAGAAATGGGCAGAGGCAGATCAAGGGAGAGCAGGCAGAAAACCCCTCCTGCAGATTCTTATGAGTTCCTCAGTTGTCTACTACCTAGCACTTCCTTCCTTCAAAGCCAAACATCTTTCGAGTCTCTTATCTCATTTTCCCATATATATCCTATCCTAACCATTCTGCCCAAGCTGCCTTTCAGAGGATTCTTTAGTAGTGATACCTTACATGATTCTTGGCCTCGTTAAACTGTCTGAGCCTCGGTTTTCTCTCCTCTAATATGGGGAATTTAATATCACTTCTCTCATAGAACTATCTAAAGGATTAAATACATTTGAAGCTTTGTTCAAGAAGTGACCATCGTTACTATTATTGTTGTCCTTGATTTCTCAGCTGGTACATTTGACTACTCCCTGCATCTTTACTCTTTGGCTTTGATGAGGTTGCATGCTATGTTGTCTTTTTTTTCAACGACTCTGGAAGCACTCCATTTTCACTGGCTCATCTTATTCCACTTGATCAATCCTTCCATGGTACAGCTCCTCATGCTCACCCCCTTTGTCTGATCTCATTCTATACCTCCCCTTGAGTAATTTCATCCATTATTCCATGTCCTTCATTACCTTGTATATATTAATTATTCTTGGATTTATTTCTCTGGTGAAGAGTTTTCTTCTGAGCTCCATATGTGAACAGTTAAGGGCTTAATTAAATATCTGGGTGTTTTGTGGTTGTCTCAAAGTCAACACTTCTGAATCAAGCTGGTGTCGTCCCAGTCACCTACACCTGAGCCTCCTTCAGCATTCCCTATTGGGGAAAAATGACATTCTTCATTCTACGCAGAAACCTTGGCCTTGTTCTTCTCCCTTATCCCAGTCAACTACAAATTCAGTTGACTACCTCCAGAAGCTAATCTTCAATTTGTCGGCTTCCCTCTCTTTTTATTGACAACTGTTGCGCTCTCTTGGATTTCTCACTGGCCTCACTTAGAGCACTTTCGCTGTCCTCCTTCCTTCCCATAGTATAGCCAACTAATTTGATCTTTCAGTTAATCAAAATGTATTAGCCAGTATAAATCTAATTATGTTCCAAACTAGTTTTAAAAATCTTTTGGTGGCCTTTCATTTGAGATTTCAAAATAAGCCAATTGTTCCAAAGGCTTAGCGAATCTTAACTACCCATAAATACACCCATGTCATAATTTTAGGTGTAGTTTCTAGGAGTCTGCTGTGATGCTCACTCCCAAGTGTTACCTTATTCTTATCTTATGCTAATAGCATGCAAGAACTGTGTAGACATTCATAAACAGTTCCAATGAATACTGCATTAGAAATCAAGCAGTACACATGCTAGGACTGCCTTGTTTTGAATCATCAAGGCTCTTGCACAAACTATGTCTTTAATATGATTAAGGAAAAATGTCTGAAAGTTCTGTACAGAAATGAAATATCCACAGAAACCAGTGTAGCAATCAAACTTGAGTCTACAGCCAGCAAAATATTTTTTTTCCTCACCAGACAGACAATGTTTACTAGCATTTACATATCAAATGAATCGCAATAGCCTATTTGGCAGTGATGAAAAAAGGAAAAGAATTCATGTGCCAGGCATAGTGCTTGAGACAGGAATGAGATGTGTAAGACCAGGTTTTGTCCCACTAGGAGCTTCCAGACCATTCAGAGAGAGGTAACTGTCCAAATACTCAATATTCCATTTATTGGCTCTTCCTATGGACAGTGAGCTGATTCTTTAGGTGTAACATGAGGAGCAAGAAGAGATCTGTTTCTTAATTTATATCTGATGAGGGGTGGGAAACAGACATCAAATAACCCCATTAAAAAAAAACATGCAAAATAATAGCTCTCACTTAGATAATGGTTAATACGTGCCAGTATGTTCTTCTTCTTCATGCTTTACAGAGAGTAATGAAATCAGACTTTAAGTGGTCCTCTCAGTCTTTATTGATAAGGAAAGTGAGGCATGGCAAGGTTAAGAAACTTGCCATGGTCATATGGAGTCCAGGTAGCCTGACCCCAGGGTTTACTCTTTAACCATCCACTGCCTCCAGTCTGTGCTATGTGGCATAAACATATTTACAAATCTGAGTGCCAGGATGGGAGGATTGGTGGTGCTATAAGAACATAAAGCGAAAGCATCTCACTTGTCTCAGGAAACACCTAAAGGCTGAGTGGGGTGTAAGTGAAGAGGAGAGAGGCACACATGAAACTGGTGACGACAGAAGGAAGAATATGAAACTCATGGCTGCCCAGATGTGGAAGTTAATTGGTGGAGGTGGGGACAGCAGTACTGGATGTGTAGGGGAACAATCTAGCAAGGCCTAGTGGAGGAGGCAGACCTCAAAAGCTTCTTTTAGAGGGCAGGACACAGGAACATCATGACTTCAGAAGGAGGCTAATGAATTTCAGGGACAGAGAAACAGGGGTGAATTAGCATTCTTTCAATCCTGAGTAGCAGATACACAATTTGAAATGGCCAAAGGAACTAAGACTTTACTGGCTTGAGTTACTGAAAAGTCCAGGTATGGCAGCAAGTGGATAAATGATATTACAATCTCTTCAATTTCTTAGCTCCTTTTTCTTGTTTGGCTTCATTCTCAGGGAGTGGAAAAACAACAGCTCTAGATTTTTATCCAATCAGCTCAGCAAACTCAGGAAGAGGAGTATTTCCTTGAAAGTCCCAGGTCTGACTCTTACTGGCTCAGTTTGTATTACATACTTTTTGCTGAACCAATCACTGTGGCTGGGCCCTGAGGTTTTCTCATTAGCCAGGCCTGGACAACATGCCTTTCCCTGGAGTCAGGGGGCAAGTTTAGACACATCTGAACCCTGGGGTCTGAGAGTGGGAGAGGGCAAATTCCCCAAAGTAGAATCTGGGATCTGTTACTGAAAGACCGGAAATGATTGCTGGGCAGGCAAAACCAGAATTCCACAAGTAGATAGTTGGCTGGAGCAGTGGTCCTCACACCTTAAGCTGAGTCTGGATTTAGCTTATTTAGCTCTGGGATGGGAACTGAGAATCTATACCTCTTACGATCACCCAGCAGATGCTAATGCTGCTGTTGCATAGCCAACAGTGTAGCAAGGGGCACATTACCTGGTGGGACTGTGTTCCTCAAATTCATTTACACTATTTGGTGCCAGACTAAAGGCTCTCCTTCCATTTGCTTTCTCTCCCCAGTCCTAACACTCCATACCAGTTTATAGTATCTCTGCAAGTCGGACACTGTTCCTCATAGTTCTCTGATCAGCTTGTCAACATTTTCAAGATTTTACCTCTATCACATCTGAATAATGTTTCCTCACTAAATGAAGCTAAGGTCATGATTATTCTTCAACTCAAGTGTTCTCCAGTTTAGACCTGTGAACATCAACCTCATGGAAGTATAAACTGTATTTAATCATTCATGAGTCTGACAAACTCTGCTATGTTCAATTGATTCGTTGAATATTTAACTCACTGGGCAAGTTTCAGTCTGGTTGTTCGTCTATATTGAACATTTGACTGTTAAGCTGTAGGCTGTTAAAAGACATGCAAAAGATCCCTTTAACTTGCTGATATAGCACTCAGGAATCAGAAGCTGTTCAATTTTCATTATGTTAACTGTATTTTCAGTCCTGTAGACTTTGCAATCCATGTATCAATGTTGGAAGAAATACTGAACTTTATCAATGTATAGAGTTTCCACAAATTAGCTTTGGATTAATGCCTTTATAGGAACTTCTGTGAAACTGAGTTTAAAGCTCTGAGTTTTAGCTTTGAGATTGTTCTTGATCTTGTTACGTGACATTTCTCAAATCTTTAAAGTCTTCTAGGCCTTAATACCCTGGTTGGCCACAGTTTGGATATTTTGCTGTCTTCTCCTCCCACAGTGGTCCCCAACGTATAGGTTAGCACATCAGTGTCATCTGAAACATTTAGGTAACATAGACTTGAGCAGGATTCTTGGTCCTTTAAGCTTTATGTTACTGATCTGGGAAAGGAGGTATGAGTGTCTACCACCTGACAGTTATGTTGGCAACTGAAGAGGATGAATGTAAAGAACATCACAACTGACAACACTAAAATATCAAAGTTGACTACTGTTATCACCAGGATCTATTTGGAAATAAGATTTAGATAGGACAATGACATAAGTAAAAATGTTCATCCTTATATTAAAAAATACAGTGCCAGGGCCAGGGATTTAGCTCAGTGGTGCCGTTGCCTGCTTCAAAAGCACAAAGTCCTGAGTTCGATCCCCAGTACCAAAAAAAAAAAAAAAAAAAAAATACAGTGCCAACAAAATTGTCAACAGTATTTGTCATGTTTTCACCGCAGGTCCTAGGCCAGTGATGGTGAACCTTTTAGAGATGAGTGCCCAAACTGCAACCCAAAATCCACTTATTTATTGCAAAATGAATACTGAGGTTTTAGTTTAGAAAAAAAAACCTCATACATTAGCACCTTTTGTCTTAAAAAAAAAAAACAAATAACACCTGTGCCATGGGTCCACCACCACTGTCCTAGGGGAATACCGGCAATCAACAAGCTCTCAAATCTTATGTGTATAAGACTAATTTCCTCCCATATGTTACCCTTGGTTAGATAAAAGCTGTCTTCAATTACACTAATTTCTCCTCGAACTCAATTTGTCATGATGTGTATTGGTTTAAGAATTTATTACACATTTCACTTGCAGAACTTTTGTGTAGAAAGCGCACTGAACTGCCACCTTAGCCTGTAGAATCCTTTCCCACAATTGGAAATAGGTTCTTTGAATGCACATGAACTCACCTTTGAAGTGCTGTATAGGCTATCGCTTTGCGTCTGCAACCCTGACCTTATATGGCGCAAATGTATAGAAGCCTAACTAGCCTGCATCTCAAAACACTAGAGGTCAGGTGTCTTGTTTTCTTCAGTCTGTGGAAAAGTTTTGTTCTGGTTCTTTTCATTCTGTGGACAATATGTAGTACTTGTCTAGAACCAGGACTTTTCCTTTGTACCTGCTAATGTCACAAACTGCCAGAGTATTTGGCCTCGGTTCAGACCCGGATTCCTTTCCTTTCCAGGCACCCTTTACCAAGCAGCTGGCCCGCTGCTGGCCAGGGCTTTCGGGCCGCTTAGGGGCTGACCCCATTTCACTTGCTGGTCTCCATCGGTGCTTCCTCACTAGAACCCTGGGGAGAAACTAAAAGTTGGAAGTAGTCATTCCAAACACTCACTTTCTCCTCTCGCCAAAAAAAACAAAACCCAACAGTGCTGGGCGTAGGGAATAAGGCAAAGAAGGAAAGCCGAGGCTCAGAGCGCGTGGTCCCGGGTCGCCAGCTCCTCTAGCCCGCACCCAGCCCGCACCCGGCCCGCGTCCAACGCCTGGCGTGGTCCTCATTCTCCGACCCCGCCGCCGCCCAGACGACGAGGACGGCCTGGGGACCAGCGGGTGTGGTTGCTGCAGCTGTGCGACCTGGGCCGGCCCGGGGTTCCGGAACGGAGCGGAGCAGGTCCGCAGAAGGAACAGCCGAAGCCGCGCTCAGGCCGGGAGGCGGCGGCCGCGCGAGCGCTCGCTCTGAGGGCCGGGTGCGACTCCCTCCTCCCCGCACCGGCCGGCCGCGGCCCAGGCTCCCTCGCTCCGCCACTCCCCGCCCTCGCTCCCGCCCAGCGCGCCGCCTCCCGCCCTCCCCGCCTTCCCTCGCCGCCTCCCGCCCTCCCTCCTGGCCTCGCTCCTCAGCCAAACTGAAAGCCGGACCCCAGGCCGCCTCGCCACCGCCTGCCCGGCCTTGCTGGAGCGCTCCACCATGGACAGTCCTGTTTTCACCTCATAAAGATGGCGGTGCGGGATCGCTGCAACCTTTAGACTAATGACTGTCCGAAACATCGCCTCCATCTGTAATATGGTGAGTGGCCGCGGAGCCTCTTCCTCCTCCTCCTCCTTTTCCTCCTCCTCCTCCTGCTCCTCCTCGGGGGTCCGTGCCCGCGGCGCCGCGAGGCGAAGAAAGGGAAACCCGAGCCGCGCACACGCCAGGCGGCGGCGGGGTGGGGACGAGGGCGGCGGGGTGAGCGGGCACAAGTTCCCGGCCCCCGGGCTGGGCGGGCGCTGGCCGCTGCCCCCGGGCCCCTGGACTGGGGGACCCCCGCCCACGCCCCCGTCTTGGCCCCGGGACCGAGAGCCAGCCCGCCTGCTGCCAATCCCAGGGCCGCTGAACCCCCGCCCTCAGGTTGCGGTGGCACTGGCTTGGGAGGAGGGAGGTGGCCGCACAGGGATGTCCCGGTGGACGGATAGTAGGGGGGAGCTGGGTGTGGGGGGCACCTCTCCTCTCCCTGCGCTAATAAACCCCCACTGGATTCCGTGACTGCCCTCATCTCATTTTGAGTTGAGTCCTTCGGTTGTATTTAAAATTCACTTTGTAACAGCGATTAAATCAGTGTATCTGGAGAAATTTGAAATGTAATAGTGCTGGAAAAAAAAAAGTGCAAAATGTGGTTAAAGAGGTGAACTTCAACCTGGTTTAGGGAAGCACTGTAATTTGTTCGAGATTCCTCAGAGTCCTCACCTGGGGAACAGGAACAAGGTTCTACAGCAGTAAAACGTGCAGGCCCCAAGGGTGGGCCACAGTTGTGAGCATGGAGGAGGTCTCCACGGTTTTGTCTTGGTCCGTGGTAGATGCAGAGGAGGCTGGTGGGCATGGATACGGCAAGGGGACATCACTGGGCTCTGACCGGGTCTGGGTCCGTGGATTCTCCCGTTGCTCTCCCTTCCTTTTCAGTATCTGCAGGAACAGCCTCCCGCCTTTGGGTCCCCAGGATGTACTTTGCCTGCACCCTCACTTGTCAGAGCCTTCGGGAGCTCAGCTTGGTGTAAGGGATTGCCCACTTGTGCAGGATGTGAGGGGCGTGTTTTGACTGTACCCTTTAGAACGACCCCATCCTCCAACTCTGTCCAAACTAGAACATGTGCGCTTTCAGTACCAGGTTTGGGAAAACCTCCCTCCCTGGAAGCTGGTGATACTGGCCCCTTCTGAAAACATCTGAGGTGGCTTGATTGAGAAGCCTTGGGAAAGGTGATCAGGCTGCCCTTCCCCCATCTCACGAAGCTTTTTAAAATCTTCTGTTCCACATTCTGTTGCGAGAGCAACACATGGCAAAGGAGCACTAAGGAGCCATGTGTTAGCTCCGGGTTGGAATTGAGACCCACTGGTGCTGGCTTCAGCTTTTAGCACTTCTGGGCAAGGCCACTGCCTCAGCCAGCAGAGCAGTTTCAAGGGCTTCCCAGAGCGATAGCTGCTTGGTGTTGGTGCAGGCAAGTTAGATAATGTGAGTAGTACCCGGAGCCTTTCCATCTCCTCTTTTTTCCCTTCCTTTCTCCAGGAGGAGACAGGTTTCCTGCTTCTCGATGTGGAGCGGCATTAATGTTGCTTGGTGCAGTGAGAAGGTGATGCCTTTCTTCTCAGTGCCTCACTGCTTCGAGCTCCTGAGGGGAACTGTGAAACCACAGCAGCTCTAATGCTGCCACCTGTGCCTGTTGGGGTGGCCTCAGGCCTGCCTTGTCCTGAGGCTTGGTCCTTGCTCTTGGTGGCAGTGGCAGTCCTGTCCTGCTTCTGTATGATGACAACCCTCATTCTGAGAGCTGACTGGAAACCTGAGAGCTAGCATGTCCCAAGAGGAAGCCGGCCTCTGGCTTTTTTTCTTTTTCTTTTTTGCTCTCAGTGCAGCCAGGGCTTCTTGGCACACCTGGTGCAATGTCACAACCTGTTTTCAGGGAAACTCAGCCAGGGAGACAAGCTGCCGGGAGGACATGAGAAGAGTAGGCCATTACTGTGTCTGGAGACTTGGCATCTCCTGTGTTGACCTAAAAAGGCACCAAGTTTAGGATCTGGGTGAAGTGAGGATCCAGCAATTCCTAAGTAGAGAGTTATATCTCCTGTTCAGAAATTGTCGAGCAAATAATGAGGGGTTTGGGCTGTAAAACCAGACTTCTAGGTTCAAGTCCTGCTGCGAATGGGTACTAACTTTGTGTCCTTGAGCAGCTTGCTCTCTGTCTTGCTGTCCTATTCTATAAAAAGAGGATGATAATGTTTGCTACCTCCCCAGATAGTTGTATTATGTGAGTTACTGAGCCTCAGGGTGTGGTACCTAGCAAGTACTCCTACTGTACTAGTTGTTAGTGTCTGTATCTTTCTCATTATTTTCATCTTAGTTGTTTACAGGACTATAGAGATTGTGCCTACTTTGACTTGATGGAAACAACCACTAACACAAACAACCCACAGGTTCACTTACGCAAACTAAGCTGTGTGGCAGTTTACAAAAGGCTGGGATGGGAATTCTTAACCCCGCCCCTTATAAAAGGCTGTTTAGTTCGCCTCTGCCCCTCCCAGACTCGCTTCCCAGAGGACAAGGCTTCGTGATGAGGAGACTGCTGCTGTCTTTTCACACAATCAGATATAAATGTTTCCTGAACCCCTCTTCAGAGCTTTCACTTGATGATGAATTGCTTCCAGGTAGGTCTTTTCTGGGTCTTCATTCACTTCGTGCTTCTCTCTAGGGCTCTTGCTGATCCTTCCCACTCCTAACTCCATTTGGTCCCAGCTGTTTTGAGTAGTTGCAGTAAGAGCAAGCAAGGATTACTTTTTTTTTTTTTTTTAAGCCAAGTTCTTTGGTGTATTTTAAGCAGGCTCATATGTGTCCTTGAAGGGTGTTAGAAGATACTGTCCTTCTGAATAAGACAAACAGACCAAGACCTAGCACTGAAAAGCAGACTTGTTTCCTCCACCGGAGAAAAAAGAACCCAGCAAGGCAGAAACAGAACTTGCTGTAAATCCTTCCTGTGATTGAGAGCTTAATACCACCTTTTCTTCCCACACTCTTGTGCCAGTATTTGATATTGGGGACATGGAAAATATCCTCATCCCTCCTTTACCTCCTACCCTACTGAAATTTTATTGTTGTTTGGAAGTTTTAATGTTGGTTCCTATTAACTCCTTCCTTACCATAATTCCTGATCAGCTTGCTTAGGACAAGTTAGCTTGGGCACACAGCAGGGTTTGGTTCAGAGATAGTAAAGCTTGTTTGGCTGGTGTGTTGTAATTTTGAAAATGCTGTGGCTGCCACCAAGCATGAGGAAATGTACTCTGTTGGTAATCCTCTGATTTTTGTCCAGTCCAATGGATTTAACTTTCTATGTATTTTTATGGCCCTGTAAATGGAAAGTTTTGTTTGTATTTTGTTTGAATTGAGAAATTTTCTAAAGATGCATTTGGAGAAATCAAATGTGACTTGTACTAAAATTGGCTGAAATTATCTTACCTTCATTTCATTTGTTAATGTTGGAGAAAATGCCATCTATTAAATAGATTCCAAGCTTTGTACCTATAAATGGCCATCCATTGAATGTTGACGCCAGTATTGCCAATGTTGATGCCAATATTTAGTTGAGGATCTGCTATTTTAGTGTTGCCACATAGCAGTGCTTAATAGGTGAATGAAGTGAGTCCCTGTCCCTAGTGAGCTTAGTCATACCTTATCTTGGAGGCCTAATATTGGTAAAGATGGAACAATTTCAATACAATGTGATATTGGCATAGGTGAGGGTGAACAAAGGCTCAAGCAGGAGAATGGGAAGATGATTCATGCAACAGGACATTTCTTTAATAATGATATGCTTTCTGCTTGTGGCTTTTATTTTATATGAGGACATGATGGTAGTCAGTGTGAGCTAGAATGGAATCTGTCTAATGGTGGCTTTGGGGAAATTGTATTTCTGGGTAATTTTGGTTTTTCTCATGTTGTAAAGCTTCATAGTGTGTAGTATTTCTTAAAGTCTTTATAAAAATTTGCATCTCTTAATGGTTAGCAACCATTTGAGTACCTAACTACCTTGTTTAAAACTCTATAGAACTTGTCAGATATTAACATTTTAGCATTTGAGGAACAGCTCCAGGATATTTCACACTGGTTAGACTGCTAGATTTGAATTCTTTTGGTATTTTTGAGACAGGGTCTCGAAATGTAGGTTAGGCTGTTTTGAACTTACTATGTAGCCCAGGCTGGCCTCGAACTTGCAGCAGTCCTGTATCAGCCTCTGAAGTACCAAGATTACAAGTGTGTGCTAACATGCCCCGTTTGAATTCTTTTAAATAAACGAAGTCATCTTAAAATGAAGGGAAAGTAAAATTAGCAAAAATTTAAAACAAAAATAGAATGTTTTTATAAATATAGTTTTTATTTTTGTCAATTCCTTGTCTGAGGCAAGTGTTTGAGAATGGTTGACAATTTATTTAAAAAAAAATATCAATCTCATAATTTGGGGAAAGTGATAGCTTGGATTTTGTTAGTCATGCTTTCTATTATCAAAGATAATTGGCAACTGTGAGTTTAGTGTATTGTGTCAGCTAGGAATGGTTAGTTTTGTGAGAGGGTACTCTGATAGTTGTTGGATTTTGAAAAATGCAGCCTGAGGTTAGATGGGTTAATGTTTAAAGAAAAAGATTCTGCTCTTCTGGCCCCACGGGTCTAATAGGCAGGAGTGTATGTTAGGTCAAGACCTGACAATGAGGTATGGAGATTTTTCTCTTTCTTGGAATCCTAGGGGAAAACAAAGGTGAATGTCAGTGTTTAGTTAGAATTGAAGATTACAGTACCTTTTCTGGATAGCAACTTTGTGTTTCAGTTCAGCCACACTATAAAATTTCTTTATTTTTTACTCGTGTGGAATTTTGGTATCTGAGGTTTTAATTCAAAGCAAATTTCAATTTTGATTCTCTTAGCAATTTAGAGTTTTTGCTAGTCTAGATTCTTCCCCGCTCCCCCGCCTGGTTTTTCTAGTTAGTTTGAACTGGCTGAGGGTTTATTATGATGGTATTCAGTTCAGTAGTATCATCAGAAAGATGTCTCTGAGTGGCTTTTATCTCTTGCCTACCCACAAAGCCAACTCAAAGCAAACCGACTGGAGAAGTTGTGCAAGATAGTTTCTTTTAGTCTAGTTAACTTTTCTGGTCTAAATATTTTAATGCAATTTCTTATGATATATCTTTAGCTGTGAAACCACATCTAAGGGTTTGAAAGGCCTGGTCTTTTGAGACAAAAGACCACCCAAAAATGAATCAGCAAAAACTATAAGACAATTTCTGTGTCAGTTACCAGCACAGACACTAAAGGTTTTTTGGAATATTTCTGTCCTGGAATTATGGGTTAGAATTTTGAGGATGTTATACTCACCTACATGGGATTTTACCACAGCTTTAAGAATGATTATTTGCTCTAGATGGTTTTAAGATCTTGGTGGTATTGGGGTGGGAGACCCCATTGGTTCCCAAGGCTTTACTTTCTACTCATAGGTCCAGCCTCCCTCTTGCCCATGGAATTCTCATGCCCCTTTCAGAACAGAACCGAGTGCTTTAAAGTAGCTCAGATGTGGGATTCCTTTTCTGGGTGGACGTGAATTTTAAGCATTCAGAAAAGTGTGTAGAATAACAGAG
The DNA here is from genome assembly GCF_053883595.1 of Heterocephalus glaber. NCBI lineage: Eukaryota > Metazoa > Chordata > Mammalia > Rodentia > Bathyergidae > Heterocephalus > Heterocephalus glaber. The sequence continues at coordinate 42,477,831 of NW_028258325.1, read as the reverse complement.
TGAACATTTAGTATTCCCCACCCATTGAAGAAATAACATATTTCAAATACAATTAAAACCTCCTGTGAGCCCCTCCTCCTTTCATTGTCCCTATCCCCAGAGTGACCACTATTCTGAATTTGGTGAATATTGCATGTTCTTATACTTTTACTAGATACATGTGCACACATAAATCAGCTATGATGTTGTTTTAAACATACTCTGTAGTACTGAACTAATCTGTTTTTATTGTTTAAATTATGACTTTGAGATTTCCATTAAGATACACATAATTCTAGTTTATTTTAATTGATGTATAGTATTCCTCTACATGAATATGCTATAATATTCATAGTTATTCTTTTTCTTGTTGATAATTACTTAGGCTTATAGGTTTCCATCTGCGCTGTTTTAGTGCTATGGATAGTTGTGAACTCGTCTGTCTGTGTGAATGTTTAAAATTTCTCTGTAGTATATACCCAGAAGGGAATTGGTGGGTCAAAGGAAAATGGATGTCTTTTACTTTAATATGTTGCTGGCTTGCTGTCCAAAGTGGTTGTATCATTTTACCTTCTAACCAGCAGTGTTTGGGGGTTCTAGTCCTTCCATAATCTTGCAGACGCTGATATTGTTAGTGGTGGCATTTTGCCAATCTGATGAGTGTGAAATTGCATGTTTATGGTTTACATTTGCACTTTCCTATTTACTTATGAGGTTGAACATCTTTTCATGTGCTAGGTTGTTTTTAGCCAGGGGCTTGGGAGCAGTTTTCCAGGGCTTAGGAATTGGGTTTATAGTTTTGATTTTTATCTGCAGTCAGAGAGATAAAGAGGACAATCAGGGACACCCAAGTAACAGTCAGGAAAGGTAGGGAAGAATTGGAAGATTCAGGTCCAAGGAACGATGACAAAGATGATCGCCATGAAGGGGTGAAAACTTGGAACAAAATGACGATAGGCTGGAATCAAGAAGATATCTTGTGTGCTGAGAGTGAATTTGGGATACATTTCCTCTGCAGCCAGCCTTATTCAAGCTACTTTGTCTATACTTCGTTGGATTGAAATTGGCCTTGGTGAAAATTGTGACAGGCCTCTTCCTATGAGTGCAGCAGCAAGGCTGGACTTGTGCAGTTTTTCTGTTTACGCACTTGGTTTTTGAAGCCCTTATGGAAAGGCACTGTGAAATTATGGTTATCTTCTTCACATACATTTCTTTGTCCTTTACATACACCATGTAGGAAACCATTTTTATCAGGATTTGCTGGAATGTTCTGATGGAATTATTATCCTACATATTTAGAAAACATCCCCTGTACTTTAATTTTGAAAGTATGACAAATGTCACCTTATTGAAGACAGAAATACATGATTTTGTTTGTGACAGGGTCTCACTATGTAGCCCAGGCTGGCCTCGAACTCGCAGTGATCCTCCTGTGTCAGCCTTACAAGTGCTAGGATTACAGGCATGCACCATCATGCCTGGCAGAAATACATCAGTTTAAAAGTATGGTTCACAATAGCTTTAAAATATATTTCCTAAGTGGTTCTTCAGTATAACAAAGAATGATGCGCACATATAAATTTTCTTATTAAAAATTCAGACTCCTTCTGCACCTAGAAATTTAGATTAAGTAGGTCAAAGGTGGGGCCCCAGAATCTGCCTTTTGAGTAAATATTCCTTTCTCTTTCCACTTCCTCCACGTTGTTACAGGGGACCTGAGGATCATGCTTTGAGAAGTACTGCTTTCCTTGGTAATAGTTCTGGCCTCCTAACAAATATGGCTTATAAGGGCCAGGGATTTAGCTCAGTGGCACTGTGCCTGCCTTGCAAGCACTGGGTCCTGAGTTTGATTCCACAGTACGGGGGGGTGGGGCAGGAAAAAAAAAAAAGAAAATATGGCTTGGGCCAGGGATGTAGCTCAGTGCCATTGAGCCTGCCTGGTAAACACAAGGTCCTGAGTTCGATCCCTGGTACCAAAACAAATATATATGTGGCTTTTGAAAATCACTTGCCATGTGAAAGCTTTCTTAAAATCAGTGTAAATTTATTTAAGGTAGTAATTTAACTTCAAGAGCTATAGATTGTTATCATCCCATAGATGTATCTCTTGATATTAAATAGCCAGGTTTTTTTTATTACTTATGCTCCTAGCACAGGGGTTCTGAGGTCTGGCTGCATATCACGTCACCTGTGAAGATTTAAAGGAAACTTAAGTAAATATATTACAAAACATCAACACCCCAAAAAGTATGGAAAAAAGAATGTAAGATATGTCACATATCCAAAAATCTACCTTTCAGATTTAGCAGATATTAAATTAAGCTATATTTGATTGATATTTTTTGATATAGTACCTAAAAAAATACACTCACCTTTCCCCGTTTCTCATCCTTCCTCCCAGAACAAACCAGTTTTGTGAAGTTGGTATGGTGTTCGCCATACATGTCTTATATTTATTAATCCATAAATGATTTATCAATGTTTGCATATGTACAAAAATATGTGGCCTTTTCCTACTATCTTTCTGTGCTCTATTAGGTTGGAGATGCATTTGAAACTAGAGATCTGGTTTATTCTTTCTGACTGGCCTGTGCTTAACTGATGCTTTGGCTTAACTGATGCTTTGGTTTAGTTATGTATTCCCTTACTTAGGGATACTTGGTAGTTCCTAAAATAGTCTCTTCAGGAAGCAGTGCTGTCTTGAATGTTCTTGTTGCTGATGACTTTACACACACGTGCCTTTATTTTTCCAGCCCTGGAGGTAGAATTGCTGCTCTTAGGATATGCCTGGCTGCAGCTCTACTAGGTGTGTGGTTTGGATATAATTTGAGTGTGTCCCCCAAGGTTTCATGTGTTAGAAACTTGGTGCCCAGTGTATGCCATTAAGAGGTGGTGGGACATTTAAGAGGCAGAGCTAGTGGGAGGGTGTTAGGTCATTGGGGACATGCCCTCTGAAGAAACTAATGTCATTTTTATGGGACCCTGGTTAGCTCTCATGAGTTCTTTTATTTTCTTGAGACAGGATCTCACTGTGTAGCCACAGCCTTGAACATGCCATCCTCCTGTCTCAGCCTCCTAAGTGCTGTGGTTTCAGGAATGTGCCACCATGTCCAGTTCAAATCAGACACGTGAAAGTGAAAAGGGGATAGTGAAAATTACTATCTTTTTTTTTTTTTTTTTTTGGTACCAGGGATCAAACTCAGGACCTTGTGCTTAAGAGCCAGGCACAGTGCCACTGAGCTAAAATCCCTGGCCCCAGAAAATTACTGTTTTAGTTGTAATCTGAACCATTCAGGACAAATGAGCTGGGAGTCACCCTAAGATGAAGCCATCACAGGACACTGTCATGTAAATGTAGCTTCAGGGTGCATTGTTAACTAGGGACATTGGTATGGAGAGTAGAGGGGCAAATAAAAATAAATGGCCAGGTGCTGTGGCCTCTGCCTTCAGCTGAGCTTTTAGGAAGCTAAGGCAGCAAGATTGCCTGAGCCTGTGAGTTTGAGGCCAGCCTGAGCCATATAGGATGACCCCATTTAGTAAACATTAAAACATAAAAAGATGGGGTAACATTCAGAACTAGTTGTACCATATGCTAGGGATAGGATGCCTATTATTCCCATGCATTTCTTTCTCTAGAGAAGAAAGTGGGATGGATCCAGTTCCTCAGTTCAGCGACTTTCACATGCCAGTTTGTTATGCTTCTTGGTTTCAATTTACCTGTGTTTCAGCTGGACTTATTTACTTAGTAATTTTCCTTAAATCTGTTTACTTATTTTAACTTAACCTCCTGTTCGAAACTCTTAAGTCATGGGTTTGATGTTCTAGATTTGTGCTTTTTTTTTTTTTTTTTTTTTTTTTGAGACAGCGTCTCGCTATGTAGTTCAGACCAGCCTTGAACTCACTTTGTAGCCCAGGCTGGCCTCAAATTCTCAGTGATACTTCTGCCTCTCTAGTGATACTCAGTGATTCTCAGTGATACTCAGCCTTCCGACTGCTGGGATTACAGGTGTGTAGCACTAAACCTGGCTGTGCTTTTTAAATATATATCCAAAAAATGCTAAAGTTAAAAATGTTAATTTCATTGTGTGCTGTCTAAGATGATCTCCCCTGCCCCAGGCTTCATGGCCCCTAGTTGTGAGACAGGAGCTCAGAGAAGAGATTCTTTGTAGTCCAGGAATGGGCTATTAGAAGAGCAATTTTGCAGAATGAAGATCTGGTCCGGAGCTTTCTTGATTGGCATGTGGATGAGATCTGGTTGGTGTTTTCCCATGCTGTGTATTGGGTGTGAGAGCTTGATATTCTGTACCTCTCAAAGACTTCATTCTCATCCACAATGAGGTGAGCGGTCATTATAGGATTTAACTGAACCATTTATGTCTAGTACCTAGCTTGGTACTAGGCATCATTACTGCTTGTCTTGACTGTGTCCCCTCTTTTCATTAGCAGAAAAGTACAAACAATGTATTGGATAGAGCCCTGAGCTAGGCATCCATAGTCCTGGGCTCCAGTCCCTTTGTGGTTTGCTGACCTCGAACAGGCCCTATTCCTCTCTGGGTCCATATAGTCAGACCCATTGCTGCTGGAGCAGTGGGGAGAAGATGAAGGCATTGCAAACTTGCTGTGGCTTCCAGTCAAAAGAGGACCAGGGAAGGGGCTGTTGGGAGGATGAAAGGAGAAAGAAGCTGTGATTTCTGGCCGAAATGTTGGAAGGCATAGTGTTAATGGTGTATGGCCAAGCTTTTGTAATAGTCAAGATATAATGTTTTTCCTTTTCTTGATAGTGAGGGCACGTAATGTAGTGAAAGATACTTAGTCATCTAATGAGTTGATAACATATCCTTATGTGTTATTTGGTGCACACAGTTAGCCATTTCTAATTCAGAAATACATGAAGTACCAAGCCCAGTTTCTATTTTTCAGTGTTTAGTTTTTGAATAGGTAAAAAAATGTTCATATTGCAGAGATTTGAAACTGCAAAAGAATATATTTTCAAAATCTATGTTCAGAATACCCAACATCTGCAAGTTAAAGAAGAGGTTTATTTTGTCTTACAGTTTGTAGAGGTTTCAGCCCCTAGTCGGCTGGCAGCACAGCAGAGGAGAAGCATGACAGTAAGAGAGAGAGAAAGAGAGAGAGAGACAGACAGATACACACACAAACACACACTGTGCCCGTAGTGACCCTCCTCTTCTGATGAGATCCCACCTCCTGACAGCAAGTCAGCAATAAACTCATCAGAGGACTATTCCACTGATGAGTATCTTGCTTCTGCAATTCACTCACCTCCCAAAAACCTACCTATGAGTATATGAGGTTTTGGGAGACATTTTGATATAAACCATATCAGAGGTGTCTTATGCATATTTAACCAAATATGCCTTAACTTTACCCTTAGTTTTTAAAGACACAAATAGTACTCTATATGATACTGTATAGTATATATGGATCTCTCCTGATCTGCCCCTTGCTTTTTGTATCATGAAAGAGTCTATAAAGAGCATCTTCATTCTCTTTTTTATGGCTGTGGGATGTTGAGTTGTTTGAATGTATTGAATTCACTTAGCAGGTCCCCACTGACTACCAGAACTTGTAGGTAGTTTTCCAGTCTTTGGTTTTTTTCAAGCAAGGTTGCAAGGAACAACTTTGTCCATACATCATGTTGCACATGTGAAACTGTATCTGTTGACTGACTTCCTAGAAATGGATTTGCATTTGTAACTGAGGGGTTTTGCCAAATTGCCCTCCACCAGCAACCTGCGTTGCCTGAAACCTTGTGAAAGCAGTGTGCCATCCAGAAGCCTTTTGAACTTGCTAAGGGGAGGAGGGAAACGGTGTCTTGGTGTATTTTTAGTTTGCATTTCTCTCAGAAGTGAACGTGAGGAAAAAAAAAAGTGATCGTGAGCAGCAATTCACATGTTTTAAGAGAAAGAACTCAAATGTCACTTAAATGTTTTGCTATTGGCAATTGTTTTCAAAGTCTGTAGGAAGGGACCCATTTTATTTTTATTTTCAATCTGTCTCAGACCAATATTTTTGTACAGTACCATAAAAAAGAAACACTAGCAAAATGGAATAAAAACTCAAAGATAAATAAAACACAAACCTCAATTTTTTATGACTAAACGTGGCATATAGAAAATTGCTCTATCTACTCATGTATACATGTTTGCAGTTTCTGAACTTAGCACCCAGCAGTGTTAATACTTTGAGTAACATTGCTGTTAAGGACTCCTTGCTCATCTCTTTGCTCCTGTTGCCACTCTATTTGTGGTGGGGAGAGAGAGCTTAGAATTTTATACTTTGTATTCCATAATCAGTACATTTCAGGATGTTTTCCTTATGTTAGATTAAAATTTCTCTGATGTCACAGTATTCATGGTTCCCAAGAGTAGGGATTCCCCTGAACACATTCAGGAATGGTGAGTCCTTCAGTTCTCCCTATGCTGTGAGGAGGGGGTGCTGGGGTCGAGTTTTTCACAAATGAAGACCTTGAGCTTGGATAGGGGCATGGAAGGATGGGGGAGTATGGGAGGATGAAATCACTGGGTAGTAAAATTTGCAGAGCTGGCCTTTTTGACCTGGGTCTTTGCCACGATCCCCACATCCCCCACATGGCCTTTCTCTAAAGCAACGGGAAGAGGACCTCAGTGTAGAGGAGGAGGTTGAAGGACATCATCATAGAGGAGGTATATTTTTGACTTTGTAGGACATAGATTTGGGAATGAGGTTCTTGCTTTTAGCTTACGAGTTCAGTTACTGTTGGTAACTATATTTCCTCCTCCACCTTCAGCTACAAAATAGACACAGGCCCAGTGGTTTTTGTCCTACTTTTGAGCTGAAGTTTACCTCTGCATCAGGATTTCATTGTGTTGTCTCTAAACACGTGGACAGCAGTTTTATCAACCAGATGCTTGGGCTTACTGTTCCTTCCTGTAATGACTTCAGACCCTTATACAGGTAGGTATCCCAAGGTCAGCTTTCTTCAGTAGTGGATGTTTTGTCTTCTTATTAATGGTTATCAAATAAAGTCATGTTGTTTTTTTCGGAGTAATTTTCCCCTATCTAGTACAAAGGATGGAAATACATGCTGTCACATTGCAGAATAAAATACCCTTTACCTTTTTGTGGAGTGACTGGCTCCCTGTTAAAGCCCAGAGAGGAGTAGCTGTTCAATCAGTAGTCGGGGTTGTAGAGCAGTGGTCACCACTGACTGCTGCTTCATGCTAATGCTTGACCTTTGCAAGTGACTTAAGCTTCATTTCTTTTTCTCCACCTGTGAAGTATGGATAGTGAGATCTCATCAGTGACTTAGCTGGAAGGGAGGGGTCCTGCTCAGTGTTGCTCAGTAGGACAGAGTCTCCATGGCCACCAACTTGCTAACTCAGCAGGTCAGGTATCCATAAGCCCCTGTGGATATGTGGCCAGTGGTTAGATAACATGTGACAGCCAGCAGCCAGAGGGGACATGCTCAGAAACAGTCCTGGCTCTGCCCAGTCCCTATGGCTGCAGTTAAGGAATTACTAAAAACATCAATGAAAAAGGTGCATCCTCTTGATTTGTGGTCAAGAGCTCAGATTCTGGGAACTGAATGGAATTCTCACTCTCCCCTTAATGGCTGAGCAAGGTTGGCAGTTTCCCTTTGTTTTTCTTCTCCATGTGTAGAATGGAGTGAGTAAGACTAATCTGTCCTGGATTATTGGGCAGCATTAAATATATAGAGATGAAGTTCTCTGAATAGTGAGTGGCATATGCTGCCTACCCTTACTGTGCTGACCAAGTATATACAATCAGCAAATTTATCAAGCACCTTCTGTATGTCAGACCCTTTACTGGATGCTGACAAATGAATCACACATAATTGCTGCCCTTACAGAGTTTATGGTCTAGGGTAGGTACTCACAAGCTTTTCTGTAAAGGACTAGATAGTAAATATTTAGCCCATAACATCTCTGTCACAACTATGCAACTCTGCTTTGGTGTTGTGAAAGTATCTGCAGTAAGTAAATTGATTGATCATTGTTGTGTTCCAGTAAAACTTTATTTACAAAATCATTTGTAATCTGCTGTAATCTGCAGACCTGTTGTGTTCCAGTGGAAAGCCAGATGTAAACAATCACAATTATGCTGCTGCACATTGTGATAAATACTGTTAAGGAACAGACAGGATTCTGTGAGAGGGGCCAGGGAGGAAGTGACATTCAAACTATTGATGAGAGGGAAGAAGAGTGTGCCAAAGGGGCTTTGAGGGGCTAGAGCCCTGGCCTGGATAGTTTGAGTTGAGAGTCTCTATATTACAACTGCATTTGTATCTATTAAAGGCATGACAGATATTCTGCAGCTTTCTTTGGATAAAATTTTTTTCTATGTGTAATTCATGCCAATTCTTTCCTCCCGTACCCTTTCTCTCAATAATCCCAACACTGAAAGGTGAACTATATTGATACAACAACACATTTTGTTCTGCATACTTCTGATGTTTCTCTGTCTCTGTGTATTCCATCATTTTTGTTTTATTATTGTCAGTATCTATATATGAATTTAGAAGTTGAGAATTAAGATTGCAACTTATTTTGTTATTAGGTGTAAAGTGATTTATTCCTTAGATTTTATTTTTGCTCTTTAACAGTTTTCTCTTTTTAGAAAATTAATGTTCTTTTCTTGTATGGCTAGATAAAAAGCCCCTGAAATGGTTGTGGAAAAAAACCTCTCTTCTTGATGTTTCCTGTCTTCCCTACTCCCAACCCCAATTGCACTATGCAGATGTTAGAGAGAAGGATTTGTGTGTTCCCATTCTAGGCATGGCTCTGAGGTAGGGATGCTCCTGGACAACTTTGTGACTCCATCTGTTCTCCACTTCTTGCAGTTCTGTGATTGTCAGGAGACTGTGCCTCCTGAGAGATGGTACTGTATAGTAGGTGGGGGCGTGTACTCTGGAGCCAGACTGTGTGCGTTCAAAGCTGGTTTCACTACTTATGTGTTGTGTAAATGAGGGTAAAGTTATTTGCTTCCCTATGGCTCTGTTGTATTTTCAAGATAGGGGTGTCTCATAGGATTATTGTAAAGAATAAAATAAGTAAAATATACATAAAGTCCTTAGGAACGTGACTGTGTACACCAACAGCTATTTATGAGCCATTTGTTATTGTTATTAGTTACAACTGAGCCACCAGCGGCTTTAATTCCTCCTTAGCCATCCCTGAACCCTTGTAGGTGGCTCTTTTCTCATCCTGAGACCTAGGGCTGTATCACCTTCTTCTATTTGTTTTCTTTTACCATAAGGCTCTGAAGTGGCCGTGGCCTTTATCATCAGAAGTCTAGGAATACTAGTCTCTTTGAAAACTAGTTAAGTACTATTGCCATTTGAACAGTTGATAAGTAGTCTTCTGAATGTCGACTTAAAAATGTGGTTTTAATAGCAACATTTACCACTCCTGTCATCTGTTTCAATTCTTGCTCTGTAATTAATGATTTATTCTCTGTGTACTTAGATGTAATCTTTACATGTCCTCTTTGGCCTTTCTTGGGTCCCCTCTTACTGGTACAGACTTGGATGTTCTGGGATGGCTTTGGAGATCTTGGGCAAATTTGATCAAAGTAGTCTCCAAGGACCCTTCCTGGCTTGGGTACATTTGTTTTAGGCACACCCCTGTTGTGCTAATGTTCTCATTGTTTCTTACAGACCTCCCCATTGTTCTGATTGTTTTCTTCTCCTGGGCAAGAATTTTTCTTCAGTTTTGTCCCCCAAGGAAGAATGTCTGGCTTATTTTCCTTATAAGTTGCTTTAAAAATGATTTTTAAAAGAGATTCCTTTCTATACCTAACCTATGCATTTATGATTCATCCTTGCTGGGTTGTTGTTGTTTGTTCTGTGTGTTGGTAGCACCCTTGGCAGTCATAGAATTGCTTTCAGAGGTGCTTTGAAAAGCTAACATTATAGTCTTCTTGTTGGAACTTGTCCCAGATCAGAGTCTATTTTTAATAAAGTTGGCTGCATTGTTTTTCAAAGGTTACCACTTTTTTTTCCATTGATAGAAATAAGAACTTTTGTTTCTTATACTTCCAGACTCTGTGACTTACCCCTCTAGATATGTTGTTTGTTCACCATCTAGTCATATAACATTTCTTTTCAGTGCCTCCCATTTTGCCTTTTGTGCCACCGTGCTGGGTGCTAGCAATAGGAGTGCAGGCTTTGGGGTTTGCAACACACTCCACAATTTGTTTAGTGCTGATAGCATTCCCAGTTTTGCTTCACTCACTCTGCTGCCCTTTGGAGTAGGCAGGCTGGATATCAGCAACTTGACCTCAGCCAAGAAACTGACTCTTCAGAGAGGTCGAGTGACTAAGATCAAAGATAAATACATACTGGGAAGAAAAAAGGGCAAATACAACTCTGATGTGTGTGTTGTGGACCTTAAGTAACTATACTGTAGGGCATTAGTTTACTAAACTTTTAATACAAAAATAATTCATGGTGATAGTAAAAAGTTCAAAGAGTTGAGAAGATAAAAAGACAAGTCCTTTCATAACCTTCTCATCTCCCAGCCCCACTTTCTGTCACCAATGACCATTGCTAATAATTTCTCAAATGTTAATTGGGCAGAATGGTGTGGCTTTAGTTCCAGTTACCTGAGAGGCTGAGGTGGAGCCCAGGAATTCTGGGCCAGCCTCAGCATCATGGTGAAGACCTTATGTCAACAAAAACTCCCCCTACCAAAGGCCTGGAAAATAATCTCTTAAGTGTTCTTTTAGGAATTTCCATTAAAGCATAGACATTGAATATAGTGGCCTGATGTGCTTTGCTTAATGACTGACATTACCAAGATTGTCCTAAACACACTGTACCATGTCTTTACTTAGCACTGTATCTTGGACAAATTTTCATGGTAGTGCTTATAGAGTATGTTTATCTGAAAAATACCCAGATGGGATTCCATCATATGCATTTCCATAATTATTTAACAAGTTTAAATTACTTCTAATTTTTTCTGTTAATAAACCTTGCTGCAAGAATCATGGAGATACTGCTGGTTGTTCCCTCAGTACCTATTATTTTCATTTCTAATTTAAGAGAAATTTTACCTGGTTACAGGTGCTTGGTAAAGACCACCCCTGCCAGAGTCCCTTGCAGCTTGGTATGGCCACTTGACTAGATTAGTTTCTAGCCAGCAGGGCTATATGGAAAAGTAATGCATGGAGCATCTAGGACCATCCTTGAAAGAGAGTAAGGTCCCTCCCTATTTTTCCCACTTCTTCCTCGCAGAGATTATTTAATGGTAGGAGCTAGAGTAGCCATTTTTATTCCAAAGTTAGAACTGGACTCTTGAGGACAACAAAGCAACAAAACTAGAGGAACCTGGGTCCCCAGCACTGCAAGACCACCACATCAGGCATGTGGTGAATCCTCTTAACATTTACATGAAAGAGGCAAATTTCTATCTTGTTTAAGCCACATTTAAATTATTTGGTCCTTTTGTTACAGTCTCTATATCTCTTCCAGGAGCCAGGGATTTAGCTCTTGCCTCGCAAGCACAAGAACCTGAGTTCAATCCCTGGTACCAAAAAAAAAAGAAAGAAAAAGTGTATCTCTTCCTGCCTGTATGAATATATATGTAAATAAAAGTAGAATTACAGGGTTGAAGGATTTGGTCTTTTAAATAAAGTGTTCATTGATACTGCCTAATTAATCTTTAAGCACTCATCATTATCATCTCATAAGGCATTCCTTATCATGTATGTCATTTAATCATGCCAGCATTTACATTTAACATATTTTACTCCCAAACTGTTAAAGATGCAAAGATTCATGTTATCAAAGAAAAATGCTAGCATGTGAAGCAAGAATTTGGTTCTAAATGTCAATATCAGTGACATTGTGTATCCATAGAAACCATTTCCTGGAGTGTGTCTGCAAAAAGGAGTGGAGAAGGTGGTGGAGAGTACCACTCATGTCTCATTGAACAGTATGGAGGGAGAATACACACATGTATGTCCAAATTAGCATGCACACTCTAGCTACTCAGGCATCTCTAGGCATCCATATCTGTGCATCCATCAACCATCTGCCCAGCCTGTAGTTATTGTGGTCACTGGGAATTTTAGTATTGGAAGGTCAGGTATGATTTTTACTCCCATGATGTCTATAATTTAGGGCAGTGGTTGTGAACCTATGGCACATGTCTTGTTTTTCTTTTAAGACAAAAGATGTTAATGTATGAGTTTTTTTTTTTAAATTAAAACAGTATTCAGGTTTAATTGCAATGTTAGCATTTTGTGATAAGTAAGTGGGTTTTGGGTTGTAGTTTGGGCACTTGTCTCTGAAAGGTTTGCCATTACCATTTTAGAGGATAGGACAGGTATTAATAATATAAGTAACAATATGTAGAGGAAACACACAGGTTGCTGAATGGGGAGTTGAGGTTGAGGAGGAGCTATGCTAGTTTCCTATGACTGCTGTAAAAAAAGTACCATATATAGCTTAAACGTATAGCTTAAAAAGACACAACTTGATTATTTTACAGTACTGAAGGTCAGAAATTGTGAAACCACGGTGTGGCCAAGTTTCACACCTTTCTGAGGCTCTAGGGAGAATTGTGCTTCCTTGCCTTTTCCTATTCCTGTAGGCTGCTTGCATTCCTTGGTTCATGACCCCTTCTGCTATCTTCAAGGCCAGATTGTAGCATCTTTAACCTCTGACCTCTGTTTCCACTATTGAATCTCACTGATTCTGACCTGCTTCCCTCCCTCCCACAAGCATGCTTGTGATCATATTGGGCCCACCCAGAGAAACTAGGATAATTATTCTATATCAAAATCCTTAATTTAATCACCTCTGCAAAGTCCTTTTGGTCATGTAAGGTAACATTGCCATAGGTTGGGGATGGGATGTGGACATCTGTGAAAGGGGCATTGTTCTGTGTGTCACAAGGTCTGCCTTAATGCAGAGGTGGTCTGTGAAGAGTTCCCCGAGGAGCTGGTCTTTAAACCAGGTTTGTAGGATGGTAGTATAAAGACAAGGGAAGGGCACTCAGGTGATGAGTAAGGAACTGGAGGAAACTGGTGAGAGAACAGTAATCACTGGGCTAGGTAAAGTGTGCAGGAGAATAAGTGGCAAGGTGAGATTGGCAGTAGCAATGAGAAATCACTGAAAGATTCAAAGCAGATTTATATTTAAAAAGAACACTTCACCACAGTATGGACAGAGTGGTTAGAGGTAAAGAAAATGGACATTGGAGGCTATGGAGGAGCTGGTGGTAATTCAGATGACAGAAACTTTCACCCTTGCCTAGCTGGTGGCAGACACAGCTGACAGAGTAAAAGAGAAGTGCAGGGAATGGAAAGATTTAAGGAGGGTGAATCAATAGGGGACAGTGATACATGAGGGTAGAGTGCAGCATGGAGTGTCGGGTGTGACCCCAAGGTTTCTGGCATGAGCCAAGAGGAGGATGGTGTTGTCCTTTACTAAGTGGGAAACAACAGAGGAGGGAGAGATCCAGTTTGGGGAGATGGATATTGAGGACTGTGAGCAAACAAGTGGGAATGCCTACATTCACTCAGTGTGTAGCCCAGAAGTGAGATGCAGATAAAGTTGGGAATGGTTGGTATGTGGCTGCTGATTGAAGCCATGTGAGTAGATACTGCCTGGACCGTGGAGAGAAAGGCATGAGTTGGAGGAGGGCTTCAGACCACCCCTGGAAAAAGTCAGCCATCTAAGAGTGCCCCGCTAGAGTCTGAGATGTTTGGAGCTTATCAGGGAAGAAGTGGAAATAGAAACCAAATCTTTTGAGGAGAGATCTGGAAATGAGGAAGTAGAGACAAGTCTTACAGAAGATTTTATAACGGGAAACCTCAAACATACAGGATCATTTTTCTATGCCACTGCTACTGTCTTAGAGTTCGGGATGTCAAAAGTCCAAAATGTTTCTCAACTGGGCCAAAGCCAAGCTAGTTCAGGCCTGAGTTCTTTGTAGAGGCTCTAGTGGAGACTGTGTTTCCTCCTTTCCAGTTTCTAGACGTGGCCTTCAGTCCTTCGCCATGGCTCTTCCTCCATCTTCAGAACTTGCAGAGTTGAGTCCTCACACACTGCATAACTCTGATCTGATCGTTCTGCTCTGCCTGCCACTGTGAAGGAGAGTTATGATGACACTGGGACCACCCACATCATCCAGAACATCCTCCCTAGTTTAAGGTCAGCTGACTAGTGAATTAGTACCATCTGAATTTCCCCTTGGAAGATAATGTATTCACCAATTCTAGGCATTAGGACAAGGGTCTTTGGGGGAACATTATCTGCCTATGTACATACAATCATGTGCTGGCTAATGATGCTTTTGGTCAGTGATGGGGCTTGTATGTGACAGTGGTTCCCTACGATTGTAATGGAGCTGAGAACATGGATTTGGTGATGCTGGTAGAAACAGACCTGCCAGTTACATGAAAGTATAGCACATATAATTATTTATAGTACAAAATACCCAATAATGGTAATAAATATGTTGCTAGTTTCTATATTCCATTATAGTTTTTATTTTAGGGTGTATTCCTTCTACTTATATAAAAGGTTTACTGTAAAACAATATGGTATTACTCCAGGAACAGCCTCATACAGCTCATGTTTACTGCATGCGTCTTTTTTTTTTTTTTGAGACAAGGTCTTGCTATGTAGTTTAGGCTGGCCTTGAACTCACTATGTAGTACATGCTGGCCTTGAATTCTCTGGTATCCTCCTGCCTCCATCTCCCAAGTGCTGGGATTACAGGCATGTGCCACCATGCCTGGCTGACTGCATGTGTCTTAACTGCATCATTTTCTCTTGTGTTTGGTAATCTGAGGTTGTTTTGTTCATCATAGCCCTAAGAGCTATAGGCTGTGCAGTATACCATCTAATCTAGGTATGTAATCGGCTGTACCAGCATGCTCTATGATATTCACACAATAATGAAATCACCTAATGACATGTTTCTCAGAATGTGTTCCTATAGTTAAATGATGCTTGACTGTTCGTGTAAAAGTATAAACAGAAGAGTATAGTGAGCCCCTCCCCCACTGCTCAGCTTTAACAACACAATTTTATCTTCCTCCCTTGTCCCACCTCACAAACCTTAGCAGTCATCTGATTCATTCAGTAAATATTTCAGCAGAGATAGCTATTTTAAAAAGTTAAGCTCTAAAGAAGGGAGAATGAGGGCCCGGGGATTTAGCTCAATGGTTTCTCCGCCTGACTTGAAAGCTCAAGGTCCCAAGTTCAATCCCCAGAACCAAAAACAAAAAAACAAAACAAAACAAAAAAGTGAGAATGAGGTCATAATGGGGAAGTGTATGGAGGAGTGTGGGTTTCTAATGTGGAGATGCTGATGAAAGTTGAAATTCTGATGAGGTGGATCTGATAGGAAAAGAGAGATCCTTGGGCAAGAGAGACATCTCCATCACTAACAAGAGAGAAGCATATAGTTTTGTGAGTAGCAAGTTAAGGGAATCCCTGTCTGCTGGTTAAAAACTTTTTTTTTGAGGGGGAGTGGTAGTGTGAGAGGAAGAGAGGGGATGCTGAAGTTCTGAGGCACTTGGGAAAAGTTGCAAATAGTCATTGTGGAGTGGTGCATGAATGTATTAGAACAGTGTTAAAATATGGGGTTGTGTTGAGGGCCACTGGAATTGGGTGAATTCCAGAGACTCTAGTTAGTGTTTGTTTGACTTTTTTCTTTTTACTGTTACACATTTGTCTGGCTGTGTTTGTATGTTCAAAAGAGGTAGATAATTTAGTTCATCCTTTAAAAAAATTTTTTTGGCCTGTTGTTATGGCTAAAGGAGAGGTTAAGGGGGACCTAGAAATCATCATCTACAGAGTGAAAGTTCCCATGTGACTAGGATGGGATACTTAAGCAGTGGGCAAGGCCGTGGATAGTGGGCACCTGGACTTGAGAATTTCGAGTGGCAGCCTGATCCAGGATACATCTTTGAGAGAGATGGCTCAGTGGAGTAGAATCAAAGATTCCTGGGACACAGGACATTGACTCACTGAGACAGCAGGTTGTGAGATGGCTCATCCACATGGATGTTTAAACCCATCTAGGATTTTGGTAGGAGTGGAATGAAAGGTGAGCCAAGGTGAGAAGAAAGGAAGGATCTTGTACAGTGGTGGGAGCCATGGGCCTCAGAAAGAGGAATGTATTGATGAGAAGGTGAAGGTGTAATTGTTTGGAAGCAGCATCACAAATCAGGCCCAGCCAGCTTCTCCTCTGACCTTTCCAGACTGTCATATGTGTGTGAAAGAGAATGGGCAAGCTTGACCTTAAGTGTGGCGAGAGCAAGTATTGACCTTAGGGAAGAGCCAGTTTTCACGAAGGACATAGTTCACTCACTTTGACCTCTCCTTGGGCATGCTGTGGGATGCTGCTCCGAGCACCCTGCCGAAGTGGGTGCTGCCCCCAGGTCTGTTCTCTGGGTTGCTCTGCACCCTTCTTCCCCAGGCTCCCTCTCTGCAAAGGGGAAAGTAATAAGATAGGGAAAAAAGAGCAGACTCAATCTAAGACTTTCCACCTAGCAAAAGTCATGGATCCACTTGAATATATTGCTTTTTTTCATAAAGAGAGATTTAATAAGATCTATCTCTATGTGCTATATTTTATATTTAACATTTTTCCTGGGCTATGAGCCATATATTTTAATTTTGCTGGAAAAAAGGCTATGGCTATTTTAAATTCCCATCATTTACATTGATTTATGGTTGAGATGTAACTTTATTGAAAATTTATAGTATTTTTGTCTATACTATAAAACCCTGCCAGTGGTGTTATTTCAAAAGTTCAGCCTTGTAAATGGAGTTACATTATTGTGACGGCAATGACCTCCCCCCCGGCCCCACAACAGACATTGAAGCTCTTCAGAAGACAGGCAGAGGAATTTAGATTAGTGGGATGGTATAAAAGATCTAGAAAACAAGTTGTCTTAGTCACTTTCTCATCCCCGAGACACAGTACCTTATACCTGCAAACTACAGGAAGAGAGGTTTGTTTTAGCTCACAGTTTGTAGAGGTTTCAGTCATGGTTGGCTGGTTCCAGAGCAGAAGCAGCAAGCAGAAGGGTCTGGGCAGAGGAAAGCTGCTCACCTCTTGGTGAGCCAGGAAGGAAGATAGACCCTTGTAAATCACGTCCCCAGTGACTCACCTCTTCCAACCAGACCCCACCTCCCAACATCGGGTCAGCTGTAGCAGCCCCATAATCCATTCACCTTCCAAACATGTGAGGCTTTGGGGCCATTTTAGATCTGAAGCATAACACAAGTGGAAACAAAAGATGTTATGATAAAAGGATTTACTGTCATTTTTGTTGTTCTGTTTGCTTAGATTTGGGTTATTTTGCATGTGATGTTTGCTCGATGACAAGTGACCATTTTGACTTGTAGTCAGCCTGCTGTTTGGCCATTTCTTCCTGTGAGAGAGGGGATGCTAATTATGAGCCAAGAATAAGTAGTAGCAGCAGATTATTTCTTAGGAAACATGTCTTTTTTACTTTATATCTGTCCTAAGTCTTTGAGTTTCTGTGAGCTGCAACTCTTCTCTGATAGGCTGAGAGTGTGAGAAGGTGGCAGAGTGAGGGCAGAGCCACAGTAGCTGATCCTACCTGCTGCTCACACTTCCATTGTCCCACTGTACTCACAAATTCTGCATGCACAGATCAGTCATCCACAGATCAAAAATATTAAGAAAATTGAGTCTGTGCTGAACATGTGCAGACTTCTTGTTATTCTCTATACAATGTGGTTTAAGAACTATTTGCACAGCATTTCCATTGTGTTTGGTGATTTGAAGTATACAGCAGGATGTATGTAGGTACTATGATTTAGATCTTAAGTGTCCCCCAAAGGCTCAGTCCTCAGCTGATAGTGCTAGAGGTGAGGTCTGGTTGGAAGGAAATGGGTTACTGGGGACATGTTCTTACAGGGAATATTGGGACCCTTCTCCTCTCTTTGCTTCCTGCCTGCTGTGAGGAGATTAGTGGTTTCCTTCACTACTGGTCCCAGCCATGATGACCTGCTTTGCCATAGGCCCAAAACAATGGGGGCAAGGGACCATGGATGGAAACCATAAGCCAAAATAAATCTTCCCTCTTTATGAACTATTTATCTCAGGAATTTTGTCGTAGTGTATATGGAAAGTTGACTAACATGGTAGGTACATGCAAATACCACACATTTTATATGAGGAACTTGAAAATCTCCAGAGGGGTCCTGGAATCAGTTCCCCCACAGATAATGAGGGTTGACTGTCACCTACTTATTATACTGAACTTTAGTACTCATCCTAATCCCAGCAGATTTATTCAGGCCTAGGGTAATAATGAGAATCTGTCACTAGTTACTGGCCCTTAGTGGGGCTCAGTCAATGGTTTAATGGTTAAGATTGTTCTGTATAGGGGCCGGGGTTTTAGCTCAGTGGTTCTGCCATCTGCCTCGTAAGTGTAAGGACCCAAGTTTGTTCTGTATAGTATAGCATTTGATTAAAATTGTGAGTTCTTAGTCTGATTCCTGAGTTTAACTCTTAGCTCTATCCCTTAACTGACTGTGAACCAGGACAGATTTTTTAAACCTTGTAAACCTTAAGTTCCTTGTCTGTTAAATGAGAATCATAATAGTACTTAGATCAAGGATGGTTGGGATGATAAACAGCTCAATCCCCAGCACATAGCAAGAGTACCCAATAGCTGTTAAAATTATCGTGTTGGACTGTCTTGTGGCTGACTTACTAGTTTGATGCATCTGAGAACTGTTTCAGATGTATTTGTCCATTATTCATAATATTTTTTTAGAATAGTAAGGCCTACCTTTCTTGATCATTTTCCTAAAGATGTATCTATCCCCCCTTCATCATCTCTCTCTCCTTCAGACATACTTCCTCTTGTCTCCATCTCCATTTCTTGTTCTATTTTTTTCTGTTGTACTTATTACCTCCTAATATACTGTTCAGTGTATTTGCTTTGTGTTCCAGACTGTCTTCATGTATAAAATGGGAACTCCATGGAAGCAGGCATACATGTCTGTTTTATTCCCTGTTCTCTTATCAATGCCTGGACCTAGAGACTAGAATCTGGCTCATTGGATGCCCAGTAAATCCTTACCAGAATGAACGAATTGACTTTGAAAAAGATAATATTTGTTCTGTGCCTTGGTTTTTGTAGCTGCCCTATGATGATGTTTTACTCAGAAGTTCTTGGCAATAGTTTGCTCGTTTGCCTCTCTCATGCCTCCTTTCCTAATGGGAGGTAATCGAAGCCACATAAACAGGTTGAGGAGAGGAATAAGTTGGATGAGAGGAAAATAAGGATGAGAGTATTAACTAATTCACTGGTTTACTTGTCATGCTTTTTCTTTCAGCATAAACATCCCCAAACACCTTGTCAACCAGAGTAGATGTTTGTCTCAGTAGTGAACAGCTTATGTATGCTTTTATTTTCTTGTCAATTTTACATGCAATAGACCTTTTGTTATTTTTCTCTTTTAGGGCACCAATGCCTCTGCTCTGGAAAAAGACATTGGTCCAGAGCAATTTCCAATCAATGAACACTACTTTGGATTGGTCAATGTAAGTATTTAAAATGCATTATGTTTATTAAACATTTTAAAGTATTTTGATTTAATGCCAATTGCTCATGTGCTTTAGTTAGAAGAGGAAGCAAAATGTTGGAGATGGAGCATTTTAATTTATTTTTGAAAGTATTAGCTGTCCCAGAAGAAAAGAATTTAATTACTACATTAGTGGTTCAAATTTACATCTTTCCCTCCCTATGCTTTGAGGGGTTTCTTTTGGATACATAACTTTTTAAAAAAAATTTAATTTTATTGGTACATTTCAGGTATACAGTATACTGACATTCATCATTGGAAATTCACACCTTTACATAATCTTTCTTGGTTCTTATTTTTTCCCCCTTCCCCTGCCCTTCCTTCCATCCCTCCATTCCTCCCTATTTACAAAGACTTTGTTTCCATTTTTTCATTTTCTCATATTAATTCTATTCCCTTCTTTCCTTTTCCCTACCCCTCTCACTTCCCCTTCCCCTTCCCCTTTGCCCCTTTTCTTCCTATTTCACATTATCTATTATACCTTTTAGTCCTTATTTACACTTTCAGTTTCTCACACTAGAGAAACTATTCGGTATTTACACGTTTGTCCTATTTATTTCACTTAAGAGTATCATCTCAGTGTGCATCCATTTAGCTATACATATCTATAATATCTAATTTTATGGCTGAGTAGTACTCCATTTTATGAAGAACATTTTCTTTATCAAGTCTCCAGTTGATGGGCATTTGGGCTGTTTCCAAGTTTTAGCTATTACAAACTATGCTGCTATGAACATGGGTGCACATATATCACTGTGGTATGATTCTTTTAATTCTTTGGGGAAGATCCCCAGCAGGGGAATAGCTGGATCAAGTGGGACTTCCACTCCTAGTTCTTTGAGGTAGCTCCATACTGATTTCCACAGTGGTTGCACCAGCCTACACTCCCACCAGCAGTGGAGCAGTGTTCTTCTTTCCCCACAGCCCTGCCAGCATTTGTTATTAGTTGATTTCATGATAGCAGCCATTCTTTCTGGAGTGAGGTAGAATCTCAGTGTTGTTTTCATTTGCATCTCTCGAATGACCAGTGATGTTGAACATTTTTTCATGTGTTTATTTGCTATCACTACTTCTTTGAGAAATGTCTGTTCATTTCAGCTGCCCATTTTTGGATTGGGTCTTTAAATTTGGGAGGTCTGGTTTTTTTAAGTTCTTTATAGATTAGAGATAATAGAGCTTTGTCTGAGGAACAGCAGGTGAAAATTTTTTCTTACATTGTGGGTTGTCTCTTCACACTGTTGATGGTTTTGCTGTGCAGAAGCTTTTTAATAAGAAGAGATCCCACTTGTTGATTGTTTGTGCTAATTCACGGGCAACTGAGGTTTCGTTCATAAAATCTTTTTCTACACCAGTGTCTTCAAGAGTTCTACCTAACCTCTGTTCCAGCCGGTTCAGCGTTTCTATTTTAATATTTAGATCTTTAATCCATTTTGATTTTAGTCTAGTGCATGGTGAGAGCTTTAGGTCCAGTTTTAATCTGTGGCACGTTGAAGCCCAATTTTTCTAGCACCATTTATTAAAGAGTCTATCTTTCCTCCAGTGAGGGTGTTTGTCTCCTTTGTCAAATACGACGTGGCTGAATGTATCTGGAGTTGTTTTTGCATCTTCTAGTCTGTTTGATGCATAACTTTTATAGTAATTTTATTAGCTTTTGTAGGCAAATTGCTTTTGTACGTCCTCCTTTTGTCATCTGGGTGAACTCTTCAGCCAGTCTTTGTTTCAGTGAGCATTAGTATCACCAGAGTTTTAAAAGTGGTACCAGGTCATCATCAGTATAACTTGGTAGGGACCTATCTGAAATAGGGAGAGGCTGTGGGGGAAAAGCTGGGACCTGTTTATCTCAGAATTATATAGCCTCATTTTACTTGTGCTTAGCAGTAGTCCCTTTGTATCTGCCTAGATTTATAGGTCCTTCTTCCTTGATAGTTGATGATAACCAGGTAGTAAGGCAGTATTAGGCATCCTTCATGAACTTTCTTTCTTACCTGATGCTTTCTCTCTGGGGTGGAAGTCTTAACTTATAAATAAGTTATCAAGTGTTAACTTATAAACACATGACTTTCTGGAACAACTGATCTACACATAGTCTGTCAGTGCCCCAGCATGACAAGTAGTAGAAGAAGCTAGAAATACTCTGTATGTAATTGAAGCCTGGGAGATAATGGAAAGAGCATTGGCCTCAGTGCCATATATATAGAGCTGCATTTGAATTCTGCCTATAGTGTTCACAAGCTGTATGTTCTAAGGCAAGTTACCTTCCCTCTGAGCTTTGAATTTGCCATCTGTAAAATGGGATTGTGATGGTTTTTACCCCCTAAGGCAGTGATGGCAAATCTTTTAGAGCTTTCAGTGAGAAGAAACAGCCAGCCACGGCACTCATGCCATAGGTTTGCCACCACTGCTCTAGGGTGATAGTGAAAGATGGATGAAAGCTACTATGTAAGACACTGATGTGAAGCTGAGGCATGTTGTGGACACCTGTTGTGGACATGTTAGTTCCTTTCCTTTCCCAGGAGTTATTCACTGGATCGGGGCCAAGCATTATTGAACGTTGTCTAGGTAGAAGTGAGACACTGAGTAGAAGAGAGAAGAATGGTAGGAGAAAGGCTAAACACTGGAATAAGAGATTATGTTGGCAAAATACTGACTTCTAATTTTAATACCATTGTACACAGGCCTCTGCTTAGCTCTCTTAAGACAGTTATTCAAGTCATGGGAGTTCTGCCCTGGCTAAGGAAAATACAGGTGTAGACTGGAGAAATAATATAATTAAGACCATTTTTTAGTTTGTGGAAGAACTGTGAGATCTGCATTTATTAATAGCTTAATTTATGATCCTTACAATGGCAATTTATGAAAGTTCCAACTTCTTGGAAAAAGGTTTGTGTCTTGTTACATAATTGTATCAGATTTAAATATATAAAAATAGGAAAATTTCCAGCTCAGCATGTGTAGACATGTCATGTAAGTGTGGAAGAACATCCATCTCACTTTTGGGTAGCCACACAAGCCAATAGCCAATTCTGAGAATGTGTCCATGTTCTATTTTAATCATCCTTCGCACTTTGGTAGTCTGTGCTATGGATCTTGCTATTTCCTTACGATATTTTCTTGTTTGTTAAACTGTGTAGGAACAATTCTAAAGTGATGGTTTCAGCTGTGTTCTACCAGAGTTGGTCTTATAGTCACTTGGACCCTAGTGGGATGATGCCTTTCCCTTCTGTAATCATAATCTTAAAGTCCATGATTTTGAGAGGTATAAAATATTATTGTGTGGACTCTAATCTGATTGTAGGAGCCAGGGACTTGTGTTATACTGGATTGGGACAATTGCTACCTTGGAAAAAATGAGGCTGGGGGTAATTTAGAAGGTAAGAGGTGGGAAGCTGGGAGGGTGGCTTGAGGACATCTTAACCTTTTTTTCTGTGGAGTAAGGAGGCATCTGGTCTGAGCCAACAGGCAGGGACACTGGAATCTTGAAAGAGAAAAACAGAAGCTCCCATTTGGTTAAGGTTGATTCAGCTGTGCACGTAGTTCCTATTTCCTCAGTTTCTTTTTGATTTGGAGTTTTAGTTTGTCATGGAAGTTTTGATGTGCTGGAAAGTCAGATCTTTTCTTTAGTCAGCTAGTTACTGGGTCTTCAAATTATGTAGATTTTTTTTTTCTCTCTTTTTCTGTATGCACTAGATGGTGTCATTAGATGCTTTATCTAGACAGAATGCTTATTGTCATTTTATAGAGACTTGTACAGGTTAGAGAATTGTGTACAGTAGGGTTCCTTTACCTGTGCTGGATACATTTCAGGATCCCTAGTAGACTCCTAAAACCATGGCTAGTAATGAAATATATATATTTGTATACATACATGTATATGGTAAAGTTTAATTTATAATTTAGGCACAATAAGATACTAACAACAATAACATGTTCTAATAAAATAGATCATTTCAAACAATTTATTGTAATAAAATGATCGATATTACTACAAGGCCATTATTAAGTAAAATAAGAGTTCCTTGAACATAAGTCCTGTGACACTGACTGTGGACTGATAACTGAGATGGCTACTGAGTAACTAATGGACCAGTAGCACGTACAATGTACATGATTCGCATCCCAGGCAGGATAGTGTGAGATTTTATCACACTACTCAGAATGGTACACAATCAAAAACTTAGGAATTGTTTATTTCTGTAATTTTTCATTGAACATTTTCAGACTGTGGTTGACTACAGATAACTAAAAGCATGGAAATTGAAAGCACAGATAAGGAGGGAACACTCACTGTATGCGTTTATACATGTTCCTGTTAATCAGGTAGTCACTGGTGTTTAAAGTAGTCAGTCTTTTTTCTGATATGGTGACCTGGGCTTTGATATAGGGAAACTGGGTGGATTTGTGGAGTCTGGGCTTCTTGCTCTGCCCTCCTCTTCCAGAGGTGGCTTGTCCCTGGACAGTGATCTGAGCCACCCCTCTTGTCCTTTGGCAGTTTGGGAACACGTGCTACTGTAACTCTGTGCTTCAGGCGTTGTACTTCTGCCGGCCATTCCGTGAGAACGTATTGGCATACAAGGCCCAGCAAAAAAAGAAAGAAAACTTGTTGACATGCCTCGCAGACCTTTTCCACAGCATTGCCACACAGAAGAAGAAGGTTGGCGTCATCCCACCAAAGAAGTTCATTTCAAGACTGCGAAAAGAGAATGGTGAGTAGCAGTGTGTCATGGTTTTAGGGCTCTAAAATAAGGAAAACTGACATTTCTGTATATTCTCAAAATGAAAAGCTTATTTTTTTTTAAAGAGGGAAAATAACTGTAGTCAGCTACTCAGTTGTCATTTTTAAAGCAAAGATATTTGTTTTTCTCTATCCATTATACGTTAAGCAAAAGTGGATTAGAACTATGCTTTAAAATTCAGATGTAGCATCTCGTTTTAGAATGATTTTTTTTTTTAAACTCTATTCCGGGTAGGATCATTGTAAGGGAAAAAATTGCCCAAGGCAGCCTTCTCAGTGGGACATTCATTGGATTAGATAGGCTGATCTAATAATTGAATGAAATAGTACTCTCTTATGAACTTGTCATAAGTGATTAGAGTAAGTACATATTACCTAATCAGATTCTCTACTGTTGTAAAAATAATACCTCTGATTTTATTTGCCAAGATGATTGAAGGTTATCAAATTGATGATTTTTATATGATAAAAATATCCTGCTGTCAACTGATTTTTTTGTTTTCTTTTTTGGGGGGAGGGGGACTGGTGGTGGAAACAAGCTTATATTCCAGAAGTTTTTTACTGGGATTTTTTCTGACTGGAAATATTTGAAGTGGCAATTTGTGTTTTTCCCAACATTCCACCTTACTTCAACAGACTTGCATGGTTGATCAGAGATGTTTGTTTTGCAGTCTTGTTTAGTTTGATTGCTGTCTTTTAACAGTTGCTGTAGTTTATACATACTAGAATAAAAGTAATTCGAGTAGAGAAGAAGGCGGAGCACTCCCAGTCTAGTTGTGAATATGATTAATAATGGGGTTTCACAGCTGCACTCATCGCCATTGTCCTGGTGGCCAGGAGCAGCTTCTGGAGTCATTCGTAATTGGTGTCGGGGTGCTATCCGATAGACACATGCTCCTGCATATTCCTCATCTCCCTTATGTGTTTCAGTTAAGCTGTTTTCATTTTGGCCTGGGGTTCAATATGATTTTTGGGGAAGAGACTCCAGTTGCTCTGGTTAAATTATGCAGTGATTAATTGGTCATCAGTAGTAACATCATATTAAATATTGATATTTTGTCAAGGATCTTTTCAGGTAATTTCTGTTCTTCTGTACAACTAATAAAAATTTGAGTCAATTTTTATATACATGACTGTAGGGAGATAGAGAAAGTTGGTGGGTATAGGAAATGGAAATCTTTGGAAACTTACTCATGGCAGCTGCGTAGTAGAGATGAATTTATATTCCATACCTGTCTGCCCTTTCAATATAAAAAATTGAAGCATGGCCTATAAAACTAAGCATGCCTTCTTGCTTTTCAAGAATCAAAGATTGAAATAATGACTTCTCCTTTCCAGATCTCTTTGATAACTACATGCAGCAGGATGCTCACGAATTTTTAAATTATTTGCTAAACACTATTGCGGACATCCTGCAGGAAGAGAAGAAACAGGAAAAGCAAAATGGAAAATTAAAAAATGGCAACATGAACGAACCTGCAGAGAATAATAAACCAGAACTCACCTGGGTCCATGAGATTTTTCAGGGAACACTCACCAATGAAACCCGATGCTTGAACTGTGAAACTGTGAGTGTTAAGAGTACTCGAATGTAACTTGCTTAACATAGTTGGACAGCCTGTGTTGTGTGTGAGTGCAGTGTGGTGTTATAACACATACCAGTGGCTTTTCAGTATATGTGGACAATCCTGTTGCATGAATCCTGTTCATACATATGAAACTCAAGTGCAGATTTTTGCAAGCATGTCTTCCAAGGTATGTCGGCTAGCTAAAGCAGAGTGATAAGGAGGGACCTCCTGAAATGCTGGATTGCTTTGCACTGTGAGCAATTTTAGGATTTACAAATTGAACTCTTGAACTGGGATCTTTCAATTCTTATTTTAAAAAGATTTTGGTTATGAGAAAATCAGGTGTGGTTTGGAACAGACTATTGCTGGGACTTAAAGGGAATCAGCTTTGGTACAGTGAGCTTGAGTTCAGAAGAGGATCAACTCCTGTTTCTCCATGTGAGCTGGAGAGATGCAGTGAGTCACTCCTAGTGCTGTTTCAAGGGTTGGGTGAGCTTATATGTTTGAAGTGGTTTAGTACATGGTAGGCACCTAATGTTAGTTGAATTTGAAAACATGTACTACAGAGCACAATTCAGGATGTCATATTTGTTTGTTATATTTAATTTAAACTTTGTGCAGTGTCATTTTTGCTGGGTCAGAGCCTGGCTGTGGATCTAGGCTGCCTGAGTTTGATGGCTTTGAAATTTAATAGCTGTGGGACCGTGTGTAAATTATGCCTTTCCTCATCTTCACTGTCATCTATAAAATAGGGGTGAAGAGAATTCCTGTCTCATAGGTTCCTGGGAGGATTAAATAAGTCAACGTTTGTAAACACTGAGAACTGTGCTTGGCACATAGGAAATATGCAATAAAAGTCAGCTATTGTTATTTGTTACAACTATTAACAACATAGACTCTGGGTTCATCAGGAGTCTCAGAGTTTCTTGTTATATGAAAAATTCTTTGTAATCATGCATTTTTCTGGAGAGAGGCAGTAGTTCCCAACAGATTCTGCTAAGGGCCTGTGTCTTTGTCTGGGTGGCTTAAATGACAGAAGTTTCTTTTTTTTGGTACTGGGGATTGAACTCAGGACCTTGCACTTGCGAGGCAGACGGTGGCACCACTGAGCTAAATCCCTGGCCCAATAGAAGTTTATTTCTCACAGTGCTGGAGGCTGGAAGTCTGAGGCCAGGGTGCCAGCATGGTTGGATTCTATTTTTTTTTTTTATTAAATTCTTTTATTTTGGTACATTGTAGGTATACAACACAATTACATTTCTCATTGGGAATTGGACCTTTACATAATGCATCTTGGTTCTTATTTTTTCCCCATTCCTAGCCCTCTCTTCATGCCCTCCACTCTTCCCTATTTACAAAGACTTTATTTCCATTTTTTCCATTTCTCATCACTTTTCCTTTCCCTTCTTTCCTTTCCCCTGCCCCTCCCACTACCCCTACCCCTTTGGACCTTTTCTTCCTATTTTACATTTTCAATTATTCATTCTAATCATTGGTACATTTTAGGTATACAATATAATGACATTTATCATTGGAAATTTGCACCTTTACATAGTCTCTCTTGGTTCTTATTTTTCACCCTTGCCCAGCCCTCCCTTCAACCCCTCCAGTCCTCCCTATTTACAAAGATTTTGTTCCTATTTTTCCATTTTCTCATATTAATCCCATTCCCTTCTATCCTTTCCCCTAGGACTCCCATTTCCTTCCCCTTTGCCCCTTTTCTTCCTATTTCACATTACCTGTTATACATTTTAGTCCTTATTTACACTTTCAGTTTCTCACACCAGAGAAACTATTTGGTATTTTTACATGTGTGTCCTATTTATTTCACTTAAAAGTATTGCCTCAATGTGCATCCACTTAGCTATAAATGTCTCTAATTTCTCATTTTTTATGGCTGACTAGTACTCCATTTTATAAAAACACATTTTATTTATCCAGTCTCCAGTTGATGGGCATTTGGGCTGTTTCCAAGTTTTAGCTGTCACAAACTGTGCTGTTATGAACATGGGTGCACATATATCACTGTGGTATGATTCTTTGAATTCTTTGGGGAAGATCCCCAGCAGTGGAATAGCGGGGTGAAATGGGACTTCCAGTCCTAGTTCTTTGAGGTATCTCCATACTGATTTCCACAGTGTTTGCACCAGTCTACACTCCCACCAGCAGTAGCGCAGGGTTCCTCTTTCCCCACAGCCCCACCAGCATTTGTTATTGGTTGATTTCATGATAGCAACCACTCTTTCTGGAGTGAAGTGGAATCTCAGCATTGTTTTCATTTGTATCTCTCGAATGACCAGTGATGCTGAACATTTTTTTATGTATTTATTTGCTATTTCTACTTCATTGAGAAATGTCTGTTCATTTCAGATGCCCATTTTCTGATTGGGTCTTTAAATTTGGGAGGTCTGATCTTTTGAAGTTCTTTATAGATTCGAGATAGTAGACCTTTGTCTGAGGAAGAGCAGGTGAAGATTTTTTCCCGCATTGTGGGTTGTCTCTTCACACTGCTGGTGGTTTCTCTTGCTGTGCAGAAGCCTTTTAATAAGAAGAGATCCCACTTGTTGATTGTTTGTGCTAGTTCACAGGCAACTGAGGTTTTGTTCATAAAATCTTTTCCTACACTGATGTCTTCAAGGGTTCTACCTACCCTCTGTTCCAACTGGTTCAGCATTTATATTTTAATATTTAGATCTTTAATCCGTTTTGATTTTAGTTTAGTGCATGGTGAGAGATATAGGTCTAGTTTTAATCTTTGGCAAGTTGAAGCCCAATTTTTCCAGCACCATTTATTAAAGAGTCTGCCTTTCCTCCAGTGAGGGTGTTTGGCTCCTTTATCGAAGATGAGATGGCTGAGTGTGTCTGGCGTTGTTTCTGCGTCTTCTAGTCTGTTCCACTGGTCCTCAGGTCTGTTTCTTTGCCAGTACCATGGTGTTTTTATCACAGTAGCTTTGTAGTAGAGTTGCAAGTTGGGGATCGTGATACCCCCTGCTATGTCTCTGTTACTTAGAAATGCTTTTGCTATTCTGGGTCTCTTCTTGTTCCAAATGAATTTTTGGATTGTTTTTTCAAGGTCTATGAAGTATGCTGCTGGGATCTCAATTGGAATTGCATTAAATCTATATAGCAGGGTTGGATTCTATTGAGGGGTCCTTTCCTGGCTTCTCACTGGATCCTCACATGGTGGAGAGAGAAAGCATGCTTTCTCATGTTTCTCCTTACAAAGGCACTCATCCCATTACAGGGCTCCACTCTGAGAACCCACAGGCCCCATCTCCAGTAACACCACATTAGGGATTAGGGTTTCAATTTAAATTTTGAGAGGAAACAAAAATGCAGTCTTTTGAAAGTTGTAACTCAAAAATGGGCAAGAGATGCGGATTTACACATCAATATCTATGGGAGGGCTTTTGTTTTTGGCAATCTTTATAATGTCTTTCCAAAAGCATTTGAATCTGTGTTCTGATTTGTTTCTAGTAGAAACAATTTAAAAACATAGCTAAGCAAAAAGAGAGTAAAAATTAGAAGAATCTTGCCATTGAGAGATGATAAATTTGTAACGTTTTCTAAAACTTGTGATCACATTAGATCAGAGATAAACATTTGAATGTTTCAAAATATAACTTGCCAGAACATTTTCTGTACATACTTGTTTTTGTAGAGATCTTGTCTTCTCCCTTTTTCTCTTCTCTCCCTACCTTTTTCATTCTTTTTATACTTTGTCCAGTAAAATTCAAATGAATACAAAAATAGTAGTGTAATAAATCCCACATGTGTAATAATTCCTGTCCTTTAGTCCATCTTAATCTCCTTTCATACCCCTCCCCCTCATGAAATTTTTGAAAATTCCAGAAAACATCTGATTTGTAATTTCTTCATTATTTGTATATATCTCTAAAAGGTAAGAAGTCTCTTTTTAAAAGCATGAAATGTTAATACATCTAGAAATGATTCCTTTGCATCGTTATTCACTCAGTGTTCAAGTTTCTCTGATAGTGTCATACGTTTTTAGCAATTGGCTAATTTGCCTCTTGATCCAAATATGGTTCATAGATTGTTCATACATTTGGTCAGTTTGTGTCCTAACCTATAGTTTATCCTCACCCTTTTTTTCTCTTTGTAATTGAACTGTTGAAGAATCAGGTTGTCATTATAGAATTTCCCGCATTGTGGAAATATCCTTGTTAGCTAATGTGCTGCAAAATGCCTATCTGCATCAGAAGATATGTATAAGAAGGACTGCAGCAGGAGTTTAGAGAATCCATATACTCAACACCCAGATTGGGAAATGGAATCTTATTAATATTCCTGAAATCTGCTGAATGCTTCTTGGCAGTTTAATTTTTTTTCATTCTCATCCTTTACTCCAGAGTTAATCGCTGTTCATTCATGTTTATCATTGTGTAATATGCTATTGTAGGAATATACCACAATTTATGTTCCATTCTTCTATGATGTGTCTAGTATTTTTGGCTTTGTGGGTGCTGCTGCTACCAAACTTCCTATAAGAGTCTGCTAATACACATGGGCAGTCTTTCTGGAGTGTCCCCATGGGCAGAATTGCTGGGTCATAGAGCAGGAACATTCTCAGATTTACTAGGATTATCAAATTGTTTGTAGAGTGCTATAAGTTATATTAATGGATTTTCTATTGTTGACCTTGTCTTGTATTTTTTTTAATAAACCAAGCTTGGTCTTTAATGTACATTGTTGGGCTTTGAGATCTGAAATTTTGTTTAGGGCTTTTGAAACTGTATTAGTAAGTTTGACTTGAACTTTTCCTTTCTCGTAGTGTACTGGTTTGCTTTTGGAATCACCATCCTTATAAAATAAGCTCTTTTATTTGGAAGAATTTTTTAAAATAAATTTTATTTTATCCTATTCCTCCATTTCTCCTTATGTTCCCTCCCTTCACTATGTATAAAACCTTTATTTCCATTTTTTCCTTCTATTTTCACTTTTTTTTTCTTGCCTCTTCCTTCCTTTCTCCCTCCCTCCTCCCTTATTCCCCTTGCCATTTGAACAATTTCTTCCCATTTCCCATTTCCTAATATCTATTATACATTTTGGTCCTTATTTACCCTTTTGGTTTCTCACAACAGAGAGACAGTGCAAAATTTAAACATGTGTGTCCAGTTTATTTCACTTAAGAGTATGGTTTCAAGGTGCATCCATTTAGCTAAGAATGTCTCAAGCTTTGCCTTCTTTATGGCAGAGTAGTACTCCGTTGTATATTAAAAAACCCACATCTTTTTTATCCATTTGTTGGATGATAGGCATTTGGGCTGTTTCCAAGATATAGCTGTTACAAACTATGCCACTATAAACATGGGTGTGCATATATTGCTGTGGTATGATGTTTTTAATTCTTTTGGAAAGATACCAAGAAAAGGAATAGCTGGGTCAAATGGAACCCCTAGGTTTAGTTTTTTGAGAAGTCTCCATACTGATTTTCATAGTGATTGGACCAATCTACACTCCCACCAACAGTGGAGAACCCTTCCTTATTCCCCACAGCCCCTCCGGTATTTGTTATTGGTTGATTTCTTGATAGCAGCCATTCTTTCTGGAGTTAGATGGAATCTCAGCATTGTTTTAATTTGCATTTCATGAATGACCAGTAATGTTGAACTTTTTTTTATATATTGTCATTTATAAGTCATAATCTGAGAAGTGTCTTTTCATTTCAGATGCCCATTTTTGGATTGGGTCTTTAAATTTGGGGGAGGGTCCTTATATTTTTGAGTTCTTTATATAGTCTAGATAAGAGTCCTTTGTCTGATGAATAGCTGGTAAAATTTTTTTCCCATGCTGTGGCTCCTCTTTACTCTGTTGGTGGTTTCTTTTGCTGTGCAAAACCTTTTTAATAAGATGAGGTCCCAGTTATTGATTCTTTGTAGTATTTCCCTGTGGTCTGGGTTTTGTTCATGAAGTCTTTACCTATTCCTATGTCCTCAAGTGTTCTACCTATTCTCTCTTCTCATTTTCTTTTTTTTTTTTTTTTCAGTTTGATTCATGGGTTGCTGCTTGTAATTTGCTTATGGCAAGTAGCTTTATTGCCGGTATTCAGAACCCTTAGGAAATAACTACTTCTCAGAAGTGTCTTCCAGGTGTAGCTGGATGAGAAGTTTCTGCCTACTTGGCCCAGCCACCAGTTCTTTGGCACTGGCCAGTAGGTTTTTTTTTTTTTTTTTTAAGACTCTTAGGGAATCTCAGTCTTAGTATACCAGGAGAAACAACGGTAGCACAATTATTCCATCTTGGCTAAAGTAGTACAATCAACAATAACAGTAGCATCAAATACAGCCCAGAAAATGACAATAGGGGTAACTATTAATTTTCTACCTTTAACCATATGTACTATATTTGTGGTTATACAACAAAATCTAGAATAAATCCAAAAATTGTATGCAATAAATAAGCCCTTCATATGGCAATTTTACCCTCAGGGGAGAAGATTTAAAAGGGGCAAGGGGGTAAAAAATAGAAATAGAAGAAGAGGAAGAGATCAGAAGCAAGGCTGAAGGACAAACTTTAGGAAACTAGTGAAGTAGACAGGTGAGAAAGACAAAAGAAAAAACTAAAAACAAGAACAGCAGAACAACAACAAAAAACTAAAAACCATGTTCCAGCAAGGAAGAAAAAACAAAACAAGAACCAGAAAAGAGGAAAAAAAGAAAGAAAAAGGAAAAGCAAACAATAAGCCCCCCCAAAACGTCCAATTTAAAGTGTGTCTCTGTTGTCACTGGTAGGCAATGCAGGCAGAGTCCAGAGCCAAATTGATTAATCCCAGCAAGCCAGTTATAGCTTCATGGTGGGGTAGTGGATAATCCCAGACAGCCTGTCCCTTTAGTTTCTCTAAAGTTCAGGCCAGTTTTTATCTATGAGGCTGGAACCCAATTCCTTAAGCCTACAACAGTCTTTGTGTCTCTTGCCAGCTTGAACTCTGCTCCCTGGCCTGCCACTCATTTGAACTCAGCACCCGCACTGAGGCACCTGGAGCCACTAGATGGGGTTGGTGCACAGCTGCTCTGAGTTCTGAGCTCAGTTGACCCCTCTCCAAGATGGCTACTGGCTATTCGCCCTCTCCTAAGTGACTCCTGAGCCCGGATAACTCACCAGTATGCTTCGCTGCATCCACTGCTTCGTTCATTGCCGTTGTCTGTGGAGGCCTCTGGGGCAGGTTTGGTCCACCATTTCCACACCATGAGTCCAGGCTCTGGGAGAGAGCACTGCTTGCTACCTTCTTCCATTTTGTTAAAATCTCTCTCATTGTTCTCCCTGTGGATTTCAGTTCTCACCTCAGATCTTCCCTGTTTTCCGGGGACCAACTTCCCTTGGTCTTCTCCTCATGCTGCTACATACCAGTGTCAGAACACCAAATCTCGGGAAAGGTCTTTCTCTGCTGCTCACCACCCTGCCATCTTCCTGGAAGTCCACCTGAAAGGATTTGTATACATTTTGATCTCTGATCTTGGAGTGTTTGTTAGAACTCATTACATACTATAGCATCTCTAACATTTGTTGTTCAGTTGGGCTTGTTTTTGATATTTTTGTGAATGGCCATCTACTCCTTTGTGCCTTGGTTTCCTTTGTTCAGTATCTCTCATGAGATTCTTTTGTGTTGTTGAATGGTGCTGTAGTTCATTCATTATCATTGCCATATAGTGTTATAATACATGAATAAACTATGGTTTACTAATCTACTGTTCATGAATATTTGGTGGTTTCCAGTTTGAGGCATTTATGAACAATCCTTCTATGAACATCTTAATATATGTAAAATGTGGTACACATAATGCAAGTTTCTCAAAGAGGTATACATGGAAGTAGATTTGTTAGGTCATATAATATGCTCATCACTGCTATCATTAGAAAGTGTCAGATTCCTGAGGTGGTGACATTAGGTTACATACTCAGCATATAAGCACTCTTGTTTCCGCACATCTTTGCGCCTAGTAGTCTCAGATGTCACTTTTGTTATCTAGTGGCTGTATAACTATTCTTTTACTCAGTAAATATAATTTGTTTTCCCTAACATCTGTTATGCAAAAGTCGGAGGCACTGAGGATATAGTGAGAGTTTTACCTTTCTGCAATTTCTACTGTAAAAACAGATATAAGAAAACTAGTAATTAGCTTATGTAATTATGACTACAAAATTCTGTGAAGGAGAAGTGCAGACTGCTCCGTGAGCTTATGATATGGAAACCAGAACAAAGGGTCATCATGTTCCTACATCTGTAGTCAGGAGATCTGCTCCACACTGTCCAGCTGATCTAATCCTTTTTGGTTATTTTTGAAGTGGACACTGTTACTGAATCTACCTTGGCAGTATTCTATATGGATTTTCATCTGGTGACAGGCTCAGTCACATTTACAGTTTCTTTTTTGCCTATGAACAGATCACCTGATTCTAACATGTGAAGATTATATCCTAAAGTATTTACACTGCAAAAGCTGTTATCTAGCTTGCTATTTCCTGGAGGGTTATCATGGACTGGGAAGCCTATGCCAAAATTCCTCCAAAAATTTGAATACCATAGAATTTGTTATGGTGGATGTCCAAATGTTTATATTTGTTTTGTGAAAGTAGATGAGAATGTGTGATTGTGTCTCTCTGGAAGATGAGATAATCTTAAGAACATTTTTTTTTTTTTTTTACTCCCTGAAATGATTATATGATTTGAGGCAAGAGCCCCCCTCGACTTTCTCCCTGAAGTTACTTGGGTAGCCCCCTTCATTTCTCTTAGTTCCTTCAGCTGGACAGGATCCTAGGAGTCATCCAAACCTTCATCTCCCAGTGCCCAAGTCCCTTCTCGGGTATCCCACACAGTTGGACACCAGCATCTGGTGGACACTGTCCAGAGCCAGGGAACTCAATCTCCCAAGGATGCACTCCATTTTTAGAAAGCTCAAATTATTAGAAAGCCTTCTGCTTTCTAAGAAAACACATCACTCGCAGGCTATTCTTCCAGTCATAAAATGCCAGCGTGGGCCAGGGATTTAGCTCAGTGGTTCTTTCGCCTGCCTTGCAAGTGCAAGGACCCGAGTTCAATCCCTGGTACCAAAAAATAAATAAATGAAATAAAATAAAGTAAAATACCAGGGCTTAGCAGAAACCTGTGTCCCTTTGAAGAGTTTTCTGCCACAGGCATAAGGCTTCTGTCAGAACTGCCAAGACCTGCATTAGTGAGATCTTACTGGAGGCTTAAACTGTTCTAGATCCCAAGCAGCAAATTAGCCCCTAGGGGCACCTTGTCTTTGTCCCAATTTAGCCTCTTGTTTCTTCACTTGTGGAAAACCTATGTGCCAGTCTTCATGGTTTCAGAAAACAATGATTTTCCCCCTTGGGTCTTACCCTTTGTAAATGTTGCCTGTGATTGCAGTGCAAATGTCAACAGAGGGATTTATGGAGACAAACAGTTTCATTCTGAAATAGATTTGGAAAGACTATTTTAAGTGCTGACTTTTCCAGATAGGTTTGATAAAGGCCCTTTAGAATTGGAGCTTGGAAAAATTTCCTCTAGTTTAAGTGCTCCCTTGGTTGTACTTTGTTTGCCTCATAAGATTTATTAGGCCAGTTGGAGCTTAATTTTGTTGTTGTTCATCTTAATTTTTCCCCTTTTTATTTAAGCTGAATTTTTCTCTGCTAATCTATGGGTTTTCAGTGCTCCTCAGTGGCTTTAAGACACATTTATGTTTGTTGCTAGAGCCAAAATGTTTAAAGAATGGTTTTATTAAGTACCAGTTTGATAGCTCCTTCTTGCTTTGTCTGCAGATGTTCAAATTGTCTATTGGTTCAAAGACCAACAGAAGTTCTGAAACCTTCACAGACAGAGGAGAGGGGCTAGGTGATACAGGAGGTCTGCTTAGTCACTCAGTGGAGATTGCCAGGCCCAGGGTTTCAAATGGGCAGGACTGGCTGCTCTTTCCAGCCCACCTTCTGGTGCCACCTCCAGCCAGCACGTCATCATTTCACGGCTGAGCACTGCAGAGCCTTGCCACCTTTTTCACTGTTGCATCTGGTGGGGTTGGGGAATCGGGGGCCTAGGGTTCCTCCATACTGACGACCCTTGCCTCTCTTCAGGTCCTTGCCCTCACTCAAGCAAAGAATAGAGAAGTGGGACTCGTAGCAGAAAATGAGAGAGTCAAGACTGATAATAGTGCAAAGCAAAAGTTTATTTAAAGTATCACAAATACTGAGAAAGTAGAAGAGGAGCAGAGTAGCAGCAGAGTGGTGTTACAAGATAGGGGATGAGTATGGGAGGTGCCCATACTTATAGGGGCAAACTGTTTTGTTGTTTGGCGTGGGCTAAGCCAATCAGGGTCTTAGCCTTTGTTTCTAAGAAGGGGACAAGGTCAGTTGGGGATTTCTTAAGCATGAGTACCATTTTCATAAGGATACAGTAGGGTGCATTTTTTTCAAGCACATGGTACACAGATAAACATGTGATAATTTTACATTCATCAGCCATAGATAAGCATGTGATGATTCTACACTGTTAGTCATCAGCTTTTTCTGCCCTGTATTTTTTCTAAGTCTCTGCCCCTACACCACTAACCCAGGAAAGGAATCTATGCATTTAGAAGCATGTTTGGAATATAACTTTAATTCCTCAAGAGCTTATCAAAGCTTATGTATGGCATATACTGTACATTCATTTGTTCTATTGAGTGATTTATAATTAATTACTTTAAAAGGAAGAGCAAGTAGAGTCCCCTTGAGGGGACTCCATGCCTAGAATTGGGAGAGAGAAAGGAGAGTAAGAAATAGGCTGTTCTTGCTCAGAATGTTGGAGTCTCTTAGTGATATATGTTTCCTTGGAGACAAGATGTATTTTCCCTCAGACCAGATCCTTGTGTGTGGGAAGAATATGGTTTTCTTTTCTGGCAGCTTTCTTGGGTGGGGGTAGAGAGCTCGGGAGAGGGAGAGGGAGAGGGAAGGAGGAATGGAGGAAGAGAGAGACAGAGGGGCAGAGACAGACAGAGACAGAGCGTGAGAGACAGAGGAGAGAGAGAGAAACAATTCTTAAACCCCCCAAATCTCCAAAAATTATTGTTTCATTGCTTAATCGCTTATTGCTTTTGATTCATTCTGGGGCAGGGAGAGGGTTGCTCTTGCAAGCAGGTAAGCAGTGGCTTCTCACACTCTAAATCTGGAAGTAGTTTCATTTAGAATTAAGAAAGGTACAGTAAGTTTCTTTATTTAGTTAATGAGATTTCTACTTTTTTTCCCTATTTCTGAAAGTATTAAATAGAGAAAAAGAATTGCATTCAAGAGTTTAAGTAAAATCTTATCCTA
Source organism: Heterocephalus glaber (assembly GCF_053883595.1). Taxonomy (NCBI): domain Eukaryota; kingdom Metazoa; phylum Chordata; class Mammalia; order Rodentia; family Bathyergidae; genus Heterocephalus; species Heterocephalus glaber. The sequence continues at coordinate 42,440,633 of NW_028258325.1, read as the reverse complement.
TCTAACTTCTGTATGATTCCAGCTGGCTATAATCCTTTTAGCATGAGAAGGGCCATTTAGGTTAAACAAAAAGTTTTGCTAATATTACATGCTGGGCATGGTGGCCATACCTGTAATCCCAGGATTTGGGAGCCTGAGTCAGTAAGATTGAGGCTGGCCTCACTGCATAATGAGTTCAAGGCTGGCCTGGAATACACAGTAAGACCCAGTCTCAAAACAACAAAACTAAAACTAAAAATCAAAAAACGAGGAAAAAAATGGAACAAAGTTTGTAAATAGGGAGGGGTTGAAGGGAGGGGAGGGGAATGGGGAAAAAATAAGAACCAAGATATATCATGTAAAGTTCCCAATGATGAATGTCATTGTATTTTATACTTAAAATGTACCAATAAACTTTAAAAAATCAAAAGAACATCTGTAGATTATTTTTTAAAAAAAATATTTTAAAAAAGAAAATCATATTTTTGCCTCCCTGATGCCACTGTTAGCATTTAGATATCTTTTCATTTTTCAGTTTTGTTCACTTAGTAAATATTTATTGGATATCTACTAAATTCTGGAAATTATTTTAGTTACTAGGGATAGTGGTTAAAATAGAAAAGATGGCTCTTTTGTTTACTAGTATACGTATATAAAGCTTTATACTTCCTCTCTTATTGCTTTAGTTGCCTTCTACAGTTTTGATTATTTTCTTTGCCACTAGTTCAAAATATTTTCTCATTTCTCTTATGTTCTTTTTCTCATTTCTTATGATTGTTTTCTTTGACTCATTAATTTCCAAATATTTTGTATTTTCCTAGATAGCCTACTGGTACTGATTTCTTTCTTTTTTCTCTTTTAAACAAGATCTCACTATGTAGTTCAGGCTTGCCTTGAACTCACTATGTAGCTCAGCCTGGCCGTGAACACACAGTGATCCTCCTGCCTCAGCCTCCCAAGTGCTGGGATTATAGGTGTGTGCCACTATGCCCAGCTATGGTACTGATTTATAATTCTGTTGTGATTGGACAGTATATTGCACATGATTTCAGTCATTTGAGGTACGTTTTATGTTCAGACACATGATCTGTCCTAGTAAGTATACTTGAAAACTGCGTCTCACAATCTCAGAACTATTGATATTTTGGATTAGATAATTCTTTATTGTGGGGAGCTCCTCTGGCATTATAGGATGTTTAGCAACATCCTTGTGCTGTACCCCCTAGATGCCACCAGCATCCCCTAAGAGGTGACAATGAAAAAAGTCTCTAGACATTGCTAAATGTCTCCTGGAAGCAAAATTTCCCCTGTTGAGAACCCTTCAGTTGAACAAAATGTGTATCTGGTAGTTTTCGATTGTAATAGTCTCTGTCAGTTAAGTATGTTACTTGATAAAGTTATTCATATTTTTGATGTCTTTGGCTTCTACCCTCCCTAGCTTTTTATCAGCTGTTCAGAGAAGGCTGTTAAAATCCTTATGTGGGATTTTCTTATTTCTCCTAACTCTCAACTCTTGCATCATAAATTTTTAAGCTTTTTAAAAAATGACTTTGTTGAGGCACAGTTTTCACACCATAAAATTCATCTATTCAGTGATCTTTTAGAAATTTACTGTATTGTGTGACTATCACCATAACCCAGTTTTGGAACATTTCTAGCATACCAATAAGATCCCTTGTATCTGACAGCTAACCCCTCTTGCCAGCAACAGGATGTTTTGTATGAATGGAATCATAGAATGTGGGCTTTTGTGTCTGATTTCTTTCACTTACATAATGTTTGGAGGCCCACTGTATCATAGCATGTATCTGTAATTCGTTTCTTTTTATTGGTGAATATTATTCTAGCTGGGCATGATGGTGCATGCCTGTAATGCTAGCACTCAAGAGGCTGAGGCAGGAGGATTGGTGTGAGTTTGAGGTCAACCTAGGCTACATAGTGAGTTCAAGACCAGCCTGAACTACATAGTGAGACCCCGTCTCAAAAGACAACAACAAAAAACATTATTCTAACTTCATGTATATTTGAGAATCTGTTATGAAGGCCTCCATATTTGATTGCTGTGTTTTTCTGATAAATTGACCCTTTTATCATTAGGAAATGTCTTTTATTTCTCATAATAACTTTGTCTTAAAATCTATTTTATCTGATAATAGCATATCCCTCTACATACTAATGCTGTCTTTTTTCCAACCATTGACCTTTTTTTGTTTGTTTTGGTACCGGGGATCGAACTCAGGACCTTACACTTGCGAGGCAGGCGGTGGCACCACCGAGCTAAATCCCTGGCCCTACCATTGACTTTCAATCTCTTTTTATATTTAAAGTTTAGCTCTTGTGTACAGCATATAGTTGGTCTTGCTTTTCAAAAAACAATCCATTTTTTATTGCCTGGGGATTGTAGCTTAGTGGTAGAGCACTTGCTTAGTGTGTGTGAAGCTTTGGGTTTGATGCCCAGCACATTATGTAGAAAAACAAAAATTTGAAGAAAAGGCTTTTATTATTAGGCAATTAATATTTACTAAAATTATTGATATATTTGGGTGTGGGGCTACCATTTCATGTTTTCTCTTTTGTTTTTGGTTTTCCTCTTATACCTTTTCTTTCTATGAAAATATATATTTGAGTATGTGTATTTTTACAATTCCATACTAACTTTCCTGTTTGCCTTTTCTTCTTTGTGTGTGTGTGTGTGTGTGTGTGTGTGTGTGTGTGTGTGTGTGTGTGTTTGGTAGTTGTACTAATATTCAGTTTCCATAATCTGCCCAAATCTGTTACTGTTTCACATAAAATATAGAAAATTCTTAAAGGTACAGGTACATAGTTCCTCTGCCTGACTTTACCTTTTTCTTTATGCTAAATCCTATAGGACAACATTATTTTTCCTTCAAAGGGGCATAAATATTATTAAAAACAAACCACCATTCTTGAAGCCAGTTCTTTCTTGAGGGTCTGAACTTTTTGACTTGAAGGACTTCCTTTAGCCTTTCTTCTAGTGTAAGCCTCTTAATTATGAGTCTCCTCAGTTTGGTTTATTCTTGAAGGATTTATTTATGGCATAGAAAAATTCTAGCTTGATAATTTTTTCTTTCAGCATAATAAAGGTGTTGTTTCATTTGTGTCCTAAGAAGTTTCTCATGGTTTGGGAAGTTAGCTGCTAATTGAATCGTTTTCTTCTATGTAATTTGTGGTTTTTATTTTTGCTGCAGTTGTTTTAAGATTTGCTTTTTATTCTTGGATTTCAATAGTTTGCCACTGATGTTCTGTAGCACCTTGTTTATTTATCCCATTTGGTATTTGTTGTGTAACTTGAATCTGTGAATGTACATATTTCTTCGTTTGGGAAATGCTAGCCGTTATTTTTTCAAGTAGTTTTTCTGCCCTGTTCTCGCTCTCTTCCCCTTCTAGGACTCTTATGTGTATGATATTATCTAAAAGACCCCTGAGTGTTTAAGTTTTATTTAATCTTCATTTCTTCATTTTATTAGATAATTTCCAAAGATCTGTCTTCAATTGCTCTTTCCTCTGTCATCTCCAATTTGTTAAGTTCATCCCATGCATTATGTTTTTCAGTTCTGAAATTTCCATTTGCTTTTTTTATTGTTTCTGTCTACTGTACTTCCTTATATTTTGATTCATTACAAGTATGTATTCTTTTACTTTATTGATTGATTGATTGATTGATTGATTGATTGCAGTACCGGAGTTTGAACTCAGGACCTTGTGCTGAGCTACATCCCTGGCCCAAATGGCTTAGGTTTTGTTTTTGTTTTTGGTACCACGGATCAAACTCAGGACCTTGCGCTTGCAAGGCAGGTAGCGACACCACTGAGCTAAATCCCTGGCCCTTTTACTTTATTTTTTGTCATTAAGTTAAAGACAACCCTCTTTTACTTTAGAAGATAGTTACTTGTTTTTTAAAAATCCTGATCTGCTAATTCCAACATATGTGGCATTTCAGGATGGTCTTGATTTTCTTTTAAGAAAGTCTTCTATTTTCTTGATTCTTTACATATTGTAAATTTGGCTCTTGTCCAGGAGATTCAGAAACTGCAGAAATTCTGGATTTTGTTTGTCTGTTTCAGTGAGTATTGGGTTTCTTTAGTTTTAGCAGGCAGTTATCTTGGGGTCAAAGTGCACAGTATTTATTGGGTAACAGCTCAAACCTTGGGTCATTCTGTTTGTCTTCAGCTGAGTTGCTCGGAGTGCATTCCAAGCATGATGTGTAGCTCAGTGGTCAGCCAGATGTGAACAGAGTTGTGGCTACCATCTCAGACTGTTTCCCTTTTTTCTAGTGGATTTAGTTTCTCCAATTTAGTCTTTGGCTCCCAGACCAGAAAAACTGCATTTTCCTCCTTAGGCCCCTAGGTAAAGGCTGTGAAACCATGCACTCATTCTAACATTATGTACAGCTCTCTTCCTGAAAGCAGATACTGTCCACCTGCCAGTTTGTGTTCATATTCTGACACTTTTCAGGTGCCTTCTTCTAGCTTATGGTTATATGAACTTACAGTTTTCTGAAAGAGTACATATTAGTATGTTAGGATCTTTTTTTTTTTTGGTCTTTTTGAGACAGTTTCTCTGTGCAGTTCAGCTTGGCCTCAAACTCTTAGCAGTCCTTCTGCCTCAGCCTCCTGAGTGCTGGGATTATAGGTGAGTACCACCATACTTGGCCATAGTATGTTAGGACCTTATTACTGAGGCCAATCTTTGAACTTTCATTTCAGTAAGTGACAGATAATAACGAATAAAATTATATATATTAACATAGATTAAAATTTAAAATTATATATGTATGTTATCTGTCTGTGACAGTTCTCTTGCTTTGTTACAAAACAGCTGAAAACTCTTGAGGCTTAAAGCTATCATTGATTATTATAACCCATACAACTATCGCTTGAGTAAAGCTCAGCTGATATAGGCTGGACATAGCTGTGCTTGTGTGTTTGAAGGTCTGCTAGCTTATTTGTGCATCTCAGGTTGGCTGAGGGGGTTCACTCTAGACTGGGCTCAGCTAGGGACCTTAGGAAAGCTCTCTTTCATGGATCTCCTCCCATCTTCTGAGAACAGTGTGCTAGCCGGGGCTCAGCCTTATGGTGGTGACAGAAGGGAAAGAGCAAGTTCACCAGTGCTTGCCCAGTGCTCCGTTTATAACCTGTCTTCTAAAATCCCCACTGGCTAAGCAGGTCAGGGAGACACATAGTCACCTTTCCATGAGAGGATCAGTAAGGTCATATGTCAGAGAAGCCAGAATATGCAGTGATATAGTAAGTCCCCATCTTATGAACATTCCAGTTCACATTCCAGTTTCACAGATCTGAATGGACCTCCCATTACAAACATTCATAGATGCAAACAAATCACAGAAGTCGCTCATGTGTCTGCCAGACATTGTCACAATAGTGCTGCTTTGTGCTTACTGTACTGTGCAGTAGTGTACAGTAATACAGTGCTGAATCAGAGCCCAGGATGTCCGGAAGCATTATTTATAGTATTTGTGTGTGTGTGTGTGTGTGTGTGTGTGTGTGTGTTTGGGTTTTTAATGCTTTACATTGTATATTTGTGTCAAAGGTGTATAAGACTCACTTTGTTGGACTTATGAACAAATCCAACTTATGAATGTTCTCTGGAAATGGAACTCCTTCACAAGTCAGGGACTTACGGTAATGATATGCTAGAATGCCGTGAATGATTTCTGTCGTAGAAGGAATAAATGCCATAAAAAATTAGTGCAGAATGCTAAATAAAGAGTGGTAAGGGAGGGGATATGTGTACAGATATATACATGCCTTTTAAAATACAAAATAAGAATGAACATATATATAAATAATTATAGTTTACTTTTTTACTTAGTGTTATACTCACCATGTGATAAACCATTTCTGACTTTTTGACCATCTTAAACTATTTAGAATTTTTAAATCTCTCCTTCATTTGTTCAGTGCTCATTTTTAAAAGTACTTTACATATATTACTTTATTTCATCCTTGCAGCAATCTTGTGAGATACTGTTAGCTGTCCCGGATTTACAGATGACGAAACTGAGGTAAAGAGAGGCTAAGTCACTGGCCCTAAATCATCGAGTTTATAATGGGCAGGGATAAGATATGGAGCTGGGCGATCTGTCCCAGTAAACACTTTTGTGTAGACTTACACATAAAAGGCTCCGCCCACAACTCTGAGTATTTCTGTAGTTAATTTCTGGAATTTGGGGACATAGGTTGTTCTCACACTTTTTAAAAATTAATTTTATTGGTACATTTTAGGTATACAATATAATGACATTCATCATTGGAAATCTCTCTTTGTTCTTATTGTTTCCCCATTCCCCTGCCCTCCCTTCAACCCCTCCATTCCTCCCTATTTACAAAGACTTTGTTTCCATTTTTTCATTTTCTCACATTAATTCCATTCCCTTCTTTTCCTTTTCCTTACCCCTCCCACTTCCCCTTCCCCTTTGCCCCTTTTCTTCCTATTTCACATTATCTATTATACCATTTAGTCTTGATTTACACTTTCAGTTTCTCACACTAGAGCAACTATTCCATATTTCCACGTGTCCTTTTTATTTCACTTAAGAGTATCATCTCAATGATAGACATTAGTTATAAATGTCTCTAATTTCTCCTTTTTTATGGCTGAGTAGTACTCCATTTTATAAAAAAAACACATTTTCTTTATCCACTCTCCAATTGATAGGCATTTGGGCTGCTTTCAAGTTTTAGCTATTACAAATTCCATTGCTATGAACATAGGTGCATATATATATAATCACTATGGTATGATTCTTTTAATTCTTTGGGGAAGATGCCCAGCAGGGGAATAGCTGGGTCAAATGGGACTTCCAGTCCTAGTTCTTTGAGGTATCTCCATACTGATTTCCACAGTGGTTGCACCAGTCTACACTCCCACCAGCAGTGGAGCAGGGTTCCTCTTTCCCCACAGCCCTGCCAGTATTTGTTATTGGTTGATTTCATGATAGCAGCCATCCTTTCTGGGGTGAGGTAGAATCTCAGTGTTGTTTTCATTTGCATCTCTCGAATGACCAGAGATGTTGAACATTTTTTCATGTGTTTCCTTGCTATTTGTAATTCTTTGTTTCAGAAATGTCTGTTCATTTCAAATGCCCATTTTTGGATTGGGTGTTTAAATTTGGGAGGTCTGGTTTTTTTAAGTTCTTTATAGATTTTAGATAGTAGACCTTTGTCTGAGGAAAAGCAGGTGAAAATTTTTGTGGGTTATCTCATCACACTGCTGGTGGTTTCTCTTGCTGTGCAGAAGCGTTTTAGTAGGAAGAGATCCCACTTGTTGATTGTTTGTGCTAGTTCATGAGCAACTGAGGTTTTGTTCATAAAGTGTTTTCCTACACCAATGTCTTCAAGAGTTCTACCAAACCTCTGTTCCAGCCAGTTCAGCATTTCTATTTTAATATTTAAATCTTTAATTGATTTTGATTTTAGTCTAATGCATGGTGAGAGATATAGGTCCAGTTTTAATGTTTGGCAAGTTGAAACCCAGTTTCTCCAGCACCATTTATGAAAGAGGCTATCTTTCCTCCAGTGAGGGTATTTGGCTCCTTTATTGAAGATGAGTTGGCTGAGTGTGTCTGGAGTTGTTTCTGCATCTTCCAATCTGTTCCACTGGTCCTCAGGTCTGTTTCTTTGCCAGTACCATGCTGTTTTTATTACAGTAGCTTTGTAGTATAGTTTTAAGTTGTAATACCCCCTGCCATGTCTCTGTTACCTAGAATTGCTTTTGCTATTCTGGGTCTCTTCTTGTTCCAAATGAATTTTTGGATTGTTTTTTCAAGGTCTATGAAGTATGCTGCTGGGATTTTAATTGGGAGTACATTGAATCTATATAGCAATTTTGGAAGTATGGCCATTTTCACTATGTTGATTCTTCCTACCCAGGAGCAAGGCATGTCTTTCCATTTTCTGATATCATCTTCAGTCCCTCTTTGCAGAGTGCTATAGTTTTCAGAAAAGAGGTCATTGATTTCTTTTGTTAAGTTGATTGCTAGGTATTTCAGTTTTTTGGATGCTATTGTGAAAGGAATTGTTTGCTGTATTTCTCTCTCAGTGAGTCTGTTGTTCATGTAGAGGAGAGATATTGATTTTTGTGTGTTGATCTTGTAACTAGCTACTTTACTGATTTTGGTTGTTAAAGTCTAGAAGACTTTTGGTGGAGTTCTTGGAGTCTTCTATATAGAGTATCATGTCATCTGCAAATAATGACAATTTGACTTTTTCATTTTCTGTCTTTATTCCTTTTATTTCTTTGTCTTGTCTAATTGCCGTGGCTAATGTTTCCAAAACTATATTGAACAGGAGTGGTGATAGTGGACATCCTTGTCTTGTTCCTGATTTGAGTGTGAAGGATTTCAGTTTTTGACCATTTAGCATGATATTGGCTGTTAGTTTTTCATAGATGGCTTTTGTCAGGTTGATGTAGAGACCGTCTATTCCAACTTTTTGTAGGGTTTTTATCATGTATGCATGTTGGATTTTGTTGAACACTTTTTCTGCATCTATTAAGATGATCATATGGTTTTTGTCCTTGGCTCTATTAATATAGTATATCACATTGATTGATTTGTGTATGTTGAACCATCCCTGCATCCCTGGGATGAATCCCACTTGGTCAGGGTGTATGATCTTCTTGATGATCTTCTGCATTCTGTTTGCCAGTATCTAATTAAGGATTTTTGCATCTATGTTCATTAGTGAGATTGGCCAATAGTTCTCTTTTTTGGTTGGGTCATTCTCTGCTTTGGAGATCAAGGTGATGCTTGCTTCCAGGAGTGAATTCGGGAGTATTGCTTCCCCTTCAATTTCATTGAAGAGTTTAAACATTAGTGGCAGTAGTTCCTCTCTAAATGTCTTGTAGAATTCAGCAGTGAAGCCATCAGGACCTGGGGTTTTCTTAGTTGTTAATATTGTAATTACGTTTTCAATTTCATTGATTGATATTGGGTTGTTTAGAATTTTTAGGTCTTCTTCATTCGACTTTGGTAATTTATACCTGTCTAGGAATCTGTCTTTTTCTTCTATGTTTTCCATCTTATTGGTGTATAGGCTCTTGAAGTAGGTATTGATGATCCTCTGGATTTCTGTTGGGTCCATTGTAATTTCATCCTTTTTATTCGTAATTGCATGGATTTGGGCCTTTTCTTTCCTTTTTCTGATAAGGTTGGCTAAGGGTTTGTCAATTTTGTGTATTCTTTTGAAGAACCAACTCTTGGCTTCATTGATTTTTTTGTATTGTTCTCTTAGCCTCCATTGCATTGATTTCTGCTCTGATCTTTATAATTTTCTCCTTTGTATGAACTTTGAGTTTGTCTTGCTCTTCTCGTTCTAGAAGCTTGAGGTTCAGCATCAGGTTGTTTAATTGGGCTTGTTCTGTTTTCGTAATATACGTATTCACTGCTATGAATTTCCCTCCTAAGACTGCTTTCATTGTGTCCCATAGATTCCGATCTGTTCTATTGCAATGGTCATTGAATTATAGGAAGTGTCTGATTTCTTCTTTAATTTCTTCTGTGACCCATTGGTTATTCAGAAGTCTGTTGCTCAATTTCCATGTGTTTATGAAATTCTTGTGGTTTCTTTTGCTACTGACCTCCAATTTCATTGCACTATGGTTTGATAATATACAGAGGATAACTTCAGTTCCTTTGCACTTACTTAAAAATTTGGAGAAGGACCTGTGTGCAGCTGAAAACAATGTGTATTCTGATTTTGTGGGTGGAACACTCTGTAAATGTCTGTTAAGTTCATTTGTTCATGAGTTTGATTGAGTTCCAGTATTTTGTTGATTGTTTTTTATCTAATTGATCTATCTATTTGTGACAGTCGGGTATTGAGGTCCCCGCTACTATCGTATTAGTGCTTATTTGAATGTTCATGTCCGTTAGTATTTGTTTTATATAGTTGGGCACACTAGTGTTGGTGCATATATGTTTATGATTGTCATCTCTTCCTCTTGGATTGTTCCATTTACAAGGTTGTAGTGTCCTTCTTTGTCTCTCTTAATCCTTGTTGGTTTGAAATCCACTGGGTCTGCATAGAGGACAGCTACTTCTTTTTTTCGGGTTTCTGTCACATGGAGTATTGTTTTCTACCCTTTAACTTCCAGTCTATGAGTTTCTTTTTGAATTAAGTGTGTTTCTTGTATTCAGGATATTGTTGTGTCTTGCTTCTTGACCCATTCTGCCTATTTCTTTTGATTGGTGAATTGAGACCATTAACATTGATGGTTATAACTGAAACGTCTTGACTTATTCTTGTCATGACAGTTTCTTTTTGTTGGATTCTCCCCCTTTGCATTTAATTTCTTGTTGTGCCTGATGGATTCATTCTGCTGGACTTCCTGTGGTTGTGATTCTCATTGTCTTTTCCTAGGATATTGTCTAAAATTGTTTGCAGTGTTGGTTTGGTATTCATGAATTTCCTAAGGTGGTCTTTGTCATGAAAGTATCTTGTTTCTCCATCAATTTTGAAAGATAATTTTGCAGGGTACATCAGTCTTGGTTGGAGGCTGTTTTCCTTTAGGTCTTTAAATACATCACTTAAAGCTCTTCTTGCCTTGAGGGTTTGTGTTGAGAAGTCTGCTGTGATTCTGATGGGCTTTCCTTTGTATAAAATTTGTTTCTTTTCTCTAAGTGCTTGTAAAATTTTGTTCTTCTCTTGGGTTTCTGAAGTCTTAACTATTATATACCTATATGTAGATGTTTTTGATCATGGCTATTTGGAGTCCTATGTGCCTCACTTATCTGTATGCTAAGTTCTTTTCCCCTGCCTGGGAAGTTTTCTGCCATCACTTTTGTGATCAGTTTTTTTATGTCATCTGCATTCTCTCCTGTTTCTTCATTGACTCCGATCAGTCTCATGTTATTCTTCTTTGCATCATTAGCAGCTGCTGGACTGATTTCTTGTGGTCTCCTACTATTTTAAAGAAATTTTTCTTTTCCTTGTCACTAATAGCAATCTTATCTTCTATATGTGAAAATCTGTCTTCACTTTGGCTCATTCTGCTGCCTATACTTTCAATGGAGTTTTTAATCTCCTGGAAATTTGTTTGCATCTGTTTTATGTATTCAGTTTGTTTCCTATGTTGGCGTTCCATCATGTTCCTCAGCTCCTCTATTTTTTTAATCTTTATCCTCTCTAGTTTTATTAATCATCTCTTGCACTATGGGCACAATCTTTGCTGTTATGCGAGAAATTATTTCTGATTTCATTTTTGCAGTGTGAGAGACTCAGGTCCTAGCTTTGGGAGTGGGGGCTTTGCTCCTCAGTGCTCAGGGCAATGGTAAGGCAGCCCGAAAGGCTCACCTCCTTGGTGATGGGAGGCCTCTGCTCCTTGGCTCTTGGGGCAGTGGTATGTTGTCACACTTTTAAAGGTGTTTAATTTTCATTGTTTTCTTTATCCTGCTGTAGATTGGCATCTACTTATGAGTCCCTGGGGTACCCTCAAATGGCTGCCCCAAATACCTACTTTTGTAAATTATTTATTTTACTATTGTTAGAAGTGTCCCACCTGCTGTTTATAATAAAGACAGATGTATGACAAAAGAAAAAAAGGTTGTTCTGGGGCCATGTTGTCCTTCCTGCTGTAAGAGCAAGACAGTAAGCCCCAGTGTGATCAGCACTGAGTGGAATGTAAGTGCTTTCTCAATGAGCTTCACTGCGTATGAGATCAGAGTAGATCTGAGATGGCCTATGGTAGCCTGAGAAGCAGCCAGGGTCAATGAATTGCCAGGAGCCAACCAGGCCACATGAGCTAGGGCTCCAGGGCAGCTTGTGATAACAGACAGCATAGGGTTGTGTAAATGATGACTGCTTCTGGCTGAAGGATGCCTGGATGTGTGGTTCCTGTACTCTCTGGCTCCCCAGCTTCACACACAATTTGAACAAGGAAGCACGGATGTAAGGGAGTGAATTCATGGGATTGGCAAAAAGTGAAAACACCCTGATGAAGAGCGACCATCTTAGTAGAAGCTTTTTGGTGTCTCTTGTCCTTTTTCATTCCCATCATTCTGCCAAGCTGCGCTATCTGGATGTTTGTCTGAAACTTCCTGTGTTGAAACAATGGAGGAAATGACCAGAGAGGAAGAGCAATTGGTTGAGTTTTAATTATTGTAAGTTTTGAATCAAAATTACAACAGGGATGAGGCTGAATAGAGAATCTGGTATGTTCTTTAGATTGGGGTGTTTTTGATGCAACTGGTTCCAGTGAGCACATATAGCCATGCTTAACTCTTACTGCAAGTTATACTATTGGGAAACCTTGTTCGGAATTGGATTCAAAGTTTTGGGTCTGGGGATGTAGCTCAGTGGTGGAATGTTTGCCTAGCATCTGTGAAGCTCTGGGTTCAATCCCCAGGACTACAAAAAGGAAAAAAAAAAAGATTCAAAGTTTTAGCTCCTATGTCTACTATGTATTTCATTCATAATACATTTAATACATTTTTCCCTTTCTTTTCTTCAGGTTAGTAGCAAAGATGAAGATTTTCTTGACCTTTCTGTTGATGTGGAGCAGAACACTTCCATTACACACTGTCTGAGGTAACCTCAAGAATTCTAACTGTGGTTTGAGCTTTTGATCAGGCTAGTAAATAAATGGGGGAAATAAAATCCTGTATTTCTTCAGGGCATAATCTTCCTTGCTCTTTAACCAGCATAATCCTATTATTTTCTGTTTCTTATTTCCCAAGAGAAATTAAAAATAACTATATGTGGTCTGTAGAAGAGTCTCATTGAGCAGAGAGAAGATCAGATGGGAGTCATTAATCACTGAATTTAAAAATAAAATTTTAATCTTTAGTACAGATGTATGCTTTTGCTTTCATCAAAGTCTTCTCTTGCTTTGACTACCACATATGCATACACATGTATAGTTCCATTAATAAATGCCAAAGATGCCTAGCATTCATTACTCTTCTTAAGATAACCTCTTCTGTCATTTTAAAAATTATGCATTTGCAGAAATAGTGAGGGAATTTCCCTTCACTCCATTTTTTTAGACATGTAGACAAGATTCCCACTTCCATTAAGAGAAAATGAGTGCTTATAATTTTCTCAGCCCTGTTCTCAACACTGAGGAGAGGGGAGTAAATGGTAGCTAGACCCCTGCTCCCATGCACATACATTCTAATAGGACTGCACAGATGATGACCAGTGCTTTGAAGGAAATCAAACCCAGAGAGTGTTGACACTGAAGGCACCAGTGAAGACTGAGTAGTCGGGGTGGGCCTCCCCAAACACTGGTGTTCAGAGACATTTAGCTGAAACAAAGCACCGTTGATTTTTATCATTAAGGCTCAGGTGACAGGACTATTCTTTTAGGACCTCAGATTACCTGAAACCTTTTAGAAGAATAGCCTCAAGGAACTGGCCGGGGTAGTTGCCTGGCCCATCTTTTAAGACAAAGGCAGTAGGAGAGCAGCTCAGAAGAGCTTGGTTCACCCAATGTTGGTTGTGCTGTAAGTAGGGGCACCTGTTCCACTCTGTTTGCCCAGACCTGTAAGTCTTCACTTGGCCCAGTTCTCAAAATGCTTCCTGCTGTTCTGGTGTCTCAGCTCTTGTCTCCAAATACCACAGATCCAGGTGTCAAGGATAGATTTGCATCTTTTTGCAACTGTATTTTGTAGGCCAGGATGACCTCTCTTTCCCCTGCCTGGTTCTGTTAATGATACCAGTTTTCAACATTCTTGTGAAATGAAGCCATTTTTGGTCTCCCCAAGGTTTTATGATTGTAGGGTATGAAAAAAGTTAAGATGTTAGCAACATCAGTCAAAGATGATGGAATGCGGTGAAGGTTGACTGCTTTCCATCCCTTCTAGGAAACTCCTGGGCTATTCAGAGGGCAGGTAGCAGTGGGTGCAGTTTTGAGATGAGCCCTTGTGTCTGATGCAGGCAGGGTAGAGGCACTAGGAAATATTAATGCTGGGGTTGGGGTATATGTACCAGCCCCCCAAATGCCTTTGAAATGTGAATACACTCCCACTCCCATTTCACATCATCTCTAAACTAGACCTTGGCCTACTCACCTTCCACTTCTCTCACATGTACACCTAAAGAGAAACCTGCCAACTTGGGATTCACCATTGAGAGTTCTGGGATGGGGTGGCAGCCTTCAAACTCCCCACCCCTACCTGGGAGTGCAGGGCAGACCCAGGGAACAAAAGTTAGCAGATTCATTTAGCTTTTCCTTTTTCCTGTCTGAGACCCAAGAATAAACAACAAGGATCTTTCTTGGTCCCTTTCATGATTTAATTTGATTTGTTTTCTTTTGTTTTTAATAGTAGAACTCATGAGTTTTCTTTTTAAACATCATGTCTGTATGTCTCTTATGATGTGATATTTCTTTCATCTTTTTATTTTAATAACTTAAAAAAATCAAGCTACCGTTGTGGGATTTGAATGTAAGATTCCTGCCACATCCTTCCAGAAGGGCTTTAGATGATCCATTACAGTGAATTTTTATTGAACTTCTGACCTAGAGAAATTGTATAAATAGTGCTTAATTTCAAGATATAGGTCTAGAGAAGATGTACATCCATAGAGTAGTTGAGTTACACTTCTGGTTAGTATTTCAGGAGGTTCTGTGTCTTGCAGCAAGGTAAGCCATTTGTATGATAGTAGAAACTGAAAGTTTCCTTTTTCTTTCTGAAAAGCTCAGGGATGCCCTCAGGCAAAAACCTAAAATACATGCAGATTATCTTAATTGTCCTTGCCTGCGGTTTTGGTATTTTTTGTCTTCTGCTTCAGGGCCTCCTCCCTCCCTTTGGCTCCTTCACAGAACCTTTTCTCTTCAAAGTGCTCAGTACTGAAACAGCACCTTCCCCTTCCTCTGTCTTCAGCTCACTTAATATCCTCATTGTCTCAGTGTCGGGGAGGTCAGCCAGGTGTTAAAAGGAAAGCAGAAGCTCTTTTCACTTGAAAATTAATCTCCTTTGAAAGAAATTCCTTTTCTACTTACTTTGAGAAACTTCTTTTATGTACTAAGTTAATGGATACATCCATTCTCACTGCTTCTCTATTGCTTTTTCTGATCTGTGCTTCACTTTTGGTTATTATTCATAATACAGTATGGTGTTTCCCAGTATCTGACACACAGCCTGACTTATGGATTTCTTTTTTAAAATTGTCTTTAATATTTGATTCAGTGGTTCTTAAAAATAGGTGTGTATCAGAATCAACTGGGAAATTGGAAAAATAGAGCCCAGGCCATATTCAGGAACTTCACTGAAACTAGGCCTCTGTCTTTAATTGATGTTCTGGTGATTCTGATACTGTAACCAAAAGGATAAAACTGATCTTTAAAATTTAAGATTTTTTTCTTTTAGAGATCAGCTGCTTCTCTAAATGTCCTCCTGCCCAGAGGATAAACTGCCACCCCTTTCTCACCTCAGCAGATGATTGGACAGAGAGGTAACACCTCTGTCTGGAAGGAATATGCAGATGTTAGCCCCAGGAGTTTAGGGTTTGGTCCTTTTCATAGGGAGGGAAGAATAGCTGTGGAATGAAATGACTGGGAAATTTCCTTGCCTATTGTCTCATTGTATTTCTCCCTTCTATTCCTTTCTATAAAAGCCTTTTCACACCTAAATATGGTGAGGCAGTAAGAGGCCTCTCTCCATCTCCTTGACAGCTGGCTTTGAATAAATCCTTTTTTTTTAAACCACAGATCTGTTCTTGGAGCAGGGAGTGGTGCAAACCTGAGCGACCGATAACAATACCACACAAGTTTGAGAACCTCCTTGCTACTCAAACAGACATCCCCTGGGATCTCATTAGAAATGCAGACTGTCAGGTCCCACCTTGGAATGAATCAGAATCTGCAGTTTGATAGGACTCCCAGGTGGCTCAGATGTACTCAAACAGTTGGGCTTCTTTGGAACAGGTGTGGCAGTGAACCAGAATTTGCAGGAAGTTTCAAAAACAATAATACCTGGATTCAGATGTAATTTTTGGGATGGGAGTAGAAAGGATGGATGCCATTGAGTATTAAGATTGCTTCTGTTTCTTTTTGTTGTTGTTGTTTTTTGAGACAGGATTAGGCTGACCTCAAACTCACTATGTAGCCCAGGCTGGCTTTGAACTCATGGTGATCCTCCTGCCTGGTGTGTATTGATCCTCTCAGCTCCTGAGAGGCTGAGCAGGGCGTGGTACTGCCACTGCCCAGTGGCCTGGCACCATCAGGGCAGCCACATCAGTTTACCCCATGTGCTTCTCAGCGAGTGTCAGTTTCCACATGGGGGATGTGGAAATTACCAGGAAGCGTGGCTTGAGAGTTTTTTCCAAGTCAGTTTTTGAGCTATTGTGTTGAATTGGTTAAGATTGTAATTGAAAATGTGTTGAATATAGATGTTAACTTGGACATGATAGCTGTCTCCACACTAGAGGAAAGCCATCCCCTGCAGGAACTCACTTTCCATTTATTGAAGTTTTTTTATATATGTCAAGAAAGTTTTATAGTTTCCTTTATAAAGGTATGTATTTCTTATTAGATTTTTCCTAAAGTGTATCTTTAAGTAGTGTTTGATTGCTAGTAAGACTTTAAAAAAAAAAGAAATACAAAGAGCCTTGCACTTTCCCCCTAATCTCTTCTCCATGCTTTTGTAATTTATCCTAAGTGTGAGAAAGAGCCTCTGCTTTGACTTCCTCCTTGAAAACTTCCTCCTCTACCTTTGTCACCCACTTATTCCAACAGCTGTTGCCTTAAACTGACAGACCTGCATTGGCTCATTTTACTGCTGAGGTCAGCCCCTTTTCCTGACTTTTCCATTTCTTAACTCAGATGCCATGAGACGATGACCCTGCTTCTCATGGCACTAGGCTTCCAGCCAGCTGGGCCAGGGCAGGATGGTGAATATTCGTAAATTGAGTTTTTAAATTAGTACAGGTTGCATATCCCTTATTTTAAGTGCATGGGACCAGGAGTGTTTTCTGACTTGGGGATTAGGGATGTTCAACCTGTACAATTTCTGCTGTATATATCTTTGAGTCTACAAGAAACATATTTTGAGATGTAGGAGTGAAAAGAAAGCATTTAATTCCTTATTCTTGCCAAGCTCTCCTTAGTTATTTTGATTCTTTAGCTGAAGAGATTTGTTGGGGGGCATTCCACAACTATAAATCCCACAACTATTGTCCATATTCCCCTTCCCTTCATATCCTACTCCACGGAGTCAGGATTTCACAGCAGTTACTCAGTGGAAGTATCCGTTGAGCTAAGTTTATGCATCAAACAGTTGAAATCTGAAAGTTGAGTATAATTGCCTTCTAAATGGTTTCTTTGGCTTTTGACCCCCTTCAATTCTTCCTCTTTAGTACTACCCAAAGTGGTATTTCTCAGAAGCAGTGTCCACTGGGGTCTTGTTCTTGCCAAGACTTGATTGTGGGGCTCTAGCGCCTGAGGATCCATTCCAGCCTCTTGGCGTACTCAAGGCCTCATCATGCACAGCAGCCCTGGTCCCTCCTGTGCACCTATGTCTGTGTCAAGCCTCAGGGCCTCTACAGTTTCCTGCCTCTTGAACCTCGGCACGCTTTCCCTCTTTGAGAACATATCTCTGTCATTGCCCTTTGGGGAAACTTCCTGAAGTACCCCAGTTAAAGTTCATTCTTCTTCTTCTTTGCTTTTCCCTGGTTCTGTTCTTTTTTTTTTTTTTGGTACCGGGGATCAAACTTGGGTCCTTGCGCTTGTGGAACAGGCGGCGAAACCACTAAGCTAAATCCCCGGCCATCCCTGGTTCTGTTTTTGCTAGTTCATTCATTCAGCCAATAAATATTGAGTGCTGCCATTATAAGTCAGGCTGGGGCTACAGCTGTGAGAGAGGCAGGCAAGTGATCAGATAAATAGGAGAGTGTTTCAGATGGGGGCATGGTTGCTGAAGAAAAACAGACAGCAACGCGATGGGGCTGGGTGATTGGACAGAGTGAGCAGCCAAGTCCTCTCTGTGTAGGGGATCTGTGCACTGAGGTCTTAACAGCTAGCCCAGCAGCTATGCAGGCATGGGCTGGAGGAGTGGTCTGTGCTAATGCCCCAAGGCAGGATGAGTGCAGTCCAAGGCCAGTGTGTCTGGAGCCCAGCGGAGCCCAGAGAAAGCAAGGCTTCAAAAAGAAGTTTGGCTTTTATTCCTTTTTCTGTTTGTAGTAGCGGCGATTGAACCCAGGGCCTTCACACTGAGCTACAGCCCCAGCCCTTTTTCATTCTTCTTTTGAAACAGAGTCTCACTGAGTTGCCCAGGCAGGACTTGAACTTGTAATCCTCCTGCCTCAAGCTTCCTCACTGCTGGGACTGCAGGTGTGCGCCATGGTGCCTGGCTATTCCTGTGCTTTATCTAGTTAATAAGGAAGCCGTGACAGGGGAGTTCTGT
Organism: Heterocephalus glaber; assembly: GCF_053883595.1. Taxonomy (NCBI): domain Eukaryota; kingdom Metazoa; phylum Chordata; class Mammalia; order Rodentia; family Bathyergidae; genus Heterocephalus; species Heterocephalus glaber. The sequence continues at coordinate 42,422,269 of NW_028258325.1, read as the reverse complement.
GCCATGCCATGTGTGTAAGTGGCAGTGAACATTTCATGTGGTGACCGGCTCCTGTGCATGGTGCTGTAAACTGAGCTGTGTGAGGGCGGGTAGTCTGGGCATCCCCAGGGGACTGTCAGTGAATGTCTGGGGATTTATTAAATGAACAGGCTGTTTTGTCTTTTGATAGGTTCTGTGTAAGAGGTAGAGTCATTAACATCATTTAAATGCCATTTTCTATTTAATAAAATCTGACCATTCTGCTGCCAGGACACTCTGTGAATAAGGAAATATCACAGGCATTTTTCAAGACTGTAGGGTATTATATTCAGGATGTTCTTTTCAGCCTTTTGAAGCAAACCACAGAAATGTTAAGTAGAATCTCTACAACCAGAAAAGAATGAAAGGGCATGACATTTGAAAAATGAAAACTATAAGTAGCAAGTAAAACCTTATGATAAGATGAACACACATAGAACAAACACAGTGGCTTTTGTTCTTGGAAAGAGGCAGGCCAGTTTTTATACTCCGGGGAGGTGGGGAAGTGGTGGAGAGCAGGAATGGGGTAGGCTGCACTTACCTCCTATAATTTGAGATTTTCTTGGTTCAATATAAGGGCATTTGTCTATGATTTAAATTTCACTATTTCCTCTCAGGTCCATGAAAATATGGATCCTGGGAGACATACTGTTTTTCATTAACTTCACAATAATGTCATCTTGTGGTTTATGTGATTATCTTTTTTGGACCTGACTTACAGTGTTAGGGTATATTTTTATGAGAGAGTATTTTTCTGTTATAATCGTTAATATCTAGTTTACCAGTATCCACTGTTAAATCCTGAACTTTTCTGCTGAATCTGTTGGAAACTTTAGTTTGTATCTGTTTGTATCCTCCCAAATAAAATTGTATTTGAAAACCCAGTCTAGTAGACATGCTGTAATGGTGTATATAGCCCCTAGTCTTAAGAAGGACCGTTTCTGATTGCTCCTTTCCTTATTTTCACTTAAAAATCACCCTACAGCTAACAAAAGGGTTTAAAACGTGGTGTAGGGCTGGGGATTTAGCTCAGTGGTTTTGCTGCCTGCTGCGCAAGCACAAGGACCGGAGTTCGATCCCTGGTACCAAAAAAAAAATAAAACGTGGTGTACCAAGTATGTTTGGAGTTTTTAAAAGCTGAAAATATTTTTCTCTACAGAGACTTCAGCAACACAGAAACACTGTGTAGTGAACAAAAATATTATTGTGAAACATGCTGCAGCAAGCAGGAGGCCCAGAAAAGGTGCGTAAAGGATTTGGCCTGGAAGTGGCTTTGTGTCAGGAGGAGGAACCAGACTGGTGCACAACAGGTCTGGTTTTGAGTCTCAGCTTCATGGAGCTTTGGGGCCCATTTATTTTCCTCACCAGTAAAACTTACACAAGAATGCAGACCTTGCAGTTGTCCATTTGTCTGATAGTTTGCACTTTCCTTCAGCCACTCAGCCAGCAGATATTGAGTGTTGCTATCTGCCACATACTTGGGTAAATAAGTGGGGATCAACTGTAATCATTCACCTCTTGAATGAAAGATAAACTATATAAAATACTTAGCACATGGGCCGGGGATTTGGCTTAGTGGTTCTGCCGCTTTCCTTGAAAGCACAAAGACCCGAATTCGATCCCTGGTACCAAAAAAAAAAAAAAAAAAAAAACAAATACTTAGCACAGAACATACCATACAGTAGATACAGTACCATATGTTATTGTTGTATTACTTAGACATTGGGACTTCTTTACAGAGATTTTTAAAAATCCATCATTTGATAAGTTGTGGGGAGTCAAGAACACATCAGTTGCAAGGAGAGGTGATAAGAAAGTTACTGTGTTCTGAATTGAATATAGGACTCAAAGTTTCCCATCATTTTACCAGTAGTTGTCAATTACAGCTCTTGGACAATCTGAGATTACTAGTTGTTCCCCTTTATTTGCCCACAGAGGTCAAGAAGCTTGACGTTTTAATCATCCCAAGCAGCCTTACTGAGAGTTAAATTTATCTTGCTAGTGGATCTGGAGTTTTCGTGGTAGCTTGAAGGAGCTCAATATTGCTAAAGCCGAGGGGAGGCATGGGGGTGGGGGGGCTGGGGAGGTCCAGACCTGAGACTGAAATGATTTCTTTGCTAAGCCTCCTCAACCTTCTAGCCTAGACATGTACATCTTTCTTGATGTTTCAGAACTTAGAAAAGATCAGTCACTGCTGAAGTTAGCAGTGTAGGTGGTAGGTGATGTTTCTTGTTAGAGGACAGGGAACTCACCTGTGCTTTCCTTCCTAATAATCTGTCTGCCTAAGGCAGCCCCAGGTCTGCCTGTGTGGTGTGAAGGTGTTTTCTGTTTAGCTCTGGAGGCTTTATACATTAAAATGTCATCTATTCCTATAAAATAAGACATCTCCCATAATTCTTATATTTTTTATGAATTTTTAATTTTAATGAACAGGGTTTTATTCTTTTAAAATTTGTCCTTTTCAAACAATATGCATTGAAAGTGGGTACAAGCCAAACAGTGTTTACAATTTGAGCACACCCGTAGTGCAGGGGACATGGAGAGTAACTAGAAGCCTCTCTTCCAGGAGTGCTATCTACAGAAGCTCTTAGGGTTGTAACAGCCATCTAGTGAAAAAAGCTTTTTGTGTTTATGTGAGTTTGGGACATGCTGCTTCAAACAAACCAGAACAGTTCCTTTGCTGCAAGATTTCCCAGACCTTCATTGTACTAATGTACTCAGAAAGTTTTAAATAGGAAGTAGCCTTGTCTAAACATAGACATCAGAACACCACACCTGCTAACATCTCCAGTGCTCTCTAGAGCCTAGTTTGGGAAATGTATCCCCAAATCAACTCCTGCATTTCAAATGAAGAAAGTGAGAGCCACAAGAAAGGATTAACTTGCTCAAGATCACAGGAGTCGGGAGTGAGAGTGAGCCTGCCACTCTGTGTCTGAAGCCCAGGAGTGTGTGCTTGAAGCTTCCTCCTGTCATCCACAGAGCGTGAAGTTCCGTACCCTTCTGGCTTGTCTTCTTCCCAACTCCCTTTTCTCAAAAGCTGTCAGTCTTGTCAGTATCTCAAGGGGTGGATTGTCTAAATATATTCTACCAGTGACAGATGCCATTGGCACATCGTGTTTTTATTGGTACACAAATTCTAGAATGTCTGCTTTGCCCTGAGACACACTACTGTGCTTTTCTCTGGCTGGCCATGCTCCATTGAGCTAAGGGTGTATCTAAATCAGCTTTCTATTGGCAAACTAACTTTTCTTCTTGCAAACTGTTTGGCTCTTTGCTGGTCTACAGGGTGCTAGACTCTTTCTGATGTTGTTTGTACAAATGACAGTGTATTCTCTTCCTCTGACAGGTGTTGGACTCAACTGATTTTCTGTTCTATGGTTTCTTAGGATGAGGGTAAAAAAGCTCCCCATGATTTTGGCCCTGCACCTAAAGCGGTTCAAGTACATGGAACAGCTCCACAGGTACACCAAGCTGTCTTACCGAGTGGTCTTCCCTCTCGAGCTCCGGCTCTTCAACACCTCCAGTGATGCCGTGAACCTGGACCGCATGTATGACCTGGTTGCCGTGGTCGTTCACTGTGGCAGGTAAAGGTGGGCTGGAACCAGGTGCGCATGATAAATGCAGGGGTTGTTTCTTTGCTAAAATGTACCTAGCTGCACCCTTGCTGTACTGGGACACTCAGTACTTTTGGGAATGTCATCCAAACTCTTATTGGTCACCCCAAAACATGCAGACTTGTGTCACTTAACAGTGGGGATGTGTTCTATGAATTATGATATTACCTGATTTCATTGTGCAGATATTGTAAAGTGTGCTTACTCTGAGGCTACCACATCTCAAGCCAATGTCCTCTTCTGGGACTGATCTGCCATTGACTGAGATGTAATCATGTGATGTATGACTGTACATAGACATACCTAGAGACACATATAAAATAAGTAGCATTGCAGTAGTGGTAATCCAGATATTCTATTGTAAGGGAAGTAATTTAATAAATCTCCATTAGAAATGATGCTTGTGGTGAGTTTTAAATAGCACGGAGAAATAAGAATTTATGGTGTAATTTTAGGTTTTTTTTTGGTACCAGGGATCGAACTCGGGTCCTTGCACTTGTGCAGCAGGCGGCGATGTAATTTTAGTTTTTAAAAAGCACGGTTACATGTAGAATGATCTCAAAAGTATTTTAAAATCTATAACAACTAAAAAAAAAATCAGATTTAATGATTTTGTGGCATTTTGAATGAATAAAAAGCTATTTTAAAAGTTTTTTATGCAAACGTTTTTAGTTTTTTCTCCCCCACATTCTACAATAAGTGTATATTATCAGAAAAAGAGAAGGCCTCCAGATAGGGAAAAGCAAGGTGTTTTTCTGAAAGTTGTTTCAGCATTTAAAAAAGTTTTATAATTGGCATAAGTGTGGAAAAGTATATCAGAATCTATCTGTTCGCTATTTGCTCAATGGGGACAGATGCTTGTTCTCTCTGGGATAGGAATAGCTTTTCTCTGGTCAGTGTAAGTTTTCGCTTGAGGTGTGTTGTATAGAGCAAGCATGATTTCCTCTCCATCTGCTTGGATGAGATGCAGTGAAAGTACCATTGCCAAGAACATACTGTTATCATGTGGGGCATGGGCGGATTTCCTTTTCATTCCATGTGGAGATGGATGGTATCAGAAACTGTAGCTTCACATCTGGTACATGCCACGTTTTGTCCTGGGTGTATTAGCTTCAAGTCACAGGATGTTTTCTTAGGTCTCAAGTTATATTCATCGGTCACTTAGGAGCCAGCTTTGTGTTCTTCTGAAGAATAATTCTAACAGCCATTCTTCTGAAGAATGCAGTAGAACCCAGTGAATGGAACCCAACCATGAACACTGGGGAGACCCCACACTGGGGTATGTTGGAGGATGTATGCGGCAGGCAGAGCCTGGTATGGGTGGGCATCGCAGGTGGTGGTGACTGTGGACCAGCAAGGTGTGCCAGGGAAGCTGGGTGAGGGGAAAGAGAAACACTCATATGCACAGGGCACTTGTAGTTTGGATCTCTGTGGGTGCCTGATTCTAATCCTTGGAAGGGCTGCTGAGGGCATTTAGGGGGATTGGGGGACCTGTTGGAGATTGGTTTCCAAATCATCAGTTTCTATAACAGACATACAAGGTTCTTGGAGCCCCAGGAACAAGTTAGTGCCAAGTGCTAACTAGTTACTGCTAAGTAGGATGCTTTAAACTCACCCTCACAGGCAGGCTGGCCTATATGTGGGGAGGGAGTGGCTTCCTGGGGTTTGAACTCCTTTTGCCTGGGTTCTGTGCCAAGATCTGAAGATCCTGAAGTGAGCATGACATATGGCACAAGGCCCCTACCTGCATGAAACTTAGGATCTGGCGGGACAGATGGATGATAAGCACAGAAGCACACTGGCTGTCACTGAATATTTAATATGTGTTCAAGTGTTGGTACATGCAGTGAAGAAGAGAAAGCAGGGTAATGGGAGAGAGAATAATGAGGGAAGGTATTACAGGATTTTGTGTTGAAAGAAGGCAAACTAAGGAGAAAAGGGTTGGGATTCAGCTTTTCAACTTCAATGGTGCATTAAAGAGGATCAAGATGCACTATGTATATGTACCAAATCCCCACGATGATTCTATTTACACTAATAAAGGGGGGAAAAGCTGAACAAGTCTAGATTTAGGATTGAATTCCCCTCGTGTAAATTTAACATACTGAAAAGTAGCAATTATTCTTTCTACTTCTTTCTGTATTGTGCATTGTATACCTTTATGTGTAGGCACTCATTAATTACTAGGCTTTATGATTTGTTAATACCAATCCTCAGAATTCCCCTGTCTCCCTGGCTCACTCAGCATGAAGTCTGAAATCTTAGCAGGGAGGACCCATGCAGTCTGCCCCCACCCTCCTTTCTGGCTGTCTCCCCCTCCCTGCTCCCCAGGGCTCACTCAGCCACCCACCCTACCTTCAAACTGTTCTGTGGACTCACCAAGTACTAACCTCACTTCCGGCCTTTCCATGTGCTGTTCCCTGTTCCTGAAACTTCTGTCAGGCAGTCACATGAGTTCCCCTCTGTGGCCCCCATTTCCTTCAGGAGAGTTTTCTTCTGCACTAATCCTATATTATCAGAGAAGCCTCCAGAAAAGGTCTCCTTTCCATCAAATAATACCTTCCCCTCATTACAGTCTCCCATTACCCTGTTTTCTCTTCACTGTATATACCACTGCTGAACATGTATTAAAAGTTTAGTGTCTCAGTCTCTTTTGTGCTGCTGTAACAGAACACCACAGATTGGGTAGTTTACGTCGAAGTTTCTTTGGCTCACGATTCTACAGGTTGGAAGGTCCAATATCCAGGGTCTGCATCTGGTGAAGCCTTCTTCCTGCTGAGTCATACCACGGCAGAAGGTGTCACATGGGGAGGGCATGTAAAAGACAGGAAGAAGGCTCTGATCTCGATTTTGTAACAAAGGCACTCTCAGGATAAGAGCATCAATCACCTCTTAAAGGTCCCACCTCTCAATTCTTGTTGCCATTGGGAATGAAGTTTCTAACATATAAACTTTGGGAGACACATTCAATCCATAACACCAAGCCCCTAGAAAGTGAGAACTTGTTTTATTCGGTTCTTCCTGACAGCTGGAATTAAGACTTGACATATAGTAGGTAAGCAGTAACTATTTGTTAGTATTTGCTAAATTTGAATGTCTCTTTTCCCGATTGGACTCCAAGTCCTTAGAAGTCATCCCTTTCATACACTTTATTTCCTTGTGGCAAGCATGGTTCCAGCACCCAGGTGCTCCTCCATAAACTGTGGTCGTAGACTGAAGTCTCAGATCCTTGGGCTCAAATTACCCTGCTGCCTAAACCTGTCAGGTAGCTGGGACTATAGACCTGCACCACCATGCCTGCTATACCAAGTTCTTTATCCTGATGATGTTAGTTCCCCCCCCCACCCCCAGTGAGTCAAGGCTAATAAAAAGCTAAATAGTTTTATAAGGAAGTAAATGTTTACTCGGTGCCTTTCTTTTGTTTGTTCTTTTCCAGTGGCCCCAATCGTGGGCATTATATTACTATTGTGAAAAGTCATGGTTTCTGGCTTTTGTTTGATGACGACATTGTAGAGGTTAGTATGCAGTTTTTCTTTAATAAGAATATGGTATAGATGAGATTTGAAGGGGATGTGGATGTTTTCTAAAATAGTCCAGTTTTCCCATAATCTGACTTGAAAACTTTGTATTTCTGTCAAAACTAGTGCCTGCTGATCCCATTCTCCATGGACAGGGAGAGAGCAGTGTGATTGTGGATGACTGTGTTCTTGTTAACTAATTAGCCATCTAGACGGCATCTCTAAATCTCGATGTCACCATAATCACAATTCCTACCATGACTAAAGCTCTCTGTACTACAGGGCAAATAATAGACTTCAGAGTTCTAGTAAAATGCTTTTATTATAACAAATTTTCCTGTATTGATTATATTGATTGTTATTTAAAATGTATATATATATATATATTTTTTTTTTTTTAATCTGTTGGATTTGAAAATCTTTATATTATACCAAAGCATTTCACATATTGATTTTGTTGTAAAGAAATACTAGCTGGAGTAAATACTACACTCAAAGACATGATCTATTTTAATCCACTGGTGTAACAGTAAAGGAAATGAACTCTCAGGGCCTGAATGAATTAAGAAATAACTAAGAATTATTCCCAGACCTTCCAGTTTACCATTTTGAGAGATAGAATTCCTGGCTTCTTCAAAGAATTCACAGTAATGGTTACTGATACATGAAATTGTGGCTTTCTTCCCTAGTGATTTTCAGTTAATATAATGATGCCCCTCTGTCAGGCCTATGACATACTGTTTGGTATCAAAAGTTCCTAATTGTGATTTTATAACAGCTGTGTTTCTTAAATTTTATTGTATTATCCATTAGTTTTCCTTTCCCCAGGAATCATGTTAAATAATTGCATTGTTTTCTTTTTCCTTCATTGCAGAAAATAGATGCTCAAGCTATTGAAGAATTCTATGGCCTGACGTCAGATATTTCAAAAAATTCAGAATCTGGATATATTTTATTCTATCAGTCAAGAGAGTAACTTAAAGAACCGTGGGACTAATTCAAGTAGGGGGCTTTGTTCAAAGCATTATTACCCAGTTTCTCCACGGACCTCCTTCTTTCCCAGTGGCCCACTAATGTTATCACTCCGAGTCTCAATGGTCTGGCTGTGTTAACTTCCTCCTCTTTTTTTATATGCAGCACTACTCTTGGTTTTGTTTTGGTCTGAGGTAGAGTGAACTGCAATCAGATTGTCATAAGATTTATATGAATAACAGTTGCTAATTTGAGGATTTGGGTGAATGGTATGCCACTTCTTATGTCTAGCTAAATTAGAATGACATTTCCAGGAAATGTCACAGTCTATTTTGAGTGTTTACGAAACTTCAGGGGTCTCCTTTCAATCCATTCCTTTAACTTGTCCCTCGAAGTATTGCTACACATTTTTTAGCTTATCTGACAGAAGGACAGAAGAATTGAGTAGATGTTCACCTATTAGGGCTGCAATTATAGCTTTAAGTTTGTGCAAGGGAAAATGTTTAAAAGTGAGTAAACTTGATAATAAAAATCATCCTCCACATAGACCAGGGTGAAGAGAAGCTGTGTGTGGTGGCTGGAGTCTGCACCGGGCTGTGCTGACCTAGCCATGGAATTCCAGGGGCTAAGAAGTTATGGAGCTCAGGGCAGGCAAAGCCAAGAGGAAAAAGTTTCTGTGGACAGTAAAAAAATTGCTCTTCTTGTCTTTTTACCAAAATCAAGTTTCAGGAAAAAATTTCGATGCTGTTAATTTTTAGTGACACTTTAATTCTGTAAGGTCCTGTGAGTTGTATTTATCCTGTACCTGGAACTGCTAAACTTTTCAAGCTGCCTTTCCAATCCTGCTGATGTCTTGCAATCTGTGGTCCCGGGGCTGAGACACCACATTGACTGCTTCTGGCACATCTCTCCTTAGCCAGTCAGCACCACCATCTTTCCATGTTAGAGCAGTGGAAACACTGCACCTTTACAACCACCAGCTGCCCCATCAGCTTGATTTTTTAATGTATTTGGTCTGTTTACTGAGGCACTGGCAAGTTCCGGGGCTAAAATGGAGCCCTCGCTGGAGGCAGTGCTGGAGCTAGCAGGGTGTGAGGTGGGTAGACGGAAGTGTTAGTGGGCCGGTGGAGCAATGAGCAAGATGGCAGCTGTTTCTCTGGCTCAGACTCCTAGAATGCTTGACAAGACAGAGTTTTTTGGAAGAACCTCATCTCACTATAGTTACTTTTACTTTTTCCACTTTTGTTACATATGTATTTATTAGAGCATTTGAATATTGGTACCTTTTATTAAAAGGGTCAGTTTGGTGTTTTGCTGTTGAGCTGGTTTTTGGTTTCCTAAAATACTATGAGTCATAGATCTTGACTTCCTTTGAGAAGTCGGTTGACTTCCATACACTATAATATACTGTGAACATTATTTTGTTACCTAATACATCTGCGAACAAACATGCAAACTCTTGGCATAATGTGAACTAAAACTGAAAATGTTAGTGGCCATTTTGCAACCATGAAGAGGATAGCACTTTATCTAGATAAAAACTGGATTTCTTATTTTTTAAATATCTTGAACTGTTTGTTGCTGAGAACTTAAGCATGCCAACACTTCATTTGTTCATGCTTGAAGTGAAATGTTTTACTCTTCACTGGAGAAGACAAAACAGGGTGATCTTCATGTTATTGTTTCATACAAGTGACGAAAATGTATCTTGCCTTAATTAGAGGCAAATTCATATTTATAATAGTTTCTTTTTTTTTCTCCACGAAACATTCTGTGGTCAGATACCTAGGAGGTGATTTTAGTCTTTAAAGGAAAAAATCACTTTCCAATTGAAGGTGATTGATACAAGGAAATGTTGTACTATATATAACCCATATATTTGACTGCAAGTTACAAAGTTTAAGAACATGATGATTGAATTCTAATATATTTGGAACTGATTCATAAGAAAAAAACTATTAAAATTATCTTTGAATCCACTCTTGAAGCTAATTTATTAGATAAAAATGTTTCAATTTCAGGCCTGTGGAAGTAATAATTCAGTATTAAGTCATAAGTTCAGTGCATTTTTCTTTCCTTTTATGAATATGTAAAGAATTTTCCCCGGTGATTTTAACTGAAGTAATTGCTTTTAATAGAGTTAGTTAAAATTTAGTATTCATAGATTTTTGGAATAAAAAAATGGATAGAGTTTTTGGAATAAAAAATAAATATGGAGAATATTGCACAGACATTCAAATAGTTATGTGATGCAAGAAGAGAAGATTAGAAAAGATTAAAACACATTTCTCTATCAACACTCCATCAGCTTTAAAAAATTTAGAGCTATTTGGTAATTTCTCACCTCTTCCTCTTGGATTAAAAAAAAACTCTAGGCAGCTACATTTTCCCCCCAATCATTTTTCTTTATGTAAAGACAATAGCATGGACACACTTTGTTACTTTCGGTTCCCATTCCTAGCATAAAGCAGAGAATCCTGTGGAGTATGCAAGGCCATTCCACACTCACAGTGATAGCACAAAGGCTCAGCAGTACTCCCTCCAATGGCCAGGGTTTTGTGTGTCTTTCCAGCAGGAGTTAGTAGGCCTGCTGTGTTTCTCTAACTGCTGGGTGTTTAAGATAAGTTACAGTGTTTTACACTTGAAAAAATAAATATTTGCTTTATTGGTTACTTAGTAGTTTCATGTCTAGATTATGGTACAGTATGCTAAAGTCTTTTGTTTAAAAGCAAATTTTGATAAAATGCTGACATCCAGTGCTCTTATCTTGATGCATCTTCCATTCCAAGGCAATACCAAGTGGACTGGTGTGAAGAGATCAAGGAACATTATCAGGCTGTGGGTTTGAATAGAAAGCCAGTCATACTTCATTTTATGGCTTGGTATATTTTAGTTTTAAGATGAAATGGAAAAAAATGACAGAAATGGTCCCTATACATTTATTTTCATGAATATCCTTAATTTTATGGGCATGCCTAACAAGGAGCTATGTTCTAACTGGCAGTTAGGGCTTATTTTAGATATTGGATTGTAGCTTTATTACAGATGGATTTTATCTTTGAACATTGTGTTTTGATCAACTTTGTATATTCATGTGTATTAAAATACTGTGCACTAAATGTTTTGCCCTCCTGTGCTATTATATGGTCAAGGCATTTATCAGCACTATTGTTATTAACTCATGTAAATGGCATGGGTTAGTGAAAATTATTTCCTATTTTCTGCCTAATTAAATTTCTGTTTTCTAGTATTAATTTATTTTGGCTCCCATTTCTGTATAACAAAAATAGTTACTGTATTTGTGTGGCATTCACTTGATTTTGTTGCTAAAAAAAAAAGACTTGTAGTTTTTATTTAAAATAATCTGTACCTTAGTTTTTTAATGTAACCAATTCAAGCACTTTAAGCAATAATGTCAATCTTGTGAAATTTCAGTCTAACACCCTGCCCCTAAAATTGTTTGCATAAAAATAAAAAATAAAAAAATAAATAAGATAGGAATTCTCTTTCTAGAGAATCATATCTGGGTACTCTTACACACATTGACCTAAGATCCATTTTATTGAAGTGAGTCAGGAGGGAGTCTCATGTCCAGGGAATCATTTTAAACATAATCTTGAAGCAATAGAAACACAAAGAAGATTTTAGTTACTGTGATAGTAAAGGCAGCGCTACTGTCAAGGTTGATAAAATCAATTTTCTGGAGATAACACACTACTTTTTTGAGTGAAAAAGATCAACTCAATCCAGAAACTTGTATCTGGGGAATAGCTCATTGAGAAAGTCAGTGGATTGAGGCTAATGCAACTCACAGTGAATTCCTTTTCTGGGACTTTACTAATTATGAAAGATTCAGTTCCTAAAATAAAGTGGCTTCCAGCTCAGGGGTCCTACCAGCACCTGGTTTCTAGGAAGATAAGGGGATGCGGTCCTGGCTCTGGGCTTCTTGGCTTGTTTGAGCTGTGGGGATTCCAGCTTCAGTAATCCTCAGCTGGCACACAGCACTGCCTCCACAGAACGCAGCAGATGCCAGTCCCTGCCCTGGAGTCTCAGAATGAAGCCTGTGGTTATCCCCAGGAGAACCTTTCTTCCCAACTAGTCACCAGGAAGGAATCCATATATGGAACAGAAGTTGTCATCTGAATCTGTACCTGGGCCCAGCTAAGGAAATACAGCCCACAGGCCAAAGTGGGGGTACTGTGTTGTAATGTTGAGTGCCCATCCTTTGTTGGGGTGTTATGGTTGAAACTGAGTGGCAACAGGCTGTTGGGAAAGTCACCTGTTGCCAGGAAAATCAAAGGAAGAGAAGACATTTTGAGTAGGTTTTACTTTTATGACCTTGTTTTCTCCTGTCTGTCAAATGGGGCTTATAGGATAGGCCTGTTACTACCGAGCTGCTATGGTAACAAAACTTCTGAAAAATGGGAAGTGTTCATTATCTTTCTGAGTGTCTCCTCCTTTCATTGACACTTACAACACCTTTAATAGGGAACAAAGCCTTCCATATTATTCATTGCCTTATATTTATATGAAGATAAAAATATTTGCTAAGTTATTGCTGTTCCCACTGGAAAAAAATTTGGTTGTGGGCATAATCCTAAAAATAAACTACTTAGATTTTTCTAGAGATACCCTGGGTGGAGAGATTTTTAATTAAGCGATTGTTTTACACCATTTGAGTGTGAGGCATTGTGGTAGCATTTGGGACATAGAAAAATGAAGCAGATAGGGTTCCTCATTTCTTGGCTCAGAAGAAATGTCTGTGAGGAACAGAAATTTAAAATTTAAGTTGTGTAATGTGTGAGGACTGTGCTGACATTTGCCCTGGTTTCACTGTGCAGATGGCACTTTTACATAGAGTAGGTCTGTTCCTCTCCTCCGTGGGGCCCCACTTTCCTTCCTGCCTGCTTTTGGCATTGCCTTTCACCTCCTAGCGGTGACACAATCTCAAAAACAGTGTGAATCCATTATGTTGTAGCAATGGCCTTGAATGTTTCATCTCTTAATTGTCATAATAAAGGAGAAAGTATATTGAGAGCCTTAACAGTGATTTTATAAATCAGATCCTGCCATTTCTAAGCCATTTGTTTATGTTATTACCAAATAATTAAAGCATACTCCAACTTAGCCAAATTAAATCAGGGACAAGAGTCTTTAAGCTGTGTGACTAGTGATTTTATTCACTTAACAACCTGTTGTTCTCATTTTTGGGTACACATCTCATTTCAAGTGCTTTGAACCAAACAGGAGGAACTTACAAACTAAAGATAACTTCATTTTGGTTATGAGAGACTAGTCAGAAATGACATGAGATTTTGTAAAAAGGATTCCTAATTTTGTGCTCACGTCCCATGTGATTATAATGAAGTATTGACAATCTTGAGGTTATTGTATTCAAGTTAGAAATTACATGGGTGCATCTTTCACATTTTTCTTTCCCAAGAGTAAGCATACAAGGTGTTTGTAAGGCAATGTCTTAATTACTTTTCTCATTGCTGAGACAAAATACCTGACACCCACAAGTTAAAGGAGGAGAGGTTTATTTCAGCTCACAGTTTGTAGAGGTCCCAGTCCAGAGTTGGCCGGCTCCAAGGCAGGGCAGCATGGCAGAGGGAGAAACAGTCCGGGGCAGGGTAGGCAGGAAGCACCTGGCAGGGAACCTGCCTTTTTTCTCTCCCTTTATATTCCATCCAGGCTGCAAGCCTACTGATTGGTGCCACTCACACCTAGGGTGTTGCTTTCTATTACCCACACCCAGAACTATGCTAAAGCAATCAGTGGACTAACTTAGTTATCACACTCTTAATCCACTTCAGCTACCTCTGAAAAGCCCCACATATGAGTACATGAGGCTTTGAGGAAACATCTGAATACAAGCCATAACCAACAGTGTGGAATTCCACAGAAGCTCTTCCTGGGCAAGAAGGTTGTGTGAGTGTTGTAGGTTACAGTCCTGTTTGTTTGTTTGTTTGTTTGTTTCTTACCTTCTCATGATAGTAGGCTTTGAGATGAAACATCATCTGAAGAGTAACGGTTAATGAATGATGAACTCACTGCAGAACTTTCCCTCAGATGGGAATTTGCAGGGAATGTGCAAGAATAAAAGGGACTTGAATCTCAGGGATGAGAGGGGAGTAAATTTAAAACTTATTACCACTCAGCTCTTCCTGGGGTCTCCCTGCACCACCTGTCCCAATCTGTGTGTTCACCTTGTAGGGTTAGAGGGGACCTTGGTGAACCCCATAGGTGCCCCCTAAAGATTCTGTGTCTTTTCTGTTGTTGCCCTGACTTTGAGCTCTGGTAGAATTTTAGACACATTGAATAATTGTGTGAAAAAAACCTTGGACTTGGAATCACAAGTTGAGGTTCCAGTATGGGATGGTCACCAGCTGACACCATCATTACAATCACGTGGGAAGCAAAGGGTCAGAGGACATAAGATCCAGGTTCAAGTCCTTCCTGTTGCTTTCTAGTCAGATGCTGTTAAAAGTGGACATATGTTGGGGTAGGCTGCTAATGAGTGGTGTTTAAAGGGGCCCTTCTCCACGGGATCTTTGAGGGGAGACAGATGCGTGGCAGAGCCAGCCTACTCAGATAAGTCCTGGGGGTATTAAGCTGTCCTGCCTTACGTGTTCCCTCATCATCTCCCAGGCACAAGAGACAAGGCTGAAGAGAGAAAAGGAAAAACCTGCTGACAGCCAGGAACTAGCCTGGCACTCAGAGCAGGGCCATGGGCTTTTCTTGTTCAATATAAATAAACCATCGCAAAACACCAGCCTCAGACAAGGTCATGCTGTGACCCTGATGAAGTGAGATGAAAAGAATGTCTATCTCATAATTTATGTAAACATAGGCAGAAACAAGGTCACAGTGTAGGCCACAAAATACCAAACTTCCCCTTCCCACCCAGTCCTTAGCCTGTGTGAGTGCTGTTTTACCAATTCTCACTTTATCTTCACTCTTCTGACCTTGATGAGGTTGAGTAAGTTGCCCAGTGGGAATTATCCCCACTTCCCAACAGCACCTACACCACCCAACCAAAGCCCCAATCCTCCAGGTTCTTTCTCACTTCCCTTACTGAGATGACCCACAACTCGTGAGTGTCGTGTGGGTTCTGGATTCAATGAATACTAAACAGTTTGTTTACTGTATTGTGTTCCTGGTGACCTGTCTGGTGGGCACCCACAGAGAAGTGTGCTGGACTGAGACAAGCCACTTCCTGGGATCTGTTCTCATGGTGGAAAGGAAACAAGTGTCATATGAATAAATGAGGTGATCATAAGTGTCACAGTGCTTCATTGACTCCTTCCTGAGTGTTGAGGGTTTTGGTCTGAACACTAAGAGAGCCTTCCAACTTTGTGTAAATCTGCAATTGTTTTTTCTAATCTATAAAATGAGGTTAGAGATCCGGTTTGTAATGTATAGAAACTGCTAGAAAGTACAATAGGCATGTAACAAGGTGATTATGGGCACCTCCACACGCACCCTTAGAATTCCTGCAATATCCCGCTCCCTGAGATGGGGTGAAACTATTAAGATGGGGACTGAGCTGCTTCCATAGGGAAGGGTCAGTCTATTTCAGGAACTCCAGTTTCCTCCAAGAAGGAGGTCCAAGTTTTGTTGTTTTTGTTTTTTTGGTACCGGGGTGAAACCACTGAGCTAAATCCCCGGCCCTGTTTGGATCTTATCTATACCAGAAAGTTTTCCAACATCCTAGGCATAGGGGTAACAGAGGGGACAGGGAGCGGTGGAGAAGGCAGGTGGCTGTAGAGGTGTTGGAGGACACAGTTCAGGGTCTGTTGCCCTCTACTGGGAATGGCCTAGAAATCCCCTGCTTTTTCTCCACAAAGAGCTACTGTGTGTCTTGCTTTTCTTTTATGTATGCTATTTGTTTATGAGTTTTTGTAAAATCAAAGCAGAAGCCATGGCATCAGTTTTCTTGAGTCTAAGCCAAGGCTGAAGTTATATAGTCCCTTATCTTTCTGCAAAATGGGGCAATGGATTATCTAAGGAGTCAAGAGAATGAGCTCCCTGCAGATGGTGTCCTGTTCACTTCTGAAGCCTTGTGCCTAGAAAGAACTACTGAACTATTGAGTAAAATGCATGCATCTTATGGGGTGGGGGCTACCAAGCAAGAACCTACAACAGGAGAGTAGAGGACAGTTGATTCTAGCTCCTCTTTAGCTTATTAATGTCACAAAGCAGGAAGGAGGGGAAAAAAAGAAAATAACATCCTTACTTTCTTATTTTAGGAGGTATAGGGAGAGCCCACAGCAAGCCAGCTAAGGTGACAAAGCATAATTTTAGTCTTTATAGTCCTACCCAAAAGCACATATCTGGTTTGGTTTCCGCTATTGAAATTTTGGTTATAATTCTTTGCAAGCTATTGATTTTTGTTTGCAAAAATTTGAAGACCTTCCCCAAAGTGATGGAGAACAGGGACTTGTTTACTATTTTAGAATTTCTAGAAAATCATGTTTTCATTTCAGAGTAGTCCTACATTATTTTTGCTGGAGACACTTTTGTAATTGTGTCTGTTGACCCTAAAGTACAGGCTATGTAATGAAATTTTGATTAAATTAGGCCCAGAATTTTTCTTGTCTCCATTTGCATAGCTGGAGAAGTGAAGTATTAGACAAAAAGTCTGCATTGACATTCTGAGAGCAAGACCTGCAAAATAAGTGGATGATGAAAGTGTGAGAAGAATATTCAAGAGAGCAGACTTGCAAAGCAGAGCTGAAGGGAACAGGGAGAAATGGTGTGTTCTTCTTAGCCATGACTAGTTAGTGAGCAACTTCTGTCATGCTGAGATCTGGATGAAGTTGTTTGATGGAATTTATTTTAAAAATAGATTTCAGGGAAGGCAGGTAAGTTTTATCTTTAAAAACTTTTTATTATGGGGAATTTTTTTAAAAGTAAAAAGTAGAGCAGGATACTAAGGCATAAAACCAAGAGTCAGCTTTGATGTGAATTATGGCCAGTCTTATCTTATACTCATGATTTTCAGATAGGATTGGAAAGTTACCAAAATAACAAGCCTTCAAGTATTCAGGATCTCTAAACCCATAAAGAATAATGTAGGAGGTGTTAATACGACCCAGCTGACAACCAACTCCAAGGGATTATCCACTTATTTTGCCATTCCTCTTTCTTGAAATAATATGAATCAGTGTAAGTGTGGAAATATTTTTGTGAAACAGAGGTTTTATTTTTAAAATAGCTTAAACTTGTGTAATGACCAAGAAACATGAAATATAGTGACACTGAAGTTTCAGTATATGGGAGTGACTACATTTATTTGGAAAATTACAATGAAAATATGGCTGATCGTAACTATATAAACTATACAATAGATACATTTAGACAAAAGTGAAAATGTACACAGTTTATGTCAGTCTTTCTCTTCTGGGTTGTCACCTTTCCTTCTACTCCTTACCTTTTTGGAATTTTTCCAGAGAGATGGAGCCAGACTTGACATTTTTGTTTGTCTCAACCTTTTTCTGTGGTTCATGGCATGAACCTTCATGGCATGTCCTTGGCTGGTCTCATTGATCCGTGGATTACATTAAAGAATGCCACAGTGGAAAGAGTTCCTGGACTATGGTCCTAACTTCCCAAAGTCAAGATAAGAAAACAGAAGCTCTCTCGCATGGCTTTCCAAGTTGGTATTACCTGGAGGAAGGAAGGAGAGACCAGTGGTGGTTGCCACAGTGCACTGAAGCAGGTCACTGTACTTTGAACCCTGTAGCAGGAAGAGGGTGTCAGTTCCATCTTAGCTCTCTGAATTGCCCTTTCTCCTGGGAACTTGCAGATAGCACCCCAAAGAAAGGCATGTGGGGCCTGAGGTGGAGGAGTCTGGGCAGGAAAGAGACAGAAGTGATTGTAGTCATCAAGAGGGAGACAGAATTAGGGTCTCTTAAAAAACTTCACCTTAATACACCCATGGTTCAAATGACCCTAGGCAATCTTATGTAGCACTTACAGCACACACATGTGTATATGTGTATGATATTTTATATGATGTTAGTACATCTCTTATATAAGCTACAAAATTTTCATAAAATTAAGCAATGAGAATAATGAGGCTATTCAATGAACATGAAACTTTGAAATCAAGGATCAACATCGAAAACAGTAATAGTCTTAGCCTGAATTTTGTTTTGCTTAAATATGATTAAGAAATTTACTCAGGTATATGTTTTGAAGTACCATGAATTTTTTGTTTGTTTGTTTTGTAACAGCTGCCTTCCATATATACACAGAATTGTTTTAAAACTAGAGGAAGAACTTTTTTATTTTTTGAGATCTTATAAATAAGTTGACCTCCCACATTACCTTAATTGGGGGGTCTCCAATGAGTTGAAGTTTGAATTATAACACTTGAATAAGTTTGTTGATTATGAAGCCAAGTTTGTTTGTTTATTTGTTTTGGTACGGGGATCAAACTCTGGACCTTGCGAAGCAGGTGGCGGAACCACTGAGCTAAATCCCTGGCTCGCCAAGCTATATTTAAAAAGTGAAATTCTAATAAAAAGATTTGTGGAACCCCTGAAACACAGTTCTGTGGAACACAGTTTGAAAACCAGAAGTCTGGTGTTAAACCAGTAAGGTTTTTCTGATTTCCTTAGTCCAAACATCTTTTAGCTTTGGGTGCTGCTCTCGCATTGCTTATTTTCCCCTTGAGGATGATGTTGAATATACTTCTCAATCTCACTAAGATAGCTCTGTGGATAGGAGGATTGGGAGGAGGTGAGGTAGCAGCCTGTCCTGCTGGGACCCTACATTTCCACTGCCTTTGTGACCCCTCCAACCCCTGCATATGGAAGTGGAGTCTAAGCCACTATTAAGTAAAATCACCATGCAAGAGGAGTTTATTCTCGTGTCACCTCTGCCCTGGAGCTGAAATGTGTCTGGCATCCTTTCCTTTAGTAAGCTGCTTTTATTGCACACACCAAGGTCCCAGGGTCTATGGTCCACACTTTAACTTTTGCCTCATTTTCCACCGCAACTTCTCTATCAGTGTCCCATGACTCAAACCCAGTCTTGGCTTGGTGTTTTGTAAACTGGTAAACCAATCCAGTTGACATGTTGACTGATGCTCTTTTGGAAGTATTAGTTATTCTTATCATCCATTTATTGGAGAATTATTATCTGCTGGTGGTAAGCTAAGCACCTTACCCGAATCATCTCACTGGATTCCAGCAACAACCCTGTGAGATAGGTTCTCTCATGGTCTTATCCATCTGGAGTTGAGTAAACTGATACTAGGCACTTCCGAGTCCTTTTGGAAAGCTTTGTTCTGGTGGCCATCCAGGTTACCTACTACAAAGTCCAAGGACAAATGATGAAGTGTGATGAAATGTTTTAGAACCCAGCTTTTGTTACTGGAAAGAATAGATCCTTCCTCCCAATAACACAGAAGTTAAAAGCACAGGCTTAGAACAGAAAAACAACAAATTAGAACATAAGCTCTGGATGTATCTGGTAAGTCTCAGTTTCCTGATCTGTAAAGTGGGAATAATAACAGTATCAGTGTCTAAGTGCCATTGTGAGCATTAACTGAGATAAATATGTCAGCATGCAACACACCGCCCATGACCTGTATGAACACAGAGACATCCACTACACTCAGTGCTGGAATGTAAGTGATCAGAAGAGAGTACCTGTTGTTTTGTTATTATTAATTCATTTTCAGGCCTGGGGCTAATTGAACAGTGTCCCAGTTGGATCATCCAATGCAGCAGCACAGGCTTAAAATAGGAATAATTGAGGTTGCCCGAGTTATGAAAAAAAATGCAATTATACTAATATCATTTAGCTTAATTCTTTTATTTCTGGAAGTTAGATTGCCCCTTTGCATCATGTGCATGCATTTGCTATAGCCTGATTCAAAAGGTTAATGTCTTTTTTCTCTTAGAACAATGCCATTGATAGATTGAGGTCTTGGGCTTAGATGGAGGCCTTGGTGGTCAAACAAGAAAACAGCAGAAAGAGCTGATATCTATCGAGTCCTAATTCTTCCTCTTTGGGCTTTGAGAGAGGAGTGCTGTCCCAGGAGCTGATCATACAGCTGGTGTGTAAATTCAGTCTGTGTTTTCTCCACAAATGCTGTTTCTGCACTTCCTGGAGGTCATAGGATCTCGTGTGACCCAGGCCTTCCTTGCACACACACATGGGGCTCAGCCAGGGGCCTCTGTGCTTACGGAGGCCCCACTCGGAACACGAGCATCTCTCCAGAGCCTGATGGACAGTCTGCAGGATCCATGTGACTTCTCAAATCCTGTCCACCCACAAAGGTTCCCCAAGCAATGTAGATGGCTCCAAATTTGTAGTGAATTGGCAACCCCTTCCCTGAGCCTACTGGGCTCTCCTGTTCAGAAACACTCTTATCAAATGTTTATCTTTTCATTTTGAAACACTTGTCTTCTTCCTCCTCCTCCTCTTCCTCTGCCCCTCTGTTACAGTTGAATGGGCCCAAAATGGTCCAGGTTCTTGTGTATGATGAGAAAAGAGTCACCAGGCGCACACCCAGTAGTAAGTAGTTAGTAGCTACATGCATTGATGATCACGGGTCAGTAACAGCAGGAACAGGCAAAAAGGAAAAAGAAAAAGGCGCAATTACTCAGGCTTTCAGCTTTTAAAGGGTCAGACACCTTTGACCCCAGGTGCATCCCCGTGTGTCTCTGGCTGGTGTCAGAGATCTGCTCTAGCCTGGGGACTCCTAGGCTTTTGTTATGTTGTTTTGTATCTCTTTAGAACAATGGAAGCATGGATAGCCATTAAGGTGGTGTTAACAGTTGAATGCAGGGAAGGGAGTGACTCCCTCAACTTCTTTGTTTCTAACTGTACTACCTCCTCCTTCTCTTTCTTCATTTTCTGAGACAGGGTCTAGCTGTGTTGCCCAGACTGGTCCCACACTCCTGTGCTCAAGTAATTCTCCTGCCTCAGCCTCCAAATAAGTGAGACTATAGGCATGTATTACCACTTCTGGTTAAAATAATTGTATTATTTAAAAAATAAAAGAAGTCAGTGTTCATTGTCCATAACTGGAAAAACGCTACAAAAAGAATCTTCACAATACTTTTTTTTTTGTTGCCATTTTTAGATAATTTGATTTTGTACCCATTTTTAAAAATTACAGAACTGACACACTAATTGTGTTTATAGTAAAAAATTCAGAAATACCCAGCTTAAGAGTAAAAACTGAAAATTCCTCCTCATCAGAATTCCATTTTCTTTCTTCCAAGGTAACTACAATGAAACTACTAATGAAAGTATAAGGCCCTTCCAGAACTTTCTTGTATTAACATATGTATTCATGTACAAAGATATGTAAGTAGGTGCATATATACTTAGTTATACTTCTAAATTTTAATTTTTATGCAATTTGGTTTTTTTTTTAACTAATAGCCCCACCCCCATTAAGTTTATTGGTACATTTTAGGTATAAAATACAGTTACATACATCATTGGGATCTTGTACCATTACATGAGTATCTTGGTTCTTATTTTTTTCCCCTTCCCCTGCCCTCCCTTCATCCCCTCCACCCTTCCCTATTTGCAAAGACTTTGTTTCCATTTTTTCCTTTTCTCATATTTTTTCTTTTCCTTTCTTTCCTTTCCCCTACCCCTCCCACTTCCCCTGCTCCTTTAGACCTTTACTTCCTATTGCACAATATCAATTATACATTTTTAAATTACAATATCAAGATCTAGGAGACATTACCACAGATTTTACAGAATTTAAAAGGATATAGAAAGCATATTACAAAAATCTTTTTTGAAATAAATTTGACAACTTCTAAGAAGTACCTTGGAAGACAAATTAATGAAACTAACTGGAGGAAATATAAAATTTGAATAGCACCTATTAAAGAAAGTATATTCCTAGCTTGAAAACCTACCTATATGACAAGAGCAGGCTCATATACATTTTAACTGATAAATTATATCAAACAATTAAAGCAGAAAAAAGAAGGAACACTTCTCTCATTTTAGGAAATGAACATTGTGCTAATCCTAAAACTGGATAAAGACAATAGAAGAAAAAAGTATGAACATAGAAATTTGTTTAACAAAACAAACTATTAGAAGTCAGATCTGGCAGGATGTAGAAAGTGGTTTTGTTATAGGAATGGCAGTGTTGGTTCAGCATTGGAAGATCCACCCCCATAAGTCATCATTTTAACAGAGGAAAGGAAAAAGCCATATGATCCTGTCACTAGTTGGAGAAAAAGTATTGGACTAAATTCTAAAACTGTTCATGGTAAAAGAGGAGACTAGAAGTGGAACAGAACCTTCTCAACAGATTAAAGACATGTACTCCATACTTCCAGCGAGAGCGCCTTATATGAATGGAGAAGATGCAATGCTTTCTCCTTAAGCTGGGGAACAAGGGCAGATATGCCTACCCTTCATCTGTCCATTAAACTTTGAAACATAGGCCCAAACCAAAATAGTCTGGCAATAAAATGACACAATTAGGATAGGATTGGCAAGGCAGAAGCAAAATCTTTATATGTAGATGAAATGATCATCTACAGAGAAAATACTAAGAAATCTCTAGGAGCCCTGAGAACTTGTATTTGAATTTAGCAGGATTAGAAAATACAAGGTATATATAAAAATTCAGGTCTGTGTATACTTGCTATAAATGAAGAATTGGATATTGAAATTTAAAAGTCATGTAGGAGTACAAAGGACCTAGAACAGTAAAAAACAAACAAAACCAGTGTTGGAAGATGTTTGGTACCTAATTTTAAGACTTCCTCTAAAGCTACAGTAATCAAGGCAGTGTTGGTTTAAGGAAAAACATATAGATCATTGGAATAAAAGAGAGAATCTAGAAATAGAACCACACATATATGGTCCACTGAGTTTTGAAAGATTATTTAACATTAACATTTTATAGAATATAAACTCAATTCAAGAGCCGAGGAAAAGACAGTATTTTCAGCAAATGGCACTAGAACACCTGGTATCTGTATATAAAAAATTAACCTCAACCCTTTATTTGCATACATAAAGATAACTTGAAAGGATCTATGAACCTAAATATGAAAGCTTAAAAGTATAAAACTTTAAGAAGAAATTATAAGGGAAAATGTTTATGAATTTAGGGTAGGCAAGAACTTCCCAGGATACAAAAACATGATGTATAAAAGAAAAAAACTGATAAATGAGATTCCATCAAAATTTAGAACTTTAAATGACATCATTAAAATGAAAAGTATTCCTCAAGCAGACCATATTTACAATGCATATAACCTATGACCAGCATATATAAAGAACTCTTACAGCTCATTAATAAACAACCCAATTAAAAAGTAGACACAAGATGATAAATAGCTAATACAGCACAAGGAAAGGTGTGCAAGACTAGAATCAGAAAAATACTAATCAGTACAATAACAAGATTGAATTATACACTCATTAGGGAGATGAAGTTAAAAGTTTTTAAAGCCTTGTCATGACTTTTTCTTTTTGTTGGATTCTCCCCCTTTGCGTTTGTCATGCCCAATGGATTTATTCTGCTGGGTTTCCTGGGGCTGTGATCCTCATTGTCTTTTTCTAGGGTATTGTCTAAAATTTTTTGGAGTGCCAGTTTGATATTCATGAAGTTCCTGAGGTGCTCTTTATCATGAAAGTATCTTATTTCTCCATCAATTTTGAAAGATAGTTTTACAGGGAAAATCAATCTGGGTTGGAGGCTGTTTTCCTTTAGGGCTTGAAATACATCACTCCAAACTCTTCTTGCCTTGAGGGTTTGTATTGAGAAGTCTGCTGTAATTCTGATGGGCTTCCCTTTGTATGTGATTTGTTTCTTTTCTCTCACTGCTTGCAGAATTTTATTCTTCTGTTGGGTTTCTGGAATCCTAACTATTATATGCCTATGTGTAGATTTTTTTTGATCAAGGCTAGTTGGAGTCCTATATGCCTCACTTATCTGTATGTCAAGTTCTTTTCCTCTGCTTGGGAAGTTTTCTGTCATCACTTCTGTGAACAGTTTTTTTATGTCATCTGCACTCTCTCCTGTTTCTTCATTGACTCCAATCAGTCTTTTGTTATTCTTCTTTGCATCATCTAGCAGCTGCTGGATTGGTTTCCTGTGGTCCCTTACAATTTTAAAGCAATTTTTCTTTTCCTCCTCGCTAATTGCAATCTTATCTTCTATATCTGAAATTCTGTCCTCACATTGGTTCATTCTGGTGTGTAGACTTTTAATGGAGTTTTTAATCTCCTGGAAATCTGTTTGCATCTGCTTTATGGATTCCATTTGTTTCCTATGTTGGGAGTCCATCATGTTCCTCAGATCCTGTATTTTTTTTATCTGTGTCCTCTCTAGATTTATTAATCATGTCTTGCACTATGGGCACAATCTTTGCTGTTATCTGAAAAATTATTTCTTATTTCATTTTTTCCAGATCCTCTTTGTTGCCAGTTCGGGGAGTCCAGGTTGTTGAGTATCAGATTGTTCCATCTCATTTCCCTTTGGGATTGCTGTAGGTGATCTGGAAGTCTGTTTTTGAGGCTTGTTTATGTGTTTTCTCATTTCCACAGGGGGTGGTGGGGTGCTGTTGGCACCCTTGTGGCTCTCCTCCTCTGCCCTTTGAGTGGTGGAATGGTGGTGTGGAGCCTCCTGGGTGCTGGGATTGGCTCACCTCCTCTGGCAACTAATAGTCTTTTTTTTTTTTTTTTTTTTGGTACCAGGGATCGAACTCAGGTCCTTGCACTTGCGCAGCAGGCAGCAAAACCACTGAGCTAAATCTCCATCCCCAGCAACTAATAGTCTTAAAGATCTCTCTATACCAGTAATACAGAGGAAAGAGATGTAACTTCCAAAGCTGCTAGATAACCAAGGTGGGAGTTCATGTTCTCTAAAATCAAAGAATGAATTCTAGGAATAATGGAGGTTAAAAGTAGGAAAAATTTATTGAGAGAATGATAACTTCTTTCTAAGAG
The DNA here is from genome assembly GCF_053883595.1 of Heterocephalus glaber. Lineage (NCBI taxonomy): Eukaryota > Metazoa > Chordata > Mammalia > Rodentia > Bathyergidae > Heterocephalus > Heterocephalus glaber. The sequence goes on along the minus strand of NW_028258325.1, from coordinate 42,397,185 downwards.
ACACAGAAGGGGGACCAGAAAATGGGTTGCCCTCTCACCCAACTTCTCAAAGGTGTTTTATGTGACAAAGCCATGAGGTGAAGTGGGTTCAAGGTGGGACAAGATGGTAGTCAACTAGTAAGATTACAAGTACAGTAGCTTAGGTAATATTGATACAATGAGAAATCACAAGGTGGACAAAACTGAACAACCAATAAGATTATGACAAGTATAATTGCTTAGGTAATATTGATTGAATGGGGTTCCATTGGGGAAACAAGTCACAGCGAGCATACGAGGAGTGAGCAAGGATTTTTGGTGGTAAGGGCTGTGTCAGGGATCTTTCCTGGAATATCTTGGTCCCCCCCCCCCAGGTGATTGATACTATTTAGAATATCAATCACTGCTATTTATCCTACATGGATGTGGTAGTTTCCATTTACAATGCTGGCCTTCAGTGAATGTATCTTGATTGTCCCCCATGTTGGTTCCTCAAGGGCCAGCCCTGTCTAACTGCCTACAAGATATCTATTTAACTTATCTATCTACAATACCAGGACTATTCCACTAAAATAAAATCCCTGTATATAATTCTAAAATAAGGATATACTATAATCTATTTAAAGAATATTTAGAGTTTTTTTTCTTTTTCTTTTATAAGAAAACTTATAGTGTCTTTGTACATGTATCTTGGTGCAAACAACATTTTTAAGTTTAAAACTTTTCCCCATAGAATAGGAAGGATTTTCCCTTTTAGGCTCTTAAGACTCAGCTGTATCCATGTGCAAGTGTTGAATTAGTCTAAGGAAAGTTCTCAGAGAAATTGGAAGGGCTCATTAAATCTTTTGAATTAAGAGCTAACATTGAACATTGTTTTGTTGAATGTCAAAACAATTGTTTAGTTTCATGTTTATTAATATACACAGGCCCCGGAATTATCATCTAACTCTAATCATCTGAGATATGCTCTAAAGATTGCTGGAAGGCAGCATAGGTGGCTTACTGTCTGCCCTCATCTGGTGCACAGAATTCATTCCTTTTGAGTATCCTAGATCCAACAGAGGCTTGAAAATTAAGGTATCTTTTTCCACTGTTACCCTTTCAACAGGGTCTAGAATTTCCAATTGGTCCAGATTGTGAAACTTGTTTTCCTGCTGAAATGTTTTCCTTGAGAGTTGTTTTATAATTGTTGCTAAAAACTCATAATATAAATTATAAATGCCACAAAATTTATTCTCTTGCTTGTGAGATAAAAAAGACGGAAACTTGGTAGTTGAAGGGTTGGACTTGGGAAGAGGATTTGGGAAGATATTGATTCAAAGTCCTTGATGCAAGAGATGATACCACCCTTGCCTGGACTTTAAGTTCTCTTGAATAACGTTATTGTCAGATAATTCCTGTATCAGGTGATTAATAGTCACTCTTGCTTGAGGGTGGGTTTTCCCTGAAACTCTGATAGAAGCAAAATGCAACAGGGTTAAAGTATAGAATCCAAATACAGGTGATGCAGTGGTTCACTGACCTGACAGCATCAGAAGCAGTGAGAAGCTTCTATCACCACCACCACCACCACCATGTCCACAAAGAGCAACATAGTCTCCCAGGTCTCACCCTACAGCTACTGGCTCACAGTTCATCCAAAGTCATTTATTATAACAATGGAAACAAGTTATTAATATGGAATTTGTAATAATCATGTCAATGATGTGTCTTACTACATTCATGTTGATTGTGATAGTAATGATATTATGATACACTGAAAGCTAATATGTTAACACACCAATCAGAAAGAAACTGACCATGATTTGTGACAATGACATATGTAAATAAACAGCCTTTCTCTCATTCCCTAGGCCATTCCTTCACCCCCAAGACATATGTCAACTATAAGGACATCACTGCACATCCATTTCTAACCCCAAGTCCAAGCCACCTTTCTGTCTCGCCTGGCCTAACCTTCTTTCTTTCTCCCTCTAATCCATTCAAGGCTTGGTAGCCAAAGGGATTTTTTTTTTACCTTTTTATTTTGAAAAATTGTAAATCTGCAGGAAAGTTTCAAGACTAAAATAATAAGCAACTGGCTGCCTTTCACTTAGATTTTGCTGATTTCAATAATTTGTCATGTTTTTTATCTATCTATCTATTTATATGGTTCTACTCTAATTATTGTTGCTGACGTATTTAAGATTGTGTTGGACACATCCTAACTATTCCTAAACATTTTATTCTGTGACCTCTAAGAACAAGAACATTTTCTTATATAACCACAGCACAATGATCAAATTCAAGAAACTGGACATTTATTTGGTACTATTATCTAACAAATAGGCTACATTCAAATTTCACCTCTTGTCCCCAAAATGTCTTATATAACTGTTGCAGAATTTAAGAGATTGGAGAGACCATTGGGTGACACAGGAAGATTTATTTAGGTGTGCACCAGCTCAACAGATTCAAACCCAAAGGCTGAGCCCAGCACAAAGGAAGAACTCTAGTTTTATACATGTTGCCTAAGAGGGTTTGGTTTGCCTAACAGCACAAAACTTGTGGGTGGGCAAGTGAGTTTATAGAAGCAGAACAAAGGCAGTTACTCAAACAGTGACAGTTTGCAACTTAGCACATCTTGGTGGCATTGGTCTGGTGAAGAGAAACAGGCTTTTATAAAAACTGGATGTTGTAAAACCATTACTTATAGGAACAAAGTTGGCAGGACAAAGAACAGGAGCCACAGGGAGGAGGAAGACTAAAGAAAAATTGCTTAGGTTGGGGAAAATTTTTGTATTTTTTTTAAAGTCCTGCTTCATAACAATTTTTTGTTCCTTCTAGGACCCAATCCTGAACAGACATTTAGTTGTCATGTGTCTTCAGCCTTCTTTATTCTTTGACTTTCTTTGTCTTTTGTAACATTTGGAGTTTTGAATAACACAGCCAGGAATGCAAAGAAACTTCTTCCTTCAGCTTTGTCTGGGGTTTCCTCAGGAGTATATCCAGATTAAGCACTCTAGGTAGGGTCCTTCTCAAGGCCCTGAATCAGGGCAGAGGGATCCCTGACCCTTGGGAAGCAGATGGTGCTTCTGCTTGCTATCTCATCCTGTGGTGGCTTCTCAATGGATTAGCCATTCTGTCTATCCTCCCCTTCTTCTTCTTCTCACTGTGGTCTGGCCACATGGGGTTTCTGCAAATCAAACACCATCCCTGAGAACTGCTTCCCCATCCCATCATGCTTTCAACTGGTTGGCCCATAAATTACAAGAGTTTAGCTTATAGAAGGGACACAGAAGAAGGAATTGCCATTACCTCAAAATGGAAGTAACTTAAAGGTAAATTTTATTTTAAAAAACTTTACCTCCTATATCTACCTGACTTTTGGAGAAAAGACAGAATACTGGTACTTGGTACATTCTAAGGTATCAACCCTCTTCCTTGTGGTTTGCCTAATCTAGTTGGTTGTTTTGTAAGATTTTTGCAATAATAAAACAACAACAACAACAACAACAAAAAGATTTTTGCAATAATAGATTCTTAAAATTAGCTTTAAACAAACAAGACTTATTAAAAAGATGTTTTAGGTGTTTATTTCAAATATTCTTGAAACCTTGGGTATAAAAAAATAATTTTGCCAGTATTTATGAAGCTAGATGATCTGGTTGAATAAATCCATTTAGAATTCTTGTTGTAATCATAAGCAAATATTCCTAATACATAATCTAAAATACTACTCCAAACATCATCACACTCTTCTTCACAGAAGAGTGTTGTGTTACTTTTGCTTTATGAGATGAAGCAGTGTGGAGGTGTCTTGGAGTTAAGATGTTCACAAAGATGCAGTTCTGGAGGCTGAAAGTCTAAGTTTGAGGCACCTGCAGATTTGGCGTCTGGTGAGGGTCTATTCCTCATAGAGGGAGCCTTCTGTGTATGTGTTCTCATATGGTGGAAGGGCAAAAAGAAATTTTAATTTTAGAATAATTTAGATTTATAGAAAAGCTGTGATATTAGAGTTCCTGTATATTCTTTACTCAATGTTCCCTAATGTTAACATTTTACATTACCTTGATGTATTTGTCAAAACTAAGAAAGCAACATTGCCATATTATTAGCTATTAAACTCCAGATTTATTCAGATTTTACCAGTTTTTCCATTAATGTTCTCTTTCTGTATGAAGAACCAGTCAAGAAACAACATTACATTTATTTCATTTATTTATTTATTTTTTCTTAAATTCTTTTATTGGTACATTTTAGGTATACAACACAATTACATTTCTCACTGGGAACTTGTACCTTTACATGATGCATCTTGGTTCTTATTTTTTCCCCATTCCTAGCCTTCCACTTCACCCTCTCCACCCTTCCCTATTTACAAAGACTTTATTTCCATTTTTTCCATTTCTCATCATTTTTCCTTTCCCTTCTTTCCTTTCCCCTGCCCCTCCCACTTCCCCTACTCCCTTGGACCTTTTCTTCTTATTTTGCATTATCAATTATTCATTTTAATCATTCGTACATTTTAGGTATACAATATAATGACATTCATCATTGGAAATTTGCACCTTCACATAATCTCTCTTGGTTCTTATTTTTCACCCTTGCCCAGCCCTCCCTTCAACCCCTCCATTCCTCCCTATTTACAAAGGGAGGAATTTTCCATTTTCTCATATTAATCCCATTCCCTTCTATCCTTTCCCCTACCCTCCCACTTCCTTCCCCTTTGCACCTTTTCTTCCTATTTCACATTACCTATTATACATTTAGTCCTTATTTACACTTTCAGTTTCTCACACCAGAGAAGCTATTCGGTATTTACTCATGTGTGTCCTATTTATTTCACTTAAGAGTACTGCCTCAATGTGCATCCACTTAGCTATAAATGTCTCTAATTTCTCATTTTTTATGGCTGACTAGTACTCCATTTTATAAAAAAACCCACATTTTCTTTATCCAGTCTCCAGTTGATGGCCATTTGGGCTGTTTCCAAGTTTTAGCTATTACAAACTGTGCTGCTATGAACATGGGTGCACATATATCACTGTGGTATGATTCTTTGAATTCTTTGGGGAAGATCCCCAGCAGTGGAATAGCGGGGTGAAATGGGACTTCCAGTCCTAGTTCTTTGAGGTATCTCCATACTGATTTCCACAGTGCTTGCACCAGTCTACACTCCCACCAGCAGTGGAGCAGGGTTCCTCTTTCCCCACAGCCCTGCCAGCATTTGTTATTGGTTGATTTCATGATAGCAGCCATTCTTTCTGGAGAGAAGTGGAATCTCAGCATTGTTTTCATTTGCATCTCTCGAATGACCAGTGATGTTGAACATTTTTTCATGTATTTATTTGCTATTTCTACTTCTTTGTCTGAGAAATGTCTGTTCATTTCAGATGCCCATTTTTGGATTGGGTCTTTAAATTTGGGAGGTCTGATCTTTTTAAGTTCTTTATAGATTTGAGATAGTAGACTTTTGTCTGAGGAAAAGCAGGTGAAGATTTTTTCCCACATTGTGGGTTGTCTCATCACACTGCTGGTGGTTTCTCTTGCTTTGCAGAAGCTTTTTAATAAGAAGAGATCCCACTTGTTGATTGTTTGTGTTAGTTCACAGGCAACTGAAGTTTTGTTCATAAAATCTTTTCCTACACCAATGTCTTCAAGAGTTCTACCTAACCTCTGTTCCAACTGGTTCAGAGTTTCTATTTTAATATTTAGATCTTTAATCCATTTTGATTTTAGTTTAGTGCATGGAGAGATATATAGGTCTAATTTTAATCTTTGGCAAGTTGAAGCCCAATTTTTCCAGCACCATTTATTAAAGAGGCTATCTTTCCTCCAGTGAGGGTGTTTGGCTCCTTTATCGAAGATGAGATGGCTGAGTGTGTCTGGCATTGTTTCTGCATCTTCTAATCTGAAACAACATTACGTTTAGTGGTCATGGCTCCTTAGTGTCCTCTGATCTAGGATAGTTTTGCATTCTTTTCTTGTTTCTCATGACCTCAATAGTTTTGAGTATTATTATTCATTCATGTAGAATGTTCTTCAGTCTGAGTTTGTCTATTTTTCTCGTGGTAAGACTGGGATTATGAATTTTGGAAAGAATACTGTAGACATGGAATTCTCACTGCATCAAATTAGGGGTCCATGGCATCAACCTGACTTATCATGGGTGATATTAAACTTGGTTTTAGTCAAGATGAAGCAGGAAACAGTGAGGCCTCCAGCATGGATACATCTTTAACAGGAAGATAGGAGCAAAAAGCCACTTTTAATGAGGTGGTGGCTCAGCGAGTGACTTCTGTCATTGTGGAGAGCCTGGAATAGAAGTTTGTGCTTCTTTATATACCTCTTTTTATATCTACAAAGCTTAATTGCATTGGAGTTTCTCTGGGAATATAGCAAGCAGGATTTCCACAAAGCCGAGCAGTGGAGAAGGGGAGAGAAAAGAGTTCTGGCAGGACTTTCTGAGTCCATTATGCGGCTTTGGTGACAGATTACAGAAGTTGTCATGGCTACTCAGGTACATTCTACAAAGATCATAGTTACCTAGTTAACCCATAGTTGTCTAATATCACCGTTGACTCATAGTCATCCAATTCCACATGGAGGGGTGGTCTCCTCTCTCAAAGATAGTGTCTGCAGCCTTCACCACTTCAAAGTTACTGTTTTTTGCTTTCTAGAAGCCACTGAGTCCAGCTTATCCCACTCAGGATGGTTGTGGGGATGGGCAAAAAATAGCCTTAAAATTTTTAGCATACAGATTGATGTTGTGAATTTATTATTTGTTTTTTAAATTATTGATGAAGGAAGAGGTTTTATTCTTTTGAAGTCTTATTACCTCCTGGCTGACTATCTTTCTACTACTAATTGCAAATGCCTTAGTCTGATGGTATTTCCTAGCTGCTTCATAGCCAGAACTAGCAAGGATTTGCTAGAAGTTTCTTTATGTTGAAAAAATTTTAGTTTGATGAAGAAACCCCTTTATTCACTTACTCATTTAGTAAATAGATATTGAATACATACTATGTGTCAAGCAGTGATGAGGATCCATAGATGTATTTCTCCTTCTCATGGTTTGGTGGGGGAGAATATGCTCACAACCATTTATTGAGGACTTATCACAGTGCTCTAGAAATAAATTTATTTTAAAAATCAACATAGTATTCATATGTAATTTTTAAACTCAAATAGCACCAAAGGATTTCCAATAAAATATAGAAGTCCATCATCCATAATCCATGCAATACTCCAGAAATAACCATCCTTGCCTGTTTCAGCTATTTCTTCTGGTATTTACCTCTATATTTGTAAATAATACAAATTACCTAATTTGTACTAAATTACTGGGTGCAGACAAGTAAATAGGCACCTGTATTGAGACTACTATTTTTAATTAGATCCATAATGTGGGTGATCTTGCTAAGGGTACGTCTCTCAGGCTCTCAATGATTTATCTATCATCCCTCTGTTATACTTAACTTCTCCACAGGACATGTGGAAATTTGACTTGTTTGTTCTCATATTTGGGCTCTACATCCCCAACCTAATAGTAAAGTCACTCTCTCGACAAGTTCACTAAGCTTCCTCCCTTCTAACAGACAGCTCTTGTAAACACTAACTCTCTTTTCATATCTTGATAGATTTTATTTTTCTTCAACCTAACCAGTGAGCCACAACATGCCAAGGTAGTTAAAGAGCACATAATCCCCAGTAGTTACCACCTGCAGCCCATTTTGGCAGGAAGTAGCTACGTGAAGACAGAGACTTCTACTCCCTCAGCACCCCATAATGAATTATGGGGTTTTGTGTCTCTCAGGGAGAAATGAAACAGGATATTAAGGAATGGCAAAGATGGTTGGGAAAGTAGGCACGACTTGTTAATTACAAAATTCCAAAACACATGTGCAAAACAGTTCTCAAAGCCCTGTATGAGGACTTCTCGTGAGACTTCTAGTAGGTTTTTGTTTTTTGTTTTTTTTCTTTTGATACTGGGGATCGAACTCGGATCCTTGCACTTGTGCAACAGGCGACGAAACCACTGAGCTTAATCTCCGGCCCTCTAGTAGGTTTTTGATTGGATGGCCTTAGAAGCCTGAGAAGGAAGAAATAATACAAAAGGACAGTCAACACTGAGTTTTTTGCTACTGTGTTCTTTCATGATAGCCTGCTCTTGCACTGTTTGGTGTACTTATTTTCTTGCTTGGCCCAAACTCACTCTGCAGATCCTGTTTCTTTTCATACCTTTAATAAATATAAAACCTTGCTACTATTTTTGCTTGTCTTGACCAATTCTTTGTTCAGGAAAGAAAGAACATAGAGACCATCTCTAAAAGGAGACTCCAGCACCCCAAAACCTGATAACATCTTGACTTTTATAGTTAACATGTCCTTGTGTTTTTTGGGGAAAAATAATCGATTTATTACCCATTATGTGTTGTGGTTAAAAAAAAAAGAATAAAAACTAGTTTCTTTACATTTTAACCATTAAAATTTGTCATTCTGTATAGTCTCTTAATCTTTAGCTTTCTTTTTCCTTTCTTTTCCTTGAAGTTGATCTTTTTTTCCTTCCTTCCTTCCTTCCTTCCTTCCTTCCTTCCCTCCTTCCTTCCTTCCTGTCTGCCTCCCTCCCTCTCTCCCTTCCTTCCTCCCTCCCTGCTTTATTGTTTCTGATAGGTCTCCCACTACCTCAGCAGCTATTATGTATAGTAGCTGCCCTCTTCCTGTGGTGCCTTGCCCCCTCCCCTGTGTGACGTCATGCCAAGATGGTTGCTCCCACCAAAGAACAAACCCTTCTTCCAGGCATGCCCCTGGTTCCACCTAGAGAGTAACCTAATACTTGCTCACCTCCTACCACCTAGTGACATCACCGGCTCCTCCACTCCCTGATCACTACCTCACTCAACCCCACCTCAGCCTCTACAATCCCCACCCCTGTCTCTATAAAAGACTCTCCCTGCCCCGGCCATGTTGCTTTTGTCTCTCCTTTGTTCAGAGACAGCCCGGCAGATCTATTCCCCTAATAAAGGCTTGTTGTGGCCTGGTCTGGTCTTGGTCTTCAGCCCTTTTACCTGACAGTTTCTTTCTTTCATTCTGGACTTCCTTAGTGTTAATCTTGGAAGGCATCCTTTATGTAGACCTTGTTCCTCAGGGCTTGGGGCTAGATAGGCAATTACAGACAGCCACTCTATAAAACAATTGTCACCAATTGTTCTTTTGAAGAAAGACATATTGAAGATAGATTAATGGTAGGAAGATGGAGGCTGAATAGAAGTGTGGATTCTTCGTAGTAATTGGTGAGATTTTACCCACGATTTTTTGCCTTTGTGAAAAAAAATTGGCCACTGTCACCAGGTTGGGTCCGTGAGGTCCCTGAGGTTGAAATAAGGAAGTTATCCCACCTTTTAAAAATAAACTTGTAGGTTCCCTGACTCTAATTGCAGAAAAAGAATTTTCAAGATGCACCAGTAAAAAACAGACATGAAAAGGGCTCATTTTAGGATGAACTCAAAGAATCGAGTGTAGGTGCTCAGAGAAATGAGACAGTTACAAGCTGGAGTAGGGTACATTTCAGAGGTGATCTAGGATGTGGATTGTGTTAGGTTACAATGCAAGCCATCTATACATGTTTAAAGTTGAGATATGCTGCTACCAATGTTGCTGCTTCCTGAGGATGGAGGAAGCAGAGTTCAGAGGTGAAAAGGACAGATTGTTGTAATAGGATCTTTAGGATTATTATTATTTTGTTTTTTTGAGTGAGTGAGTTTCCTGGAAGGGAAAAAGCTTGTCTCAAAGTTGCAGTTTTTCTTAAAAGTACAATTTGAAAATCTCGATTTCCTTATCTCTTTTTTAACCTACTTTTAATTTCATCTTTCCTACATTGTTACTATTTTATATGTAGCTTTAAAAAAAAGTCCTAAAAATAGCATACTGATTAAGCAGGCACTCTGGTGTCTGCCTGAGTTCAGGTCCTGGCTTCACTTCTTTGTGGCTTTGTAACCTTGGGCAAGTTACTTAACCTCTTGTTGCTTCAATATTTTCTTATGTAACATGAGGTGTTAATTGTCATGGGGTTGTGGTGAGCATCAAATACGATAATATGTATAAAGTGCTTTGAATGGTGGCTGGTAAACACCAAAAAATGCTCAATATTTTAAGCTGTTATTGTTATCATTCTTTATAATGGGGAATAGATTGAAAATGATCAGCTTGAGTCTAATATAAATGTCTAACAATTTTCAACTCTTTTACTTGCTTTTACTCCTGGTACATTTCCAGCTCTCATTGGTGTGATGGGGATAAAATTAGTTTATCCACAGCTGTTCTTTAATCTCTGGCTATTTTCTGACTCTTTGGCAAATAAATTATCAGCCTTTAAACTAAACAATTAGTCCTAGCTTGAAAGAATTTGTATATATCTTGGAGGGCTTGTACCAGAGAACAAATCCTTTGTTTCCTCTGTTTATATATAAACTTCAAAATGTAACTAATGAAACCTCTGTGATCCTTTAGGGCATTTAGGGAAAGAGAGAAAATAAAAAGACCATAGTAATTAAAGTTTGACAACAAAGAGGAAGCTGGTATATTTCTGTGCTCACCCTTAAAACTCAGATCTGTTTCTTGCAATTATTTTCTAATATGTAGGTGGTTTTACCTTTGTAGTGATGTTGAATTGTGTCTCCAAAACAATGTGTTCAAATCTTAACCCCTGGTATCTGTGAATGTGAATGTATTTGGAGAAAGGGTCTTAGCAGATGTAATTAAGGATCTCAAATAAGATCATTCTGAATTTAGGGTGGGCCCCAAATCCAATGACTAGTGTCCTTAGGAGACAGTAAAGGAGAGAAGACAGAGAAACATGGGGGAAAGCCTATATTAGTCACTTTCCTCTTAGTGGGACAAAATACCCAGCACTCATAGGAGACATCTGTTTTGGCTCGTGATTTCAGAGGGTTCACTCCCTACATGATTGGCTAGCTCTGAGGCAGCAATGACATGGTATAAGAAAGCTACTCAATCCACGGCAGCTAAGAAGTAGAGGGAGAGGAAGGAGCCAGGGACAAGAAAGTTCCCTTCCAGGTTATACTTCTAGTGACCTACCTATTCCAACCAGACTCCATTTCCTATGATGCAATTGCCTTCCAAAACCCCACCTCAGAATACAGGAGACCTTTGGAGAACATTTTAGATTTAAACCATAATAGTCAGTGAAGATGAGCTAGAGATTGGAATGATGTATCTATAGGCCAAGCACTTGGGACTAGGCTGGAACACCAGAAGCTAGAAGAGATGCATGGAATGGATTCTCTCTCAGTGCCTCTGGAAGGAACCAACCCTGACAACACCTTGATTTCTGTCTTCTGGCTTCCAGAACTATGAGAGGATAAATTTCTGTTGTTTTAAGTTGACAAATTTTGGATCACTTATTATGGCAGCCCTAGGATACTAAAATATTCTCATGAAAACAAAGGACATTCCCAACACTTAAAATCTTAAACTAAAGAAATTACAAGTGCAAGAAATCCAGACATTTTACTTTTTTTTTTGGTACCAGAGATTGAACTCAGGTCCTTGCGCTTGCACAGCAGGTGGCGAAACCACTGAGCTAAACCCCCCAGCCCTAGACATTTTAGATCTGCCAGTACAAATAACTCTCTCTCTCTGTCTTACACACACACATTCTCTCTCTCTCTCTCTCTCTCTCTCTCTCTTTTATCCTAAACTAAGCATGACTGATAAAAGAGCAAGTTCTGGTTAACTACTATGTCACCCACCAGGGTCTACTTTTAAGGAATCCAAATATTTAAACTGCGTTACTCATAAACTAACCATATCTTTATATCTTCAGAGACCTGAGAGTTACCTGTTGTTTGAGTGAGTTTGTGCTTTTTTTAAAAAAAACAAACCCACAGACTGACTGGAAAATTTATAAATAACAGAAATGTATTTTTGTACAGTTCTGGAAACTGGGGTGTCTGAGATCAAGACACTAGCAGGTTTGGTATCTGGTGAGAACTGCTGTCTGGCTCCAAGAAAGTGCCATTGGTACAAGTGTGGGGACACTGGGCCCTCATATGGAAGAAGGTGGTGAAAGGGCAAGAGAGCTGAAAGACCTATGTCCTATTCAAGAGGGAGATCACTTAGGGCCTCAGTTCCTCTTAAAGGTCCCAGATACATCAAAGCCCTAGCACCTGGGATGCCTTTATCACCCTCATGTTGACATCCAGTTAATCCGATTCTATAAACATCTTCTAAATAGATCTTGAATTTATCCGCTTTCTTTTGTCCCCACTGCCACTCTTTGGTCCAAGCTGCCATTGGCTCCCACCCTAATATCTGCAGGAACTTCTCAAACGGTCTCTCTCCACCCTCACTGCCAGGCAGGCAGCACAATTGTTTCATTCGTTCATTCATTCACTTCCTGTGGACTGAACCCAGGGCCTTCACATTGAGATACACCCCAGCTCTTATTCATTTATTTTTTTTTTTATTTTTTAAAATTTATTTTTTTTTGGTATTAAATTCTTTTCTTGGTACAGTGTAGGTATACAACACAATTACATTTCTCATTGGGAACTGTACCTTTGCATGATGCATCTTGGTTCTTATTTTTTCCCCATTCCTAGCCCTCGCTTCACGCCCTCCACCCTTCCCTATTTACAAAGACTTTATTTCCATTTTTTTCCATTTCTCATCATTTTTTCCTTTCCCTTCTTTCCTTTCCCCTGCCCCTCCCACTACCCCTACCCCTTTGGACATTTCCTTCCTATTTTGCATTATCGATTATTCATTCTAATCATTGTTACACTTTAGGTATACAATATAATGACATTCATCATTGGAAATTTGCACCTTTACATAGTCTCTCTTGGTTCTTATTTTTCACCCTTGCCCAGCCCTCCCTTCAACCCCTCCATTCCTCCCTATTTACAAAGGGAGGAATTTTCCATTTTCTCATATTAATCCCATTCCCTTCTATCCTTTCCCCTACCCTCCCACTTCCTTCGCCTTTGCACCTTTTCTTCCTATTTCACATTACCTATTATACATTTAGTCCTTATTTACACTTTCAGTTTCTCACACCAGAGAAGCTATTCGGTATTTACTCATGTGTGTCCTATTTATTTCACTTAAGAGTATTGCCTCAATGTGCATCCACTTAGCTATAAATGTCTCTAATTTCTCATTTTTTATGGCTGACTAGTACTCCATTTTATAAAAAAACCCACATTTTCTTTATCCAGTCTCCAGTTGATGGCCATTTGGGCTGTTTCCAAGTTTTAGCTATTACAAACTGTGCTGCTATGAACATGGGTGCACATATATCACTGTGGTATGATTCTTTGAATTCTTTGGGGAAGATCCCCAGCAGTGGAATAGCGGGGTGAAATGGGACTTCCAGTCCTAGTTCTTTGAGGTATCTCCATACTGATTTCCACAGTGCTTGCACCAGTCTACACTCCCACCAGCAGTGGAGCAGGGTTCCTCTTTCCCCACAGCCCTGCCAGCATTTGTTATTGGTTGATTTCATGATAGCAGCCATTCTTTCTGGAGAGAAGTGGAATCTCAGCATTGTTTTCATTTGCATCTCTCGAATGACCAGTGATGTTGAACATTTTTTCATGTATTTATTTGCTATTTCTACTTCTTTGTCTGAGAAATGTCTGTTCATTTCAGATGCCCATTTTTGGATTGGGTCTTTAAATTTGGGAGGTCTGCTCTTTTGAAGTTCTTTATAGATTCGAGATAGTAGACCTTTGTCTGAGGAAGAGCAGGTGAAGATTTTTTCCCACATTGTGGGTTGTCCCTTCACACTGCTGGTGGTTTCTGTGTAGAAGCTTTTTAATAAGAAGAGATCCCATTTGTTGATTGTTTGTGGTAGTTCACGGACAACTGAGGTTTTGTTCATAAAATCTTTTCCTACACTGATGTCTTCAAGAGTTCTACCTAACCTCTGTTCCAACTGGTTCAGAGTTTCTATTTTAATATTTAGATCTTTAATCCATTTTGATTTTAGTTTAGTGCATGGTGAGAGATATAGGTCTAGTTTTAATCTTTGGCAAGTTGAAGCCCAATTTTTCCAGCACCATTTATTAAAGAGGCTATCTTTCCTCCAGTGAGGATGTTTGGCTCCTTTGTCGAAGATGAGATGGCTGAGTGTGTCTGGCATTGTTTCTGCATCTTCTAATCTGTTCCACTGGTCCTCAAGTCTGTTTCTTTGCCAGTGTCATGCTGTTTTTATCACAGTAGCTTTGTAGTATAGTTGCGAGTTGGGGATTGTGATACCCTCTGCCATGTCTCTGTTACCTAGAATTGCTTTTGCTATTCTGGGTCTCTTCTTGCTCCAAATGAATTTTTGGATTGTTTTCTCAAGGTCTATGAAGTATGCTGCTGGGATCTCAATTGGAATTGCATTAAATCTAATATAGCAGCTTTGGAAGTATGGCCATTTTCACTCTATTAATCCTTCCTACCCAGGAGCAGGGGATGTCTGTCCATTTTCTGATATCATCTTCAATCTCTCTTTTCAGAGTGCCACAGTTTTCAGAGAAGAGGTCTTTGATTTCTTTCATTAGGTTGATTCCTAGGTATTTCAGTTTTTTGGATGCTATTGTGAAAGGAATTATTTGCCCTATTTCTCTCTCAGTGAGTCTGTCATTGGTGTAGAGGAAAGCTATTGATTTTTGTGTGTTGACCTTGTAACCAGCTACTTGACTGAATTTGGTTATTAAGTCTAGAAGACTTTTGGTGGAGTTCTTGGGGTCTTCTCTATAGAGTATCATGTCATCTGCAAATAATGACAATTTGACTTCTTCATTACCTATCTTTATTCCTTTTATTTCTTTCTCTTGTCTAATTGCCGTGGTTAATGTTTCCAGAACTATATTGAACAAGAGTGGTGATAGTGGACATCCTTGTCTTGTTCCTGCTTTGAGTGTGAAGGATTTCAGTTTTTGACCATTTAGTATGATATTGGCTCTTGGTTTTTCATAGACGGCTTTTATCAGTTTGAGGTAGAGACCATCTATTCCAATTTTTTGTAGGGTTTTTATCATAAATGCATGTTGGATTTTGTCAAATGCTTTTTCTGAATCTATGGAGATAATCATACGTTTTTTGTCCTTGGCTCTATTGATATAGTGTATTACATTGATTGATTTGCATATATTGAACCATCCCTGCATCCCTGGGATGAATATCACTTGATCAGGGTGTATGATCTTCTTGATGATCTTCTGCATTCTGTTTGCCAGTATCTTATTAAGGATTTTTGCATCTATGTTCATTAGTGAGATTGGCCTATAGTTCTCTTTCTCAGTTGGGTCTTTCTCTGCTTTGGAGATCAAGGTGATGCTTGCTTCCAGGAATGAATTTGGGAGTATTGCTTCCCTTTCAAGTTCATTGAAGAGTTTAAACAGTAGTGGCAGCAGTTCCTCTCTAAATGTCTTGTAGAATTCAGCAGTGAAGCCATCAGGGCCCGAGCTTTTCTTAGTTGATAAGTTTTTAATGACATTTTCAATTTCATTGGTTGTTATTGGGTTGTTCAGAATTTTTAGGTCTTCTTCGTTCAACTTTGGTAATTCATATGTGTTAGGAATCTGTCCATTTCTTCTGTGTTGTCCATCTTGTTGGTGTATAGTTTCTGGGAGTAGGTACTGATGATCCTCTGGATTTCTGCTGGGTCTGCTGTAATTTCACCCTTTTCATTCCTGATTGCATGGATTTGGGCCTTTTCTGTCCTTTTTCTGACAAGGTAGGCTAAAGGTTTGTCAATTTTGTTGATTCTTTCAAAGAACCAACTCTTGGCTTCATTGATTTTTTTGTATCATTCTCTTAGTCTCCATTGCATTGATTTCTCCTCTAATCTTCATAATTTCCTCCCTTGTATGAGCTTTGGGGTTGTCCTGCTCTTCTTTTTCTAGAAGCTTGAGGTTCAGCATCAGGTTGTTTAATTGGGCTTGTTCTGTTTTCCTAATATGCATATTCACTGCTATGAATTTCCCTCATAAGACTGCTTTCATTGTGTCCCATAGATTCCGATATGTTGTATTGTCATTGTCATTTAATTGAAGGAACTGTCTGATTTCTTCTTGAATTTCCTCTGTGACCCATTGGTTATTCAGAAGTGTGTTGTTTAATTTCCACGTGTTTATGAAGTGTTTTGAGTTTCTTTTGCTATGGATCTCCAATTTCATCGCACTATGGTCTGATAATATACAGGGGATAACTTCAGTTCCTTTACACTTACTTAAACATGTTCTATGTGTGAGTATGTGGTCTGTTTTGGAGAATGACCCATGTGCAGCTGAGAAGAATGTGTATTCTGATTTTGTGGGGTGGAAGACTCTGTAAACATCTGTTAAGTTCATTTGTTCAAGAGTTCGATTGAGTTCTAGTATTTCATTACTTAGTTTTAGTCTAGTTGATCTATGTATTTGTGACAGTGGGGTGTTGAGGTCCCCCACTACAATTGTATTAGTGCATATATGACTTTTCATGTCTGTTAGTATTTGTTTTATATAGTTGGGCGCATTAGTGTTTGGTGCATAGATATTTATGATTGTCATCTCTTCCTCTTGTATTTTTCCCTTTACAAGGATGCAGTGTCCTTCTTTGTCTCTCTAAATCAGTGTTGGTTTGAAATCTACTTGATCTGCAAAGAGGATAGCTACTCCTGCTTTTTTTCGGGTTCCTGACCCATGGAGTATTGTTTTCCACCCTTTAACTTTCAGTCTATAGTTTCCTTTTGAATTAAGTGTGTTTCTTGTATGCAGCATATTGTTGGATTTTGCTTCTTGACCCATTCTGCCAGTCTATTTCTTTTGATTGGTGAATTGAGACCATTAATGTTGATGGTTATAACTGAAACGTATTGACTTGTCATTGCCATGACTTTTTGTTTTTGTTGGGTTCTACCCCTTTACATTTAATTATCATGCCAGATAGGTTCATTCTGGTTTGCTTCCTGGGGTTGTGATCCTCAATGTCTGTTCCTAGGATATTGTGTAAAATTCTTTGGAGTGCTGGTTTGGTATTCATGAAGTTCCTAAGGTGCTCTTTGTCATGAAAGTATCTTATTTCTCCATCCATTTGGAAAGAGAGTTTTGCAGGGTACATCAATCTGGGTTGGAGGCTGTTTTCTTTTAGGGCTTGGAATATGTCACTCCAAGCTCTTCTTGCCTTGATGGTTTGTGTTGAGAAGTCTGCTGTGATTCTGATGGGCTTTCCTTTGTATGTGATTTGTTTCTTTTCTCTAACTGCTTGGAGAACTTTGTTCTTCTGTTGTGTTTCTGGAATCCTAACAATTATATGCCTCTGTATAGATTTTTTTTGATCAAGGCTATTTGGAGTCCTATATGCCTCACTTATCTGTATGTCAAGCTCTTTTCCCATGCTTAGGCAGTTTTCTGCCATTATTTCTGTGAAGAGATTTTTTCAGTCATCTGCACTCTCTCCTGTTTCTTCATTGACTCTAGTCAGTATTATGTTATTCTTCTTTGCATCATCTAGCAGCTGCTGGATTGATTTCTCATGTTCTCTTATAATTTTGAAGCAATTTTTCTTTTCCTGGTCACCAATTGCAATCTTATCTTCTATATCTGAAATTCTGTCCTCACATTGGCTCATTCTACTGTGTAGACTTTCAATGGAGTTTTTCATGTCCTGGAAATCTATTTGCATCTGTTTTATGGATTCCATTTGTTTCCTTTGTTGGGATTCCATCATGTTCCTGAGGTCCTCTCTAGATTTATTAAGTATGTCTTGCACTAGGGGCACAATTTCTCCTGTTATCTGAGAAATTCTTTCTGATTTCATTTTTTCCAGATCCCCTTTTGTTGCCAGTTCAGTGGGTCCAGGTGGTTGAGTATCAGAGTGTTCCATCTCATTTCCCTTTGGGGTTGCTGTAGGTGATGTGGAAGTCTGGTTTTGAGACTTATTTAAGAGTTTTCTCATTTCAACTGGGTGGGGGGCATTGTTGGTGCCTGCACAGATTACCTCCTCTGAGCTGGGAGAGGTGGGACAGGGGCCGGGGGCAGCGGTAGGAATGGTGACCCAAAAGCTCTTTCCTGTGGCTTGGGAGCAGTGGGAAAAATGGTGGCTGGGAAGCCCCTTTCTCTGGTCCAGGAGCAGTGGGATGGTGGCTCAGAAGCCCCTACCTCTGGTCTAGGAGCAGTGGGAGGGATGGTGGCCTGGAAGCCCCTTCCTCTGGGCCAGGAGCAGTGAGACAGAAGGTGGCCCAAAAGCCCTTTCCTCTGGGCTGGGATCAGCGGGAGGGATGGTGACTGGGAAGCCTTTTCCTCTGGACCAGGAGCTGTGGGACAGCAGCTCAGAAACCCCTACCTCTGGGCCAGGAGTAACGGGACTCAGTACCTTGGTCTGGTGGTCTGGTGTCCTCTGCCTCTTTTTAGTGTGGAACCAGGTGGCAGTACAGAGGAGCAGGGCGGGGGGATCCATTGGATTGTTGCTGGGGCGCAGGCTGATTTGGCGTGTTCCACACGACTTGGGACCTCAGTAGCGCGTGGGCAGACCTGCCTGTCTGCAGCGGGCTAATTCGGTGTGTTCCGCGAGACTCAGGACCTCGGTAGGGTGTGTGCAGACCTGCCTGTGTGCAGCGGGGTGATTTGGCGTGTTCCGAGCCACTGGGTACCTCGGTAGGGCATGCGCAGACCTATTGAGCAAATTTCCCTGCAGTATCTCAGCTTTGCCATATGACATATATACATGTATATATATATAGCTATATATATATAGCTTTATATATATATAGCTATATATATATAGCTTTATATATATATAGCTATATATATATAGCTTTATATATATAGATAGAGGTGGATATAGATATATACTGGAGATTAAACTCAGGGCCTCAGAAATGCTAAGCATGAACTCTCCCACTTAGCTATACTCCCTAGATCCCCATGTGCTAATTGACATGCAAAACATGTTTTGTTAAAAGGGGAGGGAGCGGGGTGTGAAGATTTCTGGCCATAAGATTCATGACATTTGAGATTCGTGACATTTGAAACTTGTATTCACAGTCACATGCACTGAGACCTAAGATGGGTAGATTTTGTAGTGCATGTTCCCCCAGAGGCACACTGCCAGGTACAGTGGGTGGTGGAGAGGAGGGAGCTGGGCAGAGGTGGTCCTTCACTGGCAGTGTGCTGGGAGAAAGTGCAGATAGCAAGCCATGTTGACCTTTTGGCAGTGTTGCACTGTTGACCTCTGCACTTTTCACCTGGTGGTCCTAGGCAGGTAAACTGCCAGTCCCAGCAGGAGAAGGAAGAGCAGGTCAGGAAGAGAGGGTAAGTCCATGCAGTGCTGCATAGGCAACCAGCTGGGGAGATACTGAGCCTCCTTCTGAGGAAATACTTTTCTAACTCTGCACTTCATGGTTCCCAAGAGAAATGAAACAGTATTTAACAGTGCTTAATGGTTTCATTTTCTCCCTGATGCAGCTATTATGACATTGCTATTTATCACCAGATCAAGAAGCCAAAAAGCAGGATGAGAACCAACAACACCTTTTGAGAGACTTCAGTGGAGCAGGTACTGTGCTAGGCAGGCCCACATTTCCATTGCTTTGTCAGTCTGTCCTCCCTTCTTCTCTCCTTTGCTCATTGCCTGTCTTCTGTCTGTTTATACACTTATTAATTCATCCATTCACTTGTTCATTCATTCACATGTTCCTAAGCACTCTGTTAAATGCTGAGAACAAACTAATGACTAAGACCTATGTGGTCCCTACTATCATGGGGCTTACATTTTACTTTATATATTTCTAATCCTCCCAACAACTCATTGTAACATATGTTAGCCCAATTTTATAAGTGGGCAAATAGGCATAATCTACTTAAAAGTCTATTTATAAGTGGGCAAATAGATTAAGATGATTTACCCAAGGAAATGCCAGAGCTGGATTCAATATTTAATCTACACCCCCACCATTAGGTATTTTGAATCTCTTCCCACTCAGAAACTTGTGGAGCTTTTGGGAAAGTCACAATCTCTACTAATAGCCTCATTATAGAGGAATCCATGAGAATATGGTTGAAGAGTGTGTAAGGGCCTCTGGTCCAACACAGGAACCTGGAAGATGCTGTTGATGCCCCAACCACATTCCCTTGCTGTCATCATTTGGTCATGTATCAGAAGAATCCTCCTGCAAGGCCTGGGGATTCTGCACCTGAAGGCTTGCCCTCAGCCTGGGATGGGTAGGCTGAATGGGCCAGGGTGTTAATGTCCCTAGCAGGAGCTGTCAGTCAATGACAGGTGAGGGCTGAGGATACTTGCTTTCCCAGAGTTCCTCAACAGATGAGTCTCAGTTGCCAAGAAGCGTAACCTAATCAATAGCGCATATTTTATGGCCATCTTTTCTCATCTCTTTACTTCCTGGGATTTTCCTTAAGTCTAGGGCTTGTCCTTCAATCTTTATCTCAGGGTCTGCTCCTGGGAGATTCCATTTAATAAAGGGAGTAACACTTCATACTTCAGCATGTTCTAGTACTGACCTCACTACTTCATAGCCATATAGCCTTGGAAAGACCATGTCCTATTGAGGTCTCAGTTTCCTGAGCTTTAGATATGGAGAATAATAAGTCTTCATGGGGTGACAGTGAGGCAAATCATCAAATGAGAAATTATCTTCCTAAATTATGGAGTCCATAGAAATTTGGTATGGTGTTGGTATAGTCAGAAATCCCCCAAGTTGTTGGAAAGATACAGTTGGAGGGTCTCAGTCTCCAGTTCAAAGGCCTCCTTGGGCTGGGTCTTTTCACAAGCTAGGCTGCATCCTCAACTATAGCAGAGCTCAGATTTCTGTTCAGGCAGTCTGAGGCAGAGCCATGTTCCTTGGTCACTTTCTGGCATTGCTTGTTTGGGAAGCAGAGCAATTGGGGTTCCAGGACTTGTGTTCAAGACCCAGTTCTGATGTTCATTGACTCATCTTAGTTTGCTCATATTTAAACTGAGGCTGTCTTAGTCATTTTCTCATTGCTGGGACAAAATACCTTATACCTATAACTTAGAAAAGGAGAGGTTTATTTTGGCTCACATTTGCAGTCCACAGTGGGGTAGTTCCAAGGCAGGAATGCCATGGTTGAAGAGTTGGAGCAAAAGAAAGCTGCTCATGTCATGGCAGCTGGGAGGCAGAGAGAGAAGGGAGGAGATGGGGAGGGAGAGCATTTTCAGGTCATGTTTCCAGTGACTTGCCTCTAACCAGGCCCTACCACCTAACAGCATTCAAATACCATCCCTATAATCTAATCACCATCCAAACACATGAGGCTTTTGAGGGATATATTTCATCAAAATCATAACAGGGGGTTAATGATTGCTATATCTCTGAATGATTGGGAGGATTAACTGAAATAACAGACATGTAAGAGCAGTTCCATGCAAGGACAGTCATAAAGAACTATACATTATAATTTTGATATTCAAGACAGAGAAGGGAGATAAGCCTGTTGTCTTAGTTATTTTTCTCATTTCTGAGACAAAATACCCATTGCCTAAAGTTAAGGGAGGAAAGATTTATTTAGCTCACAGTTTGTAGAGGTTTTGGTCCATAATTGGCTGGCTTCAAGGCAGGGTGGCATCGCAGAGGAGAAACAGTTCACAGTGGGGAGAAGGTACCAAAGCAACAAGGGACAATCACAATTCTTTCTATCTTTTATACCTTATCCAGGCTACTTAGGACAGGTAGCACTCACACCCTTAATCCTAGTGCCCTTGATCCTAGCATTGCACCATGAATCAATCCCAGCATCACACATTCTACATCCAGCCATCTCTGAACAAGCCCCACTTATGACTGCATGAGGCTTTAGAGGGACATCTAAACACATGCCATAACATTCTGCCCCTGGCCCCTCAAAGACTCATGCGTATCCCTTTATGCAAAAGGCATTTAGTCCATCTCTAAGAATTGCCAAAGTTCTAACAGTTTCAGCATTGCTGAAAAGTCCAAGTCCAAAGTCTCCTCTGAGATTTAAGGCAAACTCTTAGCTGTGAGCCCCTATATAAATGGAAAGAAAGTTAAACACTCTCAACATTAAATGGCACAAAATAGACATTTCCATTCCAGAAGTTACAAACAGGGGGATAGCAAGGAATGGGTACAAAGGAAGACCAAAATCCAGCAGGCCAAATATTAAATCGCACAGTTCCACTTCCAGCATCCCCAGCAATCTGTGGCAAGTTGTGAACTCCAAAGACTTGGGTGGTTCTGCTCCTACAACACTGCCAGTAGTTCTTGCCTCCATGGCTTCTCTCTGGGGCTGGCTCTGCTACTTTCTTGCAGTTTTCCTCAGATAATCCATGTTTCTGGCTCCCCAAAACTTCCAGGGTCTCTACTGCACCTTCGGCTTCATACTCACAGCTTCACACACTGCACTCTCAGGGTCATCCTGCCTGGTCTCCCAGGCCTTCTTTTAAAATCTGGGTGGAAGCCTTCCAGATCCCATAGCTCTTTCATTCAGCATGCACCTAAAACCAGCACCATGTGGATGATGCCAGGGTCTGCTGCCAGCTGGAGCAGGAGCCAGGCTTCCTTCTCTCTTGGCTATAGGGGTCAAGTGCCTATGAAGCAAATCCCAAGGAACAACTTCCCTAGGCTGCCGTCATTCTGGAACATGGTGCTCTGGGGGTTTCTTCTCAAAGCAAAGTCTCACTTTTGCAACTCTGAGGGTTCAGCGTCTGGAGTACTGCTGGTTCTTGTGTTGTCCTCAGGCCATTTTTTCTGTTGTCTTCTCAAGTACTTGGCTTTTTCTGGCTAGTCTTTTCAATGGCCAATTTTTCCTCTGTTCCATCTGTTCAGGCTGCAACTTTACTGGAGCCTCCTTTCTGGCCAAACTCATAAGGTTTTAAATCATTCTGCTGGGCTCTTTGATTTTCAACATAGATCTGGCTAAAAGCCCCCAACTGTAGCCATGCCACTGCCTCAACATTAGATTGTCTTGAAATTTCTTCAGTAAGATTAGCCTGCCACCCTTAATTTCAGTCTCAGGCAAAGTCTCTGGACACTAGCAAAATGTAGACAAACTTTCTGCCAAACTATAACACACATTGTCTGGAGTCCAACAGCCAATGCAGTCCTTCTTCCCAGCAGAAACCTCCAGAGCCTGGTTTTTACTGGCAGCATTTCTATCAGCCTTCTGGTCTTCTGAGCTCTGACCAGAATCTCCCACAAAGTACAGCCTCAGGAGTTACAGCTCTGTTTTTTCAGCCAGCATCTCCAAACCTTTCGTAACTCTTCCCCTTCCCACAAGCCAGCTCCAAACGCTCCTAAACCATATGGTCAGGTAGAGTCATAACATCGACCCCACTTCTCTGGTGCCAAATTCAGTCTGAATTACTTTTTTCTCTTTGCTGAGACAAAGTGTCCAACACCCAAAGTTAATGTGTGAAAGGTTTATTTTATATATATATATATATACACACACACACATATATATACATATATATATACACATATATATATGTATATATTTTTGTACTGGGGATCAAACTTGGGACCTTGCGCTTGTGAGGCAGGCGCTGGAACCACTGAGCTAAATCCCTGGCCCTGAAAGGTTTATTTAGCTCACAGTTTGTAAAGGTTTCAATCCATAATCAGTTGGGGCTAAGGCAAGGTAACATTGCAGAGGAGAAACAGTTCATGATGGGCAGAAATTACCAAAGTTTGTTGCTTTGCTGGGACAGCCAAAGCTCTTTCTATCCCTTATATTTTATCCAGGCTACTTAGGGATAGCACTCACACCCTTAATCCTAGTGCCCTTAATCCTAGCATTGCACCAGGAATCAATCCCAGTGTCACACACTCTAGATCCAGCCATCTCTGAAAAAGCCAACACCTATGACCACATGAAGCTTGGTGGGGGCCGTCTAGACACAAGCCTGTGTAATGGTTTAGAATGATGGTCGCTGCAGAGGTGATAAAGACTAACAGGGACTCACTGAACCCTGTTCTCTTCTTAGGAACAGAGTGGGGCTGCATTTTCCAGCTTCCCTTGCAGTTAGTAAGAACTCTGCAGTTCTGGAGTATGAATCCACTTCTTCTTGTCTGGCCCTAAGTCTTCTTTATGGTCTTGTTCAGTCTCTCTCCTTCTCTTGTCTGCTGGCCAGATGCAAAGGACTAGGTAGATGTCCAAGACATAACTAGAAAGTCTCAGAGCTTCTAGACTGCTTCACCAACATCCAACTAAGCTTTCCATGAGCAAGAAACAAAATCATTTTAGATTAAGCCACTAAGATTTGGTTATTTGTTACAATAGTAAGACTACCCTAATATTATAAGCAGCTAAATTAGGTAGAAATTAATATATAGTCAGAGAGGAACTGGAGTCTCAAGGAAGTCAGCACAAAAATAAAGACATCAGAGTTGTGGCTGGTGGCACATCTGAAGGCTAGGCAAATGCAATGGTCAGGTCTGCATGCCTTCCTAAGGAATAAACAATAACTTGAAATTGTATTGTAATTAGCACCACCTTGTCCAGTAAGTCCAGTTAGGCTCAGGTGGATGACCAAAGCATCTGGACCCATCCCTTCCCCAAAATGCCTTTGTTCTTTCATGTATCCATGCTATGTAACTCATTTCCCTACTGGATCAAATTAACTAAGTGGCTATAATTGTAGTCCTCTAGGTTGATGATAGTTTGACCCACATTGTACCTATATTGTGATTTTGCTATATAAATTACTCCTGAAAAAGGGCCTCAGTGAGCACTACATTTGTGATGCCTTGTGGAAACCCAGGAGCTGTTCTTTTCTACCTATTTCCAATAAAGCTCTTCTAACTTCTTCCTTTGGTTTGTGACTTCATTCCTTGATATTGTGGGACCACGAACTCAGCACATTTGACATTTAACAGGTTGAGAGTTTTATTTCTCCTATATCACTAATATAGTAGATAGCAATATTCATCTTGTTTTGTTCTCTTTTATTTTACTTTCTGGCTTAGATCAAATAGAGATCATAGCCTTGATCAGCTGGGTAGAGAATGCTTTTTTTAAAAAAAGTCTGGTCGAATATGAAATTCTTGCTCCATATTGTTTTAATGAACAAATAAGCCAGCAAATTTACTGTTCTTTTAACTTTATTTTCTATCAAGATGCAAAACAAGATTTAAAGAATAACAATTCTTTGAAATTTTGGGGATATGTACTCTGGTATTAATCCTATTCCCAAATCTCATTATCCCATGGAAAATCCCTGATAAAATTTACAGGGGCTTGAGTTCTATTTGAAAAAACAAAAAGTACAATCATCTCTTCAGGATGGAGGTTTTTTCTGGGGGTGTGTGATTTGGGGAATGTGGTTTAAGCTAAGCTTTCGCAGCAGGGATTTTTCATATGAGTCAGGATTACTCTCTTGGCTAAACCCTTTAGAAGGTCACTGTGAATCAGCCATAAAGGGCAGCGTGTCCATTGTAGAAACCAGGCTAAACTTGGAATTGAAGACACACAAAATGAAACCTGTGTACTTGATGAGAGCAGGGGCAGAGGTTTTAGAGGTGGGCCTTTGGAGGGGGAGTTTGGAGGTAGGGTCAGAGATCTCGGCTCTCAAAGTTGCCATGGCAGCCTTGAAAAATCATAAGAGGTTTCTAGTAGCATGAAATGTAAATAGCTGCATTATTTTACGGGTCTGAGAATTGTGTGGTTTACTTTGTA
Organism: Heterocephalus glaber; assembly: GCF_053883595.1. Lineage (NCBI taxonomy): Eukaryota > Metazoa > Chordata > Mammalia > Rodentia > Bathyergidae > Heterocephalus > Heterocephalus glaber. Next base: position 42,371,554 of record NW_028258325.1, on the reverse strand, counting down.
CTTCAGTTTCGAGAGAGTTTCTGGGGTTTAGAATGCAGGAACAGGGTTCTTTCATATGAGAATCACATTCCTTTCCGGAATCTGAGAGACCTAGAGAACCTACCCTATTAGGCAGTTTGTTATTTTCCTAACTGGCACCATTCTAATCACATGTCCTCCCCTAGTTTATAAATGCGTAGGCACAGCTTTTCCCATCACAAACACTGGCGTTCTCTTTCCAAGCTCCCAGCAGTCCCTGTCCCAGAGGAAGAACAAGAGAATCTGGTGCTTGCACATCTCTCCCATCAAGCCTGTGGTCCTGGGTCTGTTTTCCTTCAAGTCACATCAGTGAGATGTCCTTTCCCCTCTATTCTGTGAAGACAGCTGTATTAGTTTAATAACTTGGTTCCTTATTTTGCAAGACAGTAAATCTAATGCAAATGGATGTAAGTAAAAATGGGAGATTTCTATGGTTAATAAATGATAAATGTCTTCCAAAGGTTCATGTGCACAATTAGGAGATGGGGGTAGTGGGAGGTCTTCAGGTCATTGGTGTAAATGCCCTCCAAGGGAATAGTGGGACCACAGCCCCTTCATCTCCCTTTCTTTAGCCTCCTAGCCATGTGTGCTGCCTCATCCCAGACCCAAAAGTAACAATTGATCATGGAGTGAAACCTTTAAAACTGCAAGTCAAAATGAAGCTTTTCTGTCTATAATTTGTCTCAGGTATTTGCTATAGTGATGTAAAGCTAATTCACAGCTTATTCACCCATCTAGCTGAAAAGTTTAGAGCTCTGTTGATCCAGGAGTAAAGGAACATCATCAGGATCTAATCTCTTTTTCCTCTTTCCTTTCCTTCCATCTGTCTTTCCTTCTCGCTTTCATTGATTTAGAGCCCTACTTCCTCAGTTTTAGCTCTGTTCTCAGTGCCAGCCTGGTTCAAAGGTAGCTATAGACCTAGGTCTTTCAGGGTCTGAGATTTGAGTTCATTAAGACAGATTGCCTGAGGCCGGGGATTTAGCTCAGTGGTTCTGGCGCCTGCCACACAAGCGCAAGTGCAAGGTCCCGAGTTCTATCCTTGGTACCAAAACCAAACCAAAACAAACAAACAAACAAAAAAGACTGATTGCCTGTTTCTATCATACCTTCCCACAGAAGGTCTTACTGGGCTTCACTGGCTCTGACTGAGAATGTGTACTGTTCCTAAAACCAGTCACTGTGGGTGGGGAATTTGAATGTCCTGCTTGGCTAGGGTTGCATGTTTCATTCTTTGCACTCTGCCAGGCGATGTTTTGGGGAGAGGGAGGGCATAGGAGTAGTGTGCATTTGAATCACACACTACCCTATATAAGACCTGAGATGGTAGATTTCCAAAAAGAGAGCTCTTAGTGGAAGGAGAGTAGTGAATACCAATGGCCCCCAAAATTAGTGCTATCTCAACCTGCTTTGTATTAAGATAGCAATGCAAATCTTTAATCTCTTAGGCAGTATAGGGAGACTTCAATTTTCCTAATTTTGGAATTGACTGAGAAATTTTATCTTGGATACAAATGCAAAGTGCCTTGGAAACAATATTTCAGATAAGAGGAGTGTTTCTGGAAGTATCTGAGCACACTCCCAGCCTTGAACACCAAGGAGAAAGAAGGGTCGCTATAATGTCTAATGTCACCATTTATCCTTAGCACTTCCATGTATTCCTGCATCTAACAGAGAGCATGCAGACATTAAAAAGCTGGTATGCTAGATCATGGGCTCCTCAGTGGGTGGGGTAGGAACACAAAGTGTGGCCTTTATCTGAAGCTTTCTCTGATGAATTCTGTGAGTCCCCTAGGCAAACACAGGTTTAGGAAAATACAAGGTTTAGGAAAACACAAGGTTTACATACATTAAGGAACTGTGGGTAACCTGAGGAACAGCACTGTTTCCAACAGAGGAAGTTCAGGCGAGTGTTCTCCATGTCGTACAGCCCTTTGATACTCTTGCTCGCACTATCATATATGGGGGACACCACTGGGAGGAACTGTAGTTAAAGGTGGCAGATGGAAAGCATTTGCTGACCTCAGTCTGCCATCCCACCTCCACTGCCAGTACATTGTAGAGGAACAAGTGAAGACAAAATTGCAGGAGAACACCAACAGAACAGCTAAAGCCCTCTTTTCCAATTCCTTTTCCCCACTGGGTTCTGAAAATACCTGAAGATGTGGAAAGAGGCTTCATAGCTATCTCTATTCCAGGCAGGAAATTGGAGGCTATCTGTCTAGCAAAACCTGCCATCCCAAGAAAACAAAATAGCAATAACTAGCCTCAACATGAAAAAAACCCCAGCAGTCTCATGCCTGAGGTTCACTAGTTCACAGGCTCTGTGCACAGCTTCCATTATTCCTCATCCTCCCCCACACCAAGCTTAAGCAGGAGGACTTACAAAGATAAGGCAGAGATGTAAAATGTGGTCAGCAATGAGGCTGTGCACAAAATGTCAACTCACACTTGCTAAGGTGGGCCACCAATTTGGCTCACTCTTTGAACAGACAACCCCAAAAGGGAGACAGGGCCAGCTAGATGATTTACAATGCCCACAAGATAAAAGCCAATCAGAGGCTGCCACTCTCTTCTCTTATTATGCCCATATCCCCTAGTGATGGTTGCCATGGAGTCTTTGTCAAGACTCGACATCGGTAGATTTAGTGTCTCTCCTTGGGGGCATCTCAGCAAAATTTCAGGAAGCTCCATTTCACTCTAACTGAAGTTGCCCTGATGTGTTTGTTACTGTGGGCATACATGTTTCTGTTTTCATAGCAGCTGAGGAAGACACCTCTTGGGGAAACTGCCATGGCTTTTGACTTCTAACCTACCAATCCATTAGATTCCTAAAGAAGATTAAAGAGATGATAAAGATTGATTTGGGGGGGAAAAAAGAGAAAAATTTCATTGTAAGGGTTGACTTCTACAGTATTCACATCACAGGGGAGTATCAGCTTAGATGTCTGTTGTGCCATGACGCTTGCGCCAAAGGGCAGGGGTTATTTGTACTCTGTAGGTGTCGTGTGTTGAAGCCTCAGAGTGATGCCCTCAAGAAGCAATCATGCGATTAAACTCACCTCCATGCATATTCTGAGAGCTACAAATGCACAGTATGAAGGCAGAAAGCATCTATCTTTTCTTCTGCAAGCCTGAGAAGACTCTTTTCTAATGCCTCCAAAATATCTCAGCAGTACAATACTTCAAAGTCATCTTTTCTTGCCTCAAATGACTCAGCAAAGGAGAATTTTATCATTTTATTAAAAAATGGATAGCAAAGGGGATTGTAAATATAGGTAAGTTATTTTTCTTTTTTATGCTGGCATTTTTGGATTTTATTGAAGAAATAATGGGAAAATATCAAAAGATTATACTGAGGCAAGTGATACAGTCTGCATCACTACAGACTACAAAAGGATAATTTAACTGCTGGGCTGAGTAAGTTACTTTTACTTTAGCCCAGGCTGGCCTCAAACTCACTGCTATCCACCTGCCTCAGCCTTCCGAGCTGGGATTACAGGTGTGGACCACCATGCCCAGCAGTTATTCTTACTTTGGATCTTCTACTATACTTACAACACATACCGAATACCTGTTATATACCAGGTAGCCAGGTGCTTGGTGTTGATGATGGAGTAACAAGTTGGACCCTGCCCTTCTCAAGGGTTCACCGTCACATATGTAGAAAAACTTCACTGTAATAGATGTTGGTCGGTATGTTTAAATAAATTTGTGTAAAGTGCTACAGAAGTACAGGTTACATATATGTAATCCAAAAATCTGAAATGTTCCGAAACCTGAAACATTGTGAGCACCAGCCTGATGGCAGAAGTGCAAAATTTCACACTTGATCTCAAGTGTCCCATTGCAGTCCCACAGGTGCACTAAAAATATTGTATAAAAGCTAAAGGAGATATGATTCACTGGGTCTGGGAAGGGAGAATGAGCCCCAAAAGGGTAAGAAGTAAGTGACAGAGTAAGGATTGGGATTGTACTCAGTGGCTCACAAAGGCCAAACAAGGGCCAATAGGTGGAAATTGCAAGAAGGCATATGTAAGCCCTTATAGTCCTGCTATCTAGAACTCTCTAAACCTGGGACAAACTATCCCATAGTGTGACAAGAGCCTTGTTTCCACCAGGTAAATCAAATATGATAGAAAGATATTCAGGTATTAAAAAGGGTTGGAATAGATTCATCCAGCAACTTTCCTGTATGGTCACAGCATTCTGAGAGGCTCTTGGCATTTCATAATGAGTAAATCATAGATCCTGGCCTCAAGGGAACAGTCAGGTGTACAGGCAAGCCCATGGGATGTGAATATGGCAGTAGAATCACTGTGCTGGGGTGTGTGTGTGTGTGGAAGGCTTCACAGAGGAGGTTACTTCTAAGATAAGGCCCAGTGGACAAGAGCATAGTCAAACCCTGGTGGTGACAGGGAAAGGGAGGGTACCTAGAGATGCCTTCTAAGTCTAATAGTCTGTGCACATTTATTGGTCTATGTACTTTAAAAAATCTATACCTTTTACTTAGAGCAGAAGATAAATAATATTATTAGGTTTCCTTTTAAAATTGTGATCAGCTTAATCACATAGCCTCAAGGTTACACACATGAAAGATAGAATTTCACTGAGGGGTGGAATGTTGCTCAGATGTGCTCCCCACTCTCCCTCCCACCCAGTTACACTGCTACTTTCCCACTAGCATGATCTAGTTCTACAAACCATCTGTCCTCTTCTTAAATCAGTGGATATGGGTCATGGGCTGGTGGTGTGAGTTTTTGGAGGTACTGAGACAGATGCTTAGCTCAGTACTGACTGTCACCTCTCTGTGGTATTCCAGGGCTATCAAATGAAGTTTTTAGGTGGTAACATTTGTCTTTTCTCATAGAGGATTGACAGTGTCTGCTTGGTCATCATCCTGTGTTTATTAGGAGTCCAATTGTGCTCAGAAGACTGCACCTTCATAGGGACCAAGTGAAAAGGGTTACCATACCTGATCATCACAGACACAGCAATGCATCCACCAAGCAATCATTATAGTATTGGTTAAGCATGAGCTGGAAGCAGAACACTCAGTATCCACATCTAAGATACTCTGTGGATGATCCAGGGCTGAGTTAAAAGGCAAAAATGGAAGCTGCCACAAGGAATTCAGAGAAGGGAGAGAGGAAAGTATGCTCCATTAGAAAAGAATTCAGTATGAAGGAAGGATCCAAATGTTAAAGCATGAGGAGACCATAGAGTCCAAAGAAGGTCATTCCAAGTGAGAAGATGATGTAGACCAATGCATGGAGGTAAAATTGAGCTGAACATGAGAAGGGTTGTGGTGAGACTCTTGGGCTTATGAGACTATTAAACTAGGGTCTCTGAGTCCTAGTGGACCATTAATGAGCTGTATGACTTTAGTATGTTACTTAATCATTCCGGCCAGCTTGTAAATTTAAGATGTGGAGATATAATAATAACCAACCGATAGGCTGATCTGAAAAAAAATGATTCAGTAAATGACAATATTTCAGCCCCTGGCTGAATGTTTGGCTGCTACTGATGATGATGATGATGATGATGGTGATATGGAGACGTGAAGAGGAGATATCAATAGGGAGACTGCTCAAGTGTACTGGGGTTAATTTTCACTCTATCTGGACTAGCATGCAATTGCCAACAGAAATTGAAAATAAAAGCTTCATTCGTAGGCAGGAACAAAAGAAGATCAACCTATTCAAGTCTGAATCGGTCCCTCAGGTGTTCAAACATGCATACAACTAGGGACAATGGCCAGACTTTCCTGTTCTGAGAGTCCCAAGCTCTAGGCTGACATAGGCTGTGTTAACAACAATCCTTCCTGGGGTCCAGTTCACAATATTTGATGTTTTTGGATCAAGAAGAGTCTCTCTCAGGAGTGCTTGGCTACTCCTCTCCCAGACTTCAAACCTCAGTGTAAGCTGATGCTGAACATTCTACAATGCTCTCAGAAGTTTCCAGGAGGGCAACTGGCAAGGTTATAACCAATGTCCAGGGGTAGATTTACTCTAATGGCATTGGCATAGTGTGTGCTTAGCCTCTAAGGAAGACAAAAATACTTAGATAGAAATACTGATTTTTATATGCATTATACAGTATCATATAAACACATCATTTTAGATTTTAAATTACTAATGAAATCCAATGGGCAGGTTCTGGAGAGAGGTTGGCCTTGAGTGTCTGGCATCGCAGTCAACATTTCGCATTAAGCCTTTGTTATGTGAGAGCTAGCTTTAAGCATAGGTGAAAGATGGTGCTATCTAATGCAGGGGTGTGGTAGGCAGCCTTGAAGATGTCTCCAAATGCTCCTTGCCTCCTAGAATTTATACACTTACATGATCTCCCTACCTGATGAGGGCTGAACCTAGCAACTTGACTTTTAAATGAACAATAAAGGAAAGTAATAGCATGTCACTTCTGAGACTGGGTTACATGAAGACTATGGTTTCTGTCTTGTCCGTCCCGTCTCACTGTCTTACTATGAGGGAGACCATCTGATTTGTTTTAAGCTACCCTTTGGAGAGGTCCATGTGGCAGAGAATGGAGATAAGGCTCTGATCAGCAGCCCAAAGTCCAAGGATTGTGATTCTGGAAGTCATTTTGGAAGAATACCTTTTCTCTACCTTGTCCGACATTCAACCTTCAGGCGAAACCTCAGCCACATATTGCAACCTGACCCTGCTATATGACTTATCTGAAGCCAGGAGTACCTAGATTCCCAACCCACAGAAACTGAAATAGTACATGTTTGTCATTTTAAGTTGCTGTAATTTGGGGCAATTTGTTATTCAGCAATAGATGGAAAACGAGTTGAGATGGAATGAGATGGAGGCAGAGAGAGGAAAGGTCCCTGTGTTTCAGTGGTAGTGTCTAAATTGTGGGGCACCTGGCACCTGTGTCCAGACTAATGTGTCAAACATCACTTTTTATCACATTACTTCCTGCCCCCTAATTGACAATACCTCCCCTGCCAGGTTGAGGACCAAGTCTAACTTCTCATTCCTGAGGAACGTTACCTAGCTGAGTGCCTCTTTCTCAGGATCTCTTGTGAGGTTGTAATCCAGTTATCAGCAGGAAGAGGACCTGCATCTGAACTCACTCAGGCCACTGCTGAGTAACTACTTCCAGGCGAATTCACAGGGCTGGAGTCACTTCTCCTAGCGAGAATACTCACTAGGTGTTGCCTAGGGATGTCAGTTTCTTATGTACTGATGGGCTCCTCCACAGGACTTCTTACGGCAGGGTAGCTTGTTTCCCCTAGAATGACAGGCGTGAGGAAAAGCACAAAAACAAGAGAGGCCCTCAACTTGGAAACCGCAGTTGTTTTTTTATAACCCAGTGTTGTGTTACTTCTTCCATGTTCTATATCCAGCTCATACCCCAAAAGAGATGGGGATTACCCAAGAAAATGAACATAAGAGGCAGGCATCACTGGGGCCATTTTGAGTTGGCTACTTCCAATCCTTAATGCAGAGCACTCATTTCTCCCCACCCTTGCCTGCCTGTGGTACTAATTTAAGATCTACCACTTGTGAGTACAGTGTGTGTCATATTCCACTCATCTTTCTCTGGAGCCTTGATACACGTCTGTCTCAATACACATCTGTCTCATCTTTCTAACTCTATAACAAACAACCTAAAAGCACAATTGCATCTGCAACTTCTTTCTGTCTCCCTCAATCATTGCCATCCCTACAGTGTGTGGGGCCCCAGGCAAATATCTTTGCGTGGGGCTACATTTATATGAACAATTCAATTAAAACATGCATTACAAGGGCTAGGGGGTGCAGCTCAGTGGCAGAGCACTTACCTAGCATCCATGAAGCAATTCATAGACTCATGTAACATACAGTGATGTATCAATGGAGATTTGGAATAATGAATAGCACATAGAAACTTACATTGTTGTTAATTGTACGAAATTGTGCACGTGGAAATCCCTCATAGTATCCAGGAGACATTTCATTCTATTTAAGCTCAGAAAACATCCCTTTGTCTTTTTTATTGTCAAATTGGCCATTCCTGCTAGGTCTGCATCTTTCATTTAGCAATACTATGCAGGTAGCATGTGCTACTTTACCCACAGTGCATTCATTCTTTGGACTTTGTTTTTAATTGAGATAATATAGGTTTTCTTTCCTCTGGAATTTTCTGTTAAACATTTATGCAATGCTGATTTCATCACTGTTCAGACATTGCATTACCTGTCATACTCCTGGGATTGCTGGCATCCTACAGCTCCCTTAAGAGCTCTTACTGTGCTTTGTTGATGACAACCTCACCTACCTTAATGTGAAAGATAATTTGTTTGTTTTCTTTACTTTCCAGAATTTTAAAGCATAACCATAGAAGAGTCACTAGACAGTCATGTCTTCTTTTAATCTCTCTCATTGCTACCCTAGAATTTGACCTCTTTGACAACCCTGTCCCCCAACACTGTCATTGCAAGGGAAGAGAGATGAGGTGCCCATGGAGTGGCCTCATGCATATAAGGAATGTCTGTTCTTTACCCAACACAGATAAAACTGATGCAAAAAAGCTAAATGGGATCACAATAGACTGAAGGCAAGAGAAGAAATTGATCAGAGGGTTCGGTGTTATAGTCACGATCTTGAAATCCCTCAGAGATGTAAGTATAGCCATCCCAAGGGCTGCTCAACAGCATGGGGGTTGTGGACAGGGTGGGCTGACTGAGTTGAGATTACATGGGGTGAAAGCTGTTGTTGCCACTCTGCCACCTTCATATCTGAGCCTCACACATGGCTTAGGCCTAACAGTTGGTGCTGGGAGATTGGTAGCTCAGAACCTGGAATTCTTCCTGTGTCTGATATGAAAGACTGAATCAGGGTGTTAGAACCATCTGTCAGCCCAGGGTTGTGTGATTCTAAGAAGGAAATGTCCTGGTTAGGAGGAATGTCTACTTGGTAGGCACATTCTTGGAACTGGTGACAGCCCACAAAGACTAGAAAACTGAAAGAGCCAGATTCTGGAGACTGTTGAGAAATTTTGTAGATTCTACATGTAAAAGAGAGTCAGAGAATGTCCCAAGGGGAAGAATGGTTTCAGGGTTAAGTGTCCCACCTGGATGGCATTTTTGACCCTGAATAGTCCCAGACACCAGAGGGGGACTTAGGAAATGTTGAGAAGTCTCTCCAAAATGCAGGGCCCCCTAAGGGACAGGTTTAAGGACAGTATTATCCACAACAACCTCTGTAGTGTCATTCCTAAAGGGGGACACAATCAATGCAGTAAACTGTGGACTATGAGTGAGATAATAGCAAATGCCCACATCTAGACTTCTAAAGTACCACCAGTGTTAATAAGGGTGATGGTGGGCAGAGTGTCAGTGTAGGGTTCCTGGAATGGGAACTCAGAGATGCAGATTCGAGTGCAGGGTGTGCTCACAACATCAGCAAGTGTAGGTGGAGGAATGATGATGAGTGGATCAGGTTTGGACAGAGAGAAGAACTGAACCAAGACCATAGATGATCCCAAGGGGAACCCCAGGGCTTGGACAACCCTTGAAATTTATCCCAAATAGAGGCAAGGTGGATGGATCCTCAGCCCCTCCTCTATCCATCAGACCAGGCTTGGGAGGAGGAGCAAGCTTGAAGGAATTGATTCTCTTCATCTGAGAACAGTTTCTGATGAGATTCTACTGAGTGAACAAGCACCTTCCCAGACTTTACAGGAAAGAGTGTTTCAGTCTTGAGGTGGGGAGGAGGGAGTTATTTGGTCATCACAAGAACACTGTGAAATAGGGATTTCTTGTCATGAATGAATGATGAGCCATGGTTATTAAGATGGTCCACAAACAGACTTGTTAACGATAGTCTAAGAATCTCCAAGCTTTTCTTGTTGAATTAAATAGAATTCGATGTCTTTGAGAAGTGTGTGTGTGTGTGTGTGTGTGTGTTTAGCAGAAATGGAATCAACATAATGTATCCCTAAGGAGAGAGAGAGAGAGAGAGAGAGAGAGAGAGAGAGAGAGAGAGAGAGAGGTTTTAAGAAATTGGCTTATTCAATAGTGAAGGTGAGCAAGTCCAAAGTCGTCAGTGTGGGCTGGCAGGTTGGAGACCCAAGGAACAGTTCCAATCCAAGGGCATCTGCTGGCAGAATTACTGTTTGATCTAAAGGAGATCAGTCTTTTTCTATTAATGTCTTCAACTGGTTGAATATGGCCCATCACACCCTATGAAGGATAATCTGTTTTACTAAAAATGTGCTGATTAAAATGTTAATATCATCTTAAAATAGATTCACAGGAATACCTAGCATTATACCAACCAAACATCTGGGTGCTATGGCCTAGCCAAGTCGACATATAAAATTAGTGTATGTGGCTGTATATGTGAGAGGGAAGGGGAAGCATTAGGCTCCTCAAAAACAGGAAGAAGGAGTCTCTCTATCACTTTTCTCTCCAACCTCTTTGCTTTTCTCAACCAAGCATATCATACTCACATGCACCATAGCCCTCTAAGCACTGGGCAGCCTGTCACAGGGGCACGACTTCCCCAGGGAGGCTGGCCTTTGCAGGTGAAGCAGAGTGTGGCTCCATCAGGCCTTTGCCAAGCACCAGTCAAGTCAGGCAACTATACCTGCAGGGATGCTCACTTTGCCAGGATTATGCTTGGCTGGCGCGTCTCAGGGATGATGAGAAGCAGCTTAGATATTGTCTCCTACCTCCTCCACCTAATATGGAGCTACATCCAAACTCTTCCCAAATCCATATACAAAGAGTATTTTCATATTTCCCTTTTTCATTTCTGTGGATGCCTCAAACCTCCTGTTTGATCACTTATTTGGGACAAAATAAAGACCTAACAGTAATAATTTTTTTCACATGAAGAGGTAACTTTCCCTGGGAGAACCATCCAATTAACTTTGATATTTAGCCTACCTTTCCACTTTAATCACACCCTGAATATGGCTTTTGATTAGTAATACACAGAAGCCTTTAGGTAATCACGTGTATTTCTTATACACAGAAAAATGCTTACAGATCTTTTCAGCTAGAGCAATTGTGTGTAGCTTATTATTTTAGAATATCTTAGAGCTCTTTTTTCTTTGAACACTCCCTATTTATTAAGCCCAGGACTGGACTAGGGAAGAGAAAATGGAGATCTATAGTTCAGTGAAAAATTAGTAATGTTTCCTCCTCCTGGAGACAGGTGTACTTTTGTGCAGGGTGTTCTGTGTGTGAGGAGTCTTTCCTACACAATCACTTATCTTTGTGTTATGATGTACTTTTGTTCCTTTTTAAGGCATTGAAAAGTTCTTTGACTCTAAAGAAATGTACTTCTGACTCTCTCCCTTTATTGCTCTTGTTAAATAAAAGATATAAATTTAAAGAAATTCTGAAAGTGATATTTAAGATTGTATCAATCATATTGTTGTGGTCTGAATGCTTGTATCCCTTCAAAATGTATGTATAGATATGTAATCATCATCGTGGTGGTATTAGGAGGTGGTGCTTTGGGGAGGTGGTGAGGTCACGAGAGCCAAGGTCTCATGAGTGGGATTAGTGGCTTATAACAGAGCCCAAGGGAAATGGTTGCCCCTTCTACCATGTGAGGATGCATGAAGTGGGCATCATCCATAAACCCTCCCTAGACACTGAATGTGGCAAAGCTTTGATGGTGGGTGTCCCAGACTCCAGAATCACTGGAAATTAGTTTCTGTTGTTTATGAGTCACCCAGTTAGTGGTATTTTGTATATAGCAGCCTGAATGGACTGAGACACATATACACATAATAATGAAAAATCTCTTCAAACCTACCTTCCAATTTTTGTTTTGAAACTAAGTGAATTTTTGGAAAAGTCTACCTTTTCTGCTCCTTACCTAGTTCCACCCAATCCCCCTCTCACTTGGCAATAGAAAGTTTTTCTAATATGTTCTATTGTTTCTATTGAAGTGATGATAGTGTGTGTGTGTGTGTGTGTGTGTGTGTGTGTGTGTCTGTGGATGTGCGTGTAGTGCCTATTGGGAAGGTATGAAGAAGGGATAACTGGAGAATACCTCTCACTCTACTTGCCTGCCTCCACTCTGCCTTCCATTGGGTAACTGACCAGAGCAGGTAGTGTATTACCTGCAGTTTCTCCATGTCCATACTACATAACTCATGCTGCTTACTTTGGCACTGGGGAGGCAGGATGATGTCCCCATTGCTTTGCTGACCTGCCTATGGCAGGCATTGTGGTTGCTCTCCCCCAACTTCTTCCAATTCTTTGTTCCCTTGTCAGTCTCTCACTACAGAAGCTAAAAAGATCAGATGCTCATTTTCCCAGCATTCTCCCTGCCTCTTCCAGTTCCAGCTAGGATGGCTCTGTCATTCATTTCTGGTCAATTCCACATAAGGGAAAGTTGGCCGGCAGAGACTCCTGGGAAGCATTTCCCTCTCTGATGAAAGGAGAGAACACACAAGAAAAGAGCCCTGGTGTTCTCTCCTGCTTCTGACACAAGAAGACATGACACTTGGAGCAGTTACAGCCATTTTGCAACCATGAGACATCCAGATAAAAAGCCAACATTCTGGGATAGGTGAGGTAGAAGAATGAGAACAGACTTGGTGGAAATAGCAGTGCATATCTGGGACCACCCACCTATGATTTTTCCATTAAGTAAACAACATGTCCTTTTTTTTAAAAGTTTTTTTTAAAAGAAGAAATTTGTAGCCAAAATAAATTCTGACTCATGCACAAGCCAGGTATCTGGTTCAATGAGACTGTATAAATAAATAGATCCATATAGATTATACATACCCATATATATGATGATTAAATAAGAGAGTTAATAAATGAGACTCTCATCTCTACCACTTCTGCATGCATTCTGGCTGTACCTGACTGTTAACAAGGCCTAATCTAGAAGACTAGAAGGCTGGACTGGGATGGCTTGATGGCTTTTTTTAATCTACTTGGCTGATGGTAGATGCTGAGAAGGGTCAAACATCTGAGGGCTGGAACAGCTGGCTGTTCTTGAGCATCTTTTTCTATATATTCTCTTTTATATAGTCTCTTTATTCTCTCACTATATATTCTCTTTTCTCCTCTTATTCCTTCTAGGATTGAAACTTCAAAATGGTGGTGGTGGTAGGGAGAAACCCAAGAGGAATTGGTATTCTTTGTATGATCTCAGGAGTCATGTAGCTTCACTTCTATCATATTGTATTGGTCAGAGTGGTCACCAGCCTACCTTGGTTTTAGGGGAGGGGAAGTATATCCCTCCTTGATGAAGGGTGGAAACTTCTAGAAAAACAAGTGTACTGGATAAGTGTTTCCGATGGTCCATGTGTTTTAGGCTTGCTCCCCAGGGTGGAGCTATTGGGAAGTACTCGAGTCTTTAGGAGATGAGGCCTAGTGAGAGGTCCTTAGGTCCCTGGATTATGGCTTTAAAGGTGATCATGACTCCCTGTTATCCTTCTCTTCTTTGTCCCTCCTTGGCTATGAAGTGATTGGTTTTGCTCTGCCACATCCTCCTGCCATGATGTGCTGCCTTGCCATAGGCCCAAAACAATGAGGCCAAAAAACCATGGACTGAAACCTCCAAACCATGAACCAATATAAATCATTTTCCTTATAAATTGATTATTTCAGGGTTTTTTTTTTTTTTTGACAAGGTCTTGATATGTAGTTCAGGTTGGCCTTGAACTCACAGTGTGGCCCAGGCTGGGCCTCAAACTCACAGCATCCTCCTGCCTCAGTCTCCCGAGTGCTGGGATTACAGGTATGTGCCACCATGCCTGTTTTTTTTTTTTTTGTACCACGAATCAAACTCAGGACCTTGAGCTTGCCAGGCAGGCATGGGTGTCACTGAGTTACATCCCCGGCCCCTTTTCTTAAAGTAATACAAAACTGACTCATACAATGTGGAACTGAAGTATTACTATGACCACTTTTGAAAAAAAAATCCCATTTGCTACAGTGCCTTATATATACCTCTGTTATAATATTGAGCATTTTGATATAATTAGTCTCTTTCATGTCTCTCTGATAAAGGATGCGAGTATATCGAGGTTTTGGATTGTGATTTTTATTTTGGTGGTACCAGAACCTTTGTTCTGAGCTACATTTCCAGCCCTTTGTAAACTTTTTATTTTGAGACTAGGTCTTGTTAAATTGCTAAGTTCAGGTGGGGTTTGAACGTGTGAACCTCCTGCTTCAGCCTCCCAGAGTGCTGGGATTACAGGCATATGCCATCATGCCCAGTTTTGAATTGTATTTTATCCATGTTAGTACAAGTAGTATATTTCTGAGGATTGCCTTAACCTCTCTGGGTCCTATTTGTGTGTGGGGGAAGTATCAGAAGTGGAAAGATTTTTGACCTTTGTCACGGTCATGGCCAACTCTAGCATTGAGTCTGCAACTCTTTAGTGGAATGAAAATAAAAGGTCAAGCTGGTATATACGCTGGCTAGGATTTGCTTTCCTGCCTCTCAAGCTCATAGTATTGCTGTCTTCTAGAAATTTCAGCCATGATTAAATGTTCTAACCTGTGCCGTCCTGGGTCACATGTAGCTATTGAGCACTTGGAATGAAGCTAATGTGACCAAGGAAGTGAATTTCATGTTTTGTTTGATTCACTGAATTTTAGTTTAATTTTAAACAGCCTAATGGCTACTTTATCGGGCAGCTCAGGTCTTGAGGATCAAATTTAGCAATTCTATCCTTTTGCAAGACCAATTACTACTTGCTTTTCTTTCTTCAGCAAAAGAAAGCCACAAAGGTTTTTTTGTGTCCCTTCAACCCTCCACCAAAATACTCCTTTAAATTCCAGAGACAGCTCTTAATTGCTGGTTTCAGCAACTTTCTCCTCCTGCCTTCATTTTTTTGGGGGGTGGTGGTGCTGGTTGTTTTGCTATATAATACCCCCCCTTGTTTTCTACCTAGAAAAATAGTTCCTTATGTCTAATCTGTATCACATACACTAATGTAATCATCTGTGTTGAAAGGTTGTAGATATTACGTAAGTCAGTTACCATTTTCATACACTTTAATTAAGCCCTCTTTTAAACATTCCTGCTGTTGACTGTGTTCATTAAGAACCTTTAATCTGGCCTCTGCAGCTCCCTTGTTTAATTCCAGTTGTCATTCTCTGTATGCTTCCTGTTTGTCATGTCCTGCTTTTTATTAAACTGTCAGCAGAATGTTCTTGCTTTTATGTGGCTTGTGAAGAGTAATGAGCTTTGTCTTTTTTGTAGTTTCAAAAGGGGGTGGTGATCATCTTAACTTTATTGGCAAAAGCATGTATTCACTTTGTAACCCTGTTTGACCAATTTGGAGAGTGAGAACAAATATGTTTTCTTCCCTAAGCCCAGAGTGGCTGCCAGGCAAGAATTCAGGAAGCATGACTAGGGTTTCAGAGCATTAACATTTATTTGAAAGGCAAACTTTATTTTCATAAAAATAAGTGTGAAATTGGAACACAGAGTGCCCTGGGGATCTAGGTTTTGCAGCAAGGACACTTAGACTGCTCTAGAAAGAAGCCACAGACTGCCTGGGGCATTTATAGAAAATCATTGGATGATGAGGAGAGTGTAATATAGTGTCATAGCCGTATTTAACCCAGTGAAGAGCACCTGTATGCATGAATGGATAGAGGGAGAAAGAATTTGATCTAGCATTTAATTCATTCTTGTACCCCCCCATCACTCATTCAGTTCCTTTTATAACTATTTTATAACTATTCAGTACCTTTTATAAGCCAGGCACTATACCAGTGAACAAAAGTGGAGTTAAAATTTTGGAATAGAATAAGGGTGGGGGAGAAAGACAACAAATAAGAGCCAACAAAGTAAATTATAGTGCATTTGTAAGTAACACATGCTATGAAATAAGAAAACATAGGGCAGAGTAAGGGATATGCAAAGGCTGCAATTTCAATTGCAATTTTAAATACGATGGTCACTTTGGGATTCAGTGAAATGATATTTGAGCAAAGCCCTTAACTGTAAGGCCAGGTTAACATCTAGAGCAATGCCATTCACAAAGAGAGTGCTCAGGAAATATGGGCTGAATGCACAGACAAGAGTAAACTCTATTCATCCTTCCACTTGTGTTTTCAGATGAGCTTGAGATGAGGTGTGAGAATCTGCTTGAGATTTGATTATCACTCCATAATGAATGTTTCCAGTGTTAAGATTTTTCATCCGTCTCAACACCTAATGATAAGTCAACAATTTCATCAGATGTCTAATTGAAGTTTTAGGGAAGTGTTTTGTAGCCAGAGGGGAAAAATTGGTCTTACTGAATTTACTGAAACATATTTATACATGATTATTATCTCAGACTGGTACTTTTTCAATGTATGCAAAAGTAAATCCTGCAAAATATGTGTCTCTGCATTGAGCTAACATTGCCTATGTGGATT
The DNA here is from genome assembly GCF_053883595.1 of Heterocephalus glaber. NCBI lineage: Eukaryota > Metazoa > Chordata > Mammalia > Rodentia > Bathyergidae > Heterocephalus > Heterocephalus glaber. Next base: position 42,355,164 of record NW_028258325.1, on the reverse strand, counting down.
GATGGAACCAGGGGGAGGGCTGTGGAGATTTGCAGCCGGGAGTTAGAAAAGCCAAGCATCCCTAGCTTCATAATTTTGCCTGGGGCCAACCCTGTGGGAGAGTTTTAATAATGAACATTCTCCATGGCTCTAAAATTATTTAATTTCATGGTGATTTTACAACTCCCGTCTTAACACTGGAGGCACAATGAAAGTAGATCATTTGTTTGAGATCCTGCAGTGGGAAAATACTAAGGCCAGGAAAAAGTTTCATGTTTGTCAGAGACTTAGTTCCCTTGTTAGAGTCAAATGGACTGAGTTTAGAGTTAATTAAATAATTCATTCACTTATTTGAAAAATATAATTCAGCTCTATGGGTTGGCAGCTTCCAAGATAGCTCCTGAAGAGCCTTACTTCCTGGTTTCCATGTTCTTGTATAATTCCTTTCTATAATCAGCAGTGTTGACTTGGGTATGAAATAGGATATTGTCAAAGTGACAGGCTGTGACCTATGAGATCAAAGCTTTCACTTGGTTCTCTTAGGGCACTTGCACTGGGAGAAACAGCTATGATGTCTTGAGCAGTCCCCTGGAGAGAGCCAAGTGGTGAATTGCAACCTCCTGCCAGCACTGGGCACCATCTAGGCAGCCATGGGTGTAAGCTGTATTGGAAGTGACTCTTCCAGGTAAGCTGCTCCCAAATTTCGTATAGAAGCTATGAGATAATGTTTATTATTGAGCTGTTTTTACTCATGACACTTCTGACTGAAAACGAGTTGGGGTTTTCTACAACAACAACCAATTCTCTGATTGACCAGATACCCACTGGATGTTCAATTCAATTTGATTCAATTCAGTTCAATTTTAGAACTATCTGGAGTTAGTGCAGACCCTACAAGTTGAAGGTTCAGTGTCACAAAGCTGCTCCTTTCTTCAGATGTCAGTCACAAATCTTGGCCTAATTCTGAGTAACCAACTATAAACTGCCTTTTCAGACTCAATCAGTTTCTAGAATGGCTCACAGAAATGGCTCACATTTCACTACACTTGCTGGTTTATTATAACAGCCAAATGGAAGAGATGCAGAGGGAAAGGTATGGGGAGCAGGGTACATGGAATGTCCATTCCTTCCATGGGCCACCCTCCCAGAACATCGATGTGGAGACGCTCTAGACTCTGTTGTACTATAGGGATGCCGAGGCGGGTTTTATTACATAGGCCATAGATCAAATCACTGGCCAATGGCCCCAGGAGACCGGAGGTGGGAGGGTGGGGAGAAAGTTCCACTCCTTTAACCATACTGTGTGCTTTCTGGTGACCAGCCCTCATCCAAAATGTGTCTAGGGCTCCCCACCCCCGGTCATCTCATTAGCATACAAAATGACTCTTTTTACCATCCAAGGGTTTTAGGAGCTATGTGACAGAAATCAGGGACAAAGACTACTATAATCATATATTTCCCATTACACACAGTTGTTTTAAGGCTCTAAACTCTGAGCTAATATTTAACTTAATAAATACTTGATAACTAATCCAGATGTTGGTACAAAGGAGAGCTGACAAAAATTTGAAAATGTGGATTTGGAATGGGGTGGTGGGTAGAACTTTGAATATTAGTGAAAAGCTAAAGAATAAAGAATACTTGAGACATCTAAAATCAAGCTCTACTGACATTTGGTTGCAACTTCATCTTTTAAGAGAAAAATTGTCAGTGAACCCCAGACGACAGCTCCTTTCTCAGTCACTCATAAAATTGTTCTCCAGCTGGCCTTGAATTGTCCTGGTTCTCCCCCTTTCCTTACTTGTAGTTCTCAAAATAACTAGACTGCAACATCCTGAGATGGGACGGGTATGGGGCTGGCCAAAGGAGCTGGTTTTGTCCCAGTCCCCACTAGAAATAAGATGGCTTTCAAGGCTTTGACTCAGCAAGTCACATTGTCCCTAAGTACAAAGTCCAGGCTAGGCTGCTTTCCAGGTTTCTCAGCTGTAGTGCAAGTGGGCATGTGCAATTGAGACTGTACACCCTAGGTAGCTTTTCTGAGCCTTGGGGAACAAGCTAGCAAGAAATCTAGGGCTTCTGCTGTTTCTTGTTGCATCTCTGTAAGTAATAAACCCACTTCCAGTAACTGGTTATGTGTTGCTGTCTCATCAAATTCAGATAAATTGGTAACTAGGGCACAGTGAACCTCCTGCTTCACAACTCCTTGTTTGTATGAAAAAAACTGTCTTTGGTAGCTTTCAGGAACATTCTTAAAATGAATGATTCTTAAGTACCAGGAATGGTGTAAAAGCAGAAATCACTTTTGTCCTTTCTTTTGTATTCATTGGTTCAACAGCTACATATTGACCATATGCCATACACCAGGAATTGGAGACTTGGTGAACAAAGCAAATAAACTCCCTGTTCTCATGGAACATACTTTTTAGTGGAAGGAGATGGAGAATAAACAAACAAATGCCCGAGAATTTCAGAGGGTAATATAAGTGCTCTGAAGAAGCTACACCATGATAGACGTAATGCATATAAATAGCTTTCTTTGATCCCTGAGTACTCATTCATCTTACATCGCTACTAGCTTCTAGAATCTGACAATTTTGCCTATATTCCTTTTTTTCTTCCTACAATGTTTTTTGGCAGCCAGTTATGAATGAGAATTTTGACACCACAATCTGGAGATGAAACTCTTGAATTAGCTGGTTGTTACACAAGTGAAACATGCTCAAATTCAGATAGACAAACTTGCCTAGGTAATGAAGTGGGTGGGTGGGCATGGACTGAGGTCAATCACTCAGAGGACTTTGCAAGTAGCCTGTTGTGTAAAACTCCATGGTTATCCCAAAGGTCCCCTTGCTTAAAGAAATTAAAATGTATTCATTTCCCTCCTTTTTTATATACCTTAATTAAAAAAAATTAATTTACTTTGTTTTGATGCATTTTAGCTTTCAAAAAATGTATAATAACTGTACATATTCATGGGATATTGTGTGATAATTTGATACATGTGTATAATGTATAATATTCAAATTAACTTTTCCATCTTCTTAAACATTTATCACTTCTTTGTGTTGGGAACCTTTATACATCACTATTCTAGTTCTTTATGAAATATAAAAGAAATGATCATGAACTGTAATCCCCCTACTGTGCTGTAGAACTTAGAAGTAATTCCTCCTAACTGTATTGTTAGCATGCCCTAACTTTCATTTATACCCCTGCCCCACATTTGAATGCCTGTTAGTGTAGCGTACTCGTGTTTAGTTTGATGGCAAGGTGAAAAGATTCCACAGAGTAAAATAGATGTTTAAAAATGTAACTGGATCCTGAATGCTGTGTATTATGAAATTGTGGCTATGGTGTGGGCCATTTTGATCAACAACAGAAAAAAAGAAAGGGCTCTGTCACATACCAGGCATGCCCTGCACAGCAAATTTAATTCATGCTGGGCATTGACTGCTTCCTGGGATTAGTCCATGCATGCATGGATGGACGATAGCATTTATTCTGTTTGGAACCCTCACTTCAAGAGTCCTGCCTCCTGCTCCACCAAATGTCGACAATCTCTGTGATATATGGGTAAACAAACAACAAACACTTACAACAGTATGCATAGTATATGTGCTACCGAAATGAGCACCACAACAGTATGTATAGTAAGTTACTATGTGCGTACAATGGGAGAAAATATTTATACATAGCCATTCCTTCATTATTAATGCTAGGTGTTCTGAACATAGAATTAAACAAAACAGATGAAATATTATCCTCAGTAAATTTTTATACCAATGATGAAACAAAATTCATTTATTTTGGAACAGGGCTATTTGGAGAATGTTGAATTATCTATGAGAGGTAAATAAAGGAAACTTGAATAAACTGGATGGACAGGGAGAGGATCTTGGAGAGTCAATGAAATAAAAGGTAGTAATAGTACTTTTACAAGTGTACATCACTTAAAGTAATTGTATTGAGAAAACAGTTTAAGCTCTCTTAAACAACTAACAGCAGGGCTGGTGGGGGGAGGAGGGTTGGAATGAAGGGCAGGAATTTGGTGGATTTCCCCCAGTTTGAAGGAGTTCAACAGCTAATCCTAAGGAAGGTAGATGTGGACTCCTGCTGTGACATTAATGAGACTCAGCTCTCTACTCCTAGTTTCTGGCTCTACATTTGAGTTTCTCAGAGATAAAATCATTACATTATGACTTGAAGGAAGACTGGCTCAATTGCTCAAGAGCTGTGTTTCTCCATTTCTTCACAAAACAGTAAGACTCACTTTCTTCCATGTAGGAGGAAGGGATAAGGTAGGATGCACTGGACATCTTTGAATGCGTTCTCTCACCACCCCCTTTTCACTTAACCAAAGGAGCACAGAATGACCCTCATACCTGCCTTCCCCCCGACTCCCAGGTTCCTTGGCAGAGCCTGAAGAGTTGAAGGAAAATGCTCACAATGGGGCTCAAATATTTTCAAAACTTTCAAATTCATATGCTTAAGTCTTGTCTCTCCCTTCTCAACTCAGAATATTACTTTATTTGGAAACAGAGTCATTAAGCAGGTAATCAATTTAGGTCATTAGGGTTGGCACTAATTCAATATGACTGGTGTCCTTATGAAAAGGATTTAGATGCAAACCTACATTAGAGGACAACAGGTGAGGGTGAAGGCAGAGGTTGAGTGGTGAAACTACAAGCCAGGGACACCAGAGATTGCTAGCAAACCATCAGAAGCTAGAAGAGAGGTGTGGAATAGATTCTACCTCATAAGGGACCAATCCTGTCAACACCTTGATCTCCCAGCCTCCAGGACTGTGAGAAAATAAACTTCCATTGTTGAAGCCATTCCGTTTGTGATATTTTATTATGGCCAGCCATCCTAGCTAAATAATCTAGCATATAAACTGCTTAGGATAGAGTTTAGGATTGCTGCTATTATGCAGACCATTATTGACTTATATTGGGACATGGTAGGGATTATAGTAAGTAGTGGGTGAATGTCAATCACTATTTTAAGAACAAAAGACTCAGAGACTCAGACTTACAACTGTGCTTATCAGATTTATCCATGGAAGAAGAATCCGTAACTATTTTAGTCACTTTCTTGTCACTGGGACAAAATACCTGACACCTGCAACTTAAATAAGGAGAAGTTTATTTTGGCTCATAGTTTCAGAGGATTCAGTTCATGGTGAGCTCTAGTCCAGAAACAGCATGGCAAAAGAGCATGGTGGAGAAAGCTGCTCAAACCATGGCAGCTAGGAAGCAGAGAGAGAAGGGATGAACCAGTGGCAAGAACACACCCTTCTAAGTCACACTCCCAGTGACCGATCTCTTTAGACCTAGTGACTCATCTCTTTAGACCTGGCCATATCTCCTAACACACTTTAGCTATGAACTCACCAATGGATTAGTCCACGGATGAATATAATGCTTTTAATATCCAATCATCTCCCGAAATCCCACTTCTGAACACACAAGACATTTGGGGGACATTTTAGATATAAACCATAACAATAACCAAAGGGAAAACTTGGTTTCTGTTTAGACTGGATGTTGATTTTGCTGGAATGCACGAGACCAGGTCAAGGTGTACCTGCAGCTCTGCTCACCATTCAGTGAGAAGCTCTCAGCCTCAGGGTCCCTGCTATAATTGTGGGGTTGTGGGAAACAGAAATAGCAGCCACTGGGGTATGGACAGAGGTGTGAACACACCTGGGCCCTGCAGCTCTGTGCTGGTTGGTCATTCTAAAGGCTGCGGAGGAGTGGAATACCCTATACCCAACAAGGATACTGATTTAAGCCTCCATTTGTGCTGTGGAGGGAGGTGGCACAGGTGGGTCCCTCTCTTAACCTTCTTTCTGTTGCCTTCTTTGGCCTTGATTTTGTTCTCCATCTTGATGTTGTATTGGAAACTGCAGTTCTTTCCTGAACACATAAGAGCAACTCGAAATCCTGAGAGCTGATTTCAGTTTTGCCTGTTGTCAAGAAAGAGCAATCTGCTTGCCAAGGTCTACTTCGCCCTCAGTTAACAACACATTGTGATTACAGTCTGCCTTTCCTACCACCTCCTATGAAAAAGAAGGGCAGGTTTATGAAAATTGCCTCTGGTGTTTTTAGCAACTGGGGGAGAAAAATACTCATTTGTTCTCAGGAGGCTTGTTGAGATCTTACATGTCCTCCTGGGTCACAGAGCCTGAGTTCTCCTGGGGAGAGAAGAGGACAGTACCTTCCATCAGACTCCCTTGGCTTTGGCCTGATTGAGTTCCTTTATTTCACTGTTTAAAAATTCGGACACAATTTACAACAGCAGTCCTTAGGGGATCTGAGGAGGGGAGATTGAGCTAAACATATGTAATTTTGAAACAAGACGGCTCCTTCCATTAAAATCTATCAGCCCATTATATTCTGTTTGTGTAAAATATTTCCTCAGATGTTCTGGGTGAGCCCTGATGTCTGTGCAGGTGTCCTGAAGATCCTACAAGGTTCTGTACAAACCCACTGTTCAATTCTGCACCGTTGGTACAGTAGCTACTGGCAGCATGCAGCTACCGAGCACTTGAAATCCAAGCTGAAATGCTGTGCAAGAGCAAAATACACGCCAGATTTCAAAGCCTTGGAATAGAACAGGATGCAAAAATCTCATTAATAATTTTTATCAATTACTTGGTTAAATGATAACAGTTTTGATATATGGGTCAACTAATTTTCTTAAATATTATTACTGTTTTAATTTCACCTGTTCTTAAAAATTTTTTTTCTAGTAGCCACTTTATAATTTCACCTATGACTTGCATTTGTGACACACATTGTATTTCTACTGCACAACACTTGTCCACATTATTTATACAAGTGTTTCTTCTTAAAGGGTACTTTGCTGATTTTTCTAAGTTGTTTTCCAATGAAAAGTTTAGTCCTGCTTTCTAGAAATCGACAACCAATACCTCATCAGATATTTTCTCTCTCTTTGAAGGATTTTTGTGCTTGGTTCAGATAGCTTAGCAATTTGCTTCCAAGTATTAAGATATATAATTGAGTCTCTTTGCTCCCATTAATCTATTCATCTTTAAACCACAGGGCTGGATATATCCATAGGCTCCTTCTGGTTTTAGAATTTTACAATTCTGTTTTAAATTTGTGGTCTGAGAAAAAGAGAAAAATGTAGATTAATTTGGGAGACTCATGACATTTGAGGTAAGATAAAATTTTCCAAGGATAAAATCTCTTTAACCAGTCTTACTCCTCTGAGCTAGAAGCCTGGACTCACAGCCCTAGAGACAGAACATGCAAGAGAGGGAAATGCTGCCTCCTACTGGGATAATGTAGAATAGCCATTGTAAGGAGAGGTCTCCCTACCCAGTGCTGATCACAGCTATTAAGGGCAGCACTAGCTCAGACAGCAGACACAAAGTGTGTGTGTGTGTGTGTGTGTGTGTGTGTGTGTGTGTGATAAGTGTCTAACATTTGATTCAAATGGGAGCTGACTACTCCCTTCTGCTTACAGTGGTTGTTCTAAGGGTGTCTGTGGTTTGGGCTGTTGAAGCTGCATAAATGTAAGCACAGGAGCTGTACCCCTCCTGGTTCAAACTTGGAGAGACAGCAGGCCTGCCAGGAGGTGCCTGACAAGCAGTGAGAAGCCAACTCAAGGGGCTGGAAGGTTAGCTTAGTCTAGGCCAAACTGGATTTCTGCTCCTTTCAAATCCTGACCAATGTCATTTATGAGAGGTCACCACATAAAACATTTATTACAATAAAAGACAAAATGCCATTAATCCCTTGAAATACTCAAAGTACTCTCCCTTGCTTTGAGGATTCTCATCCCACCATTCTTGGCAATGTGTCTTTTACTATAATACATTTTAAAAAACATAAATATTCACTGTAGTTTTCAATCACCCCTTATATAAAGTATTCTCTCTGGGAAGATGAGCTGACTTTCCGAGGAGCTCAAAATGATCAGTAATATAAATAGAATGGACACAGATCATTTTCTGTCAAAACATAGTATATTTCTAAGAAAGGGAATCTGAGGGATGCAGGAAGCCACAGACCTGGTGCCAGAAAAAAGTGTGAAGGAGTCCGTGTGTCACTAATACTCTCATTCCTCGGGTCCCCACCTCGCTGTTCTCCAAGGCTCATCATAGCTGTGCTGCTGTTTACATTGTTTTGCTTCTCATCTCATCTTTCCAACACACAACACAGGGTACAAATGAACTTATTCACTGCTCGAACACATACGCCCCCCCCCCCTTGGTTCCAAGGGATACATTTATTTACCTCCCTTCATGTAAAACAAATATTGCTGGCTTATGGGTGGAAATGAGGAACACAGGATCTCAAGTTTATTGCTAGGACTCTAGGGAATGGAGGGAAAGGCAGTAATCTGCAGGGAAGAGTGATAACAACAAACACCAAAGAACCCAGACGGAATAATGCCTCCTGGAAGGTCATTCAGTAGTGCTACTGTCCTGAAACAGTTATCTTGTTGCCTGTGCCTTCTCTGATCTTTCCTGTCTTAGAGCTGGAATGTATCGATCTTCAGTGGTCAGTTACTATGGAGCTCATCTCCTTTCTGCCTGTATTAGTTAGCTTTCCTGTCACTGGGATGCAGTACCCAATATCTGCAATTTAAAGAAGGAGAAGTTTATTTTGGCTCATGGTTTCAGAGGATTTGGTCCGTGGTTGCTGGCTTCAAGGCAGAAACGGCATGGCAGAAGGGCATGGTGGAAGACATCTGTTCACCTCATAGCAGCTGGGTTGGGGGGAGAAGAGAATGAACAAAGATGATAAAAATATACCCTTCCAGGTCATGCCTCTAGTGACCCACCCCTTCTGACCAGGCCTCACCTCCAAACACATGGGACTTTTAGAGGACATTTTATATCTAAACCACAACACTGCCATTATCTCTAACATACTATGAACAAAATATCATATTCGCTATTTAGTACATTTGTGAATTCTACCTCCTTAGAGCAGCTTCTGCTTACTCTAGTGTCACAATTCTTTCTTTTGACCATTTAATAATCTTTCCAATCCTTCCTACTTTTTCTCTATTTTTTTCTCTTTCCACCAACAGACTTGTTCCCTATATCTCCATTTCATATTCCTGAGAATTTCCTTATATTTCCATTTTATATGCTTGAGTAATAGAATTTGATGTCTTATTCACCATTTTTTCTTTCTTTTTTTTTTTTTTTCTTTTTTTTGTACCAGGGATCGAACTCTGGTCTTCGCGCTTATGCAGCAGGCGGCAAAACCATTGAGCTAAATCCCTGGCCCTCACCATTATTTCTTGTAGGGCAGAGATTTCTCACCAGGCTTCCTCAGAGCTGGCACCCTTGGCTTGCATGTTCATCTCAGGTTTAGTCAGCTGTGGCTCAGGGAAAGGGCATATGGCACAGTATGTGACCATATGTGCTCATGGAAAGGAAGTTCTCTGAGTGTAGCCCTTTATAAGGGGTTGAAGGGGTGCCATGTTCCAAGGATTTTCCTATCACAAGCACATCTGCCTCCAACTCTCACCCACAATGCTATTCTCCTATGCAGTGCTCATCTTGTTGGTCCAAGATCACATTTTGGAAGGTGCCACATGCTTTACTTGGTGGCCTTGTTTTTCTTTTTAATAGAGAATCAAAGATGGTTGTTTTTGCTTCCTTAATAAGAAAAGACCTTGGGAAATAAAGAAAGGTTTTATAGTGATATGTAACAACACATACATGTGATCCACCCTCAATGGCAAATGCAACGTGCCACTGATTCCTCCCTTAAAAGACTTTTGGGGGACTAAGAAGATATTTGAAAAGGAAACTCAGGTATCTATCCTAAACTTCCCTTTTTTAGTTACTACTGCTTATCCCCCAAATGCAAAGGCTTGTGCCCTGGAACAGCACTGCCTCTAGGGCCACTCTTCCTCCAGCCTTTTAATTTAATCCTTTAGTCCAAATTTAACAACTTTCTGCTAAACTATGCAGTTTTCAATCTTCTTTTCTCTTTGAATAGCTGCGCATGATTGTGCTATTCAGAATTTTCTCAGAATGTAATTGCTCCCTGCATACTTCAATGCCCTGGTTTCCATGGTCTCTGATGGAAATAACTTCAGGTAATTCTGGATCTGGGTAGTGTGAATGATGAGATCTGAGGAGAACTGAAATTGGGGGGAAATACCTTACATTTTCTTCCTTCTAATAGCATTTTTTTTTAATTTTTTTTTTTTTTTAGAAATGTAGACAACTTTCTGGGTCTTCTGCCAAGTCCCAAGTCCATCTCCTGCATGTGGATGGTGACCCTTACTCTGTTTGAATCCCAAGCTGTTTTCTAGTAAAACCCAAAGCCTCCGTGAGTTCCTACTGTGCTCAAGGAACTGTTATAGGTAGGCTCAAGATGATCAGGCCAGATGTTTTTGTTAAGGTAATTCTTCAATTCTTAATATGCTCAGGAATGTGTAATGGCTCAAACATGATAGAGGCTTGTTTCCCTCACCTATAGTTCACAATGTCTAATGGGTGGAGGTCTTATCCAAACAGCTAGATTTCTTCCTCTTGTAGCTCTGTTGTCTTCACTGTGTGGCTTCCCTTCTCTGTGGAGGACTAAGGGCTGCCTGTGGGTTTTTTGGTGGGCCAGGCCAGGAAGGACACACATCATTCTACTGAAATTGTACTGACTGATGCTCGGTCACATAATTGGCTCTAACTTCGAAGGATGCTGGGAGATGAGGTTCGTTATATGCCCAGGAAGAAGAAGAAATGAGAGTTGGTACACACACAGCAGTTTTTATTACAATAAATGAGATATTAGTTTTCACAGAGCTTTTGTCTATGATTTGAAGGAGTGAAGGATGGTTTAGAATCTGATAGCCTGATAATAGGAGGAACTAGTGAAACAACTTACTTCCCTGGCTTTGAATCCTCCTGGTAAACTGTTTACTAAGCAATTATCAATACTCACTTGGCTTCTATAGATTGCTTATAAAGAAAGGATGCATTGAATTAGAAACCAAAGATCTTATTCAGTACTGGGTAGCATACTGGAACCAGAAGCCAGGTGTCCACAAGTTTATCTTATCACTTGGCCTAAATGATAGCCATAGCTGATGTTTCCAGATCCTTTCCTATATGCTAGGTGCTAATCTAAAGATCTTACACCTATAGATAAGACTCAGATTCTATAGGTAAGGGGGAAAGCAAAGAAATATACTAAGGTCTAAATAAAAAGTCTAACTGAATTTTGAGGTTATAGTCACATAGCGATGGAATTGTCCATACCAAGGCAGTTTGATTCCAGGACTGGGGTTCTAATTTGCATAGTGTATTTCCTTGTTAAATAAGTGATTCAGTTATAAACCACTGACATTGTGGTTTCTGCACCAGTCTCTTGTGAAATTTTTTTTTTTTTGGTATGGGCAATCCAACTCAGGATCTTGCGAGGCAGGCGTCGGAACCACTGAGCTAAATCCCCAGCCCTCTTGCAATTTAGTTAGGGTGAGGCCTGGTCTTCCAAACTTAGTTGCCCTGTGTGCATTGACAACACTGAATTTTAGGATATGCAAAGTAGAACTGCCTCTCTCTCAGCATGAGGAAAGTTTTTCCTGCTAGTGGAACAGTCTACTCCATGGCCCATCCCTCAATCTTTGATTTCTTGAAAGTTTCCTTTCTATTTACCTTAATAAAATGTGATTTTCAAACTAAAAGCTATGCAAAACTTTTTTTTTATTATAGATGCACCCTGCCTCTATTCCTTTCCTGAGGTCCTTAATGGTGGAAGGGAACTAAAGAAATTTAAAAATAACAAAAACTCTGAATTACTTTGCTATTTCCAAAAATTATGTTGTCATTCTGCGACTTCAAGCAAAATTCCAATTGTTTTTGCTTATAAAAAGGAAGCACAAAAAGTCAATATAACATTTTTCTCTATTTGTTAGCAAGCTTTGACTGTGTATTAGGCATGATACCAGATTCTGGGAATTTAAAGAAGAAAATGACGTAGGCTATGCAGGGAGAGGAAGATGAATTCTCATACATACTAAATTAATGTGTGGGGACAAATGTATTAAGAAAACATGCTGGGCGCCTAGAGGACAGAGCAACCAATTCTCTCTGGGGTGGTGGTTTAACTATGTTAAATTAAAAAGCCAGAACTCAGTTAAATAATAATAGTATTATTATGTATCTTTTTTGTTTACTTCTTAAACTAGTTTAAGTTTAACTTTAAGTTTTACTTCTTAAACTAGTTTACATTTCACATAAAATTTTTGTTCAGATGTTTCCTTTCCTTTATATTCAGAGGGTATCTTTGTAGTCCTTGGTTCATTTCATTTTTCAGTGCTGTAAGACCTTTCACATGCTAAGCATACACTTTACCACTGAGCCACACTCCCAGAATCCTTGGTTCATTTTTTAAAGATAGATTGAGTGGGGTGCTAGCAGATGAGTGGTTATGGGAAGGAGTTGGAGCATGAAGAGAAAGTCAGCAAATAGGCTGTTTGCCACATCCAGTGTTCTATACAAAGGACCATAACCAAAACAGCATCAGTCAGGGGCTTGGGCAGAGCTGGAGCCAGATGTTTCTGGACTCCAAGGTCTGGTAGGAGAGGGTGAGAGGTTATGGATGGCATCATGGTTTCTACCTTGGGGGATTGACCTAATTATGAGTTCTCAAGAAGATAACAGGTAAAACAGGCTAAAGGGAATGATGTTGGGTTCTGCTGGGTTCTTGCAGGACACCTGAAGTGATATATAAATACATTTTTGGGAATACAGATGAAGAAGAATAAGAGACAGAGAGTTCTGGGCACCATTAATATGTGTGCTGTGTATGGCGGGGGACAGTGAAAGTCATGGGCCTGGGTGAGATCCTCCTAGGTAGGTGAGCAAAGTGGTGAGAAGAAAAGAACTCTGATATTATGGGTGCATGTAGAGAAAGGAGAGCTGGCAGATGAAGCTAACAGGTGGTTGCAGACTTGGGATAATAACTAGGAGAGTGTAAGAATACTCACCATGTTACTAAGTGCTTATTATATGCCTGGCATTGTGCTAAATACTTTCTCATGCATTATATGATTTGATTATCATAACAATGAAATAGTTATGAGCTTGACATTATACCCATTTTACAAATAGGAAATAGAGGCTTAGAAAGAGTAACTCACCAAAGATCATACTGTTAGCCTGTTGCAGACCCAGGATTTGGGCCCATATATGTTTGCTCCAACACCTTTCTTCTTTCTCAACACCAGCTTTAGAGATGTCCTGGAATCTTGGAAATCAAACAGGGTTGGAGTTTGAGCAGTCAGGGGGTGGGTGCTGAAGTCTGTGGTGGGAGAACAGATTTGCCTGTGAAATTCAGTCTCAGGCTGATATCAACAGATGCGCAGGCCCTTTCTCAGGGTAATTGTGCAAAAGGATAAAGACCCCTCAAGTGAAGAGATCCCAAGAAATGCTTTAATTTGGAAAGAAATCTGAAGGCAGTTTGATCCCAGAAAGCTCAAGCACAAGAAAGACTGGAGGCAAGTGAAAGGTTAAATAAACTGGAGACTCTGACAATTGAAAACTGGAAATGTAATGATTTCCAGATTCTATTATTTGAGGCTGGCGATTTAGTTCAGTGGTTTCGCCGCCTGCTGTGCAAGCGCAAGGACCTAAGTTCGATCCCCGGTACAAAAAAAAAAAAAAAAGGAAGCACATTCTATTATTTCAATGTGTCATAATCACAGCCAAGTGTCCCAGTGAATGCAAATCCAGATCTCTCTTTTCATTAATTCTCTAATTCAGAAAGATAATACATCCTCCTCTCAACATAAAAATACAGAAAAGTATAAAACATCTATTTCCTGAAGGTTACATTTTCTGAAATGATTCTTTATCTCTAGGCCAATAGTGACTATTACTAGTTACTGAATTTTTACTTGGTATAAGGAACAGCTGTATCACTTTTATATATATATATATATATATACTATTTTAAGGACACATGAGCCCTAAAAGATAGGTGCACATTTTAGGTGTGTTCCACAAGTGAGGTCGGTCTGCCCTAGCATTTGTACTTAGCCTCTGCATCCTTACAGCCAGGTCTTCTGCAAAGCCCAGGAATCCTCTTGTGCTACTCACATGTTTTATTCAAGTTATGTTGCCTAGGTTATATTGGGAGACTTGCCTTTAAGAACTGTAATATACATGCATCAAAAGATTACATTTTATTCTCAATTCTTTCATGAGTCTTGGACTTGAGCCAATTCACAGATGTCTTTGTCTTAAAATTCTTAACATATTTTATTTTTAAAATGTTACTATATACTTTCTATGAAGGTGTAAAAAGCATGGTTGTACAATGTAAAGAAAAATACAGCATATGCATATCCACCACCCGCGCCAGGATCAGCACATCCCCAAAGTTCAGACCCTTCCTGGACCTAACTACTTTCCCTCCTTTGTCCTGGAGATGACCACTACCTTGAATTCTGTGTTAACTAAGCCTCTGCTTTTTAAAAATAGCTTCATCACCTATGGCTGTGTCCCTCAACAGAATACATTCTAGTTTGACACTGTCATATCTTAGATTGAATAGAATCAAACCTTCTTGCTTCCCATATGAAGTTCTTGAGATTTACCCATCTCTGCTTATGCTGTGGCTCCTTCCCTCTCGTGGGTGTGTGCTGAGGCACAGCTGGGCAATAATACCATTGTTTATCTAGTCATTCTCCTATCAGTGCACACTGGGGCTGTTTCCAGGTCTTGCTCTCTCTGGCAGTGGTGCTTTCGACATTCTGGTTGCAAAGATGCACAGGCACATGAGTTTTTTAGAGTGGAGTAGTCAAGGGGACAACTCCACTTTTCAATGTGCAATCTTTTGGTTTGCCTTATACAGGGATGTTACAAGACTTAAGCAGTACAATGTATGGTTTAAGCATGCCTGCCAACATTTTGTCTGGGTTCAGATCCTGGTAGCATCCATTAGCTGTGTGATCCTGGCCAACTGACCAAGCCACAGTCCTCTCCGAGCTACAGTGTCCAAAGTTGCCAAATGCAGTTAAAGAACAGGGCTTATTTCTTAGGGGACTGTATAAACTCATGCTTGTTAGGGAAATGAATAGCAGTATTCCAAGCTGAGAAAAAATTGGAGGAACATGTCTTTCCACCCCTGTGTTTCCAGGTGGAGGGAAGTGATATATCTAAAATGGAGTTCGGAAGAAGAAACTGAGCTCAATACCAATAATCCCTCTGTTTTGAAATAAGCTAAGCCACAGAGAGGTATGTTTTGGTCTGGTTTCTGAATACTTTAAGTTAAGGGGGATAAGCGACAGCCCTGTCCTTAGTGTAAAGGGTGCTGGCTGTGGATCCGATTCAGGGACCAAGGGTCACATGTTCACCTTGTGGGTCACATGGCCATGTTGTAAAGCCTCGTTCCATGGTTGATCAGTCAGTGCAAAGCTGGCCTGGTTTCCACTCATCTTTTGTGTCTGACCATGCAGTGGTTCCAAACTCTGGAAGAGGAAGAAAAGGGGATATTATTCATAGATGTCCTGAGACCTACACACAATTATGATAATAAAAGTGCTTTAGGAGCCTCCAAGTTTAAGGCCCAGACTGTCTCCTTCTATTTTTAAGCCAGACAGCTTTCTTGATGACAGGAGTGGACTCGAGCTATCCAGGTGGATTTTGAGAGCCAGGCTCCATCTGGAAATAATCACAAATATCTGAATCTAATCTTTGGAGTTAATCTGATCACATGAATAAAGTAGATGCATTCTTTTAGGTTGCCCATGCACGGGATGCTGATACAAGTGTTAAGGCTCACCAAGCTATCAGTACATCTAGCTTTTAGCAGGGAATACATCCTGGTGGGCTGACACCTTCCTGTTAGCCAGCAGCTAAGATCTGATTTTGCAGATCCTAAAGTCGTAGAAAGCAGTGTTTCACTGAGGGTCACAGAAGGCGGAGGGTGGAGTGCGTGCGTGCGTGCGTGTGTGTGTTATATGAAGGCAAACAGAAGATGCTGGACATTTTGAATATTTTTTGCTATTGAAAAAACATCACTGCTCTGAGTCTTTTACAAATAGCAGAACTCTGTAGAGTGACATGATTCAGACTTAGTATGGGGCTGGGGGACAGAAAGACAAGAAGACAAAGCAATGAGCAGAGAAACACAGATATAGAGACAGACAGACTGAGACAGATGACTGAGACAGACAGACATACAAAGACTGTGAGAGAAATAGTGAGAAACAAAGAGAGATAGAGATAAAGAGAGCAGAGAGAGAGTGACAGAAGACAAAGGAGAGAGAGAAAGAAGAGAAACAGAAGAAAGGAGAGAGAGGGAGAGAGAGAGAGAGAGGGAGAGAGAGAGGAGAGAGGGAGAGGGAGAGAGAGAAACCCTAGAGCTGGGTATACTTGACCATTTGTCAAGACTAATGAGTTGTTTTCAGAGACCAAAAAAATTTTTTTAAAAAAAAACACAGACATGAACTTGAGTTCTTAGCTGCGACCTAAGCTGCACCTCTCCCACTCTCTCCACCAGTGCTCAGGAGGAGAAGGTGGCGGGATGGTCCACACCAGCGGGAAGCACAGCTGCAGACTGGCAGCCATGTAGGGGCAGATCTTGTGGTACTGGCAGTTTTTCCTGCTCCTGGGCCAGGAACTGTGAGTCTCCTCTCTTCAGCTTTCAATCACATTTGTTTCAAGAACATGAAGGTATTATAGAAGAGCAGGACTACATCATATCAAGAGCTGTGAGTTTTGGATCTGCTATTAGCTGGCTGGTGATGGTGACGCTTTTTCAGTGATTTAAGTTTGTCACAGGACAAGGTCCAAGGAGATCCCCAAAGAAAAGATGGAGAACTTTGATTCTCTCCACCCATGGGACAGGTTGCAGTTTCTCTGACTTCTATCACAGAAGAATTTTCAGAACATCCCAGCAAAAGGCAGGGAAGAGATTTATTTAGGAAAGAGAAGTACGCAAGAGTGGAATGCGGGCATTCAAGAATGAGTGAGGTTCATTATTTTCTGGAACTGGGAATATTTATGTTTCTCTAGAGGTTGTGGAAACCTATGGAATTTGTGAGTCTAATAGAAATTTCAGTCTCGGTCTCAGTTTATGGGAAAAAGAAAAAGAATCCCCCCTGCCCTGGGGATAATGGCCCATTTTACAGATGAAAGGCATGAGCCCAGCTTTTTTTTTTTAAGGTGGATGATCTGAGCCTTCTTTGAATTCTCTCAATCTGTTCTTTTATCTAAGATTAGGATTCTGCCTTTTACTTTACCAACTAAGCTAGCACATGGACATACAGTATCCTTAAAGAATTTTGGGTATGTTGGGTTTAGACAGAAAGATGCATACACAAACCTAGGGAATACCAATATGGAGACCCTTGGGTAACTTAATGTGTCCTGTGTCCTGCAGTCTTCTTAAAATTATAATTTTTTAAAATTATGATTTTCCTTGTCTGCTTTTTACCTGTTTTTATTTCTTCTATCCTACTTTAATTGGTGCCTACCTCGCCTGTGTCACAGGGTGTGTGTAGCCAGGTTGCATCCTGTTAAGTTGACTTTTTTGGCCTAAAGCTGCCTCTGTATATATTAAGTTTGGCCTAAAGATTTCTCCATACAGGCCAGGGATTTAGCTCAGTGGTTTCGGTGCCTGCTGCGCCAACACAGGGTCCCGAGTTCGATCCTTGGTACAAAAAAAAATAAAAAGATTTATCCATACATAGTCAACTCCATAGTGAACTACTACAACCTAACTTGATGTGGAACAAGACTGTAACCTGCTCTAGTAACAAGTAGCCCAAAATCTCAGCCAGTCACAAGCATCCAAGGGTTTAAACAGATTTTTAATAAAACAAATGCCAACTGTAAGCAATCATACTGTTTCTTGGCCTGACTTCCTTTCTCTGAAGACCAGGTCTTTTTCTGTGGCTATAAATATAACCTGCTTACCTCGTGCAGTTGAATATTCTGAACCTTTTGGATCTGGACTGATGCCTGGTTCTAGAATGGCAAAGTCAATCAAATCTGCAAAACTGGATTTGCCTTGATTTCTCTTTCACTAGACCCAAGTGGCTGGTCTCCTGCCATTTTCTCTTCTCTCTGATATTGGAGTAGGCCTCTGGACCACTGGCTGTGCTGTGCTGTCAGTGTCAGTATCAGAGCACTGAGAACCCCCATCTGTTTCTGCGTCCAGCCTGCCTTTTGGGCCCCAACTTAGGACAGCAAAAGGGAGAGTGAGGTGAAAACCCCTTGCAGTGTGTAGCTAGGTTGGATAGGGAGACTGCCTTGGATGTTAAAATACTGAACTATTTTCCAGCCACTACCTAGGGCTCTTCAAATGTGCTTCTCCTGTCCCTTGATGGCCCTGCTACCCAGACTCTTAGCTCAGGCCTCCATGATCTAACAACCAAAGATTACTCCTCTGTAACATGGGCATAATAACCGGGTGACAAGAAGGTGAAATGAACGCTTATATTGCTCCATCGCATGATGTGTACATTCGTTTTATCTTTGTACAGGAGGAAATTGACATAAAACAGATTGTTTGACTTTCTCTGGGCAAATAGCTACATAGCAGAATTGGGATTTTAATACAGGTAGTTTGAATTCAGAACCTATACTCTGTTAGTTGAAATGAACTAAATCTGCACCACAACTCATCCCAGCCTGCTCCTCTAAATGACACAGATTTATTCTTTTATAGTTCTGGAACTCAAGATGTTGACAGAGCTGCATTCTTTCTGGAGGCTTTAGGGCAGATCTTGTTTCCTTGCCCTTTTCAGCTTGTAGAAGCAGTGGGCATCCTGTGACTTGCAGTCCCTTCTTCACATCATACCAACCTCTGCTTTTATCACCATGTCTCCTACCACTCACCCTAATTCTTCTGCTTCCCTCTTATAAGAACCTTGTCATGGCATTGGGCCCCCCTGGATTTTCTACGATGATCTTCCTGTCTCAAGAGACTTCACTGAATCACATCACCAAGGTCTCTTTTTCGATATCAACAGGTTTCAAAAATCAAGATGTGGATGTCTTTGATTTTGGTTGTGTGGGACATTATTCTGGTTACCACACTCATAAAGCTGCCTGGTTTCACTGGTCTGCTGGATAATGGGGTGATCCCTGTATGTGGGTGCTCTGACATCACATAGTGGTCTGCAAAATTCATATAGTAAGCTGGATGTGGTGGCATACCCTTGTAGTCCCAGCACTCTGGGAGGCTGAGGCAGGAGGTTGTAAATTTGAGCCTAAGTTTGCAAGTTTGTCAACTTAGGTCCTGTCTCAAAATTTTTAAAAAAGGGCTGAATTGTAGCTCAATATGAAGCCCTTGGCTTCAATCCCCAGTACTGTGAAAAAAAAAAGGACTGAAACAAAAAATAATACTTTTTAAAACACTTAAAAATATCAATTAAATGCCTAAGATGACTTATTATCCTATTTAATTTATTTTACTATCTGAATAACTCCTTGAGATGGATCTATTGTACAGATGAGGAAACTAAGACCTAGAGACTTATGGGACTCAGCCAAAGTCACCTAATTGGGAAGTGAGGGCTTTGTTAAGTTCTGGAGTCTGTATTCACAAGCTGTATTCTGTATATTCATAGATCATCCATTTTTATGTTGCATTTTGCAGTTCAGAGTGTTTTACCTTTTATTCACCTGATTGTCTCACACTTCAGAGATTTGGGCACTGGTAGTGTATCTACTTTATAGATGAAGAAACCGAGGCACAGTTTATTAAGTATTTTGCACAATGTCATACACAGGAAATGGGTGGAAAAGGTGGGACAGACATGAAATTAAATTTACAGCCCCCAGACTTTCATCACTCCTTTAAGAATACTAACACAAGAAAGGGGAGTTCTCAGTCACCATCATCATTTATCAGATGTGGAGATTTAATCAGGGGATGCCCTGGAGAGAATGCCGGGGACCAGATTCATTAGTTATGAGGCAGACCCAGGTCCCAAAGGCTTACCCTTTCCTGCCCAGAGTGTGGCCCATGACAGCAACACAGGCAGTTTGCCGGAACTGCGGGAGATTGTGACCTGCCATGGACCCACTGAATCTGAACCTGCATTTGCACAAGGTCCCCAAGTGAAAGATGTGTCCATCAAAAGCATTTGAAAGCGATTATATCCTGGATTGTAGGCCCCAAGCCATGGTCATTTAAACTTTTGCTCTAAAGGACTACTTATGCTTTTCTCTTTTACCTGCTGTTGAAATTGAATAGTGAATCCTCTCCTCTCAGGCCAGTGAAGCTGCATACATAGTTCTCAAATTTATTGTGTTTTAGAGTCATGAAGGACATTTGTTAGAAGCACACATTGCTTAACCCAGTTTTTGGAAGTCTTGATTTGATGCCTTTGCAGTTGGACCCAGAACTCTGCATTTTAGCAAGGACCGCCTGCTTTTCCCCTGCTCCTCTCCTCCTTGTAGAATTGTATGGTCATTGTCCTGGGATCATTTTTGGAGAATTGCATTAAAAATAATAATGCTATTTTTGACTGTGTTTGAAGACTTAAAATAAAAATTTGAGAAGGAGCAAAAGGTTAATAAAAGCAGGAAGCTAAAAAAGAAAAGAGTGCAGCATTGAGTGTTATGATTCTTCCTTTTTATTTTTACTTTTATTTTTTTCTTCCTTTTTATCAATGGGATCTATTGAAGGTTGTGATTACTGGCCCAGGAGACTGAGTCACCACCTTTGAGGTCAACTGTGTTCAAATCATCTCATCTTATACTTTTGTATTGGTACCAAAACAAAAGTTTTTTTGTTTTTTTTTTTAATAAAGAGAAGATTTTTAACTGGCCCAGTCTTGCAGATTGTTTCAAGTGTTTTCCTGGCCAGCTTGAATGGTAAATTATGGCTCTGATATTAACTTCAGCTATGATATCTAGAAAAAAAGGCCTTTCCACTAAGAAAAATGCATCTTGAGTTAGAATGTTGTTGCTTTGATGCAAAGTTAAACAGATTTTGCATTGGATTTATGAACAGCAAATTATTTCTGTTACTGAGATATTTTATTGATTTGAACTACACTTTAGGGCAACAAAAGACTCAATGCTTAGCATAATGTAAATGCAGATAAAAATATTCTACCTCCCCTTTGGTGAATTGTGTGTTAATCTTTTCTCAGATTTCACAGAGTCTGCCCTTGAAGTCCAAGTCCTGGAAGGGCTGCTGAGCTACAGCCTTGGTCCTCAGGGAGCTGGGCTATTATTTCTATGTTCCAGGACTCCAGGAAGGGAGCTGGGGCTATGATTATAGCCTTTATCCCTTTCTCTGTCTGTGTGAATAGAGAAAAATGATTGTTCTTCAAGTGACATTCTATTTGGAGCTCCTGAGACAGTAGAGGAGAAAGAAATAGCACAGGGTTGGTTGTACCCTGAGTTGAAGCTGATAATAATCAAGAAACTGGCATTTGGAAGATTCTTGTGCAGAGAGGAAAAGTACCCGAATGATACCAGCTCAGAGAAGATGCTCAGATGTGTGAAATGCCACATTACTGGGAACTCACACCTCTAAGCACCAACTTTTGTCTTTAAAGCATATTTGATGAAAATCTCCCTAAAAGTGATCACACATTTTCCAAGTTGTTTAAAAAGAGAATGTAGAAGATCACTTATTGTGAGAATAAGGAGGACTGATTGAAATCATGAGACCAATCCCAGTTTTTCAGCTGCAGCAGCTACCTAACCTATTCATGGTAGAACCAGGCTATCTGAAAAATACTTGGATAATTCTTTCTATTTCATCATCATGGCATTATTTTCTCTTTAAAGTCTTATTATTTTCTTGCATAATACTATTTTTAAAGTAAATTATAACCAAGGCAATGCATACAGCTTTACCCTTGAATACAAATGCAATTTTGTAGGAGGTCAGTGAGAGAACGCCGAGGATGAAAGTGAGATATCACTCAGAGTTAAAAGCTTCTTTCTGGCCAAGTTCATTTCTACTTTTCTGCACACTGGTTGTTGAAAAACCTGGACTTGATCTCGATGTATATGGCCCCCGTCCCCTCCATTCAGTTTTGTCCCAGTGGCTGCTCTTGTTCCTCTTTTGCCTGGAGCCAAGTTCCACTAAAGGTTTATCTTCCCAATGTCAGGATTTTGCTTCAGTGTTTTTGTAAGAAGCAGTGGCCTGATGTGGGAGGCACTTGTGTCAAAGCTGCATTGCCCACCAGAGCAGAAATGTGGCTAAATAGCACCAACAATTCCATTCAATTTGTTCTTCACAGAAATATATTCTGTTCTTCTCTTTCAGATTAGAGAAGATAAAAACTATTTTCCTGCTTCACATTTTCTAACCTAAAAGAGATTTCAAGAATGTTTTAAGGGCAGAGATCGTGCTACGTGTTTAATTGTTAACATGAAACAGCAGATTCTGAGAAAAATCAAGACTCTCAGAGCATTTGAAATGGGGTGATATTTTCCATTCCTTTATGATAGAATATATGGATTTTTTGAAAAGTGATTTCATAAACCTAATAATATGATGCCACGGCTATTTTAAAGACAATTCATGATCTATTACTGTGCTAAGCTATTAATTTCTACTCCTTTTTTTCATTATGGCTTTAAACATATTTGAGAGAAGTAAAAAAAAATGAGAACGGATTGTTTCCATCCATTTTGTTTCTTACTTAGAATCTATTTATTAACTTTTTTTTTTAGTGAGGTACAATACTGAAGTGCACAATGAAATAAAATGATATACTCAATTGATTTTTTACATATGTGTTAGCTCATGTAACTAACACTTACACAAGTTATAAAAATCTACGGCACCTCAGAAAATTCCCTCATTTTCTTTCCTATCTATACCTGGCCCCCTACTTAACCATTATTATAATGATTATTGTTACAATCCATTAGTTTTGCGTACTTGCAGGCCTCCTATTAATGGAATCACATGGTCTTTCTCTTTGTATCTAGCTTCTTTTGCTCCACGTGTCAATAGGATGCATTCGTACTGATATTTATATCAGTAGACTTTCCTTTTTGAAGTTGTGTGTAGCATTAAATTATAAGAATGTATCAGAATTTATCCATTATCCCCTTGATGAGCATCTGGTCTGTTCTCAGTATTATGTTATTATAAATAAAGCTACTAAAAATACAGTGGCAAATGTCTTTTATTTGTCATAAGTGCTCTCTTCTCTTTGGTCTATATTCAGGAATGAAACTGCTAGATCATTGGGTAGTGGTTATTGCCAAACAATGTTTTAAATGGCTGAACTCCCGTCATTAACTTAATTTTTTATATGAGGCAACAATGTATGTTGCCTCATATCTTTATCAATGTTCGTATCTCAGCTTTTAATTTAGCCACTTGTGGAGATATGTGATATTGTCTCATTGTAGTTTTTTTCACATCTTTTTTTTTTTAGTGTGTAGTGATTATACAGATTAATAGGTTTCATCTTGGCAGATTTGTACATTTACAAACATCCTGTAATCATTTTCGGCCCTCATCACTCTCCTCATTGTAGCTTTAATTTGCATTTCCTTAGGGAGTAATGATGAAACTTTTCATATACTTAGAGGTCAATTTCTTTTTTATGTGAAGTGCCCTCCTCTTATTCCTTTTAATTTTGGTTCTGTTTCTAATTGATTTGCAGGAATTTTTATATATTCTCAATGAGTCTTTCTTTATATTATATATTATAAATAGTTTCTTTCATTCCATGATTTTCTGCTTACTATTATGATAGTGAAGAACAGAAGTTCCTAATTTTATTGAAACCCAATTCATAATATTTTGGTGTTACAGTTGGTGATTTTATATGTACTACTGAAAAAATCTTGGCCTATTCATGTCAAGAAAATATTTTCCTATATATCTTTTATTTAATTATTGTGTTGGGAATTAAACTCAAGGTTTCAGGCATGCTAAGCAAGCACTCTTGAGTTATACCTTCAATCCTCTATGTATCTTTTGGAAGCTTTACTATTTTACCTTCATATATATATATTTACCTCAGCATATGTATATAATATATATACACTCCCTCTCTCTCCCTCCCTCCCTCTCTCTCTATATATATCTATCTATATCTATATCTATATCTATATCTATATAACATTGTCAATTAACTTTTGTCCCAGGGATTGAAACCAGGGCCTTTACACTGCCCTGCATCCCTAGTCAATTTTCATATTTTTGCTTTGAGGCAGGGTCTTGCTAAGTCACTAAGTTGCCCAGGCTGGGCTCAAACTTGTAATCCATCTGCCTCAGCCATCCAGAATGCTGGGATTAGGTGGTGTGTACCACCACATCTAGCTTTCCAGTTAACTTTTGAGTGTAATAAGAGGTAAGGATCAAAATTACTTTTCCTCCCATATTGATATCCAATTGTTACAGCACAATTCATTGAAGAGGCTATCTTTCTTACTATACTGGTACTTAGGTTGTCAATCAAGTAACTTCACATATGTGGATCTATTTCTGGAGGCAGAAAATTATTATTATTATTATTATTATTATTATTTTGGTTTTTTGAGGCAGGGTCTCCCTTTGTAGCCCAGGCTGGCCTTGAACTCCCAGTGATCCTCCTGCCTCAGCCTTCTGAGTGCTGGGATTACAGTCATGTCCAGCTCTAGAAACTCATTTTTGGGACCATGTTCATTGCAAGTATTCCAGTGGATATGCCATTGGGTTGGGTATCAGGAGTCCTGGCTCCCAGGGCTAGTTTTGCCAAGGACTGTGTGGAGACTTGGGATTAGAAGGTATGTTGATCTGTTTGCTGCCATGTCCAACATTCCTTCTTCACCTGTGTGGTCTAACTTGCGTAGCTAATAGGTGACCATTTTCCTCCTTCAGTTTCTCTAATTAACCATGGTCACACCTGACACATACTGATTAAGAATTGGATGGCCAGAGAACTATAAGGATTTCTTTTTTGGGAATTTGACATGAGAATTACAGAATCTGATGGTCTGAATGGACAGATCATATAAAATAAATGTTTGGGCTACATTAGAGATACAAAGCCATGGGCCATGGCTCCAAGATTTAAGGGAGAAGGGGCAGGAATATGTTAAGAAAGTCAGTTGACATCCAGGACAGAGAGAGAGAGCGGGGGGTGAGAGAACACAAAGCAAGCAAAGAGGAGTGGACATGAAAGACAGGTGAGAGAGTGACGTAGACAATAAGACTACTTGAAAGAACTGTGTGACATATTCTATTAGACAGTCTTCCAGTGGTTGTTGAAGAAAAAAAGGAAGATAAACTAAAAGTGTGTGCAATTTAAACCACTCTCTCACCCAGAGGCAATGCAGAGGACTTTTTATAAATAAAGTCACGTAAGATATATTTCAATTTTCTTTCCTCCTTAGGCCTTCAAGTAACTTTGCTGTTTGTTTTATACAAGATCTCATAGAGGTTGTGGTTAATCAGCTGCATGTTAGGAAAGTCCCAGCCCTTTCTATTATCTTTCCTTCCACCTGCTCTGTACCCTAGAGCCAATGTTGAGTGAAGCTGTTTTGCCAGGGAGAGAACTAAGTCTGATACTTTAACTTCCTATATGTTGTGTGTCCTTATTAGAAGTTATATTTTTATCAAAGTAGTTTGGGTATCTCTTGCAAGCAGATAAACATTGATTGGAACACTTGTATCTTCCATCCTGTAAGACACTTGGGTTCTGTGTTACTTCTATTGTAAAACAGAGGTCCAGCTCCTACTCTCCGTACTGAAGAGGCTGTGAAAATGCAGTAGGAGTGAGCTCAAAGCAGTTACAGAGCAGTCAGGAACAGCCCTAGCAACTGAAAGGGATAAATGAAGAACAACAGTGTCCAGAAGGCATTTCTGAGATCAAAGTAACATGCTTCCTAAAATGTGAGGCTGCCTTCAGTGTTTGGTAAAATTGTATAGGATGGGTAAGATTGATAAATATTAGGGCTTGTAGAATTTTGGAGCAGCTAAAACCAACCTGATTATAATTTGTCATTGGGAAAAGAAAGGTTAATCAATCAAATTGTGATCTTTCAGATAAAGGGTAGGTAAACATGAAGGGCAGGTCATCTTGGACTAGGGAAGGTTGGCAGCGTGCACGCCGCACATTCAAATGAGAGAGATGTTACCCTGAAGAGCATTGCCCTTCAGGTGCCTGGGGAGGGCACCCTGCTGGGACAGGGACTGTTACCCAGAACATCTCTACTACTACCACATCTTCCTTTGCTCTAGTGCCAAAGTCCTGAGTCACTTCTGTTTGTCAATTGCCAATAGGCTTCCTCAGTATTTTGCTAGTGGGAAGACAGAGTTTGGAAAGGAGTGAAAATATTATAGCTGCTAGAGAGAAATATTCCTTACTGTAAAGAAATACATTTGCTGAGTCTATGGCCATACCACCCTGAATGTGCCCAGTCTCGTCTGATCTGGGAAGCTAAGCAGGGTCGGGCCTGGTTAGTACTTGGATGGGAGAAATACATTTGCTGAATAGTTTATATATTTCAATGAAGTTGAGTGGCAAGAGTCAGCATTCTTGTTTTCAACCAACTCTGGTATACTAATAAAGCTGAACACAAGAGCCTGGTTGTCAGACTCCTGCAAATCAACTTCGTGGTTGCCCCTAAGTCATCGTATATTATCGTGAAAGATTACTTAAGAAACCATTGACTATTGCCATTGGAGCCATCTTGTGGGCTGTAACTTATAAAGACATTTATTAAAACCTTGCAGCAAGTACTTAAGAAATGCATTTGCATTGGAAGGTGCTCATATCTTCAGAATTTTCAGGGCTCTGTGATTTGTGATACAGCACACAGAGACAGAAATACAGCATGAGAAATAAAGTGGTATATTAGGGTTGCTCAGGCTGCCATAAGAAAATATGATAGACCTAGAGGCTTAAACAACACAAATTTATATTCTTGTAGTTTTGAATGCTGGAAGTTCTAGATCAAGGTGATTTGCAGATGGTCACCTTCTTGCCACCTCTTAACATGGTCATCCCTCTGTTCACAGGCCTTTTCCTCTTCTTACAAGGACATCAGTCACATTGACTTACAGCCCCACACTAATATCTTCATTTTCACTTAATCATCTATTTAAAAGTCCTGTTTTCCAACTTCAGACATACTCAGCCACCTCATCTTTGACAAAGGAGCCAACCACCCTCATTGGAGGAAAGATAGCCTATTTAATAAATGGTGTAGTAAAAACTGGATTTCAACCTGTCAGAGATTAAAACTAGACCCATATCTATCACCATGCACTAAACTAAGATCTAAGTGGATTAAAGATCTAAATATTAAGACAGAAACACTAAACTTGCTGGAAGATAAGTTAGGTAGAACTCTTGAAGATACTGGCATAGGAAAAGACTTTATGAACAAAACCTCAGTAGCATGGGAACTAGCAGAAAGAATCAACAACTGGGATCTCATCTTATTAAAAAGCTTCTGCACAGCAAGAGAAACCACCAAAAGAGCTAAGAGACAACCTACAATGTGGGAAAAATTTTTAGCAGCTGTAACTCAGACAAAGGGCTACTATCTAGAATATATAAAGAACTGAAAAAAATCAGACCCCCCAAATTCAAAGACCCAATTCAAAAATGGGCATCTGACAGGAACAGACATTTCTCAGACAAAGAAGTAAAAGCAGCAAATAAACATATGAAAAAATGTTCAACATCACTGGTCATTCGAGAGATGCAGATGAAAACAACACTGATATTCCATCTCACCCCAGAAAGAATGGCTGCTATCAAGAAATCAACCAGTAACAAATGCTGGCGGGGGTGTGGAGAGAAAGGAACCCTTCTCCATTGTTGGTGGGAGTGCAGACTGGTGCAACCACTATGGAAATCAGTGTGGAGATACCTCAAAGAACTAGAGCTGGAGGTCCCATTTGATCCAGCTATTCCCCTGCTGGGTATTTTCCCAAAGGAATTGAAAGAATCATACCACAGAGATATATGTGTACCCATGTTTATAGTGGCACAGTTTGTAATAGCTAAAGCTTGGAAACAGCCCAAGTGCCCATCAACTGGAAACTGGATAAAGAAGATGTGGGTTTTTAATAAAATGGAGTACTACT
The DNA here is from genome assembly GCF_053883595.1 of Heterocephalus glaber. Lineage (NCBI taxonomy): Eukaryota > Metazoa > Chordata > Mammalia > Rodentia > Bathyergidae > Heterocephalus > Heterocephalus glaber. The sequence continues at coordinate 42,327,166 of NW_028258325.1, read as the reverse complement.
CAGCCATAAAGAATGAGAAACTAGAGACATTTATAGCTAAATGGATGCATATTGAGGCCATCCTCTTAAGTGAAATAAATAGGACACACATGTGTAAATACCAAATAGTTTCTCTAGTGTGAGAAACTGAGAGTGTAAATAAGGAATAAAAGGATTAATAACTAATAATTGATACTTTGAAATAGGAGAAGGTCCAAAGGAGTAGGGTGGTGGGAGGAGATGGGGAAAGAATGGAAGGGAAAAATTATGAGAAAAGAAAAAAAGAATGGAAACAAAATATGTCAATAGGGAAGGGTGGAGGGGTGAAGGGTGCACAGGTAATGGGGAAAAAAATAAGAACCAAAATACATCATGTACAGGTACAAGCACCCAAGGATAAATGTAAATGTATTGTATACCTAAAATGTACCAATAAAAGAATTTAAGTAAAAAATAAAAAATAAAAAAAAATGAAAGTCTTGTTTCCAAACAAGGTCACATTCTGATGTACTGAGGGTCAGAGCATCAACATATAAATCTATGGGAAATGCAACTCATCTCAGACTAGGTGTTGAAGTCTGTGCCATTGAAGTTATTTTGGTGAGTTAGAGTGAGGAAAAGTTGCTGGGCACTGGGTACGCTCGTCCAAGGTTGGTGCCTAGATGGGGCAGGCAAAGTTAGCCTGCTCACTGTAGAACCCACCCCACCTTACAGAAAGCATTAAGAAAATGTTTGATTATTAATTACTGTGTTGAATGCACAGAGGCATGGCACAATCCAAGATATCTTTGTTTTAATTTCAAAACCAATAGATTGTTGAGGATCATAAATATCCCAAGCAACTCAGGGGTATTGACCCAGTGTGTGCATAACTGTTTATGGATAAGGTTTTTCTTTGAGGAATGACCAGTCAGCAGACCCAGAAACAGAGAGTTAATGCTTCCTGTGTTGAGGGATTCCAGAATTCTGGGGATGTTTCCAGAGTCTCACTGGTTCTTAGACAGGGCCATTGGATTCACTGGGGATGGTTTCTATTAAAGGCTCCCTTTAATTCTAACTGTTGAGCAGACTGAGTCAATTTGTTGCCAATTTTGGCTCCAAATTTATGAATGATGAGAAGAAGCAGTTGAGTACAACCTGGCTAAATCATGATCTTCATTGCCCTGGTCATGTCTCCAGGGTTTCTGATGATGGACTATAGTTTTGCAGGCATAGTTTACCCCATGTGTACCTGACAGCTGTCAGGACAGGATCAGTGTGAAGAATGTTGCGCTGAGCATCCTAGAGACAAATGGAGGTGTGCAAGGAGAAATAGCCTCAAGTCAGAGTTAGAATGATCAATGTATTCATTCACTTATTTATTAAGCACCTATTGTCTAATCAGGTACTGTTAATGGATTTAGAAACACACTTCTGATGAAATAGACAAAAATCTCTGTATCCATGAAGCTTTCACTCTATTGGGCAGAGACAGGTGGTAAACAAAATCATTAGGTGGAATACATCTTCTGTCAGATGGTGATGTATATTATGGAGAAAAATAGGACAGAGCAGGGGAATAGGAAGTGTTCCAGGTGATGGCCAGGGAAGACTTTACTGAAAGTGACTTTGAGTAGAGTCTTGAAGAAGGTGAGGAAATAAGACATGAAGCTTTTGAGAGGTGTTCCAGGCAGAGGGATACCTGTGAAAATGCCTGAAGTATGTACAGGAAAATCCAGGGAGCCAGTATGGCCAAAGCAGGAGAGAGCAGTGAGACAACAGCAATGGGACATTGTGAAAGAATGGGTAGGTATGGAGTAGACAAACCAGGAAGGGCTTTGCAGGCTATTATGAGGACTGTGACTTTGACTTTCAGTGAAATGAAAGGCTATTCACTGAATCTCAGTAGAAGAGTGCATGACCTATTAACTTTTAAAAGGCTGAACATAATTTGAAGGGAGGCACAAGTGGAAGTAGGGAGACTGGTGAAAAAGCTACAGCAATAAGCTCAGTAAGAGCTGGTGATGGCTTTGACCAGATGGTAGCAGACTGGTGGGAAGTGGTTGTATTCCAGATATGTTTTGAAGTAGAATCATTAGGGTCTCCTGACGATGGCAAAGTGGACCTCAAGGTATTGGGCAATAATAACTACTAGTCTAGTGCTAAAATGATTAGAAATATTATCAGAAAATGATTTTTAGACAAATGCACAGACTTTAGAGCATCTGATGCTCTAAAAGATGTCACTTTCATATGCTATTTTATAAGAACTAAAGAGTGTACAATGTAAAATCCTCCAACCTAGCTTCACAATACATGATGCTTCTAACATAGCCATCCATAAATCTATCCATCCATCCGTCCCCCCTTAATTAATTCAGTTCACCAACTGCATCTCAGAAAATAGTCAGGAATGCCCTATTCCTTGAGATCTAGATGACATTCACTTGAACAACTCCATTTCATGATGTGTGAAAATTCAAGGCATCTGAAGAACTGCCCCTAAATTCTTCTGGTTTCTTCTGTGTCCTGGACATCAGCTGCAACCCATGCTGCCTTGGTTCTGACCTCACACCAAACTTTGCAAGGGGAATGGGGGACTCTACTGATGATGTGGGGTAATGCATTTGTTTTTTCCTTCATCTTTTCCAGGAGTAAAAATAATTACACTCATTGTTTCTGTGTAAAAGTTTAGGGATATGTCTGTTCTTTAAATTTGGTCTCCATTCCCAAGACCTTATCATAAAGAAACCATGTCCTCTTTAGAGCATTCTGAAAGGTTTTAGGCAGAGCTCATTTGTTTGTTTCTTTAAAAATTCCCTCTGGCTGTTTGGAGAATGGACTGGAGGGGGGTAAAAGTGAATGAAACCCCATTCCCCTCTGCTGCTTCTGCCATCTGGTTGTCTGTCCTCTGTTGTGACTCACTCTATTTGAGGTGCTGTAGGGCAGAACTGCTCTTATGGCTTTTACTTTGCTCTCTTTAACCCTGGGACTGTGCTCTAAACAGAGCCCCCTCCTCTCAATCAGTACAAATGCCTTCTTGAGCTCCTTTCTTCTAGCATTTTCTTCCAGAATAAAGTCTGAGGCTCTCAGGCTTCCAGTCAGTCAGTACTTGTCATTGTCCCCCGCTGAACTAATTTGCAGATGTGTCCAGACATGTCTGACTTTCATTTTGACTCTAGCTGGAACCCATAGGTCTTATGAATGAATTTCTTCATTGTGTTTTGAACCCAGTCACCTCATCTGCTTGTGTTATAGTCTGGTTCTTGGAATTATGGGATAGCCTCAGCATTGACTTCCATGCTTCCTTCCTTACCCAAATTATTTTAAGTTGTCCAGAGAAACAGAACAAATAGAAGATAATATATTATAAGTAATATACTCACATGACTATGGATGTTGAGAAGTCCCATAATTTTCCAATTGCAAGCTGAAGACCCAGAAAAGCCAATGGTATAGTTCTACTGTGAGTCTGAAAAACTGAGAACCAGGGGGAATGATGGTGTTAAGGTCTAGTCCAAGTTTGAAGGTTTGAGAATCAGGAATGCTAATGGTATAAATTCCAATTCTATTCTCATTTCAATGGTAGATGAAGATGGATGTGCTACCTTAAGCTGTTATGGTGGGAGGGATGGATGAAGGGGGTGAGAGAGAGGATAATTCTCCTTTCCTCCACCTTCTTATTCTAGTGAGGCCCTCAACAAATAGGATAACCCCCCTCCACAATGAGGAGGACCATCTGCTTTACTCAGTTTAACACTAATCTCATCTGGAAACCCTCACAGACTCACCTAGAAACTGTTTAACCACATAATGGGGCATCTTATGCCTCTGTCTTGTTCACACATAAAATCGACCACCATGCTCCCTAATGTCCATTCCTTACATATTAGTCATATCTTGTTAGTGAGGCTTCCCCTAACATTCCATACAAAAAAGCCCTGCTCCTAGTATTGTAGCCTCATTCATCATCACATGCTCATATAAAAAATTGCCAGTTTCACTTAAGAATGCTCTTAATATAAATATTACTATATGAAATCTCAGTTCTTGAGTAAATAAGTTATTTTAATATTTGGTATGATGTAATAGGAAGTATTCATAAAACACTTTTGATGCAAGTCAAAGTATAATAGTTGTCTTAAAGAAAAGCTCTTGATGAGATTGAAGTGCAAGCTGAACTAGTCACTTTCTGTAGGGAAAGCCATTAAAAAGTTATAGACTATCATAGTTCATTAGGGCTTCCATAACAAGATACCATTATCTAGGAGGTACACAAGCAACAACAGTTCTGGAAGCTGGGAAGTCCAAGATTGAGGCACCATTAAACTCAATGTCTGATGAAGTCTGTTTTCCGTTTCATAGATGGCGCCTCCTTCTGCATCCTCACATAATGGGAAGAGGGCCAGGAAGCTTTCCTGGGACTCACTTATAAACTCTCTGATTCCAGGTGTGAAGGCTCTGGCTCCATGATCTAATTACCTCCCAATGGTCCCCCTCTTCTAATAGCATCACAGTGGGGACTGGGTTTCAACATACAAATTTTGGGAGGACATAGATATTCAGACTGTAACACTGACTTAGAAAATATGGTTATTTAGATTTGAATATTTGGCAGACATTTTCTAGAAAGTGAACCAAGTGAGGCTGTCATTTCAAGAATAACTGACAGCATTTGTCAAATTATAAATTTTGAGTTTGGAGTGAAACTAGATTTTTTTGTTTTTAAAAAAATTAATTTTATTGGTACATTTTAGATATACAATATAATGACATTCATCACTGGAAATTTGTACCTTTACGTAATCTATCTTGGTTCTTATTTTTTTCCCCATTCCCCTGCCCTCCCTTCAAACCCTCCACCCCTTCCTATTTACAAAGACTTTGTTTCCATTTTTTCATTTTCTCATATTAATTCCATTCCCTTCTTTCCTTTCCCCAATCCCTCCCACTTCCCCTTCCCCTTTGGAATTTTTCTCCCTATTTCACAATATCTATTATGCCTTTTGATCCTTATTTACACTTTCAGTTTCTCACACCAGAGAAACTATTAGATATTTACACATGTCTGTCCTATTTATTTTACTTAAGAGTATTGCCTCAATGTGTATCCATTTAGCTATAAATGTCTCAAATTTTTCATTCTTTATGGCTGAGTAGTATTCCATTTTATTAAAAAAACATATTTTCTTTATCCATTGTCTCCAGTTGATGGGTAATTGGGCTGTTCCCAAGGAAAATTAGAATTTTTGAAAACTTGTATCCATATCAGTGAGTTTGACAACGTTCTAATACTTGAAGACTTTTTGGTAAGATCAGTGGCATATTACTAATGTGTATGTTTATCATTTATTGACATGTATGGTTAACATTTTAAGAAAATATATGTATCTCCACCTTTGGGAGATCTACATAATTCAGTGAACCAATATTTTCCAAATGACCATGCTATTTTATCTGGCAATCTGTTTTGTTTTTTTTGGTATCAGGGATCAAACTTGGGACCTTGTGCTTGTGAGGTGGGTGGCAGAACCATTGAGCTAAATTCTGGCGCTGTGCTGTTTTAAAATTCTACATGAAAAAGATCCATTCAGAGTACTATATACAATGGACCAATGAATTTCTATATAACAGAGTGTGAAAGCATGTTAATTTGGTTTCTGATTCCATATTGCAACTTTAAGAAACTACCACTTACTTGTCAAGTTTTTTTTTTTTTGGCACCAGGGATCGAACTCGGGACCCTGCACTTGCGAGGCAGGCAGCGAAACCACTGAGCTAAATCCCTGGCCCAACTTGTCAAGTTTTGATGTAGTATCAAACACATCTATAATTATCTGAAAGGACTACTAAAATATTTTTCCCATTTCCAACTATATGCTGATGTGGGGTGAATTTTCTTATATTCTTAAGGTAAAACAACATAATGTAACACACTGAATGCAGCAAACAGATCTGCAAATCCAGCTGTCTTTTATTAAGTACGACAGAATACAGATTTGCAAAAATTTCAAGCAATGACACCTTTCTCTTTAATTTGTTCTGGAAAATGTAGTTACTTCTTTACATGACTTTCTTAAGGTATAATTGAAATGCAATAAACTGCACATTTGAATCTACAATTTGATAAGTTTTTACATGTGAGTGCATCCTTTTATGAAACTTTTGCCTTAATAAGAATAATGAATATGTCCACCACTCCCAAAGTTTTCTTGTGTTCCATTTTTATCCTAGTCTTCTCCCCATTCTGCCCCTGATTTCTACGCAACTGATAATCTTTTTTCTGTGACTCTTCTTACTTTCTGTTTTCTAGAATTTTATCTAGATGTAACCGTAGGCTATGTAGACTTTTTTGTCTGTTTTTTCCCTAGCATAAATTATTTTGAGATTCACTCATATTTTTGCATGTGTCATAAACTTGTTCATTTTTATTGCTGAGTGCTCTTTCATTGTATAGATGCAGTATAATTTCTCCATTTGCTTGTTATTGGGAATTTGGTTTATTTTCAGATTTTGGCTGTTACAAATAAGGCTGCTGCCACCATTTATAAGTCAGTCTTTGGACATATTCTTTTATTTCTCTTTGGTAGAAATCTAGGACAGAAATGGTTGGGTATAGTTTAGGTATATGCTTAATATTTTAAGAAACCACCAAACACATCAAAGTAATCGTACAATTCCACATACCCACCAGCAGTGTATGAAAATGCAAGTACTCCCACATCCTCACCAACCCTTGGGCATTCTAGCCAGTGTGTATTGATACTTTTTGTGTGTATATGTGGTACTGGGGATTGAACCCAAGGTCTTTGCACAAACATATATCCTCATTCTTTAATATATACATATATATATAAATTTTTTTTTTTTTTGAGACAGGTTCTCGCTGAATTGTTAAGTTGCCCAGATTGGGCTTGAACTTGTGATTCTCCAGCCTCACAGAGTGCTGGGATTACAGGTGTGCACCATCATGCTTGGCTGTGATATTTGTTGTCATTTAATTGATATTGTTGTCATTTAATTGAGTAACTAGTAATGTTGAATATATTTTCATGTGTTTATTTGCCATTTGTCTATCTTCTCTATTGAAATATCTGTTCAAATCTTTTGCTATTTGTGGCATTAATCTTGACTGCCAAGTTGATTGGCTTGAGAAACATCTAGGAGATTAATAAAGCACATTTCTAGGTGTGTCTGGGTGGGTCTATAAATGCTTCCAAGCGCCTTCCTCTCTGGGCTCTTCCACTTTCTTTGGTGCCTAGATGCCATGGGTTGAACAGCTTTCCTCCATCATGCCCTTCTGCTATGCTGTTTCTGCCTTGGAGCCAGCTGGTGATGGACAGAAAACTCTGAAAACAGTGAGCCAAATTAAACTTCTTCACCATTAAACTGTGTGTGTCAGGTATTTTGTTCCAGCAACACAAAGGCGACAATACACTATGGTATAGCTAATTACACTCCTAGGTTATATGGAACCACCATTGTATTTGTGGTGTGTTGTTGACTGAAATGTTATGGATGCATGGCTGGAAAGGCAAACTCCTGAGGGAGTCCTTCAGGGAGCCACCAGATGGGTCAAAACAAACATAGTTCTGTAAAAAGTGATGACAAAGAGATCAGCCTATGGTTTAAGCCTGAAGAATTAGTTGATTCAAAGTCCCATGCTCATGACTGGGTCTATAAATAGAGTTGGACAAAGCAGGGGTCTGCTTCAGCACCACCCAGTGAGTTCTTGTATACAGCTCTTCATTCCATTGACTTGGAAGTAACAGGAAGGATCTTTCTTTTCTAAAGCCTGTTTACCAATAAAGCCTTTGGAGCTAGGAAAAGATCTGTTCAGCTCCCTTCAGTAGTGAAGGTTTATCTTGAGAATGTGGCCTATTGTCTTGTATCTGCACAGCCAGAGAGTGAGTGATAGGGCCAAGGTAAAACACTAGAAAGCACTCTTTCCAAACAGTAGGGTTTTTTTTTTTTCCCCCCGATCAAACATTTGTTTGATTGTTGTGCATATCTTAGTAGTTCCCAGTGTTCTGATAAACCTGATTCTAACAGTTTGAACAGTCAATTTGCTGCTTTTGTGATGGAATAGACTTTGGAGTCTTCTCTCTCCCCTCTGTCCACTGACATCATTCACCAGTTCATGGACCTTGTCCTGATCTTTCTTATTTTCTTTCTTTTGCTACTTGGGTTTTGGTTTGGTCTTTCTTTTCCTAAGTGAAGGTTGAGGTCATTTAACTGGATGTTTCTTCTCCATGTGCTACAAACTTCTCCTTAAGAAATTATGCAGTGCGTCTCCCACATTTTTATATGTGTTTTCATTTTCATCTAGTCCAAAATGCTTTCTAATTTCCTTTTGATTTCTGCTTTGGATCATGGAGTATTTTGAAACATGTTATTAGTTCCCAGATCTTTAGACATTTTGTAGATACTTTTACTTCTCTTTAATACATTTAATTTAATATGTTTTGTGCATAGAGAACCACTTTATATGCTATAAATAAATCATTTAAATTTATTTAGATTTATGTGAGAACCAGTAATATAATTCATCTCAGTGTTTCATGTGTACCTTAGAGATCTGTGCAATTTTGATATATCACAATTAGGTCAAGTTGGTTGTTAGTGTGGTTCAGGTATTCATCATCTTCTCTGATTATCTGTTACTTGTTCTATTAATTATCAATATAGGGGCATTAAAATTTCAGATTATAATTATATATATTTGTCTATTTTGCTTTTTAGTTCTATTTTTACTTCATGTATTTAGAAGCTCTGTTATTAAAGTGTAATCATTTAGGATTGCTTCTCATTCTTTTGGGCAACTGACATTGTTATCATGATAAAATGACCTTCCTTACCCCAAGGAATATTCTTTACTCTAAAATCTGCTTGCATTATATTAATATTCAGTCCAGCTTTTCCTTTGAACATGATGTATCCTTTTATATCTGCTTACTTGTAGTCTATTGGTATCTTTATATTTAAAGTCAGTTTCTTTTTTTTTATTGCTTAGACTTGGGTTTTGTTTGCTCTCCAATCTGAAACCCTCTGTCTTTTAATTGGGGTGTTATCCTGTATGGGGTCATTGGCGTGGTTTCATTTAAGTTTACTATTTTGCTATTTGCTTTCAATTTATATTTTTAATCTTTGTTTCCTTTTTCTTCCTGTTCTATTTTTTAGATTGAAAATCTTTAAGAATAATCCCATCTTATCTCCTTTTCTTTCTTATTAACTGTAAATCTTGGTTGTGTTATTTTTGTGGTTTAGTGTTTGGTCTTTAACATATTTTTACCTTCAGTACTACTTTATGTGTAATGCAAGAACTTGCAATTGTTCTATTTCTCTCCTCCAGGCTCATGTGCTATTATACAATTTACATAACTCCCACAATGTATCAATATTCATTTTATTTTAAATTTCAATTATCTTCTTAAATTTAAAGATTTAAGTAATAAGAAAATTACCTATGTAGTTATAATTTCTGGTGCTTTTTATTTTTTTATTTTTTATTTTTTGAGGGATCCAGTTATCCATCTGGTATCATTCTTCTCCCTGAAGGGCTTACTTAAAATTTTGTTTGTAGTACAAGTTACTGGTGATGCAGTTTTTTTCAGCTTTTGTATTTCTGTAAGTTTTATTTTGTCATCTTTTCTAATAGATATTCTTGCTGGGTGAGGAATTCTAGGTTGATTCTTCTTTCTTTTGGTACATTAAAAATGTTGCTCCTCAGGAGTAAGGCCAGGTGCTGACTTGTTTCTCTACACCCACCTCACAGTGTGAGAAATGGAAATTTACTCCTAGGCAGAAGCACAAATGCTACACCTTGCTGGCCTTTGAGAACAGCACGTGATAAGACAATCTGTCAAATGAATGTCAGAGATGGTTCCTATACTAATTTAAGCTACACAGCAAACAATGCTAAACTCAGAGCTTACTAGCGTTCAACCCATAGTAGCAATGGCACACTACTTTAGAGCTCAACAATGACCTGGACAGGTCTGACAGTTAGCAAGGTGAATGAAGAGGCTCCATATGCCAAAAGGATTATAAATGACAAGCCCTGGTTGACTGATGCATTTACAGGTATTCTGAAACTTAACACATGACTACTGAATGTTAGATCTTACTCATCAAAACCCTGCATACTCTGACCACAGAAAGCAAGGTGCTAACAAAAGGGGCAAGCAGAAGAAACAAAAGAGAAGGAAAAAGCTACGGAAAGCACAATGCAAGAAACACGGATTGTATTTCATCTAGTATTTCTGTCTATAAGTAAAATGAAATTTGAAACCAGACAGCTTAGTTTCAAAACATGCATGTAGAGAAATAGCAGGGTACACCTGAATATGTCATTTAAATTTGAATTACAACTTCAACAGCAGTAAACAAGGCATTATTTGAAGAATTTTTAAAAAATGTATGTTTCTAAATACATCATCATGCTCTAAAAAAAAATGTTGCTCCTCTGTCTTCTGGATTCCATTGTTTCTGACAAAAAAACCCTATGTTTTCCTGTAAGTAATGTGTTTTAATTTTCTGAGTGTGTTTTAGATTTTTCTCTTTCTCATCTGATTTAAGCAATTTGATCATGATGTCTTGGTATAATTTTCTTAATGTTCTTATACTTGATATTCATAAAGTTAGTGGATCTGTTGGTTCACAGTTTTCCATTTCTGATTACTTTTTAATCTCTTTGTCTACTAATTCTATCATCTTTTTATTTCTGGGTCAACACAAATTCATTGATTTTGCTCATTGTGGGTTATATTTTTCTTGCTTCTTTGTATGATGCCAGATAGTACAGATTTTACCTTGTAGAGTCCTGTATATTTTTGTATTCCTAAAAATATTCTAGACTTTTTTTCTGGAATGCAGTAGTATTACTTGAAAACCTTTTGAATCATGGCAGCAAGGAGGGAGTTCTTGCTGTTAAGGTTTGTTAAGTTGGACCAGAATAGCATTTTTTTCTAAGATTAATTTTCCTTACTACTAAGGCAAGGCCTTTCTTAGTACTCTACTGAGTGCCCCAGGAATGAAGAAGTGTACTACTCTGGTTGTTGGGACTGGCACTATTATGGTCCTTAGTGAGCTCTGAACACTACTCCTTCTGGTGTGGGTCATTTCTTTATACACATGTGTTGCTCACTATCCATAGGAATACCTGACAGTACCCTTGAAGATTGCTACAGTTTTATTCTCTATGCAGCTCTGTTCTGCACAGTACTTTGCCTTTTGAAACTTGGCTTACCCAACTTTATCTCCTCAATTCAGGGACATATTGTACTTGGTCTTTCTTCTTGGGCCATCATGTAGTAACTTTATATGGTCCATGAAGATTAAAATACATACAAATCTGGCCCTTTACAAAACAGTTAGCTTCCTTTGCTAGTAAGTTGATGCAATTGTAGGATGTGCTTCATTTGATCCTTGACTGTCAGGCATTACCATTTTTGTTACCTTATGTCCGGTGTCACAAGAGCTGTCTTGTACATTTTTGCCTATCTTTTAAAAAAATTTTCAGGTAGGATGGTAAATTGATCTTTATTACTCTGTGTTGGCTAGAATTGAATGCTTGCAATATAATTATATTTTATAAAATATATTTTTACATTAACATGTAATGTGTGTGGTTTTTAAATGAATTAAGATACATATTTTTAAAATTCTCATTTTAGCTTGTATTTGGTGAACATCAATAGATCTAACCCATACAAACAAAAGCTCTGTGGAACCTCAGTAGCTTTTTAAGATTAAGAGATACTTAATTTTTAGAGCAGTTTTTGATTTACAGTAATATTCACTAGGAAGTACAGAGTTCTCACATTTCCCCAACACCCTCACCCAGTCTCCCCCACACTGGTCAGGATACTCTACCAGTATAACACATGCATTATCACTGATGAAATAACATTTATACATCATTGTCACACAGAGGACATAGTATACGTTAGGGTTTGCTCTTTGTGTTGTACATTCTATGAGTCATGACAAATGTATGACATGCATTCACCATTATAACATCATACAGAGTAGATTCACTACCTTAGACATCTCCTGTAGGCTGCCTATTTATTCCTTCTCTCTAAGACCCTGGAAACCACTGATCTTTCTGTTGTATCCAGAGTTGTGTGTCTTTTCCAGAATTACATATAGTTGGAACCATATGGGTGTACCCTTTTTGGATTGTTTTTTATTTAGAAATATGTATGTTGGCTGTACTACCACTCCCAGTGCAAAGGAGGCTTCTGGGCCACCATACCACCACTCCCAGCACAGAGGAAGTAAGCCAGGTGGGCACCAGCAGCACCCCACCCTGCCACCCATCCCCCCCATCAAAATGAGAAGACACATAAACAAGTCTCAAAACAAGACTTCCAGATACCTACAGCAACCTCAAAGGGAAGCAAGATGGAACACTGATACTCAACCACCTGGACTCCCTGAATTGGCAATAAAAGAAGATCTGGAAAAAGTGAAATTAGAAATAATTTCTCAGATAACAGCAGAGATTGTGCTTGTAGTGCAAGACATGATTAATAAATCTAGAGGACCTGAGGAAAATGATGGAATCCCAACATAGGAAACAAATTGAATCCATGAAACAGATGCAAATAGATTTCCAGGAGATCAAAAAAAAATTCCATTGAAAGTCTACACAGCAGAATGAGCCAATGTGAGGAATTTCAGATATAGAAGATAAGATTGCAATCAGTGACCAGGCAAAGAAAAATTGCTTCAAAATTGTAAGGGACCATGAGAAATCAATCCAGCAGCTGCTAGACAATGCAAAGAAGAATAACAGAAGACTGATTGGAGTCAATGAAGAAACAGGAGAGAGTGGAGATGAGATTAAAAAAACTTCACAGAAGTGATGGCAGAAAACTTCCCAAGCAGGGGAAAAGAACTTGACATACAGATAAGTGAGGCATATAGGACTCCAACTAGCCTTGATAAAAAAAAAAAAAAACTACACATAGGCATATAATTGTTAAGGGTCCAGAAACCCAACAGAAGAACAAAGTTCTATAAGCAGTTAGAGAAAAGAAACAAATCACATACAAAGGAAAGACCATCAGAATCACAGAAGACTTCTCAGCACAAACCCTCAAGGCAAGAAGAGCTTGGAGTGACTATTTCAAGCCCTAAAGGAAAACAGCCTCCAACCCAGACTGATGTACCCTGCAAAACTATCTTTCAAAATTGATGGAGAAATAAGATACAAACAGCACATTAAGGACTTCAGGAATACCAAATCAGTACTCCAAAAAATTTTGGACAATATCCTAGGAAAAGACAATGAGGATCATAACCCCAGGAAGCACAGCAGAAGGAATCCATCTGGCATGACAAGAAATTAAACACAAAGGGGGAGAATACAACAAAAAGAAAAAGTCATAACAAAGATAAGTCGATATGTATCAGTTATAACCATCAATGTTAACAGTCTCAATTCACCACTCAAAAGAAATAGACTAACAGAATGGGTCAAAAAGCAAGATCTAACAATATGTTGCATACAACAAATACACTCAATTCAAAAGGAAACTCATAGACTGAAAATTAAAGGGTGGAAAACAATACTCTATGTGACAAGAACCCAAAAAAAGCAGGAGTAGCTACTGCCCTCTTTGCAGCTGAAGTGGATTTCAAACCAACACTGATTAAGAGAGACAAAGAAGGACACTACATCCTTGTAAAGGGAAGAATCCAAGAGGAAGAGATGACAATCATAAATATCTATGCACCAAACACTAGTGCACCCATCTATATAAAAAAAATACTAACGGAGATGAAAAGTCATATATGCATTAATACAATTATAGTGGGGGACTTCAATACCCAACTGTCACAAATAGATCAATTAGACAAAAAATAAGTAATGAAATACTAGAACTCAATCAAACTCTTGAACAAATGAACTTAACAGATGTTTACAGAGTCTTCCACCCCACAAAATCAGAATACACATTCTTTTCAGCTGCACATGGGTCGTCAAATAGACCACATACTCGCTCATAGAACATGTTTTAGTAGGTGCAAAGGAATTGAAGTTATCCCCTGTATATTATCAGACCATAGTGTGATGAAATTGGAGATCAATAGCAAAAGAAACCACAAGAATTTCATAAACACATGGAAATTGAACAACACACTTCTGAATAACCAATGGGTCACAGAGGAAATTAAAGAAGAAATCAGACAGTTCCTACAATTCAATGACAATGACAACACAACAGATTGAAATCTATAGGACACAATGAAAGCAGTCTTATGAGTGAAATTCATAGCAGTGAATACACATATTAAGAAACAGAGTGAGCCCAATGAAACAACCTGATGCTGAACCTCAAGCTTCTAGAAAAAGAAGAGCAGGACAAACACAAAGCACATACAGGGGAGGAAATTATAGAAATCAGAGCAGAAATCAGTGCAGTGGAGACTAAGAGAATGATACAAAAAAATCCATGAAGTCAAGAATTGGTTCTTCAAAAGAATAAACAAAATTGACAAACCCTTAGCCAACCTTATCAGAAAAAGGACCGAAATGGCCCAAATCCATGCAATTAGGAATGAAAAGGATGAAATTACAACGGACCAAGCAGAAATCCAGAGGATCATTAATACCTATTTTGAGAACCTATACACCAATAAGATGGAAAACACAGAAGAAATGGACAGATTCCTAGATATATAACGAATTACTAAAGTTGAATGAAGAAGACCTAACAATTCTAAACAACCCAATATCAATCAATGAAATTGAAAACATAATAAAAACTTACCAACTAAAAAAAGCACAGGTCCTGATGGCTTTACTGTGGAATTCTACAAGACGTTTAGAGAGGAACTACTACCACTACTGTTTAAACTCTTCAATGAAATTGAAAGGGAAGCAATATTCCCAAATTCATTCCTGGAAGCAAGCATCACCTTGATCCCCAAAGCAGAGAAAGACTCAACTGAAAAAGAGAACTATAGGCCAAACTCACTAATGAACATAGATGCAAAAATCCTTAATAAGATACTGGCAGACAGAATGCAGAAGATCATCAAGAAGATCATACACCCTGATCAAGTGAGATTCATCCCAGTGATGCAGGGATGGTTCAATATACGAAAATCAATTAATGTAATACACTATATCAACAGAGCCAAGGACAAAAACCATATGATTATCTCCATAGACACAGAAAAAGCATTTGACAAAATCCAACATGCATTTATGATAAAAACTCTACAAAAAATTGGAATAGATGGTCTCTACCTCAATCTGATAAAAGCCATCTATGAAAAACCAACAGCCAATATCATACTAAATAGTCCAAAATGGAAATCCTTTACACTAAATTCAGGAACAAGACAAGGATGTCCACTATTACCACTCCTGTTAAATATAGTTTTGGAAACATTAGCCATGGCAATTAGACAAGAGAAAGAAATAAAAAGAATAAAGATAGGAAATTATTATTTGCAGATGACATGATACTCTATACAGAAGATCCCAAGAACTCCACGAAAAGTCTTCTAGACTTAACAACCAAAATCAGTAAAGTAGCTGGATGCAAGGTCAACGCACAAAAATCAATAGCTTTTCTGTTCATAAACAACAGACTCACTGAGGGAGAAATAGGGCAAACAATTCCTTTCACAGTAGCATCCAAAGAACTGAAATACCTAGGAAACAATCTAACAAAAGAAATCAAAGACCTCTTTTCTGAAAACTATAGCACTCTGAAAAGAGATATTGAAGATGATATCAGAAAATGGAAAGAGATCCTCTGTTCCTTAGTAGGAAGGATCAACATAGTGAAAATGGCCATACTTCCAAAACTGCTATATAGGTTCAATGCAATCCTGATTGAAATTCCAGCAGCATACTTCATGGACCTTGAGAAAACAATCCAAAAATTCATTTGGAAGAAGAAGAGACCCAGAACAGCAAAAGCAATTCTAGGCAACAGAGACATGGCAGGGGGTATCACAACCCCCAATTTGAAACTATACTACAAAGCTATGGTGATAAAACTAGCATAGTACTGGCAAAGAAACAGACCTGAGGACCAGTGGAACAGATTAGAAAATGCAGAAACAACTCCAGACACACTTAGCCACCTCTTCTTTGACAAAGGAGCCAAACACCCTCACTGGAGGAAAGATAGTCTCTTTCATAAATGGTGCTGGAGAAATTGGGTTTCAACTTGCCAAAGACTAAAACTAGACCTATATCTCTCACCATGCACTAAATCAAAATCAAAATGGATTAAATATCTAAATATTAAAATAGAAATGCTGAACTGGCTGGAACAGAGGTTAAGTAGAACTCTTGAAGACATTGGTGTAGGAAAAGATTTTATGAACAAAACCTCAGTTATCCGTGAACTAGCACAAACAATCAACAAGTGGGATCTCTTCGTACTAAAAAGCTTCTGCACAGCAAGAGAAACCACCAGCAGTGTGATGAGACAACCCATAATGTGGGAAAAAATTTTCACCTGCTGTTCTTCAGACAAAGGTCTACTATCTAGAATCTATAAAGAACTGAAAAAAATCAGACCTCCCAAATTTAAAGACCCAGTCCAAAAATGAGCATGTGCAATGAACAGACATTTCTCACACAAAGAAGTAGTAATAGCAAATAAACATATGAAAAAATGTTCAACATCACTGGTCATTTGAGAGATGCAAATGAAAGCAACACTGAGATTCCACCTCACTCCAGAAAGAATGGCTGCTATCATGAAATCAACCAATAATAAATGCTGGTGGGGCTGTGGGGAAAGAGGAACCTGCTCCACTGCTGGTGGGAGTATAGACTGGTGCAACCACTGTGGAAATCAGTATGGCGATACCTCAAAGAACTAGGACTGGAAGTTCCATTTAACCCAGCTATTCCCCTGCTGGGTATCTTCCCCAAAGAATTCAAAGAATCATACCACAGTGACATATGTGTACCCATGTTCATAGCAGCACAATTTGTAATAGCTAAAACTTGGAAACAGACCAAATGCCTATCAGCTGGAGACTGGATAAAGAAAATGTGTTTTTTTTATAAAATGGAGTACTGCTCAGCCATAAAAAATGAGAAATTACAGATATTTATAGCTAAATGGATGCACATTGAGGCAATACTCTTAAGTGAAATAAATAGGACACACATGTATAAATACCGAATAGTTTCTCTAGCGTGAGAAACTGAAAGTATAAATAAGGACTAAAAGGTATAATAGGTAATGTGAAATAGGAAGAAAAGGGGCAAAGGGGAAGAGGAAGGGGAAGTGGGAGGGGTAGGGGAGAGGAAAGAAGAGAATGGAATTAATATGAGAAAAGGAAAAATGGAAACAAAGTCTTTGTAAATAGGGAGGGATTGAGGGGTTGAAGGGAGGGCAGGGGAAGGGTGAAAAATAAGAACCGAGAGAGTATGTAAAAAGTACAAATTTCCAATGATGAATGTCATTATATTGTACACCTAAAATGTACCAATAAATAAAAGAGAAAAAAGAAGAAAAATAAATAAAAGAAATATACATGTTTCTTCTGTCTTTTAATGGCTTCATAACTGACTTTTATCAGTGAATGATACTCTATTCATAATAGAATATTTATGTATCATATCCTAATTGAAGGATATCTTAGTTTCTTCTAAATTTTTGCCATTGCAAATACAGCTAATATAAATATTCATGTGATCCTCAATTGTTTTGTGAGCATAAAGGGGCCTGGTAATCAAAATATCTTAGAACCACTAGCTAGGGACAATACCTCTAATGAAAGGAGCAGAGAAATTTCTCTGTGCTCCAATTCCCATATAATCCCATGATTATTTAAAATATTCATTTAATAAATGTTAACTGATTTTCTCTTGTATGGTGTACGCTATCTGGGGACAGGGGACACATTGGTAAGAAAAACCAGAAGTGGCCTTTGAATCAAATATCCTTACAATTTAATGGCAAACATCAATCAAATAGTCAATAAAAATTAAAACTGCCACTGGACCAAATGCAAGGAAAGATAGGTGTATAAGATCAAGGGAACACATAACAGATATTTGACCTGGGAAAAAGGTCAGAGAAGGCTTCCTTGGGCTCTTACAATCACACTGAGCTGAGAGACAGTGTGGTGCTGACTTGGTAAAGACAGAAAAAAAAGGAGATATTGATAGGCTGTGTTAGCTGCTCCACTTGGCTTATCAGACACTGACTTGCTAGTTGTTTTATCTTCTGCTTCCTTCTCCCCTTATTTCTTCTTTGTCTTAGTTACTTTGCTCATTGCTGAGACAAAATACCCAACACCCAAAGTTAAAGGAGGTAAGGTTTATTTGGCTTACAGTTTGTAGAGGGTTCAGCCCATAGTTTGCTAGCTTCAAGGCAGTGGCATGGCAGGGGCATCACAGAGCAGGCAGGCAGAGGGCAGCAAGCAACATAAAAGCTACAAGCAACAGCCCTCTTTCTGTCCCTTAAAGCTTATCCAGGCTATACATCCTTATAGCAGGTAGCATTCACATCCAGGGAGGGGCAGCCTTAATCCTAGCATTGCAGCATGAATCAATCCTAGTATCACATCCTTAATCCTAGCACCACACACCCTTAATCCCAGCATCACACACTCTAGTTCCAGCCACCTCTGAAAAAGCCCCCCACCTATGAGGGCATAAGGCTTTGGGGGACATACAGACACAAGCCATAACATCCTCCTTTTCCTCTTCCTTCCCCGCTCCTTTTCTTTCCTCCTCCACTGGCCTTTATTTCTTTGGAAGTAATGGCACTTTTTCTACTTTGTTGAGCAAATACTAAAGGTTTTGTACATAGATGTTAACAAGCAACAGTGTAAAATTCAAAAGAGAAGGCTTGTGTTTACTTGTGTGAGCTGACCATTTTAGAGAGGCCTTGCTTCAGCATATTGATAACACTTGATTTATTGTTGGGAATAGACAGGTGGCAGCAGGATGGGAGAAAAGGAGGAGGCTGGGATCAATCAAATCTAAACTGAGTCACCTCTGGCAGGGAAATTTAATTTTTGTGATTGAATCACTGATGCACCATAATAACTAAATGTTATGTGTATTTGTGTTTTAAGTGCATATGGATTCTTTACATTAAGGGAGAATACGCAAATGTCCCAACAAGAGGCAAAATATTTCTAGAGTTGTTCTCATCTTGGCATTGCACCAATGTTAGCTGTAAACTGCAGTGATGCAAACTAGAATGGAAAGCCCTTTGACTTCTTAACTCTGTAATTAAACACCAGGCCCTTAGTTTGGCTGGATATTTTGACCTTTCTAAATTAAGTGGAGCTCTGTTTTAACTGTACAAACTGTAGTTTGTCCTTCTTATCAGTGAAGAAACAGGCAGAAACAAGAAGGCCATAAGAAGAGACTTCCTCCACTGGGATTTTAAAAAGCTATTGTTTCATAATTACTGTGACTAAGGCAGCAAACAAAATCCATTGAAGTTGACAGTCACATTAGAAACATGCAGGTGAATTTCTGTAGGCCTTTCATGAATGTCCCCAATGAAAGTATAGTAACTAAGTGAGCAGAAGAGGATAATAAACTATTATAACTCTAGGAAAATTATTTTATATATTCTACCAATGTGAAAAGGGGTGCATTTCATTTAAGTTTGTTTTGACAGGCACCAAAATATCAGCAAACTGTGGAAAGAGTCCATTTCCTATACAGAATAATGAGAAGTACAGGACAAAAGAAGTGAATTTTGCACCTAAATTATGTTAGATGACTAAAGTGGACTCTAGTAGATTACTGTGACTCTCCTCCAGTTGGGGACCATAATGCAGATATTTATTTCTGTCCTCTTCTGTTCTATGGAAATTACTACGTAGTGTCTACTTAAGAACCGTTCCTTAAGTTGCACTGAGTTGAGCTGTTTTCAGTTATTCAAAAGTTCTCCTTCTTTTATTATGGAAGAGTGGGAAATTGATAGCAATATATCTCACCTGGTGACATAATAAGTCTTGAAACTCATTTTTTGTTGGCTGTCTGTATTAGGGTAGCAGTCATAAGCTGGCAAGCCTTCTGTACATAGATACAGGAGCTGCTGAAAATTTTTTCTTTCTCTCTATTCATTTAGCTGTAAAGCCTCAGATTCAGGGATGTGTTATGGAAGCAGGTTTACATATATTGTAAGTAGATTTTTCTAGTTTTATCTTTGGAAAATTTTCTTTTACAAGATCACAGCAAAGTGTTAAAGACCACAGAGAAGCCATTAGTACTTAGAGAGATATTTCCATCTTTCACCGTGAAGGGTCATTCAGAATTCTGCAGCACAAAGAATTTTATTTCCCTGGAAGTCTAACATAGGAAGAAGCCAGAAAAGACTAGATCAGAGAACTGGTTTGTTGACTTAGTGCTTGCTAGGTATTTTTCAGGAGATACACTGATGAATAAAATAAAGTCCTTTCTCTTATGACAATAGCAAACAAACAAATACATAATATACTATTAATTGTTGAAGGACCTCATGAAAAAATAATGCAAAATAAAAGAGTTAAAGAATGATTGGGCTGCCAGAGAAGCTGCTTTGAAGAGATGGCATTTGATGAGAGATCAGCCTGAGCTGGGAGAGTGGGTCATGCAAACATCAAGGGAAGAAAAACTGAACCAGGAAAACTGAAGAGCACATGTAAAGCATGTGAAAAAGCTTGGCTTATTTGAGAATTGGCCATGAGGCCAGTGTGTCCAGAATAATGGCCAAAGAATTAGTCGAATTTGATGAAAAGCATCAAAACATTATACTAAGAAGTTCAATAACTCCAATTCAGACAAATAAATAAAAGCACACCTAGGCACATTGTAGGGAAGCTGCTGGAAACCAAAGACAAAAATAGAAAGCTTAAAAGCAGCAGGAAAAAACAGTCATGATATCCACAGGGAATAGCGATAAAGTCATAGCTGACACTACAAACTGTAAGATCAGAAGACAACAAAGCAATATCTTTAACATCCTGAAAGGAAAAAAGGCTGAGAATTGCAAATGTTGTATCTACTAAAAATATCCTTCGAAAAAGGTGAAAAAATGTTTTCCGAAAAATGCAAGCTGAGAGAATACTTTGCCAGGAGATTACACTATATGAAATGCTGAAGAAAGTTATCTAGGTAGAAGAAAATGATAACAGGTTGGTATTCAGAGATAATGAAGAGCACTGTGAATGGCTAATATGGATGAAGAATAAAAAATAATTTTTCTTGCTCAATAATTTTCTTAATTATTTATGTGATTACTTTTAATGAGAATTGACTGTTTGATGAAAATGTAGTTTGAGATTCATAGCAAATAATAGGAGTAAAATATAAGAGTAGCATAAATGACAAGAATTTAAATTGAATTTTACTCACAAGATTCTTATATTGCACATAAAATGCTATAATATTAACTCAGATACTATGAATGATCATGTCAACTATTTTGTTAGGACATAAATTCAATTTCATATAACAGAGACACAAAATGATAAAGTTATAAATGAAATAATGTATTTCTTTCCTAAATAAAAGTTTTTGCTAGTATAAAAGCTTTGGTTTCAAGACCACTGGGAGCCCAGACTCTTCTTCTTTTGGATGATGGACACAGATGCAAAACCAGCAATCTCTGCTGTGTTCGGGCACCTTCCTATGATGCTTCATGCTTCTCGTATTCCCTTGGGCCTGTGACTGGCTTGCCTCATACTCTACATCTAATCTTTGGGATCATCACAAGGATGATGAGGAGGTATAAGGCTCATCTTACAATAAATCTTCAACAAACTCAGCACCTCCTTCGTTTTCTTTAAATATATGGCTTCTGCATAAGATACTGTTTAAAGTAAAGGGTCTCTAGTTGCTATGGCTAGTTTTGCATGTCAACTTGCCTGGGTCATTGGGTGTTCAGAAATTTAATTGATCATTATTCTGTAGGGTGTTGGATGAGATTAACATTTGAATTTGTACAATGAGTAGAGCAGAGAGCCCTCTCCAAAGTGAGAGGGCTTCATCTAATTGGTTAAAGGCTTGAAAAGAACAAAAAGACAAACCATTCCTCCAGTAAGAGGGCACTCCCCCCACCTGACCATTTTGAACTAAGACATTGGTCTTCTCTCCCTTCAGACTTGAAATGAAACATCATATTGTACTCTTCTTGGTCTTGAGCCTGCCAACCTTTGGATTAGAAATACAGTGTTGTTTCTCTAAGTCTGCAACATGCTTACTACAGATCTTGGAATTTGTCATTCTCTACAATTGCATGAACCAATTTCTTTAAATAAATAAATAGATACAAATTTAGATATAGATATAGATTTAGATTACATATACTGTGCACACACATTCTGTCTCTGCAGAATCTTTCTGATTCCTACATCAGTTAAAAATAAAAACAACCAGGAGCCATTGATTTAGGTTCTATATGTAACAGATGGAAGAATGAGGCCTGGAGCCATCAAGTGGCTCCTATAATTTATGTGGTCAAAAATCCAGAACTAGATTTAAGTCTGCTAATGGCAGTCTAATATTCTCCACACAGAGTGTCTCTTTGTCCTTTGGATCATATTACAAATGAAAATGTACTGTGCTTTACTCAAAGGCATATTCAAGTACTATTTCTCAAGTACAGTTGATTTTAGGTTTCCTATTATTTGTACAGTTTCCATAGAAACTGTAAAATGCAAATTCACTTTTTATACCAAGTTTTTTCCTAGGCTAAAATGATGGGAAGATGTGGAAAATAAACTCATCTTGCCTTTTTAATGGTCACCACTGGAACAGAACATCCTTTAAAATCTGCCTGGTAGCTGAATTGTTGATTGAATTCTGCAAGCAAATGCCAACATTACCAAAGTAAAACCACAGTGTAGAACAAGAGAAATACTGTAAGTGCTCTGCACTGAGCATACTAGAGTCTGGATTTGATTCATCAAGCTAAAAAATGAAATAATCTCTTGGTGTGGCAGGGTTTATATAAGTAATATCATTCTCCCTTGAGTGGGGGGTGGAAGGAAAGAATGGTTGTATTTCTGAACAGACATTAGGAAGACATTACTTGTATGTAGACAGTGACAGTATTTTCTGGACCAAATATTAGGTCATATCAGTGATGGTATTTAGAAAGGACTTAATATAAACTCTGGTTTGATGATAACTGAATAATTTGCATAACTATTATGTTTTTATATTACTAAAAACCTAGCTTTTTATAAAGATATAAATCACATACCAGATACTTCATTTAAAGGGTAGTAAAATTTAGCGATTTTCAGAATGTTCTAATGTTGTATAATCATCACCACTACATAATTCCAGAACATCTTTATCACCCCCAAGAGCCTCACCTTATTAGCACCCCTCATTTCCTTCTCCCCACAGTTCCTAGGAATCACTAACCGTAAGGACATTTTATAGAAATGAGATCTTAGAATATGTGATTTTCTTTCTTTTTTTTTGTTCCGGGGATCGAACTTGGGTTCTTCGCTTGCTAGGCAGGCAGTGGAACCACTGAGCTAAATCCCCAGAGCACTATTCAGGATTTTGAGGAACACCAGTACTGATTTCCATAGGGAATGTACTACTTTACCTTCCCACCAGCAGTGTATAAAGTTTCCTTTAACCCCATTCTAACAAGTGTTTGTTATTTTTCTTGTAATACTCTTGAGGTTAACCGTTCATACCTGAAACGGAATCTCAGTGTAGTTTTGATTTGTGTTTCCCTAATCCCTAAAGTGCTATGAGAGTATTTACCAGAAGGAACTAATCCTGGGAGAGAGGACAACAGTGGCAGTAGGAATCAGTAAAACTTTTCTGAAACTTGAACTGAGTTTAAAAATGGTAGAAAGACTTGATTATAAAAACTCAAACATGGGCTGGGGACCAAAAAGAAAAAAAAAAAAGGATATATGATTTTTAAATATCTGGCTTCTTTCACTTGATCTACTTGCCTAGACTTGCATTTTTACCACATTGTCTTGATTTCTACAGCTCAATTAGAAGTCATAAAATCAAGCAAAGAGAGTCTTCAAACTTCATTGTTCTTTTTCAAGAATGCTCTAGGGGTTTGGGATGTAGCTGAGCAATAGAGCACTTGCCTAGCATATGCAAGGCCCTGGGTTCGATGCTCAGTGCTACACACAAGTCTCCACCACCACAGCTGTTCTGTGTCTTTAGCATTTCTATACCAATTTTAGAATCAACCTACCAGTTACTACAAAAAAGGCATGTGGAGATTCTGATAGGGATTTTAATCTATAGATCCACTTGAGGAGAAATGATACTTGAATAGCACAATGAAGTCCTCCAGTCCATGAGTATAGGAGAGTTCTGTAGCTATCTCAATCTTTTAAAATTTCTCTCGGTTTTTAATAAATGTGTTTTCCATTACATGTATCCATATTATTTTAGTTTTTAAAATCTTCTAGGAAATGGTATTGTTTTATATTTATCTTCTACTTTTTGTTTCTAGTATAAATAAATGCATTTGATTTTAATCTATTGGCTTTGTAGCTTATAACCTTGCTAAGTTAACATAATTATTTTGGCATTTAAAGTATATTTATGAAGATTTTTTTATGTAATCATTAATGTCTGTGAATAAAAGCAGTTACAGTTCTTTCTTTCCAGACTTTCTGCATTTTATTTATTTTTTGCATCGGTTAGAACTTCTTGTCTGATGTTACATGTAGGTAGTAAGATTAGGCTCCCTTGCTTCATTTCTGATTTTAGGAAGGAAATAGCCATTCTTTAATAAGAAATATCATCTTAAATATAGATTTTTCATGGATGCCCTTTATCACACTAAATATATTTCTTCCTATCCCCTTTTTGGTAGGACCCTTTTTTTTAATCACAAGAGGGTGTTGAAATTTGTCAAATGCCTTTTCTGCATCTATTCAGATGTTCATATGATTTTCTTCTTCTATTTTGTTGATGTAGTAAATTAAATTGATTAATTTTTAAATGAAAATTCTCTCTTGAATTCCTAATATGAAACCCATTTGTTTTGTTAAGAGTTTTTGCATGTATGTTTATAAGGGATATTAATTTTTAGTTTTCTTGCAATTTTCTTGTCAGATTTTGATATCAGGCTAAGGTAGCCATTTAATTTACATTAGCTATATTCTCATCTCTTCTACTTTCTAACTGTGTGTAAGATGGTTATTATTTTCTCCTTTAATGTTTAAAGGAATTCACCAGTGTAGCAGATTGGATTCTCTGCAACAACTGCTGAGATGGAATTTGAGGATGAAAGATGGTTATTATGAATTAACATCTGTGGAGGGAGACACAGACAGGATTCAACTCAACTCCAAGTTACTGTGGAGCAAGCAATGCCCATTAGGTTTCAGGTACAACCTTTATACTGTGCCTTGTTCTGTCATTATGTGTAGACAATTCCAGGAAAGCTATGACAATGGAGGAGGCAGAAGTTTGCAGCTGAGCAGGACCCCACCAATCCTAGCTAAGTTGCCGGCAGAATTCTAATCTCTGCCCCTCAGCTCTCCAGCAGGGCCAGCCTCTTTTGGGGTTCTGTCTTTGGGTGCTGGCTGATTTAGAGGTCATCTTTTTTTTGTTTGTTTTACTTTACTCACTTTTTTTGCTTCCTTGTATTATAGTTCTGTGTTTTCTTCTGTAAAGTAAATAGTTATTTCATATATCTTTTTCCATTTTCTAGTTGTTTTCAACAGAAGGGCGGGTCCAAGACCAACTCCTCCATCAGGGTAAGAAGAGAATATTACTTAGTTTAACTTTTGTCAAGATAATTTTTGTTGTGTACACATTTATTTCCATTATTTTTTATTAGGAATTCATTTTTGACCCAGCATTATAATTTTGAGGTATATTTTTCCTTAGCAGACCAGAAGAGTTTAAAAATTTTGGAAGTACAAAAGGCAGCAAGAAACCCAGACCACAGCTTGGAATGTTTGGCTGTAGACCCTTTCTCAGGTATCTACTCTCCCCTCACTAGCACGACAATACACTTTTTAAAAAATGAAATTAATCACATAAACAAGTTTTATGGCAGATTTCCAGAGCCCTCAGCCAAGACAACAGAGTCTCACTGTAGCTTCCTTCACAACTTGGCCCTGCTCTTGGGCCATGTCAGCAGGACCCCACACATCTGAATGGCATAACCATGTTTGCAGTGGTGAACGCTCCTGTAATCCAAACATTTTCACTGCTTGGGCTGCTATAACAAAAGTATCACAGACTGGGTGGCCTAAACAACAAACACTTATTTCTTGCAGTTCTGGAGGCTACAAGTTCTACATCAACGTAGTAGATTGTTCACCAGTGGCTGTCTTCTGGCTCTGTCCTCACATAGCAGAATGGGTAATGGAGCTTTCTGGGGCCTCATTTATATGGACACTCATCCCACTAATGAGAACTCCACCCTCATGATCTAATCACTTCTCCAAAGCTCCACCTTCTGACACTATCACCTGAAGGGTTTGAAGGGTTAAGATTTTAACACATGAATTTTTTGGGGTGGGGATCCAAATGTTTAACAGAATATCACAATTCTTCATATTACATGTTCTGAGGGATGGAGGAAGTCAAATTTGTGGCTTTTAAAGTTCATGTTTGGGCTGGGGATTTAGCTCAGTGGTTCCATCGCCTGCCTTGCAAGCACAAGGTTTGATCCTGAGTTTGATCCTTGGTACCAAAAACAAAAAGTCTATGTGTTAAAGTTCATGTTTTTGAAAAAAGAATATTTTGGGGAAAATTGGTGGATTAGAATGAGAAAACCAGAAGATGGTGTACAAAAGAACAGAGCTTTGACACATTTCATTTTCATTCATTCATTGGTTATACAGTAGGCACTCAGTGGACACTTGGTTATTGGGTGATGTGGAATTTCATATTCACTATAACTGGTACTTTTCTTTTATTAACAGTCAGCTCATTTTCAGACCTACATTTCCCTGTGGAAGAAGACATTGTTTTATTTTGGCACTTTTGAAATAATGGTAGACATTGCGAATGCAGGAGTAATCGCAATGGAATGAAAAAGAATTATCGCAAGTGAGCTTCTAGTGTGGGTGTTGAAAACTAATGAAATGCTTTATTATTCTGTGTTCTGCTCTAGAGAACTTTCAATATTCTTTAGTTAAATCTGACTCTATTAGTTATTATCATTGCAGAAATGTGAAGAATAAAAAGTTCAGAAGCCATTTGTGTTCAAATAGACTGCAATTAAAAAGTCCCAGGCAAGCATTATATGCTTATAAATAAGAGAGCTACAAGAAGAAAAAAAAATCAGAAGCAAAATGCTGAAGCAAGTTATAATCTGCCAGATAGGAGAAAGGCAATAGAAAACCAGAAAAGAAAAAAAGGAACAGTTATGACCCCTAATTAGCAAATGAAAAAAGATAATCAGAGGCCTCAAAGAAGGCTGAATTATTAAAAATCGCACTTCAGTTTTACAAAGAAATTCTAGGGGATGACAAGCTTTTAAACTTACAGTGAGGATTGATGAACAGGATATAATCAACATCAGGATATTTCAAGGAACAAAGAAAGAAATGAGCCTGACTACAAATTTTTTTAAATCTCCTGAACTAAAAAATCCACCAATAATAGAATATGTCATCATACTTGAATATTCCTTTTGTGCTTCCACAACTATTTTGATTCTTTTATTTTGAGACATGGTCTCACCATATAGTTCAGCCTGGTTTTGTGTATGTGTCTTTTTTTTTTTTTTGGTACCGGGAACTGAACTCAGGACCTTGTGCTTGTGAAGCAGGTGGTGGCACCACTGAGCTAAACCTGGCCCCTTATTCAATGTGGTTTGTATATCTGTTTTTAAAATTTTTTATAAATTTTTAGGTACTGGGGATTGAACTTGGGACCTTGCACTTGCGTGGCAGGCAGCAGAACCACTGAGCTAAATCTCCAGCCCAATGTAACCCAGGCTGGATTGAACTTTCAACTATCCTCTTGCTTCAGTCTCCCAAATGCTGGGATTACTGGTGGGTGCCATCACACTCTGCTCAACTATTTTGATTATCTTATTCTGGATTATCAGTCCCCTGCCAATGTTTTTCCAAAAAATGCTTTTTTTTTTTTGCAGGTCTTTGACGGTACTGCCACATTCCATAATCATATCTGCAAAAAAGACACAAGTAAATGGATCCTGTATGGATCTTCAGTTTCATATGCTTCTGACAGGTCTCATCTGAAGTTTGCAATGATCTGGATTGAGATCTAATGATTACTGACTGTTATCTGATCACTGTAACAAGGCTACTGAGCCAAGGAAAGTATCCTTTGACAAGGATTGGTCAAGAAAACATCAACAATGCAGACTGTTCCTAATAATAAAACTGTTATCATTCCTTGAGTGCTTAATATTGGCAGATCCCACATACCCAACGTCTGATTTAATACTTTCAACAATTTTATGAGCCTTGTAGGACAATCTTTATTTTACAGATAGGAAAATTTCAGTTCACAGAAGTTTGATAATTTGCTTAAGATATAGCTGATGAGTGGTTTGTCCCAAGTTTTGATACCAAACCACATGCCCTTGTCATGACACAAAGTTCCCATTCTTTTTGAGTTCCTTCACAGCTTTAAATGCTTTCATATTATCACAATTGGCAAAATGTGAAGACATTCTGAAAAAAAACCCCTGCCATGGTAAGAGATTTAGAAAACAGAGTAGAAATCTTTAAGGATCAGATCTGAAGTCAGTAAATTAAATGAAAATAGTATGTAGAAGAATCAACCTTGAGTAACTGTGATGAAGTAAATATACCCCACCTATCTCTGATCACAACTAAAAATTGACCAGAATACATAAAGCAACTACCTGAGAACTGAAGTATAAACAGCAGTAGTCATGTTGGGAAGGAAAATGAAATCATAAACAGTGACTGATACAGGGGTAGGTTTTCTTTTCTTTTTTTCTTTGTTTGAAGTCCACCATACCTTTTGATTTATACTTGAGAGCAGCCTAAATGCTGGAATTCTGCAATGGCCATGGAAAGAAGAAAGCTCCAATGAAAACCTTCACTTTTTAGAGAGAAGAAAAAAAGCAGGAAGTAGGTTCTTTGTAGGACAAAATGTGTAATAAAAATGCCTCCTCTCTTAATTTTCTCTCTTTTTACTCTTGCAGTTCTGCTCTGTACTTCTGAAATAGCAGCAGTGGTTGCACAGAGATCTCACTCTTTGAAGAAAGTCCTCCTTTTGGACCAGTGGACCCTGTGGTGCTGCCTTGCTCTTATGGACCCTGTGTTGCTGCTTTGCTCTTAAGATCAATTCAATCCCTGAAGTATGTAACAGTGCAGAGAGGATAAAATCCCAATTTTTCAGCTACAGAACCAGGATA
The DNA here is from genome assembly GCF_053883595.1 of Heterocephalus glaber. Taxonomy (NCBI): domain Eukaryota; kingdom Metazoa; phylum Chordata; class Mammalia; order Rodentia; family Bathyergidae; genus Heterocephalus; species Heterocephalus glaber. The sequence goes on along the minus strand of NW_028258325.1, from coordinate 42,297,890 downwards.
GAAGACTCTTGGGAGTTGGAAAGTATGAGAAAGGGGATATCACAGAGAGCCCCTAAAACTGAATTTAAACAGGACCCTGACACTCAAAAAAAAAAAATGTTCTCAATGTCCATAATATAATTCAAGATCATGGAACATACAGAGAATCTGGAAAAATCTCAATAATTCTCATGGGAAAATGACAACTAGCAGATTTTAACCCTAAAATAATCTGGATGTTAGAATTAACAAGGTCTTTAAAGCAGTTATTAACTATGGTTCATTAAGTAAGGGCAAATGCTATTGAAGTGAAGGAAAAGATAGGAGTTTTCATCAAATTCATAAAAATTATAAGAAGAAACAAACATTTTATGATAAATGAAATAATATTATGTTAATAGAAATAAAAATCCCCCTGTACTGGTTTATTAGAAGTGTGGAGATAGAGTAGTGAAGGAACTTGAAAATAAAATTATCCAGAGAAAATTTTAAAATATTTTGAATATATCAAAAATTATAAGCTGCTACAAAGGTAGCACTTATAAAAACACTAAAAATTTTAAATACTTATATATGGGGGACAGGGATTTAGCTCAGTGGTGCTGCCACCTGTCTTGCAAGTGCAAGGTCCTGAGTTCGATCTCTGGTATCAAAAAAAAAAAATCCAAAAAACTTACATATGAAAAGAATGATCTCAAATAAAAATCTAATATTATATCCTAAGAAAGAAGAAAAGGAAGAGTAAATTAAATTGCAAATAAGCAGAAAGGAAGAAATGATAAAGATAAGAACAGAAATCAATGAAATTGAAAACAAAAAATAATGAAGAAAATAATTGAGAACAAAAACTGATTCTTTGAAAATATCATGAAAATCCAGAATGAACTGAGAAAGAGAAAGAGAGAGACTGTGTCTTAGTCACTTTCTCACTGCTAGGGCACAATATCCAACAACTGCGACTTAAAGGAGAAGTTTATTTTGGCTCACAGTTTCAGAGGTCTCAGTATATGTATGCTTGGCTGGCTCCAAGGGAGAAAGAGCATGGATGAAGAGCCTGGCCTTTACTTTCTACATTACTATAAACATTCTGGTTTTCTGATCTCCAACCAGAAGCTTCTATCAAACTAAGTTTACAGGATTCTATGGCTTCTCTAGCCCTCATCTCCAGATCTTTCCAAACTTCTACCGTGAAACAGCAAAAGCTTCGAAACCTCATAGTTAAGAATAGTTACAGCAATGACCTCACTTCTCTTGTACCATTATCTGTCTTATTCATTTTCTTCATTGTTGGAACAAAATACTCAAAACCCACAAATTGAAGGAGGAAAGGTTTATTTATGATTGCAGTCCATGGCCCACTGTTTCCAAGGGAGAAACAGCATGGAGGAGGGGGATAGCAGAGGAAAGCTTCTTATGGTATAGCAGCCAGGAAGCAGAGTAAAGGGAGGAGTGAGGAAAGGAGATATACCTTTCCAGGTCATGTCCCCCTTCTAATAGAAAGTTAGCTATGAACTCATCAGTGGATGAATGCACTGATGAGTACACTGCCCCTATATTCCAATCATATTTTTTCATATCAAATGAGGCTTTGGGGGGACATTTTAGATCTAAACCATAGCATTCCACTCCTGCCCCTCAAAAGACCCCTTTCCATCTCTTTATGCACACTGCATTTAGTGCATCTATAAGAGTTGCCAAAATTTTAACAATTCCAGCATTACTGAAAAGTACGTGTCCAAAGCCTCATTAAGACTCAAAGAAAACTCTTAGTTATGAGTCCCTATAAAAATTAAAAAGAAAGTTAAACATTTTAACATATAATAGCACAGGGTAAACCTTCACATTCCAAAAGAGAGAAATGGAGAGACAGAAAGGAATGGGACCAAACAAGACTGAAACCCCACAGGGCAAACATTAAATATCATAATTCCATATCCAGCACATGATACAAGTTATGGCAAGACGTGAACACCAAAGGGCTTGACTGGTCCTGACTCTATGGCCTTTCTAGTTGTAGCTATCATGGCCTCTTTTTTGGGTTGGCTCTGCTCATGTCTGTAGCTTTCATTAGATTTTTCATGTTTCTGGCTTTTCTGACTTTCTGGAGTCTCTACTACACTTTTGGATTCATTCTCACAGCTTCATGCAATGCCCTCTCAGGGCACACTGCCTGACCCCAGGCTTTCTTCTGAAGTCTGAGTGGAAGCTTTCCTAACCCCATAACTCTTGGATTCTGCATGTCCATAAAACCAACAGTAAAGAGATAATGCCAAAGTTTGCTGACTGCTCATGTAGTAGCTGGACCCCCCTGAATCATGGCTGCAGAGGCCTCTGAGTGTCTGGATTGCTGAACTCTGTGAAGTAAATCCTTGAGGAATAAATTTCCTATGCAGCTGTAGAGTACCTGTGTATGTGGGGGAGGGGGTCTCTTCTCAAAGCAGTCTTTCAAGAGTTTACCTTTGTCATTTTACACCCTTGAATGAGTAAATGGTGGGCTCTTGCTGATTCCTGAGATACCCTCAAGACATTTTTACTATTGTTCTAATGCAAAGTACTTGGTGGCTTTTTAGTGCTAATCTTTTCAGCAATAAGTATCTCCTTGTAGGCATTTTCTGATGAAACTACAAGCTGTGTAAATCACTTAACTCTGCATTTGCTCTTGTTTCTCATTACAGATCTTGCTAAAAGCAGCAAGCAGTGCCCATACATGTTAGGCTTTCTGGATAATTCCTCTGCCAGATTATTTAGTCTGGCACCCTTAATCTCAGTCTCCTACAAAGTCACAGGACATGGGCAAAATATAGACAATATTTCTACCAGAGCATAACACACATGGCCTCTAGCCCAACTACCAAAGGCATCCTTATTCCTAACTGAAACCATCTGAGCCTGGCATTTACTTTCCACATTCCTATTAGGATTCTGATCTTCTGAAGTCCAACCAGAATCTGACATCAAGCTCAGCTTATAGCATTCTACAGTTTCTCTAGTTGGCATCTTCAAACCTTTCCAAACTCCTTTTATGAACTAGTTCTAAAGGATTCCAAATGACATGGTTAGGTATATTCACAGTAACAATTCAACTCTTGGTTCCAAAATCTGTCTTAGTCATTTTCCTTGTTGCTGTCATGTAATTCTCAACATTTACAACCTGAAGGAAGAGAAGTTTATTTTGGCTCACTGGCACAGTCCATGGTTGGCTGGTTCCAAAGCAGAAACAAGATGGCAGAGGGACATAGAAGAGGAAGCCTGCTTGTGGCATGGTGACCAGAAGCAGAGAATTATGAGAGGAGCTGGGGAGGGAGATATACCATTCCAGATGATGTCCCCACTTACCCACCTCTTCAAGGAACTTGAAAATAAATAGAAATTATCCAAAGAAATTTAAAATGTTTTGAACATATCAAAAGTTATGGAACACCACTAAGGAAGTGCTTATAGGAAAATTTAAAATATTAAATGCTTATATATGGAAAGACCTCAAATCAAAATTTAATATTATATCCTAAGAAAATAGAAAAAGAAGAATAAGTAGCAGAAGGAAGGAATAAAGAACACAAACCAATGAAATTTAACCTGAAAGAGTAAGAGAGAAAATAACTGAAAACAAAGATAGTTCTTTGAAAAGATCAATAAAATACAGATTAAAGTCAGAAGGGAGGGAAGAGGAGAGAGAGAGAGAAAGAGAGAGATAGAGTCAGACAGAGTCAGAGAGAGAGAGAGACAGAGAGACATACACATGGGGAGAATTACCAATATTAGGAACAACAAAAACAACAACAAAGGATATTACTATATACATAAAAATACAACAAGGTATAGGGATAGGGGTCTGTAGGCAGGGAAAGAATAGAATAAGGACCTCATTAGGTTTTCTGGCTAATCCTGACTAGAAAAAGTTAAAACTTTCCTGGAGGGAGCAATTAATAAGACAAGAGAAAGAGCTGATAAGCAGAGCATGAGGAAGCCAGGAGTACTAACCAAAGTAGCCACCCCTCCCCACCTCGAATAAAATCTACAAAAGGAAGGGGAGGGACTACCTATCTTAAAGGAAAACTCTTATTTAGTATACAAAATATATAGGTATTCCCACTTTAGGGTCACTATATTGCTGCACTACATAATACACATCCACTTAATCACTAATTTTAAATTGTTTTTCTATAAGGCTCCTCCTAGTCCACCTATACATCTCAGCAATAAGGTTCTGACAAGGGGAGGAAGTCAATGTGCATGTAGGCAATGGTGCCTGGATTATATTCTTGTGGCCTAAGCATTATCTAAGACAGCTCAGAGATACAATCAGGTTGTGACAAATTCCAGGTACCCAACTAAGTGGGAATCATCCCTCAAAACCTAATAAAGGAGGCTGGAAACAAAGGATCCCTGGGTATTCCTCTTTCTGAAGTCCCCGACCCCTCTTTGGGGCAGCTTACTGTCTTCTGCTTTTTCCTCCTTACAAATAAATTGTCTTCCTTTTTTAGCCTCTCTGCCTCTAATCCATTATTGTTGCTGAGTTTTTAACCTCAGTTAGCTGCTCATCCCAGTAGCACTCACCTCAGATGTGACAAAAGAAATACTATAAATAACACTATAAGTTCACCACCCGAGATGGAATAGAAAAATTCTTTGTAAGACACACACTGCCAAAATGTACATAAAAAGAAATAGATAACCTGGGCCCAGAGGAAGGGGCTTCTGAGCCACCATCCCACTGCTCCTGGCTTAGAGAAAGGGGCTTTTGGGCCACCATCTGTCCCGCCACTCCTGGGCCATAGGAAGGGGCTTCCTGGTTGCTGCCCATCCTGCTGCTCCCAGCCTAGAGAAAGGGGCTTCTGAGCTGCTGCCCCACCGCTCCCAGCTCAGAGGAGGTGAGCCTCATGGGCACCAACAGCACCCCCCAGCCTGGGTCAAAATGAGAAGACACATAAACAAGTCTCAAAACCAGACTTCCAGATGACCTAGAGCAACCCCAAAGGGAAATGAGATGGAACACACTGCTACTAAACCACCTGGACTCCCTGAACTGGCAACAAAAGAGGATCTGGAAAAGATGAAATCAGAAATAATTTCTCAGATAACAGCAGAGATTATGCTCATAGTGCAAGACATGATTAATAAATCTAGAGAGGAGCTGAGGAACATGATGGAATCCCAACATAGGAAACAAATGGAATCCATAAAACAGATGCAAATAGATTTCCAGGAGATCAAAAAAAATTCCACTAAAAGTCTACACAGCAGAATGAGCCAATGTGAGGACAGAATTTCAGATATAGAAGATAAGATTGCAATTAGTGACCAGGGAAAGAAAAACTGCTTCAAAATTGTAGGGGACCACAAGAAAGCAATCCAGCAGCTGCTAGACAATGTACAGAAGAATAATATAAGATTGATGGGAGTCAAAGAAAACACAGGAGAGAGCGCAGATGACATAAAAAAAACTGTTCACAGAAGTGATGGCAGAAAACTTCCCAAGCAGGGGAAAAGGACTCAACAGACAGATAAGTGAGGCATATAGGACTCCAAATAGTCTTGATCAAAAAAAGTCTACACATAGGCATATAATAGTTAAGATTCCAGAAACCCAACAGAGGAACAAAGTTCTACAAGCAGTTAGAGAAAAGAAACAAATCACATACAAAGGAAAGCCCATCAGGATCACAGCAGACTTCTCAACACAAACCATCAAGGCAAGAAGAGCTTGGAGTGATGTATTCCAAGCCCTAAAGGAAAGCAGCCTCCAACCCAGAATGATGTACCCTGCAAAACTGTCTTTCAAAATTGATGGAGAAATAAGATACTTTCATGACAAAGAGCACCTTAGGAACTTCATGAATACCAAACCAGGACTCAAAAAAATTTTAGATAATATGCTATGAACAGACTACGAGGATCACAACCCTAGGAAGCCCAGTAGAATGAACCCACCAGGCAAGACAAGAAATTAAATGTAAACGGGGAGAACCTAACAAAAAGAAAAAGTCATGACAATGATAAGTCAATATGTATGAGTTATAACCATCAATGTTAATGGTCTCAATTCACCAATCAAAAGAAATAGACTGGCAGAATGGGTCAAGAAGCAAAATCCAACAATATGCTGCATACAAGAAACACACTTAATTCAAAAGGAAACTCATAGACTGAAAGTTAAAGGGTAGAAAACAATACTCCATGCAACGGGAACCCGAAAAAAGCAAAAGTAGCTATCCTCTTGGCAGATCAAGTAGATTTCAAACCAAAACTGATTAAGAGAGATGAAGAAGGACACTACACCCTTGTAAAGGCAACAATCCAACAGAAAGAGATGACATTTTAAATATCTATGCACCAAACACTAGTGCCCCCAACTATATAAAACAAATACTAATGGACATGAAAAGTCATATATGCACTAACACAATTTTAGTGGGTGACCTTAATACCCCACTGTCACAAATAGATAGATTAACTAGACTAAAAATAAGTAATGAAATACTACAACTCAACTGAACTCTTGAACAAATAAACTTAACAGATGTTTACAGAGTATTCCACCCCACAAAATCAGAATACACATTCTTTTCAGCTGCACATGGGTCGTTCTCCAAAAGTGACCACATACTCAAACATAGAACATGTTTAAGTAAGTGCAAAGGAATTGAAGTTATCCCCTGTGCCATGAAATTGGAGAGCCATAGCAAAAGAAACTCAAAAAATTTCATAAACACATGGAAATTGAACAACACACTTCTAAATAACCAATGGGTCACAGAGGAAATTGAAGAATAAATCAGACAGTTCCTTCAATTAAATGACAATGACAATACAACATATTGGAATCTATGGGACACGATGAAAACAGTCTTATGAGGGAAATTCATAGCAGTGAATACACATATTAGGAAAACAGAAAGAGCCCAATTAAACAACCTGATGCTGAACCTCAAGCTTCTAGAGAAACAAGAGCAGGACAACCCCAAAGCTCACACAAGGGAAGAAATTATAAAGATCAGAGGAGAAATCAATGCAATGGAGACTAAGAGAACAATACAAAACAATCAATGAATCCAAGAGTTGGTTCTTCGAAAGAATCAACAAAACTGACAAAGCCTTAGCCAACTTTGTCAGAAAAAGGAAAGAAATGGCCCAAATCCATGCAATTAGCAATGCAATGGGTGAAATTACAACAGACCCAGCAGAAATCGAAAGGATCATCAGTACCTACTTCCAGAACCTATACACCAATAAGATGGAAAATACAGAAGAAATGGACAGATTCCTAGATACATATGAATTACTAAAGTTGCACGAAGAAGATCTAAAAATTCTAAACAACCAAATATCAACCAATGAAATTGAAAACATACTTAAAAACTTATCAAGTAAGGAAAGCCCGGGCCCTAATGGCTTCACTGCTGAATTCTACAAGACATTTAGAGAGGAAGTGCTGCAACTACTGTTTAAGCTCTTCAATGAAATTGAAAGGGAAGCAATACTCCCAAATTCATTCCTGGAAGCAAGCATCACCTTGATCCCCAAAGCAGAGAAAGATCCAACCAAAAAAGAGAACTATAGCCCAATCTCACTCATGAACATAGATGCAAAAATCCTTAATAAGATACTGGCAAATAGAATGCAGAAGATCATCAAGAAGATCATATGTCCTGATCAATTGGGATTCATCCCAGGAATGCAGGGATGGTTCAACATATGCAAATCAATCAATGTAATACACTGTATCAATAGAGCCAAGGACAAAAACCATATGATTATCTCCATAGATGCAGAAAAAGCTTTTGACAAAATCCAACATGCATTTATGATAAAAACTCTACAAGGAATTGGAATGGATGGTCTCTACCTCAAACTGATAAAAGCCATCTATGAAAAACCAACAGCCAATATCATACTAAATGGTCAAAACCTGAAATCCTTCACACTAAAATCAGGAACAAGACAATGATGTCTACTATTGCCACTCCTGTTAAATATAGTTTTCTAAACATTAGCCATGGCAATTAGACAAGAGAAAGAAATAAAAGGAATAAAGATAGGAAATGAAGAAGTCAAATTGTCATTATTTGTAGATGACATGATACTCTATACAGAAGATCCCAAGAACTCCATGAAAAGTCTTCTAGACTTAACAACCAAAATCAGTAAAGTAGCTGGATACACGGTCAACACAAAAAAATCAATAGCTTTCCTCTACGGGAACAACAGACTCACTGAGATAGAAATAGGGCAAATAATTCCTTTCACAATAGCATCCAAAAAACTGAAATACCTAGGAAACAATCTAACAAAAGAAATCAAAGACCTTTTCTATGAAAACTATAGCACTCTGAAAAGAGAGATTGAAGATGATATCAGAAAATGGACAGACATCCCCTGCTCTTGGGTAGGAAGGATCAACATAGTGAAAATGGCCATACTTCCAAAACTGCTATACAGATTTAATGCAATTCCAATTGAGATCCCAGCAGCTTACTTCACGGACCTCAAGAAAACAATCCAAAAATTCATTTGGAACAAGAAGAGACCCAGAATACCAAAAGCAATTCTAGGCAACAGAGACATGGCAGGGGGTATCACAACACCCAATTTAAACTATACTACAAAGCTACTGTGATAAAAACAGCATGGTACTGGCAAAGAAACAGACCTGAGGACCAGTGGAACAGATTTGAAGATGCAGAAACAACTGCAGACACACTCAGCCATCTCATCTTTGATAAAGGAGCCAAACACCCTCACTGGAGGAAAGATAGCCTCTTCAATAAATGGTGCTGGAAAAATTGGGTTTCAACTTGCCAAAGATTAAAACTAGACCTATATCTCTCACCATGCACTAAACTAAAATCAAAACAGATTAAAGATCTAAATATTAAAATAGAAACTCTGAACCAGTTGGAACAGAGGTTAGGTAGAACCCTTGAAGATATCGGTGTAGGAAAACATTTTATGAACAAAACCTCAGTTGCCCATGAACTAGCACAAACAATCAACAAGTGGGATCTCTTCTTATTAAAAGTCTTCTGCACAGCAAGAGAAACCACCAGCAGTGTGAAGAGACAACCCACAATGTGGGAAAGAAATCTTCACCTGCTCTTCCTCAGACAAAGATCTACTATCTTGAATCTATAAAGAACTTAAAAAGATCAGATCTCCCAAATTTAAAGACCCAATCCAAAAATGGGCATCTGAAATGAGCAGACATTTCTCAGACAAAGAAGTAGAAATAGCAAATAAATACATGAAAAAAATGTTCAACATCACTGGTCATTTGAGAGATGCAAATGAAAACAACACTGAGATTCCACCTCACTGCAGAAAGAATGGCTGCTATCATGAAATCAACCAATAACAATCGCTTGCAGGGCTGTGGGGAACGAGGAACCCTTCTCCACAGCTGGTGGGAGTGTAGACTGGTGCAACCACTGTGGAAATCAGTATGGACATACCTCAAAGAACTAGGACTGGAAGTCCCATTTGAGCCTGCTATTCCCCTGCAGGGAATTTTCCCCAAAGAATTAAAACAATCATACCACAGTGATATATATGCACCCACATTCATTGCAGCACAGTTTGTAATAGCTAAAACTTGGAAACAGGCCAAATGCCTATCAGCTGGAGACTGGATAAAGAAAATGTGGTTTTTTATAAAGTGGAGTACTACTACTCAGTCATAAAAAATGAGAAATTAGAGACATTTATAGCTAAATGTATGCACATTGAGGCGATACTCTTAATTGGAATAAATAGGACACACATGTATAGATACTGAATAGTTTCTCTAGTGTGAGAAACTGAAAGTGTAAATAAGGACTAAAACGTATAATCGATAATGTGAAATAGGAAGGAAAGGGACAAAAGGGAAGGAGAAGTGGGAGGGGTAGGGGAAAGAAAGAAGGGAATGGAAGTAATATGAGAAAATGAAAAAATGGAAAAAAAAGTCTTTGTAAATAGGGAGGGATTGAGGGTTGAAGGAAGGGCAGGGGAAGGGGGAAAAATAAGATCCGAGAGAGTATGTAAAAGTACAAATTTCCAATGATGAATGTCATTATATTGTATACCTACAATGTACCAATGATTAGAATGAATAATTGATAATGCGAAATAGGATGAAGAGGTCCAAAGGGGTAGGGGTAGCGGGAGGGTCAGGGGAAAGGAAAGAAGGGAAAGGAAAAATTGTGAGAAATGGAAGAAATGGAAACAAAGTCTTTGTCAATAGGGAAGGGTGGAGCGGGTGAAGGGAGGCCTAGGAATGGGGAAAAAATAGGAACAAAGATGCATCATGGGTACAAGTTCCCAATGAGAAATGTAAATGTGTTGTGTACCTAAAATGTACCAATAAAGGAATTTTTTTAAAAAAGAAGAAATAGATAACCATCCAACAAAGAAAAGTTGAAGCCTAGATGACTTCACTACTGCATTAAACCAAATATTTAAGGAAGAAATAATATCAATTTCACAAATCTCTACTCATTCTATGGGGCCAATATCACTTGCAAGAAAACCTGGGGAAGAGGAGGAGGAAAAGAAATTATAGTTCAACATCCCTTGTGAACATAAACACAAAAATCACCAACAACATATTAATGACTCAAATCCAAGAATATCTAAAAATGATTACCAAAAAGGGAAGAGTATCATTACTGAAGGGGAAGAGTAGCCCAGAAATACAAGGCTGTTTCCATACAGGAGTAGCATGAACAAATTTCTTTGGGGTGTGGGAACCAGCAGTTACTCTGATCATAGAGGTGGTTGGTTCCACAAGTCTATATGTATATATTTTTTAAAAGTCATAGAGCTCTACACAAAATGTTAATTTTATTGAATTTAAATTGACTTCAATTACAGTCAAACATTCTTGTAAGTTCCTTAAGTAAATTCAAAGTATAAGACTCTTCGCCTTTCTGGGTGAGGAAACGTATTACTGAGAGGAGAGGCAGATCAGTCACCATGTGGAGAAGACTAGATTGTGGGACAAAAGGCTTCTGTTTTTATGGGGGACAGGAGAGGGCCTGCGGAACAGTTGGGTTCATATTGCATTGTTGATCCACACAATGTGGGAAGTCTACCTTGGAGGCTGTTTGTGGCACATGCCTCAGAGGGGATGGGTGTAAGGCAAGTGAAGCAAGGGAAAAGGCTGCTGGAGAAGGGGAAAAGGCTGCGGGGAAGCAAATGCTTTTACATAGCTTCCCACAGCAGGGGACCAGGAAATATGAACTGAGCCCACCCAAACTGTTGCTTTTCTCTGTGGAGTACTTGGCAGCTTGCCCTGAATTGGGCGGCCCTTTGTTTAGAGCCAAGGGAGTTTGTGATTCCCATGGGTCAGGCACTCATGTGGAGTACTTCCTTTCCATACATTTTAGTAATTTTCCTTCTCCTTTTCCAATTCCCTTCTATCCCTCAGGCTTTCATGTATCAGAGTGTATCGTTTGTTTAGTTGTTAGTTTTGGATGTCTGCACCCCCCACAATGGTGGAGGCAGAGGCAGGTGGCAGCAGAGCTGGCTAACTCATTTTTCTCTGGGTCCCAAAGCCCTCTGGTTTGGAGCTGTTGCTTACTAGGGTAGCTTGTTAATATTGGTTTGCGCTTCTTTTTACTCAGTTTTGCTTTCATTGTGATAACTGTAGCTTTAAGTTTATACTGCTGCTTGAAAGGGCATAGTGCTTGACTTTTATTTGGAGATTCTGTCACTACATGTAAATGTTTTATGGCTTAATCTAGTGAGTAGAGTTTTCTCTAGTGATGGGTCTCATTCCCTTTCAATTGATAAAGGGACATTCAGCCAGGAAGGTATCCCACTTATGGGCTCTTCACCCAGAAGATGTGATGTATTGTGTTTATAGGAGAAATCCAATGGGTCCAGGGAATTCAGCCTATTTAGGTTAAACTCTTGATGGCTTTAAAGGAATTCAGCCTAATCAGGTTAAATTCCTGATGTCTTTAAAGGGATTCAGCCTTATCAGATTAAACTCCTGATGGCTCTAAAGGAAATGGTCTGCCAGGTTAAACTCCTGGAGGGAAGTGCAGTTTGATCAGGTTAAACCCCTGAGAGGCTAAACCTAGATCCTAATTTTTGTTCCTATCTGCAGATGATGTCTTCTTAACTATTGGAACAAGTTCTACATGAAGACCCTTCAAAGAGATCATTCTGTATTCCTACGTAATAAAAATGGTCTATATATTCACTTGGGGAAAATGAGACATGGCCATCCCTTGGCAGTCGAAAATATGATGCCATATTTCAATTATATCTTTACTGTAAGGAACAAAACAGATGGTCAGAGGTACCTTATATTCAAGCCTTTATGGCCCTCTACCTAAGGCCTGGTCTGTACCCTAGAAGTGATCATTTCTCAAGACCTTATACTGTACAGGACTCCTTTCCATCAGTTCCCCCTTCCCACAGACTACCTCCTCAACAACCTGCTCAGTCAGTACCCTCAAGGGATAAAGGCCATTGCCTGAGTCCACCCCATACTAGGTCTGGGTCTACTTACTACAGTGCCTTAGACTCAGGGAATCCTACATCTGAGTCCACCACTGCTCTACCCCTTCAAGAAATGGCAAGCACCAATGGTGCATTCCTCTTGGTAGTTCCTTTTTCAGTTACAGATACTTAACAGTTCAAGGAGAAATTGGGTAGATTCTCAAGATCATAAAAAGTTTGCTGTCAGTTTCCAAACCCTAATGATGGCTTTTGATTTGACCACGTGAGATGTCCAATACATCCTCATCTCTTGTTGCACAGCAGTAGAAAGGAAAGTGATTATAAAGGCTGCAAAGTAGGCCAATGATGAAGCCTTTGCAGATTCACCCTCTGAAAAATCAGCCAGCTGTGGCATTATTTGTGTCTCAGGAAGAGCCTGAGTGAAATTACAACACAAGAGGCAGAGAAGCTAAGCAAAAGTTAAACATCAAGACCATTTTAGCTGATATGCAACAAGGGATGCCCAAATCTATGAACTACAATAAGCTCAGGTTTCAATGAGACCTAATGAGAGGCCCTCCATAAATACACTAATTTAGACTCAGAGGTTAGAGAAGATCAGATTATCCTAAGGCAGTACTTTATCAGTCAGTCAACTCCAGCTATTAGGAAAAGGGTCCAAAAACTTCAAATGGGCCCACACACCAAAATAAGCCAGTCAGCCAATGAAATTGGACTTGAGAAAACTGTTAGAGAAGACTCCCCTTGGTGAAAAAAGGAGCAGCTGCCTGGAAACATTTATTCTGGTCTTTATTCACTAGTGGGGTCCCCAGTAATTTCCATAGCCTTATGAAGGTATACCCCAATAAACATTGCTAAATATATTATTATAATATGTCTATAATATGGTTATCATTAAAAGGTTAAGTTTTCTGTGGGTAAAGGTTTTCTTATTAAAAGATGCTCTTAGTACAAAACTAAATTAAGAGACAAGTGTTTCCATATAGCTGTGACACTCATTATTGCTTACTTCATGGTGTACTAAATGTATTCCTGCTTTCTGGGTGTACAGGTCCTCAAAGATGTAAAACTAGGGTTGTTTATGGTGATAAACTTTTCTTTTAGACTCAGATATCTTCCTTTCTCTTAATTGTGTTCCAGATACTTGTGATAGGAGGTACATGTCAAGCCAGCATGAGACCATCAGCCAAATGATAATTTTTAAAAGTTATGTGATGTATATGTTACGTATCTCATTACAGTTAGGCACCGAGCAGTCCAAAAATGTCACATACTCAAAATTAGATGGTAGACATTATAAACTTCTAAGGTACATTTATAGACAGGTGAATTCTTCTTTGATGGCATCCTATTGTAGGGATAATTAGGGAGGAATAGGCAGCATAGGGCATGACCTAGGTGGCTAGCATAATAGATATAACCACATGCTTACTCATGACATGATGTACTGGAAGGGGAAGCTCTTTGTAGGACCTTTGCATACATTTTGCTATGTGCCCATAGTTCTTGTGAATCTTGGCTCACTCCAAAAACAAAGGCTAAGACCCTGATTGTACCAATCAGAGAAATAATTTTTTTTTAAGAAAAGGACCTTACACCTATATGTATAGAGAAGGCAAAGACCTCAGGCTGAGAACCTTGTCTTGAGCTTCTCCTTGGCACACAGCTCACTTGCTATGTGGCAGCCCCTGCCCCTTTGCAATATTATCAGTTAAATTTCTGCTTTACTTCACATTTGTTATCTGAATTTCTCATTCATTTCTGAGTCAGCCTCACTCCACCTCCTGAAATCCTGCCAGGGTGGAGCGACAAACCTGGGGAAGCAGAGGGTCTCTTCATGGGAAGACCCCAGTCCCCCAGACCTCCACCTGATGCAACACTGCAATTTGAAATTATTGAGAGGAACAGCTTGGAAGGAAGTTGGAGGTCTTTTTAGGTTGGCAGATGATGCAACATGTGTCATAGTTTTTGGCCATCTACTTTAGGTGTATTTCAAGGTAGTTTCTGGCAGCCATAACATTGGCTTCCACTATCAGATGAAGATATGCGAGGTAAGATCCTTTGAGAACATTTAAAACTCTGCAAAGCTGTTTTTGTTTTTTCGTTTTTACAAAGGGATAGATTTTGCCGTGGTGACTAGCACTAGATCAGAACAGGATGGGTGAAGTAATTGAATTTTAATTTCTCAAAATATGAATTGCTCCCACCAGCAGGAACACCATTCCACCCAGTGAAGAGACAAGCAACAGCTGCCCATCCTTCTGCAGCACGGTCCACTTCACTGGAGAAAAAGTTGTGGGGAGGATTCTGCGTATTTACTTTGGTGTGCTTTCTTGGGTCTTCACAGAAGGTGTTAGTGAAGGTTTAGCCTCATCTAATCATGAGTGGCCATGTGCACAGTCCTGTAAAATGCTTCACAGAGGACAAACTTCAGAGTCAACTGTCTTTAGGCTTTTTTTTTAAAGAGAGTACAAGAAATCCATGGATAGGTTTTCTATTCTACATTATAATTAACCTTCAGGAAGTTACCATTTGTTGAGTTTCAGTAACAAAGAAGGATATCTATAATTATCTGAAAAGACTATTGAAATAAATATACTTTTTCCAACATCTATGTGAGACAAGCATATGCTTCAATTAAATAATAAAGCATAATAGATTGAAAGGAGAAAAAGATCTAGGATCCATTTGATTTCTTCTGACCCAGACATTACTGAAAGTGAAAACAAAGTCCTTCTTCACTAATCTATATTTAGTTGTTTAGAAAACTAATAGTCATTTTATCATACACTTACTGTTTTTTAATTAATAAGGAAACAATTTAAGACTTTAACAATAATTTTCAACAGATTTCTTCATAGGAAAAATATTTTTTTCCCCATTCTCTGTGGTCCCTTCACCGCCCCCCCCTCCCTATTTATAAAGACTTTGTTTCCATTTTTTCCTTTTCTCATAATTTTTCTTTTCCCTTCTTTCCTTTCCCCTTCCCCTACCCTTTTGGACCTTTTCTTCCTATTTAAAATTATCAGTTATTCATATTAATCATTTTAATCCTTATTTACACTTTCAGTTTCTCATACCAGAGAAACTATTTGGTATTTGCATGTGTAAATGTGTGTCCTATTTATTTCATTTAAGAGCATGGCCTCAATACGCATCCATTTAGCTATAAATGTCTCTAGTTTCTCATTCTTCATGGCTGAGTAGTAGTTCATTTTATTAAAAAAAACACATCTTCATCCAGTTTCCGTTGATGGGCACTTGGGCTGTTTCCAAGCTTTAGCTATTACAAACTGCGCCGCTATAAACATGGGTACACATATATCACTGTGGTAGGATTCTTTTAATTCTTTTGGGAAGATACCCAGCAAGGGAATAGCTGGATCAAATGGGACCTCTAGGCCTAGTTCTTTGAGGTATCTCCGTATTGATTTCCACAGTGGTTGCACCAGTCTGCACTTCCACCAACAATGGAGAAGGGTTCCTTTATCCCCACACCCCGCCAGCATATGATATTGGTTGATTTCTTGATAGCAGCCATTCTTTGTGGGGTGAGGTGGAATCTCAGCGTTGTTTTCAGCTGCATCTCTTGAATGACCAGTGATGTTGAACATTTTTTCATATGTTTATTTGGTGCTTTTACTTCTTTGTCTGAGAAATGTCTGTCCATTTCAGATGCCCATTTTTGAATTGGGTCTTTGAATTTGGGGGATGTCCTTAGGCTTTCACTTGGAGAAACAAGAAGAACCTCAGTCTTACCTTGGGTTGCATAACCTACACAAATTTAACTGTTCCATCCTTTGCACCATATGGTTTTCATCACGTACAGAAGAGCAACTATTTTCTTGGTGGTCATCATAAGCACCAAGCTCATTTTGTGCTTTTAAATTCACCTATTCTTATGACTTCCTCGGAAAGCATAAGACAATGTGAAAAAAGCAACAGAGACCTGTGTTTGGTAGAGAATGTTAAATCCAAAGAATTAAACAACAGGCAGAGTACCTGTTAGAACTAACTGAATGATAAGTACACATGTAGATTGTTTATAGACTCCTCATGGATACTCTAGGTCATTGCAAAAGAAAACGATAGAACTGCATTCATGCTATCAAGATGGAGCAAATATTATACAAGAAATCTCTTATCTTGTTATGTAATTTTAATTAAACTTTTGTGTAATCAAAGATTGTATCTGCCCAATATAAATGGTATTTGTGTCATAACTGCAGCACTGTATAGCTCCATTTCTCAGGATACATGTGGCAACCCCAGATATATGTGGGTATGTGTACATGGGTATGTGTAGGGTTTGTCTCTATCCTCATATAAGTGGTCTACAAGCTCGACAATATTATAAAGCCACTCACTTAATGAAAAATGCAGATTCTATAAGTGGGAGCATATTGTTTTAGTTGACTAAGTCGTCTTGGTTAAATTAATTGGACTAGATATTTTAAAAGGTGCAATTTTCTCTCCACCAGACAAATTGTCAAATCTGAATCTAACATCTTTTTTAAAATGAAAGGGAAAATGGCCTTTGCTATTTTAAAAATGAATCAATTGAATCTTGATAATTTTGAGCCAAAGAAAATGTATCTTTAAGTCTATTTTTTCTTTTAATCAAACTTTTAAATAGGGAGTTGAATTAGTTTAAAGCCATATCAAGAGGGAAAATTATTGAGTAATTATGTATTTAACGAAATAGAAATTCATTTGGGGACACATGGTGTCTGTAATATTTTTGTGTCTAAGTTTTACTTTGAAAGTGTGTGGGAGGTGAAAATAATTGCCTTTTTATGTATTCCAGTTGAATTGAAAATTTTTATAACTTTTAAATTGAGAGAAGTAATAAAATAATGCTAATGAGGCAAAATGTGGTTAGATTGTTTATAAAATCTTTATCTTTTATTTTATGAACATGTAATATTTAATTTTGAACAAAGAAAGTTATAAAAGATTATAAATCTTAATTTATTGGTAAGCTTTAAAATATTAAAGGATTTAAACAGGTCAGATATTGGAAAAGAAAATTAATGTAGTAATGTCAACTGTCACTTCTCTGGATTTACATTATTGATACTATTATCTTATAAAGATAGTCTAACACAAGACAACTGTGTACAGAAAGTCACTGCTGTCACTGCTACAGCAATTTTTGCTTCTCAGGTATTATGCAGTACTATAACATTGAGGGTATCACTCAAGGGTATACAATCACCATAATTTATAAAGTGTTCTAATGTCTCTTTATTAAAACACTAATCAAAATGTCATTTTAAAATTATTCCCTTAAACCAGATATAAATATTCACATCTTTTTGGTTTGGTTCTTGCTATTTGAACAGTAGAATCTGGGGTTAATGACAGTTCAAATGCTTTAGCTGAAAAAATATTTGGACTAGTCACTATCAGGGAGTTCATACAAGTCTTTTTTTACTTTACTTAACATTTTATTATGAAAATTTGAAAAACATAGAAAGCATAAAAGAATTCTACAATGATTTTCCCATATATCCACTACTTAGATTCTATAATTTGCATTTTACTATGTAGAACTTATCACACTTCTGTCCCAACAGCTCTTCCCCAATGCACCCATAAATTCCTCTTACTTTTTGATACATTTTAAAGGAAGTTGTAAAGATAGCATACTTTTCAAGTGCTGAAGCATACATATCACTAAGTAGAATTGTGAAGAGATTTTAATAGTGAAAGAATAAAAATTTACATTGTTTGGAAAAGAAAATTAAGCTCTTGAAAACATGATATAGTCACAATTTAGACACTTGGATGAACTTCAGAGTTTTATAACTAAGGCTCTAAAAAAATAGATAAATTGGTGGCACAGCTTATCATGATGGTAGAAAAATAAATCTCAAAGCCCAAAACTTTTCCTGGAAGTCTTCTCAAATACTCATCCTCCAGATGGGGACTTTCTCCAAAGCACCTCTGATAGAATTATGGATTATGAAGGTCTCTCTCTCTCTCCCTCACTTAAGTGAGGTTAAAATCCTGAAAAGGCACGAGAAACAGAAAATAGGTTTAGCCTGCAAAAGCAGAAGGTAATCAGCTAACCTGGTTGTTGTTTCAGCATTCTGAATAATCTTGTAATGAGTCTATTAATTTCCCAGTTAAGCAGAAGTTGCTACAGGCTATTTCTATTAATTTCTGGAAATTCTCATCCGAGAAAGTAGAAGTCTTAACTCTCACATGACCATAATGTAACAGAGAAGTAGTCATGTGACAAGGAGTTAGTTGATTTGGCCCTTCAGCATTCTAAACACATGTAACAAGTCTGTTTTTAGGTGAGAAAATTTAGTGAGCTTTGAAAATGCTAAGAGGTAAATCATCTTGGCATCAGATTTGCTAATCCTGTGTCTGTCCTAACTACAGGCATAGCATTTCCTCAGTGGGGTTAATATTCAATGAATTTCACAGAAATCCTGTTTTTATTCTCAGAGTTCCATTTAACAGCAGGCCGTGACCAGCTGTGTTTACTGTTGAAGATCCTCTCATAGAATTTTCCACTCATGAGTGCTTGATTTATAAAAATAAGGTCTTGCTTTTTTCTGCTTGTATCCTTTGAAAGACAGGACTGTATTAGGTTCCTCACTACTCCTGGTGCTCTCTGGAAGCTGAAGATTCAGAGCAGTGGTTCCTGCCCCTGGTGTTGGGAGCCTCCTGCCTTCTCCCACATTGCCTATTCCTACTGCCATGATGAGGACATGAGCTACTGTTGGAAACCTGGTGCAGGGAGGATGGACTTGCTGCAGCAATCCAGCTCCAAGAGACCTGAAAGAGGCCTTTGCCTCAGAGTCACTGTAAATAAAAGAAATCCTTGGGGCCTGTTGGCAACTACTGCATAAGCAGGCCCGGGCCAGAGGAGGAGCAGGCAAATCAATGGAGATTTAGGAAGAACACCTGAAAAGTTTGCATCCCCTGCTAGATAGGCTTGGCTCAAATATTTTTAGGACACAGGGCAAGGTTCAAATAGAGGTTTGTGTGTACTTTCAGCTTAAACATTTAGAAGTTATAAATCAACTTAGTGCACTGTTGGATAAAATTTTATATCCTCTGACCTTGGGAAATACATATCCACAAAGAGCAGGAAGGCTAGGTTTGAAATTACAATTCCTGGACTCATGAGAGTGTTGAGCTTAAACACGACAGTAAAGGAAGATCAATTCCCACTCATAGGCTGTAGACTACTCCCTTTTCAATCCAGCCTCAGTTCTATCCACAGATCTAGTTCCTATGTCCAAGCTCCTGACACCACAATGTATCACAATTCAGTACATGCTTGGAAGCACAGACTCCCAGAGCTACATCCTCATGGCCTGCAGAATTCCTTTAGGGGTCAGGGATGTAGCCAGATTTGGCCTCAGCATGGTGTGTTAAAACCTAGTCCAATGCACTACAAGAGCTCTCATATATTTTAAGATGAAATTTACTTCTTAGAGGTGACAGGGTTGGCAGCCCACTTCTTGGAGCTCATTCATTCATTCAATTGCTATTGCTTTGAGTGTGTTCTGTATGCTGCTGATACAACTGCGAACAAGGTGGATATCATTCCTTCCCTAGTATAGTTTAATGTCAGATAGACATTAAACACACCAGCACTTTGATCACAAATGTGTTAAGTATTGTGAAGAAAAACAATCAGTGTCAAGAGAGGAAGCTTTCCTAAGGAAGTAATGTTTAAGCCAGATGTGGAGGCTGAAGAAGAGTTTAAAGGGACATAAGTGGTGGGAAAGATTCATACAGGAGGAAGAGGAGCATGTGTAAGGGTTCTCAGAAGAAGTATGGCAGAATTGAAAGTTGGTGTTCTATATAACTGTGCTGTAAATCAAAGGGAAAGAAGGGGTGAGCCAAGCTACCACCTAAGTGCTCTCTTAGTTATCTTTCAGTTGCTATGACAAGATACCCCTACAATAACCAATTTAAAAGGAGGAAAATGTTTATTTTGGTTCATGATTTCAGAGGTTCCATTTAATGGTTTCTTGGTCCCTTTGCTTTGGGTCTGTGGCAAGGTAGAGCATCATGGCAGTAGGCATGCTTACCTCATGGTGGTTGGCATGTGAAGAGAGACAAGAAAGGAATGGGGTCCCAATATTCCCCTCAAGGGCACACTTCCAGGACCTAACTTCCTTCCACTAGGCCTCACATCCTAAAGGTTCCATAGTCTCCCAGTAGTGCTACTGGCTGGGGACCAAGCCTTTAGCATATGGGCCTCTGGGGACGTTTCAGATCCAAACTATAACACATACTCTACTCATAGTTCTTTCCTGTCATCCTCCAACAGCTATGTCTTCCACACCAGCTTTGTCTATTTGGTTTAGGTCTGAGGAAAACAAAATGGCAGTATGACATTTTTGAACCACATTTTCAACTTCTTTTGAGGCTCAAAATGCCCTCGGTGCTGAAGTTGCACTAAAAAAAAGAAAATATTAAAAGGGCATCACACCCCCAGGCTTCCATAGTTTTGAAATGCCCCTGTCCTTTTGTCTCCCACCAGCAGCAACCCTGTACTTTTCTGCTGAATTGCTCTTTTGTATTCTGTGTTGGTTACACACAGAGCCGGTTTCCTTACTAGGATATCATTAATCTACTGTGCTTCCTCTAGACCCTTCTGTATTTTAAAAAAGGACTATATGAATAATGAAAGCCAATCTTGGGATAGGAGGCTTTCATCTTCCAGGACTTTGTTGTCTCCTGTAGGATTTTGCTCACTCTTTCCTCCTGTTTGGCATAATTTTGAAACCATGTAGCTGGTCCTTAATAAAACACACTTTGTAATGTTAGTAGATTGTAGCCTTAGGGAACCAGACCATATCTTAGATTGATGCCACCCCTGTTAAAGTTCAATTTATAGTCTGCTCTGGTTTTGTGGAAACCCAGCATTTTAACACCGAGGGTGGCCTTCATCTATCATTTTGGTAACAAGTTATTTTTACAGAATTTCCTTTCTAGATGGTAGATTATTGTATATTTTAGGAAGAGATGAGAGAGAAGTTAGTCCCTGAGTGGGGGGGGGGTGTCGCAGGTCTGATCTCTCCAAGGTAAAATGAGAGGTTAAGTCAGGTCATTTAATTTTTTGATTCACTGAATCAACTCAGAATTTTTTATTAAGTGACCTTCAAATCTTTTTTTTTTTTTTGCTTAAATTCTTTTATTGATACTTTTTAGGCATACAGTATGTTTACATTTATCATTGAGTGCTTGTACCTGTACATGATGTATCTTGGTTCTTATTTTTTCCCCATTACCTGTGCACCCTTCACCCCCTCCCCCCTTCCCTATTTACACAGACTTTGTTTCCATTTTTTTCTTTTCTCATAATTTTTCCTCCAAGTCTTAATACTTCTAAGCTATGAGAGATGAGAAGTCATTGCTCCAAATAAGAAGAAATACTACTGTGGACTATGAAGGGTTATGGAGTTAAGGGGCCATTAGGTAATAATTGGGAGCTCAAATTCTATGTTCCATAAAATGGGGAGCCACTGGTAGAATTATGAGATCAGATGTTACAGTGATTTAGCATTTCCCAAAGAGATCTCACTCATTCTGATTTCATTTGTCCTTCACTGTAGTGACTCAGTGTGGTGGGCAGTCAACTCTTTTATCCACAATTGGGCTGAGGAAGAATGACAAGTCACCAAGGTTAAATGACTTGCTGAAGACATACATAACTTAGAGCTGTATTAACTCACTGAGTGATATAAGACTTTTGAATATAACCAAATGTTTTTTGACACCCCAAATGTTTTTGACTTCCCAAAACACTAAGATTTTAAATGATTTCCTCTTTATCCCCAGCATTTTCCTTTTTCAGATAATGAGTATTAATCTTTATTCAGAACAGTCACCAGAACTTTAAGCTGGTGTGGACACACAGTCATTCTTTCATTATTCATTTAGCAGTGTGGATTATTTTGCATGTTATATGCAAAGTTTTGTATTAGGGGCTTGAGAAAGGAGACAATGATGAATAATACATAAAACATGGTCATTGCCACAGAATTGCTTATATAGACATCCCTGAGTGTCTGTCGGGGATTGTTTCAGAACCCCTTCTCCCTTGCATACCAAAATCTGTGGATGCTCAAACCATTTATATAAAATAGCATAGTATTTACATAACCTACACACACCATCCTGTTTACTTTAAGTCATCACTAGATTACTTACACTTAATACAATGTTAATGCTATATAAATAGTGTTAGACTGTATTGTTTAGGAATAATCAAAAGAAAAAAGTTTGTGCATGCTCAGGTGCAATTTTTTTCCCTGGGTATTTAAAATCTCCATGGATTCAGAATTTGCAGATATGGGGAGCCAACTGTAATCTAAGGAAGAAGGACCTGAAAGAGGCAGAAGACACAGCATGGTGACCAGAGTGGAAGGAACACTGGCTTCTGCCTATGAGAGAATAGAGAAGGCTCTGAGGAGTAGTGGTCATATACAAACTGCAGCTTGAAGGAGTAGGACTCTAAAAATCAGAGAAGTAATTACAGGGAGAGAAGAAATATTGACTTCATAATATTTCCAGTAAAGCTTTCTCCAAAGTTTAAGTGAAACATCCATTTAGGTATACTCCATTTACTATTAGACAGTACCTTAGACTAATTCCACTGGCTTGTTAACATGAGAGAAGCATTTTGTCTTTTTTCTCTCAGAAATGAAACTACACTGTAGTCAAGGACACAGACAAAATAGAAGTTTCATAAGAGAAAGTTATCTCATTTCTCATTTCAGTTTTCAAGGTTAATGCAATCTCATCACTTTTCTGTATTTTCTTCCTTGAATATCCTAGTAAAATCTCTCTCTCTCTCTCTCTCTCTCTCTCTCTCTCTCTCTCTCACACACACACACACACACACACACACACACACTTTAAAAATAGATACCAGGTACTGTGAATATTTATTTACTTAATCTTTTAAGTTTGTTAGCTGAGGTTATTATTCCTATTTTTTTAGTTAAGGCAACTGAGGTTCACTGAATTAGAGCAACATGTTCAAAATCACACAGATGCTAAATGAGAGACAGGATTGAGACATGTCTGCTCCCCTGAAAAGCCCATATCCTTTCTAGTACACTCTACTGTCACTGGCTAATTCTGTAATCCCCACATGGCAGAGATTGATTACTGTGTCCCACAGTACTGTGACCCATTTTCCTTTCCTTCCTTCTGGTAATAGAACTGCTCCCCAGAGAGCAAGGCTTGACATCTCCAAGCTTGCCTCACAGCTAGGTATGAACTTGTGCTGTCCTTCTTCCCTCTTTGGGCATCCTTAAAGGAGAGTGCCTGCGCACCACTTTCTCCCTGAAGGCCTTCCCTGATATGATGGAGCAACAAGATAGAAAAAACCCAGGCCCCTAGACAGTTTAGTAGAAAAGAATTTGAACCGCTCACCTCTATCTGGGAAGTTAGTGGGAGAGAAACTTCTATTTATTTGAGCCATTTTCATTTTTTGGTCCTCCAAATAGTTCCTTGATTAATATAATTTCCATGATTCAAGGGTGCTAGGGTATTAGAGGCACCTCATTGCAGAGCAAATCATGGTGGGTTGTTACCTAAAAGCATCTTGATAAAAGACTATTTGTCTTCTGGCTCCTTGAGGTTTAACCCCAAACAAAGTCATCCTGTATGACCCTGTTGCTTTAAAAGCCTGATGCAGCCTTCAAATATCAAAGTGCATCCTCCACACACCTAACATCAATGGACAGGATCCCATAATCACTCTTGCTTCCAAACTGCTAATCTCCCAAGAGTAAATCTGCTTTCTCAGCACTTGGCAGAATGGCTCATCATCATTGCATGTGCCCTGCAACTTCCTAATCAAATTAAGGAAATCTGCAAAGCAAAAGGAAGAGATTTCACCCTCATATTCCTTAACACCAAGATTTTATTATTTGCTATCAGATCTCATTGACATTGGATAAGGAAAGATATGCAAATACATATGATATACCACTTTTCAAGTCAGTTGCATCCCCCTAAATTCCAATCACCTTCCTCAAGCCCCACCTATGAACATTTGAGGCTTTGAGAGGACATCCAGATCTAAAGCACAGCATGATCCTTGTAGCCCTGGCCAGCTGGCTAGTAAATTTCCACCCATCCCCAATCTCTGGGGTTCTGGGAAGTCATCAAGAATGGGTCATAACATGTATATCATCTTTAGACACTTAGAAGTTAAACTATGAATGCAAACATTTGCAATAATTGGGGTTACAGATTCCTGTGATTAGCTGATGAGATCTACAGAGAAATTTATGCTTGTGTATAATTTTGCACACCATTTTTCAGGGATATACATCATATTCTATGAAGCCCCTCTGTAAATCCCCAGGTGAATAAACCATGCAGCTGGTTGATTGGTAAAGTACATATGCACAACTATATATCCCAGTATTCAATATTGTCATGGACTAAGTTGGAAACTCTTTGAGGATAAGAGTTATATTATGTTAGCTTGGTACAGTTCTATGTGTTAGGAATTTTGTCAACTGTATAGAGAACCACGTGTCATAGGTCTTTGAGAACGAAGTATCATTGATTTTTCCATTTGGTTTAAAAATTTGTAGTATAAATACTTTATTTTTAGAACTATTTAGAAAATGATATGAGAAAAGTCGCAGAGATTTATCATCAAAGAAATTTTATCCATATGTATGGTGTGACCAAACTATACAGTGGATGTTTAAATAAAAAAATTACATGCATAGCAGATTAAGGGAATCTGAAGATAGAATATCAGATATAGAAGACAGGATTGTGGTTAAGGACCATGAAAACAGAGATTTCTTAAAAATAGTAAGGGACCACGAGAAATCAATCCAGCAGCTGGTAGATGATGCAAGAAAGAATAACATAAGACTGATAGGAGTCCATGAAAAAGCAGGAGAAAATACAATTGACATAAAATAAACTGTTCACAGAAGTAATAGTAGAAAACTTCCCAGACAGAGGTGGAGAACTGGACATACAGATAAGTGAGGCATATAGAACTCCAACTAGCCATGATCAAAAAAAATCTACAC
This sequence comes from Heterocephalus glaber, assembly GCF_053883595.1. Classification (NCBI taxonomy): domain Eukaryota; kingdom Metazoa; phylum Chordata; class Mammalia; order Rodentia; family Bathyergidae; genus Heterocephalus; species Heterocephalus glaber. The sequence goes on along the minus strand of NW_028258325.1, from coordinate 42,272,415 downwards.
CTAGACACATAATAATCAAGATCCCAGAAACCCAACAGAAAAACAAAATCCTACAGGCAGTTAGAGAAAAGAAACAAATCACCTATAAAGGAAAGCCCATCAGAATCATGGCAGATTTTTCAACATAAACCCTGAAATCAAGGAGAGCCTGGAGTCAAGTATTTCAAGCCCTAAAAGGAAATAAATTCCAACCTAGACTGTTGTATCCTGAAAAATTATCTTTCAAAATTGATGGGGAAATTAGATACTTTCATGACAAAGAACACCTGAGAAATTTCATGAACACCAAACCAGCACTCCAAACAATCCTAAGCAATATCCTAGAAAAAGACAATGAAGGTCACAACTCCATGAGGCCCAACAGAGTGAAGCCACTAGGCAAGGTAAGAAACTAAAGGGAAAGGGGAAAAAATAACCAAGAAATAAAAAAGCCAACAATAGTAAAACATCACGACAAGGATGAGTCAATAGCTATCAATTATAACTATCAATGTTAATGGTTTCAATTCACCAATCAAAAGAAATAGACTGACAGAATGGATTAAGAAGCAAAATCCAACAATATGCTGTATACAAGAAATACACCTAACTCAAAAAAAAAAAATACATAGACTGAAAGTAAAAGGATGGAAAACAGTTCTCCATGCCACAGGAACCCAGAAGAAAGGAGGGGTAGCAATCTTATTTGCAGATAAAGTAGATTTCAAACCAAAACTAATTAAGAGAGACAAAGATGGTCACTACATCCTTGTGAAGGGAACAATCCAAGAGGAAGAGGTGACAATCATAAATATATATGCACCAAATATGAATGCCCCCAACTATAGAAAATAAATATTAATGGACATGAAAAACCAAATAAGCACTAATACAATTGTAGTGGGGGATCTCAATACCCCATTATCACAATTAGACAGATAATCTAGACAAAAAATTAACAACAAAATTCTAGAACTGAACCAAGCTATTGAACAAATGGACTCAATAGATGTTTACAGGGTGTTAAACTCCAAAAAATCAGGATACACATTCTTTTTGGCTGCACAAGGGTCATTCTCCAAAATAGATCACATGCTAGCTCATAGGACATGTTTAAGTAAATGCAAAAGAATTGAAGTTACTCCCTGGATATTATCAGAACATTGTGCGATAAAATCGGAGATCAATGACATAAGAAACTGCAAAACTCCCACAAACACATGGAAATTAAATAACACCCTCCTGAACAACCAATGGGTCACAGAGGAAATTAAAGAAGAAATTAGTTTCTACAAGTAAATGATAATAACAGTACAACATACAGGAATCTATGGGACACCATGAAAACAGTTCTATGAGGGAAATTCATAGCAGCCAAGGCCCATAGTAGGAAAACAGAACTCAAATAAACAACCCAATTCAGAACCTCTAGCTCCTAGAAAAAGAACATAAGAAACTCAAAGCTCATACAAGAGAGGAAATTATAAAGATCAGAGCAGAAATCACTGCAATTGAGACCAAGAGTAAAAGAAGGATACAAAAAATTAATGAATCAAAGAGTTGGTTTTTTTAAAGAATAAATAAAATCAATAAACCTTTAGCCAACCTTATCAAAAAAGGGAAAGAAAAGGCTCAAATCCATGCAATGAAGAATGAAAAAGGTGAAGTCATAACAGACCCAGCAGAAATCCAAAGCATCATCAATACCGACTTCAAGAACCTCTATTCTAATAAAATGGAAATCACAGAAGAAATGGACAGATTCCTAGATACATAAGAATTACCAAAGTAAAGTGAAGAAGATATAAAAATTCTAAACACCCCAATTACAATGAGTGAAATTGAAAATGTAATGAAAAATTTACCAACAAAGAAAAGCCTAGATCCTGATGGCTTCACTGCTGAATCCCACAACACATTTAAAGAAGAACTATTGCCATTACTCTTTAAACTCATCAATGAAATTGAAAGGGAAGCAATACTTCCCAATTCATTCCTGGAAGCAAGTAGTACTTTGATTCCAAAACCAGGGAAAGACTCAACCCAAAAAAAGAACTACAGGCCAATCTCTCTAATGAACATAGATGCAAAAACCCTCAACAAGATACTGGCAAACAGAGTACAGAGGGTCATCAAGATCATACACCCTGACCAAGTTGGATTTATCTGAGGGATGCAAGGATGGTTCAACATTCGTAAATCAATAAATGTAATACACTATATTAACAGAGTCAAGGACAAAAACCATACGATCATCTCAATAGATCCCAAAAAGGCATTCGACAAAATCTAACACCCATTCATGATAAAAACCCTACAGAAAATTGGAATAGAAGTTCTTTATCTCAACTTGATTAAGTCTATCTATAAAAAACCAACAGCCAACATCATACTAAATGGTCAAAAACTGAAAACTTTCATGCTAAAATCAGGAACAAGACAAGGATGCCCACTATCACCACTCCTGTTTAATATTGTTCTTGAAACATTAGCCATAGCAATTAGAAAAGAGAAAGAAATAAAAGGAACAAAAATAGAAAAGGAAGAAGTTAAACTGTCATTATTTGCTGGATGATATGATACTTTACATAGAAGACCCAAAATACTCTGCCAAAAGACTTCTAGACTTAATAGACAGATTCAGTAGAGTAGCTGGATATAAGATCAACACTCTAAAAACAATAGCCTTTTTATATACAAATAATAGACTCACTGAGAGAGAAATTAGGGAAACAATTCCTTTTACAATAGCATCCAAAAAAGTGAAATATCTAGGAGTCAATCTAACAAAGGAAGCAAAAGACCTCTACACTGAAAACTACAGCACTCTGAAAAAGTAGATTGAGCATGATATAAGAAAATGAAAAGACATCCTTTGTTCTTGGATAGGAAGAACCAATATAGTGAAAATGGTCATACTTCCAAAACTATTATATAGGTTTAATTGAATAACAATTGAAATTCCAACAATGTATTTTACAGAACTAGAGAAAATAATCCAAAAATTCATTTGGAACCAGAAGACACCTAGAATAGCAAAATAAATTTTAGGCAACAGAGATATGGCTGGGGGTATGACAATCCCCAACTTGAAACTATACTACAAAGCTACTGTGATAAAAACAGCATGATACTGGCAAAGAAACAGACCTGAGGATCAGTGGGTAGATTAGAAGATGCAGAAACAAATACAGATACACTCAGCCACCTCATCTTTGACACAGGAGCCAACCATCCTCATTGGAGGAAAGATAGCCTCTTTAATAAATGGTGTTGGAAAAACCGGATTTCAACTTGCCAAAGATTAAAACTAGACCCATACCTATCACCACGCACTAAACTAAGATAGAAGTAGATTAAAGATTCAAGACAGAAACATTAAATTTGCTGGAAGATAAGTTAGGTAGAACTCATGAAGATATTGTATAGGAAAAGACTTTATGAACAAAACCTCAATGGCACAGGAACTTGCACAAAGAATCAACAACTGGGATCTCATCTTATTAAAAAGCTTCTGCACTGCAAGAGAAACCACCAACAGAGCAAAGAGACAACGTACAATGTGGGAAAAAATTTTCAGCAACTGTACCTCAGACAAAGGACTACTATCTAGAATATATAAAGAACTGAAAAAAATCAGACCCCCCAAAATTCAAAGACCCAATTCAAAAATGGACATCTGAAATCAACAGACATTTCTCACACAAAGAAGTAAAAGCAGCAAATAAATATATGAAAAAATGTTCAACATCACTGGTTATTTGAGAGATGCAGATGAAAACAACACTGAGATTCCACCTCACCCCAGAAAGAATGGCTGTTATAAAGAAATCATCCAATAACAAATGTTGGCAGGTTTGTGGAGAGAAAGGAACCCTTCTCCATTGTTGGTGGGAGTGCAGAATGGTGCAATCACTGTGGAAATCAGTATGGAGATACCTCAACAAACTAGGTCTAGAGGTCCCATTTGACCCAGCTATTCCCCTGCCAGGTATTTTCCCAAAAGAATTGAAAGAACCATACCACAGAGATATATGTGTACCCATGTTTATTGCGGCACAGTTTGTAATAGCTAAAGCTTGGAAACAACCCAAGTGATCATCAACTGGAGACTGGATAAAGAAGATGTGGTTTTTTTTTAATAAAGTGGAATACTACTCAGCCATAAAGAATGAGAAACTAGAGACATTTATAGCTAAATGGATGCATATTGAGGCCGTCTTCTTAAGTGAAATAAATAGGACACACGTGTAAATACTGAATAGTTTCTCTAGTGTGAGAAACTGATAGTGTAATTAAGGATACACACGGATGAAATGGCCTAATAACATATTTCTTGGATTGTGTTTCCATCACGTGTCATATGACTGTATCGAAATTTAAATTAGGGAGACCTTTGGCTTATGTGGAGTATGCTAGCTAACTGGAGTTTTTTTTTTCCAGACCACTATTTGTTCAATGTTAGTTTGAGGGATCTTTCTGAAACAACTCACATCCTCTGGTGTCTTGTTGGTGCTTGAGATGTTTTTTTTAAGTTATATGGAAAAATATTTAAGTGCTTTTCAGTTTCGTTTTGGTTGAGTTCTCCTGCATTTGAATATTATTGTAGTTTTTTCCCCCCTTGCATTGTTCTTCTATGAATGCTTTTAATTTCTGTTTGTGTGCATTTGATAATAAAGTTATTTTTAAATAATTTTAAAAAATTACAGTAAAAGACACATTGCCATTAGTACAGTTCAAAATATTCCCCTTGCTTCAAACACACTTATACCATTGTCCTTGCCACTTTCTCATGCAATTCTGAAAGCCCTCTTTTGTGAGTATCTCTAAGGAGGTGCAACCCAAAATATAGTGAATGCTGCTGCCAAGTGCCATCCCATGGAAAAGCAGGCTCCTAAAAAATTACAGTGTGTTCTCATTCACCTTTTTAACAAGATCTGGTACTGTGTGCCTTTTGGCTCTTCTCCAAAGTCAAAATGGCCACAAAAGATAAACATTTTGAATTAATTCAGAACATCAAGGAAGTCATGAGAGCATGACTAAAGCCACTCACAAAAGAGGACTTTCAGAGCTGCGCCAGAAAGTGGCAAGAAAGATGGGATAATTGTGTTCAAAGCCAAGGGGAATATTTTGAGGGGGATTAAAGGCAATGTGTCTTTTATTGTAATAATTATTTTAAAATTTTAACATTCACTGTATGTTTTGATCACACCTTATAAATAATTTAACAGCTTGCAAATGACTTAGCAGCTGGTCACTGGTCTGAGAATAAACTTTTTATAGGCAAGAAGTCTGTCTCTTTTTCACTGTCTAGAAGATTCAGTCTAAAATAGATGCAATATTTTGACTTGCTTAATTTTTCTTAGTGGTATAAAACCCTTAACTTGATTCAATTTTCAAAATTGTACCTTTCCTTACCTTCTGTAGCAAGAATCTATTAGTTGATCCCCAATATCCACTTTCTTCTTCCTCAATAGAGAACTCCAGGATATTAGCTAGAAAAGAGACATTCCTCAGCCTCTCTTGCAGCTGGGTATCACTTTCTGATTAAATTCTGGTCAATGGGATGTAATTGATTTGTATAATAATAAACAATTATAATAAATATAGTAGTCCCCCCTTTACCCATGGTTTTGTTTTCTGTGCTTTCAGTTGCTCATGATCAAAGGTGATCTGAGAATTATCAATGGAAAATTCTAGAAATACTTAATTCATACATTTTAAATTATGCAGTTCTAAGTAATGGGATAAAATCTCACACTGTTGTGCTCCATTCTGTCCTAGACATGAATCACTCCTTTGTCCAGCATATCCAGTGCATACTTTGCCTACTGGTATTCACTTAATAGCTGTTTTCATTATCATGTTGACTATTCCAGTGCTTGTGTTCAAATAACCCTTATTTTATTTAATCATGGCCTATTTTATTGTTTGTATTAGTCACCTTCTTGATACCGGCACAAAGCCCAACCCCAAAAACTAAAAGGAGGAGAGGTTTATTTTGACTCATAGTTTCAGTGAGTTCAGTCCATGGTTGGCTGGCTCCAAGGCAGAAACAGTATGGTGGAAGCCGAGGAAAGTTGGTTACCTAATGGCAGCCAGGAGAGAGAGAGAGAGACAGACAAAGAAAGTGACAGAGAGAGAAAGAGGCAGAGAGAGAAAGAGACAGACAGACAGATAGACACAGAGATACAGAGACACATACACACACACACACACACACACACACACACACACACACACACACAGAAGGAGTGAAGGAGGACTATACCTTTCTGGGTGGGTCATAGCCCCAGTAACTCACTTCCTCTGATTCAACTCCAACTCCCCACAGTGCATGCAGCTATGAACCTATCAGTGGATTAACCCACTGTTGAGTATAGTGCCCCAGAATGCAGTCACCTTCCAAATGTCCCACTTTGGAACACATGACATTTTTGGGGAACATTTTAGATCCAAACCATGACATTATTCTATTTTGTTGTTCTATTTATTATAATCTCTTACTGTGGCTAATTTATAAAATTAAATTTTATCATTGGTATGTATATTTAGGAAAGAGCACAGTATCTAGAGAGTTCAGTACTATCTGAGGTTTCAGGCATCCATTGGCATTAGGAACATATGCCCTGTTGATAAGAGGGCTGCTATAGTGCTAGAGGAAAGGGGCTGCTCTTCTCTTGCTTTTTCCTCCTTCCTGCTGGTCAGAAGATAGGTATAAGGAAGAATCATCCCAACCCTAAGATCCAGTTCCATCTGAAGATAGACAAAAAGGTAGCAGGAGGCTGGGTCCCTGATCTTTATGAGGCTTCCTGTCTCACTGGTCTAGAATGTTTTCAGACTCTAAGACCACTTTCAGATTCAAAATTTTGTTAGAAGGACTCAGTAGATAGTTGAGGTCATGGCTAAGATTTATTAAAGCAATGAAGGAAGGATAAAAAGACATAGGCAGAAGGGAAGAAGACATAGGCAGAATGTGGAAGAATCAACATGTAGGTTTCCTTATGATTTCTGCCTCCCATAAGGAGCTCACTGTTCCCCAGCAATGAAAATGAAGGAACATGTGGGAGTGGTCTCTGCACATAGGAAGCCAAAGTGGGAATGGGTCATGTTAGGCATCCTCTGCCAAGAGCTATTAAAATCCTGGATCCTGTAAGGAAAGCAAACAGATAATCCAAGCACAGTGCTAAGTGGCCTAAGATCCTTGATTCAATTTTAAAAACAACTGTGCACTATTTTTCCACATTTTGTGGCAAAACTGCTAGTTGGTCCCCAATATCAGCTAATTATTGACTGGGGACACTATAAGAGGAAAGGTCCTAGATGCCAGGTAGGTCTGACCTTACAAGCAAACCTTTCTAAGGAGAGTAGTCTCAAGCTTGCTTGTTAATTCTTCTGCAGGGAACTATCTAGATTAAGACAACATTTCTATGGATGTTTTTGGTTTCTCTTAGTCAAACCTAATTCTAACAAATATCCTTCGTTCTTCTTATACTAGACAGCTAGACAGAACTAAATCTCTGTGTCCAGTTTAACAATGGAGGTGGACCCTGCAGGCAGACTGGGACATGCTGATCTGGGAACAGGTTTTCATATTTCCAAATTCAGCATGAAAAGTAGGCAGCATCAATTTACAAAAGAATCTGTGTCCCCAAGACTTATTTGTGAATTGATTGACAAATCAGTGCATAAATTGTCAAAGAGCTAAAGTGATAGAGTAAGGCTAAGTCTTAAATGGAGTTGGAGGGACTAAGTTGTAACCTGCTTCTTCCTATTTCTTTGATCCTTTCAGTGGGACAGGAAATGACCATGTTCAGTGAATGGCTTGGGAATGACATTTTTCCTGCTTGTTTATCACTCAGCCTGTTTATCATTTCAGCTTCACTGCACTGTTTATCACTTCAGCTGTGAAACCCTGCACCATCTAGGCTTTCCTATATTGATATCCAAGCTCCAGGGAAAAGAACTATAGGTATGTTTTGCTTGTTTGTTTTTGAAGGGGAGAGACCATAACTAATTTTCTCATTTTGGAGTGGTAGGAATTGGCAAGTTTGAAAGAGTGGAACTAAAATCTTTTCCTTTTGGTCCCATTCACAGATCATCCTGAACAATCACCCTTGATCACTGATTTCTCCTTTGAGAAATGGGAAATGTGGGCTCTGTGAAATATGATCTGGGCGTGTGGCTGGTCCTTAAACATTAACTTGCTGACCTTCACTAGAGTCACTGATTCAGCGCTATGCAGTATCTTTCTTCAGAGACAAGAGGAAAATTCCTCTAGTAGAGGCATGTGGGTAAACAGAAGGCAGAGCATTGTACGACATTGCATTTGCTTCATGGGCATTTTAAATAGTGCCTGTGGGAGAGTAACAATTCTCCCAGAACATGGGAAACAGCTCAGAGCCTCTGTGCTGATTAAAATTACAAGGCTTCCCTTCAAATCATCTTTAGACACTTATTAGTTATTTTCTTCTGAGGTGCTCCTGTGATACTTGTTATTAACCTTTAAGTCACTAATTAATTTGCATCTGTGCCGAGCTACAGTGCAGTTTTCCATGCTTGTGTGGGCACTTGATAAATGTTATCTGAGGATGCTAACATCTATTCATCAAACCCAAAGATATTTTCTAGTTCCTGAATAACAACCTCTCAGAAAGAAAAGTATATATGGAGCATAGAAACACTTTTCTCAAAAATCAGATGGCTCAGGAGGCTTTCTGGATATTATCTGGATGTAGTGGAAGGCACTGGCTTTCTGGCCACTTATCCAGGAGCTCTATGTGCTGTCCAGTGCCCAGGGCAGTGTAGTGCTGAGTGAAGGATAAGGGTCCTTGTGAGCACAAAGAAGAATATGCACACACACACACACACACACACACACAAACACACACACACACATATATATATTTTGTACCGGCGATTGAGCTTGGGACCTTGTGCTTGCAAGGCAGGCAGCAGAACCACTGAGCTAAATCCCCGGCCCTAAAATATATATTTTTCAAATCACCCAAGGTCATGTCACTTTACCTGGAATCAGGAAGGATGGTGGCCAAGGTGTGGACTTTACTGTTGCAGGTGAATCTGCCATGAGTGGTTTGGCCCCTGTGCCACTTCCTTTAGCACTATGAGCCTCAGTCCCCTGTCAGAGTCAGGTAGCATCACCTAAGCCCTCCTGCTGTTGTGAGGATAAAGCAGAATATTTACATAAGCACCCACAAAGTGTCACGGAGGACAGAGCCCTATCCACCCTTTCCATCAGAGGAAAAATAATTTGAAAGTGTATGAAATCGACCACATAAATTGAGAAGTGTATGTCAAAGTGTTGCTTTTGTTTTCTTTTTTCCCCAGCTAGAGGAGATGTATAGTCCGTTTATGTTTCTGCTGAGTATTTACCTCACCAAGCCATAGCTTCCCTGCTTGAGCCCATTTGTTTGTTCATGTGGGCATTTCTCAAAGCTCATGGTACCAATGTTATTTTTCTCTTTTTGTCTCTTATGATTTCCTTCTCGCTAATGTTGTCTTAGGACCCTGATCAGAAATATATTTACAACCACCCAGCCCCAGCTGCAGTGGCATTCCTCCCATGCCCCTCCTCTCCTGTCTCCTCCTCCACAGATCCATGGTTTTGAACATGCAGGAGTCCTCAGCTCTGCAGATTAAGAAAACAACCTATCCCTAGAACAAGTGTTTCAAACTCTGGGATGTGACTTTATGGCGATTTTAGGTGACTCACAGATTTGCCTGTAAATGACATTTTGTTATATATGGAGAAAGCCATTCCCTTTTAAATTCTCCTCTAGTCCTTTTGATTTTATGATGGGGAAAGATTCTATTTGGTACATTTATGCCATTAGCACTCTTTGCCATTTCACTTATAACAAACAGCAGAACTCAGGTTCAGAGTATTTAGCACATAAGAATTTAATAACAAAGTCCTCTTTTTAAAGTTTATTTATTTATTGGGGTTTTTTTTTTGGCACAGGGGATCCAACTTAGGACCTTGCGTTTGTGAGGCAGGCAGTGAAAGCACTGAGATAAATCCCTGGCTATTCTTTTTAAAGTTTCAAAATTTTATCAGCATATCCAATTTATGTCAAGTGATATAGCATTTTTCATTTATAATAATAAATTATTGAGCTACTTTTTAAAAATAAATTTCTCACTAATGCCAATAAACAAAAACAGCATTTCTTTCATTTAAAAAGTGAGTAATTTACTGAAGCAAACTAATGCAGGAAGTACATGAGCATGTCAAAACTATGAGGGTGATACTAATATGGCTAAAGTTTGCCTGTTTGTTCAGGACCATTGAGAAGCTATGTCAGTGAGAGTGGAGAGATGCTATTCAGAACATGTTGGATTTCCAAGAAAACATAGAGGTCCTTTCTTCCTCTTTTTCTTCCACTGACACCCATCACACCATGACCACTGGCATGACCATCATCACCACCTCGATCATCACCTTTACTCCCCCAGATTTGTTGTTAATACCACGTGAACAACTCACCACCTTCATCCTCATCATCCCCACTGCCACTACTACAGCCCAGGTCCTTACCATCTCAGCCTCTAATACTGCAACAACTTCCTACCTGAGGCTGAGGCTTCTATCTTAGTTTCATTTCATTGTGCATGCACATATAAACCCTTCTTTCTTTCCACCATTTTCTAAGTTCTATCTACTTTTCACATCTAAATTCTAACTATCTTTCATGCTCTCCCATTTCTACTCTCTGTCTCATATTATTCCATTTTTACAACTATAATGAAGTATCTGAAACGGGGTACTTTGAAAAGAAAAGAGGTTTATGTAGCTCATAGTTATAGAGGTACAAAGGCCCATATCTTATGGTGGCCTTCTTGCTAGCATAACTCACTGGGTGTAGTGGCACACATCTGTAATCTCAGCACTCAGGTGGCTAAAGCAGGAGGATCACCATGATTTTGAGGCCAGACTGGGCTCCATAGTGAGTTCAAAGCCAGCCTGAACTACATAGAGTGATCCTCTCTCAAAAAAACAAAACAACCCAAATAAATACTTTTCCAACTTCTTAAAACCTCCAATAGGAGGTTAAATCTCAAAACATTAACACTAGGAAGACATATTCAAACCATATCTAAACCAGAGTAAACATCTTTTTCATTTTTTCCCTGGAATAACTTTCTTCTTTCTTAGGTCTCCATAATTTTATTATGAACATTTTTATGACATTAAATGTTTCTTTGAAATCCCAGTTTTTAATAACTCCAAAGTATGTAGTTATGGCTGTTCTATGATCTATTTAACCAAGCCTTATCATTAGTTGTTTCAGTTACTTCTTTCTCATTATAATGAACAATGCTATAATGAAAATTCTTGTAAGGATCATATCTTTATCTCTTTCTAACATCTTTACCATGCAAGAAACTAAACAAAATAGTCATTGATCAAGTAAAGCAAATTGGAAAGAAAGGACATTTAAAAATGTTACTTTAAAGTTTTGAAAATAAAAAAATATCTTGAGATCAAGATGACTTTGCTCCCTTTTCCAATCAAAGAGCAAAGAGAAATAGAACAGTAACAAGCTGACATGTCTTTGCCCTTTCAGAAGCCAAGAGAGATATTCATTGCTAAGTTCTCACAAATGCTGAAATTATGAGTGTAAGTCTTTCAGCCTCCAGTTTAACCTCAGTAGCCTGAGGCTGCAGGTCACTGGCTTGATGAAGTGAGAGCTTCTAGCCCCAGCTATCTGTGTTAGAAATGTGACCTAGGGTTGTTTTAGAGAAGTAACTTATTTTTGTTTGATGGGAAGCAGGGGCCAAGGGGGTGAAAAGATGCTGCCCTAAATATAATACAATATAATCCAGCTGTTCAAACATGGGCAATTCTATTCAGCCAGTTATCCATCCATTCCTCCAAATCCAGATGTTTGCATCACATAAACTCAGATTACCTTTCCTTCCATTGAACATAACTTGTACTAATCATGTTTGTAAAAGACTTACATTTGTTTTTAATTAGAAGACATCTATTTTGATTCAGCCATTCTGTCTTAGCTTCAGTATTGAGCCATAGCCTATATGATTAATAATCAGTTTTTAACCTTAGGACAAATCACTGAAGTTTTTATTCCACCTCAAAGTTCAAATGTAAGAAACTTCAAACTACAACCAGTATTTAAGTTGCTTGCCAGTATTTGTTAGAATTCAAATAACTAGATTCCACCTATCTATTCTTCAACCTCTGAATTCCCATGATGGAAGTGGACTCAATATTTGTTTATCTTTGTGTTCAGAAGCCTCCAACAATTACATTTCATAAATAAATTGGCTTTCAAGCTTTCTTTACCAGATCACCAATAATGTCTCTGAGCTTAATTTCCTCATCTGAAAACTAAAGGATTATAAAATGTTATTGTGAGGATTAAATATCATAGGATATCTCAAATATTCAGCAGTGTTTAATATATGCAAATATATGTGGATTCCTTCCATTCCATTAAAAATCTCTAGATATGAATGACTTTTAAAAAACATAGATGGGGCTACCTCTAGGAGATTGAAGCAGACTTTCAATGTCATTAGATTTCTGCACTTTAGTCTTTTGTCTGAGAGACTGAATGAGAGAAGAGAAAGAGCCCTAAGTGAACATTCTGGTTGTGCTGGGAGCAAATGAGGTCCCTTTCTTGTGAAATCCAAGTCTATGTCATTCTTTCATCTAGTTCTGTGACTACTGAGAGCAACCTTTTGATTGCTGACATTACTTTGCAAATATATCAATGCTAAGCAACAGGGGAGCACTATCCCATATTTAGGACTTTGGCAAGACACATTTATGATTAAAAATAACACACTGATTATCTGGTTAATTCTTTTTTTAAAATTAAATTCTTTTATTGGTACATTGTAGGTATACAACACAATTACATTTCTCATTGAGAACTGTACCTTTACATAATGCACCTTGGTTCTTATTTTTTCCCCATTCCTAGCCCTCCCTTCACGCCCTCCACCCTTCCCTATTTACAAAGATTTATTTCCATTTTTTTCATTTCTCAGCATTTTTCCTTTCCCTTCTTTCCTTTCCCCTGCCCCTCCCACTACTCCTACCCCTTTGGACCTTTTCTTCCTATTTTACATTATTGATTATTCATTTTAATCATTGGTACATTTTAGGTATACAATATAATGACATTCATCATTGGAAATTTGCACCTTTACATAGTCTCTATTGGTTCTTATTTTTCATCCTTGCCCGGCCCTCCCTTCAACCCCTCCATTCCTCCCTATTTAGAAAGATTTTGTTCCTATTTTTCCATTTTCTCATATTAATCCCATTCCCTTCTATCCTTTCCCCTAGCCCTCCCATTTCCTTCCCCTTTGCCCCTTTTCTTCCTATTTCACATTACCTGTTATGCATTTAGTCCTTATTTACACTTTCAGTTTCTCACACCAGAGAAACTATTCAGTATTTATTCATGTGTGTCCTATTTATTTCACTTAAGAGTATGGCCTCAATGTGCATCCACTTAGCTATAAATGTCTCTAATTTCTCGTTTTTTATGGCTGAGTAGTACTCCATTTTATAAAAAAACCACATTTTCTTTATCCAGTCTCCAGTTGATGGGCATTTGGGCTGTTTCCAAGTTTTAGCTATTACAAACTGTGCTGCTATGAACATGGGTGCACATACATCACTGTGGTATGATTCTTTGAATTCTTTGGGGAAGATCCCCAGCAGTGGAAGATCTGGATCAAATGGGACTTCCAATCCTAGTTCTTTGAGGTATCTCCATACTGATTTCCACAGTGCTTGCACCAGTCTACACTCCCACCAGCAGTGGAGCAGGGTTCCTCTTTCCCCACAGCCCCGCCAGCATTTCTAATTGGTTGATTTCATGATAGCAGCCATTCTTTCTGGAGTGAAGTGGAATCTCAGCATTGTTTTCATTTGCATCTCTCGAATGAGCAGTGATGTTGAACATGTTTTCATGTATTTATTTGCTATTTCTATTTCTTTGTCTGAGAAATGTCTGTTCATTTCAGATGCCCATTTTTGGATTGGGTCTTTAAATTTGGGAGGTCTGATCTTTTGAAGTTCTTTATAGATTCGAGATAGTAGACCGTTGTCTGAGGAAGAGCAGGTGAAGATTTTTTCCCACATTGTGGGTTGTCCCTTCACACTGCTGGTGGTTTCTCTTGCTGTGTAGAAGCTTTTTAATAAGAAGAGATCCCATTTGTTGATTGTTTGTGGTAGTTCACAGACAACTGAGGTTTTGTTCATAAAATCTTTTCCTACACTGATGTCTTCAAGGGTTCTACCTAACCTCTGTTCCAACTGGTTCAGAGTTTCTATTTTAATATTTAGATCTTTAATCCATTTTGATTTTAGTTTAGTGCATGGTGAGAGATATAGGTCTAGTTTTAATCTTTGGCAAGTTGAAGCCCAATTTTTCCAGCACCATTTATTAAAAAGGCTATCTTTCCTCCAGTGAGGATGTTTGGCTCCTTTATCAAAGATGAGATAGCTGAGTGTGTCTGGCGTTGTTTCTGCATCTTCTAATCTGTTCCACTGGTCCTCAAGCCTGTTTTTTTGCCAGTACCATGCTGTTTTTATCACAGTAGCTTTGTAATATAGTTGCAGGTTGGGGATTGTGATACTCCCTGCCATGTCTCTGTTACCTAGAATTGCTTTTGCTATTCTGGGTCTCTTCTTGTTCCAAATGAATTTTTGGATTGTTTTCTTGAGGTCCGTGAAGTATGCTGCTGGGATCTCAATTGGAATTGCATTAAATCTATATAGCAGTTTTGGAAGTATGGCCATTTGCACTATATTAATCCTTCCTACCCAGGAGCAGGGGATGTCTGTCCATTTTCTGATATCATCTTCAATCTCTCTTTTCAGAGTGCCATAGTTTTCAGAGAAGAGGTATTTGTTTTCTTTCTTTAGGAAGATTCCTAGGTATTTCAGTTTTTTGGATGCTCTTGTGAAAGGAATTATTTGCCCTATTTCTCTCTCAGTGAGACTGTCATTGGTGTAAAAGAAATCTTTTGATTTTTCTTTTTTTTTTTTTTTGGTATTGGGGATCGAACTCGGGTCCTTGTGCTTGCGCAGCAGGTGGTGAAACCACTGAGCTAAATCCCTGGCCCGGAAAGCTATTGATTTTAGTGTGTTGACCTTGTATCCAGCTACTTGACCGAATTTGGTTATTAAGTCTAGAAGACTTTTGGTGGAGTTCTTGGGGTCTTCTATATAGAGTATCATGTCATCTGCAAATAATGACAATTTGACTTCTTCATTATCTATCTTTATTTCTTTTATTTCTTTCTTTTGTCTAATTGCTGTGGCTAATGTTTCCAGAACTATATTGAACAAGAGTGGTGATAGTGGACATCCTTGTCTTGTTCCTGATTTGAGTGTGAAGGATTTCAGTTTTTGACCATTTAGTATGATATTGGCTGTTGGTTTTTCACAGTTGGCTTTTGTCAGATTGAGGTAGAGACTGTCTCCTCCAATTTTTGTTGGGTTTTTATCATAAATGCATGTTGGATTTTGTCAAATGCTTTTTCTGCATCTACGGAGATAATCATATGGTTTTTGTCCTTGGCTCTATTGATATAGTATATTACATTGATTGCTTTTGTATATTGAACCATCCCTGGATCCCTGGGATGAATCCCACTTGATCAGGGTGTATGATCTTCTTGATGATCTTCTGCATTCTGTTTGCCATTACCTTATTAAGGATTTTTGCATCTATGTTCATTAGTGAGATTGGCCTATAGTTCTCTTTTTCAGTTGGGTCTTTCTCTGCTTTGGGGATCAAGGTGATGCTTGCTTCCAGGAATGAATTTGGGAGTATTGCTTCCCTTTCAATTTCATTGAAGAGTTTAAACAGTAGTGGCAGCAGTTCCTCTCTAAATGTCTTGTAGAATTCAGCAGTGAAGCCATCAGGGCCTGGGATTTTCTTAGTTGATAAGTTTTTAATGACATTTTCAATTTCATTGGTTGACATTGTGTTGTTCAGAATTTTTAGGTCTTCTTCGTTCAACTTTGGTAATTCACATGTATCTAGGAATCTGTCCATTTCTTCTGTGTTGTCCATCTTATTGGTGTATAGGTTCTGGAAGTAGCTATTGATGATCCTCTGGATTTCTTCTGGGTCTGTTTTAATTTCACCCTTTTCATTCCTAATTGCATGGATTTGGGCCTTTTCTTTCCTTTTTCTGACAAGGTTGGCTAAAGGTTTGTCAATTTTGTTGATTCTTTCGAAGAACCAACTCTTGGCTTCATTGATTTTTTTTGTATCGTTCTCTTAGTCTCCACTGCATTGATTTCTCCTCTGATCTTTATAATTTCCTCCCTTGTATGAGCTTTGGGGTTGTCCTGCTCTTCTTTTTCTAGAAGCTTGAGCTTCAGCATCAGGTTGTTTAATTGGGCTCGTTCTGTTTTCCTAATATGGGTATTCACTGCTATGAATTTCCCTCGTAAGACTGCTTGCATTGTGTCCCATAGATTCTGATATGTTGTATTGTCATTGTCATTTAATTGAAGGAACTGTCTGATTTCTTCTTTAATTTCCTCTGTGACCCATTGGTTATTCAGAAGTGTGTTGTTCAATTTCCACATGTTTATGAAATCTTTTGAGTTTCATTTGCTATGGATTTCCAATTTCATTGCACTATGGTCTGATAATATACAGGGGATAACTTTAATTCCTTTGCACTTACTTAAACATGTTCTATGTTTGTGTATGCGGTCTATTTTGGAGAATGACCCATGTGCAGCTGAGTAGAATGTGTATTCTGATTTTGTGGGGTGGAAGACTCTGTAAACATCTGCTAAGTTCATTTGTTGAAGAGTTTGATTGAGTTCTAGTATTTCATTACTTATTTTTAGTCTAGTTGATCTATGTATTTGTGACAGTGGGGTGTTGAGGTCCCCCACTACAATTGTATTAGTGCATATATGAATTTTCATGTCCGTTAGTATTTGTTTTATATAGTTGGGTGCATTAGTGTTTGGTGCATAGATATTTATGATTGTCATCTCTTCCTCTTGTATTTTTCCCTTTACAAGGATGTAGTGTCCTTCTTTGTCTCTCTTAATCATTGTTGGTTTGAAATCTACTTGATCTGCAAAGAGGATAGCTACTCCTGCTTTTTTTTGGTTCCTGTCACATGGAGTATTGTTTTCCACCCTTTAACTTTCAGTCTATGAGTTTCCTTTTGAATTAAGTGTGTTTCTTGTATGCAGCATATTGTTGGATTTTGCTTCTTGACCCATTCTGCCAGTTTATTTCTTTTGATTGGTGAATTGAGACCATTAACGTTGATGGTTATAACTGAAACATATTGACTTGTCATTGACATGACTTTTTCTTTTTGTTGGGTTCTCCCCGTTTACATTTAATTTCTTGTCATGCCAGATGGGTTCATTCTGCTTCGCTTCCTGGGGTTGTGATCCTCAATGTCTGTTCCTAGGATATTGTGTAAAATTCTTTGGAGTGCTGGTTTGGTATTCATAAAGTTCCGAAGGTGCTCTTTGTCATGAAAGTATCTTATTTCTCCATCCATTTGGAAAGAGAGTTTTGCAGGGTACGTCAATCTGGGTTGGAGGCTGTTTTCTTTTAGGGCTTGGAATATGTCACTCCAAGCTCTTCTTGCCTTGATGGTTTGTGTTGAGAAGTCTGCTGTGATTCTGATGGGCTTTCCTTTGTATGTGATTTGTTTCTTTTCTCTCACTGCTTGGAGAACTTTGTTCTTCTGTTGAGTTTCTGGAATCTTAACAATTATATGCCTATGTGTAGATTTTTTTTGATCAAGGCTATTTGGAGTCCTATATGCCTCACTTATCTGTATGTCAAGCTCTTTTCCCCTGCTTGGGAAGTTTTCTGCCATTATTTCTGTGAACAGATTTTTTTATGTCATCTGCACTGTCTCCTGTTTCTTCATTGACTCCAATCAGTCTTATGTTATTCTTCTTTGCATCACCTAGCAGCTGCTGGATTGATTTCTCATGTTCCTTTATAATTTTGAAGCAGTTTTTCTTTTCCTGGTCACCAATTGCAATCTTATCTTCTATATCTGAAATTCTCTCCTCACATTGGCTCATTCTGCTGTGTAGACTTTCAGTGGACTTTTTCATGTCCTGGAAATCTATTTGCATCTGTTTTATGGATTCCATTTGTTTCTTATGTTGGGATTCTATCATGTTCCTCAGCTCCTCTCTACATTTATTAATCATGTCTTGCACTAGGGGCACAATTTCTCCTGTTATCTGGGAAATTATTTCTGATTTCATTTTTTCCAGATCCCCTTTTGTTGCCAGTTCAGTGGGTCCAGGTGATTGAGTATCAGAATGTTCCATCTCATTTCCCTTTGGGGTTGCTGTAGGTGATCTGGAAGTCTGGTTTTGAGACTTATTTATGTGTTTTCTCATTTCAACTGTGGTGGGGGGCTGTTAGCGCCTGCACAGCTTACCTCCTCTGAGTTGGGAGTGGTGGGACAGGGGCCAGGAGCAGTGGTAAGGATGGTGACCCAAAAGCCCCTTCCTCTGGACCAGGAGCAGTGGGACAGACAGTGGCTCAGCAGCCCCTGCCTCTGGGCCAGGAGCAGTGGGACTCAGTACCTTGGTCTGGTGTTCTGGTGTCCTCTGCATCTTTGTAGTGTGGAACCCGCTGCCTGTCTGCAGTGGGGTGATTTGGCGTCTTCTGTGTAACTTGGGACCTCAGTAGGGTATGCACAGACTTGCCTGCCTGCAGTGGGCTGATTCGACATGTTCCCCAGGACTGGGCACCTCGGTAGGGCGTGTGCAGACCTGCCTGTCTGCAGCCGGGTGATTCAGCGTCTTCCACATGACTAGCTGATTAATTCTTTTTATTTTCATTGACTCGTTTACTTGGAGTTGCTTTCCAAAATGCAACCCATTCTGATGAGGAGACAAAGTCAAGTTTCTGAGTCAATTAAGTTGAGGCTAAGCCAAAGACTGATGGCAAGCCATCAAGAAAGATGCTTTTACAGCTTTGTAAGCTCAATAGGCAGCCTGTTCTCTTCTCTGTCTGTCATTTAGTCTCTCTTAGTACTAACCCCTTCCCCTTCCTTCTTTTTGCTTGCCTCTTTGCTTATTTCTTTTCCAGTTGTCCACTTTGCTCTGATCTGCTACTTCCTTGTGGGCATTATTAACATCTTATACCATCTCTTTGCTTCAACTTCTGATATTTTTTCCAGATTACATGTCAAATATAAGGCAGCACCAGAATGGTTGCACAGTACATATTCATGGGACAGAATCTGAGAGATCCAGGGATAGGGCTAGTTCTTAAAGACAGGTGTACCTCAGGGTTCCTCTTGAGAATCCTGGAGGCTGATGCTCACAGCAAGGGATTTCCCCAACTCGTTTTACTGTTTTATTGGCTTGTCTTAGGTGAGACAGAAGCCACACCTAGTCTCTACTTCATTTAATTTCTACTGATTCATGTGTTGTCTTAGCCACTTTTCTGTCACTGGGTCAAAATACTTGATACCTATAACTTAAAAGAGAAGAGGTTTATTTTATTTCAGTGGATTCAGTCCACGGTGCACTGGCTCCAATCAGAAATGGCACTCCAGAATAACATGGCAGAGGAAAGTTGTTTACTACAACGTGGCCAGGATGAAAAGGAAGAAGGGAGGAGCTGGGGACCAGAATACACCGTTCCAAGCCACATCCCAGTGATCTGCCCCTTCCAACAAGGCCCTTCTTCCAAATGTAAGACTTTGGGGGGATATTTTAGGTCTAAACCGTAACATTGCACTCCTGGACTCCAAAATACTTGTGTTCATCTCATTATGCAAAATGTATTTAATCTATCTCTAAGAGTCATCATAGTTTATTATTGACTACAGTCATAGTTCTAAGATTGCTGAAAAGTCGAAACCCAGGGTCTCTTCAGACACTCAAGGTGAGCTCTTACCCCCTGTAAAAATAAAAAGAAAGTTAAACACTTCTAACATACAATGGCACAGAGGAAATATTCCTATTACAAAAGGGAAGGATAGGGGAATAGACAGAAACCAGACAAAAGCAAGACAAAAACCCAGCACAGCAAAGATAAAATTCTGTGGGTGCAGCTCCACTACCTAGGGCAGGTTGTTGAGACCTGCCACAGGGCTTGGGTGGTACCACCTCTATGTCCTTGCTTGTTGCAGCCAATGTGACCTCTGTCTTGGGCTGGCTCCAATCACTTCCATGACTTGGGATCTCTAACTTTCTGGGGTCTTCACTGCATCTTTGGGGTCACTTTCACAGCTTCATACACTGCCTTCTCATGGGATCCTGACAGGGACTGTGATCCTGTCACATTTTTTTGTCTGGCTTCCTATGCCTCTTCTAAATCCAGATGGAAGCTTTTGTGACCCCCAAACTACTTGCATTCTGTATGCCTAAAAAAAATCACCATGTGGATGACACCAAGGTTGTCTACCAGCAGTAGCCTTGCTCCCTTGGGCCATGGCTGCAGTGGCTTTTCAGTGCCTGGGTGGCTCATCTTGGGGCTATATTTCCCTGGATGGCTCTGAATAAACAAAAGTCTTAGAGACTGTCTTTTCAAATGAAAGATTTATAGTTATCATGAGTGAGGTCTTGCTGATTTCTGAGATCCCTCAAGTCATTTTTCTTCTTGTCCTTGCACAAAGTACTTGGCTTCTTTTTAATGGTAAATTTTCAGCAACAATACTTCCCTCTGCTCCAACCTTGTTGGTATTTCCTTTCTGGCTAAACTGCAAACTTTTCACATCAGCCAGTTGCTCCATTGTCATTGTAAATCTAGCTAAATGTAGCCAGCAGTAACTATGCCACAACCTGAACATTGAGCTGCCTTGAAGTTTCATCCACCAGATTAATTGGACTGACACCCTAATTTCACTGTCCCACAAAGTCTCAGGATGTGGGCAAAATGTGGCAATTTTTCTGGCAGTGCATAACCATATAGCCTTTATTCCAACTGCCAACAGAGTCCTTGTTCTCAGCTGAAATCTCCTGAATTTGGCCTTTACTGTCCACATTTCTATCAGCATTCTGGTCTTCTGAGCTCTGACTAGTATGACATATCAAACACCACTCACAACATTTTAGGGCTTCTCTAGACCACATATCCAAACCTTTCCAAACTCCTCCAGAAAAGCAATTCCAAAGGCTTATGAACTATATGGTCAAGTACAGTCACAGCAACAGCCCACTTCTGGTACCAATTTTTTGTTTTAGCCACTCTCCTGTCACTGAAACAAAATACCCAACACCCATAATTTAAAGGAGGAAAAGTTCATTTTGACTCACAATTTCAGTGGATTTATTCCATGATCAGCTGGCTCCAAGGCAGCAATGGAATGAAAGAATGGCATGGTGGTGGAAAGTTGTTCACTGAATGGAAACTAGAAGGCAAAAGGAAAGTAGAAGCTGGGGATAAGAGAAAATATGCCTTTCCAAGTCATGCTTCCTGTGTTTTGCCCCTTCCAAGCAGGCCTCACTTCTCAACATGAGACTTTGGGGGGATATTTTGTATTTAAGTGATAACAGCTATCATTTTATGCACCTGAGAACTCTAAGCATGAATCTTATCCGTGAAAAAAAATGAACTGCAAAAATTCATTAATATAAATGATCATGTACTACAGGTATTCTGCTAACTGCCTCACATATACTATGTACTAAACACATATGCACTAAATGTTAGCAATTTCTCAGAATTCGTATGTTGAACTCCTAATTCCCAGTGTGTCTGTATTTACTTCTAAGGAAGTAAAGTTAAAAGAGATCACAAAGGTGGGATCTTGATCCAAAGGAATTAGTTGAGACATCAGAGACATCAGGCATCAGTTCTCTGGTCATTTGCAGCCCAATGGGAGAGACCTCACTAGATGCCCCCCTGACTGACACCTGGATATTGGGCTTCTAGTCTCTAGAACTGTGAGAAGATAAATTTCTGTTGTTTAAGTAATCAGGTATTTTTGTTATGGGATTTAATTATGGCAGCCTAAGTAGACTAATAGAAGTGCTAATTCATTCAGTCTACTGACCAATCATATTATCTCTTTAATCATTGTTACTGTATTCCCACTTAAAAGATGAGAAGTGAGCCAAACTAAACCTTTGCTCTTAAAAGTAAAAAAATTAAAATGAGAATACAGAGGCACAGTTTGTCCTCAAATTCCCAATTATTATATGGTAAAGGTAAGAATTTGAACCCAGATTTTCAGAAACCATGTAGTTTTGCTTGGATCTATACTATCAAAATGGAAAGTATACCCTGTTTCTTAAATTATGAAAAATATAAACTTTCTCTTTCAAAGTGTAAAAATGACAAAGGCAATTAAAAAAAGTAATGGTTTTGAGTTTAAAAGTATTGAGTTTGACTTAAAATACAATGACAATCAAAATGTTTGAATCCATAGTGGATTTAAACATCAATGTTTATTGAATTATTGTTGAACTAAACACCTCTTTGATTTGCATAATTGCACTTATTACTACTTTTTCAATTTACACATATTTTTCAATATAAAAATGTGTTTTCAAAATTCCATATATTGCTACTAAACTTTAAATGGTTCTTCAGTGAAGTCCTGGCTGAAAGCTCATGGGCATTCCTTTGAAGACATCACTCATGGTGGAGAAGCAAAGATGTACAACCAGGGCATACCCTGACACATTTATGTAGTAACTTTTTGATCCCACCATGGGTCAGGCCATAAGAACAATTTTAAGAGGACCAGGAGTTTGTCAGGTAGGTAAAGTGTGTTGTGTGACTATGTGTAAGACTGTGTATGCATAAATGAGTGTGTGTGTGGCAGTGGAAGTGGAAGCTGTGGAATGAGGAGGCTTTCTGAGAGGGAAGACTCTGTGACAAGGCTTGGAGCAGTGAGGAGATTAAGTGAGAGAACCCATGTGTATGTGTGTGGGTAAGGCTGGATGTGGGCAGACAGGTACATTCAGGAGAGGAAAAGGACAAGTGATACATGATGACCAGATTGAACAAGATCAACGCCCCCCCCCCCCCCGCCTGCATTTTCTTGCAATAGAAACCAATATTGCAGAATATGGGGCAAAACTTGTGACTGTATAATCCTGAAAGCTAAAAAATTATTTTTGTGCTGTACCTTCAAACTTAACCTAGGCTTGCTTACAATGAGTGGAAGTGCACAGGATCTCAGCTCCTTCGGAGGGTGAAGAAGAGAAGATGCTGAGCCAGATGCTTGATGCCAGCCTAGAGTAAAGAGGATTCAAATATATATCAAGGAAATGTGAGTACATACGTTTATTAAAAAATTATATGCAATGGCTTAAAACATAAGGCAATGGTCCTCTGGTCAATGCCTTCCCCAGGTCAGCTCTCCAGAGACAATTAATTGTAAGAGAATATTTACATCATTTTGTTTTTTGAATTATCAAACACAGCCACTGTCTCTCAATTTCCTTCTTTGTCAAATGAGAAAATATTAGTCTTTTTACCATTTATTGCAGATTTACTTTTTATTTTATCCCTACATTTGTCATTTGTAGTTTTCCATTAATGTAATCATAGTTAAAACAGAAATTTCTTTCTGAGTGTAACTAAAGCTTCTTTGTAGGTTAATTCTAGCTATATAAAGTTAGCAACAAGTGTTTGCATTGTTATGCCTACATAATGATTGTTCACTGCAGGGCCAAACAGTGTGCTTACATTACATTTTTCTACCTTATGTTGATTCAGTCACTCTCTTCTTTGGTCTTTATCGCATTTTAAAAGTTTTACACATGGTATCACATTTATACTTCTTTTGCTTTACAATTTCCTATATTCAGTATCTCCTTGATTTTTAATTTAGCATTCATTTTGGCAGGTCACTACCTCAAGAACCTTTGGACAAAGGCTGTGAGGAAGGTAAATTTTAAGAATCCTTACATAAATGATGACAATTTTCTTATACATTCATACTTTACTGATACTTTGGTACCACACAGAATTCCAGTTGAAAATGATTTTCCTTTAGTTCCTTGGAGACATTTCTCATTTTTCTTTTAGCCTCCGTTGTAGTTAATGTGAAGTCTTTTGCATAATTGTTTCTTTGTGCATGAACTCTTTTGTCTTTTGAAAGCTTCAAAATTTTCTCATCTCTAATTCTGAAATTTCACAATGATGGGCACAGTTATTGTCATGTCAAGAATTGCCTGGATCCAATGCAGCCTCCAAATGTACTGCAGGTCCAAGTATACTATAGTGTACTCCTTGGTCACAGAGCAAAAGGATCCAGAGAGCAAAAGGATCCAGAGACCAAATCAAAATGTTCTGATAGTACAGCTTATTAAATCAATTGAAAATATCTAATAATCTAATCTAATCTAATGACAAAAAACCAGTGAAGATAATTGGGTAAGTTAACCTTTAGGATATAGGGCAAGCAAGGTAGAAGACCCACACTACTGGCCCTAAGCATATTGCTATGTGTTCTCTTTCTGCCACATCAGAGAAGATAAACATTATGCTCAGCTTGTCATCTTGAACACTGTCCTATTCTTTTTCATTATAAAAACATGGTGTATTAATTAAGGTAGGCTAAACTGCTGTAACAAATCAACCTGAAAATATGTCAGATATGATAGAAATTTATTTCACATTAGTAAATTGATCAAAGTTTCTGGTAGCGGCTTTCCTCAACGCAGTGATTCAAGAATCCAGGCTCAGGGTCACGGATTTAGCTCAGTGGTTCTGCCACCTACCTCACAAGTGCAAGGTCCCGAGTTCGATCCCTGGTGCAAAAAAATAAAAAAAAATAAAAAAGAATCCAGGCTCTACCTACATCGTAAGTTAGTCATTCCCTGGGCCTCCCTGGGATCTGCACCTGGCCAGCAGAAGAGGAAAGAAAAGATAGAGAAGACATGCCTTTTTCTCAGGAGCTTTGGGCCAGCACTGCTGAGAGTTACTCCTACAGCCCTGTTAGATGCAGGAAAGCTGGAAACGCAGTCCTTGGTTAAGCAAGCACTTCCCAGCTGCACCTCTGTGTGATGAAGGGAAGGGTGGATCTAATTGTACATATGATCTCCTTCATCTCACATGTTCAGGCCCAGAATGGAGGTGACAGGCAATGGCCAGAATTATACTTTGCTCAGTGACAATCATCAAGTGACAATCATCAGTCTTTGTAATAACAATGTGGCATGATACCTTTCTACCTACGAAGGTTGTGTCGCACAGTTCAGTGAGCAGCTTTGAAGAAAAATGAAGGAAAATGGCACTCATTTAATAAAATCTATGTGTCAGGCTTTATGCTAAGTGATTTACATACAACTCAGACAACACATGTTCTTTCTGAGTCACAACAAAAGCTGTTTCTCTCTGTCTATGAAATCTTTGTTCCCTATGGGAAAGGCATAGGATGCGGAGATCTTTGTACTGGAAGAATTAGGCATAAATTTATTACTCACCTACTAGACATTGTGCCAGTTCTTAGGAACACAGGGATGGGAAAGACTCCATGCCTAATTTCCAGAAGTTCGGATTTGCCTAGAATGCAAACAAACCATCCCAATGCAATGTGATGAATGCTGTAGTGGGAAGGAGGCAGAGAATTTTCCTTTGCCTAGAGGGGGAGGGATATAGGTGGAGTTGTTTAACATTTGAGCAGAGTTTTAAGGCATAGTTAAGAGAGAAAGGAGCAGAGTGGCTAACATATGAAAGGTAAGAGTCACAAGTGGCCCCAGGAATGACTGGCAAGGGGTTTGGTGTCAGATACATGAGACATCTCAGAAAGGTGAGGGTGGAAAAGGGAGGTGTCAGTGAGAAGCCTGGTAGCAATTGCTATCTGGTGATCCACTTCCTGCTATGATTCTGGTCTCAGCCTGTCTTCTCTCTCCAATTTCTGTGGAGAATAGAATGGACAGTTCATTTGAGACCTGAGGTTCTCAACCTCTTGGCACTACTGACATTTTGGGGCCACATAATTCTTTGCTGTAGGAAGCTGTTCCATGCACTGTAGGATGGCTAACAGCATCTTTGGCTATCCAGATGCCAGTAGTACCTCCCCCGTGCTGAAAACCAGAAATGTCCATAGCAATGCCTAATGGCTCCTAAGAGGCAGAATGGCCCTAGTTGAGAACAGATGCCTTAGGCAGATGTTGCCTTTCTCATCTCTTTTCCCATGGAACTAAGCATAGTATTCTGTGTATAGTAGGCCTATGTGTAATTTAAAGATGCCTCTCCTTGAGTTCAAGTGCCTTATTGCATTGGTCAATAGTCCTGCTCTGGTTCAGAGCAGTGTTACGAGGAGCAGCCAGTGCATAATAGTGATCTTCTGTTTTCTCTTTTAGTTACCTCCAAAATGTCTGACTCTTCCAGGAAATAAAGCTGGCCTTTCAGCATGCATTTATTTTCTTAAACTAAAGAAGGAGTCACTTTTTAAAAATAAATGGGCTGAGATACAAGCAAATTAAAAATGTTTCTTAAGGTGTCTTCTATAATTTCAGGTTAAAATAACCCTTTCCATGCTTTATGACCTAACCCATTTAAAAAAGTACGTTTTCTTGAGACACCCTTACAGCCCAATCCATCTGGGGAAAAGATCAATCAGGCTCCTACATTTCTCCTGAATGTTAAGTTTGCTGCTCACACATCTGGTGTCTAAAGCATACAGATCTCTCTTTAATCAACAGCCCAGAATATCATTGCATCGAGCACCTGTTGGAGGATTCATCCAAGAATTGATTGTAGTCCAGCATGTTCCAAAAAATGTGCTTGAAATATTCGATTTTCAGAGAGACTATTTAAATGGCATATTATCTTCTCCTTCTACTCAGTTCTGTCTCTTCTATCCCTGCACAAAGTCAGCTCATCAGAAAATAACAGGTCTGGGCTCCATTATTATTCAACATTTTCACAGAAATGCTTTTAGAGGAAAAAAAAAGTTGTGATTTAGCTCTTTTTTTTGGAAAGGGAAATAGAAGAAACACTTATCTATGGGGAAAATGTCTTTTGTAAAATCATAATCAAAGTAGCTGCTAATTATAATCTAGTGTCCAGTTCCTAAGAGTGAGCTGGATTCTGGCTCTAGTGGAAAGTCAGGAGAAGACAGACTGTGCCTTCAGACAGAATATGGACCAGCACCAGGAGTACCAGAAGAAAGTTCCCATCTGGGCAGACTGCCAGGATGTTGATAAGGACTGGCTGCCAAGACACAGGCATGTTCTAGAGTAAGAGTGTGCTTAGTGGTGGGTACACCCTTCTCTGTTCAGGAGGGAAATGCCTATCTCTTAGATCTCTCCATACCTTCAAAACTAGTCTTTTGGATACAAGCATAACCTTGGGTGGCCCTTAGGAACAAAGAAAGGTATTTTCACTCAAAATGAGGTGGGAGACCCAGGGCACTTAATTTGAATCGAGACTGAACACACATGGGCAATGGCCAGACTATGTAGAAAAATGAAATTCTGACTCAATCTTCAGCAACCAGCCTGTAGGAATGAACTCTTTATCTATAGTAACTAGCCCAGGAATCCAGCCTTCCATGTCAGACTTGTAGGAAATCACTCTGCTATCTCTAGCAATAATCCAGAAAGCCAAACAACAACTCCCATAAGGATCGCCAAGTGCTCCAAATGGCCCATACTTTGGGGCACTACTGATTAAGCCCAAAGCAGGATGCAACCTGTAAAGAGTTAACCCCACAATTGGCTTGTTTTGAGGAGTGAGTCTGACTAAAGCCCATGTGACTAGATAACAGGGCAGCTGAAGTCAGTGACTTGCACCCAAATTCTGTTCCTAAGATTAAGAATGCTTTGTTTCTTCTGTTGCAAGCCTTGCCTGCATTAGCAATGTATTCCTGGCAACCACACATAGCCCTCTCACCCTAACCTAACTATGACGTCACCAATAAATATCAGAGGCTTTGCCTGGCAAAGGTTTTTTGCTGCTTGCTCAGCATTGGCCATCCTGGCTCCCTATTTCTCTCTTTAATTCTGTCTTTGAGGTTTTTTTTTCTTGTCTTGTACCATAGCACTGAGCAGGAGATTGGAAAGCATTGAGGGAGTCCCAATTAGTACTTGATTAGTAATGGGTAGCTTCTCTAATTTTTGTCTCTGCTTCCAACTTAGAATAAACAGCAAAAGCTAGATGTACATCTCCAACCAGTCACATAGGATGTTCCACTTCTAGCTGCCCATGTACAGCTTACCGCATGTCAGCCAAACAGGCCACACCCAAAGTCTCCTCTTTTTCCACTGTGAATCTTTCCCACTCCCCCATCTGCCTCTGATTCTCTGCCAAACATAGGTAATGGTGGCTGACATCCTTGCTACAGCAAATTCTGAATATGTAGTCTTTGTCCTCATTTTATTGGTCTTCATTGAGTTTCATAAGAATGTTGAAAGTAATGTAGCTGGATCTTGAACCCCAAGCTGGAAAAGCATAGTAGAGTACTCCTGGAAGGAACTGCATGTAACATGGCCCCACTCTCCTCCTCCATGTCAATGGACCCAGTTGCTTGTATCTTGAGGGATCCTCTCACCTTCTTTCTTGGAGAAATCCCACTCATCCTCCCTGGGCCAGCATGAGTGTTTCTCATGTTTTCCTGACTGTCATCAGCAAAATCCCAGGAATCCATTCTTCCTCCATGCTAGAATAACCGCAGCAGTCCAGTGTGCAATGTCAATAGGAAAGAAATGAATATCTTCAGTGCATTATATATTTCCTGGGGACTTCCTACATTTTATCTCACTAAATCCTCCCTTGACCTTTCCAGGTAGGAATTCTTCCCTCTACCTCATAAATGATGAAAGCAAGACCTTAACTCATACAAAATTGATGATTTGTCTACCTTTCTCAATTAGATTTTGAGCTCCTTAATAAGATTATTTTAATTCTTCATTCAGAGCAATTGCTGAATACATGAAAGAGGTTGATAAATGAATGAATGAATGGATTAATATAGGGAAGAAAAAAAATGTTTTTATAGGAGAGTGCTTGGCAAGCCATTGCACCCAGCTGGCCTGAGTTACTTGAGCATTACCTGAGGAGACCCCTACACCTTTGTCAAAAGTCTAATTGTCCAAAATGTGGCTCTACTGGTGAAGCAGAAAATACAAGTTGCAGATATAAACTTTCCTTAAAATATGCAGAATCAAACAAATTATTTGTCATTACTGTATTTGGAAGATGCTTAGATGCATTTTTTGGTCTTACTGCTACTGATTTGCACAGAAGAAATCTCTGTGTTCTTATGGTTGAAGACAGACTGATTTGAAGGAAGGAACAGTAGAGGGACCACTGACAGAATTGACAGAGAAACACACCCACCCCCACCCACAATCCCTCATGCTTTTTTTTTTTACCAGTATAATTGCTGAGCCTGGTGACTAAGTAAGCATCTATTTTATTTACACTTAATTGGCACATTCAGGATCCTAATAAAATTCCAGAAACACCAGACAGTGATACAACACAGGAACTGTTAAAGAAAGTAGTTGAAAATTGCTTTGTTGGGCAATGCTTTATTTTTGGAGTGATGCAACTATTTTGCAAAGCAACGTGCAGTTTTGTTATTGCTAAACAATAATCCAACTGAGCCTTTTGGGCCGCCATACCACCACTCCCAATGCAGAGGAGCAGAGCCCCCCAGTGCCAAGGAGGTGAGCCACGTGGGTGCCAGAAGCACACACACCCCCCTCCCCCATTGAAATGAGAAGGCACATAAACAAGTCTCAAAACCAGACTTCCAGATCACCTAAAGAACCCCAAAGGGAAATGAGATGGAACAATCTGATATGCAACCACCTGGACTCCCTGAACTGACAACAAAAGAGGATCTGGAAAAAATGAAATCAGAAATAATTTCTCAGATAACAGCACAGATTGTGCCCATAATGCAAGACATGATTAATAAATCTACAGTGGACACAGATAAAAAAATAAAGGAGCTGAGGAACATGATGGAATACCAACATAGGAAACAAATGGAATCCACGAAACAGATGCAAACAGATTTCCAGGAGATTAAAAATGCAGCAGAATGAGGCAATGTGAGGGACAGGATTTCAGATATAGAAGATAAGATTGCAATTAGTGGCTAGGAAAAGAAAAATTTCTTTTAAATAGTAAGTGACCATGAAAAATATATCCAGGAGCTGCTAGACAATGCAAAGAAGAATTAAAATAAGACTGATTGGACTCAATGAAGAAACAGGAGAGAGTGCAGATGACATAAAAAAACTGTTCACAGAAATGATGGCAGAAAATTTCCCAAGCAGGAGAAAAGAACTGAACAGACAGATAAGTGAGGCACATAGGACTCCAACTAGCCTTGATATATAAAAAAAATCTACATATAAGCATCTAATAGTTAAGATTCCAGAAACCCAACAGAACAAAATTCTCTAAGCAGTTAGAAAAAAGAAACAAATCACATACAAAGGAAAGCCCATCAGAATCACAGCAGACTTCTCAATGCAAACCCGCAAGCCAAGAAGAGCTTGGAGTGATGGATTCCAAGCCCTAAAGGAAAACGGCCTCCAACCCAGATGGATGTACCCTGCAAAACTATCTTTCAAAATTGATGGAGAAATAAGATACTTTCATGACAAAGAGAACCTTAGGAACTTCATGAATACCAAACGAGCAGTCCAAAAAATTTTAGACAAAATTCTAGGAAAAGACAACAAGGATCACAATCCCAGGAAGCACAGCAGAATGAATTCATCTGTCATGACAAGAAACTAAACGCAAAAAGGGAGAATACAACAAAAAGAAATCATGACAATGATAAGTCAATACACATCAGTTAAAACCATCAATGTTCCCCCCCCCATTAAGTTTATTGGTACATTTTAGGTATAAAATACAGTTACATTCATCATTGGGATCTTGTACCATTACATGAGTATCTTGGTTCTTTTTTTTTCCCCTTCCCTTGCCCTCCCTTCACCCCCTCCACCCTTCCCTATTTGCAAAGACCTTGTTTCCATTTTTTTCCTCTTCTCATATTTTTTCCTTTCCCTTTTTTCCCTTCCCATACCCCTCCCAATTCCCCTGCTCTTTTAGACCTTTACTTCCTGTTACACAATATCAGTTATACAGTTTTTAAATTATAATATCAAGATCTAGGAGACATTACCACAGATTTTACAGAATTTAAAAGGATATAGAAAGCATATTACAAAAATCTGTTTTGAAATAAATTTGACAACTTCTAAGAAGTACCTTGGAAGACAAATTAATGAAACTAACTCTGGAGGAAATATCAAATTTGAATAGCACCTATTAAAGAAAGTATATTCCTAGCTTGAAAACTTACCTGTATGACAATAGCAGGCTCATAAACATTTTAACTGATAAATTATATCAAACAATTAAAGCAGAAAAAAGAAGGAACACTTCTCCCCTCATTTTAGGAACTCAACATTGTGCTAATCCTAAAACTGGATAAAGATAATAGAAGAAAAAGTATGAACATAGATAGAAATTTGTTTAACAAAACAAACTATTGGAAGTCAGATCTGGCAGGATGTAGAAAGTGGTTTTGTTATAGGGATGGCAGTGTTGGTTCAGCATTGCAAGATCCATCCCCAAAAGTCATCATTTAAACAGAGGAAAGGAAAAAGCCATATGATCCTGTCACTAGTTGGAGAAAAAGTATTGGGCTAAATTCTATAGCTGTTCATGGTAAAAGCTATCTGGAGACTAGAAGTAGAACAGAAACTTCTCAACAGATTAAAGACATGTACTCCATACTTCCAGCGAGAATGTCTTATATAAATGGAGAAAATACAATGTTTTCTCCTTAAGGTGGGGAACAAGGGCAGATATGCTTACTCTTTATCTGTCCATTAAACTTTAAAACCTAGCCCCACCAAAATAGTCTGGCAATAAAATGATACAACTAGGATAGGATTGGCATGGCAGAAGCAAAATCTTTATATGTAGATGAAATGATGATCTACAGAGAAAATACTAGGAAATCCCTAGGAGCTCGTAGAACTTGTATTTGAATTTAGCACGATTAGAAAACACAAGGTATATATAAAAATTCAGGTCTGTGTATACTTGCTATAAATGAAGAACTGGATATTGAAAGTTAAAAGTGATGTAGGAGTATAAAGGACCTAGAAAAGTTAAAAACAAAAACAAAAACAGTGTTGGAAGAAGTTTAGTACCTAATTTTAAGACTTCTTTTAAAGCTACAGTGATCAAGGCAGTGTTGGTGTAAGGAAAAACATATAGATCATTGGAATAAAACAGAGAATCTAGAAATAGAACCACACATATATGGTCCACTGAGCTTTGAAAGATTATTTAACATTAGCATTTTATAGAATATAAACTCAATTCAAGAGCCAAGGAAAAGATAGTGTTTTCAGCAAATGACACTAGAACACCTGGTATCCGTATATAAAAAATTAACCTCAACTCTTTTTTTCCATACATGAAAATAACTTGAAGGGATCTATGAACCTAAATAAGAAAGCCTAAAAGTATAAAACTTTAAGAAGAAATTATAAGGGAAAATATTTATGAATTCAAGGTAGGCAAAAACTACCTAGGATACAAAAAACATGATGTATAAAAGAAAAAAATTGATAAATGAGATTCCATCAAAATTTAGAACTTTAAATGACATCATTAAAATGAAAAGTAGTCCTTAAACAGACCATATTTACAATGCATATAACCTATGACCAGCATATATAAAGAATTCTTAGAGCTCATTAATAGACAATCCAATTAAAATGTAGACATAAGATGATAAATAGCCAGTATAGCACAAGGAATGGTGTGCAACTCTAGAATCAGAAAAATACTAATCAGTACAATAACAAGATTGAATTATACACTCATTAGGGAGATGAAGTTAAAAGTTTTAAAAGCTTTGTCACGACTTTTTTCTTTTTGTTGGATTCTGCCCCTTTGCATTTAATTTGTCACACCCAATAGATTCATTCTGCTGGGTTTCCTGGGGTTGTGATCCTCATTGTCTTTTCCTAGGGTATTGTCTAAAATTTTTGGAGTGCCAGTTTGGTATTCATGAAGTTCCTGAGGTGCTCTTTATCATGAAAGTATCTTATTTCTCCATCAATTTGGAAAGATAGTTTTTCAGGGTACATCAATCTGGGTTGGAGGGCATTTTCCTTTAGGGCTTGGAATCCATCACTCCAAGCTCTTCTTGCCTTGAGGGTTTGCATTGAGAAGTCTGCTGTGATTCTGATGGGCTTTCCTTTGTATGTGATTTGTTTCTTTTCTCTCACTGCTTGTAGAATTTTGTTCTTCTGTTGGATTTCTGGAATCCTAAGTATTATATGCCTATGTGTAGATTTTTTTTTGATCAAAGCTAGCTGGAGTCCTATATGCCTCACTTATCTGTATGTCAAGTTCTTTTCCCCTGCTTGGGAAGTTTTCTGCCATCACTTCTGTGAAAAGATTTTTTATGTCATCTGCACTCTCTCCTCTTTCTTCATTGACTCCAATCAGTCTTATGTTATTCTTCTTTGCATCATCTAGCAGCTGCTGGATTGATTTCTCATGTTCCCTTGCAATTTTAAAGCAATTTTTCTTTTCCTGGTCACTAATTGCAATCTTATCTTCTGTATGTGAAATTCTATCCTCACATTGGTTCATTCTGCTGTGCAGACATTCGATGGAGTTTTTAATCTCTTGGAAATCTGTTTGTATCTGTTTTATGGATTCCATTTGTTTCCTATGTTGGGATTCCATCATGTTTTTCAGCTGCTCTATGTGTTTATCTGTGTCCTCTCTAGATATATTAATCATGTCTTGCACCATGAACAAAATCTTTGCTGTTATCTGAGTAATTATTTCTGATTTCATTTTTCCCAGATCCTCTTTTGTTGCCAGTTCAGAGAGTCCAGGTGGTTGAGTATCAGGTTGTTCCATCTCGATTCCCTTCGGGGTTGCTGTAGGTGATCTGGAACTCTGTTTTTGAGGCTTGTTTATGTGTCTTCTCATTTCCATGGTGGGGGGTGCTTCTGGCACCCACGCAGCTCATCTTCCCTAGGGAGCTTCCTTTTGGGTGCTGGGACCAGCTCACCTTCTCTGCCCTAGGAGCCTGGGATGGAGGTGGGGAGCTTCCTTCCAAGTTCTGGGACTGGCTGAGCTTCTCTGCCCTAGGAGCCTGGGATGGAGGTGGGGACCTTCCTTCCGGGTGCTGGGACCGGCTGAGCTTCTCTGCCCTAGGAGCCTGGGATGGCGTCAGGAGGCTAAAACCATCAATGTTAATGGTCTCAGTTCACCAATCAAAAGACAAAGACTGGCAGAATGTGTCAAGAACCAAGATCCAACAATATGGTGCATACAAGAAACACACTTAATTCAAAAAGAAACTCATAGACTGGAAGTTAAAGGGTGGAAAACAATCCTCCATGTGACAGGAACATGAAAAAAAGCAGGAGTAGCTATCCTCTTTGCAGATGAAGTGGATTTCAAACCAACACTGATTAAGAGAGACAAAGAAGGACACTACATCCTTCTAAAGAGAACAATCCAACAGGAAGAGAGGACAATCATTAATATACATGCACCAAACACTAGTGCACCCAACTATATAAAACAAATACCAACAGACATGAAAAAATCAAATAAGCACTAATAAAATAGCAGTGTGGGACCTCAATACCCCACTGTCACAAATAGATAGATCAATTAGACCAAAAATAAGCAACAAAATACTAGAACCCAATCAAACTCTTGAACAAATAAATTTTACAGATGTTTACGAAGTGTTCCACCCCACAAAATCAGAGTACACATTCTTTTCAGCTGCACATGGGTCATTCTCCAAAATAGACCACATACTCACTCATAGAATATGTTTAAGTATGTGCAAAGTAGCTAAAGTTATCCCCTGTATATTATCAGACCATAGTGGGATGAAATTGGAGATCCATAGCAAAAGAAACCACAAGAATTTCATAAACACATGGAAACTGAACAACACACTTCTGAATAACCAATGGGTCACAGAGGAAATTAAAGAAGAAATCAGACAGTTCCTAAAATTCAATGACAAAGACAATACAACAGATTGGAATCTATAGGACACAATGAAAGCAGTCTTATGAGGGAAATTCATAGCAGTGAATACTGACATGAGGAAAACAGAAGGAGCTCAAATAAACAACCTGAGCCTGAACCTTAAGCTTCTAGAAAAAGAAGAGTAGGACAAACCCAAAGCTCATACAAGGGAGGAAATTATAAAGATCAGAGCAGAAATCAATGCAATGGAGCCTAAGAGAACGATACAAAAAATCTATGAAGCAAAGAGTTAGTTCTTTGAAAGAATTAAAAAAATTGACAAACCTTTAGCCAACCTGATCAGAAAAAGGAAAGAAAAGGCCCAAATCTACACAATTAGGACTAAAAAGAGTGAAATTACAGTGGACTTAGCAGAAATCCAGAGGATCATCAATACCTACTTTGAGAACCTATAGGCCAATAAGATGGAAAACACTGAAGAAATTGACAGATTTCTAGATACATATGAATTAGCAAAGTTGAACAAAGAAGACCTAAAAATTCTAAACAACCCAATATCAATCAATGAAATTGAAAACCTAATTAAAAACTTACCAACTAAGAAACGTCTGGGTCCTGATGGCTTCACTGCTGAATTCTACAAGACATTTAGAGAGGAGCTACTGCTGCTACTGCTTAAACTCTTCAATGAAATTGAAAGGGAAGCAGTATTACTGAATTCATTCCTGGAAGCAAGCATCACTTTGATCCCCAAAGCAGAGAAACACCCAACCAAAAAAGAGAACTATAGGCCAATCTCACTCATGAACATAGATGCAAAAATCCTTAATAAGATACTGGCAAACAGAATGCAGAAGATCATCAAGAAGATCACACACCCTGACCAAGTGGGATTCATCCCAGGGATGCAGGGATGGTTCAACATATGCAAATCAATCAATGTAATACCCTTTATCAATAGAGCCAAGGACAAAAACCATATGATCATCTCAATAGATGCAGAAAAAGCATTTGACAAAATCCAACATGCATTTATGATAAAAACTCTACAAAAAATTGGAATAGAGGGTCTCTACCTCAATCTGATAAAAGCCATCTATGAAAAACCAACAGCCAATATCATACTAAATAGTCCAAAATGGAAATCCTTTACACTAAAATCAGGAACAAGACAAGGATGTCCACTATTACCACTCTTGTTAAATATAGTTTTGGAAACATTAGCCATGGCAATTAGACAAGAGAAAGAAATAAAAGGAATGAAGATAGGAAATGAAGAAGTCAAATTATTATTATTTGCAGATGACATGATATTCTATACAGAAGATCCCAAGAACTCCACGAGAAGTCTTCTAGACTTAACAACCAAAATCAGTAAAGTAGCTGGATGCAAGGTCAACGCACAAAAATCAATAGCTTTTCTGTGCATAAACAACAGACTCACTGAGAGAGAAATAGGGCAAAGAATTCCTTTCACAATGGCATCCACAAAACTGAAATACCTAGGAAACAACCTAACGAAAGAAATCGAAGACCTCTTCTCTGAAAACTATAGCACTCTGAAAAGAGAGATTGAAGGCGACATGAGGAAATGGAAAAACATCCCTTGCTCCTGGGTAGGAAGAATCAACATAATGAAAATGGCCATACTTTCAAAACTGCTACATAGACTCAGTGCAGTCCCAATTGGAATCCCAGCACCATACTTCACAGACCTTGAGAAAGCAGTACAACAATTCATTTGGAACATGAAGAGACCTAGAATAGTAAAAGCAATTCTAGGTAACAGAGACATGGCAGGGGGTATCACAATCCCCAACATGCAACTCTACCACGAAGATGAGCTGGCTGAGTGTGTCTGGCGTTTTTTCTGCATCTTCTAATCTGTTCTACTGGTCCTCAGGTCTGTTTCTTTGCCAGTACCATGCTGTTTTTATCACAGTAGCTTTGTAGTAGAGTTGCAGGTTGGGTACTGTGATACCCCCTGCCATGTCTCTGTTACCTAGAATTGCTTTTGCTATTCTGGGTCTCTTCTTGTTCCAAATGAATTTTTGGATTGTTTTCTCAAGGTCCATGAAGTATGCTGCTCAGATCTCAATTGGAATTGCATTAAATCTATATAGCAGTTTTGGAAGTATGACCATTTTCACTATATTAATCCTTCCTGGTGGCCTGGAAGCCCCTTCCTCTGGGCTGGGAGCAGTGGGACAGAAAGCGGCCCAAAAGCCCTTTCCTCTGGGCTGGGTGCAACGGGAGGGATGGTGGCCAGGAAGCCCCTTCCTCTGAACCAGGAGCAGTGGGATGGCAGCTCAGAAGCCCCTACCTCTGGGCTGGGAGTGGCTGGACCCAGTACTGTGGTCTGATGGTCTGGTGTCCTCTGCGTCTTTGTAGTGTGGAACCAGGTGGCTGTATAGAGAAGTGGGGGCCGGGGGACGTGTCCAGTGGATTGTTGCCGGGGCCTGTGCTGATTTAGCATGTTCTGCACGACTCGAGACCTCTGTAGGGCATCTGGAGACCTGCCTGACCACAGTGGGCTGAGCTGGCATGTTCCACTTGACTCTGTATACCTAAAATGTACCAATAAATTTAATAAAAAATTTGTTTATAAGCCTATTCTGGTTCAAGGACAAATTATTCAAAAGCACATATGAGATAAGGTTCTCATAGGTAGAGATATAAATCAAACTTTTTCTTCCAATCAATCTCCATTTCTCTGGACCAGAAATCAAATTGTAAAATTCTCAATGGAGGGTCTGAATATGCCTGCCCCTATGGCTACATAGGTTCGGAGCCTTTGATATGTGTGAGTCACATATTGAAGCTTTACCAGGCCATAGCAGCAGCTTCATGCCTCAAGTGAGAAGAAAAAAGACAGCAGGTCATCTATAACCTGTGCCTAAACAACAGAAGAAGAAAACATGTTGTAAGCAGTGTATATGAGGGGGTATCATTTCACTCAGCCTGAGAGTCAGCATCTTGGTCCTTTTGGTTTAATTGATTATTTTAAACATTTTTATTAAAAAGTTGTCATAGCAGTAGTGTCAACAAGTATTTTAAAGGTAAAATTTCTATTTCCAGTACTTTCAAGTGATCACTTTGCCCCATTATCTACCCATACTTGTTTATATATTAGCATTTTATATACTTGCAACCACAAAGCAGTGCCTATTTTGTAAATATATTTTTAGGTCACTTTGCCAGAAACATCTTGTATAAAGAAGTACAATCAGAATTCAGTGTGATTATTTGCTTCCTTAGAGTAAATTCACAGGACTAGAATTTCTGATTTCTTTGTGGCTTCTGCTACATCAATACCATGTTGTTTTGGAAAAGTCCTTCTGCTGATTCAAAGAGTGAGATTGTGGCATAGGAAGGACATCTTGTAATGAAAGCTGTGTAGACTTCTCTTTAGGGTGGAGGCCAGACAGTGCATGGATGTAGCATCTCCCATAAAAGCATTAAAAGGTATTCAGCAAGGCAGTCACATGGGCTGCACATATGGGAAAAATTTACCCCAAGACTGCCTTGATTAGAACTCTCTGAAGCAAAACTGTTTTGTTCTGGTTATGTGAACCCTTATAATGGTAACAGAGGGCTTCTTTTTCTTACTTCTGCATTTTACATCTCATACATCTGAATGTGACTACAAAACCAGAGACTGGTTTTTAACAAACACAAGAATTCTTACCTGCAAACAAGGCCCATCTTTCACAGTTTTTCCATAGGAACTGCATATGTAATTGTTGAAAACATGAAACACTTCTTAAGGAATTGCATTCATAGCCAATTTTTAAGCTACAAAAACAAATACAGGCTTATTCTACCCTTTCCCTTTTAATAAGAGCTAATCACTCAGCTCATTGACCAAGCAGAGACAAGTAGGCTGGTGGGGAAAGTCAACTTTATAACTACAATCACAGCTGCCATTCTAGGGGCAACCACTATGTGACTGGAGAGCTTAGCAGATCTCATCAAACACACATGTGTAGCATTCAGAGAAAGGTGCCATTAACATGCTCATTTTACAGAGTGGAAAACTGAGGCTCAAAAGCATGAAAGAAGTGCTCAGTTATATAGCAGGGCAGTGGCTGGTGATGGAATCCAGGCCTATTTGATTCCAGAGCTGGGGAGCTAAAGTACTTGCCAAAGAATGAGCTGAGTAAACTTCTGCAACAAAGAATCTGGGCAGTGGACGAGATTCTTGCTAAAGGTGGGGAGGCAAAAATGAAGGCAGCCATTCAGGCTGAGGGGATTTGGAACATGGGTCTGGGAAAGGCAGGGAATTTGAGCACAGCAATTGGGTAATGATACCTAATAACAGGGCTAGAGTAGACTTTGCTACTCTTATCTGTCCCCACTCAGGATCTAAGCTCCTGCCAAGAGCCCCAGCTGTAGAAGGACTTCCAGATTACGCTTATCTCCATCACTTTGCACCAGCCTGTGCAGGATCTCACTTCTTTCCGGAAGCTCACAGTAGGCCTTGCTAAGTCTTAGTGCTTCTTGCCTTGTCCTAGGACACCAAGGAATGTGTGCTCAGCTGCTCTTCCACCACCCTCTCCTTCGGTGCTGGCTTTCTCCTTCCCACTGCCCTTCCACCACTAGGAAGCATCATGGTTTATTTCCAAAAAATGGGAAAGTGCTCACCTGGCCAGTTCTCTGTGTCAGCCACATCTGCACCCCAGGCACCAGGCCATTCTAGAAGCAGAGAACCTCAGAACAGATCCTACTTTTTCACTTTACCCACCCACATTGTGGCACTGCATCCCTGCCACATGAACCTTATCCTTAGGCTCTATCCTGATAACTGGGAGAAACCTGGAAACAGAAACCCAAGATATAGACAGGGATCCAAGGCTTCCTTGCATTTAATATCTCAGATGTATCATTCCATTTAATCCTCATAACGTGCCAGAGAGGAAGGCAGGTTTTTTTTCTATTACATACATGGAAATACTGAAGTTCAGAGAAGTTAAATAATTTTCCTAGTGACAGACTTGGATCTGAATGCAGAATATTGTCTCCAGAGGCTATACCTGAAAACACCAGGCTATATTGGCATCTCTGGGAGGGGTTGATGAAGGAAATGGCGTGGAACAGACCTAGAATCTAGAACATAGAGGTCTTGGTTTTAGAAAGGAGGTACTTCAAGGGAGGGAAAGAAATCAATGGGAAGAATAAGGCATGTCAAACAATCAACACTTGGTATCACTCCAGAACCTGATTCTCCTCAGTCTTTCTCTTCTCCATCAATGTCAATTGTTTCCAGTTATTAAGGTCAAAAACCTTTATGCCTTCCTTGAATCTTCTTACTATGTTCCATTCATCAGAAAATTCTATTGACACCCTTTCCAAAGTACAGAATCTGACCACTTCTTTCCCCTCCACCACTGATCCATCATCTGTCTTATCTGGATAACTCCAAAAGCCTCCTCACAGGGTCCCTGTTCCACCCTCACCTTACTAGTCTAATTCCCACACACCCATCAAAGTTATCTTGGGGTGCACATGGGAGCCCAGACTAACGTGT
The DNA here is from genome assembly GCF_053883595.1 of Heterocephalus glaber. Taxonomy (NCBI): domain Eukaryota; kingdom Metazoa; phylum Chordata; class Mammalia; order Rodentia; family Bathyergidae; genus Heterocephalus; species Heterocephalus glaber. Next base: position 42,231,942 of record NW_028258325.1, on the reverse strand, counting down.
GGGGCTAGGGGTCTGATTTAGTATTTCAATGGAACTCCTGGTTGAAAAATAAATCCTTTTCCTTGTACTTTCAGTACAGAGCACTTCATCTGACACACAGCAGATTTTCAGTAAAACCTTTTGGAATAAATGACTGACTGAATCAATGTATAGAGCTTGGAGTAAAACATTCTTTTCCTACATCTATATCTCTTGTTTCTTCAGACATTTATTGAATATACGCTAAGTGATCACTGAAGCTGAGTGAAGAAGATGGGATTTACTTCATAACTCATAGAGAACAGAGTCCATTTGGGGAGGCAGATGTTAGAGAGCAAGTTTCAGCAAAGTGTGAGAAGTGTTAACACAGGGTGAGTTCCGGAGCTCTGGGGGCCTTTTGGAGGTTGGGGGCACTCTCAGGCATGGTCCAGAAGTACCCATGAAACCCTGCACTTGTCAATTAAGAATGATTTATTTTGTCTGAACAGTAAAGCCCACAAACATAGGGACCAGAGCTTGTACAAGTGATGGATGTGGTCATCTTTATGAACACTAATTAACTGTTTAGCTGCAAGTACCTGCATTCAATAAGGATAGCTCAAACTACTTCTGTAACAGGGCTTTCTGTTAATCAAGTGGCAATCACTTGGTTGTGAAGGCCATATTAGGAATTTTGAGCACTCTTTTATTTCTTTTCAAGCATCTTTGAGAGAGTATTATGTTCTGAACCAGCCTTTTAACAAGCATTATATTTCATCTTTTTACCACTTTGATCTTTTTCTCTAAAAATGATTTCCATTATTCCAAGTTTCATTTTGCCTTTTCTATACTGCTTTTGTAAAATTTTCTTTAAGAGATAAAAAACTCCTTAAATGCTATGAAGTCCCAACCTGTCTTTACTATGGGGGGAATACAGAGCTCTAATCAAAGGTCACAGCATTGTGAGAGAAATGAATTTGCAGCAAGCTTGGCTTTCTTTTTGCAAATGTACTGGGGGCAGTGCCTAGCTATGACTGTAAGTAAAATGGTAAACACCATCTCTGCACTTTATCAGGATGATGTTTCTTACATACAGATAGACTGTAACAAAAGATCTAATATTCATGTCATCAGAGCCCCAAAAGGCTATGAAAAAGAGGGTGGGGCTGAAAAATACTTCAAGAAATAATGGCTAAAAACTTGGCAAATTTGACAAAAGATGTGAGTTCACTGACACAAGGAGCTGCTGAGATTTGCACCAAGACACCTTGTATCAAACTTATGAAAATTAAAAGAAAGTATTCAATTATATTGAAAGTAGTGAGAGGAAAATCAGTTTCTCTTAAATGAAAAACTCAAGGTACAAATAAAGAGCAAAATAAAAGAGATACAGAAATAAGAATTAGGGAGCAAGGTTTTTCTCAAAGGGGAAGAAGATCAAGAGATGAAGGGAGAGAAGTGGGAGGGGAGGGAAAGGAGATGAAAAAAAGAATTAAGATGTGTTACATACAGGTACCAATTCCACACAAGGAATGTAAAGATTATGTATTACTCACATGTACTAATAAAAAGCCCCCACAAAGAACAAAAACAAACAAACAAAAAACATCATCCAAAGAGGGGATAACAAATCCAATAGAAGGGTACTTTTCATCAGAAACTGTAGAAGCCAGAAGAAAGGGATATGTTTTCTAGGTGCTAAGAGAAAAGTCTGCCAACACAGACTCCTATTCCCAGTGAAAGTTCCCTTAGGGAATAAAGCAGAATTTGCCATTTATATTCCTGCCCTAAAAACAATAACTAAATTTCTCTAAACTGAAAGGGAACAAGAAGGACGCTTTGGACCTTTACCTTGCTATTTTATGCAGTAAACATGATACTGTGATAGTACAGAATATAAAAATTCTTATTGTCATCCACAATTCCTTGCTCATACCTCCTAAAACTTTTATAATTTTCTGAGTGGCTAGAACAATGGGAGTATCTTGGGCTAAAATATTTGATCTTTCTGCCTTTTATTTTTGAAATAGATTATAAAGAAGAAAGATGTGTCTTTTGTTATTCAGAAGAGATTCCCTTCAACTTCACCTGAGTTTATGTTAGTGAGCTGATTTTTGGAAAGCCACTAAATGTGATTAGAGGGTTGGAACTTTCAGTCCTATCCCTGAGCTCTGGGGGTGGGGGTAGAGCTAAAGGTTGAGTGGATCATCAATGACCAATAATGTAATCAATCATGCAACTTAATGAAGGTTCCATAAACCTCCAGAAAGACAGGCTCAGAGAATGTCTGTGTTGTGAATAAGAACATATCCATGTGCTAGGAGGTGGTATAGTCCTTCTATGAGGACAGAGACTGCTATGCTCAGACCTCTCCTAAATTTTGCCCTATGCACTTTCGGTTGATTTGTGCCCTTTAAAATATCCCAGTGTAGCACATTGGTAAATGTAAATAAAGTAGTTCCTGAGTTCTGTGACCCACTCTAGAAAATTAATTAAACCCAAGGAGGGAGTCATGGAAACTCCCAATGTATAGCTAGTTGGCCAAAAGTACAGGTAACAACCTCAGACTTGGAATTGACATCTGAAGTGGCAGGATTGGTGGGTGGTGGGTAGTCTTGTGGTCTGAGCCTTTATCTTGTGAGATCTGACACTATCTCCAGTGTCAGACTTGAACTGAATTGTAAGACATCAGTGGCATCCCCTGGAGAATTGTCTGCTGGTAAGGAGAACTCCCCATACATTTTGGTGGCCATAAGTGGGTTGTGTGTTAGAGCAGTTAAAACATCCGGGTCTTTTCTAACTTCAACAATAACCAAAAATGCAGACAAGTACAATAGTATTTCCTCTTGAGCTTTCTGAAATACATTTTATGGTGGAAGCCAAAAGGATAACACTTTCCTATAGCTCTAACTATATGTAAATGAAATCTTTAGGATGATTATAAATGGAGGAGAGCAAAAGAACTTAAATTTCTGCACTTCACTCAAATTGGTCAGTGACAATACCAGTAGACTATGTTAAGTTTTATACATAAATAATACATAAAATGGCTACTATAAAGAGCTCTATTAAGGTACAACCAAAAATACTCTAGATAAATCAAAATTAAATTCCAAAAAAATGTTTAAGTAACTCACAGGAAAGCAGGAAAAAGAAAACAGATAAATGAAAAAGACAACAAATAAAATTTAAAGTGATACACTTATGCATTGATGATAACTATATTAAATGTGAATGGTCCAAATATACCTACTGAAAGACAGAGACTGGCAGAATAGACTAAAAATGTGACTGAACTAAATGTTGAGAAAGTATGAGGACTCAGTTACATACAGTTCATTAGAAAGGAAAAGGATAGAGAAAGTTATATTATACAAATATTTTTTTTAAACTCAAAATATTTAATGCCATTTATATAAAGCACAAAGCATGCAACATGATGATAAATAGATAAGTAGATTATAAAAGTATAAGAAAAGTTTAACATAAATAATCTTTATTTGGGGTAAGGGGATGTGACGGAGGAGAGGTATATTGTGGGTTTTGAATGTAAAATAATGAAGCTGGATGAGGGGTAAATGGCAGCAATGTATCATTATTTATATATTATACAAATATTAATTGAAGGAAAGTAGGAATAGCTATTTTCATATCTCAGAAAGTAAGTTTCAGAACAAAGAAAATTAACAGAGACTGAAAGGAACATTATATAATGATAAAAGGGCCAATTAAATAATTTACACGTAGCCTAAATGTCTATGCAACCAAACTATAAAACATATGAGACATATAAAACATGTGAATAATAGAGCTGAAAGAGAAACTAGACAAAAATACAATTATGATTGGTAACTTCAATTATAATTCAACCATTCATTTAATAAGTAGGAAATAAATAACAAGTAGACAATTTGTTTACCAAGCAGACAATAAATCAACAAGGATATAGAACAACTCAACAACACCATTAATAAAGAAGATCCAGCTGACATTTAGTAAACTTTCCACCTACCAATAGCAGACTACTTCTTTTCAAGTGGCCATAGAGTACACACCATGAAAGACCAAGTTCTGCTCAAAAGAAAAAAAAACCCTCAAAAATATAAAAGAATTAAAATTAAGTGCTTTTATTGGCACTGATATGTGATCTGAGGATTTTGAGGAGCAAATATTTATATTTTGTCTATTACTTTAATATTCCTCCAATAATCTTGACTTCAAGTTTTGGCTAAAGGATCAAGCAATGTTCATTCAAAAAACTTAGAAAGCAAAACTCTCATTAAAACAAGAATAGAGGGGATTTTCCTCAAGTTGATAAAGAATATCTACAAAAATTATACTAGATGGTGAAAACTGAATGTTCTTCCTTAAGAACAGGAAGGACTGAGGCAAGCAAGTATGCACTCATCATTCTAATTCACCATAATATTGGAAGACATAGCCAGTACAGAGAGGCAAAAAAAAAAAAAGAAAGAAAGAAAGAAAGAAAGAAAAAAATAAAAGACACACATATATATGATAAAAGAAATAAACTTGTACCTATATGCAAATGACAGAATTATCTACATAGAAAATTCCAAGAATTCCAGCAATCCCCCAAACTTCTAAAAATAATAGGTGAGTCAAGCAATGTCAGAATATATAAGATAAGCATATAAAGCTATCCCTACCTTTATATACTAGACATTTTATTTTATTTTATGTTATTTTATTTTTAATTTTTTGGTACTGAGATCAAACTTGGGACCTTGAGGTTGCGAGGCAGGCAGTGGCACCACTGAGCTAAATCCCTGGCCTAGTATAGACTAGAAATTAACAAAAGGCACAAAACTAAAAATTACATTACTATTTACAACTGAATAGAGACAGAAAAACTTAGATATATATCTAATGAAATGTATACAGAAATTCTATACTGAAATCTACAAAACTGATGAAAGAAATCATTGAGCTAAATAAATGGAGAAATATACCATGGACATGGATTATAAAATTCAACATAGCAAGGATGTCAATTTGTCCCAAAGTGATATATAAATGTAATAAATTTTTATGGAAATATTAGAAAGATTTTTGGGACAAAATTATTCTAAAATTCACATAAGAAGATAAAAAGAAATAGAATAGCTAAAACTATTTTACTATAAAATATTAATATTAAAATTAATATAAAATATTTTAATATAAAACTATTTTTGAAAAACTATTTCTGAAAAACTATATTTTGAAAAAAATTTTTAAGAAAAAATATTCTAAAATTCATATAAAAGATCAAAATAAATAGACTAGCTAAAACTATTTTTGAAAAATAAGAGTAAAATGGAAGAAATCAGTGTACTTGATTTTAAGACTTTATATAGCTGCAATAATTGGGACTGTGTGGTATTATTATAGCTCAATGGAACAGAATAAAGGACACAAGATTAGACTCTCCAAAATAAAACTTAAAGAAAAAAATAGGAGAAATCTTTCAGGATTTAGAGTTGCGCAGTAAATTCTTAGATGTTACATCAAAAGCACGATTCATAAGAAGAAAATTGATAAGCTGGACTTCATTATAAATAAAATCTTTTGTTCTGTAAAAAATCCTGTTAAAAGGAGGAAAAGATAATTTATATATTGGAAGACATTTGAAAAACATATTCATCAAAAGACTAGTATTTAGAATATATAAGGAACTGTGAAAAAAACCTCAAGAGTGAAAAAAAGAGAGTAATCCAATTAGAAAATGGGCAAAAGATATAAACAGATATTTTACCAAAGTGATATGTAATGGAAAAGAAACACATGAAAAGATGGTCAATATCATTAGCCTTTAAAGAAATGTAAGTTAAAGTCATAATTCTTTTTTAGGTAGCTACTTTTATTGATGTGTTTTTTAAATCATCCTGAAAGCATATGAGAAATTAGGGTTTCTCATTTCATACTCTCCACACACACAGAATACATATGGCATCATCTCCATGACTGGCACAAATAATAAATATGAATTAAGTAACATTGAATCAATGAATAATAACATATGAGATGTGATTGAAATATACAGTAAACGTTTAAATTTTAAAACATTTATTACAATAGAAGACACTTTACCATGAATCTTCTTCAAAATATTCCTCCTCACTTGGAACACATTTATTCCACGGCTCTTACCACTTTCCAAACCAGTTCTGGAAGTCCACTTTGGTGACTGTCTTTAAGGGGTGCGATGAAGATTTGGTGACTGTGCTATTCAGTGCCAACCACCTGGAAAGGCAGGCTCCTAAAGACACTTTGAGGTGTCCTTGTCCACTTTATTCACCAGATCTGGCACACCCTGTGACTTTTAGCTCTTTTCTAAAGGCCAAATGACCATGTCAGATAAGCAGTATGTATTGGTTCAGTCCTCCAGTCCAACAGGAAAGTCCAGTGAAAAACAGTCACCAAAGAAATTCCAGAATTGTTTCCGATGGAAAGCCATAATTAAATATCATTATACAGCTATAGTTTCTACAGTTGATGGAATCTGAAGTTATCTCAAAACTATGTTTATTTTTCCCCAGCTTTTTAAGGTATAATGAACAAATAATAATTGCATATATTTATACTGTCTCATATTTTGATATAGCTATACATTGTGAATAAATAAAGAGCTAAGTAACACATCTTTCACCTCACATATTTATAGTTTTAAGGTAAGAACATTTAAGATTTACTCTTAGTAATTTTTCAAGTACATAATGCATCAAGTACAGTTATCATGCTGTACATTAGCTCTCCAGAGCTATTTGTTTATGATGAAATGTTACACCTTTTGACTAGCATCTCCCCTCCTTCTCACCTCTGCAAACCCCCTGGCAGTCACAATTTGACTCTCTGTTTGACTCTCTAGCATGAGTTTGACCTTTTAGATTCCACATGTAAGTGATATAACACAGCATTTATCTTTTTGTCCTTAGCTTATTTCACCCAATGTAATGTTCTTTAGGTTCATCCATCTTGTTACAGAATCGCCTTCTTTTCAAAGTCTGAATATTGTCCCACTGTGTATATACAGTTGACCCTCGATATCGACAGGCTCCACATCCTCAAATTCAATCAATCAGGGGTAGAAAAATTTTGGAAAAAAATTGCATCTGTGCTAAACATGTACAGAGCTGTTTTTCTTGTCATTATTCTCTAAATAATACTGTATAACAACTACTTACACAGTATTATATCATATTTATTATATAAGTAATCTGGAAACGATTTAAAGTATACAGAAAGATATGCATAGGTTATATGAAAATGCCATGATAGTTTATATACAGGGCTTGAGCATCTCAAAATTTTGGTGTTAATTGGGGGGGGAGGGGTAACCTGGAACTGATCTCCCAAAGATACTGAGGGATAATTGCATAACATATTTTTCCATATCCTTTCATCCATCCATAGACATTGGTTTGATTCAATGTCTTGGTTATTGTGAATAATGCTGCAGTGAACATGGGAGTGTAGATATCTTTTTGACACACAGATTTGAATTCTTCTGGATATACTGCTGGGTCATATGGGTACTCTATTTTTAATTGAATGAAGGTACTAACTTGGACTGCAGTTCACTGAAGAATGGACAAAGGTAGAATATACTACCAAACTCAATGATACAATTGGCAGGATTAGTTTCTTAACTTATGAGGCTCTCCATATAGCAGCTCACAACATGGTCACTTCCTCAGAGTAAGCAAGTGAGCTGAGCCAGAGAGAGACAGAGATAGAATGAGAGCTACACAGAAGTCTCGATCTTTTATAAACCAATCTTGCAAATGAGATTTCATCACTTTTGATGCACGCTCTTTGTTACGAGGAAGTCCCTAGGCCCAGCCCATCCCAGGTGCAGGGAAATGAACAGGTGCATGAGTGCCAGGAGGCAGAGTTGAGTGGGAGACACTTTTGAGTCTGCCTTCACATGAGACTTGGACATTTGCCGAGTAAATTACTAATTGGATAAATGAGATGATATGCCTTGATGCCAGTCAGAAGGAGCAATAATATGGTAAGATTGACAAAATCAATCCACCTGTTAACACTTAACACATTTCAAAGAAGGCTCATTCTCAGAAGGCTCTAGCTGTCAGATACTCTTGCAGCTCAGCTGAGTCAATGGAGCAGGAGAGAGCACTTCCTTAGGATGTTTATTTGTGTGTGGTTGGGTTCTGCTAACCTGACTATGGAAGGTAAGCATTACTAATGAGCTATCACTGACATCTTCAAGAAGATTCAAGTTTATGAAAATCATGGGTATATCAAGAAATATTTCCTTGATTAAACAAAAAAGATTGTTATAAATCCAATAAAAATTCTCTTTCAGAAGCAATACACTTATATAGTATTATGGCTTGTATCTAGATGTCACCCCAAAGCCTCATGAAGTCATAGGTGGGGCTTTATCAGAGATGGCTGGATCTAGAGTGTGTGAGTACTAAGTTAGTCCACTGATTGGTTTGGCATAGTTCTTCTGGGATCAAAGACATGATGCTGGTATTGATTTATGGCGCAATGTGAGGAGTAAGGACACTAGGATTAGGGGATAAGATATAAGGGTCAGAAAGTGTCTTGTCATTTGCTGCTTGCTTGCTTTTGCTGTCTTCTGCCTGCCACAAACTGTTTCTCCTCTATGATGCTTCTCTGCTATGCCACCCTGCCTTGGAGCCAGTCGACTATAGATTGAAACCTCTATGAACTGTAAGCCTCTTTTAACTTTGGGTGTAGGGTATATTGTCTCAGGAATGAGAAAAGTAACTAAAACATTTAGTGATACAATACAGGCTTCAGATTGTTAAATGAATGAATGCCAATATCAATATGGAATAACTTTTGCAGTTATCTATCTCTGAGTCTGGTGTGAATACTATATGTAGAAACCAGTTTTGGGGGCACACCAAACACCATGCCTGAGCCTGGCTCAAAGCAATTCACTAGAAAGAGTAAATATTTCTATTAATGTTTATAGCACAACTCATTTAGTGTCTAATATCTATGACTGTTGATTGTGCCAGATTTTAAAACCAAACCCCTACACCAAGAGAACTGGCCCCATGGAGACCCAGGTTAGGTGGTCACCACTGGATATCATTTGAAGGTTGAGGAATCTTTGTTCAGCTCAAAGGCCTTTTCTCTCATTGATCTTGTAACTGCCTCCAAAACTATCATTACTCCCTGCAGCTTTTGCAGATTCAGTAGGAGACACCTCCCACCTCCCTTGCCCCTTAATATATGTCACCTGGGAGAAGATACCTAACAACTTAAAAGTAAAAAAAAAAAAATCAATATAACAAACTCTAAGCTGAAATCTAGTACACAAAGCTCCCAAGAGTAAAGTTTCGGGCAGAGGAGTTGGAGCAATGCCTGAACACTCTGGGAGGCATAGGTAAAGCTTGTGGGCTGCCTGTGAATGGGAGAGAAGCGCCCCACTGCAGCTCAGCCAGCCTTTCTGCTGGACACTGTCGGGTGTCAACTGCATCAAGTACCTACTCTCTGATCTGCCTCACAATACAATTAAAGTTTCTTGTTACCACTTTACATATGAGAAAGACAGGGCTTAGGGAACCAAACGACAGGAGGAAGCATAGTGCAGCACTGTCTGGCTTTCTTGCCACAATATGGCAACTATCTACAACTTGTACTGGGTTGAATAGGATATTGAACCACCCCCAAGCCTCCCCGAAAAATTCACAACCATTCAGAACCTAGAACAATGGTCTTATTTGTAAGTGGAGTCTGAAGATGTAAGTAGTTAGAATGCGATCATACTAGATTTGGGGGAATCCTAAATCCAATGAATGGGATCATTACAAGGGAAAGAAGTCATGGGAAATGGAAGCAGGCAATACTGTGAAGCAGCTATAAGCCAAGAACTCTTGAGGACACCAGAAGTCAGCAGAAGCTGGAAAGAGGAAAGAGCCTTTCCAAGAGCCTTCAGTGTAAACCTAACCTCTATCCTCCAACTGTAGGCAGATGAATTTCTGTTGTTTTAAGCCACTCAGATACTGTGTCATAGTAGCCTTAGGAAACTGACAGAAACTAATAGAGTCCCTAAAGTGGACATAAGCCTGGGTCCTATATGTCATTGTCATCAGGACTTTTAATTCTACCATTTTAGGACCCCAACTAAACATTTCCCAGGCAGAATCCTCCCATAATCTTTCTTTTTCCTGTTTCCCTTTGTTCTTCCTTTGGGTCCAAGTTTCTTCATACCAGACCTGCAATTTTACCCCCTCACAGATTCATGAAGAGGTAAGATTTAGTCTGAAACCACTCACCTCCCTTTCCAGCATTACAGAGGTGAGTTCTGAGATTCCCCGTGCTGCAGGCCAGACACTCAGCTGCCCAGCTCCCTTGACTTGTGAGACTCATGTACCCGATTCATAGTACATAAAGGTTGTAGGATTTTATTCAAAGGGAACTACATCGTTTTATCTTAACTATGGGATAGATTCCAAATAAAATTCATGTTTCCAAGTCACTGGACATCACCAGAGAGCCCTCTTTATAAAAATTCCACTAAGCAGCCTTTTTCCATAGAATTCCAAAAAAATAGCAGTCTGGTTTTTGTCCTCAGTGAATCTTCTTCCGGCAAGTTCTGCTTCCACTTTATGAATTTGAGTTCTGTGGTTTGGATTCCATCTCTGCTCCTCCACCACCTTTTCCTCAATTTAAATCTGTCAAACCAGGATTTCTGACAAAGTTGGGGGCTGGGGAAGTAAAATGGAGCATTTTATCCTTTGTCTCTTGCTGCCCCCTGCTGGTCAAATTGTTGCTTTTTAAAAATTTGGTTTGATTTTCTTTTTTCTTTTCCTATTTCTCTTTTAAACAAAGAAATGAACAGATAGGTTCCTAGGAGTAGGTGGGCAACAGAGAATTAAATGCCTGGGAAAGAAAGTATTAGACAATTTCCTTTACTTAATCCTTTCAGTTTATTTTTTAAAATAAAGAAATGGAAATTATGATATTTAAAATGTTTGTCTTTAGCTAATTTGTCTTTTTAAACACAAATTTGATACAGATGTAGTTCAGCTTACTATGAGATTATGCCCCAATTAACCTATTGTAAGTTGAATATAATTTAAACCAATAATGTATTTAGTACACCTGACCCACCAAAAGTCCTAGCTCAGCCTGGCGTTCTTTAAACGTGCTCAGAACACTTACCTTCACCTACAATTGGACAAGATCATGTAACGCAAAGCTTATTTATAAAGTATTACAATATCTCCTGCAATTAATTGGATTCTGTACTGAAAGTGAGAAACAGAATTGTTCTACAGGTGCTCCAAGTACAGTTTCCATTGGATGTGTTGCTTTTGCACCACGGCTAAAGTTGAACATCATTAAGTAGAGCCATATAAGTAACAGCCATCTGTATATTATAATTGTGCTTTCCAAGATCACTGACTTGTAAAAGTATCAATTCAATGTGCAGCGCAGGTGGAATGGCCTGCTGAGAGGACAGTCTTTCCTCAACCTCCTCAGTACATCTAGGTCCATGACAGTATTTGAGATGCTGGTGAGGCCCTTTGTCAAATAACCTTCCCAATAGAGAAAGTTCCAAGGAGCGGTTATGGTCAAGACTGACTCTCAGAGAGCCTCCAAGGATGGGGTAGAAGAGGAGAGGGATGAGGAGAGGGTAAGGCGGAGAGAGAGTGCCAAGTGTCTGAGAATCTATCTTCCCAACAGCTACACAATTCAAGACTGAAAGTCCTGTGCCCCTCTCTTTGGAAGGTATCTTTGTTGGAAGAGCTCTGTTGGGGGTGCGAGGCCTCTGTTCAGAGCTTCTCTGGGACAGACAGCCAAGGTACTTCCCAGGACAAGAGGCCACCAGACACACCTGGAGCCAATCCCTGAGCCCAGGAACTTGGCTGCAAGGGAATAACGCCAAGGTACCCTCTCCACTGCTGGCTGCCCGATATGGAAAAGCCAGGGTCCGCCTCTGCTTCCTGGGAAGCCGTAGTTGGTGGAATAAGGATTTCTGTTCAGGGTTTCAGACCATGAACCTCACCTTGGAGAGTCAAGGCCTCTTGGGAAAATGCAGTTTCTTACTAGCAGGAGCCCCTCTATCCACCATATTGTGTATACTAGGAATCATGCCACTTTCAGATCCATTCCACCCACTCACCTTCCCCATCCTATTCTCACTCAGCCAGTGGTCCAGCTTAACTCTGCACTTTTATTTTTTCCACTATGAGCCAGTCCAAATTGGTTTTATCATCTAAGTGAGTTGATCTAAGATGCTGCGATAGTGAATTAGAATCAGATTTAGGCTGAAGGAACTGATTGAAATGACAATACATTTTGCTTTCCTCAAGGTAGTTTGTGGATTAAAATGCAAGCCCACATACTTACCTGGCCAGACACCTTTGTATCCCACCAACTACCTCTCCTATCAGCATCTCAAAACCTCCGCCTTCCTCTAGGCCTGTTTCCATCTCTAGGAAAAGAACCACAATTCACCCTACTTAACAGTAATAGAGAGTAAGTGTTTAGAAATGTTTATGGAAATTTGACATTCTTGCAGCATCCACACACACACACAATCAGTGCACTTGAGGCCAATTCAGGTGCTGTCAAATTCAGGCGGTTGAGAGTGAACTGACCAGGCCCATTATGATCACATGGGGGTCTAGGATGAATTGGGAGGAAACCTAATCCTTCACTATAGATAGTTTGAGGAGCATGGGAGCAATTATCCCCTTTTTCTCACCTGAATGATGGTTACCTAAGTCTCTATGTACCTAGTGACTTCTTTGCTCTCCTGATCCCTCCAGAACCTGAGTTCTAGGAGAACACATACTGGCTGCCTAGTTTACTAGAGTAAGCGCTCAATACATGTTTGTTCATGGTCAGCAACCATTCAAACCCAATTCATTTCCCAGGCTGCAGCCACAACAATCTTTCTAAAACTCAAATCCAATGGGGCTGGGGATTTAGTTCAGTGGTTCTGCTGCCTGCCTCGCAAGTGCAGGGTCCCGAGTTTGATCCCCAGCACCAAAATAAATAAATAAATAAATAAAATCTGATCAAGACCTTTCTCTATTTAAAACCCTTCAATGACTCAGTGGAGTGGTCAGGTAAAATCAAAATTCCTAAGATAATGTAATAAAAGCCTAGCTAGGTCTGTGTTCCAGCCGCACTGGTCCTTACATCTTACCTAGGGCCTCACTTTCAGGCCTCCAGACATCCATTCGGGCTGTTCCCCTGGCCTGAGTTCTCTTTCCCCTCCCTGACCTGTGCTAAGCCCTTAGAGTCTCAGCTCAGTCACAACTCTCAGAGAAGCCTTTAGGGAAAACACTGATTGAAGCATACTGCAATTATTTTTCTGTATGCCCATCTGAAGTCTAATTTGTGTTTAGCCATTGTATCCACCCTAAACTTGGCAGCAAGCATGATGATGTCTTTACAGCAGAGGTGAGCAGGATTCCAGAGGTTCTAATCATGAGGGCTGGGGCTGAGATTGCCCCTCAAATCTCCACATTCACCTATGTTTTTTACCATTGCCTCAGATTCCACCTGTTATATGGGGCTCATGATTGTTTCTGAATAAAACCAGGTAGAGCCCCTTGCCCAGGGCCTAGAAAGTTTCAAGGGTTTAGTTAATGTTACCTGTGGCTATTATTATCAGTCACCACTTCGAAGTCCCCACATTCTGCTTTCTTCACTTCTAAACTCCGACAACCTCCTCTAACTTGTTCACACTTCCAATGCACAAGGTGAGGCGTCCATGTTTCCCGGCCTCTCCTTGCCTGTTGGTCCTTTAGCAGACCCTTCACAGTACGGTCTTGGCTGCTAATTGTATGTTACTTTAAAAGTAGTAAATATGACCAAAAAACATAAAATTATTATGCTAAACCAATTATATTAGATCAAGGTATACTTTTAGATACATTGCCCATGCTGGTTTACAATAACTTTTTCTCTTTCCTTTTTCCTATTGTTTATGTTTTATTTTGCACTTTATTTATATATTGAGTTTCTCATATAAGAGAAATCATGCAATATTTAAGGTTGTGGGTCTTCTGCATGCTTTTTGACTTGTTAGTCTGGCTGTTAATCTGTATTTAGCTTGACAAGGACTTATAAAATGAATGAATCTGATCCTGGCAAGCAAAATTTTTTTAAAGGTGGAGTGGATGAGAAGAGAAAAAAAGGAATTGAGATGTTACATAGATTACCAATTCCTCACAATGACTATAATTATTATGTATTGCAAATATATACTAATAAAACAAAAAATTAAAAAGTAGTAAATACAAGCATATCACAAAAAGAATAGATATAATGTTCTTACAGCAACTGCTCAGCTTCATCTGATTTCTTGTTTTGCAGGCAGAGGAGGGGAAACTGGGGTTAAAATTCATTTTAACTCTCCCCTGTTTCAGGCCTTCTAGAAGGCTGCCTCTTCTGGATTGGACATAAAGATAAGTTTGATGAGAAATCCTTCTCTATGCTGACAGCTCTCCAGTGGGCGATTGTGTAGAAAGAGGCGCAGGTGACCACCACCATGTTAATGATAACAGTAATGAAATTACCAACCATAAAATCATTTACTAATAGTGGTTATGCTACAGGATCAAAAGAATTATTCTCATTTCACTGCTGGTAGGTGGCAGAAACTGGCATAAAAGGCAGGTCTAATCTATCCCACAGGAAAAGTCACAGGGTAATTGTTCCTCACCTGGGACTCTGACTCTGTGCCCAGCAATGCAATAGCCATATGAAGTCACCAATTTCTTCCTGTCTCTTAGATTCATGAATGCTACTAGGGACAGGCAATACTCACCCAATAGAGTGATGTGTGTATATTTGTGTGTTCAGTCTCTGTTTAGAAGTTCTATATGTTCAGCATCCCCCTTTTTATTTCATTTAGTTCCATCATTAAAAATGAAGTAAACACATTCTAAGAAACATAATGAAATAGATATTTTAGACATTTTAAAAAATGAATTCACTTTCAACTTGAGCAGGAGGAGATAAAGTTAGTTTGTAATCTGTTCTTTTCTTTTCTTTTTTTTTTTCTTGGTACCAGGGATTGAACTTGGGTCCTTGCGCTTGCACAGCAGGTGGCGAAACCACTGAGCTAAATCCCTGGCCCTAGTTTGGAATCTGTACTCACTCTGAAACACATGGAAAATTTTCTGTATTGGAAATCTGCATCATGACATTAATTGCAAGAATAAAAGGTTTTTTTTAAAAAAAGTAGTGACCAGAAAAAGTACATTTTTACAACACCTAAATTATAGCCCTTAGAGAAAAGTTTAGTTCAGAGTTCTCCAACCTAATCATGTATCAGAATCATAGAGGTCTGATGAAAACCCAGAGTGCTATGTGGGAGGTGGAGAGCACCCCTAGAGGTTTGATCTATTAGATCTGGGCCACGGCCTGAGAATTTGCATTTCCAACAATTCTCAAGTGATGCTGGTCTGGGGAATACACTTTGAGAAGCACTGAGTAGACCTCTTGGTCTGAGGCTCAGCTGCATATTGAGGTCGCCCGGGGAACTTAAAAATTAATGATGCCTGGGCACCACCCCAATGGCTCTGGTTTAATTTGTATGGAGTACAACCTGGGCATTAGGGATTTTTAAAGCTCCCTAGATGATTATAATGTGTAGCAGAGTTTAAGAGACTGTTATGGGGAGAGAAAACCCTCCTATACTAAAAATGAGGGGTTTGGAGACCCAGAGTGTTAAAGTGGTAGAACACACATACACACACACACACACACACACACACACACACAGAATATGGGCTGGGGATTTAGCTCAGTGGCACAGCACTTGCCTAGCAAGTGTGAGGTCTTGAATTCGATCCCCAGTACCAAAAAGAGGTGGTAGAATGCCCTGTGAAAGTTATTAATGCCAAAATGAAGTCATTCATGTCTAACCCTAAAAAATAGAACTGAGGTGCCATGAAGGAGGGGCACTGAGGCACTATCAGTATTCCAAAAATACCACAGGCTAGCTGGGGTGTAGCTGAGGTAGGATGCTTGCCTAACATGGGTAAAGCCCTGACTTCTATCCCCAGCACCACAAAAAGCAAAACAAATCCCCAGAGGAAACTTTTCCCAATCTGCAACTTGCTTCACAAGTCACACAAGGAGGACTAGCTACACCTTGCTGTTTGCCTAAGGACACTTGACTGGTATACTGTCACCACTAATAAACTGACATCAACTCCTGTGATAAGCCCTGTGGGTGATGCTCTCTTTGTTTCAAAACAACTGATGTGTCTTTCTCTCTTCTGTCTTTACAAGCTTCCCCTCACCCAGACTCCTCTGGAGTCTGCTGCATATTCCAGATGGCAACCTCTGCTACCCCAAATAAATATGTTCTGTGGAGATCTTGTCTGTGTGTGGCTTTTTCAGGTTGACAGCCTCCTTTGTGTGATGGTTGTCCTGTACAGCAATAAATGGTGGTGCTCAAGCTCCTGGAGATTGAAAAAAAAATCTTCCTAATATTAGGCATCTCTATCTTTTAGTGCTCTTAGTTATACATAAGAAGCTCACTGCTAACTAAGCAGGGAAAGAGTTTATAGAATAGATATTAGTGGCTTAAGGCTGAATTTCCAGAAGTCATGCACAAACCCAGGCCTATAATGGCCTGGGGAGGGACCTGCTACTGCTGCCCTGCCTGACCCTGGGAAAAGCCAGGGCACTGCTGTACCAATGCCACTGCCCCACCAGAAACTTGGCATTATAAATCTCTGGCACCTCTGGTAGCCAAATGCCTCCAGTGCTGCCCCAGCCAATGAAGTTTGTCCTCCAGGAAGCCGCTTCCTAAGCCACAGCCTCAGCTGAGTGTGATTGCAGGGCCCACTGTTATATACCTCACTCTGACAGGAGAACCTAGGGATACAGGTTCTTACTGAATCCAGCCAGACAGGGCTGGTATTCCTCCCAATTCTGCAGTCAGGTCTTCTGCAGTCAGGGAAAGTGACAAGATGTGGCCGTTTTTGTCATTATTCCATAGGCTATTGCCCCCTGCCTTCTTCTTTTCTAGCTACCATGATCTTGTCCATCCAGTATTCTCTACCCTATGGGCAGCAGGGAAACCTGTCTTGCCAGTTTTCTGGATCCTCTGTTCCTTTTGAGGATGTGTCTCACTGTCAATCCCTGCTTGTTTCAAACAGCCAATATGTACAGAGATAGCATTACAGAACAACTGTACATGTCTTCTGTAAAATGCTCCTCTTTGGCAAGCTAAAAGGAGAGGAATGGACTAAACCTTGTTGGATGTTGTTCCCACACTGATTCCTGCCTTTGGCTGTTTGAACTCTGACACAGAATCGAAAGACCAGTTGACAATCCAGATGAGGTTAGAGCGCATGGACTTGTTTCAGTTCTGGCCACATAGTGGCCTGGCCTTCCTTGTTGGAAATTAGAGCCAAAGGTGGGTCCCTGTGGTGCAGATTTCACTTGCTTCTCCAGAAGTCACTTGTGTGAGCTGCATGAAGGCCAAGCGTGTCATCCTTTGGCATTTTTCTCCAGACCTGTGAGAATGAGTCACACTCACTGATTGTACCATACTGGTGACAGGACTCCACACAGTCCCCTGCACTGTGATCTCATTCCCTCTAGAGTCATAGTAAGTCCTTTTATTAGTCCTGATTTTCAGATAAGGAAGCCCCAGGTAGGAAGATAAGAAACTTTTCCAAGCCTAGGTACAAAATATTTCAAACCCAACCTGACTCCAGAGCTATCATTCTCTATTTCACAACAAAAACTATTTAATCTAGTTTTCCTGATTTTACAAATTATATATTTCTCATAAAAATTCAAACAATACAGACAATTGGGAGAGGAAAGGTCAAGTTCACCTGCAATCCTATTACTCTGGGACAATGGGTATGCATATTTTGGTGACTTCTTTTGTGCATGGGTGTGTGTGCATGCATACATATGCAATGTTGCATAGACAGAACCTTTACACAAATGTTTGCTCTAGAAGCTCTTGTTTGTTGTCAGTATAACTGAGGTCAGTAGAGCCCAAACACACCTGGTGTTTCCTCACTGAACTTATAATGAGTGTAGGTGAAGAAGGAAGTTTGTTGTAAGCAGACAGAGAGCTCTGCGGCTGGGCAGCCCCTTCACTGTGTATGGACTGGGCTGTGGGACTATGGAGACAGGAGCCAGTGTAGCATGACTAAGAGCATAGGTGGTAGAGTCAGACCCCAAGGGCTTCTTCACTTTGCAGGTGTGCAGCCTCAGGAAGGTTATTTAATCTCTCTGTATCTCAGCTCCCCAGCTATAAAGTAGTACTATAATAGTAGTACACACTTTACAGGGCCACCATGAGAATTAAATAAGAAGATAAATGTAAACTTAGAGCATTCTTTCATCTAAAGTAAACTGATGTTAGAGAAATCATAGTGTATGTAAATCCAGAAGGTATTCAGGTGAATTATTAATTAACCATGAATCCAGGTGTACTTTACTTTTTTATTTTCAGTTTTTCTTTTCTTTGATACTAGTAACATTGAGTGTTGCTTGTTCACTCCTAAGTATCAGGTATGTGGACTGGAAAAGGTTTTTGTAAATGGTTATATTTTCTCGGAGCATGAAATAGAAGACCATATGATTTTGGAGAGATGTACCCAGGCCATTGAGCTGATCATTCATTCATTCATTCATTCATTCATTTCTTTCTTTCTTTCTTTATTCATTTATCAATTGATTGATAGTGTTAGGTACATAGTAATTATTAGTTGTTAAAAGAATAAATAAAAATGACTGAATTAAACATTTTGTGGGTTCTTACAATGTAACAAGTACTAAGTTAGGGACAAGTTGAAAAAACAAGATCATACCTTCAAGGACTTTACAATCCACTGATTTATTGCTTCTTTATTTGCATCATAAGAGCATACATATTCACACACTCTTTAAGAGCAATTTTATGACAGCAAGAAGGAGCTTTTGGCCAATTGTTTTTAATTTGAGTTGTAAGGTACATATAGATGAAAGTTGCTCAGAGACATCCATAGTAATCATACTTGTTTATCCTGTTAGCTCACAGCACAGTAGAAGAAAATGAATTTCACAATTGAGCCCAAAAGCTGACCACCCAACTCGATGGCATATATGCTGCTCTCCAGAGTCCTGTGGGGGAAGATGCTGCCTTTATGATAGAGCTCTCAGGCAGTGCTGTCCCCACAGGAAGGAGGAAGAGCCACCACAGTGAGGCAGAGATCATTCCAGTTTGCACGTGTGCCTTTGGAAAGCCAGTTGAGTGCTCCCTTATGACAGAGAAAAAAATGCTTGATGGAGTAGAGAATGCCTCATTGTTGGCCAAACCCAATCCCTTTTTGGCAAGTTTACCTTAGTGCAGCAGGGAAGATGTTAGCCAAGGTATCCACAGGTTGCTGTGGATAATAAAACTGATGCGGAGGAGAAATGTTCTCCAGTGTAATACACTTGAACATATAAACTCTTTAAAGTACACAAAGGCCATTTTGATGGATATTTTTCTTCTCCTAATCCCATAGTGTCATTATTTGCCTTGTATTAATTAATTACAGAAGTTTTTTCTTGTTGGCAGATGCGTCATGAATTTTATTGCTAACCTTGTGTGTTTGCAATCAACCACCTTGGGGAAAAACAGCAAGGTTGGACTAAATATTAGAGGTGTTTTCTTCCAGATTTTATTAGTTCAGATACAAAGCTTTATGTTGACTGGAAGAAATGTTTCTCCACTTTATTAAGTTTCAGACTTCTTCAAGAAAATGTCACTGAACAGAATAAAATCTGTTGTTGGCACCGGTGTCTCTTTTATAGTATGGAAAAAGATCCAAATAGCAATGTCAGCTATTAAAGAGGGCAAAACTAATTCCATTTACTTTTCCATTGTTTGCTAAGTGAATTCAGTTTTAACCAAAAAAGATGATGGAAAAACAATATGTTATTTCTCTTTTTTGAAATGCTTGGCCCTGGGGCTTTGTGTGGCCTTAAATAGACCTGGCGGAAGGGGCTTGCGTGACAGTCTGAGCTGAGCCCCTTCACACTGGCAGCTGCCCAGTCCACATCTTGCCTGTTCCACCTGGCGGTGGACCCAATGTAACGCCTTATAAAATAGATCTTCCTCTGGAACATGTGTTTCTTCTTTACATTAACTGTATGAGAAGGAGGTGCAATTAAGGGAAGAATTTTTTTAAGGGAAGACATTTTACCAAAACTGATTGTCTTTGTAGGTGCTACATTTCAGAGGGGTTGCATCCATCTATTAAATCAATTAAACAGTTGTGTTTGGTAGAATCTACAAGTTTCCAAACCACCATCAAGTCACTTATTTGATGTTTGAAATATTTAATGGGTGTAAATCTCATTTCACAAACTTTAGTGTAAAAAATATATATAACTGTAGACATTTTCTGTAACTCAACTTAATTTCTGATTGATGTTTCATTCTACTGGACTTGGAAGCAGAGGAGGGTTTTAGGGTTAAGGTGTGTGTGTGTATAGTAGGGATCTTTTTTCATATTCTCTCCTCTAGTTTTATTAGGGTATGCTTGATAAATAAAAATGATATGTACTTAATATCTTAAGCCTTGATGTTTTATATCATGTATAATATATGTTGTAAAGCAATTACCACAATTGAACTAGTTAACATATCCTTATCTAAATTATAATTGTTTCTTATGTTGAGAAAATTTAAGGTCAAATCCCTCAGCAAACTTCAGGTATATGACTCAATATTATTAAGTACACTCATCATGCGGCACATTAGATCTCCAGAACTTACTTCAGTGACCTCGTCACTAAACCTTTCTATTCTGACCAACATCTCTTTGCCTTTATGAGTTTGATTTTTAAAAATTCCACATATAAGTGAGATTATACATTATTTATCCTTCTGTGCCTAGAACTTAACATAATGTCCTCTACGGTTATCCATGATGTCACAAATGCCAGGGTTCTTTTCTTTTAAAAAGCTTGAATAGTATTCCAACATGAGCATGTGCATGAATGTACACACACATAATTTTCCATTCATCTACTGAAGGATACTTAGGTTTAATCTATGTCTTGGCTTGCAATGAACAACAATGCTACAAGAAGATAGGCTGCAGACGTCTCTTTGAGATACTGATTTCATATTCTACTCTTAATATTCCATGCATGAAACACAGATTTTGTTCCTGAGTATTACAACTTATGGACAAAAATAGCCAATTCAAAGTAAACTAGGTACCTTCATGGTGAAATTGCAACTGATGAAAATTTAAAAATTATACTTCCATTTGCTTCATTTGGGGTAAAAATTTAAAATAAATAACTTGCTGAAATTTCTTTAAAATCCCTTCTTCCATTTCTATCATCATGCCTCTGGTTTCCCTGTCATGAGAGTTATGAGATAAAAATATACTATTTAGATTATATTTTATCCTTAGTGAGGATCTTTGTTAGCAAACTTACATAGATGACGTGAATTATTCGGCAAGATGTAAGTTTATTTGGTTACATTAAAACTTTAAAAATAGATATATGTAGGGTTTGTAATAAATATAGATATAGATGCTTAGTGTAGTTATTCACTTATGGATTATTTTATTATGCTTGCAGAAAGCAGAAAGTTACAAGTGTAATTGCAGTTTAGGTATCATTTATACACATATACCATTTTTTACCTACTCAAATGGCACATTTAAAAAAAACAATGATATTCAATATTGGAGAAAATGATGAGGAGGTTGCTCTTTTGTAGAATTTCTGAAATGTAATCTGGATATGACTTTCCGAAAAAGCATTTCACAACATACATTAATAGTTTTATTTATTTATTTATTTATTTTTGTATTAAATTCTTTTATTGGTACATTGTAGGTATACAACACAATTACATTTCTCATTGGGAATTTTACCTTTATATAATGCATCTTGGTTCTTATTTTTTCCTCATTCCTAGCCCTCCCTTCACGCCCTCCACCGTTCCCTATTTACAAAGACTTTATTTCCATTTTTTCCATTTCTCACCATTTTTTCCTTTCCCTTCTTTCCTTTCCCCTGTGCCTCCCACTACCCCTACACCTTTGGACCTTTTATTCCTATTTTACATTATCGATTATTCATTCTAATAATTGGTACATTTTAGGTATACAATATAAATACATTAATAGTTTTAAATAGGTATATAGTCTTTTATTACAATAAATAGAGTTTTGGAAATCCAAGAATAAAAAAATATAGAAAAATATCATGTATAAAATATTCACTGCAATGCAATTTATATCAGAAAAATGTAAACAGTCTAAATTTTCACCAAAAGAAAGTGATAAGCAAAGTATATTGTAACTCATGTAATTTAGTTATATAGCCATTAACTGTTCATAAAGTTGTGGAGTAAAAGTAAAAGTATACTTCACCCTTTTGCAGTAGAAAATATACTTTCATTAATATACATTTATAAAAAAAAAAGAAACCCACTAAAATTATGACTTGTATTCTCTGGGTGTTGGGGACATGATGAGCAATTTTTGTTTTCTTTATGCTTTTTTGTAATATTAATGTTTCCCATAATTATGATATATTACACTGACAGTTGAAATTTGGGGAGGAGAGAAATAGTTCAAGTATAAACTCATTTAAAACTGTTAGTTCATTAAAGATTTGCATAGATAAGGCCTTACTCTTCTACAACTCAAAGAAGCATTCACTCTATAGCCGAAGAAGGCACAGTTATTAGTTTATTTTGTATTGCTATAACAATGTGTGTGAGGCTGAGAAATTTATAAAGAAGTTCATTTAGTTCACAGTTCTGGAGTCTGGAAAGTCCAAGGTTGGGTGGCTGCAGCTGGCTAGGACCTCACACTGCCTCAGATCACTGCACAAGGGAGTGTGAATCATGTGCTGGGAGAGTGTGAGAGACTTAACGGGTGTCCTATTAATTGTAGAGTATTTTGCAGCATCTCTGGCCTCTTTCCATTAGATACCTGTGGCATTTTTATTCCCAGTGATGATAATTAAAAAGGTCTCCGAACATTGCCCAGTGTTCCTGGGTGGGGTGGTCCTTCCCAACCAAGAACCATGTGTGTACACAGGCACCAGGGCAGAGTGTACCCGTGTGCATGAATATGACACCGCCTGGGCCAGGTGTTTACCTGGTCATCCATTCTACTCATTGGTGCTGACTGACTGACCTGTTGTTAAATTTTTCCTTCCCCCTTGTTTCTTCTTTTCAAAAAGCAAGCAGAGCATGGACATTGTTAAAAACTCTGAGTCTCATATTTCAGTGCTGTGTTTTATAGGCAGTTTAAGGTGACTCCAAGGAGGACTTTGGTTTATGCTATTTCTCTTATGTGCTGATTTTAAAACTTAGCCCGAGAGAGGGCTATCATATTGTGTGTAACCTTTTATGTAATCTTTACTTTTTATGTAATCCTTAAACACATACATAGTAAATTTCATACTGCTAATGGACATACATTGCATGTTAAATATTATTAGCTCTGGATCATAAAAAAAAGTTGATAGTATTTTTGAGACCGACACATTACTGTTTTTTTTAATATAATGATAATTACATTACACCAAAGTTTCATACATGGTAAAATATGGACCTTATAATGATCCAAAGTTTCCAAATTTTGGTACTTGCTACATGTTAAGGTCAAAATATAAGTTAAGAAAAACACAACAAAACAAACAACAACAACAACAACAACAACAAAAATATGTTAAGGATTTGGTTTTTTTTGTTTTTGTTTGTTTTTGTTTTGAATTTATATTAAATGTTTTATTTAAAAGCTGTGACATGAAAAAAGGAGAACACAACACAGATTATATTATGATGACCAAGTCAGTGTTCTACATGACAAAAATCAAAACAAAACAAATGTATGCAGTAAATATACCAGTGCTGAACATAGTACTTGAAATTTAACCCAAGCTACATATGCATAAAATGATCTGACTACAGGATTATGCAAAATAAATTTTTTCAGAACACCAGAATGTCAACCATTCTGACTATAAACTGACTTATTCCCCTAAAGAGTATTTTGAGACTATTTCTATATGACATGAAAAGAACTGACATAACACTTAAATACTACAAAAATAATTGAAAACATATTTGTAATGCAGTTCTCCATAAAATATACAGTTATTCTTATTACTTAAAAAATTGAAAAGCAAAAGGCCACCCTTAATAATGGTGAAAACCTCAACAAAGAAAAATGCTCATCATTTGGATATCATTCGCAGAAAACTGATAAGATTTTGTTGAGGGGAACAAGGAAGGTATCTAATGAAGTCATTCATGTAAAATTTGTTAAAAAATGTTCATAAAGTTGTAAATTTCTGCTTGTAACATCTTAAAATATTATACCATGAACACACTTTCTACTATTTAACTGGAGGACAAAAGAATATCTTGAAGAAAGTGTTTCTCAAAATGAGGTTCAAAAGTCCAAAAGAGTTCTAATGGGGTCTCAGTAATAAACATGGTAAACAAACACCCTGGGTGATTATTCTACACTCTGAAATGCCCTACAGAAAAGAGCAACACTTAGATCCTAAACATATTTCTGATGTTAGAATTCTCTATAAGTTTATGTTCTAAATACTGATTTTTGTTTTAAAACAAGTTCCAGGCATTAAGAGAAAAGTACATGCCTCGGAAATGAACAGGAGAATGTCTATAAACATTTTCCTTTGATGTTTGCATTAGTTTCAAACTAAATTATATGAAGAAAAGACAGTACATGAGTACAAGCTTTGGAAAAGTAATATTTCTCATGAAATGGGGTATCTAAAAATGGTTAAAAGATAATTTCTTAAATGTTTACAAATTTTAAATCATTCTGAATTTAAAACTAGATCATTAACTAAAATTAGGATGCTATATATCATCCTTCTGTTTTAGTATCATTTTTATGCCAAGGATGTGAAAGGTAACCATCATCATCTAAATGTAAGTAAGTTATAATGGTACAATCTTAGTTTAATTTAATTTTAGTTAATGATCTAGTTTTAAATTTAGAACAATTTAAAATTTATAAACATTTAATAAATTATCTTTTAATCTTTTTCAGATGCCCCATTTCATGAGAACTATTACCTTTCCAAAGCTTGTACTTGTATATTGTATTTTCTTCATATAAAAAAGATACAAGTAAATGTGTTTTTATTCACAATTGTCGGTATTTTTTGGATTTTCCTGAAAACTACATAAACTGATCCCAAAAGGTGGTCAGTTTCAAAAGTGTAGTTGGAGAGAAACTAGCATAGGTAAGATATTTTACTGAAAAGACAAATTGTTTTCTTGTAACATAAGTAAAAAGGAAAAATATTAGGCATTATGTCCCACTCAACAAATGGAATGTATATACAAGTGTGGTTAACAAGCAATTGCCTCATTGTAATTTAAATCAGTCCATGAAAATCTAATCTATGAACAAAAAATTCCATATTCTCTACTATAGACTATAAGAATCAAGTATTTCATCTAAATATAGCTTCAAAACAATAAATTAAAATTAGTTTCCAGACATCTCTGAAATGGTGAACTCTATCTAGGCTGGTAACAAGTTTTTCCAAGCATTAAATGGGAACATAAGCAAAATGCATAGTTGAAAAATGGGGATCAGATCCCTTCTTCTTCATACATCGTAAGATGATTGATATACTCAAAACCTGAAAATTCATATCCATCAAGCTCCCTCACGACATCATTATCATCTGGGGTGAGCTGGACAGGTTCATTAGTAAATTCAGGATCAAACTTGTCCAAACTAGCCGGGGATTTAGCTCAGTGGTTTCACTGCCTGCTGCACAAGTGCAAGGACCCGAGTTCAATCCCCAGTACCAAAAAAAAAGCCAACAAAAAAAAAGTTTTCCAAACTGAATCACTCAGAGATATTTGGTTTAAATGGAGGCACCACCTGCTTTTGCTTCATCATGTCCCAGTCCATATTTTGAAAGAATGGATGCTTCTGAATATCAGCAAAGCCCCTGTGAGGATGACAATCCAGTTGTTCTTTTGGGTCCTTGTTCAGAAAACCCTCTAGGACACTTGCAGCTTGTACAGGCAGAAAACAAGGTATAACAATGTCTCTTTCCAAAATTACTTGCCAGACATGCTTGACTGAATTTTCATAAGGGTTATCAGAGCTCTCATCAAGATGGGATGGAGGTAGCACAGAACACGCCAAATCAGCCCGTTGCAGAGAGGCAGGTCTGCCCATGCCCTACCGAGGTCCTGAGTTGCAGAGAACACGCCAAATCAGCCCGCTGCACACAGGAAGGTCTGTGCACGCCCTACAGAGGTCCTGAGTTGAGCGGAAGACACTGAATCACCCCACTGCAGACAGGCAGACACCTGGTTCCATACTACAAAGATGCAGAGGACACCAGACCACCAGACCAAGGTACTGAGTCCCACTGTTCCCATCCCAGAGGTAGGGGCTTCTGAGCTGTTGTCCCACTGCTTCTGGTCCACAGAACAGGGCTTTCTGGTCACCATCCCTCCCACTGCTCCCAGCCCAGAGGAAAGGGCTTTGGGCCACCTTCTGTCCCTCTGATCCTGGTCCAGACAAAGGGGCTTCCAGGCCACCATCCCTTCTGCTGCTCCCAGCCCACAGGAAAGGGCTTTTGGGTCACCATCCCTACTGCTGTTCATGGCCCCTGTCCCACCTCACCCAGCTCAGAGGAGGTAAGCTGTGCAGGTGCTAACAGCCCCCTGGCCCAGTCTAAATGAGAAAACATGTAAATAAGTCTCAGAACCAGACTTCCAGATCACCTACAGCAACCCCAAAGGGAAATGAGATGGAACACTCTGATACTCAACCACCTGGACCCACTGAACTGGCAATAAAAGGGGATCTGGAAAAAATGAAATCAGAAATAATTTCTCAGATAATAGGAGAAATTGTGCCCCTAGTGCAAGACATGATTAATAAATCTAGAGAGGACCTCAGGAACATGATAGAATCCCAACATAAGAAACAAATGGAATCCATAAAACAGATGCAAATAGATTTCCAGGACATGAAAAACTCCATTGAAAGTCTACACAGCAGAATGAGCCAATGTGAGGACAGAATTTCAAATATAGAAGATAAGATTGCAATTAGTGACCAGGAAAAGAAAAATTGCTTCAAAATTATAAGGGAACATGAGAAATCAATCCAGCAGCTGCTAGATGGTGCAAAGAAGAATAACATAAGACTGATTGGGCTCAATGAAGAAACAGCAGACAGTGCACATGACATAAAAAATCTCTTCACAGAAATAATGGCAGGAAACTTCCCAAGCATGGGAAGAGAGCTTGACATACAGATGAGTGAGGCATATAGGACTCCAAATAGCCTTGATCAAAAAAGTCTACACATAGGCTTATAATTGTTAAGATTCCAGAAACTCAACAGAAGAACAAAGTTCTCCAAGCAGTGAGAGAAAAGAAACAAATCACATACAAAGGAAAGCCCATCAGAATCACAGCAGACTTCTCAACACAAACCAGCAAGGCAAGAAGAGCTTGGAGTGACATATTCCAAGCCCTAAAAGAAAACAGCCTCCAACCCAGATTGATGGACCTTGCAAAACTATCTTTCAAAATTGATGGAGAAGAGAAATAAGATACTTTCATGACAAAGAGCACCTTAGGAACTTCGTGCATACCAAACCAGCACTCCAAAGAATTTTACACAGTATCCTAGGAACAGACCTTGAGGATCACAACCCCAGGAAGCAAAGCAGAATGAACCCATCAGGCATGACAAGAAATTAAATGGAAAGGGGGAGAACCCAACAAAAAGAAAAAGTCATGGTAATGACAAGTCAATACTTTTCAGTTATAACCATCAACGTTAATGGTCTCAATTCACCAATCAAAAGAAATAAACTGGCAGAATGGGTCAAGAAGCAAAATCCAACAATATGCTGCATACAAGAAACACACTTAATTCAAAAGGAAACTCATAGACTGAAAGTTAAAGGGTGGAAAACAATACTCCATGTGACAGGAACCAAAAAAAAGCAGGAATAGCTATCCTCTTTGCAGATCAAGTAGATTTCAAACCAACACTGATTAAGAGAGATGAAGAAGGACACTACATCCTTGTAAAGGGAAGAATCCAAGAGGAAGAGATGACAATCATAAATATCTATGCACCAAACACTAGTGCACCCAACTATATAAAACAAATACTAATGGACATGAAAAGTCACATATGCACTAATACAATTGTAGTGGGGGACCTCAACACCCCACTGTCACAAATGGATAGATCAACTAGACTAAAAATAAGTAATGAAATACTAGAACTCAGTCGAACTCTTGAACAAATGAACTTAACAGATGTTTACGGAGTCTTCCACCCCACAAAATCAGAATACACATTCTTCTCAGCTGCACATGGGTCATTCTCCAAAACAGACCACATACTCACACATAGAACATGTTTAAGTAAGTGTAAAGGAACTGAAGTTATCCCCTGTATATTATCAGACCATAGTGCGATGAAATTGGAGATCCATAGCAAAAGAAACTCAAAACACTTCATAAACACGTGGAAATTGAACAACACACTTCTGAATAACCAATGGGTCACAGAGGAAATTAAAGAAGAAATCAGACAGTTCCTTCAATTAAATGACAATGACAATACAACATATCGGAATCTATGGGACACAATGAAAGCAGTCTTACGAGGGAAATTCATAGCAGTGAATATGCATATTAGGAAAACAGAACAAGCCCAATTAAACAACCTGATGCTGCACCTCAAGCTTCTAGAAAAAGAAGAGCAGGACAACCCCAAAGCTCATACAAGGGAGGAAATTATGAAGATTAGAGGAGAAATCAATGCAATGGAGACTAAGAGAACGATACAAAAAAATCAATGAAGCCAAGAGTTGGTTCTTTGAAAGAATCAACAAAATTGACAAACCTTTAGCCTACCTTGTCAGAAAAAGGAAAGAAAAGGCCCAAATCCATGCAATCAGGAATGAAAAGGGTGAAATTACAGCAGACACAGCAGAAATCCAGAGGATCATCAATACCTACTCCCAGAAACTATGCACCAACAAGATGGACAACACAGAAGAAATGGACAGATTCCTAGATACATAAGAATTACCAAAGTTGAACGAAGAAGACCTAAAAATTCTGAACAATCCAATATCAACCAATGAAATTGAAAATGTAATTAAAAACTTATCAACTAAGAAAAGCCCGGGCCCTGATGGCTTCACTGCTGAATTCTACAAGACATTTAGAGAGGAACTGCTGCCACTACTGTTTAAACTCTTCAGTGAAATTGAAAGGGAAGCAATACTCCCAGATTCATTCCTGGAAGCAAGCATCACCTTGATCTCCAAAGCAGAGAAAGACCCAACTGAAAAAGAGAACTATAGGCCAATCTCACTAATGAACATAGATGCAAAAATCCTTAATAAGACACTGGCAAACAGAATGCAGAAGATCATCAAGAAGATCATACACCCTGATCAAGTGGGATTCATCCCAGGGATGCAGGAATGGTTCAATATATGCAAATCAATCAATGTCATACACTATATCAATAGAGCCAAGGACAAAAACCATATGATTATCTCCATAGATGCAGAAAAAGCATTTGACAAAATCCAACATGCATTTATGATAAAAACCCTACAAAAAATTGGAATACATGGTCTCTTCCTCAAACTGATAGAAGCCATCTATGAAAAACCAACAGCCAATATCATACTAAATGGTCAAAACCGGAAATCCTTCACACTCAAATCAGGAACAAGACAAGGATGTCCACTATCACCACTCTTGTTCAATATAGTTCTGGAAACATTAGCCACAGCAATTAGACAAGAGAAAGAAATCAAAGGAATAAAGATAGAAAATGAAGAAGTCAAATTGCCATTATTTGCAGATGACATGATGCTCTATATAGAAGACTCCAAGAACTCCACCAAAAGTCTTCTAGACTTAATAACCAAATTCAGTCAAGTAGCTGGTTACAAGGTCAACACACAAAAATCAATAGCTTTCCTCTACACGAATGACAGACTCACTGAGAGAGAAACAGGGCAAATAATTCCTTTCACAATAGCATCCAAAAAACTGAAATCCCTAGGAATCATCCTAATGAAAGAAATCAAAGACCTCTTCTCTGAAAACTATGGCTCTCTGAAAAGAGAGATTGAAGATGATATCAGAAAATGGGCAGACATCCCCTGCTCCTGGGTAGGAAGGATTAATAGAGTGAAAATGGCCATACTTCCAAAACTGCTATGTAGATTTAATGCAACTCCAATTGAGATCCCAGCAGCATACTTCATAGACCTCAAGAAAACTATCCAAAAATTCATTTGGAACAAGAAGAGACCTAGAATAGCAAAAGCAATTCTAGGTAACAGAGACATGGCAGAGGGTATCACAATCCTCAACCTGAAACTATACTACAAAGTTACTGTGATAAAAATAGCATGGTACTGGCAAAGAAACAGACTTGAGGACCAGTGGAACAGATTCGAAGATACAGAAACAATGCCAGGCACACTCAGTCATCTCATCTTTGACAAAGGAGCCAAACATCCTCACTGGAGGAAAGATGGTCTCTTTAATAAACGGTGCTGGAAAAATTGGGCTTCAACTTGCCAAAGATTAAAACTAGACCTGTATCTCTCACCATGCACTAAACTAAAATCAAAATGGATTAAAGATCTAAATATTAAAAGAGAAATTCTGAACCAGTTGGAACAGAGATTAGGTAGAATCCTTGAAGACATCGGTGTAGGAAAAGATTGTATGAACAAAACATCACTTGCCCGTGAACTAGCACAAGCAATCAACAAGTGGGATCTCTTCTTATTAAAAGGCTTCTGCACAGCAAGAGAAACCATGAACAGGGTGAAGAGACAACCCACAATGTGGAAAAAAATCTTCACCTGCTCTTCCTCAGAAAAAGGTCTACTATCTCAAATCTATAAAGAACTTCAAAAGATCAGACCTCCCAAATTTAAAGATCTAACCCAAAAATGGGCATCTGAAATGAACAGACATTTCTCAGATAAAGAAGTAGAAATAGCAAATAAATACATGAAAAAATGTTCAACATCACTGGTCATTCAAAAGATGCAAATGAAAACAATGCTGAGATTCCACTTCACTCCAGAAAGAATGGCTTCTATCATGAAATCAACCAATAACAAATGCTGGTGGGGCTGTGCGGAAAGAGGAACTCTGCTCCACTGCTGGTGGGAGTGTAGACTGGTGCAAGCACTGTGGAAATCAGTATGGAGATACCTCAAAGAACTAGGACTGGAAGTCCCATTTGACCCAGCTATTCCACTGCTGGGGATCTTCCTCAAAGAATTAAAAGAATCATACCGCAGTGATATATGTGCACCCATGTTCATAGCGGCACAGTTTGTAATAGCTAAAGCTTGGAAGCAGCCCAAATGCCCATCAACTGGAGACTGGATAAAGAAAATGTGGGGTTTTTAAAAAATAAAATGGAGTACTACTCAGCCACAAAAATTGAGAAATTAGAGACATTTATAGCTAAGTGGATGGACATTGAGGCGATACTCTTAAGTAAAATAAATAGGACACACATGTATAAATACTGAATAGTTTCTCTGGTGTGAGAAACTGAAAGTGTAAATAAGGACTAAATGTATATTAGGTAATGTGAAATAGGAAGAAAAGGGGCAAAGGGGAAGGAAGTGGGAGGGCTAGGGGAAAGGATAGAAGGGAATGGGATTAATATGAGAAAATAGAAAAATAGGAACAAAATCTTTGTAAATAGGGAGGACTGGAGGGGTTGAAGGGAGGGCTGGGCAAGGGTGAAAAATAAGAACCAAGAGAGACTATGTAAAGGTGCAAATTTCCAATGATAAATGTCATTATATTGTATACCTAAAATGTATCAATGATTAGAATGAATAATTGATAATGTAAAATAGGAAGATAAGGTCCAAAGGGGTATGGGTAGTGGGAGGGACAGGGGAAAGGAAAGAAGGGAAAGGAAAAATAATGAGAAATGGAAAAAATGGAAATAAAGTCTTTGTAAATAGGGAATGGTGGAGGGGGTGAAGGGAGGGCTAGGAATGGGGAAAAAATATGAACCAAGATACATTATGTAAAGGTACAGTTCCCAATGAGAAATGTATTTGTGTTGTATACCTACAATGTACCAATAAAAGAATTTAATAGAAGAAAAAACAGATGGAATGGAGACTCTCTGATCATCATGATATACATGAGTACACCAAGATTCCACCAGTCCACATGGAAACTGTAATCTTCCCTCCTTAAAAGTTCTGGAGCCACAAAATGAGGAGTGCCACAGAAAGTGTGGGTAGTGTCTTCTGGCTGTAAGCCTTCCTTACACAAGCAAAAATCAATGAGTTTAATGTGCCCTTCTGAGTCCAGTAATACATTTTCTAATTTTAAAATTCTGTAAAGTATTTCTTTCTGATGAAGGTAGTTGACTGCTAAACTGATTTCTGTGGAGTAAAACCTGGCATGTTCTTCAGGAAGCCATCTTTGTTGCTGCACATGAAACAGTAGATCTCCCCCACTGACATAATCTAGAACAAGGAATAGTCTGCTTTCTGTCTGGAAGCAAGCATGCAGTCCAACTAGAAAAGGACAATTGGATGCCTGTTCTAGAATGTGCTTCTCTCTCTGTATCTGATCAATGTTGACATGCTCTTTTTTCACTGCTTTCATTGCATATATATGATTTGATTCTTTCTGTTGGACTATCAGTATTTTCCCATAACTTCCTCTGCCAATGACTCGGAGCAAATCAAAGTCCTCAAGACCTAAACCAGATGAAGCTTTGCCACTTTCCCTGGTGTTCCTTGCCTCATTCTCTTCATCAATTTGTTCTAAAGCCTCATGAGTTGAAAGGTTATGTGGGATCGCTGTGTGTGCAGGGTCTGAAGCCATGGATGATGGATCGACTGGCATCATGGGCTCTGATGGTAAAGAATGCTGTCCACATTCAATTGTGACAAGTTTGTGGCACTTCTTGTGAACTGAGAGTTTGCAGTTGGTGCACTTATACACCTGGCGGCCAAGTCCCCCTACACGGTCTGTGCAGACAGCACAGCGAGCTTGCCTGCTGAAGTGTTTGGCCTGAAAAGTGTGACCATTCCCATAATACAGCTTTCTCCAGCAGCCTGCAGCTCTGTGGTGGATGGATTTCTCTTCTCCTGGACAAGGCACTTTAGGATGTTCTGGTATATAAGATGATGAATGAATTAAGAGCTCAGAATCTTTCTTTAGCTCAGAAAGCCTAATGGCCTCTTCTAACTCCAGCTGAGGTGACACAGTATAAGGGTCTCCTTCCTCCTCTACCCAGCGTATGGTGAAAAGCTGGTTATTGTCCAAACACCACACATCTCAATCTTTATCACACAGGCCCTCAAAGGGGATGGAATTCTCAAGAGATCTTGTCATGATGTCTCTTCCAAAAATCAGGGCCTATCGGGTAGAGGTGTGGGTGGTGGAGGAGCCTCGGAAGAAGGGACCATAGAAGGGTTGGTTGCCCAGGGAAATAGGCAGGCAGGGCTCAGGGAACAAGAGTGGCCTGACTGCCTGCAGGGACCACACTGGCCAGGATTCTGCAAGGCTCTCTGTGAAGTTGTTTCCAATAGTGGTGGCCAGGCTTGGATGGATGTATACCAGGATTCTCAGTGTCTCTTGGGGGCCAGTGGCTGTGACTTCAGTCTCTCTCCCTGGACTTTGATTCCCTAGGTTTTCTGTGCCTGGCTCTGGGGAGGCCTTCCCAGAGCTACTGGGTGTTTCTGGGCCTGGTGATACTTGCCCCACGCTCTTCCCAGTTTCTGTGTCATTGGTATTTGGGCTTAGGGAGACTTCACTGGGGTACCTTGATTTTGGTAGGTCACTGGTGGTCACTCCCAGGGAGACTATCCCTGGGGTGTCTGTGACAGTTGTGTGGCATCTGGATGGAGTCAGCCATCTTCTTAATCTTTCACAGATACTTTCTCTACCTGGGGTCCTGAGGCTGCAGCCTCTCGAAGTGGAGAAGCAGCTCAGCATGTTCACTGTTGACCGTCTCTGGCCAAGTGAGCTTGGGAGACAGCTGTTACTAGATTGTGACACCCATTAACAGCGTTCCAAGTTCTGTTTGAAGATGTTGCCAAGGAAGTGAGCTCATGTCTTGGGGTTCCATAATCTGAGTTTCCATGTAATAGAAAAGCCTATAGCCCTGTAGGAATAGAGACCCCTAGGCAGGGAGAGATGAACCCCTCCCCAAAGAGTTCAGATATCTGGCAGAACAGCCTTAAGCACCCATAAAAAGCTGACAGTCTGCTGAGGTTGCACCTCCTCTTCATGCTGTACCCTGCGAAGCTTGGTTTGCTAAGATCAAAAGGAAAAAGAACCTTGTCCCTAAGATGTAAAGGGCCCCCCAAAAGACCCTTCCCTGTTGTCCCTAGTAATGAGCTAAGTTAATCATTAACCAATCAAGTAGGGGTGCCCTCAGCTCAGAGGCAGGATAGGCCCTCAACTATTATAAAACAAGCATTTTGGGGGCCGGGGATTTAGCTCAGTGGTTTTGCCACCTGCTGTGCAAGCACAAGAACCCAAGTTTGAGCCCCAGCACCAAAAGCATAAAAACAAAAACAAGCATCTTGAGCCCCCCTGCAATGGTGGCTCCATTTTGGTCACCCCTGCCTGTCTCTCTGTGAGAAGGCAGCTGTACTCTTGCATGCTTGCTAAATAAAAGTACAACTTTGCTTCTAAGCTTTTGGTCTCTATGTGATTCTTCCACAACCTTCTGTGTCCTTGGGAGAGTCAGGCCCTGGACTGTGGGGACTCTACCCCTTTTTCCCCCCTGACAGCCATTTTTTTCCTTCCTACTAAATAAATCAGTGGCCACTTATTTTGTTATTTTTATGTAAGTATCTATGAATTTTTTTTCTATTTCTCATCTATCTGTTAGGTTTTCACTTTTGCATTACTGGGGCTTGTACTCTGCATCTCCTCAGTGAACTATATCCTCAGACAGCTTTTTCTATGTTCCCCTTTCTCTGTAAGAAATTTTCCTCAGAGAATCTCCTATTCCTTCCTTCACAGCTCCTAACCTGAAACCCATGTTTGTGCTTCCCTAAGGACTGTCCCCTCCATATTCCTAAGCATCTTTGTATGCAATCTTATTCCTACACATCATTTACTAACAAAGCATTTTAATTTTCCTTTTAATAATTTCTATTATGCTACAATAATGCAGAGTGTAATGTTCACTAAGTGGCTGGTTTATTTTAGTTTAAAAATAATTATAAATTCATGGAAAGATGCAGAAAAATGAATAAGGAAGTCCTGTCCACTCATCACCCCGACTACCCTAACATGAAAATCAGGACATTGACACAATTACAATCCACAACTTTTTCAGATTTCATGTGTTATACATGCATCTGGTGTGTGTGGCTCTAGGTAACTTTGTTACCCATGTAAATTCATGTCACCACCACCACTATCAAGATATTTCATTGTATCATCCCTACAGTGTAAGTTGGAGCTCAGCAAGAGCAACTTAGCAACTTAGTGAATTCCTAGCCTAAAACATAAAATAAAAAATAGGTCTGTTCATTGGTGTAGGAAAAGATTTTATGAACAATACCTCAGTTGCCCATGAACTAACACAAACTATCAACAAGTGGGATCTCTTCTTATTTAAAAGCTTCTTCACAGCATGAGAAACCACCAACAGTTGAAGAGACAACCCACAGTGTGGGAAAAGATCTTCACCTGCTGTTCCTCAGACAAAGGTCTACTATCTCGAATCTATAAAGAACTTAAAAAAATCAGACCTCCCAAATTTAAAGACCCAATCTGAAAATGGGCATCTGAAATGAACAGACATTGCTAAGATAAAGAAGGAGAAATAGCAAATAAATATATGTTCCTATTTACATTTATAGTTATTATTTTAATTGAAGATAGTGAATGCAAAAAATCCATTTATTTGACCGTCATTGCAATGAATATAAATATAATCTGGCTTGAGCCAATTCTTTTTATCTTTTTCTGTCCATATTAATAGGATTATTTCATTTCTGTTCATGACTTGGGGTACCTTAGTGGGTATCTGAAGTAAAATGTCTGAAAAAGGAAGATGGTTAGTGGCAGTAATTGGATGAGGGGGAGACTGACTAGGAAAAATGTGAAAACTTGTGTGCACAGGAAAGGGATGTGATGGAGCATAGGAAAGAGGAAGGATATCAGTCATTATGGGTGAAAGTATGGAAACCAGAAGCAAGCAGGAGAGATGTGAAGGAAACACATGCACAAAGTATCAAGCAGTAAACAGAGAAAGGACCCAGCTTCCCTAACATTAGCATCCTGCGCAACTATGGTGCCAAAATCAGGACGTCAACATAATTACCATCCACAACTTTTTCAGATTTCATGTGTTATACATGTATCTGGTGTGTGTAGCTCCAGGCAACTTTGTTACTTGTGTGAATTCATGTCACCACCACCACAATCAATATATTTCATTGTGAGCCCGCGCTAGACAGGTACATCCGCAGACACCAGAGAGGGGTCCCTGGTAGCAAGGAACCCGCCCCATTCAGCCTGTGCCCCCGGCAGTGATCCATTTAGCCACGCAGGAGCCTACAGCCCCCCCCCCCACTCCTCTGGCCTCTTGGCTGTAGTGCCACCTGGTTCCACATTACAAAGACACAGGGGACACCGGACCACCAGACCACTGTACTGGGTAAGTTGGAGGGATCATCACCTCCTATCAGAACCGGGACTATCTTCAGGGGAAGGGCAGCAGGAACCTGCATTACAACCTTGCAGAGTTCAACCCTACAGGAGGACAGGGAGCTCAACTTGGAATTGCAACCAGAAATCTGCCTGAATCTCACGGGTCTGTAACTGGCTTGCTGAGACTGACTTATATCTGCACACTGCTACCCATATTGTCTATTGTGACAGCAGAGACATACCCTGAAGGAGGCCCTTCATTTTCATTTTTACTTTTTATTTCCAAAATTAGTATTATTGGTTTGGGTTTTTTTGTCCTCTTAATTTTTTTTTTCCTACTCTTTGCAATTTTTTTCTCTCCTTTTTTTCTTCTTTCTTTTCTCTTTTCTTTCTCTCTCTCTCTTACACTTGCTCTCTTGCTGTCCCACATTGTTCACCTCCCTTTTTGTTCCTGTTCCGGCCCTCATTCAGATTTCTTCTTTATTTTTCTATTATTTTCTTTTTCCTTCTCTCACCTGTGTCCTCTGGCCTCACTACTAAACTTTCCCTATCCTTCTACCTATCTATCCCTCCCTTCCCAACTCCTTCTAACTCCCCATCCCCAAGGGCAAAGTTGTTATATTGAAGAGTTTATTCACTATGAACATATGTTGGGTTGGTCCTCAATTTTTATTTAATTCACACTGTTAAAGGTGATAGATAAATAATTACCACAAAATGTCATATTCTAAGATGTACTTGATGCTATGGTGTTGCTGATTGTATCACTTGGGCTAAGGTGTTGTTATTGATCTAGTCAGTGGTCCTTCCTGGTATAATGAAAATGAGTTAGCCTAAGAGTCATTAGAGACTCAAAACTTAAAGACCAGCTATGTCTGGAAGACACCTCTGAGAAGCAATCATTCCATAAGGGTTCTAATAAAAAGCAACAAAGATACCTACAATAAGCAATTTTGAAGTATCAACCCAGGACTTTAAGTTCTTTATAAATTCTAGATAGTAGACCTTTGTCTGAGGAACAGCAGGTGGAAACGTTTTCCCACCTTGTGAGTTGTCTCTTTACTCTGTTGGTGGTTTCTCTTGCTGTGCAGAAGCTTTTTAATAAGAAGAAATCCCACTTGTTGATAGTTTGTGGTAGTTCACGGGCAACTGAGGTATTGTTCATAAAATCTCATTCTACACCAATGTCTTCAAGAGTTCTACCTATCCATGGTTACACCTGGTTCAGTATTTCTGTTTTAATGTTTAGATCTTTAATCCATTTTGATTTTAGTCTAGTGCATGGAGAGAGATATAGGTCTAGTTTTAATCTTTGGCAAGTTGAAACCCAATTTTTCCAGCACCATTTATTAAAGAGGGTATGTTTCCTTCAGTGAAGCTGTTTGCCTCCTTTGTCAAAAATGAGGTGGTTGAGCATGTCTGGAGTTGTTTCTGCATCTTCTAATCTGTTTCTCTGATCCTCCAGTCTGTTTCTTTGCCAGTACCATGCTGTTTTTATCACAGTAGTTTTGTAGTATAGTTTTAAATTGGGTGTTGTGATACCCCCTGCCATGTCTCTGTTGCCTAGAATTGCTTTTGCTATTGTGGGTCTCTTCTTGTTCCAAATGAATTTTTGGATTGTTTTCTCAAGGTCTGTGAAGTATGCTCCTGGAATTTCAATTGGGATTGCATTTTGGAAGTATGACCATTTTTACCATGCTGAGCCTTCCTACCCAGGAGCAAGGGAAATCTTTCCATTTTCTGATATCATCTTCAATCTTGCTTTTCAGAATGCTATGGTTTTCAGAGAAGAGGTCTTTGATTTCTTTTGTTAGGTTGATTCCTAGGTATTTCAGTGTTTTGGATGCTATTGTGAAAGAAATTGTTTGCCCTATTTCTTTCTCAGTGAGTCTGTTGTTCCTGTAAAGGAAAGCTATTGATGTTTGTGTGTTGAGCTTGTATCCAGATGCTTTACTGAATTTCCTTATTAAGTCTAGAAGACTTTTGGTGGAGTTCTTGGGGTCTTCTATATAGAGTATCATGTCATCTGCAAATACTGACAATTTGACTTCTTCATTACCTATCTTTATTCCTTTTA
Source organism: Heterocephalus glaber (assembly GCF_053883595.1). Classification (NCBI taxonomy): domain Eukaryota; kingdom Metazoa; phylum Chordata; class Mammalia; order Rodentia; family Bathyergidae; genus Heterocephalus; species Heterocephalus glaber. Next base: position 42,193,201 of record NW_028258325.1, on the reverse strand, counting down.
TTTCCTCTTGTCTAATTGCTGTGGCTAATGTTTCCAGAACTATATTGAACAAGAGTGGTGATAGTGGACATCCTTGTCTTGTTCCTGATTTGAGTGTGAAAGATTTCCTTTTTTGACCATTTAGTATGATATTGGCTGTTGATTTTTCACAGATGGCTTTTATCAGATTGAGGTAGAGACCCTCTATTCCAATTTTTTGTAGGGTTTTTGTCATAAATGCATTTTGGATTTTGTCAAATGTTTTTTCTGCATCTATTGAGATGATCATATGGTTTTTGTCCTCGGCTCTATTGACATAGTGTATTACATTGATTGATTTGCATATGTTGAACCATTCCTGCATCCCTGGGATGAATCCCACTTGGTCAGGGTGTATGATCTTCTTGATGATCTTCTGCATTCTGTTTGCCAGTATCTTATTAAGGATTTTTGCATCTATGTTCATTAGTGAGACTGGCCTATAGTTCTCTTTTTCAGTTGGGTCTTTCTCTGCTTTGGGGATCAAGGTGATGCTTGCTTCCAGGAATGAATTTGGGAGTATTGTTTCCATTTCAATTTCACTGAAGAGTTTAAACAGTAGTGGCAGTAAATGTCTTGTAGAATTCAGCAGTGAAGCCATCAGGACCCAGGCTTTTCTTAGTTGGTAAGTTTTTAATTACATTTTCAATTTCATTGGTTGACATTGGCTTGTTTAACATTTTTAGGTCTTCTTCCTTCAGCTTTGGTAATTCATATGTAGGAATCTGTCCATTTCTTCTGTGTTTTCCATTTTATTAGAGTACAGGTTCTTGAAGTAGGTAATGATGATCCTCTGGATTTCTTCTGGTTCTATTGTGACTTTACCTTTTTTCATTCTTAATTGCATGGATTTGAGCCATTTCTTTCCTTTTTTTGATAAGGTTGGCTAAAGGGTTATTGATTTTATTTATTCTTTTGAAAAGCCAACTCTTTGATTCATTGAAGTTTTGTATCATTCTCTTAGTTTCCATTGCATTGATTTCTGCTCTGATCTTTATAATATCATCCCTTGTATGAACATTGGGTTGGTCCTGCTTTTCTTTTTCTACAAACTTGAGGTTCAGCATCAGGTTGTTTAATTGGGCTCATTCTGTTTTCCTAATATGAGTATTCACTGCTACGAATTTCCCTCATAAGACTGCTTTCATTGTGTCGCATAGATTCCAATCTTTTGCATTGTCATTGTCATTTAATTGTAGGAACTGTCTGATTTCTCCTTTAATTTCCTCAAAGACACACTGGTTATTGAGAAGTGTGTTGTTCAATGTCCATATGTTTATGAAATTCTTGTGGTTTCTTTTGCTATTGATCTCCAATTTCATCACACTATGGTCTGATAATATACAGGGGATAACTTCAACTCCTTTGAACTTACTTAAACATTTTCTGTGAGCAAGTATGTGGTCTATTTTGGAGAACAACCCATGTGCAGCTGAAAAGAATGTGTATTCTGGTTTTGTGGGGTGGAAGACTCTGTAAACATCTGTTAAGTTCATTTGTTCAAGAGTTCGATTGAGTTCTAGTATTTCATTACTTATTTTTAGTCTAGTTGATCTATCTATTTGTGACAGTGGGGTGTTAAGGTCCCCCACTACAATTGTATTAGTGCTTATTTGATTGTTCATGTCTGTTAGTATTTGTTTTATATAGTTGGGTGCACTAGTGTTTGGTGCATAGATATTTATGATTGTCATCTCTTCCTCTTGGATTGTTCCCTTTATAAGGATGTAGTGTCCTTCTTTGGCTCTCTTAATTAGTGTTGGTTTGAAATTCACCTTGTCTACAAAGAGGATAGCTACTCCTGCTTTTTTGGGGGGTTATCATCACATGAAATATTGTTTTCCACCCTTTAACTTTCTTTTTTTCCCCATTAAGTTTATTGGTACATTTTAGGTAAAAAATACAGTTACATTCACCATTGGGATCTTATACCTTTTCATGAACATCTTGGTTCTTATTTTTTCCCCTTTCCCCTGCCCTTCCTTCAGCCCTTCCACCCTCCCTATTTGCAAAGACTTTGTTTCCATTTTTTTCCTATTTTCATGATTTTTTCTTTTCCCTTCTTTCCTTTCCCCTACCACTCCCACTTCCCCTACTCCTTTAGACCTTTGCTTCCTATTACACAATATCAATTATACATTTTGAAAATTACAATATCAAGATCTAGAAGACATTACCACAGATTTTATAGAATTTAAAAGGATATAGAAACCATATTACAAAAATCTTTTTTGAAATAAAATTTGACAACTTCTAAGAAGCACCTTGGAAGACAAATTAATGAAACCTACTCTAGAGTAAATATAAAATTTGAAAAGCACCTATTAAAGAAAATATATTCCTACCTTGAAAACCTACCTATATGATGACAACAGGCTCGTATACATTTTAACTGATAAATTATATCAAACATTGAAAGCAGAAAAAAAAGGAACACATCTCCCCTCATTTTAGGAAATCAACATTGTGCTAATTCTAAAACTGGATAAAGATAATAGAAGAAAAACATATGAACATAGATAAAATTTTTTTATCAAAACAAACTATTAGAAGTCAGATCTGGCAGTATGTAGAAAGTGGTTTTATTATAGGGATGGCAGTGTTGGTGCAGCACTGGAAGATCTACCCCCAAAAGTCATCATTTTAACAGAGGAAAGGAAAAAACCATATGATCCTGTCAGTAGTTGGAGAAAAAGTATCAGACTGAATTCTACAGCTGTTCATGGTAAAGGATCTCAGGAGACTAGAAGTAGAACAGAACCTTCTCTGCAAGATAAGCAATGTACTCCAGAAAAAACACCTTATATGAATGGAGAAGATACAATGCTTTCTCCATTAGGTGGGGAACAAGGGCAGATATGCCTACTCTTCATCTGTCCATTAAACTTTGAAACATAGGCCCAAACAAAAATAGTCTGGCAATAAAATGACATAATTAGGATAGGATTGGCAAGGTAGAAGTAAAATCTAAATATGTAGATGAAATGATCACCTACAGAGAAAGTACTAAGAAATCTCTAGAAGCTCCTAGAACTTGTATTTGAATTTAGCAGGATTAGAAAACACAAGGTATATATAAAAATTCAGGTCTATGTATACTTGCTATAAATGAAGAATTCTATATTGAAATTTAAAAGTTATGTAGGAGTACAAAGGACCCACAAAAGTAAAAAAAAATAGTATTGGAAGACATTTATTACCTAATTTTAAGACTTCTTCTAAAACTACAGTAATCAAGGCAGTGTTGGTGTAACAAAAGACATATAGATCATTTGAATAAAACAGAGAATCTAGAAATAGAACCACATATATATGGTCCACTGAGTTTTGAAAAATTATTTAATATTAACATTTTATAGAATATAAACTCAATACAAGAGCAAAGGAAAAGATAGTGTTTTCAGCAAATGGCACTAGAACACTTGGTATCTGTATGTAAAAAATTAACATCAACCCTTTATTTCCATACCTAAAAATATCTTGAAAGAATCTATGAGCCTACATATGAAAGACTAAAACTAGAAAACTTTAAGAAGAAATTACAAGGGAAAATGTTCATGTATTTAGGGTAGGCAAGAATTTCCTAGGATACAGAAAACATGATGTATAAAAGAAAAAAATTGATAAATGAGATTCTATCAAAATTTAGAACTTTAAATAACATCATTAAGAAAATGAAAAGTAATCCTTAAACAGACCATATTTACAATGCATATAACGTATGACCAGAATATACAAAGAACTTACAGCTCATTAATAGACAACCCAATTAAAAAGTAGACACAAGAAGATGATAAATAGCCAGTACAGCACAAGGAAAAGTGTGCAACACTAGAATCAGAAAAATACTAATTAGCACAATAACAAGATTGAATTATACACTCATTAGGGAGATGAAGTTAAAAATTTTAAAAGAACAAATGTCAGCTTAGGTTTGAACCAGTTAGAACTTTTGAGTACTGCTAATGTGAATGTAAAATGATAAAACCATTTTGGAAAATAATATAGAAATTACTTGTATTACTGCTAAGGACCAACAGTTCTTTTTTTAAGTTTTTCCTTTAGAGGAATGAAAACACATGTTCACAATAGATTTTTTGCATACAGTTTGACTATCCCTTATCTGAAAATCTTGAGACCAGAAGTGTTTCATATTTTGGTTTGAAATCCACTTGATCTGAAAGGATAGCTACTCCTGCTTTTTTTCAAGTTCCTGTCACATGGAGTATTGTTTTCCACCTTTAACTTTCAGTCTATGAGTTTCTTTTTCAATTAAGTGTGTTTCTTGTATGGAGCATATTGTTGGATCTTGCTTCTTGACCCATTCTGCCAGTCTATTTCTTTTGAATGGTGAATTGAGACTGTTAACATTGATGGTTATAACTAATACGTATTGACTTACTATTTTTATGACTTTTCCTTTTTGTTGGATTCTCCACCTTAGCATTTAATTTCTTGTTGTACCTGATAGATTCATTCTGCTGGACTTCCTAGGGTTGTGATCCTCATTGTTTTTTCCTAGGATATTGTCTAAAATTTTTTGGAGTGCTGGTTTCGTATTCAGGAAGTTCCTAAGGTGCTCTTTGTCATGAAAGTATCTTGTTTCTCCATCAATTTGGAAAGATTGTTTTGCAGGGTACATCAGTCTGGGTTGGAGGCTGTTCTCCTTTAGGGCTTGAAATATATCACTCCAAGCTCTTCTTGCCTTGAGGGTTTGCATTGAAAAGAGTGCTGTGAATCTGATGGACTTTCCTTTGTATGTGATTTGTTTCTTTTCTCTCACTGCTTGTAGAATTTTGTTCTTCTGTTGGGTCTCTGGAATCTTAACTATTATATGCCTATGTGTAGATTTTTTTTGATCAAGGCTAGTTGGATTCCTGTATGCCTCCCTTATCTGTATGCCAAGTTCTTTTCTCCTGCTTGGGAAGTTTTCTGCCATCACTTCCATGAACAGTTTTTTAATGTCATCTGCACTCTCTCCTCTTTCTTGATTGAGTCCAATCAGTCTTATGTTATTCTTCTTTACATTGTCTAGCAGCTGCTGGATTGATTTCTCATGGTTCCTTAAAATTTCAAAGCAATTTTTCTTTTCCTGGTTACCAATTGCAATCTTATCTTCTATATATGAAATCCTGTCCTCACATTGGCTCATTCTGCTGCATAGACTTTCAATGGAGTTTTTAATCTCTTGGAAATCTGTTTGCATCTCTGTTATGGATTTCATTTGTTTCCTGTGTTGGGATTCCATCATGTTCCTCAGCTCCTCTATATTTTTATCTGTGTCTTCTCTAGATTTATTAATCATGTCTTGCACTATGGCACAATCTCTGCTGTTATCTGAGAAATTACTTATGATTTAATTTTTTCCAGTTCCACTTTTGTTGCTGGTCCAGGGAGTCCAGGTGGCTGAGTATCAGACTATTCCTTCTTGTTTCCCTTTGAGGTTGTTTTAGGTGATCTGGAAGTCTGGTTTGAGACTTGTTTATGTGTCTTCTCATTTCAATGTGGTGGTGGTGGGGTGCCATTGGCACCCATGGGGCTCACCTTCTCTGTGCTGGCTGGGGTGTTATGGCAGCCCAGAAGCTTCCCCCTCTTCACTGGGAGTGGCACACTTCCTCTATGCTCCTTTAACTTTCAGTCAAGAGTTTCTCTTTGAATTAAGTGTGTTTCTTGTATGCCACATATTGATGGATCTTGCTTCTTGACCCATTCTGCCAGTCTATTTCTTTTGATTGGTGAATTGAGACCATTAACATTGATGGTTTTAACTGACATGTATTGACTTACCATAGTCATGACTTTTTCTTTTTGTTGGATTCTCCCCCTTTGCATTTAATTTCTTGTCCTGCCTGGTAGATTCATTCTACTAGGCTTCCTGGGGTACTGAACCTCCTTGTCTTTTCCTGGGTTACTGTCTAAAATTTTTTGGAGTGGTGGTTTGGTATTCATGAAGTTCCTAAGGTGCTCTTTGTCATGAAAGTATCTTATTTCACCATCAATTTTGAAAGATAGTTTTACAGGGTACATCAATCTGGGTTGGAGGCTGTTTTCCTTTAGGGCTTGAAATACATCACTCCAAGCTCTTCTTGCCTTGAGGGTTTGCATTGAGAAGTCTGCTGTGATTCTGATGGGCTTTCCTTTGTATGTGATTTGTTTCTTTTCTCTAACTGCTTAGAGAATTTTCTTCCTCTGTTGGGTTTCTGGAATCTTAGCTATTATATGCCTATGTGTAGATTTTTTTTGATCAAGGCTAGTTCGAGTCCTATATGCCTCACTTATCTGTATGTTGAGTTCTTTTCCCTGCTTGGGAAGTTTCCTGTCATCATTTCTGTGAACAGTTTTTTTTATGTCATCTGCACTCTCTCCTGTTTCTTCATTGAGTCCAATCAGTCTTATGTTATTCTTATTTGCATTGTCTAGCAGCTGCTTGATTGATTTCTTGTGATCCCTTACTATACTAAAGAAATTTTTCTTTTCCTGGTCACTAATTGCAATCTTATATATCTGAAATTCTGTCCTCACATTGACTCATTCTTCTGCATAAACTTTCAATGGAGTTTTTAATCTCCTGAATATTTGTTTGCATCTGTTTCACAGATTCCATTTGTTTCCTATGTTGGGCTTCCATCATGTTCCTCAGCTCCTCTATTTTTTAATCTGTGTCCTTTCTAGATTTATTAATCATTTCTTTCACTATGGCCACCATCTCTGCTTTTATTTGAGAATTTATTTCTGATTTCATTTTTTCCCAATCCTCTTATGTTGCCAGTTCAGGGAGTCCAGGTGGTTCAGTATCAGATTTTTCCATCTCATTTCCCTTTTGGGTTGCTTTAGGTTATCTGGAAGTCTGGTTTTGATACTTGTTCACGTGTCTTCTCATTTCAACGGAGTGGGGGGATTGTGCTGCTGGCTCACCTCCTCAGTGCTGGGGCCAGTGGTAGAGCTGCCTGGAAGGTTCACCTTCTCTGGGTTGGGGGTAGCTCTGCTCCTTGGTGGTTGGGACGGTGGTACGGTGCCCTGGAATGTTCACCTCTGGACATTTTGTTTTGGTACTGGGATTGAAAGGGATGGACATATTTTGGCAGAACATTATTTCTTGGGGGGGGGTGTTTTCAAAACATTTACTATTGAGGAATTTATTTGAATTGAGAGGGAAAGTTATTTTATAAAATATAATTCAAACCTATGTATGAATAAAGGGGAGATTTTATAGTTCAAACCTATGTATGAATAAAGGGGAGATTTTATAGTTCCGGATATTGTTTCACGTATATATGTTTACTGAAACTCAAGCTCACATTATTATTTTATTGGTCACAATACTGGCCTTACTAATACAAGCTACAAATGGACTCACATGATCTCATAGAAACTGGTTTGGAGCATGAGCATTTTAATACAAGTTAACTCTGGATTAAACAAGGCTTGTCAAAACTCCCTTGAGCAATAATGTCATCCTATTCAGTTGAAGAGTTAATAAACCACTTCCACAGAAATACTACACATACACACACACACACACACACAAGTGCACAACACACATGGATAAAAGGCCATGTTGATCCAGACAGAAACCGTTTTGGAGTGAAGAAATTCTTCAGCAAAGCCCTGATTTTGTTCACTCTATAGCAACAGCCATGTGAAAACCCAGCCTCAGTTTGTGCATTTGTCCCCATGAGAACTCACTGTGTCAGGAGACATAGGGTGACAATTGGTAAGAACCACATAAAGAAGAAGACAGGGTTTAAGGATGGAACATTGCTGTTGACATGCATAAAAATCTTTAAAAACACACATGTATTGCTAATGGAAACATATGAAAACAAAAAATACAGCTGTAAAAATATACAACAAACTCATGATAGTTATGAACTCTCAGGAAATGAAGATAAGAGAATATTCAGTGTATCTATAAAAGGGGACTATAATATCACATTTTCTCATTAAAGATAAACACGGGTTGATAAAAACATTACAGTATTAGCCTGGGTACTAGGGAAAGATATATTTTAAAGATATAAATTTTTCAGTGATCCAAATTTGGTCTTTGCCTCTTACTAGTTGAGGCACTTTGAACAAATCTTTTGAACATACCAAGTCTCAGTTTCATCAGCCACAAAATGAAGATGACAATAGTACCTACTTTATTGGGTTGTCATAAGGATTAAATGAACAAACTTGGGGTCCCGTTCCCAATACAAAAACTGAAACAGACACTGATGGGCTCCATGCAGGATAAAACACCTGGTTCCTTGATCTCCCTTCATTCTGGGAAAGGGTCAGCCTACCCTGTTGAGCACACAGGCTGTATTCCAGGAAAGCACCTCACTTTCTTTTGGTGATGAGCAAAAGCATTGAGAAGGGCCAGGGAAATGTGGAACAAGAAATCAGTATGACTTGAATTGAGAGTATGTGAGAGAGTGAGGGAGAAAAGAAGGTTGAGAGCACATTGTGGTGAGAACCAATTTCTATGCTGAGGATTTTAGACTTCACTTTAAAGCCAGCTAGGGATTTGCAGTTCCTGGTGATAACCCAGGCTCTGGGCTCCTACTTGTCCTCACCTTTCTTCCACCCTTCTCTACTGCCCCTCAATGTCTCTGTCTTTAGGAAATGCCTAATTTTACTTGGAGATCTGATAGTCTTGGCTCTAGTCCAGGAAGCAGTGGTGTGCCTTGGCTATAAATTACCTTTCAGGCTTTCAGCTTCCTAAGTCCAAAATGGGATAGCGGGGGAAAAATATTTTCTGGCACTGCAAAATGGAAGTAAACTTTTCAAAGATTAGTGTCATGACTGTAAGCAAGATGGTTTGGGAGGAGGAAGAGCCTGCAGACAACAAAAACCCTTCTGGTTACATTATTAATGCCAAATATAATATCTATTGTATAACAAATGCTCCTACTACTTTCTTCTTATTAGCATTTGAAGAAAGAGTGGTGTTTCAATTTAATTTACTGTCCTAGGATTGGATCTTCTTGCTATGGGGCAATTTCATATATAAAGTGCTTTCTTTAGTGAGCTTTAAGGATTAATCTTTCACCTTAAATTTTTTGCCCATTTTAACCTTTGTCTAATTTTTGAACTTTACCCTGATGCCAGATTCCCAAATGTCTACTCATGTTTGACTCCAATACAAAGTATGTCTTGAAACAGGAGCAAACCAGAGATCAAAAGAGGCAGCCACCTGAATGCTAGACCACATAGACTGACTTTGCCCTGTAGTCTGCCAAACCACAGTCCTTAACGACCTTGAAGAATTCAAAACGATATATAAAATAAATAAATGCAAATGGCACATTTCATAGTTACACAGCTCTCTCTGGACTTCTTCAAATCCAACTTTCCCCCTCTTTCTTTCCTTCATTGGTGACAGGGGAAATGGGGCCAGAATTTGACCCTTTGCTGGAGGGTCATATACAAGGAGGGAGGAACAAAAGAATAATACTGACTCAAATCCTATGGGGAAGTAAATGTAAAAGTAAACTTCTCCCTGGAAAATAAACCTCTGATATTTCAAACCCCAGGATGTTACCATTTCAAGAATTAACTATTCCAAGTTGTAGTGTCTTTCTTGAATAGGCCTCTTTGATGAGTATTGGCAATCTTAGATGAGCCATCCTAAGCTGTATAAATTATTTCCATATTTTCATCAGTTACACAGCTACTTATTAGTCTTCTCAGTTTTAAACTCCTAAAATCCAAATATTAATATGGAATTCCACCAAAGGCTTATAAAATCTGTTATATATGCATGCATGTATTATATATATGTAAGTATGTATCTATCACTCAATAAATAGTTGATACTGCTATAATTTTCTATTGCTGCATATCAAACTCTCCAAATTAGTGTCATGGGACAATAACCATTTTGTTATACTAATTGGTTTGTTGATCAGGAATTTGGACAAAACATAAAATGAATGAATTATCTTTTCTCCATGACATCTGAGGTCTCTGCTTGAAAGATATAAACAGTCTGAGGTCACATGACTGGGTGCTGAAACTTATGGAAATTTCAACATGAAATGTCTTATACCTATAACTTGAAGGCTGGCTTGGCTGGGCCTATTAACCTAAGCATGTACATGTAATCTCTACCATGTGGCTGGATTTTTCTCCATCCAGGAAATCTTAGAGTCTTTGGATTTCTTACATGGCATTATATGGCTCCAAGAGTAAGTGTTCTAGTGAGCAGTTTTGGAGATTAGAAAGCTGAATGACCTTATGTGACCTCACCTTTAAAACTGCTTAGCATCACTTCCACCATACTCTACTGGTGAAAGCAGATACAGTCCTATCTAGAGGTTAAACAAGAATGGATACAGACCTCCTCCTACCTCCTGACAGTAGAAGGATTAAAGAATTTGTGGCTATGTTTTGAAAACATTTGAATTGGTCTTTTATTTTTACGTATTTCTCAAGATTTTGAAACTCCTGGGAGATATCAAACAATTTACTCTTGGGAGATAGGAGGTAGGTTAGTATTTTAACATGTGAGGCAGGATATGTGCCCCAGGATGCGTGACTTTAACTACTGTCTGAGGAAGGATGGAGGAAATAAATCTTTAGTCTTTACTAGGTCACTTACTCATTTAGGTCCCTGGTAGCTCTAAGGTACTATAATTCAGATAAACACATTGGTTTCTGAAAGGCCTTGGTCAAGTGTTCAAGGTTAGATCACAGAGACAGGTTACCTCAATGAAGAGTTGCCAAACATTGCATAGGATGCATTTTTATTGAAAAACTAATTTGTTGTTTATCTGAAATTCAAATTTAAGAAAGTCTTAGTTCATTTTCTGCTGCTATAACAAAATACTATAAGCTGACTAATTTATAATGAGCATGAATTTAACTATCACAATTCTGGAGACTGTGAGTTCAAGATCAAATGACCACATCCGGTAAGGACCTTCTTGCTGCATAATAATATGATAGAAGGGCAAGCAAGCATGTATAAAACAGAGAAAATCTGGTAAATGCATCCTTTTATCAGAAGTCCACACCCTTGATAACAAACCCATTCCTGTGATAATGACCATAATCCATTTATGAAAGTAGTGCCTTATAATCTGTTGATCTGTGTTAGCTTTCTATTACTATAACAAAATACTAGAGATAATCAGCTTATAAGGAGAAAAGGTTTGTTTTTGTTCACTGTTTTTGTAGTTTCCAGTCAATGGTGAATTAGTTCCATGGCTTTGGGCCTCTGGTTAGGCAACATATTATTGTGAGAGTAGTGGCACAGCAAAATTACTTTATAGCTATGGGGCCAAAGAGACCAAAGTGGGACCTGGGTTCCCACAAACCCCTTAAAGAGCATGCCCCAATGACCTAAAGACCTCCCATTAGGCTTCATCAAGGTTCCAACACCTGCCAGTAGTGCTACTCTAGATACCAAGCCTTTAACATGGGCCTTTGGGACATTCAAGATCCAAACTATAGAATGACCTAATCACTTCTTAAAGTGCCATTTGTCACTACTGTCCTGGTGGCAATTAAGTTTCAACATGAGTTTTATAAGGAACATTCAAATGGTAACATTTCCCATATTTTTATTTGCTATTGTTGGTAACTCTATGTTAACAGTTACAAATGTAGACAGATTCTAGATCAGGACTCAGGAAGAATTTGCTACAAAACACGGATAAAAATTACTTTTGGATTTGTCATAGTAGTGTAAAAGTGGTCAGAGACAATATGTAAATAAATAGCTATGATCCAATAACATTTTATTTACAGACAGAGTTGGCAGTCCTAGTTTGCTGACCTCTGCTCTTGAGAAAATTTAGGTATAAAGTCAGCTCTGCCATTTGTTATTCAGATTTGTGAAATTAAACAAGGAATTTTATCTCTTTGTGCCTTGGTTTCTTCATCTATGATGTGAAGAAGAATAATAGTAAATCTGTATCTTAAGATATGAAATTGTTTCTCATGTGTAATGTGTTCATAGCAGTGACTGCAAGTGGTAAATTCTACAGGACCAGTGCATTTTACTTTATGATTGTATTAGTCACCTTCCTGGTGCTGGGACAAAATACTCAATACCTGCAAATTAAAGAAGGAGAACTTTATTGGCTCATAGTTTCCCATGAATTTAGACCATGGCCAGCTGGCTCCAAGCAGAAATAGCATGGTAGAAGGGCATGGAAGAAGCAAACTGCTCACCTCATAAAAGGCAGAGAGGGAAGGAGCCAGGGAAGGAGATATACCCTCCAAAGATAGGCCCCCAGTTATACACCTCTTCCAACCAGGCCCTACCTCCTAATAGCACATTTAGCTATTAACTCATTGATGGATCAATTCAGTGATGAGTATAGTGCCTCCATGATCCAATCACCTTCCAAAAGCCCCAGCTTTGAACACATGAGACTTTTGGGTGACATTCTAGATCTAAGCCATTTAAACCATAGAAATGATGTAAAATTTAAATACCTCAGCCAGAGTGGTCTAAGATAATAATAAATTCTTATCACACTTAACATGTGGCTAGGTAATATATCTCTATCTTTCATCTATCTATCTATCTATCTATCTATCTATCTATCTATCTATCTATCTATTCCTGACAGCAGCCTGGGTTATAGATAAACTATAATCATGGTCATCATCATTGTCCCCATTTTATGAGTAAGGAAACTGTGACCCAGAGAGCTAAGTGGAGCATCCAAAGTCACCTACATTACAGGTAGGGCAAGGGTGAGTTCCTGTCCTTTTTACCACCAAACTACAAGCTGTACTTCTTCTCTATAGGGAAGAGATATGTGTAGGCAGCAGGGAAATTAGGAACTATCACAGTAATTCTTTATAGTGAAATTTAGTGCTAAATTAAATATTATTTATTTTCAAGAAACGCAGCAGTCTTCACTGAGTTTTTGCTTTGAGGATTTCTTTCTTCTTATTCCTCTTCAACTCTGAGGATGACTGGCCACATCTACGGTGCGCACAGCATTTGTATTCATCAAAAAGCAGAATCCCTGACTCTGGAAACACATCTGAGTCTTAAATGTCAGGGTTATGAACTCTCTTCCTTTCTTTCCATCTCTCCAAGGCTTTCCCCCTATTTTTTCCATTTTCCTGCTGCCTCCTCCTCACCTTCTCCCCCAAACTTGACTTCTCTTCTTCTCCACAACTTATTCAGGCCTGAAAATAATCCAGGGAAAAGATATTTGCTTTGGGAAAAGAAGAGAAGAATAAAAGATGAGCTAGCCAAGTAAATAACTCTGATTTTCCACAAAGGGCTACTTCATGGGAGGATTGTGACTTACAGTCTGTTATGCTCTCTCTGTCTCTTTCTTTTCTTTAGGAAAAACAAAGTTGATGTAAACAGCTGGAGACTGTAACTTGAAAAACTGAGTAAGTAAGATGAACAAAACTTCCTGTTTTCCTCTCCAACTATGGCCTATAGAAGGTTGGCCTGTAAGACTGCCTGCCAAACCAGATGTTCCATTCCCAAAGCTCTTTTCAGAGTCTCTGCATATCAATTATTCTTTACACAGCACCAGCAGATCTTAGATTAATTACAATGAATGTGCTTCAGCCACAGTCCTGCTGGTACACAGGGCCTCTTGAGAAAACTGAGTAAATGTGGCCAGCATAGGACATGGGACCATGGGTTAAATTTTCTACTCTTTGTGTGTAAATTATGTGCAACCTTAACAGAGCTCCTCCCATGTCCCAGTATTATGGCAAGACTCCAGATTAGCTCATCTAATCCACATCACAACCCCATTAGGGAGACACGATTACTGTCCCTATGTTACCAATCAGGAAACCCAGCCTTACAGAGAATAATGACCTACTTTTGTCTCTACACCAAGCAGGACCCCTTCTACCTCTTACCCAATCTCCATTCTGTCATGTTTAGAAAGAACGGAAGAATGGAGAAGAAAGAATGGTAGAGAAATCTGTTCACTTCAAAGGAAAGACCTTCACGGGCATCACATTCAAGTCTCGTCTGGGTCGTTTGTTTTACTTCTTGTCTGTTCATCTGTTTTGGAGACATGCTGTCATCAACTTTAAAGGTCTGCTTGTACTCTCTATGTCACACCCAGTTGGTGGACCCCTGGACCCACTGCCAGTAGTAATGCAGACTTCTTTCAGCCTCCACCCATCCTTCTCCAGCCTCTCTGGCTCTCACTTCTCAAAGATGTAACTCAAAGTGAGGGTGTATCCTCTTCATGGTAAAACTCTTAAGCGTTTGAACAGATCTTTAAAAATGAGCTCCAAGCATGACATCCATTTATGTTTGGCGTTTTGGGAAAGAGTGACAATCTGCCAGTAGGATTAGTCCTGAAGTTGCTATTAACTGTCTCTTCTCTGCAAAACAGAGCCCAGCATGCTTTTGGGGGATTCTTCTTTGTTGAGTAATAATTATTAGTAGTGAGAAATACCTAGCCATCAAAATGTGTGTGTTTTGTTGGCTCTTCAGAGTTTCACATAATGTTCTAATTGTAAAGGAAAGCAAGATTAGCATTTTCAACAATTAATGAGCACCCACCAGAAGACTCCAAAGCTTTACTTGGTAAACTGCACACACTAGGGGCAGTTTTGAGCCCTCACTGCTCCATATGTCCCAGGGATGAGAAGAATACAGTCCCTATCTTCTGTAACATGCTTTTCTCAAAGAAAAGTAACTGTTATTCTAAAGTCCAAGAGGTCCCAGTGTAGTCTCATTCTCCCTTTTTTGGCACGGATACTGTAGGCCCATGTTTCACACAGAAAATCTGCAAAACAACAATGTAAATGATAAAACAAAGAAATGAAAAGCAGGTTTCTTTACCACAGAAATTCTCAGTGCAATTAGTATCCTCACTCTGAGTTCCTAGGATGGCAATGCAATGGGTAGAGTTTCCTAAATGTTTTTGACCTCAGATGCAAATGAAAACAACACTGAGATTCTACCTCACTCCAGAAAGAATGACTGCTATCATGAAATCAACCAATAACAAATACTGGTGGGGCTGTGGGGAAAGAGGAACTCTGCTCCACTGCTGGTGGGAGTGTAGACTGGTGCAAGCACTGTGGAAATCAGTATGGAGATACTTCAGAGAACTAGGACTGGAAGTCCCATTTAACCCAGCTATTCCACTGCTGGGGATCTTCCTCAAAGAATTAAAAGAATCATACCGCAATGATATATGTGCACCCATGTTCATAGCGGCACAGTTTGTAATAGCTAAAGCTTGGAAGCAGCCCAAATGCCCATCAACTGGAGACTGGATAAAGAAAATGTGGGGTTTTTAAAAAATAAAATGGAGTACTACTCAGCCATAAAAAATGAGAAATTAGAGACATTTATAGCTAAGTGGATGGACATTGAGACGATACTCTTAAGTAAAATAAATAGGACACACATGTATAAATACTGAATAGTTTCTCTGGTGTGAGAAACTGAAAGTGTAAATAAGGACTAAATGTATATTAGGTAATGTGAAATAGGAAGAAAAGGGGCAAAGGGGAAGGAAGTGGGAGGGCTAGGGGAAAGGATAGAAGGGAATGGGATTAATATGAGAAAATAGAAAAATAGGAACAAAATCTTTGTAAATAGGGAGGACTGGAGGGGTTGAAGGGCTGGGCAAGGGTGAAAAATAAGAACCAAGAGCGACTATGTAAAGGTGCAAATTTCCAATGATAAATGTCATTATATTGTATACCTAGAATGTACCAATGATTAGAATGAATAATCGAAAATGTAAAATAGGAAGAAAAGGTCCAAAGGGGTAGGGGTAGTGGGAGGGATAGGGGAAAGGAAAGAAGGGAAAAGAAAAATGATGAAAAATGGAAAAAATGGAAATAAAGTCTTTGTAAATAGGGAAGGGTGGAGGGGGTGAAGGGAGGGCTAGGAATGGGGAAAAAATAAGAACCAAGATGCATTATGTAAAGGTACAATTCCCAATGAGAAATGTAATTGTGTCATATACCTACAATGTACCAATAAAAAAATTTAATAAAAAAATGTTTTTGACCTCAGAATCCTTAACTTGAGAACCTCTTATGGTATGATTGTCCCATTGACACTGTTTTGATTTGTTCATGCTGCTATGAGAAAAATCCCATAGACTGGATAACTTATAAACACCAACAATTTATTTTTTAACAATTCTGGAGGCTGGAAAATCTAAGATCACAGAGTTGGCTAATTGAGCACCCAGTATCTCTACTTGCAAGATGACGCTCTGTGGCTGCATCTTCATGAGGGGAGAGACAATGTGGCTTCATGGCAGAAGGGAAAGAAGGGCAAGGAAGCATCTATTCTCTCTGAAGCCTACTTTATATGGGCATTAACCATTTCTGAAAGGTTCTATCCCACCCCTTAATCATTTCCCCAAAGACCTCTTCACTCAACACCACCAGAATGGGAATTAAGATTTGCTAGATTGGAGTGTGTTATCCAGAAGTTCATACATAAGAACCTTATTCTAATTGTGGTAGTGTTGGGAGACAGCAGCTAATGAGGGGTTTTGGTCATGAGGGCTCCATCTTCATCAACTGAGTGAGGTCATTCTCATGGAAGTAAGTTAGTTCTCATTGGAGTGGCTTTGTTATAAAGCCAGCTCTTCTGTACACACTCACTTTCCCCTCCACTTTCCCATTATGATATTACATAGCACAAAAGCTCTTGTCAGGGACCAAGGATATAGCTCAGTGGTAGAGGACCTGCATGCCATACACATGGCCCTAGATTCAAACCCCAGCACTGCAAAAGCAAAACCAAAAACCAACAACAAAGAAAAGTCTTTGTAAAGTGTTGTCATGCTCTTAGACTTTCCATAAACTAAATAAATTTATGTTCCTGGGCAAATAAATTGCCCAGTCTGTAGTGTTTTTTCATAGTAAATAAAACAAAGAGACTCAAACAAGCTTCAACATGAGTTTTGGAGAGGATACACATTCTAACAAATACAGACACAGTTTGGGAAATTGCAAAGTAGCCACACTGGCCATCATGTGTAAAGCACATATACCAATCTTCACCAGATGCTGGAAGCTCTGCATAAATTTTCTCAATATCCACCACACTCTGAAAGATAGATTCTGTAATCATGACTTTGCAGGCAAAGAAACAGAGCAAAGCTGTGAAGGATGACAGCCCAGTCTCCTTTTGGTTGCTCTTTTGCCAAATCTAAAAAAAATTTCCTTTTGTCTATTTCTCATTTCCTCAGCCCCCTCATGAGTTTTCTTCTAAATGTGAGACACCAGGGAGAAATATTTTAAAATAATGCGATAAGCAAAAACTGAGGTCAGTCACCAATACCTTGGTCTAAAGTAAAGAAAGGAGCCCACATTTCAGTTCTCAGAGCAGCAAGTAGAATGAATATAGGGTGTTTCTTGTGACTGATACTGCATGTGCTACAGGAGCTGATAGTGATCAGTGCTAAGGAGCTTTAGTTGTTGGTGTCACACAGTTTAGCCAAACATATGTGGTCTATAATGAATGTGTGGGCACAGAATAACATCATGTTCAAGAGTGTTACACATATAACTGCCCCAGACTGGCAGGTCTAAGCAAAACTCCCTGTCATTCTTCTTCCCCTTACTTGGCCTACTTCTTTACACAGCACTTGTCATTGCCTGACATTATATTGCATTCTCATTTGTTCCTTGTTCCTTGGTGGCCTTCTTCGTTGGAATGCTCTCTGGAGCAGGACCTAGCCTGCTTGTCACTGTAGAGCCTGCCATTTCTGCTCCAGCTCAGTAGAGAATAGTGTTTCTGGAGAGCAAGAAGGAGGGCATCCAAGAAGAAAGCAGGACAAATATTATATTTCAAGGAAACCAAAGAGAATCAATTCAGGTTTTAAGGATACAATATTCATTTATGGCACTGACAGGAAGAAAAGAAGATACCATTGATGGATTCCATAAGGAGCCTCTCTCCACAGGAGGCAAATGGAGACATTCATAAGTAAGCTCCATGGTCCATGGAATGGTGTCTCCCAATGATGAATCTTGTTGCAGATCATAAGCAGAGAAACAAAAAATAGAGCTTTGCATCTCCATCTTCAAAGGGTGAAATAGGTGTGTGATGACTGGTGTGTGATGACTGGAGGTGGTAAGTCAACAGCTTTATTGATCATCTTTGTTGTGATCAGAAATGATGTCCAATATTCTGTGGTCTGCAACCACAAAGTTTGACTTCTATTGGATGTGACTCCTGAGATCTTCTTTATTTGGGACAGAGGCTGAAGCAGGATCTTCTATTTGCAACATGCTATTCTTTTTTTTTTTTTACTGTATATACATTTATTGGTACATTTTAGGTATACAATATAATGACATTCATCATTGGAAATTTGCACCTTTACATACTCTTTTGGTTCTTGTTTATTCCCCCTTTCCCTACCCTCCCTTCAACCCCTCCACCCCTCCCTATTTACAAAGGCTTTGTTTCCTTTTTTTTCATGTTTTCATATTAATTCCATTCCCTTCTTTCCTTTCCCCTACCCCTCCCACTTCCCCTTACCCTTTGCCCCTTTTCTTCCTATTTCACATTATCTGTTATACCTTTTAATCCTTATTTACACTTTCAGTTTCTCACATTAGAGAAACTATTCGGCATTTACACATGTGGGTCCTATTTATTTCACTTAAGAGTATTGCCTCAATGTGCATCCATTTAGCTATAAATGTCTCTAGGACTGGAAGTCCAATTGGACCCAGCTATTCCCCTGCTGGGTATTTTTCCCAAAGAACTAAAAGAATCATACCACAGTGATATATGTGCACCCATGTTCATAGCAGCACAGTTTGTGATAGCTAAAACTTGGAAACAGCCCAAATGCCCATCAACTGGAGACTGGATAAAGAAAATGTTGTTTTTTAATAAAATGGAGTACTACTCAGCCATAAAAAATAAGAAATTAGAGACATTTATAGCTAAATGGATGCACATTGAGGCAATACTCTTAAGTGAAATAACAGACAAGTCTCCGGCCACAGTTGTGATGTGTCTTTACCTTTTGTGGTGACTCCCACAAGAGCCCAGCCCTATCTGACTGCCTATAACATTTCTATCTAACTTAGCTGTCTATAATATTATGACCTACTGCTTTGACATATATACTTTCTTAACTTGAATCTATGTGCAAATTTAGAATTCTGCCTTCTTGACTTCTAATTTGGACTGGCAGTGCAGGGAAAATTAGCAATTGCCCCTAAGCCGATGGTCAGGTACCTTTTTCTCCCTCAAACCCAGCTCCACCCTGCACAGCAAGCTTGTATATAAGGTATGGACATTCCTTTCCCCCCACACCACTCTTCTTCAGTTACCTCTCATCCTAGGGAAGCATAAACTACTAGAATGGCTCAGGAAGGATCTGTGGAAGCTTATGCATGCTCTGGAAGCAGATGCATGCTCTGGAAGCAGGTTCAGAGACACTGGACCAGGAATTTCAAGGCCTCAGGTAACTTGCACATGAGAGCAGAGACATACATGCCCCCTTTACCACACAGAATACTTGCTGTCTGGGGAGGGGGACCAAGCCTTAAAAAGGCTTTAAGAAGTACAGGCCCCAGGGCCTGCACCCCTCCTTCCCTAGGTGTAAGGGTAGCAAGAGGGCAGTTTCTCCTTTTAAAATTTGTCAAGAAGTCAGCCATGTAACTTCACATTTAATTGGCTAATGCTTAGTTGTGTAGCCATAGCTACAAATGAGAGGTGGGAAATAAGGACTCTAACTGAGCAGTCAGTCATGTGCCCAGCTACAACTTGGGAAAGGCATCATATTCCAAAATGGCAATGCGGCATACAAGAAGAACAAGCAAACACATAGTGGGTGGGGGGGCATTCCTCAGAATTTTTAGAAGAAATAGGGAAGTGGATCAGATGTAATATTTGTGATTTCCAAAGCCCAGAATAGCTGTTCAGTGAATCCTCAGTGTATTTCAATCTACTATGAGCTATATTTTGTTACTAATAATAAAATACAAAATTTTGTGAGAGTTTTGAAAGCAAGATTAGTTACAAGTTATTCATATTATGATGTCAGTTAATTCTGTTCTGTTTTTGTGATGCATAGAAGGATAGAGTGTTAGTGATTACACAAAACCCAAGGCTGATATTATCTATACTGTATTTAGTTATAAGCCTCCTCATCTGGAGCATATTGTCAATAGTAATGACAATTATGGATTGCTGTAGGTTTCTATGTCTCCCCCCAAAAATGAGGTGCTGAGTCAGAATCTCAGATGGATCATACATATATGCCTCATAAATGAATATCATATACTATTAGTATCACTATAAAAATAGTGGAATCAAGTTGGGCACAGTGACAAAATGACACCAACATTTTAACACAAGGAAATAAATATGGTCTCTATCAAGCATTAAAATAGTGACTTGAATATGACAATAACATATGAAAATGATAGGGTACACTCTTCAAAAGAAACCTGTACAGTAGGAGAATGGAGGGTAGCATTGTTTACCAAGAAGGTATATATCTGGATGGACATTTACAGGCATGAAGTTGGAAGTTCAACAGTCATTATGTAAGGGAGAATATCAGGAGAGAGCAAGCTCAAAGGTGTGGAATTTTACTACCAACACTCACTAAACAGCAGTGTGTGTGAGATACCAAAATAGAAAGTAAGCACGGGCGAGCGCGCGCGCACACACACGCACGCACGCACGCACGCACGCACGCTCGCGCATGCGCGCTCGTGCGCCCAGCAACCAGAAGGAGCAGTGCTATGGCCAGCAGTTACATAGACCTCGGCAGAGAGTCTTTCTTTTCAAAGAATATTAGGCAAATCCTTACATACCATATTGACCTTGTGAACTCCCTCAGAAATCAAAAGATGTAATGAGGGAAATAATTACTATGGACTTAATGTCAATCAAAAATGAGAAAACTACTACAGTAGTAAAAGCAAGGCTGGGGAGCAAGTAATCATGTATCTTAGGATAATAATAATAATAATAATAATAATGAGAATGCTAGCCATAGATGAGTACATTCAGACACTAGAAACTTGAAAGCAATAATAATTACGATAATATGGTCAGATACTTAAAAAAAACAAAAAAGGAAGGGAAAAAGAAAAACTCTTGATCCTCAAGGAACTCTGAGTGCACCTTTTAAAGGAATGTGTAAAAGATGTGTGGGTCAGGTAACCAAGGAAGAATACAGAAAGCAGGGCATGTATCCATCAAAATAGTGGTAAGAAGGCTACATTCCAAAATGCGGGTAAATGCTGTTAAAATGAATGTAACTAGCAGGCTAGCAGTTGACAGCAAAGATGGGGCAGGGTGGACAGTATAATTTGTTTAATGCAAGGAGGGTTTTAAATGATGGTGGAAATATGGATTTGGAAGAGAAAGTAAGGAATGAGTTGGTTGAGTAGAACCCACTCTCTGCTTAAGATACATAGGATGGGAAGGAAAAAGTAATCTCCTCTGTACCCTTCCTGGAAGGATTATTAAGAACCTAAAATTAATAATTATAAGGCTGGCTTTAGAGTTCTTTTCTACTGGTGTTTGCTCTGCCATTAATGTGAGTCTGAGCAAGAGGAACTTCAGGAAGACGGAAGAAGGCATAGTGGGTTAGAAGGGTGTCTTACTCTACCCATCCATCTATAACAAAAGTACCATAGACAACAAACGTGTTTCTCACAGCTATCGAGGCCGAGAAGTCCAAGATCAAGGTGCCAGCAGATCTGACTTCTGGGGAGGGCACTGCTGGCTTGCAAATGGCCATCTTCACTTTGTATCATGTGGCAAAGAGAGAGAGAGGAAGCAAGCTCTCTGTTCACTTCCTTTAAACTATGGGCTCTAATCCTACCCTCAGGCTCTACCCTCATGACTTAGTCACCAGGCCCATCTCCAATCATATCACATTAGGGATTAGAGTTTCAACAAATGAATCTGTGGGGGACAAAAACTTTCAGTTCACAGCAAAGTGGTTAGGGAGCTTTTATTCTATCCCCTTCTTCCAAATAACAAGAAAATGTTACCTGGTTCTCTTAACTTTTAAGGAGCTACTATGTTATTTTTATAATTCAAAATGTTTTCAGGGGCTGGTGATTTAGCTCAGTGGTTCCGGTGCCTGCCATGCAAGCACAAGGTCCCAAGTTCGATTCCTGGTACAAAAAAAAAAAAATGTTTTCAAAAGTGAGACAAAAATGTTTGTTTGTTTTTTATCCCATTTACTAAATTTCTAAGCTGATTTTTCTCCCAAATCCTGTTTGCTATCCTCATTTTTATTTAGATTAACTTATTTGCTTAGAAGCTTTATATTTTCTTTATTATAAAATCTTTTTTCAAAAGTATTGGTTTTCTTTAATTCCATATAACAATTCACATTTGAACAGAATCTGTTTACTTTTGAGAAAGACTCTCTGGAAGGTCTATATAAACATTTCAGGACTACAATTCTATATGGAAGTAAAGAAGTTATTTTCTCTCTATCTCAAATAGATTCATATGATAAAATGTCAGGGGAAGACCTCAGACTAAAATAAAGTGCACACGTACATATACACACATACACATACTCTAAATTCATTAAAATTTCAAACCATTGCAAACAGAAGGTACTTGTTACTTTTAATTACAAAACACAAGACACATTTCCAAAGAAGCAGGGCTCCTTTTCCCTGGGAGGCTTGGGAAAGTTGATTAGAGCCCCAGTGATCTGTGATATGGGGCATAGATTATTGTTTCAATGCCTAGATTCTCCCAGAGGGTGTCACTATCCTGCACTCTGCCCTGATAAAATTTCACACACTTTGATCCAGTAATGGGACTCAAGCCTCACCAGAAGAAAAACAGGCGAGACAGCAAACCTGAGATGAGGGAAAAGGTAACGTTCCACCAGATACTCACCTAACATATGAAGTCACTCCCTGCTACCTTTTTTTTCTCAGAATACTGGATCAATGTATAATCAAAATGATTTGTTTTTAATTCTTCTAAAATAATGGTATTTATGATGACAAAATCATCAAATACATTAGAAATAGCTTCAAGATTTTGGTGTATTTTCCCCTTTTCCCTACCCTGCTCACATAGTTTTCCTGAGCATCATTTTCTTTTCCCCAGAGCTATCAATTGAACCCAGGGCCTTCACACTGAGGTACATCCCCAGTCCCTTATTATTTTAGTTTAGTTTAGTTTAGCTTTTGAAGTAGCATCTCATTAAATCTATAAGTTGCCCAGTCTGGGTTTCAACTTGAGATCCTCCTGTCTCAGCCTCACAGAGTGCTGGGATTACAGGGATGTATCACCACACGCAACTTCCTGAGCATCTTTGAACTACAGTTTCAGTCTTTTCTACAGTCTGACAATCCCTACTACAGTCAACATCAGGAACTGTCATAATGTAGGGACGAAATTAATCCTACTATCTTTAGCCTTGTTTGCTTTCTCAGTTCTATTGATCTGAGCAAGACTGGTCTCCTCATGTTGATTTTGTAATCCCATACCTTGCTGATGATCTAGCTTCTGCCTGGACTTGATAGTTTCCCATACTGAGAGTAGAGTCCTCTGGAGACTAAATTTCATGCAGACTCTCACTTCTGGTTCAGCCTCCTCCTAGACCTCTTCCTTAACTTGACATCCTCATGAACAGAGATAGTAATTATGTTTCCTCATATGATCAGATAATCCTGCTTGCATTGCCCTCCTACCCCTAAATGCTTGGAAATCTAGTTCTACTCCACTGCTGTACCCTTTGGATACGTACTGAGAATAGATGATGGAGCCCGGCCCTGCAAGTCTTGTTTGTTTCTCTCCCCCTGTTGTTAGCTTGTTCATGTCTTCTCACTGACCTGTTCAATACTTTCTCGTGGTCAAATCCTTTTGTCTTAGGACAGAGCATCAAAGGTAAATCAAGTGTGTGAACTCTCCTAATTTTTTTTAGACATAACTCCTATGATGATATAAAACCTCTGGCCATATCAAAGCAAAAATTACATATTATCTCTATTTTGGCCAAAGACATAACTAGCTCTTAAATTCTGTATTTAACAAAATGATTCAGTAATTTGAGGGGATACTCATAGTCATTACTATGTCTACCCAACGTTGGTGCAGGATGCAGTTATCCATTGGTATGAGACCAGAGGCCTACCATAGCCTTGGCCTTGAGAACAATGTGGCTGCTGTATAATTTGAGATGCTTCCATATGAGAAATGGAAGCAGGCCTCTTAAAAATCTCCTTTAATCTTCTCTATTTGTTCATTTATTCTATTCATAATTTTTTATTTCACAACTTTTATTTCTAAGTGTTTGTGATAGTTGTTTGATCGTGTCAACTTGAGTACCCAACTAAATTGGCTCAGCATAGTTCTGGGTATGGAAGACCCACTCTAAGGAAGATTGTCACTAGAATGATATGAGGGAAATGAAGAAGGAAGGCTCACCTCTGTTTCTTTGGAGGAGCTCTATTCTTTACCTTCACCTTGGATGTTGTCTCCTGGCTTCTAGCACCAACCCTTCTGCCTTCCATCTCAGATCCTTTGGCCTCCTGATATCAACTCCTACAGGACACTACAGTGAGCTCCTGGCTTTCAACTGGATCCTTCAGATCCCCAGTGTGCAGACAGAGCTTTTTGCACTCTTCCACACCTGACTCTGTAGGCAGCCATTTAAGCCAATCTTGTAAATTCTTATATGTTTGTATATCTTGTATTAAATCTGTTTCTCTAGTAAGCACTAACACAGTAGTTTAAAACAGATGTTGAAAAATAATACAGTTTCTGTGTACTCCTCTTCACCAAACTTGTCTCAGTGATAGTATCTTACATAACCACAGTATATTGTCAAACCAAGAAGTCAGAATTGGTACAATAATATTAGCTCAGGTAAGACTGTACAGAGATTTAATCTCTATTAGTGTTTAAGCATCGTTATATGGTGTTTGTGGAGCAGATAAAGATACTTCTCAGTAATCTGTGTCATAATTACTAAAAATCTGATTGAATTAATGTCTAAAATGATCCTCCCATCTTGTTTATCATAACACAAAACATATCTCTTTTCAGTCTGCACAAGTAGGTCTTATGAAGCAAAATCAATGTTCCTTGTCTTCTCCCATCTAATCCATCCTCTTTCTCATTATTCTCTTTTCAGGTTAAAGTTGCCAATGCCTAAAATTATCTACTCATTTTTCTCCCCTCTTCTGCTCTTCTAGTTCTTCCTGAAGAAAGAGACCGGTCTGTCCTTTAGGAGCAAGACTGGACTTGTGCATATGGGAATGAATTGCTTGGGATATAGTCTGGGCTGC
Source organism: Heterocephalus glaber (assembly GCF_053883595.1). NCBI lineage: Eukaryota > Metazoa > Chordata > Mammalia > Rodentia > Bathyergidae > Heterocephalus > Heterocephalus glaber. The sequence goes on along the minus strand of NW_028258325.1, from coordinate 42,167,959 downwards.
TGTTGCAAAAAGACCTCAAAATAGAGAGGATGGCAGGTGATCCATGCAGGAGGAAGCTCTTCTCCAGAAGACCACTCAGGGCCCTAGCAGCTTCCTGCCATCTTTCCTTCCATTTAGTGTTGTCTTTTTCTGCACTGTTATTGCCCATCAAGCCCCAGGCTACAGGAAAGGAAGAGGTAGAGAAAAGCAGACAAGAGCTTTCTTTTATGCATATGATACAGAAGTTACACACATGCTTTCATGCTTCCTGTTTACCAGAACATAGTCATATGACCCTACCTAGCTCCAAAGAGGCTGGAAATCACAGTCTTTGGCTATGTAGCCATGTGTTCTTTAAAATATTGAGTTGGGAGTTCTCAATTACTTTCTCATTGTTAGGAAAAAAAATACCTAATACCCACAAGTTAAATGAGGAAAGGTTTATTTTAACTCATAGTCTGTGGAGGCTTCAGTCCATTG